>NC_090024.1:113163238-114548238 GCF_037176765.1 Anolis sagrei
AATCAAAAGTACAGCACAACTGCAAGTCTTTGATTCAGGAAAGGTTTCTTGACCATATTTGAGGTGGATCTATCCTCATGTTTAGACGATATTCCCATTTTGGGAAAAATCCAGAAGATGGTCCTTCTGGGGTCATTCTTTCTCAGCCTTGGTCCACCTCCTCCATAGAAAAACCATCCAAAAGGTCTACCCACGTCGGAGAACGGTGCTTTCCATCCATACTTCCAATCCAGTTCTTATTCCTAAAGGACGGGCAGCTCCTGTGAAGATCAACTCCCAAGGCGACACGATTTTGGAACATGATTCCGAATGTGACACGAATTGGAGCACCTTTGTTCAAGGCGACGGAGAATGAACGTTGTGAGTATTGCAAGCACGTGATGAATTGAGAAGGTGGTCAAAACGGAAATCATCAGAAATATTGGTGGTCTCAGAGAAAGCAGAGGGAACTAGGAGCAGCATTGATGTTTAATTAATTGAAAAAGAACACAATTCAATCAAATTCAACATAAAACCAAAATTGCTTTGACATGGGTCATATTCCTATCGGTAATCTAAAAAACATACTTTCCAGCCATTATGCGGCATCATAAAAAAGAAACAACAGACCAGAGTATAAGGAATCATCATTATTTTTATTATCCAATAAAAAACACAAATTAAAAGGAAACCGTCCAGTGACCGCGTCGTCCTGAGCCGGATTCGAACTCCTACCATTGAGGGCTCAATCCAGACGCTCAGCACATGTCGCCACCTAGGCACTCCTCGAGATTCCGCCTGGAAAACAGCCTCAAGAAGCGGACAGTTAGAATGTGAAAGAGGGAGGGGGGAACTGCTCGTGATGTCATCACGCCACTCACTCGCCTGGGAGAGGAGGCGGGACTAGCTGCAGGAATGGGCGTGGCCAAGATCAATAGGTCAGCAAGCTGGAAGGCAGGACTCACCCAGGGAGGGAAGGAGGGGGCTTAGGGGCCTAGGGGCTTGGGGACAACAGCACAGGACATCCAAGTCCGAACCTGGGCCGTCCCCCCTTAGCGCCAGCGGCGGTCTCCCATCCAAGTCCGAGCCTGGGCCGGTCCTGCTTAGCGTCCGTTTGCATACTCCCATTCAAATCTGAACCCGGGATGGCCCCGCTTAGTGCCCGTGGGCTTACGGCCCTTGTTCAGAACGGACGGGAGACCGCTCAAGACCGATAAGCAGGGACGGCCACGCTTCGAACTTGTACGGGAGAACGCCCGTGGGTCCCAGGCTGTGTTTCCGAGAGCAAAAGCAATCCCAATGAATTGGACCCTCCGGCTCTGTTTCACATATTGTTATTGCTCTTCATGGACGGGAAGCTCCTGTCCAGATCGATTCCCAAAATATTATTTCTGTATTTAGTTGTTCATTTACCGTATATACTCGAGCATCAGCCGACCCGAATATAAGCCTAGGCTCCTAATTTTTGACAAAAATCTGGGAAAACTTCTTGACTCGAGTCAAGAAGCCAACGGTGGGAAACGCAGCAGCTACTGTTCAATTTGAAAAATGAAAACAGATACATTCTTATTAAAATTACATTAATAGAGGGATCGATAGGTTAAATGAATATTCATGTGAATATTATTAGTACTGATTATATTAACAACAACAACAACAACAATGAGAGTTGGAAGGGAGTTCTAAAGGCTCTCTAGTCCAAGGCTCTTCATTCTGCCTTCATGCAGGGAAAGCAAAGTGAAGGGCCGCCTGACATATGGCCAACCAGCCTTAAATTTAAGAATAATAATAATAATAATAATAATAAGAAGAAGAAGAAGAAGAAGAAGAAGAAGAAGAAGAAGAAGAAGAAGAAAAAGAAGCAGCAGCAGCTTTGGAAGGGAGCTGTAAAGGCTCTGTAGTCCAACTCTCTTCCTTCTGCCTTCATGCAGGGAAAGCAAAGTAAAAGGCCGGCTGACATATGGCCAACCAGCCTTAAATTTAATAGTAGTAGTAGTAATAATAATAATAATAATAATATTAAGAAGAAGAAGAAGAAGAAGAAGCAGCAGCAGCAGCTTTGGAAGGGAGCTGTAAAACTCTCTAGTCCAACTCTCTTTCTTCTGCCTTCATGCAGGGAAAGCACAGTCAAGGGCCGCCTGACGTATGGCCAACCAGCCTTAAATTTAAGAATAATAATAATAATAATAATAAGAAGAAGAAGAAGAAGAAGAAGAAGAAGCAGCAGCAGCCGCTTTGGAAGGGAGCTGTAAAGGCTCTGTAGTCCAACTCTCTTCCTTCTGCCTTCATGCAGGGAAAGCAAAGTGAAGGGCCACCTGACATATGGCCAACCAGCCTTAAATTTAAGAATAATAATAATAATAATAATAATAAGAAGAAGAAGAAGAAGAAGAAGAAGAAGTAGCAGCAGCAGCTTTGGAAGGGAGCTGTAAAACTCTCTAGTCCAACTCTCTTTCTTCTGCCTTCATGCAGGGAAAGCACAGTCAAAGCACCCCCGATAGATGGCCATTTAGCCTTGTTATTAATATTATTATTAATAATGATAGATTTGGAAGGCAGCTCATGTAGTCCAACCCCTGCTCTCTTCATTCAGCGCAAGCCAATTCAAAGTACAGCACCTCCCGGTCCCGGAAGTCAGGCGGGCAGGCCGTTGCAAGAAGAGGTCAGCGCAGGCCTCCGTAGCATACCACAGTATTCACATTATGTATCGCTATATTGTACTATGCTACTATACCAGAACGTGATTAGTCATTTGACATGAAATATATAATATATAACTAATACTCTGATTATTAAATATTTTTCAGAATTGTTCCTTAATTAAAGGGCCAGATTGCTGGCAATATTTTTTAATAAATCAAAAGTACAGCACAACTGCAAGTCTTTGATTCAGGAAATGTTTCTTGACTATATTTGAGGTGGATCTATCCTCATGTTTAGACGATATTCCCATTTTGGGAAAAATCCAGAAGATGGTCCTTCTGGGATCATTCTTTCTCAGCCTTGTTTCACCTCCTCCATAGAAAAACCACCCAAAACATCTACCCACGTCGGAGAACGGTGCTTTCCATCCATATTTCCAATCCAGTTCTTATTCCTAAACGACGGGCAGCTCCTGTGAAGATGAACTCCCAAAGCGCCACGATTTTGGAACACGATTCCGAATGTGACACGAATTGGAGCACCTTTGTTCAAGGCGACGGAGAATGAACGTTGTGAGTATTGCAAGCACATGATGAATTGAGAAGGTGGTCAAAACGGAAATCATCAGAAATATTGGTGGTCTCAGAGAAAGCAGAGGGAACTAGGAGCAGCATTGATGTTTAATTAATTTGAAAAAGAACACAATTCAATCAAATTCAACATAAAACCAAAATTGCTTTGACATGGGTCATATTCCTATCGGTAATCTAAAAAACATACTTTCCAGCCATTATGCGGCATCATAAAAAAGAAACAACAGACCAGAGTATAAGGAATCATCATGATTTTTATTATCCAATAAAAAACACAAATTAAAAGGAAACCGTCCAGTGACCGCGTCGTCCTGAGCCGGATTCGAACTCCTACCATTGAGGGCTCAATCCAGACGCTCAGCGCATGTCGCCACCTAGGCACTCCTCGAGATTCCATCTGGAAAACAGCCTCAAGAAGCGGACAGTTAGAATGTGAAAGAGGGAGGGGGGAACTGCTCGTGATGTCATCACGCCACTCACTCGGCTGGGAGAGGAGGCGGGACTAGCTGCAGGAATGGGCGTGGCCAAGATCAATAGGTCAGCAAGCTGGAAGGCAGGACTCGCCTAGGGAGGGAAGGAGGGGGCTTAGGGGCCTAGGGGCTTGGGGACAACAGCACAGGACATCCAAGTCCTAACCCGGGCCATCCCCCCTTAGCGCCAGCGGCGGTCTCCCATCCAAGTCCGAGCCTGGGCCGGTCCTGCTTAGCGTCCATTTGCATACTCCCATTCAAATCTGAACCTGGGATGGCCCCGCTTAGTGCCCGTGGGCTTACGGCCCTCGTTCAGAACGGATGGGAGACCGCTCCAAGACCGATAAGCAGGGACGGCCACGCTTCGAACTTGTACGGGAGAACGCCCATGGGTCCCAGGCTGTGTTTCCGAGAGCAAAAGCAATCCCAATGAATTGGACCCTCCGGCTCTGTTTCACATATTGTTATTGCTCTTCATGGACGGGAAGCTCCTGTCCAGATCGATTCCCAAAATATTATTTCTGTATTTAGTTGTTCATTTACCGTATATACTCGAGCATCAGCCGACCCGAATATAAGCCTAGGCTCCTAATTTTTCAGAAAAATCTGGGAAAACTTCTTGACTCGAGTCAAGAAGCCAACGGTGGGAAACGCAGCAGCTACTGTTCAATTTGAGAAATGAAAACAGATACATTCTTATTAAAATTACATTAATAGAGGGATCGATAGGTTAAATGAATATTCATGTGAATATTATTAGTACTGATTATATTAACAACAACAACAACAATGAGAGTTGGAAGGGAGTGCTAAAGGCTCTCTAGTCCAAGGCTCTTCATTCTGCCTTCATGCAGGGAAAGCAAAGTGAAGGGCCGCCTGACATATGGCCAACCAGCCTTAAATTTAAGAATAATAATAAGAAGAAGAAGAAGAAGAAGAAGAAGCAGCAGCTTTGGTTTAATAATAATAATAATAATAATAATAATAATATGATGATGATGATGATGATGAAGAAGAAGAAGAAGAAGAAGAAGCAGCAGCAGCAGCAGCTTTGGAAGGGAGCTGTAAAGGCTCTGTAGTCCAACTCTCTTCCTTCTGCCTTCATGCAGGGAAAGCAAAGTGAAGGGCCACCTGACATATGGCCAACCAGCCTTAAATTTAAGAATAATAATAATAATAATAATAATAATAATAATAATATGATGATGATGATGAAGAAGAAGAAGAAGAAGAAGAAGAATGTCAGCAGAGTTATAATATCAAATAAAAAATAACAATTCTACAGCAGAAGCTTACTTTATTATAGCTTCATAGTGGAAACTCAGAAATCAGACATCAGACCCTAAACAAAAACCTCCAACCAAATCCAAGAACAAGACCAAGACCTAAAGACTGCAGGCAGATGCAAGCCATTATAACAGCAGCAATGAGATCCACCTGCACCCAATTGACCAAACCCAAATCACAAGCATTTCAGCAATTAAAGGCACAAACTTACTTACACAAATATAACCAAATACATACAATGAACAATATAATTTTGCACATTTTACAATACTTCTAACACTCCTCCACAAAATTATATTAGTTCATATTTATACATTCATAAATTCAATTTTTCACAAAACTGGTTATGTTTTTCACAAGTAAGAGGTTTCGTCAAAATATCTGCAACATTTTCAACTGAAGGAACATAATTGAGAACAATTCTTTTGTCCTTAACAAATTGTTGCACATTTGAATATCTAACATTAATGTATCTAGACTTCGTTTTCATATTTTGACTTTTACCCAAAGCGATGCAGGTTTGAGAATCAACATAAACTTGTATTGGCAATTCTAAATCAATGTTCAGACTTTTAATCAAAGATTCTAGCCATTCTGCTGATGTCAAAGCATCAGATAACGCTGAGAATTCAGCTTCTCCAGTACTTAATGCCACAATGTTCTGTTTTCTGCTCTTCCAGCACACTGGTGTATTTGCGTATTTTATTACAAATCCAGTAACAGATTTATTTTCCTTTAGATTTGCGAAAGAACTATCGCAATGTATTTCTAAAGACTTTTTGTCATCTGGACAAATTCTGAAAACTTTTTCAGCAGTTTGTTTTAAATATCTCAGAACTCTTTTTACTCCAGCCCAGTCTGTATGTGAGGGATTTTGAATCCTTTGACTTAGGATACCAACAGAAAAAGAAATGTCAGGCCTTGTGTTGTTTGCAATGTACAATAAAGAGCCAATAACTGAACGATAAATGAAATTGTTATCAAACACTTCTCCATCTACATGTTGTAAAAACTGAAGAGCCATGGGTGTATTAACAGTGTTTGCATTTTCCATTCTGGTTCTTCTCAAAAGATCATAAATCTTGTCAGTTTGGTTTAATTCAAAACCACTTTCATTTCTGGCAATATTTATGCCAAGATATCTATTAACATCTCCAAGATTTTTGATTTTCAATACTTTGCTCAAATTCTGAAATACTTCCTGAATGTTTTCCTCAGATCCAATACATAACACATCATCCACATAAATTACAATAAACATTTGTGTGTCTCCACTTCCTTTTGAGTACAAACAAGGATCAAAACTATTGGCAACAAAATTCAACTTTGTCAACACTTTGTCTAAATGTAGGTTCCAATTACGTGCACTTTGTTTAAGACCATAAAGACTTTTCTTAAGAAGATAAGTCCCTTCAGGAAGGTCAGATTCAAAACCTGGGATAGCAGATATATAAACTTTCTCCTCCAAGTCTGCATGAAGATACGCAGTATTCACATCAAAATGTTTGACTTTTAAATTCCTATTACTGGCAATTGCAAGGGTTATTTTTAGTGCTTCCCCAGACACTGTGGGGCTAAATATCTCATTAAAATTTTCTCCATATATCTGTTCAAAACCTCTAGCAACTAACCTGGCTTTGTACAAAAAACCACCATCCTTTGTTTGTTTACGTCTATAAACCCAACGACAACTTAGAACCTTTACATTGTCAACTGTTTTAGACTTCTCCATGACTTGCAAATCTTTCAAAGCATCAAATTCACTTTGCATTGCTTTTAACCAAAGATTTCTCTCAGTCTCATCTCTTTTCAACATCTCTTTATAACTTTGAGGTTCAGACCAGTCATGTTCTTGTATTTTCACAACTTCACAATGGTATCTCTTTGGAGGAATACCCTTAGTTGTCCTAGAACTGCGCCTAGGAATGGTCCTAGTACTATCTCCTCCATCAGTCTCATCCGTTTCTGAATTACTAGAGCTAGTACTTTCTGAACTAGAAGATTCAGCTTCAGCTTTTCTCTTCTGAGGTTCTGTCCTTTTAATTACAGGACTACTGCCTTGTAACTGACTAGAAACAGATTCTTGCTTCACTTGCACTTGTGTTCCAAACTGTGTATCTTGAGATGTGCTTGGTTGTATATTTTGCTGTGCAGTCTGTTGTGAAACTGATTGCACTTGTGTAGCAGGCCGCTGTGAAACTTGCTGTGTAGTTGGCTGTGTGGTTAGTGGTGTGTGCATTTGAGTAGTATTGAAAGGCAGAAACACTTCCTTATTTGAATGAATCCTTTCCCAACCACTGTGTTGTTGGAACTTCACATTTTTAGAAACTAACACCCTATTATTACCACACCAAAATCTCCAACCTTTTGACTCAGAAGCAGGGCCTAGATATTTCAATTTCTTCCAAATAGAATCCTTTTTATGTCTTTGTTGAGAAGGAATTAAGACATATGAGTCACTTCCAAAAACTCTGATTGAACTCAAATCAGGAGTTTTTCCAAAAAACAACACATAAGGAATACTATTGACACTTTTGCAAAAAGAACGATTGAGCACAAAGGTGGCGTTTGCCACGGCTTCAGCCCACAATCCATCAGGTAAACTAGCATCTCTTAACATTTTTCTAGCCACAACCTTTACAACACCTATCCACCTTTCTGCAACCCCATTTTCACTGGGTGAGTAAGGATTTGTTAACCTGTGAACTATGCCAAACTTTTCAAGCAAATTTTGCATTTGTTTGGACATAAACTCAGCACCACGATCACTCTGAAAAGCTTGTACTGGGTACTCAGGAAACTGTGTTTGCATTAGCTTCAGCCAAGCAGAAATTTTTTGAAAAACTTCACCTTTAGTTCTTAGAAAGAAGGTGAACTTCAACCGTGAAAAATCATCTACCAAAATCAAAAAATATTTTGACCCGCCTACAGAAGTAGGATGAGGACCAGATACATCAATATGGACAAGCTCTAAGACCCTTTTTGAAACTCTAGCACTGTATTTTGCTATAGGAGCTTTCTTAAGATTTTCTGCTGCACAAATTTCACAATCTAGAAAATTCTTACATCCTTGAATAGGAATCTCACACAACTCAGCTGTCTGTCTTAGATACTGCCATGACAAATGACCCATTTTCCTGTGAAATTCATGAATACATTTGTCGTGTAATGGCCTGGGATTATCAGGTATCTGCTTAATGCAAGCAGACACATTTGTAGCAGACTTTAAAACAAAAAATCCCTTTTCTTGTCTCAGTTGCACTTCATTACCTTGAAGATCAATTAGCATAGACTTTTCTTTCTTTAAAGACACCTCAAAACCTTCATCCAAAAGTTTGTTGACACTGAGAATATTATACATAATTTCTGGTACATAGTACACATTCTCAAGAGTACATTTCAGACTGTCAATATAAAGATCACCACAAGAAAATACTTTAACTTTTCTATCATCTGCCAAAGAAATAAAGTTTATATCAGAGTCTCTCACATTTGTCAACAGTTCTATAGTTTTTACCAAATGCTGAGAACAGCCTGAGTCAATAATGAAAGAGTTCATTGTATCTTTCTTAGAGGTCACCAGGAAAGCATGCTGTAAGTCCTTTGAAGAACTAGGTCTCTCCACTTGCTTGTTTCTCCATTGTCCTGGATTCTGTTTGCAATTCTTAGCATAATGCCCTTTCTTTTTACATTTAAAGCACACAATTTGTGACTTTGGCTTAGCAACACAAGCAGTGTCATTAGAAGCAGTCCCAGAACTTGAACTCTTCTGCATAGGAGCAAAACTTCTCAATTTGCGTTGAGCTTCAAATTCCATAATTTTCCCCGAAATAAAAGGTATCGTAAGATCCCTGTCTGGAATTCCATGAAGAGAGTCCATAAATGCATAAAAAGGGCGAGATAGAGATCCCATCAAGATTAACGCTTGTTGCTCAGGGGGAAAAATAATGTCTCTTGCTCTCAATTCCGAAAAAAGAGCCACAACTTTTGTAACATGAGTTTGAACTGGAGTGCCCTCCTCATGTTTGAGGTTAAACAGCTGTCGCATAAGAATTATCTTTGAACCACTTGATTGTCTTTGAAACATATCTTTAAACAGATTCCACGCAGTTTGTGCATGAGGAATATTATGAAGGTGAACCAACAAAGAATCTGACACAGACAACTGAAGAAGCGCCAAAGCTCTTTCATCTTTTTGTTGATCCGCAGGAGTTAGTTGAGCTGGCAAATTCTCAATTATGTCCCATAAATTCTGGGAAACAAGATAAGCTTTAAATCTGATGCTCCAACTGAGCCAGTTACTATCAGATAGTTTATCAAAAGGGAGTGAACCAACTTGAAGAGGCGGCAAAGCCATTTTGGTATTTCACTTTAAAGTCCCAAAGTTCCAGAAACAAATACTTACTGCACCAAAAAAGAAAGGACCCCCAGTATACCCGGGTTTCAGCCCAGCCAATTTATATTCACTTCTTCAAGTAAAATTGGCTTCTAGCAGTCCAATATCTTTCAAAACTTTGCAGTAATTCTCTGGAATTCAAACACAGGGTCTGACTCACAAACTGTTTGCTTCTTCTTTTGGTTTCAGAAACATTTGCTGAAAAAACCTTTTGTGCAAGGCAAGACAGGAAAGCAACATAGTTGGCCCTTGCTGCTCAGGCACGTAGAAGGCAAATTCTCCAACATAGCAAGCCATAAATCTTCTTGATTTCTCTGAAGGCAAATCTTCCAAGGTTTAGTGTTCAGCAGCAAGCTATCACTTTAAACCTCGCTGCTCACCAAAGCAGCCAGGAGCAGAAGACTCAAAAATGCCTTCAAAAAACTTCTTAATGTTCCACCACATATTTCAAAAACAAACATCACCTCAGACACATGGATTATGCAGTGTTCTGGGCCCATAACCTGTCAGCAGAGTTATAATATCAAATAAAAAATAACAATTCTACAGCAGAAGCTTACTTTATTATAGCTTCATAGTGGAAACTCAGAAATCAGACATCAGACCCTAAACAAAAACCTCCAACCAAATCCAAGACCAAGACCAAGACCTAAAGACTGCAGGCAGATGCAAGCCATTATAACAGCAGCAATGAGATCCACCTGCACCCAATTGACCAAACCCAAATCACAAGCATTTCAGCAATTAAAGGCACAAACTTACTTACACAAATATAACCAAATACATACAATGAACAATATAATTTTGCACATTTTACAATACTTCTAACAAAGAAGCAGCAGCAGCAGCTTTGGAAGGGAGCTGTAAAGGCTCTGTAGTCCAACTCTCTTCCTTCTGCCTTCATGCAGGGAAAGCAAAGTAAAAGGCCGGCTGACATATGGCCAACCAGCCTTAAATTTAATAGTAGTAATAATAATAATAATAATAATAATAATAATAATAATATGATGATGATGATGAAGAAGAAGAAGAAGAAGAAGAAGCAGCAGCAGCTTTGGAAGGGAGCTGTAAAGGCTCTCTACTCCAACTCCCTTCCTTCTGCCTTCATGCACGGAAAGCAAAGTGAAGAGCCGCCTGACATAGGGCCAACCAGCCTTAAATTTAATAATAATAATAATAATAATAATAATAATAATAATATTAAGAAGAAGAAGAAGAAGCAGCTTTGGAAGGGAGCTGTAAAGGCTCTGTAGTCCAACTCTCTTCCTTCTGCATTCATGCAGGGAAAGCAAAGTGAAAGGCCGGCTGACATATGGCCAACCAGCCTTAAATTTAATAGTAATAATAATAATAATAATAATAATAATAATATGAAGAAGAAGAAGAAGCAGAAGAAGAAGAAGAAGAAGAAGAAGAAGAAGAAGCAGCAGCAGCAGCTTTGGAAGGGAGCTGTAAAGGCTCTGTAGTCCAACTCTCTTCCTTCTGCCTTCATGCAGGGAAAGCAAAGTAAAAGGCCGGCTGACATATGGCCAACCAGCCTTAAATTTAATAGTAGTAATAATAATAATAATAATAATAATAATAATAATAATATGATGATGATGATGATGAAGAAGAAGAAGAAGAAGAAGAAGAAGCAGCAGCAGCTTTGGAAGGGAGCTGTAAAGGCTCTGTAGTCCAACTCTCTTCCTTCTGCCTTCATGCAGGGAAAGCAAAGTGAAAGGCCGGCTGACATATGGCCAACCAGCCTTAAATTTAAGAATAATAATAATAATAATAATAATAATAATAAGAAGAAGAAGAAGAAGAAGAAGAAGCAGCAGCAGCAGCAGCTTTGGAAGGGAGCTGTAAAGGCTCTGTAGTCCAACTCTCTTCCTTCTGCCTTCATGCAGGGAAAGCAAAGTAAAAGGCCGGCTGACATATGGCCAACCAGCCTTAAATTTAATAGTAGTAATAATAATAATAATAATAATAATAATAATAATAATATGATGAAGAAGAAGAAGAAGAAGAAGAAGAAGAAGAAGCAGCAGCAGCTTTGGAAGGGAGCTGTAAAGGCTCTGTAGTCCAACTCTCTTCCTTCTGCCTTCATGCAGGGAAAGCAAAGTAAAAGGCCGGCTGACATATGGCCAACCAGCCTTAAATTTAATAGTAGTAATAATAATAATAATAATAATAATAATAATAATATGATGAAGAAGAAGAAGAAGAAGAAGAAGAAGAAGCAGCAGCAGCAGCTTTGGAAGGGAGCTGTAAAGGCTCTCTACTCCAACTCTCTTCCTTCTGCCTTCATGCACGGAAAGCAAAGTGAAGGGCCGCCTGACATAGGGCCAACCAGCCTTAAATTTAATAATAATAATAATAATAATAATAATAATAATAATATTAAGAAGAAGAAGAAGAAGCAGCTTTGGAAGGGAGCTGTAAAGGCTCTGTAGTCCAACTCTCTTCCTTCTGCCTTCATGCAGGGAAAGCAAAGTAAAAGGCCGGCTGACATATGGCCAACTAGCCTTAAATTTAATAATAATAATAATAATAATAATAATATGATGATGATGAAGAAGAAGAAGAAGAAGAAGAAGAAGAAGAAGAAGAAGCAGCAGCAGCAGCTTTGGAAGGGAGCTGTAAAGGCTCTGTAGTCCAACTCTCTTCCTTCTGCCTTCATGCAGGGAAAGCAAAGTAAAAGGCCGGCTGACATATGGCCAACTAGCCTTAAATTTAATAATAATAATAATAATAATAATAATATGATGATGATGAAGAAGAAGAAGAAGAAGAAGAAGAAGAAGAAGAAGAAGAAGCAGCAGCATCAGCTTTGGAAGGGAGCTGTAAAGGCTCTGTAGACCAACGCTCTTCATTCTGCCTTCATGCAGGGAAAGCAAAGTGAAAGGCCGGCTGACATATGGCCAACCAGCCTTAAATTTAATAGTAGTAATAATAATAATAATAATAATAATAATAATAATATGAAGAAGAAGAAGAAGAAGAAGCAGCAGCAGCAGCTTTGGAAGGGAGCTGTAAAACTCTCTAGTCCAACTCTCTTTCTTCTACCTTCATGCAGAGGGAAAGCACAGTCAAAGCACCCCCGATAGATGGCCATTTAGCCTTGTTATTAATATTATCATTAATAATGATAGATTTGGAAGGCAGCTCATGTAGTCCAACCCCCTGCTCTCTTCATTCAGCGCAAGCCAATTCAAAGTACAGCACCTCCCGGTCCCGGAAGTCAGGCGGGCAGGCCGTTGCAAGAAGAGGTCAGCGCAGGCCTCCGTAGCATACCACAGTATTCACATTACGTATCGCTATATTGTACTATGCTACTATACCAGAACGTTATTAGTCATTTGACATGAAATATATAATATATAACTAATACTCTGATTATTAAATATTTTTCAGAATTGTTCCTTAATTAAAGGGCCATATTGCTGGCAATATTTTTTAATAAATCAAAAGTACAGCACAACTGCAAGCCTTTGATTCAGGAAATGTTTCTTGACTATATTTGTGGTGGATCTATCCTCATGTTTAGACGATATTCCCATTTTGGGAAAAATCCAGAAGATGGTCCTTCTGGGATCATTCTTTCTCAGCCTTGGTCCACCTCCTCCATAGAAAAACCATCCAAAAGGTCTACCCACGTCGGAGAACGGTGCTTTCCATCCATATTTCCAATCCAGTTCTTATTCCTAAACGACGGGCAGCTCCTGTGAAGATCAACTCCCAAAGTGCCACGATTTTGGAACATGATTCCGAATGTGACACGAATTAGAGCACCTTTGTACAAGGCGACGGAGAATGAACGTTGTGAGTATTGCAAGCACATGATGAATTGAGAAGGTGGTCAAAACGGAAATCATCAGAAATATTGGTGGTCTCAGAGAAAGCAGAGGGAACTAGGAGCAGCATTGATGTTTAATTAGTTGAAAAAGAACACAATTCAATCAAATTCAACATAAAACCAAAATTGCTTTGACATGGGTCATATTCCTATCGGTAATCTAAAAAACATACTTTCCAGCCATTATGCGGCATCATAAAAAAGAAACAACAGACCAGAGTATAAGGAATCATCATTATTTTTATTATCCAATAAAAAACACAAATTAAAAGGAAACCGTCCAGTGACCGCGTCGTCCTGAGCCGGATTCGAACTCCTACCATTGAGGGCTCAATCCAGACGCTCAGCACATGTCGCCACCTAGGCACTCCTCGAGATTCCGCCTGGAAAACAGCCTCAAGAAGCGGACAGTTAGAATGTGAAAGAGGGAGGGGGGAACTGCTCGTGATGTCATCACGCCACTCACTCGCCTGGGAGAGGAGGCGGGACTAGCTGCAGGAATGGGCGTGGCCAAGATCAATAGGTCAGCAAGCTGGAAGGCAGGACTCGCCCAGGGAGGGAAGGAGGGGGCTTAGGGGCCTAGGGGCTTGGGGACAACAGCACAGGACATCCAAGTCCGAACCTGGGCCGTCCCCCCTTAGCGCCAGCGGCGGTCTCCCATCCAAGTCCGAGCCTGGGCCGGTCCTGCTTAGCGTCCATTTGCATACTCCCATTCAAATCTGAACCCGGGATGGCCCCGCTTAGTGCCCGTGGGCTTACGGCCCTCGTTCAGAACGGATGGGAGACCGCTCAAGACCGATAAGCAGGGACGGCCACGCTTCGAACTTGTACGGGAGAACGCCCGTGGGTCCCAGGCTGTGTTTCCGAGAGCAAAAGCAATCCCAATGAATTGGACCCTCCGGCTCTGTTTCACATATTGTTATTGCTCTTCATGGACGCGAAGCTCCTGTCCAGATCGATTCCCAAAATATTATTTCTGTATTTAGTTGTTTATTTACCGTATATACTCGAGCATCAGCCGACCCGAATCTAAGCCTAGGCTCCTAATTGTTCAGAAAAATCTGGGAAAACTTCTTGACTCGAGTCAAGAAGCCAACGGTGGGAAACGTAGCAGCTACTGATCAATTTGAAAAATGAAAACAGATACATTCTTATTAAAATTACATTAATAGAGGGATCGATAGGTTAAATGAATATTCATGTGAATAATATTAGTACTGATTATATTAACAACAACAACAACAATGAGAGTTGGAAGGGAGTGCTAAAGGCTCTCTAGTCCATGGTTCTTCCTTCTGCCTTCATGCAGGGAAAGCAAAGTGAAGGGCCGCCTGACATATGGCCAACCGGCCTTAAATTTAAGAATACTACTACTACTAATAATAATAATAATAAGAAGAAGAAGAAGAAGAAGAAGAAGAAGAAGAAGAAGCAGCAGCTTTGGAAGGGAGCTGTAAAGGCTCTGTAGTCCAACTCTCTTCCTTCCTTCTTTGGTCCGGATCCTTCATTGTTTGAGTCCACAGCGCTCTCTGGATGTAGGTGAACTACAACTCCCAAACTCAAGGTCAATGCTCACCAAACCCTTCTTGTGCTTTCTGTTGGTCATGGGAGTCCTGTATGCCATGCTTGGTTCAATTCCATTATTGGTGGAGTTCAGAATGCTCTTTGATTGTAGGTGAACTATAAATCCCAGCAACTACAACTCCAAAATGTCACGGTCTATTTTCCCCAAATTCCATCTGTGTTCATATTTGTGCATATGGAATTTTTGTGTCAAGTTTGGTCCAGATCCATCATTGTTTGAGTCCACAGTGCTCTCTGAATGTAGGTGAACTACAACTCCCAAACTCAAGGTCAATGCTCACCAAACACTTCTTTTGTGCTTTCTGATGGTCATGGGAGTCCTGTTATGCTACGTTTGGTACCATTCCATCATTGGTCGGGTTCAGAATGCTCTTTGATGGTTGGTGAACTATAAATCCCAGCAAGTACAACTCCCCAATGTCAAGGTCTATTTCCCCCAAACTCCATTTGTGTTCATATTTGGGCATATGGAATATTTGTGCCAAGTTTGGTCCAGATCCATCATTGTTTGAGTCCAGAGCGCTTTCAGTGAACTACAACTCCCAAACTCAAGGTCAATGCCCACCAAACCCTTCCAGTGTGTTCTGTTGGTCATGGAAGTCCTGTATGCCATGTTTGGTTCAATGTCATCATTGGTGGAGTTCAGAATGCTCTTTGATTGTAGGTGAACTATAAATCCTAGCAGCTACAACTCCCAAATGTCAAGTTTCATTTCCCCAAACTCCACCAGTGTTCACATGTGGGCATATTGAGGATCTGTGCCAAGTTTGGTCCAGATCCCTCGTTGTTTGATTCCACAGTGCTCTCTAGATGTAGGTGAACTACAACTCCCAAACTCAAGGTCAATGCCCACTAAACTCTTCCAGTATTTTCTATTGGTAATGTGAATCCTGTGTGCCAGGTGTGGTTCAATTCCATAGTTGGTGGAGTTCAGAATGCTTTTGATTGTAGGTGAACTATAAATCCCAGCAGCTACAACTCCCAAATGTCAAGTCTCATTTCCCCAAACTCCACCAGTGTTCACATTTGGGCATATTGAGTATCTGTGCCAAGTTTGGTCCATATCCATCATTGTTTGATTCCACAGTGCTCTCTAGATGTAGCTGAACTACAACTCCCAAACTCAAGGTCAATGCCCACCAAACCCTTCCAGTATTTTCTATTGGTCATGGGAGTTCTGTGTGCCAAGATTTGTTCAATTCCATCATTGGTGGGGTTCAGAATGCTCTGTGATTGTAGATGAACTATAAATCCCAGCAACTACAAGTCCCAAATGTCTAGATTCTATTTTCCCCAAACTCCACTAGTGTTCGCATTTGGCATATTGAGTATTCTTGTAGAGTTTGGTACAGATCTATCATTGTTTGAGTCAAGCCCGTAGCCAGGATTTCGTTTCGGGGGGGGGGGGGCTGAATTTTTTTCAGGGGGGGTTTC
The DNA here is from genome assembly GCF_037176765.1 of Anolis sagrei. Lineage (NCBI taxonomy): Eukaryota > Metazoa > Chordata > Lepidosauria > Squamata > Anolidae > Anolis > Anolis sagrei. Next base: position 113,179,466 of record NC_090024.1, read on the forward strand.
GGGGGGGTTAGTTTGGGGGGGGGGCTGAGTCTGAGTGAAAGAGGGTCCAGCCTAGCAAACCTTTTGTATCATTACCCCAATACCTCCATGCATACGGGATATATTGAGTATGGTGATCAGATCATGATATGAATAAACATAACAGTTTAAATCAGAGGTTCTCAACCTTCCTAATGCCGTGACCCCTTAATACAGTTCCTTATGTTGGGGTGAACCCCAACCATAACATTATTTTCAATGCTACTTCACAACTGTAATTTTGCTGCTGTTATGAATCCTCTTGCAAATAAATATCCGATATGCGGGATGCATTTTCATTCATTGAAACAAATACTCAATACACTCAAAATTCGAATACTGGTGGGGTTGAGGGGAGGATTGATTTTGTCATTTGGGAGTTGTAGTTGCTGGGATTTATAGTTCACCTACAATATCAAAGGGCATTCTGAACTCCACCAAGGATTGAATTGAACCAAACTTGGGACACAGAGCTCCCATGACAAACAGAAAATTGGCCTTGTGTTTCAGAGTTGTAGTTCACCTACATCCAGAGAACACAGATGCATCTGGACCAAATTTGGCACAAATACTCAACATGCCCAAATGTGGACACTGGTGGGGTTTTGATAGACCTTGACATTTCGGAGTTGTAGTTGCTGGGATTTATAGTTCACCTGTAATCAAAGAGCATTCTGAACTGCACCAATGACAGAATTGGGTCAAAGTTCCCACACGGAACCCCAATGGCCATCAGAAAATACTGTGTTTTCTAATTGTCTTTGGCGACCCCTCTGACACCCCCTCGCGACCCCCCCAGGGGTCCCGACCCCCAGGTTGAGAAACACTGGTTTAAATAATGCACCAGTAAGGCCTTTTCGCGAACCACCATGAGAATTTCGGGGAGCACCACGAGATGCAGAGCCAACCTTAAGAAATGGGGCTACAAAGTGGAATCCACGACATGCGAGTGCGGAGAAGAGCAAACCACTGACCACCTGCTACAATGTAACCTGAGCCCTGCCACATGCACAATGGAGGACCTTCTTGCGGCAACCCCAGAGGCACTCCAAGTGGCCAGATACTGTTCAAAGGACATTTAACCAAATACCAAATTTGCAAAATCTGTGTGTTTTTTCCCCCGTTTTCTTTTTAATCTGTGTGTTTGTTTTGCTCTGTTAGAATTGTGATACAATGGTTGCTGATGACACGACAAATAAATAAATAGCAGAGTAGCACAGCGCAAGGGCAGATGTCTTCACTGTATCTGGTTGTGATCCCCAGGTTGTGCCAGTCAGCTTTCGTATGATATTGTTGTATTAGATCATGCCATTCAACTCAACACAATTTAGTCCTGCCTCTGAAACGCAGCCTCCTGCTCTGCGGTGGTTTGAAAGCAAACACTTCCTTGCCATTGGCTGCACTGTAGGAGAAGCATAGAATTAAAAAAGGGGTGGGTGGGGAGCGAGCGGAGCCAATAGAAAGATCATCGCTCGCGATTGGTTGACTCTTCCCAAGCCGCTGCTGGTGATTGGAGGGCTCGGCTATGCCGTCTCTTCCCCCTGATTGGCTGCTGCTCTTACGTTTGAATGCTCGAGCGGCGGTTCTTTGCTGGGCATTTGGAAGCGGAGGAGGGTGATGGCGGTGGGGAGGCAGCACGCTGAGTTCAAGAGAAGGCGCTGGGCTGTCAGGAGCGGCTATGAGGCGGAGGAGGAGGAGGAAGAAGGGGGCGAAGAGGGCCCTTCGCTGCTGTCGCTGAGCCACTTCTCCCGGCCGCCCTTCGTCTGCTTCGGGCGCGTCCGAGTGGGAGCCGCACGGGCCCGGCTCCTGGCCCTGGAGAACCCCAACGCCGAGCCCCTCAGCGTGACCCTGGACCGGCCCCCGCCCGCCTCGAAGGGCTTCGCCGTGGAGGCACCGGGCTTCCCGCTCTTCCTCCAAGTGAGTCAGTCAGAAGCCTTTTCAACCCGCCCCTGATTGGGCCTACAACTCCCAGAAGCCCTTGCCAGCTTCTTCCATGGCCAGGAACGCTGGGAGTTGGAGGCCTGAACGTCACACCTGGAACTTGCCTGATTCAAAGTGCTGCTTCACAATCTTTGGCCCTGGAGGGGTTTTGGCCTTCATCATCATCATCTCCCAGCATTCCTATTTAGTTATTTAGTTACTAGCCGCCCCCTGCCACGCGTTGCTGTGGCCCACATGGGGGTTTTGTGTGGGAGTTTTGGCCCAATTCTATCGTTGGTGGGGTTCAGAATGCTCTGTGATTGTAGGTGAACTACGAATCGCAGGAACTACAACTCCCAAATGACAACATTCTATTTTTCCCAAACTCCACCAGTGTTCACATTTGGGCAGATTGAGTATTCGTGTGGAGTTTGGTCCAGATCCATCATTGTTTGAGTCCACAGTGATCTCTGGGTGTAGGTGAACTACAACTCCAAAACCAAAGGACACTGCCCAACAAACCCAGTATTTTCTGTTGGTCATGAGAGAATTGTGGGCCAAGTTTGGTTCAATTCCATCATTGGTGGGGTTCAGAATGCTCTGTGATTGTAGGTGAACTGTAAATCCCACCAACTACAACTCCCAAATGACAACATTCTATTTTTCCCAAACTCCACCAGTGTTCACATTTGGGCAGATTGAGTATTCGTGTGGAGTTTGGTCCAGATCCATCGTTGTTTGAATTCACAGTGATCTCTGGATGGAGGTGAACTATAACTCCAAAACCAAAGGACACTGCCCAACAAACCCTTCCAGTATTTTCTGTTGGTCATGGGAGAATTGTGGGCCAAGTTTGGTTCAATTCCATCATTGGTGGGGTTCAGAATGTTCTTTGATTGTAGGTGAACTATAAATCCCAGCAACAACCCAAAACTACAACAACCCAGTGATTCCAGCCATGAAAGCCTTCGACAATACATTGAACTCTTGTCTGTTTGACGCAAGTGTGAATGTTGCAATTGGCCACTTTGATTAGCATTGAAAAGCCTTGCAGCTTCAAAGCCTGGCTGTTGCTGCCTGGGTATACTTTGTTTGGGAGGTGTTAACTGGCACTTGATTGTTAGCTCTCTAGAATTCCTACCAGTATTTAAAGAACACCACTCAGGGCCCTTCCATACAGCAATATAACCCAGAATAGCAAGGCAGACGATCCCACAATATTGAGATAGATTATCTGAGTCCACACTACCATACATTCCAATTCAAATCAGATAATGTGAGGTTTTATTCAGCTGTGTGGAAGGGGCCTCAGAAACAGGAATTCCAGACAGCTAACAAAGTATCTCAGAGCATTTAAAATGACATCTCAAGTTAATTGCAATTTAGAATGCCGTAAGAGAGCTCCAACCTGGAGTATCACCTTTGACTACAGGGTGATTCTGGGTAATTGATGCCCATTGATCATTCTTTGGGATGGTCATGAGGCACCAAATATGTTGGAAACTAAGTAGAATCAGCCCTAAGTAGCACTTGGATGGGAGACTGCAAACACATCTCTCAGTGGTTTCTGCCCAGTCAACAAGTACCTTGAAGGTACACATAGCAATAATAAATAAAAATATTCTAGAAGAGGAGCTTTTCTTTAATTCCAATAATAATAATTAATAACAATGCCCGTTAGACTATTTTCTTACTGTCACCTAAACCAGCATTGCTATTTTTCCCAGTGAGACACATTTCTTCACACTGTTGAAAATATAACAGCCTCAGTTTGGGCATCTTGGCTTCTAAGAATTCATGTTTGATTTACTCTAAGAACCATTCATTTGTCCCTTTTGTAGTCCATGCCATAAGTAGTACTCTGCTCTAATGCCCTATTTGAAATGAAATCTATAGTATAAAAGGTAAAGGTTGTCCCCTGACATTAAGTCCAGTCATGTCTGACTCGGGTGTGGTGCGCATCTCCATTTCTAAGCCGAAGAGCCAGCGTTGTCTGTAGACACCTCCAAGGTCATGTGGCCGGCATGACTGCATGGAGCGCCGTTACCTTCCCGCCGGAGCGGCACCTATTGATCTACTCACATTTGCATGTTTTCGAACTGCTAGGTTGGCAGAAGCTAGGGCTGACAGTGGAAGCTCATGCCGCTTCCCGGAATCGAACCTGCGACCTTTCGATCAACAAGCTCAGCCGCTCTGTGCTTTAACCCACTGCGCCACCGGGGGCTCCATTATATTATATTATATTATATTATATTATATTATATTATATTATATTATTAGCATACTACAATATCAGCTGTAAACATTGCTATATTGCACCATACCACTATATTGTATTATTAGTAATACTAGCTGTCCCCTGCCACATGTTGCTGTGGCCCAGTCTGGTGATCTGGAAAATAAAGTAATGAGAAAGTGTTGGTTTCTAATGTATGTAATTTCTTTATGCTTGTGGGTAAACAGTATTTCTTGCTTTTTCTTTGTCAGTGTTGATGTGGATAGTGTCTGGTTTGCCCACCCTGGAACATGCAACATACCATTGTCCTTCTTTAAGAGTCCCTTTCAAATCTATGATACTATATCTCTCTCTGTGTGAATCACATCTATCTATCTATCTATCTATCTATCTATCTATCTATCTGTAACTATGTCTGGATGGCTCTTTGTCAGGAGGGCTTTGATTACGTTTTCTTGCCCTGATGAAGGGAGTTGGACTGGATGGCCTTAAGTATTTTTTGTTGGTCATGGGGGTTCTGTGTGGGAAGTTTGCCCTGATTTTGTCGTTTGTGGGGTTCAGAACCCTCTTTGATTGTAGGTCAACTGTGAATCCCAGTGACTGCAACTTCCAAATGTCAAGGTCTTTTCCCCCCAAGCTCCATCTGTGTTCATATTTAGGCGTATTGGATGCTTGTGCCAAGTTTGGTCCAGATCCATCCTTGTTTGAGTCCACAGTGCTCTCGGGATGAAGGTGAACTAGAACTCCCAAACTGAAGGCCAATGCCCACCAAACCCTTCCAGTATTTTCTGTTGGTCATGGGAGTTCTGTGTGCCAAGTTTGGTTCAATTCCATCATTGATGGAGTTCAGAATGCTCTTTGATTTTAGGTGAACTATAAATCCCAGCAACTACAACTCCCAAATGACAACATCATAATTTTTTGAGTGATGGTCACTCCTTGTGTTGTGAGACATTATTTTTGCCAAATTTGGTGTGATTTCGTTCATTGGTTCTTTTGTTTTTAAGGTACTCATTACGCACAGAGCATTTTTATATATATAGATATATACATTTTCTTATTCTGAATTAACTAAAGCACTATAGTTTGAATTAACTTCTGTTAGTTTAGAGCACAGCCTTCTGATTCAAGATGAAATCCTAATCTTAATATAATGAATGTATACATTTTATTATGTTTATTTATACCCCGCTTTTTCTCTCCACAACAGTGGTTCTCAACCTGGGATCCCCAGATGTTTTTGGCTTACAACTCCCAGAAATCCCAGCCAATGTACTGGGAGTTGAAGGCCAAAAACATCTGGAAACCCACAGGTTGAGAACTACTGTTCCACAAGGAGACTGACACCTCCAGAGTTACATGTTTCAGTGGCATTTTTCCCACTGTTAAACCTTGCAATATTTTGATAGTGGCATATTCATTGTGCCTGCCTTTTCTACCGACTCACTATCTCTGCATTCAATCCACCACAGATTCTGTGGTGGTGACCACACCATTTGCCTGCTTCTACCATTGAGGTGGTGGGGTTCCTTGTAGGAAACCTGAAAAAATGTGGCATTCCAGGGCTTTCTGCAATGCCTTCTTCAAGTCCGTATCATTTCTGATAGGGACTTGAATGTGCATGTTTTTGATATCTTTGGGGAATCCTGGAACCAATTCTTTGTGGATACTGTTAATACCACTGTATTTAATGTGTTGTCGAAGGCTTTCATGGCCGGAATCACTGGGTTGTTGTAGGTTTTTTCGGGCTATATGGCCATTGTCTAGAGGCATTTTCTCCTGACGTTTCGCCTGCATCTATGGCAAGCATCCTCAGAGGTAGTGAGGTCCATTTTCCTACTTCTAACAGACCTCACTACCTCTGAGGATGCTTGCCATAGGTGCAGGTGAAATGTCAGGAAAAAATGCCTCTAGATCATGGCCATATAGCCCAAAAAAACCTACAACAAACCACTGGGGTTTTTTTGCATGCTCAACTGTTCTTTTTATAAAAGCATGATGTAATTGTTAAAACTGTGCAGACATTCGGTGTAATGCATAAATAAATGTAGAAGGATTGATCTATATTCTTGCATATGAACCTATTCTGCAAATATTTGTGGCCATACAAATGTGCTTCCCTTTCTAAACTTTCATTCTTTTTCTTTTGAAGCCTGGAGAGAGAATATTGATTTCAGTAACATGGACACCTTTGGAAGGTGGCAAAATTCGGGAGCTTGTAACTTTTATTGTAAATGGTGTTGTCAAACATCAAGCAGTTCTTCTGGGCACTGCTGAGCAACCAGTTAAGAAAAAGGTAAGGTTTAAAAGTTTTGTTCAATTACGTGCTTCAGCTTGCGAAGTATCTATCCAATATAATAATGCCATAGTTGACTGAAAAACCCTTTTATTTATTTATTAATCAATTTTGTATACCGCCACTCCCTGAAGGCTTGGAGCGGTTCACAATATACATATGTAATACATAACATTTAAATCAAGGAAGAATTCAATCAGCAAAGTACCTGAGGGACCGCCTCACCCCCTACCAACCCCAGAGATCCCTCTGTTTTGAGGACCAAGATTTATTGGAAATTCCCAGTGTCAAAAGAAATTCCTTGCGTCTAACAGCAACCAGACACAGAGCCTTTACAGCAGTGGCACCATCACTCTGGAATACTCTGCCACCTGAAGTCTGTGCCTTGTGGGACCTATCAACTTTCCGCAGGGCATGTAAGACATATCTGTTTCGACAGGCCTTTGATCTTTGATATTGTTGTTTTTAAATTGTTTTAAATTGTTTTTAAACTGTGTTAGATTTTAGCCTGTTCTTGTAAGCTGCTCCGAGCCCCAGGGGAGTGGCAGCATATAAGTTTGAATAATAAATAAATGCCAGCCTGAATAAATAAGTTTTACAAGCTCTACGAAAAGACAGTAAATCTCGGAGAGCTCGTGTCCCAGCTGGAAAGGCATTCCACAAGTATGGAGCCACCACCGTAAATGCTCTACGCCTAGTAGACATCAGGTGAAAGGTCCTAAAATTGGGAACTTCAGGTAAATTCTGGTCGTCTAAACGGAGTGATCTCTGGGGTTTGTAGGGGATGAAGCGATCCCTCAGGTATTCTGGCCCCATGCCATATAAGGCCTTGAAGGTAAGAATCAGCACTTTAAAGGTAATCCGATTCTCAATCGGCAACCAGTGCAGTTGCTGCAGGATTGGAGTGATATGACACTTCGCTGAGACCCTGCGAGAAGCCGGGCAGCAGCATTTTGCACTAGTTCAAGTTTCCGAATCACCAATAGAGACAGGCCTATGTAGAGGGCATTTGTTGTTCATTCGTTCAGTCGTCTCCGACTCTTTGTGACCTCATGGACCAGTCCACGCCAGAGCTCCCTGTCGGCCGTCACCACCCCCAGCTCCCTCAGGGTCAGTCCAGTCACTTCAAGGATGCCATCCAGCCATCTTGTCCTTGGTCGGCCCCTCTTCCTTTTGCCTTCCATCTTCCCCAGCATAATTGTCTTCTCTAGGCTTTGCTGTCTCCTCATGATGTGGCCAAAGTACTTCAACTTTGTCTCTAGTATCCTTCCCTCCAATGAGCAGTCGGGCTTTATTTCCTGGAGGATGAACTGGTTGGATCTTCTCGCAGTCCAAGGCACTTTCAGCACTTTCCGCCAGCACCACAGCTCAAAAGCATCGATCTTCCTTCGCTCAGCCTTCCCTAAGGTCCAGCTCTCACATCCGTAGGTGACTACAGGGAATACCATGGCTTTGACTAGGCGGATCTTTGTTGCCAGTCTGATGTCTCTACTCTTTATTATTTTATCGAGATTGGACATTGCTCTCCTCCCAAGAAATAAGCGCCTTCTGATTTCCTGGCCACAGTCTGCATCTGCAGTAATTTTTGCACCTAGAAATACAAAGTCTGTCACGGCCTCCACATTGTCTCCCTCTATTTCCCAGTTGTCAATCATTCTTGTTGCCATGATCTTGGTTTTTTTGATGTTTAGCTGCAACCTAGCTTTTGCGCTTTCTTCTTTCACCTTGATTAGAAGGCTCCTCAGCTCCTCCTCGTAGAGGGCGTTACAGTAGTCCAATCTTGAGATGACCGTAGCCTTTCAACCAGTAATAAGATTTTATACTGTGAATGCCTGGAGCTCTAAGAGTCTGTCCATGGTATGCTTTAGTTATGGATTCAGCAGCATTTTCATAGATCTGCTTTCTTGTTTTGTTAAATTCTTGTATATTTTCCTGACTTGAAGAAATAAGACCATTTGGACTTGCTAAGTAGTCCCAATTGTTCAAAAGTGTTGAAAAAGACAGTATAGCTGCATATGCAAATATTTCTATATGAATTCTGATAATTGGCCTTTCTAATAAGAGGGTGTAGTGAATGTTATGATCTATGTTGTATTTTTGGTGTGTAGCTCTAGGTTACAATATGGTTGATAGGGAAGAATTGGCTCAAATAGGGTAGCAACAGTGAAGGCAGGATTAATTTGCATATGTGAAGTCGATTGGTCGTTTGCAGATGAGAGTATGCCAGGATTTGAAAAGGCCGCTGAGCCAGAATGGCAGTTACAGAACTGAACATTCTAAAGGGACGGAGTCAAGTTTGAAAGAGGCAGTTAGCGTTTGTCAGTTAAAAAAGAAAAGGGAACAGTTAGGAATCTCAGTTGGGAAATAGAGCTCAAGGTTTAAGGAAAAATAAAAAGGCGCCAGTGTGGCCTAAGTCAGAATATAGTTCAGCCAAGAGTATATGAAGAAAGTAACATATTAGTAGATGTGAGACAGTGAGAGTTTCATAGGAAAAGTTAACCGAGTGAATGATACTGAATGTAAGACTTGAGACTGTAACAAAACACAAATGTAACCATAAAGCATTGGAACCAGAAGCTATAAATAAACTGTGTTACTTTGTTGCTTACCAGAGTGTCTCAAGCCTGTGATATATAGCACAAAGGTTTAACAGCTCACAAGAAAGCCCCAGCCAATTTAAAAAGGGAAACTGCAGCAGTACACGGGGGTAAAGGGATTTAGAAAGGAAATTCTTTTTCCGCTCATTGAGTCAAGAAGAAAATCACCTGTAAAAGGACAGAAACAGAGTATGTCCCAGGTATTAAAGTGACGACAGAAAACTACATATGTGGTGTGGCATCACGTATTCAGTTATATGCAATGTTACGCCCCATAGAGAGCATTGCACATTCCAGCCAATTGCTATGTTTAGTCGCTTTTACATTACAAGATTGCACCAAAACTGATGGGAAAAATTGTGGCAATATTGCTTAGCAATTTTACGTACAGAAGACGAGACAGCTTGAGGTGCCTAATACATGTATTCATAATTATTTGTATTTGTATCATTTTCAGAGGAGTCTCTGGGATAGTATTAAAAAGGGAACACCAGTGCAACAGTCACGTTGCAGGAAAAGAGCACCCGTTATTAAAAATGTTAATATAACATTTCACAAGTCTGAAAAAGGAGATGGTGAGAGAAGTCCACTTCAGTCCTGTGAGAACCTAGAAGTGAACAAAGTCAACACACCACCTAATAAGGATTCCTTTATTCTTTTGGAAAACAGTCTCTCTCTCTCCCCAATTAATCCTGTCCTGCAAGAAAACCAGCATGCCACTTATACTCCTTTCTCAATGAGAAGATCAACTACACATTCTGTTATTGGTACAGCATCGTGTGACAATTTACTAAAGGATGTAAAAGAAACATGTACTGTTGTCTCATTTCGTGATTATGCTGTGGAAACTAAATGGAAAGGTCCAGATAATATTAGCTCAGTAGAAGAACAATATTCTAATGCACAGTCAGTTTGCACTCCAGAACAAAGACTGTACATTCCTTTAAATCACAGGAGGATTTTAAGCCCTGATTCCTTTGTAAGCTCTGAATTTACTGAAGAACTGGGTATGAGGGAAATTATTTCACCTGATCAGTTTTTAAAAGAAAATCAAGTAGTTATTCAGCCACATAAATCTATGCCCCCTTCATCAGATGTCAAGTCTTGTATGTCAAGTCCAGATTATCCAATACAGAAAGGAAAGACACAAGCAGTATTTTTACCTGGGCTTAGTGATAGAAAGGACAGAATGTGTGCCACATTTCAGGATAAACTAATTGCCACCAAGTTGAGAGAAACAGAAAAAGATCAATCTTGTCTCCAGAAAGAACGGCCTAAAAGAAAGCCAATACTTTCCACTACTGTTACCAAATGTAAGGCAGATCCGGCCAAGAGAAAAGAAGCAGAGTCACAGCTGAATCCAAAATCTAGACGATGTCTTTCTAATGCACTACAGACATCGGTGGATATTGTTCCAGAAAACATCAAACTGGAAATATTACCAAGGCCTCCTGTTATAGAGCCCCATGGCCGTAAAAGAAAAAGTGGAGAGTATTTAACAGACACTAATGAAAATGAAGCATATGGGGATGAAAATGAAAGAAAAAGAGTCGTGACGGCTTGTGTAGAAAATGAAAACCAGGCCGCTTTGCAAACATCAGTTTGCAAATCCGTGAACAGAGATAAACAACGGAAGAAGAGAACTGGTAAGTTAGCTTTCTTTCTTTGATACATGAAAATGTTTTGTCATGGTATGTTGCCTTGGGTTGGTGTCATTGGACTGGACTCAGTAGGATTATTTTGTGCGTGCAGGTTGAATGTCTTTTTATCAAAAATGCTTGTTACCAGAAGTATTTTGGATTTCAGATTCTGGAATGCCTGTGTTTGCATTATGAAATATCTTGGAGATGGAGCTAAGTGTTATCATGAAATTCATTTATGTTGTATTATTATAATTATTATTGTCAGGAGTCAATTTCTGACGGCATGAAGACATCACAAATTCCTTCCATGACATCCTGACTGAATCATCCTGGCTGCCTCAGTTTTCTCTCTGTGACATTTTGAAGCCAGCAGAGGGTGCTGGAAACCTTGTATTGGAACTTGTGAAGCAACAAGTTCTAATAAGGAAACTGAGAAGAGGGGGGAGATGGGCAGGAATAGTGTATAAAAGGAAGTGGTGGTGGGAAAAAGTCAGTAGTGTCTTTCTTTGCTGCAGAGATACAAGCAATATATTCATTTCCAAGCAAAACCGGCTTGTGAGTGATCATTTAATATTGCTATATAAAACCTACAGTCTTGCACATAGCTTGAAGATAAGTTTTTTTAAATGCCCAAAAGAAGTCATGTATATTGAACCTTCAGAAAACAAAGATATCTGTATGGATGTTTTTGAATTTTGGAATATTTCAGAATTTTGGATAAGGGATGCTCAATATATATAGTAATAAATTATTTCTCCCAAACAATGGGTGATTAGTAGCTTTCATTTGGCATGTAATAGTAATGTTATAAACTAACTGAGATGTTTTTTTTTAAAAAAAAAATGTTAGTGGTATTGCTTAGTCCAGTCATAGTGGCCTTGTACTATTTCTATCAAATTATTTCTCTTGAAGTTGTAACAGAAAAAGTAGAGTAAAACAGAAAGAATTGAATGTGTTGCCACAAATCTCACTGATACTGTTGATATCTTTACTCTCACTCTCCAGCACAAATATTCTGTTACAAATAGCACAAAATGATTTGAATAAGGAGAGTTTTCTTCTTCTCTGACAGGCACAATTTATTTTTCTCATTTTGTCTCAGAGATAGAAGATGGATCTCTCAGAGAACTAGGTGGCACCTACAGATATTCACTGGCTACAATAGCTATCAAAATATTTCATGTGTGAGGATTTATTTATCGTGTCAGGCAACCGAACAGTTGTATTACATTTTTGACAGAACAAACATACAAAAGACACAGAGTTTGCAAGCTTTGTAGTTGATTAAATGTCCTTTGACCAGTATCTGGCCACTTGGAGTGCTTCCGGTGTTGCTGCAAGGAGGTCCTCCATTGTGCATGTGGCTGGGCTCAGGTTGCATTGCAGCAGGTGGTCAGTGGTTTGCTCCTCTCCGCACTCGCATGTCGAGGATTCCACTTTGTAGCCCCCTTTCTGAAGGTTGGCTCTGCATCTCGTGGTGCCAGAGCACAGTCTGTTCAGTGCCTTCCAAGTCGCCCAATTTTCTGTGTGCCCGGGGGGGGGGGGGGGAGTCTCTCATTGGGTATCAGCCATTGATTGAGGCTCTGGTTTTTGAGCCTGCCACTTTTGGACTCTCGCTTGCTGAGGTGTTCCAGCGAGTGTCTCTGTAGATCTTAGAAAACTATTTCTTGATTTAAGTCGTTGGCGTGCTGGCTGATGCCCAAACAAGGGATGAGCTGGAGATGTCTCTGCCTTGGTCCTTTCACTATTGGCTGCTACTTCCCGGCAGATGTCAGGTGGTGCAATACCGGCTAAGCAGTGTAATTTCTCCAGTGGTGTAGGGCGCAGACACCTCGTGATAATGCAGCATGTCTCATTAAGAGCCACATCCACTGTTTTAGTGTGGTGAGATGTGTTCCACACTGGGCATGCATACTCAGCAGCAGAGTAGCATAGCGCAAGGGTGGATGTCTTCACTGTGTCTGGTTGTGATCCCCAGGTTGTGCCAGTAAGCTTTCGTATGATATTGTTTCTAGCACCCACTTTTTGCTTGATATTCAGGCAGTGCTTCTTGTAGGTCAGGGCACAGTCCAGAGTGACTCCCAGGTATTTGGGCGCGCTGCAATGCTCCAGTGATGTGTGAGGAGAAAAGCTCAGTGTCTTCATATAGGAACAAAAGTTCATGGGCACAATCATTTAAGAGGTGCTCTGTGTTAACAGCGGGAAGAGAGTTTCCATAGACGTGGAGAAGGAGAAACAGAAGGATTAAATGGGCTCATGGGAGTGGGAATCTTTTTTCTTGAGGAAAATGATAGCAGAATTATGAATTACTTGCATGATTTCTTCAACTTTGGTGTTTTCTCTGACTAGTGTTCTGAACAGTATTTATGTTTTGAATTTTCAGATTCCTTAACTCAAAAATTCAGGACTACGAGAAGAACTAGAAAAGTAGTTCCTATTGCACAATCTCAGCTGATCTTTGTGAAACCTTTAAAAACAGGTGAAAATGAATTATTGATGCTTTGCATTCTCCAGGAGAAAGAAAAACATACTGTATTTGAAGCAATCCAGTATATACATGTTTTCTCTGAGTGAAAGGACTTCATGTGGCTATTTTCCAAAATACTATTTTATTCAAAAATAAAAAGATCCCTTTATTCTATTTCACAGTTGGCAAAATGTATATTTTGAGAGCCAAGGTGATGTAATGATTTGAGTGTTGGACTAGTGACTCTAAAGACCAGGGTTTGAATTCCCACTGAGACCTGAAACTGACTGGGTCATTTTTGGATAAGTCTCACACTCTGAATAAAACTATCCAACAAGATCCCGTGAAAGGGTTCCTCTGAATTGGAAGTGGCATGAAGCCACACAACAGCAACAACAAAGTGTTTCATAAGAGATCTTTGAAGGTACATAATATGCTAGATGACCAATTTCTCTCCAGTCGTTCACAATACTGGCACAGTATTTCAAAACAGTTATACAGGGTGAGGCAGCATAACTTCCATCAGTTGGTTGAAGATGTAGCGGAGCGCTAGTGGTCTCGTTCAAGAGGCAGGAGTATAAAGTTTTGTCCTGAGACAGTTCAATTGCTATCATGCGTTGGAACAGTGAGGAGTGTGCTATTGCCATTCTGGCTTACTTTTTTTTTTTTTTTTTTTTACATTTTCTAACTTTATTTTCTTCACAAACAAGTCATCTAAGACAGATAGGAAGCCAATTCCATCTAAGGAAGACCAATAGATGACCTGAACTGATTCAATCACTTCCACAATCCTGAATATCCTTCCAAATGATGTGGCCACATTTGAAGCATTTGCCATTCCTTTGCTAAAACAGACCCAGTACCAATGGGACTGGGAGTATAGGGATGGCTTGCAAATTACACCCACAATAATTCAGATATTTGGTATTTCATGAACAATTTACTTGTAGGTTGAGGCCTACTTTTCGAGTGAATTTGGAGTGGCTGGCCCACTCTCCAGATTTGGCCCCTCGTGATTTTTTTCTATGGGATTTTTGAAATCCCGTGTTTTGTGAACCGTTCAAAGACTCTACAAGATTTGAAGACCAACATCCCGGAAGAAATTGCCAACATAAAGCCTGCTATGCTGGCAAGAGTCATGAGAAACGCCAGAAATCAGTTTACTCAGTGTATGGAGAATTTGATCTTCAAAACTATGTAAAACAAAACTAGGTATGCGCCTACATTATAAAAAAAAAAACTGATTGATACAATGGGTTTTATTAAGTTTTGAAAAAAGGAAGTTATGCTGCCTCACCCTGTATATTTCATCAATTCTCAAACTCCTCATTCCTGTATAGAACAGATTCTGACAGAGGTTCTCAACCTTTGGTCCTCCAAATGTTTGGTACTTCAGTTCCCAGAATTCCTGTACACTGGCCTCTGGGACATTTGGAGGACCAAAGGTTGAGAATCACTGTAGTAGGATACAGTCAATGAGGGACAAATCTGAGTTGACAATTACTGGGGAGTGGGAAGGGGAGGGCACGTGACCCAATAAATCAAACAACTCTATTACCTGAGATATAAAACTCAATATAGTTGTTTGATTGTCTCCACCAGTGTACCTCAGTTTGAATGTGTCTAATATGAATTTGTTTTTCTGAACTGATGTTGGAAGATCTGTCATTGTATAAGAGAGAGCTTGATTTAGACAGAAAATTAATAGGACTTGTAATTATTTTAAAAGATACTCCTAGGCATCCAATGCCTTTTGCGGCGAAGAACATGTTTTTTGATGAACGCTGGAAAGAGAAACAGCAACGAGGGTTTACTTGGTGGCTGAATTTTATACTTACTCCTGATGACTTTACTGTTAAAACAGACATTTCACAAGGTAAGATTACTGTACAGAATCTGAAAGTTTTAAGAAGGTATATACTTGTTTACAGGCGTTATGTGTGCAGGTCTCTGAAGGGTCCAATTTGTTTTCTGCTGCTCCATAGACTAAGACATGGAGCAATGAGTTCAAACTGCAGGAAGAAAGACTACCTAAACATTAGGAAAAACCTTTAAAGGTGTTCAACAGTGGAATAAGGTACCTCAGAGTGGAGTCTCTTCTCAAGGTTTTTAAACAGATTGGATAGCCATCTGTCGGGAATACTTTGATTGTGTATTGCTGCATGGCAAGGGGGTTGGACTAATGTGTGGAACTTGTCTCTTCCAACTCAAATTCTTGTACTTAAAAACTTTCCAGTAAAATTTTTCCCTTTCATGAATGAGCTGGGGATCTCCCTTTATACGTCTTACTTCCCTGGAAGTGCTTATCAAGGAGATTTCCCTGGTTCTGATTGAAATTCCAATTACACCTGAAGACTTTTTTCTTATTCCAATAGGCATTTAGCCACTTGATGACATTATTATTATTATTATTATTATTATTATTATTATTATGAGATTCTTATTTGGAATTTGTTTATAAAATGGTTCTCTGTTGCCTCATGCCAGTTTTGATTTCTTTTATTTTTAGCAATCTGATTCTAGGAAATTCTATGTGTTGTTTTTGCAGGTTTTTTTTTTTTTAGGGAAAAAATGAAGCAATTACAAAGCAGGTTATATACATTCCATGGTATAAATGCTATAGAAAAAAGTCAAGATCAGCAACAATTACAATTCCGGTGTATTCACTATTGAAAGTAGCAATTGGAGGGAAAAGGAAGTTGGATGATAAATTGAGGGAACCCCTAATCATAGAACAGATTTCAGTCTGCTTTATAGGGACATGTCCATACATTTATTGATTATTGTAGATATATTCGGGAAAGTGGAATAAGTAATATTATTCCACACCGCTTTGACCCGCCTGAGGGCTGAGAAAAGCGGTATATAAATAAAGTAAATAAATAAACGTAAATAAATAATAAAAAGACAACCACTGCATCCAATTTAAATGTTTTCTAAAGTACAAGGAGAGGAGAGAACCATAAAAACAATTATTATTTGAAAATAGAGGTAAGATAAAGGTTATTAATTTATACCACATTTTCCACACAGTTCATTATAACTTAAGATATAAAATGTCAAAGCAATAAACCATAAAAGGCATAATATAACAAAATTATATAAGTTCATTATAATTAGTGCATTTTGATATACTGCTTTATTTAAGCCAGCACTTGGATTCATATGGGTAGAGCTTCAAACTGAATAGCATGGGTATAACATTCATTTTTCTAATAACATTTAATTAGATTTCTTTCTTATTAATATCACTGCTCATTGTCTAGCTAAAACTAATGCAAGTATGCTTCTAAATGTGGCCTACTTGCTGTATCTTGTGTTTGTGCTGAGCCTTTGTTATCTGAGATTATAATAATAAAAGTATAGTTTAATAGTTGAAGGCCTGTTTCAGTTACATATATGGCCAAACATTGACACCTACTGGAATGATCCTTCTCTGCCCCACCTATGAAAGCAATACATGATGTAGAGATGTTGAAAAGTGTACAGTGACCCTCCAGTTGTGGATAGTTCTCCCTGTAAAGATCAATTAATACCAACGTTGAATTTTGGTCTGTACTAAATGTACACATAACATTTAACCAAAGGCTTTAGGGTTTGAAGGCTTGAATCTCTAGACCAGGGGTCCTCATACTAAGGCCCGAGGGCCGAATATGGCCCTCCAAGGTCATTTACCCAGCCCTTGCTCAGGGTCAACCTAAGTCTGAAATGACTTGAAAGCACACAACAACAACAATCCTATCTCATCAGCCAAAAGCAGGCCCACACCTCCCATTGAAATACTAATAAGTTTATATTTGTTAATATTTTCTTCATTTTAATTATTGTATTGTTTTTAAGTGGGGGTTTTTTTGCACTACAAATAAGATATGTACAGTGTGCATGTTTTTTTTTCCAAATTATAATCCGACCCTCCAACAGTTTGAGGGACTGTGACCATGCCCTCTGTTTAAAAAGTTTGAG
This sequence comes from Anolis sagrei, assembly GCF_037176765.1. Classification (NCBI taxonomy): domain Eukaryota; kingdom Metazoa; phylum Chordata; class Lepidosauria; order Squamata; family Anolidae; genus Anolis; species Anolis sagrei. The sequence continues at coordinate 113,196,606 of NC_090024.1, forward strand.
AATCCCTGCTCTAGAGGTATGGGGTTTTCGATGGTTTATATTACCATATTTCTTCTATTGTGAGATGTCATTGATTATAAGATGCACCTTGTTTTTAGAGATGTTTATTTAGGGGAAAAGTGTGTCTTAGAATTGAAGAAATATAGTCATTTTTATGTGTGGGTTGTTGTAAGTTTTTTCGGGCTATATGGCCATGGTCTAAAGGCATTCTCTCCTGACGTTTCACCTGCATCTATGGCAGGCATCCTCAGAGGTAGTGAGGTCTGTTGGAACTAGGAAAAAGGGTTTATATATCTGTGGAATGACCAGGGTGAGACAAAGGACTCTTGTCTGCTGAAGCTAGGTGTGAATGTATCAACTGATCACCTTGATTAGCATATAATGGCCCGACAATGCCTGGAGCCAACTTTTGTTGAGAGGTGATGAGATGTCCTTGTTTGTTTCCTCTCTGTTGTTGTGCTGTTGCAATTTTAGAGGTTTTTTTTAATATTGGTAGCCAGATTTTGTTCATTTTCATGGTTTTCTCCTTTCTGTTGAAATTGTCCACATGCTTGTGTATTTCAATGGCTTCTCTGTGTAGTCTACATAGGGACCACCAAACGCAGCATTGCCCAAACACGAATCAAGGAACATGAAAGGCACCGCAGACTACTTCAACGAGAGAAATCAGCCATAGCAGAGCACCTGATGAACCAACCCGGACACAGCATTTTATTTGAGAACACAGAAATGCTGGACCACTCTCACAACCACCATGTCAGACTACACAGAGAAGCCATTGAAATCCACAAGCATGTGGACAATTTCAACAGAAAGGAGGAAACCATGAAAATGAGCAAAATCTGGCTACCAGTATTACAAAACTCTAAAATTGCAACAGCACAGCAACAGAGAGAAAACAAACAAGGACATCTCATCACCTCTCAACAAAAGTTGGCTCCAGGCACTGTCAGGCCATTATATGCTAATCAAGGTGATCAGTTGAAACATTCACACCTAGCTCCAGCAGACAAGAGTCCTTTGTCTCATCCTGGTCATTCCACAGATGTATAAACCCATTTTCCTAGTTCCAACAGACCTCACTACCTCTAAGGATGCTTGCCATAGATGCAGGCGAAACGTCAGGAGAGAATGCCTCTAGACCATGGCTATATAGCCCGAAAAAACCTACAACAACCCAGTGATTCCAGCCATGAAAGCCTTCGACAATACATTTATATGTGTCTTTATTTCACCATGAGGTCTTATGATACATAGTGTATATAAATATTCAATGGCATAAAAGATGTATACTTGAAATATTTCCTAATTAATATATTGTGATGTAACATTGTTACTGTTCACATAGTGTTCAGATGGCAATGTGCCAATGATCACGGAACATCTTGCCACTAAATAAGATACAATCAGTGATGTACCTTCCCAAACGAATTAAAACACACCATTCTGCAGAAAGCTTCTAGCAAAGAATGTTGTTTCAGATAACTCAAGACAGTGAACCAAGTTGCACTTTCTAAGGCGATGAAATGTACCATTTAAACACACGCAATTGCTCTTTCTCTATCAGTCAATGCAGCATCTCTCACATTGGGAACAGAGTGTAATCATAAATCCAGTGTTCCTAAAGCACCAACGAAAGAGGAAGCGTCCCTAAGAGCCTATACTGCCCGGTGCAAATTAAACAGACTTCGTAGGTCAGCTTGTCGCTTGTTTACATGTGATGCGATGGTGAAAGCAATAAAAAGACTGGAAATTGAAATTGAAGCAAAACGCTTGCTGGTTCGAAAGGACAGACATCTGTGGAAGGATATTGGTGAGACTGTTACACTGCTACATATCTTGTAACTTCTGTTTAGAAAAAATTAAGCTGCAGTGTTATATTGTGTATATAACATGGTGAGGATTGTATGTGTATGTGTGTGTATTTAAAATGGGTAGATGTTCATTATAGCTTTAAAAACAGTAAATTTATACTATCCTTTCTGTTTTCCCATATTCTTCTTTCTGTGTTCATGGTAGGAGAACGACAGAAAATCCTCAATTGGCTTTTATGCTACAACCCACTATGGCTGCGTATCGGCCTGGAAGTAAGTATACTTTTCTAATGTTAAAATATTCTTCGAGCAGTATACTCTGGAACAGGGGTCCTCAAACTTTTTAAACCGGGGGCCAGTTCACTGTCCCTCAGACCATTGGAGGGCCGGACTATAGTTTTTTTTTCTTTAAAAAAAAAACAATAAAAAATTCCTATGCACATTGCACATATTTTATTTTGCTGTGTGGAAGGGGCCTTAGAGGGGGTTCTTTCTAGCCCTCTTTAGGCAGTAATTCCAGGAGCAGAGAATGGGAAATCTTCCTATTTCTAGTCTGAACAAAATCTGGCTACCGGTATTAAAAAAGCTCTAAAATTATAACTGTAAATAAAGAACAACACTCAAACACAGGGGAACTCCAGACAAGAAACAGCTAATCACCTCTCAACAAAGGATTCTCCCTAAAAACTGTCAGGCTATGAAATGGTAATCAAGGTGGCCAATTGAAACATTCATACCTACCTCCAACAGACAAGAGTTCTTTCTCCCACCCTGGATCTTCCACAATTTTCTTAGTTAAAGGTTTTCCTCTGACATGAAGTCCAGTCATGTCTGACTCTGGGGTGTGGTGCTCATCTGCATTTCTAAGTCAAAGAGCCGGCGTTGTCCGTAGACACCTCCAAGGTCATGTTGCCGGCATGACTGCATGGAGTGCTGGGACAGCCTCCCTTGGCTGGCTCATGCTGCCCATCGGGCTTGATGGGCAGCGTGAGCCTGCCAAGGGAGGAGTAGCCCCGCGTGGCCTACTTGCGTGTAAAACACCTTGCGAGGTGCTTTACGCGCGAGTAGGCTATGCGGAGGTGCTGCCCTTGGCTGGCTCACGCTGCTCATCGGGCCTGACGGATAGCGTGAGCTAGCCAAGGGAGGAGCACTGTGTGGCGGGTGGGAGGTGCGTTCCACCTCCGCAGGCCAGATAAGTGCCCTTGGCGGGCCGGAAGTGGGCTGCGGGCCATAGTTTGGGGACCCCTGCTCTGGAAGAAAGAAGCTTTCAGGTTCTCTTTAGAAGGTTCAAATGTTTACCTGACCGAATAGTTTCATTCCACATGCGCATATTATCAATTTTGAATACAATGTTGCTTAAAAACATAGGACTGTTTTCTGATGTGGGAACGTACCCCTATTCTTTCTATGTTATTTCTGTCTCTGGGACCACATTTGTTGAGGAAGGAGCACATTGCCTTAATTTATGGAGGTATAGCTGTATTAAAATACTGTGTCCAATTCTGGGCGCTGCAGTTGAAGGGAGATGTTGACAAGCTGGAATGTGCCCAGAGGAGGGCAACTAAAATGATCAAGGGTCTGGAGAACAAACCCTATGAGGAGCTGCTTAAAGAGCTGGGCATGTTTAACCTGCAGAAAAGAAGGTTTGAGAGGAGACATGTGAGGGGAAGTCATAGGAGGAGGGAGCAGGCTTGTTTTCTGCTGCCCTGGAATTAGGACATGGAACAGTGGCTTCAAAATACAGGAAAGGAGATTCCACATGAACATTAGGAAGAACTTCCTAACTGTGAGAACTGTTTAGCAATGGAACTCTCTGCCCCAGAGTGTGGTGGAGGCTCCTTCGTTGGAAGCTTTTAAATAAGCTGGATGGCCATCTGTCAGGAGTGCTTGGAATACGATTTTCCTGCTTTTTTGCAGGGGTTGGACTGGATGTCCCACGAGATAGATTTATTTATTTATTTATTTATTTATTTACAGCTTTTATATTCCGCCCTTCTAACCCCGCAGGGGACTCAGGGCGGATTACAGTGTACACATATATGGCAAACATTCGATGCCAATTTTTGACATACAAACATATACAGACATACACAGAGGCTATTTAACTTTTTCTGGCCGGGGAGCTTTTTCTGGCCAGGGGAGCTGTCGCTTTCATCGTCCATCTGCGATGCTGATGAAGCACTTCCGCATTCCCCGCATGCTTCCCCGCTGGAATGCTTTGCTGGAATCTTCTTTATGGCCTCATAAATTAATTAATTTAGCCTTCCCACACTTTAAGATGGTACCTTATTTTCCTACTTGACAGATGCAACTGTCTTTCGGGTTGCAAAGGTCGACAACAGGCTACACAATTGGTTGGAAACCCACTCCAACCCGGGCTGGCTTCGAACTCATGACCTTTTGGTCAGAGTGATCTTAATGCAGCTGACAATCCCGGTGGCGCAGTTGGAGATCTCTTCCAACTCTATGATTCTATGTTGTTATTTTTTGAATATGATTTTGCTTGTATTCTTGTGGGTGCTTAGTATTTTTGAAATTGTATTTTTGCTCCCATTTTCACAGACTATTTATGGTGAACTGATTGCTTTGGAAAGTAATAGTGATGTAATGGGTTTGGCAATGTTTATACTCAATCGCTTGTTGTGGAATCCAGACATTGCCGCTGAATACAGGCACCCAACTGTGCCTCACCTTTATAAAGAGGGTAACTGCCTTTATTTGCTCTAACATAAGTTATTGTTATATGTATATTGTTGCATGTATCTTTGCATAAAATCTATTAATGTATGAACTCTTAACAGGTCATGAAGAAGCATTGTCCAGATTTACTCTGAAAAAAATGCTGCTACTTGTTTGCTTTCTTGATCATGCCAAAAGGTCTCGAATTATTGATCATGACCCTTGCCTCTTCTGCAAAAATGCAGAATTCAAGGTATTCCTTTTTTAAAGTCTTGTTTATGTTACACTTGTCCAAAATTAGTATAATTATAATCAAGCTAGTATGTTGTATAACAAAAGCAATAAGGCATTTTGTGGCACTTTGTTATTTAACCATGTTTTAGACTAGTGGTTCTCAACCTGTGGTTCTCCAATTGTTTTGGCCTGCAACTCTCAGAAATCCCAGCCAGTTTACCAGCTGTTAGGGTTTCTGGGAGTTGAAGGCCAAAACATCTGGGGATCCACAAGCTGAGAACCACTGGTCTAAAACAAGCATCTTTAAACTGCAGTCCTGCACAGGTTGAGAACCACTGTTTTTAGAGGATTAAACTTCACCTGTGTGTAAGCATCTGATGGAGTGTACTAATTAATGACAGCCAGTGTTGTATAAAACAGAAAAATTAGAAATTATGAGAGAAGGGGGAAATGCAGATTACAGTTTTTCCTGTATTGGGAGAAGAATGTTAAGTAGTGATGAGAAGTTGATTATTGCATGCTAATTAATTGAAGAATAGGCAGTTGAGAATATATTTCATTACTTGTGAAGTTTAACCAGAAATATTATCAATACACTGTGTTATAAATGACTAGCCATCCCCTGCCATGCATTGCTGTGGCTCAGTCTTGCGATCTGGAAAATAAAATAATGAGAAACTGTTGGTTTCTAATATATGCAATTTCTTTATGCTTGTGGATAAACAGTATTTCTTGTTGTTTCTTTATCAGTGTTGATGTAGAGATTATCTGGTTTGTCTACTCTGGAACATGAAACATATAATTGTCCTTCTTTAGGGGCCCCTTTCAAATCTATACCTGACATCTATATAAATAAAAATGTAATGTTCGTTTGTGATACCATCAGAACTCAAAAACCACTGGGAGAATTGACACCAAATTTGGACACAAGACACCTAACAACCCAATATATGTCCTCCACTCAAAAAAAATGTTTTTGTCATTTGGGAATTGTCGTTGTTGGGATTTATAGTTCACCTACAATCAAAGAGCATTCTGAACTCCACCAATGATGGAATTGGGCCAAACTTAGCACACAGGGCTCCCATGACCAACAGAAAAAACTGGAAGGGTTTGGTGGACATTGATCTTGAGTTTGGGAATTGTAGTTCACCCACATCCAGAGAGCACTGTGGACTCAAACAATGATGGATCTGGACCAAACTTGGCACAAATACTCCATATGCCCAAATATGAACACAGATGGAGTTTAAGGGAAATAGACCTTGACATTTGGGAGTTGTAGTTGCTGGGATTTATAGTTCACCTACAATCAAGGAGCATTCTGAACTCCACCAATGATGGAATTGAACCAAACATGGCATACAGGACTTCCATGACCAACAGAACACACTGGAAGGGTTTGGTGGGTATTGACCTTGAGTTTGGGAGTTGTAGTTCACCTACATCCAGAGAGCACTGTGGGCTCAAACAATGATGGATCTGGACCAAACTTGGCACAAATATTCCATATGCCCAAATATGAACACAGATGGAGTTTGGAGGAAATATCTATTTATATCTATAGCTGGATGGCTCTTTGTCAGGAGGGCTTTGATTATGTTTTCTTGCCCTGGTGAAGGGAGTTGGGCCGGATGGCCTTAAAACAGCATTGGGACCCCTGGGGGGTCGTGAGGGGGTGTCGGAAGGGTTGCCAAAGAACACCAGAAAATAAAGTATTTTCTGTTGATCATGGGGTTTCTGTGTGGGAAGTTTTCCCCAATTCTATTGTTGGTGTGGTTCAGAATGCTCTTTGATTGTAGGTGAATCAAACTTCCTCAAACTCCGTCTGTGTTCATATTTGGGCATATGGAGTATTTATGCTATGTTTGGTCCATATCTATCATTGTTTGAATCCACAGTGCTCTCTGGATGTAGGTGAACTACAACTCCAGAACTCAAAGTCAATGCCCATCAAACCCTTCTAGTGTTTTCTGTTGGTCATGGAAGTCCTGTGTGCCAAGTTTGGTTCATTTCCATTGTTGGTGGGATTCAGAATGGACTTTGATTGTAGATGAACTATACATCCCAGCAACTACAACTCCCAAATGACAAAATCAATTTTTTGAGTGATGGTCACTCCTTGCGTTAGTAGGTGTCTGGTGGCCAAATTTGGCACCAATTTCTCCAGCGGATTTTGAGTTATTATGTCACTCATTATGCACAGAGCATTTATATATATATATAGATTGTTACCTATAGCTGTGATTGAGTTAAAAATAAATTGGAGAGGTGAGAGTTTTTATATACATTGTATTCTAATGTTTGGAGTGTTTCTTTAGAATGCCTTATTGGATTGTAGCTCTGCATTTAAACAGTGATTCATTTCTTTTTCTGTAGGCTAGCAAAGAGATGTTGCTTGCATTTTCCAGAGATTTTCTAAGTGGAGAAGGTGACCTTTCTCGCCATCTGGGATTTCTGGGTTTACCAGTCAGCCATGTACAAACTCCACTGGATGAATTTGACTTTGCTGTAACAAATCTCGCCACAGATTTGCAATGTGGCATTCGTCTTGTGTAAGTTTTGGGTAAACGTTATTCTTTTTAGGATTAAAATAGATGAAACCGATTACTTTTAACATGTGATTTTCCTATATTTTTAGGAGAGTGTTGGAACTTCTGTCATCAGACTGGAGTCTTTCCAAAAAATTAAGAATTCCGGCAATAAGCAGGCATCAGAAACTCTATAATGTCAACCTTGTTCTTCAAGTATTAAAAGATCGTGGGATTAATCTGAATGATGAATATGGTACGAACTGAAAAGTAATTTCATGATCAATTATTTTTAAAAGTATAGGGCTGTTGCTAATGAATAATCCCTTTGATTAATTTCTAGGTGTAACAATTGATGCAAAGGATATCGTGGGCCGGCATAGAGAGAAAACATTTGCTTTACTCTGGAAAATAGTATTTGCTTTTCAGGTATTGAATGAAAATATTGGGACAATATTGAGAATGTTTAGTATATGTGTTGGAATGGTTATAATCGTAACATCAAAAATGCATTGTTTTCAACGTGATTATAAAATATAAATATATTTATAGCCCATCTTTCTCTGGAGATGAGAAGAGATTTCTTACATAGTTTAAAAACGAGTTAAAATTTTGATTCTAAGGCTGGATCTACATTGCCATATGATCTAGATTATTAAAGCAGATAACCCAGGTTGTCTTCTTAGAACTGGATTATGAGTTTACACTGCCATATAATCCAGCCCAAATAATCTGGATTGTATATGGCAGTGTAGATGGGGCCTAAATCTAATGATAGTGTTAAATGTCAGATGATTAAAATGGTTAAAATAAATCAAAATGTGTATTATAATATGGCTGTGCATTGGATGAAAAGTCAGTGAGGCTATATACTCGGTGAACATACATCAAGGTCAGTTAATGCAATACTGTTTTACCTTGCTGCATGGAACTCTGTATGTCATATAACTGAGAGACAACAGCTATGCAGTTATAATTAGCAATTGTAGAATATAATATGCAGCATGAAGAACTTGTATTTCTATAAAAAAGATGTGAATGAGCTGAACCTTGAAAATATGCATGTATATTTATCAACACATTCTTATCACTTCAATATAATAAATGGTTTGGTCTTCTATCCACTTGAAAAATGATTTTGTGCTTTTATAAAACAAAATAATAGTAAGAAAGAATCATTCAAGGAGGCCTTATTGACCTTTCTATTTTGATTATAGGAGTGAATATAATTTTGTCAAATTATTATAGAATTGTCTCAGAACTCTAAATTTCAAAGGGATATTAGCACTATACAGTGGTAGCAATTAAATATAGCTTTTTCAATTTTAGTCCTAATTAGAGCAAACCCACTGAATTAATAGAAAGTTAATAAGTCAGTATTTCGTCTTGTCAGTTTAGTGAATTTGCTATAGTAGGAATATGTGATGGTGTTAAAACCTTGAAAGATTTTAAAGTTGTTTTGAAAATATTAATCTTATTTATTTGTTATTTGTCGTGTCAGGGCAACCAGTAAATTATATTACATTTCTAACAGAAACAAAGCAAACAAACAAACAGACAAAATACAAAATTTGTGAGTTTGGTAGTTGATTAAATGTCCTTTGTCCAGTAGCTGGCCACTTGGAGTGCTTCTGGTGTTGCTGCAAGAAGGTCCTCCATTGTGCATGTGGCAGGGCTCAGGTTGCATTTCAGTAGGTGGTCAGTGGTTTGCTCCTCTCCACACTCACATGTCGTAGATTCCACTTTGTAGCCCCATTTCTTGAGGTTGGCTCTGCATCTTGTGGTGCCAGAGCGCAGTCTGTTCAGCGCCTTCCAAGTTGCCCAGCTTTCTGTGTGCCCAGGGGGGAGTCTCTCATTTGGTATCAGCCATTGGTTGAGGTTCTGGGTTTGAGCCTGCCACTTTTGGACTCTCGCTTGCTGAGGTGTTCCAGCGAGTGTCTCTGTAGATCTTGGGCCACAATACTTAGCGAGTCATCTAATTAAAAAATATTAAATATGCAAGTTTAACTTTCTGAAAATAACAATAAAAATTCCTACATAAGACAAGTATTTTTAAAATATGTCTGTGTTCTTGCTTAGGTGAATGTTTCCCTTGACAAGGATCAAGTAAAAGAAGAAATCAATTTCTTAAAGAACTTGTATATCTCAAAAATAAAGACAGCATCTGGGGAGTTTTCTGTTTGTAATGATGTGAGAAAGGAAAGTAACTTTTATTCATCTGAAAACTGCAGCGAAAATGTAAAACTCTTGATGGATTGGGTGAATGCTGTCTGTAGTTTTTATAATGTCAAGGTAAGAAATTTACCATCTTAAACAATTTCTAAAACATTGCAGCTGTTCTTTTCTATGTTTGAAAAGTGTATTGGACTGTTTGATAGGCCAACATTTCAGTTCATTGGTTGATAGAAGCTTACATTAATTAACAGAAGTGATCTTGCTGGAAAGGCATATTCAAACCTTTCAAAATTATTAATGTGTTGTGTTACTTTTCTATGAAGTGAAAATTTAAATACTTAAAATAGTATGTAAGGTTACATACTATTACAAAGACTGCTTACGAGATATCGTGTCTGCTTTCTTACATGTTATTGATGTTGAAGTTATGTGATAAGTTATTGGTTGCTTTTCGTTCTAACTGCTTTTGATACGCTTTTGAAATGCATTCTGTAAAGCAAGATATGGCAGAATATGAGTAAACATATGGTTTAGATAGGCCTCCTATAAATCAAATACAAACTGTGCTACTGTTGGGCTGATTTGTTCTAGCAGTCTATCTGAACTATTTTGCTGGCAGGTTATATAACAGAATACATACTACCTTTACTTGGTTAATTTTTCTGCCAATCAGTGTAAACAACATAGTAAACTAAATGGGTAAATGTTTCAATTTGGTATGTGGCATTTTCTTCTATTCCCATAAGATAGTTTTCATCAGGATGTCTGTTTTGATCCCCTTATTTTCACTCCAGTTAACTAACGTTAAAGGAAATAATTGGGTTATGCTTGCCATCCTCAGTTTTTGTCATTGGCTTTTAGAGATAGTTTTGGTCAATTTTGTAAAATGGGAATTTGTAATCTTACCTCCTCTAGTGCCTATGAAATGTTTACATCCATTTAATAATATTGTCCCAATAAGGGACTTTATATAATATTCATTATAGAATTGAGGTGAACAATTTTGAAAAGATACCGGGATTACATTTGCCCTTCACAAGACTTTGGGGAGTTGCCCCCTCCTCTGTATTCATTCCTGAAAGAAAAATACATAGAAAATAAATCTCCTAAATGCCTACTAAGAGACATTGAGAATTTGTCACCATATTTTGGGAAGTTGCAGGGCATTTCAAAACCAGGAGAAGCAACAAGAATTGAGTTGAAGTCATTTCCTGTTTGTTTTATTTCTTGAAAACATGTTTCGTTAGCATACATTGGTCTAGACTTGGTCCAAAAAAGTGGTCAAAATACTCCCACTTCCACACCAGATTGTTAGTATTGTTGTTTGTGTCAGGAGTGACTTGAGAAACTGCAAGTCCTTCTGGTGTATGAGAATTGGCTGTCTGCAAGGACATTGCCCAAGGGATGCCCAGATGTTTGATGTTTGACCATCCTTGTGGGAGGCTTCTCTCATGTCTCCACATGGGGAGCTAGTACTGACAGAGGGAGCTCAAGCCGCTCTCCCCAGATTTGAACCACTGTCCTGTTGTTCAACAGTCCTACCAGCACAAGGCTTTAACCAGTTGTGCTACCGGGGGCTCCAGGTATTTTGTTGACTCTTCATCTCAAAACTCTGAACCTCTCTCACCAATTTGATGTATATATTGAATAGCACAAAGACAAAATATAACCCTAAGGGACTCCACAGGCCAATAACCAAAGTTCCCAAGCTTGATGTTCTGAGTTTACCCTTCCAAGAAAGAAAAGAGCCATGTAAACAGCACCTCCAAGTCCTTTCTCAATAGAGGTTCAGAAGAATGAACCATTCAGTGGTATTGGATGCCATTGAGAGGTCTAGCAAGGATAGACTGTCCAGTTCCTTGTGTGGATCAAGATGACCAAAGCTGTCTCTCTTCCATAATCAGCCCAGGAACCTCTAGAGCTGGGTGGTCACTACATGCTCCAATACCTGCCCAGGAGTGGTGTGTTAGACAAAGCGTGATAATTATCAGTTATAGAGAGAATGGAGGATGACTTTCTCAGCAAAGTCTTCACAACCGCAGGGAAGTTCTACCCTCTTCCCCCGACTCAGTCAGACCACTTCTGGTCCATCTAATGCAACACTACTGCAACTGTCATTGACAGCAGGTATTTCCACAGTTCTCATTTACTCTTTCTTTTCAAATTAGGTAGAAAACTTCACAGTATCCTTCTCAGATGGAAGGGTTCTATGTTATCTGATTCATCATTATCATCCATGCCATGTGCCTTTGGAATCTATATGTCAGCGCACGACTCAAACAGTAGAATGCACTAGAAATGGTACAGTTGCACTGAATTCATCATCAGAGTCTGATGCTTCTCTAACTCTACTAAATGAACATTTTGACCAAAGTGAGTTCATTAAGATCCTATAAGCAAATAGAAAATACTTGAAACTTGTATCAGATTCACAACCTTCAGTCTTTTGTTTCCTTTCGTATACAGCTCTCAGCACTTCAGTGCTTTATAAAGAGCTACTTGACAATGAGAAGAAAAACTTCCAACTGATCAATGCTGCAGTTTCTCATCTTGGTGGCGTTCCAGAAATGATTCACCATTCAGACATGTCTAATACAATCCCTGATGAAAAGGTAATCAGTTGTGTTTATAAATTTTAAAATGGTTTTGTTATGTAAGCACCTACTAAGTTTGTATATCTAATGTTTTCTCTTTTAGGTAGTCATCATTTATTTGTCGTTTCTGTGTTCACGACTTCTAGAACTTTCTAAGGAGATTCGGGCAGCTCGGCTGATTCAGTCTACTTGGAGGGAATATCGAAGGAAAATAAAACTTGCTCAGGTATTCCATTTTGTTGACAATTGTAAACAGAATTGAATCTACAGGAGATGAAAGGGGTGTTTGTTCCACGTGCCAACCCGGGCCCTTCGTTCCTCAGGGGAGGTCCTCCTTTCGCCTCTACCAATCTCACAAGCTCGTCTTGTGGGCACAAGGGAGAGAGCCTTCTCTTCTGTGGTCCCCCGACTTTAGAACTCTTTACCTGGGAAGATTAGGAAAGCCCCTTCACTGGAAACATTTAAAAAGAACCTCAAAATCTGGCTTTTCCACTGCGCCTTTGACGAGTAGGTGCACAACATGATATTTTACACCCCCTCAACATTTTCGGCTAATGGAGTTTGTGCCCTCCAAATAGGATGTTCTGCCCCACAACTCTGTGTGTTTTATGAGTTCCATTTAAACATCCTACTCCCATTTTATCTCATCATCATTTATTAATTGTTTTTTATTCGGAATATGTGGTCCGTCCATTGTCATCTCTATCGTGATTGTGTCTATTGGAATTGATTATTATTATTATTATTATATTATTATTATTATTATTTTAATGTCATTTTGATAATGTTGTTGTTGCCTGTTGTATATGCTTTGATTTTATTGCTGTATTATGTTGTCCGGGCTTGGCCCCATGTAAGCCGCTCCGAGTCCCCATCGGGGAGATGGTGGCGAGGTAGAAATAAAGATTATTATTATTATTTGTGTTCAATATTGTGAAATATTTTCTCTTCTCAGATCAAGCAGCAAACATTGAATGCAACAGTTGTACTTCAGAAATACTGGAGGAGATGTTTGGCTCAGATGAAACTTCGGAAATTAAAAAAGTCAAAACAGGAGGAAACTGAAAAAGCAGTCCGTGAGGTTCTCCAGGTATGATTGGGTTCATGTTGTTCATTCGTTCAGTCATTTCCGACTTCGTGACTTCATGGACCAGTCCACGCCAGAGCTCCCTGTTGGCTGTCATCACCCCCAGTTCCTTCAAGGTCAATCCAGTCACTTCAAGGATACCATCCATCCATCTTGCCTTTGGTCAGCCCCTCTTCCTTTTTCCTTCCATTTTCCCCAGCATCATTGCCTTCTCTAAGCTTTCCTTCCTTCTCATGATGTAGCCAAAGAACACATGATATGGCTTCATAGAAGCTTACTATATCAAAGTATCTGAATTTCTCAGCTACCTGAAATTACAGGGAGATTTGGCATTGCTGTTCCAAGAGATTTTTTAAAAAAAATGCTTTAGGTCTAGCTTCTTTGTTTCTTTAATTTTTTAAACAAAAATTGGATTTATTGTTGAAGGCTTTCATGGCTGGAATCACTGGGGTGTTGTAGGTTTTTCGGGCTATATGGCCATTCTCTAGTAGCATTCTCTCCTGACGTTTCTCCTGAAATCACAACCTCCAACCTCTGAGGATGCTTGCCGTAGATGCAGGTGAAATGTCAGGAGAGAATGCTTCTAGAACATGGCCATATAGCCCGAAAAACCTACATCCAACACAAAAACTGGATTCTTGCTTTTTAAATCATTCTAATAGTGGTTGTCGTACTTTTCATGATTCTTATGATTTTATTGCTTTAGACATGTGGTGTAATAACTGATTTCCTTTCTTCCCCCATCCCCTTTGCGTTTCAGAAACAGCATGACGCTGCTGTTGTCCTTCAGTCTTGGTACAGAATGAAGAAACAAAGGAAATTTTTCCTAAGGATGTCTAGTGCTGCTGTAGTTATTCAGAGATTTTACCGTACCTACAGAAAGAAAACCTCTCCATTTCGGAAATTCTTAGAAGCTACAAAGGCAGCTGTGTGTTTGCAAGCAGCCTATAGGGGTTATAGACTACGTAAGATGCTTCGACACCAAAATATAGCTGCTGTGAAGATCCAGGCTGCGTTCAGGGCTTACACTGCTAAAAAGAAATACCAAACTTTGATTCAAGCTTCCTGTGTGATTCAGAAAGGATATAGGGCCTCTAAAACCAGAAGGCAATTTCTGAAGACAAAAGCAGCTGTGACTTTCTTGCAAGCAGTAGTACGTGGCTGGCAAGTCAGAAAATGGTTGAAAGAGCAGCATGCTGCTGCAGTCGTTATACAGTCTACATTTAGGAGGCACAGGGCCCTGAAAAGATACAGGATCTTGAGAAATGCTGTTCTCATACTACAGCAACGTTACAGGGCCAAAATGTCAAGCAAAAAGCAACAGCAGGAATACATAGTGCTTCGTAACAAGATCATTCAACTTCAAGCAGCTTGGAGAGGGAGTCTTGTCAGGAGACAAATCCAAAAACAACACCAGGCTGCTGGAATCATCCAATGCTTCTATAGGACACATGTCAGTCATCGAAACTTTAAACGTTTGAGAGGAGCTGCTGTCACAATTCAGAGAAGGCACCGGTTTGTTGTTCTGGCTCACAGACAAAGGCAGGAATACCTTGCTTTGAAAGAAGCAACTATTAAAATCCAAGCAATTTACAGAGGTGTGAGAGCAAGGCAAAAGCTGAAACGCCTACATCAAGCAGCAGTTTGTATCCAAGCTACGTTTAGGATGCATCAGTGCCATGTTAAGTATTCAGCCATGAAACTGTCTGCTACTGTAATTCAGAGAAAATACAGAGCTTTTTTCACAGGAAGAAAAGAACGAGAGAAATATCTGGAGTTAAGAAAGTCCTGTATCATCCTTCAGGCTGCCTACAGAAGTATGAAAGTTAGGCAGGAGCTGAAAACTCTACACCATTCTGCTACTTCTCTTCAGTCATTTTATCGAATGTATAGGCAACGGAAATCTTTCCAAACGTTGATTGCAGCAGCAAAACTGATTCAGCAGTGGTATCGTGGTTGCAAAGATCGAAATGTTGAGGTGCACAAATACATGCAAGTGAAAATGTCTGTCCTTCGAATCCAGTCAGGATTTCGAGGCATGAAAGTAAGGCTTCATTTGAAAAAGATGCATATGGCTGCCACTGTCATTCAAAGGAGATTTAGAACTTTTCGACAGAGGCAATGTTTTCTGTCTCTTAAGGCCGCCGCTGTGACAATTCAGAGGAGATTCAGAGCCACACTGCTGTCAAAACAGCAATGCAAAGAGTATCTCCGTCTCCGTAAAGCTGTTGTCAAAATGCAGTCTGCCTTCCGAGGTCAGCAAGTCAGGAAGTTAGTGAAACAAATGCATGCCGCTGCTATTGTTATCCAGGCAGCTTTTCGAATGCACATATCTTACACTCAGTATCAAGCTCTGAGGCTTGCTTGTATTACAATACAACAGTATTATAGAGCATACAGGAAGACTAAAGATGTGAGAGAACTGTACTTAAAACAGCACCAGTCTGTCTTAGTCCTTCAAGCTGCCTACAGAGGTATGAAATCACGACTTCTCTTAAAGAAGCAGCACAGTGCTGCAACAATTATACAGAGTAATTACCGAAAATATACACAACAGTGTTACTATAGAAAGCTGCAGTGGGCAGCCAGAGTTATTCAGAGAAGAGTCAGAGCCAACAAACTCTGCAAAACTGCAATCCAGCAATATTTCTGTGTTAGGAGAGCCACCATTTGCATTCAGAAAGCTTTTCGCAGGATGAAGGCCAGACAACATCAAAAAAGGCGACAACAAGCTGCTGTTGTACTTCAGCGAAGTTTTAAAATGCAGAGAGAACGTAGAAAGTATCTCACTCTAAGAGCAGCTACTATACTCCTTCAGAGACAATACCGAGCATTGATTTTAGCAAGGAGACAGACCCACGAAAGCAATTCTGTTAGTGCAGCAGTTTGCATCCAATCTTTCTATAGAGGATTTAGAGTAAGGAAGGAAGTTGAGTGCATGCATTTTTCAGCAAGGGTGATTCAGGCATCATTCAGAATGCATAGAACTAGACTCTCATACCAGAGGCTGAGAAAGGCAGCTGTCACCATACAGAATTACTACCGATCTTACCTAAAAGGGAAACATCAGCAAAAAGCATACCTGGCTATTCGGAGATCTGCTATAGTTCTGCAGGCTGCTTACAGAGGTGTGAGAACACGACAAGAACTGAAAACCATGCATAGTTCGGCCATTGTCATTCAGTCTTTTTATCGCATGCACGTGCAACGCAAACATTACAAGTCAATATGCTGGGCTGTGATAACTATCCAGTCCACCTATCGTGGTGCAATAGGACGCAGAAAGGCAAAGAGGGTGCGTGCTACAAAGATTCAATCTCTTTGTAAGGTTACACAGACAGATCAGCTTTCCACTGAAGCTCTGATATTGCGGAGGATGCATATAGTACAGTACCAGAAACATTGGGAGGCTGCACTTTTAACACAACAGTATTACCAGTCTTACTTGACTATGAAATATGAGAGAGCAGCTTATCTACAAACTCTGAAGAATATCATAGTTCTGCAAGCGGCTATTCGGGGTTTCCTTGAACGCCAAAGGCTTCACAGAATGAAAAGAAGTGTAATAAAAATTCAGGTAAAGAACAGTAAACTTTATTTATTTATTTATTTATTTCGAGTACTTCTACCCCGCCCTTCTCAACCCCCGGAGGGGGACTCAGGGCGGCTTACAAAAGGCACAATTCGATACCTACACAATAATACAGATACCGTATAAAACAGCAATTAAAACAGTTATAACAGTTAAAACAATCGATATGTAACATAATCATAAAACTAATCTCATGCTCAGCGTTCGCCATTCAGAGTCCATACTTGAAAGTAGGTGGGAGTATGGATGCAAATATTTGACTTTGAATGCAGGGACATGGTGTAAATATTCACGTCACTTTAACTGCCATGGCTCAATGCTTTGGAATTATGAGAGTTGTAGTTTTACAAGGTCGTTAGCTTTTTTTGGAGAGGGGGGAAGAGTATTGGCATTTTTGCCAAAATTCAAATCTCAGGATTCAATAGAATTGAATCATGGCAGCTAAAGCTGTGTCAAACGATTAATTCAACAGTATTAGCACACCCTATATCAGGGGTCCTCAAACTAAGGCCCGGGGGCCAGATACGGCCCTCCAAGGTCATTTACCCAGCCCTCGCTCATAGTCAACCAAGTCTGAAACGACTTGAAAGCAAACAACAACAATCCTATCTCATCAGCCAAAAGCAGGACTGCACTTCCCATTGAAATACTAATAAGTTTATATTAGTTAAAATTGTTCTTCATTTTAATTATTGTATTGTTTTAAGTGCTTTTTTACACTACAAATAAGATATGTGCAGTGTGCATAGGAATTCATGTTCTTTTCAAATTATAATCCGGCCCTCCAGCAGTTTGAGGGACTGTGACCTGGCCCTCTGTTTAAAAAGTTTGAGGACCCCTGCCCTATATTACCCTCACCTGTGAGGACAAATAATTAGAGTGATTTCTCTTTGCTGTGGTGGAAAATGAATATTCCTTCATATAGCATTCATCCTATACTGTACATGGAAGTGTTGTGGAGGACTTATTCTTCGGGAGAGGGGTGGTTCCATCAGTCTCACAAAAGCTGAAAGATAAAGACATTCTTTACAGAATAATGTGGAACACTTTGGGATATTACTGGAGTAAACATTGTAAGAAAGCCAGGGTTTTTTTTTACCTGGGAATGATCCTGCCATAATGGAAGTCTGATAGTTTTCTCTTAAATTGATTACCTTACCAACTAGTTGTGATCTCTTCCGAATTGTCATTGGAGGTGCTTCATCTCTGAAAGATTTATATTTCAAGGGATGATTTATATGATAACAAGAATCTATTAATATTATTATCATCATCCTATTTGTGCCTGCCAAGTTTGAGAACAAGGTGGCACACTTTAAAAAGCAATATAATTAAAAACATATGAAAAGTTTAACTGTCTTCCATAAATACCTGTTGTGTTGGTTAGGATATCATCAAGTAGAGCATATCCCATCGTTTCACAGAACAAACCCAGAACTTGCTCTGGAGGGCTGGGAAACAGTCATTCGTTTTCAGCTTTCTCTTTGTTCAAGGTCCTTAGGTTCCATGCTAAGAGGTATCCATGATGGTAGGCAAATTACACTATGTAACAAAATTTGGGGGAGCCCCCGGTGGCGCAGTGAGTTAAAGCACTGAGCTGCTGAGCTTGTTGATCGAAAGGTAGCAGG
Organism: Anolis sagrei; assembly: GCF_037176765.1. Taxonomy (NCBI): domain Eukaryota; kingdom Metazoa; phylum Chordata; class Lepidosauria; order Squamata; family Anolidae; genus Anolis; species Anolis sagrei. The sequence goes on from NC_090024.1 coordinate 113,214,940, forward strand.
TTCGATTCCGGGGAGCGGCGTGAGCTTCCGCTGTCAGCCCTAGCTTCTGCCAACCTAGCAGTTCGAAAACATGCAAATGTGAGTAGATCAATAGGTACCGCTCCGGCGGGAAGGTAACGGCGCTCCATGCAGTCATGCTGGCCACATGACCTTGGAGGTGTCTACGGACAACGCTGGCTCTTCGGCTTAGAAATGGAGATGAGCACCACACCCCAGAGACAGACATGACTGGACTTAATGTCAGGGGGCTACCTTTACCTTTACCTTAACAAAATTTGGGGAAAAAAATCTGTTCCTGGTTTGAAAATGTTATTTCCTATTTAATTGAGAAGTTCTTAGTTTGTTTTTTTAAAATATTTTTATTCTTTTATCATGATTTAATACATTTGTTATACATTGTTTCTTTTACAGCAGATACATATTATTCGATGCAATCTGCCATACTTTTGGCATCTAGTGTAATTTTTCTGCTTATACATATTTTCTGTCCCTCACCACTGTGCTCCCCTCCCCCCTCTCAAGCCACAGCTTTTACATGTCATCCGTCCAAAATTTCAATTCTTCTTGTGGAGGCAACTTTCCTTTTTTATTTTTAATCCCTTTTCAATAAATTTTCTCCATACATCATCAAAATCACTTTGTTTCCATATACCTCTTTTAACTTTTATTATACATGTCAGCTTATCATTTATTGCCAATTTCCATACTTCCTTGTACCACTCCTCTATTTGTATATTTATTTCTTTTTTCCAGTTCCTTGCTATAAGCAGTCTTGCTATTGATAATTTGTTATCGCATCTTTATCCTCTTTTTTCAGTTGTCTATTATTATGTAATGATAATAAAGCTATACTAGGACTTCTTTCTATAGAAGTTCTTAATTTGAAAAACTAGAGCAAAATGTGCGATGTTCCGCAAAAACAAAGATTTCGCAATTTCATAAATGTTTTCCATTTTTTAATGACAGAGTCTATTAGGAAATTACCTTTATAGCCCAGGATCAAAAAATTGTGTTAGTGTTATCTTTCCTCTTGTTTTCTTTCATTCAGGTGTAAAGACAGAGTTTAGATTGCTTCACAAACCCATGAAGTTTGAGCATTAGTTGTAATGGAAATTTAAAAATTATGATAAGTATGATTAAAGATGTTTTTGATGTTTATTTACTGTTAGATTGTATATAATATGACATACCCTTTTGTCTAAGATACTGTAAAAAGAGAGAAGAATGTATGCTTATACATTTAGTTGGACAAATTTATAAATAAAATCTTTTTAAAAATAGCTTATTTGAATGTAGCTTAAAACAATAGTAATGCTTTCCAAACATTCTTCCATTAGGCTTTGTTTCGGGGGTATAAAGCTAGACTGTTGGCCAAAGAAATGATGGCAGCACAGAATCCAGATGTGGTTGCACAACCGTGTTTCCACAGATGCAGAACAATAAAGGAAGGCAGAGCTGTTGAAAGAGCTGCCATTGTGATTCAAGGTTACCACAGAACTAAGCAACAGAGGATATGGTAATATATAGCATGCTTCGCAAATGTTTTTAAATATTAACTATTATAATTTTTTGGAAGCTAAAGCTCGGATTGAAGAAATTCATTATTTGTGTTCTGGTTTCCCTGTAGGTTTTTGAGAATGAAAGCTGCCGCGATTGTAATCCAGAGAAAATGGAGAGCAACCATAGCAGCAAGAAGAAGTCGACGAAGATTCCTGGCAGTCAAGACAGCTGTAGTACTAATTCAGGCTGCATATAGAGGACACAGTACTAGAAAACAGTATAAAAAGGTAACTATTAGGCATGTGTAATCCATGGTTTTAAATAGTTCTAAAATATTTACAAAACTAAAGTTCTGGTCGTGAATACTAGGGGGCACTGGTGCTTTGCTTCTACAGTGTTGCTAAAGTTCTGGTGGTGAAAATTTCAGAACTCTAACAAAACTTTCAAAATTTCATTATTATTTCATTATTGGTGATTTTTATGACTGAACCTCTTAGGAACTACCATTTATAATAAAATTTTGTTTTGGAGTTCTGAAAGTTCCACCACCAGAACTTTAGCAACACTGGAGAAGCAAAGCACCAGCGCCCCGTAGTTTTCACCACCAGAACTTTAGTTTTGTAAGTACTTTAGAACCATTTGGAACCATGGATTTCACATACCTAGTAACTATGAATGACAATTAAGTTTACTTGGAAAATGAAGGGCAGGAACAACTAATCATATTTAAGGAAGCTTTGTTCATTGCTTTAAATATGTTTTGTTGTAGGATACAATGTATTATTTTCTAAGTGTTTGAATCTTAAATAGTAATATTTCCAGGGTGGATTAAAGAATTTCATTAGCAAAGGTCATCTCAGGCCAGTGGACATAAAAATAGAAAGCCAATTTAATATAACCACACACAAAAATGCAATAAGTTGAAGCAAAAATAATATAAAATGGTGTTTAATTAAGTTTTCTCTTCAAATTCTCTTCAAAATACCTGGGAAAGGAATGGTACTGAAAAGATACAGAGTTATCACTAGGTTTTAGGGGTTTTTCCAATGCAACATGGTTCTTTCTCCTGTAGAATTATAGTACATCTTTCCAACAAAAGACCACAAACAGCTTCCTGTTGAAGCCCCAGAATGGTATGATGCGTTCCTCTGATGTTTAGGCAACTTGCCATTTAGGACTTCAAAGGTCATCATTAGCACTTTGAATTGTGCATAAATGCACCTTCGACATACTCATTCGTTTTCTATCTAAACTCAAGAGCCACTGCCAGTTCAGGTCGACAGTACTGAATAATGTGGACTTTGTGTAAGGCTGCACCCTGTAAACAGGGAATTAATGCATTTGCTTTGGATTTTGTGTAACATGGCTTTATTGTCCCTTCAAGTTGTTTCTCACCTATCATGGTACTAAGATGAATGTTTCTCCACAGCTATTTGTGCCATATTTTTTTTAGGAATTAGTTTGCCGTTGCCTTCTGAGTCTAATAGAGTGCAGCTTACTCAAGGTCGCCTAATGGGTTTCATGGCCGAATGGGAATTTGAATTCTGGTCTCTGGTATCAGACTGATGCAAAAACCATTACAAGATGTTGGCGTACATCTAAGTTATTTAGTCAGGAACCCAGCTGCTAAATTTTGAACCCGCTTTACTCAAATTTTATTCTTCACTAGCTGTCCACTGCCACACGTTGCTGTGCTCCACATGGGGGTTCTCTGTGGGGGGTTTGGCCCAATTCTATTGTTGGTGGGATTCAGAATGCTCTTTGATTGTAGGTGAACTATAAATCCCACCAACTACAACTCCCAAATGTCAAGATTCTATTTTCCCCAAACTCTACCAGTGTTCACATTTGGACATATTGAGTATTCATGTAGAGTTCAGTCCAGATCCATCATTGTTTGAGTCCAAGTCCACAGTGATCTCTGGATGTAGGTGAACTACAACTCCAAAACCAAAGGACACTGCCCACCAACCCCTTCCAGTATTTTCTGTTGGTCATGGGAGAACTGTGTGCCAAGTTTGGTTCTATTCCATTGTTGGTGGGGTTCAGAATGCTCTTTGATTGTAGGTGAACTATAAATCCCAGCAACTACAACTCCCAAATGACAAAATCATTTTTTTTGAGTGAAGGACATACATTGGGTTGTTAGGTGTATTTTGTCCAAATTTGGTGTCAATTCGTCCAGTGGTTTTTGAGTTCTGTTAATCCCACAAACGAACATTACATTTTTATTTATATAGATTTCTTTACTCCCATTCTATTGACAAGAGCACCTTATTAGACGTGTCCTTGAAGTAAAATTATTTGTCAAGTGCTGATGCTGCAATCTGTCATTTTTAGCAGCTAAAAGCTATATGCTAGTATGATATTTTCAAGGGTCAAATGAGCAGCTGAATCAGTATTTCTTTTGTGTCAGGAGCAATTTGAGAAACTGCAAGTCAATTCTGGTGTGAGAAAATTGGCCGTCTGCAAGGACGTTGCCCAGGGGACGCCTGGATGTTTTACCATCCTGTGGTGGTAGGTTTTTCTCATGACCCTACAAAGGAAGCTGGAGCTGACAGATGGGAGCTCACCCCATTCCCCAGATTCGAATCATTGTCTTTTCGGACTGCAGTCCTGCTGGTACAAGGTTAACCCATTGCGCCACCAAGGGCTACTAGCTGAATCAGTGAGCACTAACCGGTTTGCGCTTTTCTTTTACAGGCAGTCCCTGAGTTACAGACAAAATTCAGTAGGTTTGTTCTTAAATTGAATTTGTATGTGAGTGATTTCTTAAGTGTAATTCCAGCTAGCTAGCTAGCTCTCTCTCTCTCTCTCTGTACACACACACACACATACATATATAAAGCTTTAGATAGTATAGGGAAAAGTTAACACCCTTGTGGTATTTCTTTTGCTCTCTGTCCCCAGTCAGAAGATTTCACCTCACTTTCTGTCCCTGTGATAATGAGATTTTGAAAAAATTGGCCTGTTACAGAAACAAGGATTGGTGACAAAGCTTCAGTATAGACACCTGTTTTCCATGATAAATCAGGGGTGAATTTCCCTTCTGAGGGGTAGATTTCTTTCATTACCTGTTGTGTCACCCCCATTCTTAACTATGTGTCATGTGTAACTTGGATGTCTGTAACTTGGGGACTGCCTTGTATTTGAGTCTAAAGATTAGATTTGCTGAAGCTTTGTCCTTGGTTTGAATACTATTTTTTTCTTTTCTTTCATTTTTGTTACAGAGACAGTGCAGACTTCACAATTTTACAACTACTGCATCTCGTCATCTTGCTGCTATTAGAATTCAAAGGGCTTACAGAATTCATCTTCAATCGAAACGAGCACAAGTGCAACTTTCTTCTGTTTTGTATATTCAGGTTAGTTTGGGGAAACAGGCATCATTAAGTGCTTTGTACTGAAATTCATTTTGTCTGTTAACAGAAATATTCAGAGCTCTGTTTCAAGTCATGTTGCTTAAGTTTCAAACATGAGTAGCCTCGGCTGAATTTTTTTAAAAATGTATCTTTAATAATACTCTCTTTTGGACTCAATCTGTCTATAAACAGAGGTGGTATCGGGCCAAACTGCAGAGAAGAAAGTATCTAAAGTATCGTGAAAAAATTATTAAAATCCAGAGAATGGTGAGGAGATGGATGAGCTACAAAAATAAATCTACATGTGCAATTAAAAAAGACATGAGGCAAGCAACACTGGACAATGGAATAATCAAATTTCAGGTAAATAAACAACTTAAAGGCACTGTATTGTTTCAAAAAGCCAAAAATATATTTGAATGTTTGTGTTTGTTGCCTGTCAGTATTAGCAATAGAGTATCTGTATCTCATCCTTCCTCCAAAAAGTGCAGCTGTAGTATAAAGTGGTAGTCAAAGCAGTTTATTTATTTATGGTTCTGTCGTGGCTCTGTTGTGGCTCCAGACCTTCCTGGAGGGCCGCTCCCAGATGATGAAGCTGGGAGACACCTACTCGAACCCCTGGCCTTTGACCTGTGGGGTCCCGCAAGGCTCCATTTTGTCTCCCATGCTTTTTAACATTTACATGAAACCGCTGGGAGAGGTCATCCGGAGTTTTGGAGTTAGGTGCCAGCTCTGTGCAGATGACACACAACTCTATTACTCTTTTCCACCTAATGCCAAGGAAGCCCCTCGGGTGCTGGACGAGTGCCTGGCCGCTGTGGCTGGCTGGCTGAGGAAGAACAGGCTGAAGATTAATCCTGACAAGACAGAGGTCCTCCTGGTCGATCGTAAACCAGATCAAGGTATAGGGTAGCAACCAATGCTGGATGGGGTTGCACTCCCCCTGTAGTCACAGGTCTACAGCTTGAGTGTCCTCCTGGACTCATCACTTACGTTTGAAGCTCAGGCATCGGTGGTGGCTGGGAGAGCCTTTGCACAATTGAGACTCGTGCGCCAACTGCGACCGTACCTTGTGAAGGCGGATCTGGCCAGGGTGGTCCATGCCTTAGTCACCTCTAGATTGGACTACTGTAATGCACTCTACGTGGGGCTGCCCTTGAAAACGGCCCGGAAATTCCAGTTGGTACAACAGGCGGCGGCCAGGCTGTTAACTGGTGCTCCGAGGTCCATTGGCTGCCATTCATTTTCCGGGCCCAATTCAAGGTGCAGGTGCTTACCTACAAAGCCCTAAACGGTTTGGGACCCAACTACCTCCGTGACCGCATTTCTGTATACGAACCCACACGATCTCTTCGTTCATCTGGAGAGGCCCTGCTCACGATCCCACCTGCTTCACAGGCACGATTGGTGGGAACGAGGGATAGGGCCTTCTCGGTGGTGGCCCCACGACTCTGGAACTCCCTCCCTAAGGACATCAAGCAGGCCCCAACATTGGCAGTCTTCAGACGGAGCTTGAAAACGTGGATGTTCCAGTGTGCCTTCCCAGAATAAGGAATCCTAGCAATATGTCCTTAATGCACCTTATGAGAGATTTAGAATTGTCTGCACATTTACCTATCCCATAACACTCCTCCTATCTCCCTTGAACTTCCCAGCTTTTTAATTTTTAAATTTTCACATTTGGCCTTGCCTCATGTTTTTAAATGTGTCGTGTTATTATTGTATTGTTTTACTTCTTATGAGTTATTTATTGTTTTGTTGTTGTTGTTTTTTATGATGTTATTGGACTTGGCCTCTTGTAAGCCGCACCAAGTCCTGCGGGAGATGGAAGCGGGGTATAAGAACAATAAATAAATAAATAAATAAATATTTCGAACATTTTTACCCCGCCCTTCTCAACCCCTAGGGGGACTCAGAGCGGCTTACAATTGGCAACAATTCAATGCCGCTTCATAAAATACAAATAGCAAAAACAACAATTAAAACCATGAACATTAAAATAAAATATTAAACAGTATACCATATATGCTCATGATAATGAAGCCTATGAATGTAAGTGCCAGGCCTGACAAAATCAAGATATTGAATTGTGTACAGAGCCAACATGTCAGTTTCATGAGATAGAAGGTTAAAGCAAAATTATCAGGTTATGTCCTAATTTTCTTTAGATACTTCACTATCACCTTAAGATTGACTAATTTGAAAATTACTCTTGTTTTTTGGGGCATAGTGTCCTGTGAACTACATTCAGTATATTAGAAATCACAATTTGAAAAGTTGCATGAATAACAAATCTCTCCCATCCATCTCTTCTCAGATGTTATGAATAATATAACACTGGGATTAGTTGAGAAATTATATAGGATGGTTCTTGGGAAGTACATGTTTGCTCTTGATGCAAAAATATTGTGGCTGCCTCCTCTTGTGCCCCTTAATATTAAGTCTTATTTTCTCTTCCTACTTGTAAGGCATTGTGGAGAGGGTACTCTTGGAGGAAGAAGACGGACACTGCAGAAACCCGAGCTCTGCGAGATAGCTTGGTGATTGCCAACAAAGAAAGCAAAGAGGAGAAAAAGCTGTGTAACAGAACTGCACTGGCTGTTCACCGCCTTCTCAAATATAAACATTTCTCTTACATTCTGGCAGCTTTAAAAGATCTGGGTTAGTAATTCCTTTTTAACAATCTGTGATGCGTCATTATACAAATTGTCAGACTGTGTTGCATGTACAAAGGGATGAAATAAATAGAGACAGGAATACATGTTTTGAAATAATAGTTATTAACTCATAACTTACATTTGCCAATCTATTCTTTGATCTCATGGCACAAAGGGAGGGAAAATACAAAATGAGTTGGATCAGCCAAACTGATTTATGCCTATCTAAAATGAAATGAAATGCTGGGGAAGGTGGAAGGCAAAAGGAAGAGGGGCCGACCAAGGGCAAGATGGATGGATGGCATCCTTAAAGTGACTGGACTGACCTTGAAGGAGCTGGGGGTGGTGACGGCCGACAGGGAGCTCTGGTGTGGGCTGGTCCATGAGGTCACGAAGAGTCGGAGACAACTGAACGAATGAACAACAACAACAACAAAAATGAAATTTAAATTGGATCCTACCCCATCACTACTGCACTTCTAGTACTAAAATGCAAAAACCAGTATCTCAGTCAACAATTTATATAGTTTTGTTCTCAGTCATCTCTAGTGAACCTCCAGTCTCTTCCATCTCTTGCAAATTTCTCACTTTCCATGAATAAAGGCTAAAGATACGCAATTGTGGCTCTATCTACACTGCCATATAATGCAGTTTGGATTGCATATATAGTGAGTGTAGACCAGGCATGGACAAAATTTCTAACTTGGGGCCACATTGTTATTATTACATACATTTCTATCCCACCCTTCTCCCCACAAAGGGACTCAGGGCAGCCTTACATAAGCATCCGATGATGCTATCAACATATACACCAATAAAATCTGCCTCCTCAATGGGACGCCCTTTTAAATCTTGAAACAATGTTCTTATGATTCCCTCTCTACCTTCTCTTCTCTCAGATGAACATCCTCCAGGAGGAAAGAAGGAAAGGAAAAGAGACGGGAGGGAGGGAGGAAGAGAAGGATGAAAGTAAGGGTGGAAGAAAAGGGAGGGAGGGAAGAGAGGATGAAGGAAAGAAAAAGAAAGGAAAGAAGGAAAAAGAGAGGGAAGGAGGGATGAAAGGGTAGAAGGAGAGGGAGAAAGAGGGAAAGAAGGAAGGAAGGGAAAGGAGAGAAGGAGGAATAAAGAGGGAAGGAAGGATAGAGTGGTGTGAGAGAGGAGGACCTGAGAAAAGAGCATCCGGCCCCAGGGCCTGGGTTTGCCCATATCTGATGTAGACTCATATAATGCAGATTATATTTGTCTACACTGCTATAATCCAGTATGATGCAGCTAATCTGCATTCTGAAACTGCATTATATGGCAATATCAGTAGAGCCTGAGAGTCTCTATTATTGTAGGCTTCTTGCACAATTTAGAACCATGGGCTTTAGCTGAAAACAGAGAAATTAAATATATTTGGCTTCAAATTGATTATTAGGCCTACAGGGGTATGATAGCTCTTTAAAAGATGCATGACAGGATTAGAGAATGGAAACAATTGCAGAAATGGGCCTGGTTTAAGAATCCTCTTGCCTTCACATGATTGTAAAGAATATGAATAGGAGCCATCGATCAGTGAGGACTTATTGGTGATTTCACTTTTCTATTGGACATGTATTTGGGCTTATTTATTTGTCGTGTCACGGCAACCAGTCAATTATATTACATTTCTAACAGAACAAAGCAAACAAACAGACAAAATACAAAATTTGTGAGTTTGGTAATTGATTAAATGTCTTTGACCAGTAGCTGGCCACTTGGAGTGCTTCTGGTGTTGCTGCAAAAATTGTGCATGTGGCAGGGGCTCAGGTTGCATTGCAGCAGGTGGTCAGTGGTTTGCTCCTCTCCACACTCGCATGTCGAGGATTCCACTTTGTAGCCCCATTTCTTGAGGTTGGCTCTGCATCTTGTGGTGCCAGAGCGCAGTCTGTTCAGCACCTTCCAAGTCGCCCAGTCTTCTGTGTGCCGAAGGGGGAGTCTCTCATTTGGTATCAGCCATTGGTTGAGGTTCTGGGTTTGAGCCTGCCACTTTTAAACTCTCGCTTGCTGAGGTGTTCCAGCGAGTGCTGGCTGATACCCAAATGATGAGCTGGGGATGTATCTGCCTTGGTCCTTTCGCTATTGGCTGCTACTTCCCGGCAGATGTTAGGTGGTGCTAAGCAGTGTAATTTCTCCAGTGGTGTAGGGTGCAGACACCCCGTGATAATGCGGCATGTCTCATTAAGAGCCACGTCTACTGTTTTAGTGTGGTGAGATGTGTTCCACACTGGGCATGCGTACTAAGCAGCAGAATAGCATAGCGCAAGGGCAGATGTCTTCACTATGTCTGGTTGTGATCCCCAGGTTGTGCCAGTCAGCTTTCGTATGATATTGTTTCTATCACCCACTTTTTGCTTGATGTTCAGGCAGCGCTTCTTGTAGGTCAGAGCATGGTCCAGAGTGACTCCCAGGTATTTGGGTGTGCTGCAATGCTCCAGTGGGATTCCTTCCTAGGTGATCCTCAGAGCTCGGAATGCTTCTCTGTTCTTGAGATGAAAGGCACATGTCTGTGTTTTAGATGGGTTGGGGATCAGCTGGTTTTCCCTGTAATAGGCAGTAAGAGCACCTAAGCTTCGGAAAGCTTCTGTTCTACCATCTCAAAGCTCCTTGCTTGAGCAGTAATGGCACAATCATCAGCATAGATGAAACTCTCTGTCCCTTCTGGCAGTGGCTGGTCATTTGTGTAGGTGTTGAACATGGATGGAGCAAGCACTCTCCCCTGAGGCAGGCCATTCTTCTGTTTCCGCCATCTGCTTCTCTGGCCCTGGAACTCAACAAAAAAGCTCCTGTTTTGTAGCATGAGAGGGGACATGAGAGAAGCCTCCTCACAGGATTGCAAGCCATCCGGGCGTCCCCTGGGCAGCGTCTTCGTAGACAGCTGATTCTCTCGCCACAGAAACGACCAGCATGTATTTGGCTACCTGTTAGTGTTTGGAAAGATAAATTACTATGGTTCCTCTTTTATTCTCCAGAGGTTGTAACCAGGCTATCTCCTGTGTGTTGTGAAAGCATGGCACAGACCGAAGCCGTTTCCACTATTTTTACTTTGATACGAAGTTGCAATCGGAGTGTTCCATGCATGGATGTTATCAGATACTCTGTTCAAGTCCTGCTCAATTTATCAAAGGTATTTATGGATCTCCAGCTTGTGTGTGTGTGTAGGGGGGAGGTATTGGTAAACAGCTTTGTTTTGTGATAAATTTGCATTTTAAACATCTGTTGGCTTAGAACAAGACACTGTTCTCATTTAAAATTTCATTTTTTTTACAATTGAAATTTTAGCTCATGTATTAATTGGGGAAACTATGTTTAACCCAGGGGTCCTCAAACTAAAGCCTGGGGACCGGATATGGCCCTCCAAAGTCATTTACCCAGCCCTCGCTCAGGGTCAACCTAAGTCTGAAACGACTTGAAAGCACACAACAACAACAACCCTATCTCATCAGCCAAAACCAGGCCCACATTTCCCATTGAAATACTAATAAGTTTATATTTGTTAAAATTGTTCTTCATTTTAATTATTGTATTGTTTTAAGTTGTTTTTTGCACTACAAATAAGATATTTGCAATGTGCATAGGAATTCATTCCTATTTTTTGTAAATTATAGTCCAACCCTCCAATGGTTTGAGGGACTGTGACCTGGCCCTCTGTTTAAAAAGTTTGAGGACCCCTAGTTTAACCTGAAGTACATTCAGTCAACTTTAATTCTGTATATCAAACAACATAGATGAAGTACTGACATGATAGGGTTAGAGCAACCTAAATATAATAACATCGAGGTCAATAGTGCTATACTATAGGGAAGAAAAATCAATAACCAAATTTACCATAAGTCTCTTCAAATCATTGATATCTATATTTTTACTGCCTGTAGCCTTATTGATTCCAGTTCAGACAGCTTTGCTGAAAGTTACTGTGCTAGAAGGTGCATTTAAGTGTGGTCTTCTCTTCTAGTATAACAAGACGATTGACACCGTTTACACTGTGGAAAGGTGTGTGGAAACTCTGTTGGACTTACTTCAAATGTACAGAGATCGAGCTGGTGACAAGATTTCAGAAAAGGGTGGAAGCATTTTTACCAAGACATGCTGCCTGTTTGCACTTCTTTCAGAAGATTCAAGAAGAGCTTCTGTAAGTTTGAATCCTTTCCTCCCCTTTTCATCTTCCTATTTTTTTTAAAAAAAACTTACGAAGACGAGAGACTTAGCATTGAAGTTGCTACTATACGTGATTGATATCTCTTGATAAATGCCTAATCTGTTAAAAAGTGATATGACATTATTATGGCTACTGATGGTTTCATTGTTCATTGAAGGGGACTCAGGGTGGATCACAAATACACATACATGGCAAACATTCAATGCCGTTTGTATAGACAGTATATGGACAGACAGCACAGAAGGAGGTGTTGTTTCAATGACATGGATGGTTGGGGTCGAGTCCACAGGGGGTGCTGTCGCTCCATCCTTTATGATGAAGAGCCATCGGGACTTCCTCATTCCAGCATTTTCTGATCTTTTTTTTCTTTATGGCGTTGTAAAACACCTCCCCCACTTTTAGCGGTACCTAATTTCTCTAATTACGGCTAAATCTGTTTTCGAAGTGCTTAGGTAAATAATGAGCAGGTCACCTACAATCATTGTTTGAGTCCATGGTAATCTCTGGATGTAAGTGAACTACAACTCCCAAACCCAAGGTCAATGCTCACCAAACCCTTCTAGTGTTTTCTGTTGCTCATGGGAGTCCTGTATGCCCTGGTTGGTTCAATTCTATCATGCTATTTGATTGTAGGTGAACTATAAATCCCAGCAACTACAACTCCCTATCTATCTATCTATTAGGCTTGGGCGGTTTCGTTCATTAATTTCGTAATTTGTTATTAATTCGAATTTAAATTAGCTTACGATCCAATATTGAGCCACGCAGGAATAGTGTGAGGAGTAAATTAGATTCGAAACAATTTTTTCAATTTATTTTGTAATTATTTCGAAATTATTTTCGCATGTCTGGTGCAAGTTTTATAGTTGTTGTTTGTTTTATCACACCAACAGTCAACAACAGAGGGAGAGGAAAGCTTCAGAAGTTTTCCCTGTCCCATTTGGAGGTTTTTTTAGCATATTGCGCAATCGCGTCCGCCATTAACGAATCAATTCGTAATTTTACGAAATTTCGTATATTTCGAAATTTTTAAAAGGAAAATTTCAGAGTTATTAAAAAAAACAAAACGCAAGGGCCCTCTAAAAACAAAACGAGTTTAGAACCAAATGTTTCCGTGGTTACCCAAGCCTACTATCTATCTCTATCTATCTATCTATTTATCTATGTCTGGATGGCTCTTTTTCAGGAGGACTTTGATTATGTTTTATTGCCCTGATGAAGGGAGTTGGATTGGTGGCCTTAAGTATTTTCTGTTGGTAATGGGGGTTCTGTGTGGGAAGTTTGGCCCAATTCTGTTGTTGGTGGGGGTTCAGAACACGCTTTGATTGCAGGTGAACTGTGAATCCCAGTAACAACAACTTCCAAATGTCAAGATCTATTTCCCCCCAAACTCCATCTGTGTTCATATTTGGGCATATGGAATATTCGTGCCAAGTTTGGTCCAGATCCATCATTGTTTGAGTCCTGATTCTGTCATTTGTGGAGTTCAGAATGCTCTTTGATTGTAGGTGAACTGTGAATCCCAGTGACTACAACTCCCAAATGCCAAGATTTATTTCTCCAAAACTCCAACTGTGTTCATATTTGGGCGTATTGAGTGCTTGTGCCAAGTTTGGTCAAGACCCATCATTCTTTGAGTCCACAGTGGATATAGGTGAACTACAACTCCCAAACTCAAGGTCAATGCCCACCAAACCCTTCCAGTATTTTCTGTTGATCATGGGAGTTCTGTTTGCCAAGTTTGGTTCAATTCCATCATTGGTGGAGTTCAGAATGCTCTTTGATTGTAGGTGAACTATAAATCTCAGCAACTACAACTCCCAAATGACAAAATCATAAGTTTTTGTGTGATTGTCACTCTTTGTGTTGTGAGATGTTTTGTTGCCAAATTTGGTGTGATTTTGTTAATTGGTTCTTTTGTTTTTAAGGCACTGATTATGCACAGAGCATTTATATAGAGAGAGAGATAGCCAGTTTTTGTGGTGTTAAATACCAACGATGTAACATCTTTAACCAGTTCTCCTGGAGGTCTGAGGCATACATTTATTTTAGACGTTTTAACCATAATTGTTCCCATTCCCTCAACTGTATCGTTCTACCTATGTTTTTTCTTTAACGATAAAATTGTGGCTTTGTTTTTCAGGAGATTCGAAGCAACCCTCAAGTAGTTGCTCGCCTTCGGAGCCTGTACAGACTCATACTCCGCAAACATCGAATGGATGCCCAGAGGAATCTTGCCAGACAAAAATCAGCTGCATACATAAATGGACATTGCTCTGAACCAGTCATCCCATCAAGAAAAAAAGTGGTTTTGAGGTAAACGTTCTTAGTCCTACTTTGGGGCTTAATTACTTTTTTACTTAAAATGCTTTTTGGTAATTATAGCATTTTCTTCACCCTACAGACAAAGGCCAGCCTGGATTTTGAGGAAAGATAACTTTCAAGAGATCGTTGATCCGCTGCAAGCTATTGAAATGGTGATGGACACTCTTGGAATTTCTTGCAACTAATGCTTAATAATCTAAAAAAGAAAAGACAATGTAAAAAAAGACTTTACAGTTGCTTATACATCATTGTACTCATCAAAATACAGCAAAGAAGGCTTTCTAAGAATAGGTTAGCTTATGCTGTGGGTAAAAGGCCTCATTTTCTGTAAATATGCTTAAACCTAAACCTTTTTAAACCTTTTTAAAATCTAAACCTTTTTTAAAAAATATGTAATAAATTTAGACAAAATTATGTTGACCATTGATTCCAATTGTATGTCATTTTTTGTTTTTTGATTTTTCAAGAGAAAATTATTTAAAACTAGAAACTATATAGGCTACTTGATTTCTACTGAAAAGGTAAACGTAAGTCTGGCAAGGAAATGATTCAACCAACGTGGATCAAAATACATAAGATTTAGGGCTGGGCGGTTTCGTTCGTTAATTTCGTAATTCGTTATTTTTTTTTATAACGAAGCGATATTGAATCATTCAGGAGCAACTAAAAATGAAACAAATTTTTCAATTCGTTTCGTAATTGTTTCGAAATCGTTTCGAAATCGTTTTATTATTTCCGCATGTCTGGTGCAAGTTTTAGGGTTTGTTTTATCAGTAAAAAAAAAATATAATTATCACACCAACAGTCAACAACAGATGGAGAGGGAAGCTTCAGAAGTTCCCCCTGTCCCACTTGGAGGTTTTTTTAGCGTATTGTGCGATCGCGTCCGCCATTAACGAATCGATTTGTAATTGTTTCGTAATTTCCGAAATTTCGTAAATATCGAACTTTTTTAAAGAAAAAATTCGGAATTCTTTTAAAAATCGAAACGCAAAAACCCCCTAAAAATGAATCGAGTTTAGAAACAAATTTTTCTGTGGTTGGACAGCCCTAATAAGATTCTCTACATTTCTCCAGAGCATACTTAAAAACACACATGCCGTGTCCTATAGCGAAATGTGAAATACCAAATTCCCCAAATTAAAGAGTTAATATCAAAAATCTTTCACTTGAATCAACATACCCAAGCCCTGGGAACTTTAAGAAAATACGGGGTACTGATCTACATGCATATATGGCAAGCTATCAATGGGAAATATTGGAAAGGTCTTGCAACATATGTATGGTTCCATATGAGAGAACATGCTTTGAAAGGAACGTGTCATTGATATAAAACCCTCGTATATATATTATGTGTGTATGTGTGTATATCATAGAGTTGGAAGAGACTTTGTGGGCCATCCAGTCCAACCTCTTGCCAAGAAGCAGGAAAATTGCATTAAAAGCACCCCTGAAAGATGGCCATCCAGCCTCTGTTTAAAAGCATCTTTAAAAAAAGCCTCCATCACACTCCAGGGCAGAGAGTTCCACTGTTGAATAGCTCTCACAGTTAAGAAGTTATCGAAGGCTTTCATGGCCGGAATCACTGGGTTGTTGTAGGTTTTTCCGGGCTATATGGCCATGTTCTAGAGGCATTTTCCTCCTGACGTTTCGCCTGACGTTTTCCTCCTGACGTTTCTATGGCAAGCATCCTTAGATTTTGTCATTTGTTGATTTTGTCATTTGGGAGTTGTATTTGCTGGGATTTATAGTTCACCTACAATCAAAGAGCATTCTGAACTCCACCAAAGATGGAATTGAACCAAACTTAGCACACAGAACTCCCATGAACAACAGAAAATACCAGATTTGGTGAGCACTGGCCTTGAGTTTTGGAGTTTATTTATTTTATTTATTTATTTATACGCTTGTATACCGCTAATATCTCAGCCTAAGTCGGCGACTCATTGCGGTTTACAACACTTAAAAAACAGTATTCAATTTAAAAGCATAAAACACATATACAATACAAATTATTGGGCCACCAATAATAATCCTATGCATCTCGTAACTGGAATCACAATCCAAAATTCGTCGTCCATGATTACCAATCCTTTAGTCATCAAAATTCGTTGCAACGGATTAACCGAATGCTTGTTTAAACATCCATGTCTTCAATCTCTTCCGAAACACCATCAGCGAAGAAGCTGATCGTACCTCTATGGGGAGGGTGTTCCAAAGCCGAGGGGGCACCACAGAAAAGGAGTTGTAGTACTCCAGAGAGTGCTGGACTCAAACAAGGATGGATCTGGACCAAACTTTGCAGGAATACTCAATATGCCCAGATGTGAACACTGGTGGAATTGGGGGGAAATAGACCTTGATATTTGTGAGTTGTAATTGCTGGGATTTATAGTTCACCTACAACCAGAGCACTCTGCACCCAGCCTACAATGGATCTGCACCAAACTTGGCACACTACCTACATGGCCAATGTTGAATATTGGTGGGGTTGGGGGGGGGTGTTTTTTAATTCTGGGAGTTATAATTCACCAACACCAAAAAGGAAGAGGACAGGTAGAGAGATCTTCAGCCTTCTCTGCCAAAGGGATTTTAAGACCATCAGAAATATATGTTTTCTGATGGTCTTTGGTGACCCCTCTGAAACCCCCTCGTGGCCCCACTAGGGGTCCTGATCCCCAGGTTGAGAAACACTGGTCTATCGTGTACTGAGTAGCTGTGGACAAGTCTTCATAGGGACCACCAAATGCAGCTACTCACATGCTAATGGTTGGATCCCAGTCAAACACTTCCAAATCAGGCTTGCTAATTACATCCTTCACATTTGGTTAATAGACATTGGTTCTTTCTCGCACCCCAGACATTCCACAGGTATTTGTACTCCACTTACTTTACCACCATCAGATCCTCTGAAGATGCCAGCCACAGATGCAGGTGAAACATCAGGAGAAAATGCTGCTAGAACATGGCCATACAGTCCAGAAACCACACAACACTCCAGTGATTCCAGCTGTGAAAACCTTAGACAATACACTTCCAGGTTTCTTTTCCTTTTCCAAAATGAAACACAAAAGCCTGATTAGGAGTCAAGCATTGAAACCACGAAAAGGGGACATCTGGAGACAAGGCCCAAGGCGAATAAAAACCAAAAATAAAAATAGTTAAACACATGGATTTGGGATTCAAATTATAACAGAACTAGAAAAAATTATATTCCGTTAAAAAGTAAATTATGGCTATTGTTGGGAAATACCTGGAAACCGAGCACGACGGAAACATTTTGATTCACACAAAAAAAAGTGAATATGGCAATGAAACACCATATTTGCCTACATGTGACCAATGTTTGCCTGGCAGATGCAGATCTTACAAAGGAAATGAAAGTTGAATAAATATTGGAGATGATCAATACTAGTAGTTATTCATAAACTACGGTATACTCCCAACACTTCTAATTTATTTTACTTAGATAACTTGCTGTAATAATGTGTGGTTTCCATATTTCATATGATGAAAATACTTTGAATACATTGAGTATCTTTATGTACTTTCTGTAATATTTCAATCCAGGAAATTCTTAGCAATCTATATAAACCTAGATTTCAAACACTTCATTTTTTAAAAATTGCATGGCATAGTTAAAATATATATGGCATGTATTGTGATGGCTAATTTTAGTAGTGTTATTGCTCAGTTTTTATTGTTTAAAAAGCTGCCACTAGCCATTTGTGAGCTAATTATCTCATTATTCATTTAAGCAGTTGAGTTGTGTGCAGAATTCATTTCTACCGTTTCTTTCGTGTTTTCTGTTTCTTTGGGAGCATGAAACAGGAAACCCACTCCCTGCACGAAAATCTGCTTGACACGAACACCTTTCATCTGGAGCCAAGCTTGCCTCCTTCCCTTGGAAAGAGAGAGTGTATTTGGTGGGGCGTGCAGGCAGTCCTGGAGTGTACCTGCAACTGAGCGACTCTTACTCTAGAGTAGGAGGTGCTTGGCTGCAGGCACTTGCAGGTGCGCTCACTTGCTGAGCCTGCCTGCACACCACACACACACACTTTCCAAGGAGTGCATGTGTGGCATGGCATGCAGGCAGGCCCGGAAGGTGCACATACCTGCCAGTGCCTGCAGCTGTGTGCTTCTTACTCGAGTAGAAAGAGCAGGCGTGAGGTAAGAACAGAAGCTCCCTTAAAGCACGAACTGGGAAGGGGAGCAGTGGATAGGAAACCCCTCCCCCAATGGTCTGATTTCCAGGGCCTCAAACTGAAAACAAATATTAATTTATTTATTTACTTCCTTACTATATTTGTATACCGCCCTTCTCAGCCCTTAGGCAACTCAGGGCAGTTTACAATGGCAACGGTTTGATGCCCAAAAACACCATAAAACATTTAAAAACATTAACACAAAATATAAAACCATAACAAGAATACTAAAAGTATACATCATTTGCATCATTGTCCCATCTTGTCGTCCAATCGTTCCAATTCCTATGTCTTTTACCTTACTCAAACAACCAAGTCTTGACTCTCTTCCAAAATGTTAAGAGGGAGGGGGCCGATCTAATGTCCCCAGGAAGGCGGTTCCATAGCCGAGGGGCCACCACTGAGAAAGCCCTGTCTCTCGTCCCCACCAACCATGTTTGTGATGCAGGCGGGATCGAGAGCAGGGCCTCTCCGGACGATCTTAAAGTCCTAGCAGGTTCATAAGGGAAGATGCATTCAGACAGGTAAGTTGGGCCAGAACCATTTAGGACAGTGGTTCTCAGCCTGTGGGTCCCCAGATGTTTTGGCCTTCAACTCCCAGAAAACATAACAGCTGATATAAACTGGCTGGGATTTCTGTGAGTTGTAGGCCAAAACACCTGGTTGAGAACCACCGATTTAGGACTTTATAGGTTAAAGCCAGCACTTTGAATTGTGCCCGGTAGCAGACTAGCAGCCAGTAGAGCTGGTGAAGTAGAGGAATTGTATGCTTCCTGAGCGTATCTACCCTCCCAATTTCAGGAGGCTCCCAAAAAACGGATCGAGGTTCCCAACGAAAGCCAGAACACAAAGCCGGGCAAGGTTTACCCTGAAAGCGCAAGTCTATTAAGCAGATTCCAGGGTATTTAAATTTATCAACCACCCCCATGTTTTTATTTTAGACCCTTAAGTGCATTTTTGGCTGCTTATTTTTTTGACTAATTATCATGGCTATGTTTTCTCGAACATTAATAATTATTTCATTGACTTATCCATTAACTCAATGTTGTAGTACAGCGTGATAGTAACGCTACTACTACCGGTAGAAGGGAGAAGAGGGCTGCGCAGGTGTGGGAGGAGGAGCAGCAGCGAAAGCGAATTAGAGACATATTCATGGCTCCTACTGATTCTGAATCTTTTGAGGGTTTTTCTGACTGTGAAATGGGGGAAGGAGAGGAATGCAGGGGAGTTAAGCGGGCTACTCGTGAACAAGAATCTGATGAAGGGCTCCAAAGGAAGCGTATCCGTTATATATTTAGCACTCCAACAGAAGATGAAGATTTTATGGGTTTTGAAGGGAGTGATGGGACTGGGAGTGACATTGAGGAGGAGGGTGATTTGGACTGGACCTGTGTACAGGAAATTAGGGATATCTGTACTCAGCCTACCTCCAGTGATGACTTTGAGGGTTTTGCAGAAGAGTGGCAATCGTGGACGCTGGCAAAGGTGGTGAGATGGGAGGCAGTGTTCAGCTGCAGGGAATGGGGCAGCTGAAAGTGATGATGAAAGCGTGGGGAGCAGTTCATCCTCTGATGAGGAGTTATAGGATATAAGTTGGTTTGGTTTCAATGGGTTTTTGCAGAAGGCAAAGTGTCTTTTCGGGTGTGTATCTTTGTCCCTGCCATTACTCTCGAGCTTGGATCCTTGGACTACAGATCTTCGTGTTTTCGTGACTTCTGACTGATACTTCGTAAGTGCTGACTACAACTCTCCCTTGTTTGACTTCGGACCGTGTTTTGACAACAACTACGCTTTTTGGACTGCTTCTTCTTACTTCGGATGTGCCTGGACTACGGACTGACTTTGGACTCTGATTTTGCTTGCTCCTACACTGTTTTTGGTGCCTTTTGGACATTTTGAATTACAAGCAGTTTGCTGTATATTTTCGTTATCCCAGATTATACTCTGGGATAATCCGGATTATATTTAAGTTGAGTTTTTCACGTAGCGGTTGCTATAGACATTTAGTTTGTGCTAGAGACACTGAAGCAAGTGTCTCTAAAGCCTTTTTGTGTTTAATAAACTTGTGTTTGGACCTTTTATATTGTGTTTGGCATTCTTGAGGCTTCTGGGTCTTGACACTCAATCAGCTAAAGGCATCAGGATTTTCCTCCCTACCTACTGCATGGATGAGCATTAACGTATGCTTTGGTGGCTGTTAGTGCAACTTAGAATGGCATTCCAGAATTTTAGGTGTTTTTCTGGAGCTCAGAAATAAAAACATGAAATTATATTTAAGGAATACATGTTACTACAATGGAAGAAGGCAAAAGGCACATTCTTGTCAATTATTAACTGAATTTCCTCCTGAAACTGAGTAAACCAGCAGAGTTGGTGTAATACAAGCTGCACGCAGGATGGGATATAAAAGCTGGATTTTTCTATTTTTATATGTTGCTTCGGGAGAAATCCTTGCAGAAGGTAAAAGTATTTTGAGATTTGTTCTGTACCCGAAAAGCCTGGAAATTTGCTAAACTTGTGTTTTAATTGAAGTGGTTGTTGACTCATATGTAGTATATCTTAACTCTTATTCAATATTTACTGGGTAATTCACGTGTTTCTTATGTCTCCTGATCCATTATCCAACTCTGTAAATATGTTGCAGAAAGAGACTTGAAATGTATATACCAGGGGGTCCTCAAACTTTTTAAACAGAGGGCCAGGTCACAATCCCTCAAACTGTTGGAGGGCCAGATTATAATTTGAAATAAACATGAATAAATTCCTATGCATACGACACATATCTTTTTTTTTTTTTTTGGTCATGTCAGGGGCAACTTGAGAAACTGCAAGTCACTTCTGGTGTGAGAGAATTGGTCGTCTGCAAAGACGTTGCCCAGGGGACACCCGGATAATTTGATGTTTTTATCATCCTTTTGGGAAGCTTCTCTCATGTCTCCGCATGAGAAGCTGGAGTTGATAGAGGGAGCTCATCCACCTCTCCCTGGATTCGAACCTGCGACCTGTCAGTCTTCAGTCCTGGCGGCACAGGGGTTTAACCGACTGTGCCACCGAGGGCTCCGGCACATATCTTATTTGTAGTGCAAAAACACTTAAAAACAATACAATAATTAAAATGAAGAACAATTTTAGCAAATATGAACTTATTAGTATTTCAAAGGGAAGTGTGGGCCTGCTTTTGGCAGATGAAATAGGATTGTTGTTGTTGTTGTCGTGTGCTTTCAAGTTGTTTCAGACCCTGAGCGAGACCTTGGAGGGCCATATCTGGCCCCTGAGCCTTAGTTTGGGGACCCTGGTATATACAATGCATCCAACAAAGTGGAACATAATCTATGACGTTCAGGCTATTATAATTCTATCTTAAAGATGTCGCATTACTCTTGTTCTGGTATTGATATTGGGATATTTCCCATAATGTTTTCTGGATTTTTAATGATTTGTATGTTTAATAGAAAAATGGGTAACCCTCCAGCAGGGGCGGCTCAACCCATTACGCAAAGTAAGCATTTGCAGTATAGTTGATGTTGCCCAGGGGCGCTCTTGGAGGGAAATAGATCTTGACACATGCGAGTTGTAGTTACTGGGATGTATAGTTCACCTACAATCAAAGAGCATTTTGAACTCCACCAATGATGGAACTGAACCAAATATGGCACACAGAACTCCCACGACGAACGGAAAATATATATCAGTGATTGGTTTGCGGTGGGGGGAATACTGTTTGCTTACCGTTGAAAATTACCTAGGGCCGCTTCTGCCCTAGGTTAGCCAGTGTCTTCCTACTTTTCCTTCCTTTATTTTGGAGCATTTAGACACAACATTTAAGCAACAAATGCTTCCCTAACTCTTGTAGTTCAGTTCAATGCATGACCTAGCTGAATATATCTAACTACAAATTATCTAACTACTAGTTGTCCCCTGCCATGCATTGCTCGGCTCCCTTTCCCGATCCCCCGGTGCTCCACCCGCCTCCTCTCCTCTCCCCAATCTGCGGGTGGGCCAAGGGGCGGAGCTGCTGCGCCTGGCCCGCTTCGGGTCCGGAGGCGTGTCTGAAGACCCCAGCGTGCACACCAAAAGTCGCCTCTTCTCCTGACTTTCTCTTCAGCCATTGGGACCAAGAGAGAGAGAGAGAGGGCCGAAGAGCCCCTCCAGCTGGAGGTATCTCCCACCTCCGCTCCCTCCTTTGTTTTTGCGCCTACCTTCAGGAAAGGTGGGCATCTCCACCTCTGTCTCTGTCTCTCTCTCTCTTGGTCCCAATGGCGGAGGAGAAAGTCAGGAGAAGAGGTGACTTTTGGTGCACACGCCGGGGTCTTCAGGCATGCCTCCGGACCCAAAGCGTGCCAGGCAAGGGAGCAAATGCGGCAAGTGTAGTTACTGGGATGTATAGTTCACCTACAATCAAAGAGCATTCTGAACTCCACCAATGATGGAATTGAACCAAATATGGCACACAGAACTCCCACGACAAACAGAAAATATATATCAATGATTGGTTGGGGGGGTGGGTGGGTGCCAAAATACTGTTTGCTTACCATTGAAAATTACCTAGGGCCGCCTCTTTGTCAGGAGGGCTTTGATTAGATTTTCTTGCCCTGGTGAAGGGAGTTGGACTGGATGGCCTTAAGTATTTTCTGTTGGTCATGGGGGTTCTGTGTGGGAAGTTTGCCCCAATTCTGTCATTTGTGGGGTTCAGAAGGCTCTTTGATTGTAGGTGAAGTATAAATCCCAGTAACTACAACTCCCAAATGTTGAGGTCTATTTCCCCCAAACTCCATCTGGGTTCATTTTTGGGCATATGGAATATTTGTGCCAATTTTGGTCCAGATCCATCATTGTTTGAGTCGACAGTGCTCTCTGGATGTAGGTGAACTACAACTTCCAAACTCAAGGTCAATGCCCACCAAACCCTTCTAGTGTTTTCTGTTGGTCATGGGAGTCCTGTGTGTCACCTTTGTTTCAATTCCATCATTGGTGGAGTTCAGAATGCTCTTTGATTGTAGGTGAACTATAAATCCCAAGAACTACAACTCCCAAATGACAAAATAAAAAAATTGAGTGAAGGACATACATTGGGTTGTTAGGTGTCTTGTGTCCAAATTTGGTGTCAATTCGTCTAGTGGTTTTTGAGTTCTGTTAATATCACAAACGAACATTACATTTTTATTTATATAGATAATGTAACTATTTCAAGAAAAAACACTATTGACCAGCTACACATCTTCATTTCAAATCATCCCATACTGCAGAAAATTAATATGTGCTATTTAACCTTGTAGTATTAATGGATGAAAATAGAAATGTTATCTCTTAAGAACAAATAAAGGTTGTAGCCTTGAAGCAAGATTGCTATCTTAGAAATATACATTTTAAAAACATTTCTCTTTGGCCGGTCTTCGCAAGATACCAGATTCTTCCATATTTCTCTTTCCCCATCCCTCCTTTCAATGTAAATTTGACACCCTTTAGGATTTATCGAAGTATGTGTGTCCTCAGAGCTTGTTTTCAAAGCAGATACTGAAGTAGGTGAAGGGTTTGTTTACAATGCAAAGGTATGTTTACAATGCATAAGATAATCTACAAAGAAAGTTAAAAGATTGCCTCTTCTATAGAGTTTTCTCAGGGTACTGCTTGGCCATTGCTAAAAATAAAATGATATTGCAGATATGATGTTATTTACATCTGGAGCAAGTATAGGAAATTATTTTGCAGAGGAAAAAAAACGTTTCCCAGTTAGTTTTCAACACTGTAAGGGTTGCATTTTAGTAACACGTAGGAGTAGTATTCAAACCACACAAACTTTCCCAAGAAAACACAGAAATTTTAGCAAACCTTTTAAGTGACAGCTTCTGGTCATGTTTTCTTTTTGTTTGCTTTTCTAATATAGTCAGGTTTTGGAATCCTCTCTCTTACTAATAGTTATTGATTATGTGTTGTTGAAGGCTTTCATGGCAGTATCACTGGGTTTATATTTTAGAGAAATATTTCTAATTGACTATAACTCATTTTTTTCCCTAGAGGAGCTCTGTGACTTGCCCAACATAGAAAATGGAAGAATTGCTCCATATTATTACAGTTTTAGAAATTATTACTTTCCGATGAAGCAAGGTGAAAAGCTTTCTTATTCATGTTTGGCTGGTTATGCAACAGAGAGCGGTGGTCAAGTTGGAAGTATAAACTGCACATTAAGAGGCTGGACACCAGTCCCTAAATGCTATAGTAAGTCCATGTTATTGTCTAAGAGGATTTTTCAGAATTCAAGACAATACAGGGAAACCCACAGATAATATGTACCTTTCATATGATAAGGTCACCTTAAGGCTGCCATAGATCGGAAATGCCTTGGAGACATACAGAAATGAGCAGATGAAAACCATGTAAGAGACCAAATTTTGAGCAAGTTGTTTTCATACTATTTTACTTTCCTTAATTTGGCAGGTAATACAGCAATTTAGAACATCAAAGCCAGGTTTCCCAGTCATGTAAGAGTACTTTTGGTAGAAAAGGGTATAATAACATTTGCATATAATATTTGTGGGCACCAGCAAGTGGTGTACACAACAACTACATATATAGTTTTGATAAGTACAGGGAGAGCTAACTATTGTAGCTGGCTTCTCATTTCATCTGCAGATACTAATGTGAACTGTTTGTCCACATTAAAATCTGCAGATGAAATAAGAAGCCAGCTATAATAGTTATATAGAAAACCTGAAGATTAAAATGATCCCACTTGAGTAAGAAAAAAGAAGACTAAGAAGGGACATGTGTTTACACAGAACGCAAAAGGCTACTTCCAAAAAGTAGTTCATTCTGATACCTCATTGACTCCATCTACACTGCCATTTAAAATCCAGATTATCAGATTTGAACTGGATTATATGACAGTGTGGACTAATATAATCTGGATTTTATATGGCAGTGTAGATAGGACCATTTTTATGCTTGAGAGGTAACCTGCAATGTTTAAAAAAATAAGTCACTGTGTTACTTTTGATATTGCTCCTTGTTTTTTATTACTTTTCTTTGTTTTTTGAATGGAAAAAAATCTATTTATAAACCATGAAAAATGACATTAAACTCCTGCCCCAAAATAAAAGTCAAAATTTCTCAAAGCTTCCCTTCAACAAGTAACATTACATCAACAAAGTATGTTTTAGAAACTGTTCTTTGTTGTGATGTGACTCTTGAAATGCAACGTAGTTACTTTTGAAGTGTATTAGGGTCCTGAAGAAGTAACTCAGTTAAACTTATAACTTCCAAATACAGTGCAACTCTCATCATACATAATACTATGTGACAAAATTTGAAAAAAAAATCTGTTCCTGGTTTGAAAGTATTATTTCCTGTTTAATTGTGTCTTACTTGCTTTGAAGGTAGTTGTTATACTCCAGAAATGTCATTTTTGTGACTGCCACAAACTATATTGAATTGGTTGAGATTTGATGAGATATTCATTCATTCATTCATTTACTGTATTTGCATATTGTCTTTCTCAGCCTTTTGGTGACTCAAGGCAGCAAGTCAATACACATAATATCAAAATGCATGTAAAAATATTAAATACAATATAAAACCACAACAGAAACAATAAGCAACAGCCAGGGGACAAGTGTTTTCTCCTCTTAGCTGGCTTGGGGCGGGGGGGGGGGGGGGGAGTAGCAGGGTTTCCTCCTTCTCCTCCTGAGGTGGCAGGCAGATGTAGTAAGCACAGCCAGGAGACAGGTGTTTTTAAAGACTCCTCCTCAGCCCCCTTTCACCTCTTAGCTGGCTTGGAGGCGGGAGGAGAAGAGAAGCAGCAGGATTTCTCCTCCTCCTGAGGTGGCAGGCAGATGTAGTAAGCAATAGCCAGGAGACAGGTGTTTTTAAAGTCTGCTCCTCATTCCCCTTTCTCCTCTTAGCTGGTTTGGGATGGAGGGAGAAGCAGCAGAACTTCCTCCTCCTCCTCCTGAGGTGGCAGGCAGATGTAGTAAGCACAGCCAGGAGACAGGTGTTTTTAAAGTCTTCTCCTCAGTCCCCTTTTTCCTCTTAGCTGGCTTGGGGCGGGGGGAAAAGCAGCAGTATTTCCTCCTTCTCCTCCTAAGGTGGCAGGCAGATGTAGTAAGCACAGTCAGGAGACAGGTGTTTTTAAAGTCTCCTCCTCAGTCCCCTTTCTCCTCTTAGCTGGTTTGGGATGGAGGGAGAAGCAGCAGGACTTCCTCCTCCTCCTTCTGAGGTGGCAGGCAGATGTAGTAAGCACAGACAGGACACAGATGTTTTTAATGTCTCCTCTTTGGTTCCCTTTCTCCTCTTAGCTGGTTTGGGATGGAGGGAGAAGCAGCAGGACTTCCTCCTCCTCCTTCTGAGATGGCAGGCAGATGTAGTAAGCACAGACAGGACACAGGTGTTTTTAATGTCTCCTCTTCGGTCCCCTTTTCCTCTTAGCTGGCTTGGGGTGGGGGGAAAAGCAGCAGGGTTTCCTCCTTCTCCTCCTGAGGTGGCAGGCAGATGTAGTAAGCACAGCCAGGACACAGGTGTTTTTAAAGTCTCCTCCTCAGTCCCCTTTTTCCTCTTAGCTGGCTTGGGGTGGGGGGAAAAGCAGCAGTATTTCCTCCTTCTCCTCCTGAGGTGGCAGGCAGATGTAGTAAGCAACAGCCAGGAGACAGGTGCTTTCAAAGTCTCCTCCTCGGTCCCCTTTTTCCTCTTAGCTGGCTTGGGGTGGGGGGAAAAGCAGCAGGATTTCCTCCTTCTCCTCCTGAGGTGGCAGGCAGATGTAGTAAGCACAGCCAAGAGGTGTTTTTAAAGACTCCTCCTCAGTCCCCTTTCTCCTCTCAGCTGGCTTGGGGGGGGGGGGGAGAGAAGCAGCAGGATTTCTTCTCCTCCTGAGGTGGCAGGCAGATGTAGTAAGCAACAGCCAGGAGACAGGTGCTTTCAAAGTCTCCTCCTCAGTCCCCTTTCTCCTCTTAGCTGGCTTGGGGTGGGGGTGGGGAGAAGCAGCGGGACTTCCTCCTTCTCCTCCTGAGGTGCTGCGAGATGTCCCACAAAAACAAAGTTTTTGCCAGTTTAATAAACTTTCACCATGTTATTATGATAGAACCAATTAGGAAATGACATTTATAACCTGGGAACAAAAACCTTGTTAAATGGTTTCTCCTCTATTTAAGATTATATATTTTGTGAAGCCATGCATACTGTTCTTTTATTGTTCTTAATGTTATTTGTATCCTAGCTTTCCTTGCAAACTGGAACTTATGACAGAATTTGTACAGTTATTTCAGTATCATCATGCAAATGGGTAAAATGCTTCTTTGGGGGAAAGGATTGGATAAATGACTTGGTATGTTTCTTCTACGAGGGTTGAATGAAAAGTAATGCCTCCACCTTCGTTACTTGGGTTTGGATGGGAATATTTTAATAAATCAAATGCAGAAATAATCCTTAGAATGTGCTCTTTAAGTACCACTATTCACTTTTCCACATAATCACCAGAGAATTGGATACATTTCTCCCAAAGATGAACATGTTTTCTGAAGCCGTCATGGAAGAAGTCGACACTCTGTTTCCGCAACCAGTGTCTCACAGTTCTCTCAACGTTTTCATCAGAAGCATAATGATGCCCCCATAGATCTCCTTTCATTATCAGGAACAGATGGAAGTCTGAGGGTGCTAAATCTGGACTGTATGGAGGATGTCGTATGGTGGTGAGAGCCAGTCTCTGAAGTTTCAAGTCTGTGCACTTTCATTTCAGATGTCAGCATCCTGAGTACCCATTGTGCACAGATCTTCCAATAGCCAAGCAAAGTAATAATACGATCAACACGTTCTTGTGAAATGCCAATTATGCTTGAGTGATACGACGATTGTCCTGAATCAATCTGTCAACCTTTTGCTTGTGAAACTCAGTGGTTTCTGTCACAGGACGTCCAACTCTTTGTTTGTCACGCAAGTCAGATGCTCTCACCTCAACATCTTTAAACTCACTCACCCAATGATGTACAGTACTCACATCAACACAGTCACCATAAACAGCTTGCATTCTCTGATGAATCTCCTTTGGGGTGACACCTTCTGCTGTCAAGAATTCAATGACTGCACATTGCTTAAGTCGCATTGACCGGCCGTCTGCACAGGATTCCATACTTCGCACTTTAACAACATAACCTTTCAATTCTAAGGCTTCCCGCCAAAATGGAACTGTAGAGGAGAGTCTACTGAATAAGCCAGTACCTGCCGCATACCAGTACTGCCATCTATTGAGGAGTTATGAAATAACTCAATAGGTGGAGGCATTACTTTTCATTCAATCCTCGTATCTATGAGTGTCTCTGTTGTATAAGAAGTTCTTGCTTCTTGGCAGAGGGTTGGACTGGGTGGCCCATGAGGTCTCTTCCAACTCTATGATTCTATGATTCTAAGTTGGCAAATGGCAAATGGATAATAATATTTTCCCTTTTTTTATTCAATATGTGCAATTGATTAGAAAAATGTGTGAAACCTCCCTTGACTAATGGTGTTTTCTCTGATGCAAAACTGTCCTATGCAATATGGGAGAGCCTGCAGTTCACTTGTGATTCGGGTTATTGGACTCCCGAAGGCGGCAAGGATAAAACTATGCAGTGCCTTCAAGACGGATGGTCAAGCCAGCCACAATGCATTAAAGAAACTGGTATGGTTTTAGGTACCACTCTTCATTAAAATTATGAATAAGATTTGTGATTTTGTTTTTACAGGTACTGAGGAACTTCAAATGTACTTGCTGGTTATTTGGAAGAGATAGTTCCATAGATTTCAGAGTGTTGACCAGCAAACTTTGGCTATTTGTAGTCAATCTGAAAGCATGTATTCAGGAAGGGGGAAAGTCTAGTTTTGAAAACTGAATTCCAAGAAAATCTTTTGAACTCCTGATTTGTCTTGGAAATACTAATATTGTCCTGTGGCTTTTAAAATATGGTTTATATATCTGTGGAATGTCCAGGGTGGGAGAAAGAACTCTTGTCTGCTGGAGGCAGATGTGAACGTTGCAATTGGCCACCTCAGAAAACTGGGGAATTCCAGACATGAAACAATCAGGGCCAGCTAACACCTCCCAACAAAGGGTCCCCCCAGGCAGGAAACAGCCAGGCTTTGAAGCTGCAAGGCCATTCAATGCTAATCAAGATGGCCAATTACAACATTCATACTTGCCTCAAGCAAACAAGAGTTCTTTTTCCCACCCTGGACATTCCACATCTGAGGATGCATGCCATAGATGACATTGAAGCGTCAGGAGAGAATGCTTCTAGAACATGGCCATACAGCACAGCAACCTAGTGATTCTGGCCATGAAAGTCTTTGACAGCACATTAAATAGGCAGCTTTTTGTTTCTATGTATCTCAGAACTGCCACAGGAGGGAGCTGCTGCATTGCAGCGTACTGCACATCAACAAAATCAGTGCTACAGCCAGGAATAAGAGAATGCAAATGTACCAACTGCTGGGTTCTGAAGGGTCAATCATAAATGAGTATTGTAAACAAACCCAATTTAATTTATTTACAGTATTTATATTTATTTATTTACAGTATTTATATATTTAAGTCCATAACATGTATCCAATGACCGAAAAGTTCCAAGAATCAAGTGAGCTACCAATGTAATATTGATTGTAGAATCAGTCTTTCATTTAAAGTAAACGGCAAAGCCCCAAATTAAAGAAATCTATCTATACACATAATAAAAGTGAAAATCTGTATGTGGTACAGGTGTCTGTTCACACAGACAACCTCCAGCCTCCACAAATAGGCTATTGTCCACATGCTTGTGTATTTCAATGGCTTCTCTGTGTAATTGTTAGTGGTTAGTGGTGGTTGTTAGAGTGGTCCAGCATTGCTGTGGTCTCGACACAGCATATTATTCGAGAACACAGAAATGCTGGATCACTCCAACAACCACCATGTCAGACTACACAGAGAAGCCATTGAAATACACAAGCATGTGGACAATTTCAACAGAAAAGAGGAAGCTATGAAAATGAACAAAATCTGGCTACCAGTATTTAAAAACTCTAAAATTACAACAGCAAAACAAAAGAGAGGAACCAAACAAGGACATCTAATCACTAGGGCTGGGCGGTTTCGTTTCGTAATTTTGTAATTTGTTAAAAAAATTCGTTATTTTTTTTTGTTACGAAGCGATAACGAACCATTCAGGAGCATCTTAAAAACGAAGCGAATTTTTCAATTCGTTTAGTAATTCCTTCGTATTTGTTTCGTATTTGTTTTGAAATCGTTTCGAAATCATTTCGTTATTATTTCCGCATGTCTGGGGCAAGTTTTATAGCTGTTGTTTGTTTAATCAGTGAAAAAAATTTATAAATATCACACCAACAGTCAACAACAGAGGGAGAGGGAAGCTTCAGAAGTTCCCCCTGTCCCATATGGAGGTTTTTTAGCATATTGCGCGGTCGCGTCCGCCATTAACGAATCGATTCGTATTCGTTTCGTATTCGTTTCGTAATTTTACGAAATTTCGTAAATATCGAACTTTTTTAAAGAAAAATTTCTGAATTCTTTTAAATATCGAAACGCAAAAACCCCCAAAAAACGAATCGAGTTTAGAAACAAATTTTTCCGTGGTTGCCCAGCCCTACTAATCACCTCTCAACAAAAGATTGCTCCAGGCACTGCCAGGCAATTAAATGCTAATCAAGGTGGTCAGTTGAAACATTCACACCTAGCTCCAGCAGACAAGAGTCCTTTGTCTCATCCTGGTCATTCCACAGATATATAAACCCTTTTTCCTAGTTCCAAGAGACCTCACTACCTCTGAGGATGCTTGCCATAGATGCAGACGAAACGTCAGGAGAAATGCCTCTAGAACATGGCCATATAGCCCGAAAAAACCTACAACAACCCATGCAATTGTTTGCTATTTTTTTTATCTCCCTGGGTCTTTTGCTCACTATCTTCTCTTTCACAGAATACATTCAGCCACTTCTGTCTTTTTTTTAAAGCAACTTGTTCAGCACCAGACCTCCTCCATGGACACTACCATACAGTCCAGAGACATTTTAGTCTTAATGAAAAACTGAAATACAGCTGTGATGAAGGATATCTTACTACTGGAGGCAACTCAACAGAGGAGGTGCAGTGTCTTCCACAAGGCTGGTCCCATTCTCCCATGTGTATCAGTAGGTCGATGTACACATTTTTCATTTTTGACTGTCCTGTCTTGTCTTGTTTGGTCTTTGTTTTGGTTGAATGAAGCAAAGATTGTATTACCCACCTAATATATATATTAGGGCTGGGCGGTTTTGTTTCGTTAATTCGTAATTCGTAAATAATTCGTTAATTTTTTCAATTACAAAACGATAACGAACCATTCTGGAGCAATTATTTAAAAAAACGAATTTTCAAAAACGTTTTGTAAATGCTTCGTATTTCGATATTGTATTCGTTTTGTTATTGTTTTGAGGTCGTTTCGTTATTATTTCCGCATGTCTGGGCCAGTTTTATGGTTTAATTAGTGAAAAAAAATTATAATATCACACCAACAGTCAACAACAGAGGGAGAGGGAAGCTTCAGAAGGTTTTGGAGGTTTTTTAGCGTATTTTGCGGTCGCGTCCGCCATTAACGAATCTATTCGTTATTGTTTCGGAAATCGATTCGTTAATTTTTTACCATTTACGAAATTTCGTAAATATCGAACTTTTTAAAAGGAAAATTTTGTAATTATTTTAAATATCGAAACAAAAAAACCCCCCAAATACAAATCGATTTTAGAAACAAATTTTTCCGTTGTTACCCAGGCCTAATATATATATTAGGGTTGGTTGATCCAAGTCGTAAGTTTCTTAAATTGTAATGAAATCGTAAATAAATTACCTTTTGAAGCGATATTGACGCGTTTTGGCAACCCGGAAGTGTTTTTGCCATATCGAAGTTGTGTCCGCCATCTTCCTTACGACTTCCGCCAGTGAATCGTAAATGCTGGGGGTGAGGCCTCCAAGGAGAGCTGTGCTTGGCCATGCCCACCTCTCCCTTCTGCATGGAAGCTCGTGGCAAGGGAAGGAAGGGAAACTGAGATTTTAATGGTTCTGGAGGGAGAGAGGTGCACCTTCCATTAATGAAACAAAAGAAACAATTCGTATTTCCTGGTATTTCCGATCTTTTTTCAAGAAAATTTCGGAAATAATTTCAAAATCGAACCGCCAGCACCCCCTATATACAAAACGAGTTTAGAACCATTTTTTTCTTGATCAACCAAGCCTAATATATATATATATATATATATATATATATATATATATATATATATATAGAACACTTCATTGTTTCTTATGCTTGCGTCACATTCCTTTTCAGAATTGGGATGTTCATTTGTAAATCCTATACAGCACATAAGACTTCATCCCAGGAAAGGGAGATATGAAGAAGGAGATGTTGTTCAATTTTTCTGCGTGGAAGGCTATTATTTAAAAGGAGCAGAATTAATTCAGTGCTATTACTTTGGCTGGTACCCACAACCTCCAGTATGCGAAGGTAATTCCTTTGCAGTCATTATGAAGCCAAGACTGGGAGGTTTCACTAGAATTTCTCTCTCTTCCCAATAATCCCAAACCGATTTCATCAAGTTACTGTAAATTAGTGAATAATTTCCAAATTATTTTATTTGTCGTGTCAGGAGTGACTTGAGAAACTGCAAGTCGCTTCTGGTGTGAGAGAATTGGCCGCCTGCAAGGACGTTGCCCAGGGGATGCCCGGATGATTTGATGTTTTTAAAATCCTTTTGGGAGGCTTCTCTCATGTCCCCTTTGCATGAAGAGCTGGAGCTGATAGAGGGAGCTCATCCGCCTCTCCCCGGATTCGAACCTGCGACCTGTCGGTCTTCAGTCTTGCCGGCACAGGGCTTTAACCCACTGCGCCACCGGGGGCTCCTTTCCAAATCAATTTCCAAATGATTGTATGATAAAGATCACACAACCAACCAGAACGTGCTTCTCCTCTTTCTTTTTTACCAGAAATAAGGAATAAGTGTCCTCCTCCACCTCAACCACCTAATGTGAAATTATTAGACAATTTAAGAACCTACCACCATGGAGATATACTGCATTTGGAGTGTGAGCAACCATTTGAAATGAGAGGAGCTGCAGAAATTCGGTGTGAGGATGGCAAGTGGACTTCACCACCCAAATGTAGTGGTCAGTTACCTAATAACACATCTGAGATTAAAAGGTGGCATATTTCAATTTGGTATGGATTTTCTTTCAAAATTACGATTGGAACGCACATTTCGATGCATTTAAATGGCCAAGAGCTACTGTATATGTTTAAGCAAAATAAATTTTAGTCAAAAAGAATAGACCTAAATTTAAAATGGTTAGAATCTTCAATATTTATGGAATGTGTATTAAAGGAATAGAGAAGATTTAGTTTTATTAATAACTTTGTAAAAGAACTCCTCATACCCCAATAAACCTTACCTTCTTTGTTCTTTCTTTTTGACATATCCAATAACAAATTTATTAACCCCAAATTACTTTACTTCCTTCCCTTCCCCTCTTTCCCCAACCATCGCTCTTTTAGTATGAATTTTATTTTTAATTTTATTCAGAAATATTTAATAAATGTTATTTGGGAAAACTAAAACATTGACCCCAAAAGTGGGTCTAAAGGACAATGTAAATACTGGGTTGTTGTAGGTTTTTCCAGGCTATACGGCCATGGTCTAGAGGCATTTTCTCCTGACGTTTCGCCTGCATCTATGGCAAGCATCCTCAGATGTAGTGAGGTCCTCTAGCCTCTGTTTAAAATCCTCCAAAGAAGAAGCCTCCATCACACTCTGGGGCAGAGAGTTCCACTGCTGAACAGCTCTCACAGTCAGGAAGTTCTTCCTAATGTTCAGATGGAATCCCCTTTCTTGTAATTTGAAGCCAGTGTTTCGAGTCCTAGTCTCCAGGGCAGCAGAAAACAAGCTTGTTCACCCCTCCATATGACGTCCTCTCATATACTTATACATGGCTATCATGTCTCCTCTCAGCCTTCTTTTCTTCAGGCTAAACATGCCCAGCTCTTTAAGCCTCTCCTCATAGGGCTTGTTCTTCAGACCCTTGATCATTTTAGTTGCCCTCCTCTGGACACATTCCAGCTTGTCAAGATCTTCCTTCAATTGTGGTGCCCAGAATTGGGCACAGTATTCCATATGTGGTCTGACCAAGGCAGAATAGAGGGGTAGCATAACTTCCCTGGATCTAGACACTAGACTCCTATTGATGCAGACCAAAATCCCATTGGCTTTTTTTGCCAATCACATTGTTGGCTCATGTTTAACTTCTTGTCCACAAGGACTCCAAGATCTTTCACACATACTGCTCTCAAGCCAGGCATTGTCCCCAATTCTGTATCTTTGCATTTGATGGTGGGAAAACCTCTGTGGATGCATTTTATTGTAGATAATGTAGTTCATTGTAGCCCCTATCCATTTAAGGAAGTGGTCCACCCTAATATTAGAATTTAGAAAAATCAAATCACTCAAGTACCACTATTTCTTTAATATGAGAACTTTATATTTTCCAGCAAACGGAGAAAGACAGTAGGAACTATCTTCATTAGCTTCATTTGTATCCAGGAAATTTATGGTAGTGAAACTGAAATTATCCCAGCAATTTTGCAGAATCTTATAAGATTTATTCTTAATGCATTTCCCAAAATAAAGGAATGATGCGTAAAAATGCAAAAAAGCACTCAACTGGTCAGTAGCATTTATATGATTACGTGATAAAATAACATGAATATCACTAGATAATGTTTGTTTTTCTTTCTTCCCCTCAGAGGTGGACAGGACAGCAAGTATGGATGGTCGTCACAATCTTGCAAATGATGGGAGCTGCAGTTCCCCTCCTATGGTTGAAAACAGTGTCATAACTAACACAGTTGATCCAATGTTGACGAGCTACAGAAGTGGTTCCTTAGTGGAATACAGTTGTTTCCAATTGCATCTGATGAAAGGACCTAATACAGTTCACTGCATTCAGGGAAGTTGGACAAACCCTCCAATTTGTTTAAGTAAGTCTTAGGTGCCCATCTACACTGTCCTTTTAGTACAGTTTCAAGTGAGTAATGAAGAAAGGGGTTTCACTGTGCAGGTGATTAGATAGGAAATCTTGGAACCAGTTTGAGGCTCAAGCATAACTACACAAACCACGAATCACTGATGCACATTAAGAGCTTTCTTTCATAAACTCTTGTGGCAGATTGTTGCCTGGCTACTTCAGTCTGAAGTTAACTTCGAACTGCATTAAATGGTTAATGCAGATGAGGCTTTAGAAAAAATTAAAACATCAGATCCCCTTTTAGGAGGAGATGGTGCTGTAACTGAAGGGTTGCCAGAAATCAGGAGATTAAGTCCTCATTCAAAGATGAACAACAATGATCAGGAATTTGAACTTGTGCATCTAGTAGATTCAGCAATCACATAGGACATCTCGTAACCGTCTTCTCCATTCAGATGAGATATATTGCAATTCTGTTTAAACTATTAGCAACCATTTTAAATTTAGGTTCTTGTAGGTTTTTTCGGGCTATAGGGCCATGTTTTAGAGGCATTTCTCCTGACGTTTCGCCTGCATCTATGGCAAGCATCCTCAGAGGTAGTGAGGTCTGTTGGAACAGACCTCACTACCTCTGAGGATGCTTGCCATAGATGCAGGCGAAACATCAGGAGAAATGCCTCTAGAACATGGCCCTATAGCCCGAAAAAACCTACAAGAACCTAGAGATTCCAGCCATGAAAGCCTTCGACAATACATTTTAAATTTTGCAGTAAATTATCATACGCAGGTTTATGGATATCATTGTCCACTGCTGTTTTTTTGAAGCCCACTAAGTATAGTGAGCGTCAACTGTTAAAGCAGTTACTCCGCTCAATGTGATGGGAAGCTTTCCATCGGAGTGGAAATCATCTATCGGACAGATGGCAAGCTATTCAACCTCAGCAGACTGAAAGCCAAAACCAAGGTTACAACAACATCTGTTATAGAACTCCAGTATGCTGATGACAACGTCATCTGTGCGCATTCAGAAGAAGATCTACAAGCCACTCTAAACACCTTTGCAGAAGCATACGAGAAGCTCGGCCTGTCATTGAACATTGAAAAAACTAAGGTGCTGTTTCCGCAGACACCAGCCAACCCTTCTCCAATGCCAGTGATACAGCTTAATGGTGTAACATTAGAAACATTAGCCACCTCTTCACCAAAGTCAACATCGACACCGAAATACAACACCACCTGATCTCTGCGAGCGCAGCATTTTTCCGAATGAAGCAGAGAGTGTTTGAGGACCGGGACATCCATAGGGATACCAAGGTGCTTGTTTATAGAGCTATTGTCCTCCCAACCCTGCTCTATGCCTGTGAGAAGTGGACTGTCTACAGGCGTCACATGCAATTCCTGGAACGATTCCATCAGCGCTGCCTCCGGAAAATCCTGCAAACAGACAAACGTCAGTGTGCTGGAAGAAGCAAAGACCACCAGCATTGAAGCGATGGTCCTCCGCCATCAACTCCGCTGGACCGGCCACGTAGTCCGGATGCCCGACCACCGTCTCCCAAAGCAGTTGCTCTACTCCAAACTTGAGAACGGAAAAACAGAATGTTGGTGGACAGGAAAAGAGATTTAAAGATGGGCTCAAAGCCAACCTTAAAAACTCTGGCATAGACACTGAGAACTGGGAAGCCCTCACCCTTGACCGAGTTAAATAATACTATCTTCATGACTGAACAATTGTAATAAGTATAGCAAGAGTAGTAAACTGTTCCTGGGTCAGGGGAGGGGATGTGGTGGTGGTGGGATAGGGAAAAAATACTTGTATTTTGACTGCTGAATTTTGAAGATTGTATGTTTCTATGTATGTGTTAGGCCTGGGTAACAACGGAAAAATTTGTTTCTAAAATCGATTTGTATTTGGGGTTTTTTTTGTTTCGATATTTAAAATAATTACAAAATTTTCCCTTAAAAAAGTTCGGTATTTACGAAATTTCGTAAATGTGAAAAAAATTACAAAACATTAACGAATCGATTTCCGAAACAATAACGAATCGATTCGTTAATGGCGGACGCGATCGCGAAATACGCTAAAAAACCTCCAAAAACTTCTGAAGCTTCCCTCTCCCTCTGTTGTTGACTGTTGGTGTGATATTATAATTTTTTTTCACTAATTAAACAAAAAACTTGCCCCAGACATGCGGAAATAATAACGAAACGACCTCAGAACAATAACGAAACAAATACAATAACGAAATACGAAGCATTTACAAAACGTGTTTAAAAATTCGTTTTTTAAAAAAATTGCTCCAGAATGGTTCGTTATCGTTTTGTAATTGAAAAAAATAACGAATTATTAACGAATTACGAATTAACGAAACGAAACCGCCCAGCCCTAGTATGTGTGTGTGTCTATTTTATATATATTTACAAAAAACTAATGTGGGAAGGTTAAGGGCCATGAGTCATTGTAGCCCCTTGTTATCCTATGTAGCAGTTCTCAGAGCAGTATTGATGAACAACATGCTTTGTTTCGACATGTAAATAATGTTGCATACAATACAATACACTTATGGCAGCACAGAATGAAAAGTTGTTGTTGAGTGCCTTAAAATAGCTTCAAATCATTGGCGTCCCTAAGGCAAATCTATCATGGAGTTTTCTTGGCAAGATTTATTCCAAAGAGTTTTTCCATTGTATTCCTGTAAGGCTACAAGAGTGTGATTTGCCCAAGGTCATTCAGTGAGTTTCAATGACTGAGTGGCAATTCAAACTGTGGCCATAGTCATAGTCCATAGTCCATAGAGTCATAGTTCAAGCCACTCCATTACTTAATTATTGATCTTTCTTTTTCAGAACCATGTTTGATTAATGATGAAACCTTTGGCAATTACAATATAGAAATGAAATGGAGGTTGGAAGGAGAACTGTATTTCTTACATGGTAATATTATTGAATTCATGTGTAAACCAGGATATGTTCTTCCCTTAAGAACCAGGGAATCCCAGTTGATGGTACAGTGCAAAGATGGAGAACTGAAGTATCCTGAGTGTATTTTGAAAGGTAAAATATTCTGTTCGTCAGACGTTTCAGTGGAGTTCTACAATTAGAAGAGTTAACTCTTAATATATTGGTCAGATAATGTTTAGTATAGCTAATAGGCCTGCGCGATCAATGAAAAAAATGTTGCTAAATTAGAGGTGGTGGCAAATCATTTCTAAAATATCATAAGGGGTCCAAATAGTAACTATAACAATATAACATTTTTTCATTACTTTTTCATTAAGTAATTGTTCCAATGGGGAAACTTTATGGGCTCCTTTCTTCCTTATTGTTAAAGATATCAGCATTAAACTTGCTATAACTGTAGAACACATTTATCACTATTATTATTATTATTATTATTATTATTATTATTATTATTATTATCATCTTTATTTGTACTTTGCTAGCATCTCCCGAAGGACTCGATGCGGCTTACAAAGGCCAAGGCCACAATTTATTTATTTATTTATCGTGTCATCAGCAACCATTGTATTACAATTCTAACAGAGCAAAACAAACACAGAGATTAAAAAGAAAAGGAAAAAAAAAAGAAAAAAAACGCACAGGTTTTGCAAATTTGGTATTTGGTTAAATGTCCTTTGACCAGTATCTGGCCACTTGGAGTGCCTCTGGGGTTGCCGCAAAAAGGTCCTCCATTGTGCATGTGGCAGGGCTCAGGGTGCGTTGCAGCAGGTGGTCAGTGGTTTGTTCTTCTCCGCACTCGCATGCCGAGGATTCCACCCTGTAGCCCCATTTCTTAAGATTGGCTCTGCATCTCGTGGTGCCAGAGCGCAGTCTGTTCAGCGCCTTCCAAGTCGCCCAGTCCTCTGTGTGCCCAGGGGGGAGTCTCTCATCTGGTATCACCCATGAATTGAGGTGCTGGGTTTGGGCCTGCCACTTTTGGACTCTCGCTTGCTGGGGTGTTCCAGCGAGTGGCTCTGTAGATCTAAGAAAACTATGTCTTGATTTAAGTCGTTGACGTGCTGGCTGATACCCAAACAGGGGATGAGCTGGAGATGTCTCTGCCTTGGTCCTTTCACTATTGGCTGCTACTTCCCGGCGGATGTCAGGTGGTGCAATACCGGCTAAGCAATGTAATTTCTCCAGTGGTGTGGGGCGCAGACACCCTGTGATAATGCGGCATGTCTCATTAAGAGCCACATCTACTGTTTTAGTGTGGTGAGATGTGTTCCACACTG
Organism: Anolis sagrei; assembly: GCF_037176765.1. NCBI lineage: Eukaryota > Metazoa > Chordata > Lepidosauria > Squamata > Anolidae > Anolis > Anolis sagrei. The sequence goes on from NC_090024.1 coordinate 113,254,409, forward strand.
GGCATGCATACTCAGCAGCAGAGTAGCATAGCGCAAGGGCAGATGTCTTCACTGTGTCTGGTTGTGATCCCCAGGTTGTGCCAGTCAGCTTTTGTATGTCGTTGTTTCTAGCGCCCACTTTTTGTTTGATGTTCAGGCAGTGCTTCTTGTAGGTCAGAGCACGGTCCAAAGTGACTCCCAGGTATTTGGGTGTGCTGCAATGCTACAGTGGGATTCCTTCCCAGGTGATCCTCAGAGCTTGGGATGCTTGTCTGTTCTTAAGGTGAAAGGCACATGTCTGTCTTTTAGATGGATTAGGGATCAGTTGGTTTTCCCTGTAATAGGCAGTAAGTGCACCTAGAGCTTCGGAGAGCTGTGGCCTTCTGTTCTTTGAGATGGTAGAACAGAAGGCCACAATAAAACAACAATATAACAATTACATATAAACCAAAAGCAAATCAAAAACATTAAAGCAATAACAGTAAACAGTAAAAACAGCACACCATGACACAATAAAACTAAGCCGGGCAAATGTACCGTTACTTCACCCCTTCATCTTTCAGAATGCTTCACTCATCCACTGATTTTTGCATACTTTTTAAAATGTTTACAAACAACATTTTTTTAAAAAAACTACAGAAGTTATCTGCTTGATTTTGTCTACAAGGACACAAGGTAACCAGGGTATAATTCCCCCCAAGTTTCAGAAAGATTCGCATATCTCCTAATTTTTGGGAATTTTAAAATTTTTGAAAAAAACTTTTTTTTTAAAAAAAAAGCCACAACTGCTATCTCCTTTCAATGTTTCTATATAACACACAACATATATCAGCGGTCCTCAAACTTTTTAAACAGAGAGCCAAATCACAGTCCCTCAAACTGTTGAAGGCCCGATTATAATTTGAAAAAAAAATGACTGAATTCCTATGCACACTGCACATATCTTATTTGTAATGCAAAAACACTTAAAAACAATACAATAATTAAAATGAAGAACAATTTTAACAAATATAAACTTATTAGTATTTCAATGGGAAGTCTGGGCCTGCTTTTGGCTGATGAGATAGGATTGTTGTTGTTGTTGTGTGCTTTCAAGTCATTTCAGATTTAGCTTGACCCTGAGTGAGGGCCGGGTAAACGACCTTGGAGGGTCATATCCGCCCCCCGGGAGGTAGTTTGAGGACCCCTGACATATATCACAGAACTTAAATTTAGGGATTTTCCTCCCAGTCAGCACAGATTTCCTAGCAATCTTTGCAGATTCAATAATTTATTGGAACTCTGCTGCTACGGATGGAGAATAGCTCTCCCTTACTCCATTGGAGCTTTCTGATATGAGCGAAATTCTGGGGAATGTAGTTTAGGCCACAGGGGTTCTCACCTTCCCAAACTACATTTCCCAGAATTCTCAGTCTCCCTCCCAGCTCACTTGCCCTCCCAATGGCAACAGCAAGCTTAATTTAAAGAGGAACAGCCTCTTTGGCTTCACACCACTGGTACAGTTTGCTGTTCGTGCTGAAAATGAAACTGAATTTGGGAGATTTACAAGGTTTACTGAACTGTCATAAAAAGTCATAGGTGAAGGGTTTTGATTCTTACATTTTTTGCATCGGCACTCCTGACATTTCTTAATATCGCTTTGTATGTATGAATCTTATGAAATACTATGACAAATGAGATATAAATGACTTTTCTTTTGCATAGTCCTAATTGCTAATATAAATTTGTAGAGATATATAATATAAATGATGTAGAGAATCGGTGGAATGATCCACTTTGCCTCCCCTTTAAGTATGGAGCCCGCCGGCTGCCATTACACAACACACTACTACTTCCGGTAGGTCCCCATGCTTAAAGGGGAGGCAAAGTGGAGCATGCTGCTGATTCTTCCCCTGCGTGATGACGTGGCTCTCCCACAAGCATCATCAGTCTTTAGGAGAAGCCTGAAAACGTGGTTGTTCCAGTGTGCCTTCCCAGAATAAGGAAACTCCCAGCAATATGCCCCTAAATGCACTTTTTAGTGATCTAGAATTGTCTACATGCTCTTTCCCTCTCCAAAATTTCTACCCTGTGTATATGTCACCTGGTCACGCCCAGCATTATTTTTTTAAATTTTTAGTTAGTACATTGGCCCTGCCATAGGTTTTTAAATGTCGCTGTGTTATTGTTAATGTTCATAATGTTCTGTTTATGAGTGTATTTATTGTTTGTATTACTATTGCTATTGTTTTTGTTGTTGTATTGTGGGCTCGGCCTCATGTAAGTCACACCGAGTACCTTGGGGAGATGGTAGTGGGGTACAAATAAAGTATTATTATTATTATCATTACCATTATCATTATCATCATCATCCTATCTAAAAGCATGGAAGGCTTCCCCTGTTGCCTTGGGTTGATGGGAAAAGCCGGATGGTCAATGCTTCTCTCCATGGAATTGCCCTGCTAATAAGTGGGGTGAGGCTCACCAACGTATGGGTTCCCCATACCCCCCCCCCCCCACAGCAGTCACCAGATTTGCCACAATATGGCCAGTGTGAAGAGGTCATGCATGAAAAGATGTCATATTGAAGATATAGCCAGCTAGTTTTCTGTTACTCATGAAACTAATAATAATAATAATAATAATAATAATAATAATAATAATCTTTATTTATACCCCACCACTGACTCCCATAGGGACTCGGGGCAGCTTACAAAATAACACACAGTGGGATTCATTGGTACATTTATGGAGTAATGAATCCAAACTAAAGAAATTGCAATTTTACCTAAACGTTAGGAAGAATTTCCCCATTGTAAGAGCTGTTTGGTAGTGTGGCAGAGTCTCCTTCTTTGGAGGGTCTTAAACAGAAGCTGGATGGCCACCTGTTGTAAGTGTTTTGATGGTGCATTCCTGTAAAGTAGGGGGCTGAACTGGATGGCCCTTATGGACTCTTCCAACTCTGTGTTTCTATGACTCTATGAATCTAAGATAATTTCATCTCATCTCTTTTTATTGTATTTTTACCTTTTCTGTAGGCAAAAATGAAAACTGTGGCTCTCCTCCTTCCATAGAAAATGGAGTTGTGATAGGCTTACCAACAACGAACTATATCCCAGGTTCTTCAGTAGAATACAATTGCCATGAATATCATTTTTTGCAAGGGTCAAGAACAGTGTTCTGTTCAAGAGGCCAGTGGACTACTCCACCCAGTTGCATAGGTATTATCTAGTGTTGTTAAGTTTTGTTAAAGAACTATCAGTGCTAATGTGGTTCATTGCGTTTTCTAATTCAGGCCATTATCTAATTACATGGTGTGCTGGTACGGCTGTACCAGGAGCTCCAACTTTATTTCTTTCTGTTAAAGTTTGCAGTTATAAGGTAGGCCTCCTGTCCATCTTAATTAAGCTTTGGTTCCGCCCCTTGTTCAGGCTTCTGGGAAGGAAAGGAGCCATTTTGGGCAGTTTCACACAAGGTAGCTAAGTTATAGGATGTAGACCAGCTCGTCCCGTAGAAAAGCTTCCTTTCTTAAGAGCATCCAGGAAAAAAGAACATCCGGGGATACAGAAACAGAAATTCCAGGGAAAAGGTCCCAAAAGCTCTGGCTGAGAGCTCACAGCCTCTCAGCCTCACAGCATCAGAGGGAAACAGCCCTGAAGTTTTCTAAGAATTCTCGAAGGCACTACAGTGTACAGCACTACAGATCCACGGAACTCCAGCTGAAATATCTTCAAGCCTCGGCTGGTAGGTCTACTCGATACCCAGACGCATTTGGAATCGGTAGTAGGACTCACACCGATGAGGCATAGATAGAAATCAGCCTGGGAGAGGTTAAAAAGGGTTTTTCCTACAAAGAAAGTTCAGTTAATCAAAGTCAGGTACCAGTCCATTGAGGACTAGACTAAGAAAGCCCTTGAAGTGTTGTTTGTTCCATAATAAAGATTTTGTTGTATCATGAAAGACTCTAAAGACCATCACTTCAGGAAAATCCCTGAGAACCTCTCTTTGAGGCGCCCCTGGCTTCCCGCTGGGCTTAAGTATACGTCCTATAGAAAAGTACAGCTATTACAGGCCCAGCGCGTGACAGAACATATTGTATAAGTATTATTATCGTTTGCAACCAATCAGCAATCTTTCGTCTAACCATGTAATGAAACTGAACCTGTAAATGATCGATGATTGTAATATATTAATTGTATCCTCTTTAAAGATATTAGCATTAGGGAGGTTTACTGCTAAATTGAATGCTATTATCAGCAATAATAACATTTCATTTATTTTTTAAGAACCATGTACCTTATCAAATGAAGAGATGGCAAACCATAATTTGGATCTGAGATGGAGTTTTGACAACAGGCCTTATTTTCTGCATGGAGAATTTGTTGAGTTTATATGCAAACGTTTCCACTTGAGATCACCATCAACTTCAGAAGCTGATTTCAGAGTAAAGTGTCAGAATGGGCAACTGCTGTATCCACATTGCATTGGAATAAGAGGGTAATGTAGTAAATCATTTGCAAAGAATGGAAAGTAACTTCAGAGACATCATACTTTCATGTTACTAAAGTTTCACTAACAATGTAACTGATGAGCAAATCATTATAATGGTATGCTTTTTAGCCCATCCCTTGTATCTGTAGTATGGAAGCAATTCAGACATTGACTGCAGGGGGGCACTGTTTATACCACTTCAGATACACATCTAGATTAACATGGGTTTGCATCTAAAGGCCCTTTTACATCTCCCAATTATAGCCATTGCAGACAGGCATGTAGCCCGGGGGGGGGGGGGGGGGCTTGAGGGGCTTCAGCCCCCCCCCCCCCAAATTCTCATGGTGGTTCGCGAAAAGGCCTTACTGGTGCATTATTTAAACTGTTATGTTTATTCATATCATGATCTGATCACCATACTCAATATATCCCATATACATTGGGGTATTGAGGTAACGATACCAAAGGTTTGCTAGGGTAGACCCTCTTTCACTCAGACTCAGTCCCCGCCCCGGAAACAAACTCAGCCCCCCCTGAATCGAAATCCTGGCTATGGACCTGATTGCAGAGGCCTATGAAATTCTGGGATTTACATTCTTGAGTAGGTGTTTAACACCCTATAGACTCAAAAAACACCAATCTTGGAAATTTAGCAGGGTCAGCTCTGTTGGTATAATACAACACAGCCTGTAGTTGCTTGAAGGCATGTATTATTTGTCATTGGAATGCTATTATTATTATTATTATTATTATTATTATTATTATTATTAGATCACTTTGCTGGCTGTTGTATTGGATCACACGTCGGACACTTCCCAAGTGTCTAAGACTGAGTGATGTATGGGCAAGTAATGCGTGCAGATCCCAGTAAGATGGCCTTTTGCAGCTGGCAGATGGTAATTTTGCCAGTGCTGATTGTGTTTAAGTGCAGGCTGGGGTCTTTAGGCACTGCACCCAGTGTGCCGATCACCACTGGGACCACCTTGACTGGCTTGTGCCAGAGTCTTTGCAGTTCGATTTTTAAATCCTCATATCGTGTCAGCTTTTCCAGTTGTTTCTCTTCAATCCTTCTGTCACCTGGGATTACAACATCGATAATACATACTTTGTTTTTTAACACAATCGTGAGGTCAGGAGTATTGTGCTCCAAAACTCTGTCCATCTGAATTCGGAAGTCCCAGATGATGATGATGATTATTTAGAGGAAGGAAGTGGCAAAATTATACCTGAGCATTCCTATGAAATTCATGGAGCTGCCATAAGTCAACAGGTGACTTGAAGGCAAGCTAGTGTGTTTGCAAACATGTGCACACACACACACATGTTTACAAGTTTCAACATGAGCTCTCCTCTAGTGTCTCACCAAACTATATTTCCCAGGATTCCATAGAATTCTGTCATTGCAATTAAAAAGGAAGCGTAGGACTATAATTGTGTAGTGCAAATGGGGCCTTAAGAAGTGAATTTTTATAAGAAAACACTTTAAAATACCCTAAATTATTGGTCAGTTTTAATGAGAATAAAGCCTGTGTATCAATTGTTGAATTATGCATTATCAACGCATAGTAACATCCAATTGATTCTATGGGTTTACTCCAGTTGGAACTGGCTATAAGATTCAAAACTTACAACCTTGTCACATGGCCCTTTTGAGCCGTGTCATTTCACCAGCAAAAGTGAAAGCGTGTGGGGTGGCTCATGGTGCTCCCGCGTGCCCCCCCCCCATCTCATGGAGGGATAGCTGAATGGTGCGGTTCATCTTTGTACTCAAACTTAAGTTTTGGAAGTAATGTCTGTTTGTCTGGATTGTCTTTTCTTAGGATGACATTTGATGTATTTTGCTATTTTTAGGTGATAAAACTATGGAGAAAATGATGCCTGGATGACTCTTTCAATTGCAAGATGGTTGCCAATATGAATTTTGGCTCGGGTATTGACTGTCACAGGGTACTTTGGTCAACCAAGATGTCTGGGATAGCTGAACACCTCAATTTAAAACATCATTTGAATATTCTTTTGAAAGTACAAACTCACCGTCTATTTGCTGTAATAAAGGGGACATTTTGTTGCCTTACATTTCCTAAATGGCAGATTTGTGAAATTTATATTAGTCTTCATTAGCAAAGGTATTTAGTAAGGAGACATATCAGCTGACACTCAACATTACAAAAAAAAAAATCCAGCTAATCCCATTTTTCCAATTCTGTGGGTATGGATTCATGTGAACAGATAAAATCACCAGCCCATTTTATCTACTCTTTTCATTTCAAATTAATGCTAGGATCATCTTAAATAATGAAATGCCAGGTGTGTCTCACCTCTCCATACATACCGCTTCCTACTAAATAATCTTACTTTTTACAGTACTACGACAATTCAGTATTTTAAAAGCTTTAAAGTGTTTTTCAAGACTGCTGAAAGAATTAGCCAAATGTACCATATTTTTGGAAAATATGTCAGTTCCTCAATAAGGTGTGTTTCATCTTTTCATGTTGTTGTTTATTAGTTCAGTCGCTTCTGACTCGTCATGACCTCATGAACCATCCCACGCCAGAGCTCTCTGTTGGCCATCACCACCCCAGCTCCTTCAGGGTCAAGCCAGTCACTTCAAGGATGCCATCCATCCATCTTGCTCTTGGTCGGCCCCTCTTCCTTTTTCCCTCCATTTTCCCCAGCATCATTGTCTTCTATAAGCTTTCCTGTCTTCTCATTTTGTGGCCAAAATACTTCATCTTTACCTCTAATATCCTTCCCTCCAATGAACAGTCAGGCTGTCACGCTTTATCTCACAATTCAGCAGCAGATCAGTTGCACAACTTCAGTACTTTCCAGTAGCTTCTTCCTGCACAGTATTTTCAGTCAACTGCCCCCACAGACTGCAGTCACTCTGGAACTCTTTACAGACACTTGAGCGCATGCCTGGCTATTGTCAGTTTTACCATTGTCCCCCCCTCCCAATCTAGATGACACTACAAACTTACCACAGCACACGGTTATATCTTGTCTTAGCAGACAGGTTCCTTTAATCAGTTACACAGAGCCTTCGGCAAACAGCATCACAGCACAAGGAGAGAAAGAATACACTATACATGACTTTCTTATATACAATTCTGTATATTTACACATAGCAATCTCTGATTGGTTCCCAACTCATTGACTTAACTCAAACCCAGGATTGCATCATTAACACTCATTTGGACCAGGCCAAAACACATTCCCCAAATGATGTCCTATATACAGTTAATGCATGACTCAGCATTTCCAATAGAAGCCTATTAGCAGTGCATGACTCAGCTATATTACATTACAATACATTGTAATTTCCTGAAGTATGAACTGGTTGGATCTTCTCGTAGTCCAAGGCACTCTCAGAATTTTCCTCCAACACCACAGTTCAAAAGCATCTCTCTTCATTCTCTCAACCTTCCCTATGGTCCAGCTCTCACATCTGTAGGTGACTACAGGGAATACTATTGCTTTTACTATGCGGATCTTCATTGCTAATGTTATGTCTCTACTCTTCACTATTTTATTGAGATTGGTCATTGCTCTCCTACCAAGAAGTAAACATCTTCTGATTTACTGGCTGCAGTCTGTGTCTGCAGTAACCTTTGCACCTAGAAATACAGTCTGTCACTGCCTTCACGTTTTCTCCCTCTATTTGACAGTTATCAATCATTCCTGTTGTCATAATCTTGTTTTTTTTATGTTTAGCTGCAACCCAGCTTTTGCACTTTCTTCTTTCACCTTCTTTCGTCTTCTCATACTGCTATCATATATGCGTATTATGTGCTACCAATGGATAATGTCACAAACATTTGTATTCTACTTATCTATCGAATTAGAGGCACCATCAATGAAATATGATTATCCAGCAACTGCCAACTGCTGCCAAATATCAAATGGGATCTTTTCTCTTAATCTTTTGCTTAGAAGGGCTTCTGTGTCACTGTGTCGATTTCAGCTATTATTCTTCTGTTTTTTTTGTTTTTGTTTATTAAGAAAAGGGGTTATATCTGGGTAATGTTTCCATATTAACAGTTAGAAGGCACTATTCAGCTATTTTGGCTTTTTTTTCATAATCAGCAAGGACTGCAGAAGTGAGCTTGTCAAGACCCAGAAGCCTCAAGAACGCCAAACACACTATAAAAGGTCCAAACACAGGTTTATTGAACACAAAAAGGCTTTAGAGACACTTGCTTCAGTGTCTCTAGCACAAACTAAAAGTCTATAGCAACTGCTATGTAAAAAAACTCAACTTAAATATAATCCGGATTATCCTGGAGTATAATCTGTGATAACGAAAATATACAACAATCTGCTTGTAATTCAAAATGTCCAAAAGGCACCAAAAAACAATGTGGGAGCAAGCAAAATCAGAGTCCAAAGGCAGTTCGTAGTCCAGGCACATCCGAAGTAAGAAGAAGCAGTCCAAAAAGCGTAGTTGTTGTCAAAACACCGTCTGTAGTCAAACAGGGAAAGTTGTAGTCAGCACTTACGAAGTATCAGCCAGAAGTCACGGAAACACGAAGATCTGTAATCCAAGGACCCAAGTTTAAGAGTAATGGCAATAACAAAGATACACACCCAAAAAGACACTTTGCCTTCTGCAAAGATCCATTGAAACCAAACCAACTTATATCCTATAACTCCTCATCAGAGGATGAACTGCTCCCCACCCTTTCGTCATCACTTTCAGCTGCCCCATTCCCTGCAGATGAGCACTGCCTCCCATCTCTCCACCTTTGCCAGCATCTGTCAAGACTTAGGTCCTCCCAAGTGTTCCCCGATTGCCACTCTTCTGCAAACCCCTCAAAGTCATCACTGGAGGTAGGCTGAGTACAGATATCCCTAATTTCCTGTACACGGGTCCAGTCCAAATCACCCTCCTCCTCAATGTCACTCTCAGTCCCATCACTCCTTTCAAAACCCATAAAATCTTCATCTTCTGTTGGAGCACTAAGTATATCACGGATACGCTTCCTTTGGAGCTCCTCATCAGATTCTTGTTCACAAGTAGCCCGCTTAACTCCCCTGCTTTCCTTTCCTTCCTCCATTTCACAGTCTGAGAAACCCTCGAAGGATTCAGAATCAGTTGGAGCCATGAATATGTCTCTAATCCGCTTTCGCTGCTCCTCCTCCTCCAAAACCTGCGCAGCCCTCTTCTCCCTTCTACCAGTAGTAGTAACATTACTATCACACTGTACTACAACAGAGCTTCAGGTATTATTAAAGTGGAAGCCAGGGCCACATATGGCCTATGACTAGCAGTTTTCCCCTCCTCTGCCTTCTTGGATTATCCACAAAAAGCAGTGGGGGTGGGGTGGGGACGGGGACAAAGGAATGTTACAATTATATGAAAAAGTTGTCTAAAATAATTGAAAAAGTCATGAGAATGAACCTCATAAAGATGCATTGTCAAGGGGGAAATTTATTTCTTTGGGCACTTTGTATCTGTGATAGCAAAAAATTGCTAATGCTTTGATTTGTTAGATTAGTTTTAAAATGTGAAAACTTGAAAGCAAAGAGAAATAGCAGAAGCTCTTGTGAAAAACAAGGGCAAAGACTGCTTGGGTAAGCACTGTTTGCATAATTCCTTGTCCCTAAATAGAAGGTTTTGTGTGTGCCTGTGTGTTGCAATTGAGTTAAAAAGGGCATGACTGTAGAAGAAGTCATAAACAAGGCAATTCCTTGGAATAGATTTTAAAAAATCCAGACTCCACCCAACAGAGTATTAGAACAAGCCAGACAGAAGCCATTGGGGACACAGTGAGAAGACTTTGGGGAAGTTCTGAAATGGCATTATATTTGCTGGGCTCCACGATTCTGCTGTTGCTATGGTTCAGTTCAGCACAGAAAGGTAAGTTGCTCTTGAACTTGAAATCAAAAATAATAACCGGCAATGTGTTAAAATGTACAGAAATATTTTTTTATTGGAGTTAGAATCATAGAATCATAGAATCATAGAGTTAGAAGAGACCTCATGGGCCATCCAGTCCAACCCCATGTCAAGAAGCAGGATAATCAAATTCAAATCACCCCCGACAGATGGCCATCCAGCCTCTGTTTAAAAGCTTCCAAAGAAGGAGCCTCCACCACAGATGGAATCTCCTTTTTTCTTTGAGGAATCATACTATGTGCTATGGAATCATGGGAGCTGTAGTTTTACAGGGTCTTTAGCTTTCTCTTTCAAATAATTATGATGAATCATCAAACTAAACCAGGGGCGGCTCAACCCATTACGCAAAGTAAGCATTTGCAGTACAGTTGATTTTAGCCAGGGGCGGCTCAACCCATTACGCAAAGTAAGCATTTCCAGTACAGTTGATTTTGCCCAGGGCACTCTTGAGGTGCTCTTGGGGGGAAATAGACCTTGACATATGTGAGTTGTAGTTACTGGGATGTATAGTTTACCTACAATCAAAGAGCATTCTGAACTCCACCAACGATGGAATTGAACCAAATATGGCACACAGAACTCCCACGATGAACAGAAAATATATATCAGTGATTGGCTGGGGGGGGGGGGGGGCAAAATACTGTTTGCTTACCGTTGAAAATTACCTAGGGCTGCCTCTGAACTAAACTTATGAGTCCATAGCACTGACCCATGGCAGTAGTGGTGGTGTCAAACTGCATTCATTTTGCAGTATAAACACATCCATTGTTTAAAACAATTTCCATCTCTCTCCCTCTGCAAACTTGGTAACTTTGAAAATCTGCTGAGAGCTGTCCCAAGCCATCTGGAGCATTTTCTTAGATTATATGGGAGCATGAAGCAGGGAAGGAGGATTGCTTCCTTCCTGTTTCCAGTTGTCAAAATAGTGTCAATTTGGAGAAGCGCTTTACTGGATTATGACCTAGGTAGCTTCCTCAAAGGGTACTTTAATATCCATTTTTCTAGAATGAAAAAGATGGATTCTATGCTATGGCCAAGAGGAAATAATTAATATGATGGAAACTGAAATGGTAAAAGACCTTTGAAAGAACTGTTAGTAGAATCATTTGTTAAACATCTAAATAGAGTCCTATTGAAACATTTCCAGCTTCACAGAATACTGATATTGTAGTGGTTTAGCTAGGATTGTTGATAAGAGTACCCATGCCTGGTAAGTGTATGCTAAACCAAAAGGGCCAGGAGAGAAAAACAAATTACCAGTTTGAAGACAAATCACAGAAGTTTCATACAATTAGGCCAAAAGGGATGCAAGTACAACATGATGTCTCAAAATATATAAGCAATTTCAACAGAAAGGAAGAAACCATGAAAATGAACAAAATCTGGCTACCAATATTAAAGGACTCAAAAATCACAACAGCAAAACAACAGAGGGGAAACAAACAGGCACATAAAATCACTCTCAACAAGGGATTCCCCCCGGGCACTTCCAAGTCATTGAATGCTAATCAAGGTGATCAGCTGAAACATTCATATCTAGCCCTAGCAGACAAAAGTCCTTTGTCTCACCCTGGTCATTCCACAGATATATAAACCCATTTTTCCTACTTCCAACAGACCTCACTACCTCTGAGGATGCTTGCCATAGATGCAGGCGAAACGTCAGGAGAAAAATTGCCTCCAGAACATGGCCATATAGCCCGGAAAAACCTACAACAACCTATACAAGCATAAACAAACAAAGAACAAACAACATTTCTTGTACAGTTTGGCAGCTATTCAAACCTCCTTCCCTGATAGGCTGAAAATGGGCCCGTCTGGATCAATGCCCTGATTGGCTGGGAATTCTGTTGATGTCCGCCATGAGGTGGGAATTCTTTTTGGCAAGAAAATGACAGTTGGGGATTGGCTGGGTTAGGGACCAATCAGCTGGTGTGATGCCATCCTGAGAGGAGGCATAATCCAGGAAGACAGTGTCAAAGAAATGTTAATAAGCCACTGATTAGCTCAACTGTTCAATTCCAGTTTGAGCAAAGATGTGATCTCCAGAAAACAAAGTTGCGAGACTCCTGGAACAAAGGTGATTCTGGGCCATCAGAGGCTTGGTTATTAATTTATTATTTATTATTTATTTCGGGTACTTCTACCCCGCCCTTCTCAACCCCCGAGGGGGGACTCAGGGCGGCTTACAGAAAGGCATAATTCGATGCCTGCACAACATACACATAACGTATAAAACCATAGTTAAAACAATTATCACAGTTAAAAACAATCAGTATATAACACATCAATAAAACTATTCTCATGCTCAGTGTTCGTCTTTCAGAGTTCCATAATACCATTCCATTAGTCAATTCCTATCCTTTGTGAAAGTCCTTTCTATATCAGCCAGATTGTCTGAATGCCTGGTCCCAAATCCATGTTTTCAGTTTTTTCCTGAAGGAAAGGAGTGATGTTGCTGATCTAATTTCCCCGGGGAGTGAATTCCACAGGTGGGGGGCTGCCACCGAGAAGGCCCTGCTCCTCGTCTCTGCCAATCTCACTTGTGATAGAGGCGGGGTCGAGAGCAGGGCCTCCCCAGAAGATCTTAGATTCCGGGGTGGGACGTAGCGGGAGATCCGTTCAGACAGATACACTGGGCCGGAACCGTATAGGGTTTTGTAGGTCAAAACCAGCACCTTGAATTGTGCTCAGAATTGGATCGGCAGCCAGTGGAGCTGACACAACAGGGGGGGGGGTGGTATGATCCCTGTATGATGTTCCGGTGAGCAGTCTGGCTGCCTCCCGCTTGAATAGTTGGAGTTTCCAAACAGTCTTCAAAGGCAAACCCACATAGAGTGTGTTGCTGTAATCTAAGCGGTAATTTAAATCTAATTAAATAAAATTAAATAAAAGAGTTAACAAATGAACATAATCTCTTTTTCCATGTGGAACAATCTCTCAGCCTAAGGTAGACCATTCAGCTACCCAAACAGTTTTGGGCTTATCTAAGCTGGCACAGGAAGTTACATATTTTTACATAGATATGGACTGTAAACCAGGTTGTTACCTGGCTTGGGTAATGGCCAGAGGGGTTTGTCCAGCTTTCCTGTTCTCAGGGAATTATCTCAGAAGGGTCACAGAAGTTTGACTGTCTCTGGACTACATCTCTATACATTGAATAAGGTAGTTATATAGGAAAAAGTCAAAGGATAAAAATTACACAGAAAATCATGAAAAACAGATGCAATTTATTAAAAGGTTAGATACGATAGAGTCTTTAGCGGATGAAGCTGTCACTGGTCTGCTCTTGATGCCTCAAACTTATGAAAGTCAGGAAAAGTGGTTTTATTAATTTTAAAATGCATATTTTTTATTGTGGAGCCCTTTGTGAACTTTAAATCTTCTGGTTGGAGGTGGGGGTGGGGGTTTACCGTGGCTCAATAACAATATGAGCTCTCTGGTTTTTGTTTGTTTCTTTCTTTCTATGCTCTACTTTGAAAACAGGTCAGTATAAGTAAATAAAACATTTTTCAAGGAAGAAAGTGCTTTTCTGTGGGGGTGGATGCTGTTGCTTATAAAGCTGGAATTCAGATCACTGTATGCTTAAAAGAGGAAAATTGTAAAAGCACAGCCTGTTTCAGGAAACAGTGAGATTTGTTAAATCTCTAGCCAATTAAAATACAAGGTTAGAATCCTTCAGTGTTTGTGTTTCTGTTAGTATCTGGTCGATTCCTTTCAGATAAGCTGCTGAGATAAAGTTGCCTACTGTAACGAAAAAAGTGGGTCATTGCTTCCAATTTTTGTTCTGTTCTGGATTTAATATATTGCTCCTGGAATCTGTAACATACAGCATAGTAAAACTACATATAAAAATATTTATGATTCTCGGCTGGAATCACTAGGTTCTTGTGGGTTTTTTCGGGCTATAGGGCCATGTTCTAGAGGCATTTTTTCCTGACGTTTCGCCTGCATCTATGGCAAGCATCCTCAGAGGTAGTGAGGTCACTACCTCTGAGGATGCTTGCCATAGATGCAGGCGAAACGTCAGGAAAAAATGCCTCTAGAACATGGCCCTATAGCCCGAAAAAACCCACAAGAACCTATTTATGATTCTACCTTATCAATTATCTTATTTATTTATTTGTTTGTTTACAGTATTTATCTCAACGCAGGACTCAAAGCAGTTTACAAAAATAATGTCAACATTCAATGTCTTACATGCATAAACCAAATCATTAATCAAACAACATACAACTAAGCATAACATACAACATAGACCGTGAGAACCTGGTCTTCCTCTTAGCTAAAAACAAAATGTTTGTTGTTTTGGTTTTAGCTTTTATCATCCCATCCACTAAAGAATGACTGAACAAATGTTTTCATCCTTCTTCATGCTGATGATGCAAAATTGATTTTCGAGCCTTATTTCTAAATCTCTAGATCTTCCAGCATGATTCTGTGGTCACAATCTTCATAGAATTGCAGTAGAGAATCTTTGAATCCCCACTGTGAAATAAGAGACCAGACACAAGATGTGGAGAAATAAATGGGCCATTTATTGACCCAATTAGAAACTGATAAGTGAACTAATTGACTAGTTGTGTGGGGGGGGGGGCACTGCAACATGGGTAATGTTGTGATTTCTGGGACGACCTGCCAAACCAACCACTGGACGAAACACCTGGCCCAGGGCGCAGTCCACATAGATGGCTTGCTGTCCCAGCTGGTCATTACTGGAAGGCCGTCGGAGGGTCCTCCCTCCCCGAACCATAAAGCCCCATAGGGGAGAGGCAACCCTCCCCCAAGGAACGCCCTAAGGAAGATATTTTGGGAACCCCCTAAGCCATAAATCCAAAATTCTCTTCACCCCAGAATGGAGGGGTGCCAAGGTGTGGAAGGTCGAATGCAGGGGGGAGGGGGCTACCTGTAGGAAGGTTTGGAAGGTCCCTCCCCTCTTCCACCTGGCAAGAATGGCAGCCGGAACCAACTGGTTCTACACGGGGGGATTCAAGTGCTCCACTCCAGCCATCCATTGGCTCCTTCTGTCTGGAGGTGCGTGAAAGATTGCTAGATGAAGAAATCTGTGTCCTTAACAGGAAGTTCAATGGTCAAGCTCAAAAAAGAGAATGTGAAATAGTCATTATTCGTGTTATCTTAGGCAAGGGGGAACATGTGACAATAATCGATAGAGATTGAAAATGCAGAAATCCTTTACAAAGAAGTAAATAAATAAATAAATATTTATTTATTTACAGCTTTCATATTCTGCCCTTCTCACCCCGCAGGGGACTCAGGGCGGATTACAGTGTACACATATATGGCAAACATTCAATGCCAATTTTAACATACAACATATACAGACATACACAGAGGCTATTTAACTTTTTCTGGCCACCAGGGAGGCTGTTGCTTTAAGTGTCCATCTGCGATGCTGATGAAGCACTTCCTCATTCCCGCATCCCCCGCTGGAATACTTGCTGGAGTCTTCTTTTTTTTAAAAAAAAAATATTTTTTATTGATTTATAGTATAAAAAGGGGCAGTGTTTGCCCCAGCAAACATACATACATACAAAAACATACATAAACATACAGTACTTCGACACTACGTATAATAAATACCCACTTGATCCACGTGTCCAACATTCATGTTTTCCCCTGTTATGTTGCCTGATTACTACCTTTCCTCTAGGGTCTTATAGTTTACATTGTTACAGGGAACTGGTGTTTCATTAACCTTAAACTATATGCCACCCCTCCCTCCCACCCTCTTTATCGGATCTGTTTTAGCACATCAATTAAAGCTTTGATCTTTGCCTAATAACAAACAACATACGAAAACCTACATACATATAACACATTTACTTTCATCTTGACTTCCAGGGTGCTTAAGCGTACACTTTCTGATTTCTTTTATAACTAACTAATGTCTTATATGTCGGTTGCTCTCTTATTTAATATCTATTCTTAGGGTTGCTCCTTCTTTCATGTTCTGTCAACATTTCCTGCTGTTTTTCTTTAGGAAGGTTATGAATTTACTCCAGTCAGTGTTTTCTTTTGTCCGTTCACTTTTCCTTAATGTCTGTGTTAGTAAGTCCATGTTCATGATATCCATGGACTTACTCATCCACTGATTGAAGTCCGCTGTTTCCTTGTTTTTCTATAGTCGGGCCACACTTATTCGCGCTGCCGTGGTGAGGTAGAACATAATTTTTTCGTCGTTTTTATCTATGGTAGGGTTATTCATTCCCAGCAGGAAGTGTTCTGGTCTAAATTCCAGGTTAATTTGTAGTATCTCTTTTATCTTGTGATGTACCTCTTTCCAGAACTTTTTAACGATCTTACAATCCCACCACATGTGCCTGAAAGTTCCCAATTTCTTTCCACATCGCCAACACTTCCTGTCAACCCTTCCCTTACTGTATTTCACCATTTTTTCCGGTGTCTGATACCATAGATAAAACATTTTAACCCAATTTTCTTTTATCTCCGAAGCATATGCATATTTTAGTTTTTTTTCTCCAGATCTCCTCCCATTCCGCCATTGTTATTGTGCGTCCTATCATTTTGGCCCATTTAATCATAACTTCCTTAACTTGCTCCTCTTCCGATGCCCATACTAATAGTTGCTGGAGTCTTCTTTATGGCCTCATAAATCAGTTAATTTAGCCTCCCCACACTTTAAGGTGGTACCTTATTTTCCTACTTGACAGATGCAACTGTCTTTTGGGTTGCAAAGGTTGACAACAGGCTACACACAATTGGTTGGAAACCCACTCCAACCGGGCTGGCTTCGAATTCATGACCTTTTGGTCAGAGTAATCTTAATGCAGATGACACTCAGCCAGCTGCGCCACAATCTTTATTTATCACAATCTTTATTTATCACAAATAAAGTTAAGCTGTCTGCTTTCTGAAAGGCTAGACAATACTGTAGCCGAGTAATTTTTCCCCACATTCTTCTTTTCCCCTTCTTTTTCAGTTCCAGTATACCAACAGCAACAAGTTGTTCATGAGGACTTGGTGAACCTCTTGACTGATCCAGGTAAGATTAAACTTCAACAGCTTAAAACTTAAAACAGTTTAACAATTTAAAATTAGGAGACATAAATGGCTTATGTTTTTATTACTCTTGTTATGGTTTTATACTATGTATTAATGTTTTAAATATTTTATGATGTTCTTGGGCATTGAATCGTTGCCTCTGTAACTTTGTCCACCAATCCATATGATGAGAATGACCTTACAGCAGAAATAAAGAAAATATTTTGTGGTCCCAAAGTCCCCAGACCAGCTATTCGAAATTATATTTTCCATTGGCATTTATGTGGTTTGTATGTGTTTTTGTTTTTGCTCCCAATGACCTCAAAAATTGTCAAAATGTCCATCCAACATAGTGGTCTTGCTTAACACTCCCTCAATGACATCCAATCTACCCCACCCTCCACCCACAAAATAACCCAAGTTCAAACCTAACGCTGCTTGGGAAGAAATATATCATTGGCTTGTATTTTAGATACATTTAGAATTTTATTAAGTTTAAGTAAGGTAAGGCATATATACCCAAGAAGTATTCCCAGCATTTCCAAACTCAGATTTTTTAACTCTTGAGCATAAGTTCTCTAACCATTTTAACCTTTAACCTTTATCTAGTAATGTCACACCAATCAATAGTTTGCACATTTAAATTGTGATATAATTGTATGCGTGACCGCATCTCCGTCTATGAACCCACGCGTTCCCTTCGTTCATCCGGAGAGGCCCTGCTTGCGATCCCACCTGCGTCGCAGGCGCGTTTGGTGGGGACGAGGGACAGGGCCTTTTCTGTGGTTGCCCCCCGACTTTGGAACACCCTCCCCAAAGACATCAGACTAGCACCCACGTTGGCAGTCTTCAGGAAGAGCTTGAAGACCTGGCTATTCCGATGTGCCTTTCCGGAATAGGAAAACTCCAGCATTATGTCCCAGAAGCACTTTATTAGAATTTTAAGATTCTCTGCACATTGCACTTGTCCTGAAATCCAACATGCCACCTGTCACACCCAGCACTTTTTAATTCTGTACCCATTACTTGGCCGGGCCCTAGTTTTTACTGTGTTACGGTGTAATGCTTTGTTGTTATTGCTTTATGTTTTTTATTTTGCTTTGAGTTGTTTTTGTCAGAGTTAGACTCTCCAGTCTCGGCACAGCAAGCGTGAGGTTTCAAAATAAACAAACTCAGTCAGCATTCTTCTTAAGTTTCAAGGTAGCTTTTACTTAAAGCGTCTATACACAAAAGACTACATGATGAGACTAAAAGATGGCGACGAACAAAGCATAGCAAGAAAAACACACAGCAAACGAGAGATCCGCCCTTCCGTGTTATCTATGTTCTTGGCTGGTACACTCCCTAGTTTTCTCAGGGCAAAGGAATTTTGTGTTATCACAGTTTCACTGTCTGGCCTGTAACTTTGTAACAATAACAATTCTACTGCATATGTAAACTGAACAATAAATGAACATGACTGAATCCATCTTTGAGAAGCAATACTAATACATTGCAATGCTAATACAAACACATTGAAAAACATACATGTGAAATAACTACAACTATTCTGACAGTTTTGTTATGCTGTTGTTGTGTTGAGGCCTTGGCCTTTGTAAGCCGCATCGAGTCCTTCGGGAGATGCTAGCGGGGTACAAATAAAGTTTAATGATGATGATGATGATGATGATGATGATAATAATAATAATATGCTTAAAAACTGAAAGAATTCTAGTAATGACAAAGACAGAGGTCTCGGTTCACACCAAAGACGTTCCATTTGGCCATTATTATTAAAATTATATTCTTCGATGTTTCCATTATAGAGATTCCAGCAAAATGTGGCCCTCCACCAGCTATTGATAATGCAATGCTTATTGCTCGCCAAGCACATGAATACTTTTCAGGTGCAACTGTGATATACCAGTGCTATAGACTGTATGTAATGGAAGGCACTCCAATTGCAAGGTGTTCAAATGGTCACTGGAGAGGCGTGCCCAGATGTGTGCGTAAGTGTAAAATATATAAATCTGATTACTCTGTTACTAGTGGGGGAGGACCTTGAATAAAAAATCTAAGACAGGCACGGGTATTTTCTGTAATATCCCATTTGATGTGGTGTAAAAGATTAAAGTTAAGTCTGACTATCACTAGAACATTGCTTTGTACAAAAAGGCAACAGTCAGTTTGATTTTAAAGCATATATATGGATGTTGCTGAAGACATCATTGGATAGGTAGTATTGGTTCCTTGTTATTGCACTATAGCTGTTGTGAACTGAGCTTGAATCAAGCTGTGGAGTTTTAATGCATGTCCTGTATATGATTACAGTATAATAGCAAAAATATAAAATGTTGGCTCATATTAATAGAAACAAGTTTTTGCTTCAAACACCAATTGAAGCAAAAACTGTGCATTGGAGGCATTCCTCAATCACATATGTACTTTGGGTAGATTTTCATTTGATGTGGTTCATCTAAAGCAGTTCTTGGACTGCTTTGGATGATGATTTGGACTGCTTTGGATGATGATTTTAATTCTGGTGATTTTAATCTGGTGAGCGGATTCTTAATGTATATTTATAATTATTTTTATTATGTGTCAAAATGTTGTCTGTTTGGAAGCCATTCCAAGTCCTTCCACGGAGGTCAAGAAGGATGAGATATACATGTTTTAAATGATAATAAATAAGAACAAGTGGTGACCCCTATCTTCATTTAGATTATTAAACCTCCATTCCTGATTACTAGCTAGGACCAAAGTAAGTAGTAGTAGTTTCATTACTGATACAAAGGAAGGCAAATCACTACTGTGCAAACTTGGTTTTGAATTAAATTAGGGCCTAGTTTTTGAGTTCTTTGACACAGGACAGCTCCCATCCCCCTTCCGGGTCATTGCCTTCTACAATTCACATTGTTTCCCTAATCAGCCAAGGTTCCCATACTAAGCATGAACGTCTGAAGAAAGAAATCCTGTGCATAGAGAGAGATATCAGCTATGTGGATAGGATTGCTCTCTTTGATATTGGGATAATATTAGGAGAAAGGCCAGAAGCAAACAATGAGTTTACTTCCATTGTTAACTCACTATTTCTCTTAGCTGAAAGTCAAACTGGCAACATGTCATCAAAACATATTATCCACAGTGAGCGTTGCCAAGGAGACCAGGCAGGCTAGCTCAGGAGAGTGAGAAGTGGGCGGAGCCAAGCAGGAAACGATATAGGCGTCTTTGGAAAAGGACCAGAGTTTTTGAGAGAGAGTGGAGGCTTGAAAAGCCTGGGAGAGAGGTGTGTGTGAGCAGCTGGAGGTTTTTCAGTCTAGAAGGGCTGAAGAAAGAAACCTGACCAGTTTCTTTAGTCAAGGAAGACTAAAGGAAGCCTGTTAGGATCCCTAGTCAAGGAAGGACTAGAGATCAGAGATTTGATCAAGGAAAGATCAAATTGGAAGGCCAGTTATAGTGGGAAACATTGTTCACTAAAGAGCTTCACCTCAGTAAAAGTTGGCCACGAGCTGTGTTATTTGAAAGAGTAGACTATATTAAAACCAAGTGATATTCAAAGTTCTATAAGTTATTTAACAGCCTGCAACCATATGCTTTGTACACAATAAACTTGTTATCTTTTGTTGAAGACCATCTCATCTCAATTAATCTGTGTCTGTAAAGCCAGATCTCATCGGTGGTACCTCAAATACCTCACGTTGTGGCAGTTACCTTAATTTACAAGTAATAATTGGCCTCCTCTATAATATATTCTTATACACAATTGAGGCCTGAGATTAATTCCCTCCATAATCATCCACACCTGTGCAATTGGTTCATGCAAACTGTACAGACACTCAGACCAGTAAGATTCTAACTTCCAGTTGACTCAGCTGGATAAAGTTGTTAAAATGGACCCTCAGGACACCTCAACACTGACTGTATAATGCAGTTCGAAGCCAACTTGAGGCTGTGATGGCCACAAACTGCACACCACCAACCAAAACTCTCATGAAAGTCTGGATTCAGCCCAAAAAAATGTGATGAAGCAGATGCCAGTCTATCCCAGATCCAGGGCAAAACCGACCCCATGAAAAGTGGAGCACTTTAGAGAAACCTGCCCTTGCTGAAGAGCATTTTAGAATCCAGAACAGGGGCTGCCAAAAAGGCTAATCGACTCCCTGGAAAGGGTAATAATTCATTCTCACTGCCCCTCTTATCCTATATGCCTTTGAGGCATTGATGTGCATCTCTCTGGAAATTGGGTAAGGAATCTCAAAGTGGACTGGGGAAATGTTCCATGTTCAATGTAATCACCTTCCTGAACTCAAGCCAGATCTGTCAATTTGATCACCCAAGCAGTGACATTGATTCACCCCAAACTGCTTCCAAGCTGTAATATAATGTCAGTATACAAGCACTCACAGTCAGCTAAAACAAGTTGAGTATTGAATCCTGGCCTTAATAATTTTAAAATAATTGTTCACTGAATTTTACTTAGAAGGTTTTTCTTTTTTCAGAAACATGTAGAGCAAATGAAAGTGATATGGATGATAACAATATACAACTGAAATCAATAACTAAATCAACATCCATGAGAGCATCTGATTACTGGATGGAATTTGAGTGCAGAGCAGGATTTCATATGGATCCATCATCACCACCTTTTAGAAAACAATGTGTAAAAGGACCATGGGTGTATCCAAGATGCATATAGCTGAGTAAGTTCTTCCTGGTTCAGTTACAGAGAATTCACACCATGTTTATGTTAAATCCTTATAATAATAAACACAGGTAGGATTATTTTGAATTCAGACCGGGACATGGAACTGAGACAGCCATGGTCGCCTTAGTGGATGATCTCCGCAGAGAGCTCGACAGGGGCAGTATGTCCCTGTTGATTCTCCTGGACCTCTCAGCGGCCTTCAATACCATAGACCACAGTATCCTTCTGGGGTGCCTTGCAGGGATGGATCTTGGAGGGACTGTTCTGCAGTGGCTCCAGTCCTTCCTGGAGGGTCGTACCCAGAAGGTGTTGCTGGGGGACTCCTGCTCGGCTCTACAGCCATTGTCCTGTGGGGTCCCGCAGGGTTCAGTATTGTCCCCCATGTTGTTTAACATCTACATGAAGCCGCTGGGTGAGATCATCCAGAGTTTTGGAGTTCGATGCCATCTGTACGCAGATGATGTCCAACTCTATCACTCATTTCCACCAGATGCTAAGGAGGCTGTCCAAGTCCTGAACTGGTGCCTGGCCGCTGTGACGGTCTGGATGAGGGTGAGCAAATTGAAGTTGAATCCAGACAAGACAGAGGTCCTCCTGGTCAGTTGCAAGGCCGAACAGGATATAGGGTCGCAACCTGTGCTGGACAGGTCACATTCCCCTTGAAGGCACAGGTTTGCAGCTTGGGAGTTCTCCTGGATTCATCACTGAGCCTGGAATCCCAGGTTGCAGCGGTGGCCAGGGGAGCATTCGCACAATTAAAACTTGTGCGCCAGCTGTGCCCGTACCTTGGGAAGTCAGACTTGGCCACGGTGGTCCACACTCTCGTTACATCTAGAATAGACTACTGCAACACACTCCACGTGGGGTTGCCTTTGAAGAGTGCTCGGAAGCTTCAAATAGTCCAACGAGAGGCAGCCAGGTTAATAACTGGGGCGGCATACAGGGAGCATACAACTCCCATGTTACGCCAGCTCCACTGGCTGCCAGTTTGCTACCGGGCACAATTCAAAGTGCTGGCTTTGGCCTATAAAGCCCTAAACAGCCCCAGCCCAAATTACCTGTCCAAACGCACCTGCCTCTATGTACCATCGCAGAGATTAAGATCCTCCGGGGAGGCCCTGCTTTTCGTCCCACCATTGTAACAGACGCGATTGGGGGGGATGAGAGACAGGGCCTTATCGGTGATTGCTCCCCGGCTATGGAACTCCCTTCCTTGTGAGATCAGGTCGGCCCCCTCCCTCCTGTCCTTTAGAAGGATGGTAAAAACTTGGCTGTAGGACCAAGTTTTCGGGACAGGTCAATGAAGCGACAATGGGAAAGATGACAGGGCCAATTGGATTTGATGTGGATTTCTAGGACGGTTTTAAATTGTGTTATTTTAAATGGTGTATTTTAATATTTAGATAAATGTTTTTTAATGTTTATGTATTGTATCCAGGCATTGAATGTTTGCCATGTATATGTTGTGTTCCTCTCTGAGTCCCCTTCAGGGTGAGAAGGGCGGAATATAAGTGTTTTAAATAAATAAATAAATAAATAAATAATGGTTTGAGCATTGGATTACAACTCTGGAGACCAGGTTTTGAATCCCCACAAACAAAACAAAACAAAACAAAACAAAAGATACTTTCAAAATTTCACTAGGCATCAAATCATTGCCATTGTTAGCCGCTCTGAGTCCCCCTGCGGGCGTGAGAAGAGCGGGGTAGAAATGCTGTAAATAAATAAATAAATAAAGGTCCCAGTACAAGTATTCACAGAAAAAGGAAAATAAGTGATTACCTTATAAAAATGGCCTATCTTCTGTTCAGTTTAGAAATAATATTTGAATATTTGATAGTTGGCTAAGAAGAATGGCAGCATTATCTTTTCCACAAATTCCTATAATTTCCTGCTATTTTTTCTTCATTCTTTCAGCAGCTGGAAACTGGATGAAATTCAAGAGAGAGAAATGTATTTGAACAGATACATTTAATTGAATATGGAGATCAACGCACTTGGGATGCATTTACCAGAAACCTGAAGAATCTGGATCATTTTCAGATCAAACATAAAATTAAGCCTCTGTCTAAATCAATCATTGTTTCTTCATTTGCCAAATACCCCTTTTAAAGCTTCTAAAACTTTGCCTTGGTACAAGAATCGACATTGTTGTCTCAATATTGTGTTTAATTGTCTCCCAGATTATTTCTTTTGCTTGTTTCCTGCTTGTTCCCATTTTTGATTATTTCAAGATGAACATAGAATGAAGTTTTGGTCAGTTCTTAAATTTCCATATCTTCTTTTCTTTATTTCAAGTAGTTGCTACTGTCACTCATCATCCCTTCATCTTTCTGTTCTCCTTACATTTTCCTGTGATGAAATTCCAAATTATTACTATGAAAATATGAAAAACAATTGTGATTATTGAAGTTTTATGTTACTGTATATCTTAACCTTGTGAAGTTGTTCATGAATGTGAAATTAAAGCAATGACAAAGACATGGTTTGAAGTCTAAGCAAAAACGTGCATTCTGATACGTGTTAGCTCACAACAGTGGCATCATCCCTATGGACCTTATCATAATATTGTACCTAAAATACCATAAAACCACCATATAAACTACCATTCCTTCTATAAGTTCTGTTTCAAAAAAGAATAGGACTGGGGAAGTCCATCTCAGGCCCCTTCTACACTGTCCTGTATCTCAGGATCAGATCCCTGATTATCAGCTTTGAACTGGATTACATGAGTCTCCATTGCCAGATAATCCGGGATAGGTAGATTATCTGGGGATCAGATCCTGGGATATAGGGCAATGTAGAAAGGGCCTCAATCATGTCAACTCATCTATTTTTGACCCCTACCTAATTCCCTCATATCTTTCCTTAACCTTCCTCCTCTCAGGAGTCATCAACCCATTATCTGGTTTCATGTGTGTTGTCCCTTTTCTACAGCCTCCTTCATCCAAATAAGAACAAAAGGCTCCTTCCCATTACCATATCCACTAGGGCTGGGCAACTACGGAAAAATTTGTTTCTAAACTCGATTCGTTTTTTGGGGTTTTTTGCATTTCGATATTTAAATGAATTCTGAAATTTTTCTTTAAAAAAGTTCGATATTTACGAAATTTCGGAAATTACGAAACAATTACGAAACGATTTCGAAATGAATACGAATCGATTCGTTAATGGCGGACGCGACCGCGCAATACGCTAAAAAACCTGCATATGGGACAGGGGGAACTTTTGAAGCTTCCCTCTCCCTCTGTTGTTGATTGTTGGTGTGATATTTATATTTTTTTTTCACTAATTAAACAAACAACAGCTGTAAAACTTGCCCCAGACATGCGGAAATAATAACGAAACGATTTCGAAACGAATACGAAGCAATTACGAAGCAATTACGAAACGAATTGAAAAATTCGTTTCGTTTTTCAGATGCTCCTGAATGGTTCAAAATCGCTTCGTTATAAAAAAAAATAACGAATTTTTAACGAATTACGAAATTAAGAAACAAAACCGCCCAGCCCTAATATCCACCCTTTCTTTGCAAAATTTATCTCAGATAGACTTTTATATCTTCATTATTCCCATGACCCTGGGCTCAGCTTTGCTACCAGGCAAATCCCCACGCCATAGTTGGTAACTATGCCCACCGCTACTCCCACCTTCAGTATGTTTTCCTCTTTGCCTGCAATTATTTTTTTCCTTTCAATAGTTTACCCACCAACCCTCCTGGGACTGTCTATGACCACTATAATACAGCCATGTGCATCATGTCTGGGCTTTCTGGTTTCTTTCTTTTCTCTCTCCCAGTCCCTTCTCCTTCGACCTTCTCCTGCTCCTCACACTTGTCTGTCTCTTCTTCGCAAACAGAGCCAGTCAAGTCTTGATCACCAGGTGGCAAACTTAGCCAGAATTCTCCATATGGGTTTGGGGAGGTTAGTAGCAGAAGCTGCCACTGAAAGAAGAGCAAGGGAGGACAAAGAATTTAAAGTTGGCCTAAGCCATTCTCTTAATACGGGTGGTTAGATAGATAGACACAAGGAGCACACCAGTGACAGACGTAGTGAGGAAGCTTTGCACCGCTTGGCACTCCACTTGCAGCAACCTTTCATTGGCAATAGCAACAAAGTGTCCCCTTGTTATTTTGGTGTTACTTTCTCTGACAGTGTCACCAAGCACAGTCCACACTCCTCTGCAGCCCCCTAGCAATGCTACTTGCTCACAGCAATGGAGAAAATTGCCACTAAAATCAGACAGAACAGAGATGTCTTATTGGGAGTGGCAGATAACAGCTTCATCCAGCTGGCAATGCTTCAGATATTTGAGTCCAGGCTTAAAGATTTGAACCACATAAGCAAAAGTGGTTCAGTATTGCTTGAACTAGTAATATCCTTCTGTTAAGCAGGCTGGATTATATTCTTTCCCCTGAAGTTTTCATTAATTATCTGCGACTATGCTGATGAAGCAGTTTTGGATGGAAGAGTCAATGATCTTTGAATGACATGCTTTTTCTTTCTATTCCACCCCACAATGTATGGCTGGACACAAAAGAAAATACTCATTTGATGCAGTTTCATCTGTTTTTTCCTTCTTAGTAACACAACTGGCAGATGAAAGCTCAGGCAAGAGATTTCCAACTTCTTCCCCAACACAAAAAGCAACAATAGTGCTCACTTTATATTAGTATATCTGAAATGGTCTATGCTCCAATTTAATTGTGGGCAGAAAAGTGCTTTACCTTCAGGTAACTGTTTCTCTTTTGTACTCCTCTTACTTATTTGGCACAAAGTGAAACACATACTCTAGTCTGGTTTTGCTTCTGTACATGGAAAAGGTGAGTGGAAGGGTATCTTGTGCTTTATCTTATGTTGGAAAAAAATATTTATTTATTTACCATATTTATATACCGCCCCTCTCAACCCGGAGGTGACTCGAGGTGGTTTACAGTCGGCAGGCAATGCCCCCAAACAACATAAATACAGTTTAAAACATTACATATAATATAAACCATATAAAAGCAATAAAACAATAAAAACCATAAAACACAAGTCCTCAGCGTCTCATCATTACAATAGTTTTTCCATCGCATTGTCCAATTGTTCTGTGGATCTCCATTAGTCTGTTACATTGCATCTGCAAATGTCTGCTCAAACAGCCAGGCTTTGACTCTCTTTTGAAATGTTAAGAGGGAAGGGGTCGATCTAATATCCCTAGGGAGGGTGTTCCATAGCCGAGGGGCCACCACTAACATCTTGAGTTAGTCTTACAATCAGATGGTCTTAGTTTCAGCAGCATGCACTGGATTTTATATAGTTTTACGCTAGAGCCCACCCATCAATGTTGAACTACTTTTGGTGGAGGTCAGTTGTAAAACTATAGTCTAATAGTCAACATGGATTTATCAAAAACAAGTCATGCCAGACGAATCTGATCTATTTTTTCGATAGAGTTACAAGCTGGGTAGATGCGGGAAATGCCGTGGATGTAGCGTACCTGGATTTCAGTAAGGCCTTCGACAAGGTCCCCCATGACCTTCTGGCAAACCAACTAGTCCAATGTGGGCTAGGCAAAACTACGGCGAGGTGGATTAGTAATTGGTTAAATGGACGAACCCACAGGGTGCTCACTAATGCTTCCTCTTCATCCTGGAAAGAAGTGACAAGCGAGTGCCGCAGGGTTCCATCCTGGGCCCGGTCCTGTTCAACATCTTTATTAATGACTTAGATGAAGGACTAGAAGGCAGGATCATCAAGTTTGCAGATGACACCAAATTGGGAGGGATAGCCAATACTCCAGAGGACAGGAGCAGAATTCAAAACGATCTTGACAGACTAGAGAGATGGGCCAAAACTAGCAAAATGAAGTTTAACAGTGACAAATACTCCACTTTGGCAGGAAAAACGAAATGCAAAGCCTGGCTCGAGAGCAGTACTTATGAAAAAGATTTTGGAGTCCTCGTGGACAACAAGTTAAACATGAGCCAACAATGTGATGTGGCGGCAAAAAAAGCCAATGGGATTTTGGCCTGCATCAATAGGAGCATAGTGTCTAGATCTAGGGAAGTAATGCTACCCCTCTATTCTGTTTTGGTTAGACCACATCTGGAATATTGTGTCCAATTCTGGGCACCACAATTCAAGAGAGATATTGACAAGTTGGAATGTGTCCAGAGGAGGGCGACTAAAATGATCAAGGGTCTGGAGACCAAGCCCTATGAGGAGCAGCTTAAGGAGCTGGACATATTTAGCCTGAAGAAGAGAAGGCTGAGAGGAGATATGATAGCCATGTATAAATATGTGAGAGGAAGCCACAGGGAGGAGGGAGCAAGCTTGTTTTCTGCTTCCCTGGAGACTAGGACATGAAACAATGGCTTCAAACTACAAGAAAGGAGATTCCATCTGAACATGAGGAAGAAATTCCTGACTGTGAGAGCCATTCAGCAGTGGAACTCTCTGCCCTGGAGTGTGGTGGAGGCTCCTTCTTTGGAAGCTTTTAAACAGAGGCTGGATGGCCATCTGTCGGGGGTGATTTGAATGCAATATTCCTGCTTCTTGGCAGGTGGTTGGACTGGATGGCCCATGAGGTCTCTTCCAACTCTATGATTCTATGATTCTATGATTCTATAGAAGATCTAGTGCATGTTGCCATGGTGGCAACACAAGAGGCTTTCCGTGTTGCCTTTGAGACAACGAGGGGAAGCCGGTTCCATGGTGTGTGGCGACTGTCAATTCGGGTTATGTGGGGTGACGGGTTCCCCCCCCCCCCAAGGACTGACAGATTCACCATGATGCATGGCAATTCTAGCAGCTTGTGTGAAGAGATCCTTGGTCTCTGTACTTCTTCAGGACTGTTGACAGTTACTTCAAGTTGTTGCCTAGCAACATGGTGGGTGAGAAGCCATGGATTCTTCAGAAAAAGAGTAAGCAGTAGCCTCCATAGCTGCCCACATCTTCTAAATAACTTTAAAGGGTGTCATTGCATCTAGAGTGTGTTTGTAGTCAGTGGTCATAGTTAAATAGATGTGGGAATATACAAGCTAGGTATTCCTTATCCAAAATGATTGAGATCAGACATTTTTGGATTTTTTGGAAGGATGTGGGAGTACCTGCATTTGCAAATATGAACTTATTGAGGTATTCTGGAGATGGGACCCAAGTCTAAACATGAAATGTTTCATATACTCCGAAATTCTAGATTCATTGTATGGTGAGGAATGTATGGAGGACCATTTCACTGGTAAGCAAAGAATCATGCACTGAACGATTTTCTGTACTGGCCTAATGCCATCACAATGATAGAGCCAAAAGAACACTCCACTGCCTTCCAAAATGATGTGCTATCATGTCTGTCTTATACCCTTTTCAAGTTTAGAATCTCATTCACCTTTTGGACATCACAGAGATCCTTCATTTGTGTAGTCTCCTGAAGTCCCTACATTCTGGAATTAATATTTTGCCCTCTTATTTACCTTATAATGTAGAGAAGTGTGCTGTTTTCTAAGAAGACGTTTCTGCTTTGGAGGTCATAATGAGTTCAAAGTTGTTTTTTAGTTTTGGACTCACAGATGCTGACACTGTCTTCTTTCAGTTCCTTTTTAATGTAACATTGCATGCATTTAACATCTGGTGGTTGATGTTATTTCTGTCTGACCTGCAACATCTCTTAACTAACCCACAATACCTCTGCTCCCACTTAATTGTGATATAGAATATCTCTTAAACTCTTGATTTAAAACTTAGTCTGTGAGATCCAGAGTCTATAGCCAGAATTTTTTTAGTGCACAATGCCATTTGCTGTACTTTTTGCAGGGTCATTCAGCAGAGATCAGGAAAGACAGGAGAAATCTGACAGCGTCAAACACTCCATTTCTGCAGTGCCTTTGTTCATGATCTCTACACCCATTGCTTTTCCCTTATGTTGTCTTGGGAAACATAAGGTGAGGTGTTGTACACATTTCTGGGGCCAGTACCTCAGAAGGGAATACAAGAGTCCAAATATATTAGAATAGGTTTTTCTGTTAATTTTTGTTAGTAGTTTTGATATATATTGTAAAACCAGTGATAAATAACATTTTGCAAAATTTGAAAAAAATTATATGGTCTACTGGTGGATCAAAACTGTTCCTGTGTTGTCTAGCAAAACAAAGGTAGACTTCCCAGGAGTCTTTCCTGTCGCTGCCAAGTGAAGCAGCCTGGCTTGGCTAACAAAGGAGGAAATGTCTCCCACTTTCAGCTAAGTGAGACTCTGACCTCCTTTCACCCAATGGCTACCTTGTTATTGTTATTATTGAAAACAACAACAATTTATTTATTTATTTATTTATTTACAGCTTTTATATTCCGCCCTTCTCACCCCGCAGGGGACTCAGGGCGGATTACAGTGTACACATATATGGCAAACATTCAATGCCAATTTTTGACATACAAACATATACAATCCCAACATATCTTATACACTATAGAACCATAGAATCATAGAGTTGGAAGAGACCTCATGGGCCATCCAGTCCAACCCCATTCGGCCAAGAAGCAGGAAAATTGCATTCAAAGCACCCCTGACAGATGGCCATCCAGCCTCTGTTTAAAAGCTTCCAAAGAAGGAGCTTCCACCACACTCCGGGGCAGAGAGTTCCACTGCTGAACAGCTCTCACAGTCAGGAAGTTCTTCCTAATGTTCAGATGGAATCTCTTTTCTTGTGGTTTGAAGCCATTGTTCCATGTCCTAGTCTCCAGAGCAGCAGAAAACAAGTTTGCTCCCTCCTCCCTATGACTTCCTCTCACATACATGGCTATCATGCCTCCTCTCAGCCTTCTTTTCTTCAGGCTAAACATGCCCAGCTCCTTAAGCTGCTCCTCATAGGACTTGTTCTCCAGACCCTTGATCATTTTAGTCACCCTCCTCTGGACACATTCCAGCTTGTCGATATCTCTTTTCAATTGTGGTGCCCAGAATTGGACACAATATTCCAGGTGTGGTCTAACCAAGGCAGAATAGAGGGGTAGCATGACTTCCCTGGATCTAGACACTATGCTCCTATTGATGCAGGCCAAAATCCCATTTGCTTTTTTTTTTTTTTTTGCCGCCACATCACATTGTTGGCTCATGTTTAACTTGACAACGAGGACTCCAAGATCTTTTTCACACATACTGCTCTCGAGCTACGCATGCCCCATTCTGTATCTTTACATTAGGGTCTCTTCTAGATGGCTGCAGAGCCACATAAATCAGGGAAAGGGATGTTAGTCTGTTGCATAATTTATGCCATTCTGTATTTGTTGTAAGTTTATGAATTTCAGGCTACTTCACCAGCTACCTGTCTCACACTAGATGATCTGTTGGTGATCTGTGTTAGCATGATTTGTGTATTTTGGTTTCATTTCATTTTGGTTTCATAATGAATATAAACAAAGCTCTCCCAGTTGCAATGGTTTGACTTTGTTTCAGCCAGGTTATTTTGTTATAGACATTTGTTACACAGTGACCAGCCACTTAATCACATGTGCCACTGGAATCAGGCTGTCTCACTGTGTCTTGGCAGTGCTTGTGCAGGGGGTGTGGGGACCTGTTGCCCTGTGCTGTGCTCCATCGCACCTTCCCGTCACTTCATCACACAAGAGAAACCTGTTTATGGTAGTTCAACCCATATTTCCAAATGGAAAGATGGGGAGCCTGGTGTTGTCTACCATCATCATTATTTTGGCAGAGGCAGTAGTTCAGCCATGGAGCCACCCTGGAAGTAGTTCTCCAAGGTGTGATGGGAGACATTGGGCTCCGTGGCTGAAGAAGAGAACCTCGTTACACTACTGAAAAAAAGGTAATTGTGTAGTCGGGCATTTGGACAACGTGACCGGTCCAGCGGAGTTGATGGCGGAGGACCATCACTTCAATGCTGGTGATTTTTGTTTCTTCCAGCACACTGACATTTGTCCACTTGTCTTCCCAAGAAATTTGCAGGTTTTTCTGGAGGAAACGCTGATGGAATCGTTCCAGGAATTGAATGTGACGTCTGTAGACCTATAACAGTTTTTCTAATAATTCTGACCAGGTTGAATTATTCACATGTCTAATTCTGGTAATGCTTTCTTTTCCTAGATGCTATACAAAACAAAATATATGCTAAGGAATTAAAAATAAAAGAACACAAAGAACAATGATCTTTGCAACGTTAGTCCTTAGAAAAATTAACTCAAAGTGAAGCCTCTGTTCTACAAAAAAAGAAATACATTCTTAAGCTGTCAGAGGTACCATGAAGAGATGGTTCGGCTGTAGCATCCCATTTCTTCTAGGGATGTGCTGCACTGCTCAAAATGGTAAGTTATTGTGATTAATACCTTTTATACATAGTGAGAGACAATTTGTTAATAGAAATTGTTTTAGAAGAAGTATAGAACTAAATCTAGGATATGAAGAAGGCTTCTGCTTTTTGTTCATGTTAATAGTGGGGCTCTGACAACCACTCCATGAATTTCTTCAATGGTAGTGGGCTGCTATTAAGCTGTTTTATTTTGAATCTGTGGTGTTGAGCTCGGTGATAAGTTGTACTGCCCTATTTATCAAATGTCATATTGTATTGTCAAAGGCTTTCATGGCTGGAATCACTGGGTTGTTGTAGGTTTTTTGGGCTATATGGCCATGTTCTAGAGGCATTCCCTCCTGACGTTTTGCCTGTATCTATGGCAAGTATCCTCAGAGGTAGTGAGGTCTGTTGGAACTAGGAAAATGGGTTTATATATCTGTGGAATGACCAGGGTGGGACAAAGAACTCTTGTCTGTTGGAGCTAGGTGTGAATGTTTCAACTGACCACCTTGATTAGCATTTGATGGCCTGGCAGTGCCTGGGGCAATGTTTTGTTGAGAGGTGATTAGAAGTCCTTGATTGTTACCTCTCTGTTGTTTTGCTATTGTAATTATAGAGTTTTTTTAATGCTTGTAGCCAGATTTTGTTAATTTTCATTGTTTCCTCCTTTCTGTTGAAATTGTCCACATGCTTGTGGATTTCAATGGCTTCTCTGTGTAGTCTGGCATGTTGGTTGTGAGAGTGGTCCAGCATTTCTGTGTTCTCAAATAATATGCTGTGTCCAGGTTGGTTCATCAGGTGCTCTGCTGTAGCTGACTTCTCTGGTTGAAGTAGTCTGCAGTGCCTTTCATGTTCCTTGATTCGTGTTTGGGTAATGCTGCGTTTGGTGGTCCCTATGTAGACTTGTCCACAGCTGCATGGTATATGGTAGACTCCTGCAGAAATGAGAGGATCCCTCTTGTCCTTTGCTGAACATAGTATTTGTTGGATTTTCTTGGTGGGTCATATTCATGATACTGATTGTATGCCGATACTCATGCATGTTAAATTATACACACAAACATTTCTTCTTTTGCATCACATCATCTTACATTGTGTATGTGTTAAGTGGTTTCAGCACCACTAAATCGTGGGTCTGAAAACCCGGAGTGCCCCAGCTACTTCCAGAAGGCCAAATCAGGATACAGACAGGCAGAAGGCAAAAACAAAGGTTTTCAATCCTCAGTGACCAAAGAGGATATCAGCAGAGCTAGTGATCAAAGTGGTGACATTTCCCAACTGTGTACACGTGGATTGTTTATAGTAGTCCAGAACAATTGAAAATAGCCATGCTGGCTTTCTATTGGTCCTGGAGGATACTGGCTAGGATCCACAGCTTCATTGGAGAAGGCATTTCAGATTGTCTGCAGTAAATATTAACCAAAATTACAAATATTTTTATGCAAAATAGTAGAAACTTCAGTTTTTTAAGAAATAAAGAAATAGAAATACCAGATAAACAGAAAGCACCTAGTTTGTCCATCCAGACCCAGAGATATATGTGCTTAGTTTATATAAATCTGGTTGTGAGTCTCTCTATGTGTTAGTGCTTTATTATGGTAAAGGATGTAAATAAAGGAAAATAGCTCCTGCCACAAGTTAACAAAAAATGGCAATTCTTAAGCCAAGGGTGCCCGTACCTTGGGAAGTCTGACTTGGCCACAGTAGTCCACGCTCTGGTTACATCCCGGATTGATTACTGCAACGCGCTCTACGTGGGGTTGCCCTTGAAGACTGCCCGGAAGCTTCAGATGGTCCAGCGCTCAGCGGCCAGGTTACTAACGGGAGCGGCACTCAGGGAGCATACCACTCCTCTGCTGAGCCAGCTCCACTGGCTGCCAATCCGTTACCGGGCACAATTCAAGGTGCTGGCTTTAGCCTATAAAGCCCTAAACGGTTCCAGCCTGGCTTACCTCTCCGAACGCATCTCCACCTATGAACCGATGAGGATGTTAAGATCGTCCGGGGAGGCCCTGCTCTTGGTCCCGCCTGCGTCGCAGGCGCGACTGGCGGGGACGAGGGACAGGGCCTTCTCGGTGGTGGCCCCTCGGCTATGGAATGCCCTACCCGTAGACATCAGGCAGGCCCCTTCGTTGCTGGAGTTCCGGAGGAAGGTCAAGACGTGGCTCTATGAACAGGCGTTTGGTCAACATGGCAATTGAACTCATGAAGACGGTATAAATGAACAAGGAATGGTAGAAGGATTACGAGAACGGAATCTGATTTTTACTGAGGCGTTGATGACTATGTTGTGTTGTTGTGTTGTTTGTATTGTCCGCTGTGTATACTGTGTTTTTAACTAATTGTATTGTAATAAACTGCATTGTAAACCGCATTGAGTCGCCGAATTAGGCTGAAAAATGCAGTATAAAAATAAAGCAAATAAATAAAATAATAATAAATAAGGGTGGGGATGAAAGCACCCTTTTTCTTGCATCTAATGTGTGGGTCTTGTAGAAACGTTGATAAGGAAAAATAACACAATGCCTTCGAAAATGCGATTTCAGTTTGCAAGCCACCTGCAATTGATTTTGGAGAAATTGTAAAGAATATCAAACTGGAGTATATTGAACTTGACAGATTACAGTACAAATGCCGGTCTGGGTATGACTTGGAAGGATCTGGCTGGATAACATGCAAAGAAGAAGGTTGGATCCCTACACCAAAGTGTTTGGGTAAGTGTCAAAATAATGCAGGTATGGAATTATTTATTTGTATTCGGTAACTATTTCTGTATTTGCAATGACTAACAGAGTTGTGAGACATTCATTCTCAGAGAGTTAATCCTATAATCCTAATTTGGGGGAAAATGGGAATGATGATGACAAACCAAAACAGCTTGTATGAATGAATAAAATAATACTTTAATGTACTTTTGAAGTAATTTTCTGCCTGACAAATGAGAAGCTGCCTTTCTCCCATTATCTAGATTGGCTTCTGCTGACTAGACTGGCACAACCTTATTTTAATCTCAATAAATTTGATTTATTATTTTTACATTCTTAATAGAATGTAATAATAATAAATAACTAAAATTTATTTGTACATTCAATACTGTTCTGTTACATGGGCAGAGGCCACAAGGGGGTGCTAGAGAGAGAAGGATAGTCCATTTTATCTTGGGATGGGGGACGTTGAAGGAGGAAAACAATTTCCTCCATTTTTGCAGGTTATCCCCCCCCCCCTTCTCATGTCATACATGAGAGTTGTTTCCATGATGGGGACATGGGTGGGGGGAATAACAAGAAAACCACAGGAAATGGTTTTGCTCCTTCAACCCACTTTCCACCCCTTAAAATGGATTATCCTTCTCTCTCTAGCACCCTCTTGTGGCCTCCACCTGAATAAGGGAACAGTACCATACATTCTATTTGTATTGTATTTTAATCTTTGCACTATGTATCTTAATACATGTATTTTGTGATTGTCTATTTTACTGTATGCATTTCTTGGTCTGTATTTTATGGTGATGTGTTGTGTCCTGTCTCTAGCCACTAAGAGAGATGGGTAACAAATATATATTACTATTATTATTATTATTATTTATTGTTGTTGTTGTTATTAGTAGTATTAGTATTTTCCTCTTCATTTGATGATAGCAGGATGTTTTTAGAGGATATAGGGTAAGCAACCATATAGTTAACTCCTCTAACAATATTTGGTTACTTCATATCTCCTGAAGGTGGCAAGATGTACCACTTGAGACTG
This sequence comes from Anolis sagrei, assembly GCF_037176765.1. NCBI lineage: Eukaryota > Metazoa > Chordata > Lepidosauria > Squamata > Anolidae > Anolis > Anolis sagrei. The sequence continues at coordinate 113,290,496 of NC_090024.1, forward strand.
CTAGCCTCAAACTTCTGAATAGTGCAGCCAACACTGTTACATCCTGTCATGCGTTAGCATGAGTAGCATGCAGATTGACTCTAGCCCAGTTAAGTGTGTGTGATATGAATTGGCTCATAAAAGAAAAACACACGAGACTTCGGCTTAAAGTAGAAAAGAAAAATATTGTAGTATTGGCAGCATACAAAAACAAAATAGCAGGATTGCTGTTTTCACAAAAGTAACATGAAACAATATCTTCTGAGAGATATCATTACTCAGCTGAGATAAGCAGGAATCCTTGTCCTCTTCACATGGCTGTGTCTTCGCAGGACATCTGCAGCATAGTCCCTGGCTTACACAAAGCAGAACGGCACAGAGGCATAGATGCACAATAGCATAAACGCACAATGGCAAAGAACTAAACACACAGTAGCTATCTATATACACATGAAAATAACACTCTCAATTAACTCTTCAATTAACTGAAACAGCTGTAGCACAAACAGCCTTGAACCTTACAGCAACTTAAAGTTATAGCACAAACAACATTGATCCTTACAACAACTTAGATAAAGTACGTTGCAACCTCTTAGTAGCAACACATCCCTCTTTACATTTTCACATTCAACATAAGTCTTCCAAGAAGACCTTGCATACTTCACCTGAATATACGAAGGGTATTTTTTTAAGTAAGGTCCGTTGGAACATAAGTACACAACGAAAGTTTATTTCAAAAAAGTAAATTTATTTTCAGAAAGTACATACTTCACTCTATTTTTTGACATAGTTGCCAAGTTTGTTCAAACACTTATCATACCTCTGAACCAATTTTAAAATACCCTCTTCATAAAAACTTGCCGCCTGCTCCGATAACCAAATCGTCTGTAATCAAAGAAAGCGGTCTTCATCATGGATGTTGTCACGTCCATCTTTGAATTATCGTACCCACTTACGCACTTTGCTTTCACTCAGAACAGTATCACCATACACTTCACAAATCTTTCGATGAATTTCTGCAGCAGGCAGGTTCCTTGCTAACAAAAACCGTATCACTGAGCAAACCTCACATGCGGAGGGTGAGTTGATAGTCTCAAACATTTTTAAAGCACAGAACAGAATCTTACAGGTAAGCTACAGAGTGGAAACTGAGCACAGTTGTTCCCTAGGCATGCCGGTACATGACGCACGTGCTCATTGCGGTATGCGCACGAACTACTAGTGTCTACAACAAAACGGACCTTACTTAAAAAATACTCCTCGTACATTGAAATACCATGGAGTACATCTGTGCAGATGTTTCTCTTAATTAGGATTTGACAGATCCCTCAAGTTCATGGGATGCACTTTCCACATACATTTTTTAATGGAAAAGCCCATTACGGACAACCTCATTATTAAGGCTCATGGATTTGCCCCACACTGCGGCAAATTCATGGGTCCTCGGTGTGTGTGTGGAAACCCAATTGTTCCATGTCCCATATCGCTCACCTTACCATGACCTCCCCTCATCCTATGGGGGAAGTGTTGGCACCCGGCTTCCCCCCGTGTTGTCATGGTGGCAATGTGTGCCACTTCCTCTCCTCTTTTGGCATAGACCCCAGCCAGAAGATGATGTACATCTTGGGAAGGGCTCCATGCTGAAAGTGGAGGGGAAGCAGCATACAATGGGCAAATTGGCCCATGTGATGAGGTGTTTGGTAGGTGGGAGTGGGAGTCAGTCACTAGGTAGGGAATGGTCTCTTTGAGGTCCCATTACATTGTCATAGGAGCCCCCGGTGGCGCAGTGTGTTAAAGCACTGAGCTGCTGAGCTTGTTGATCGAAAGGTCGCAGGTTCAATTCCGGGGAGCGGCGTGAGCTTCCGCTGTCAGCCCCAGCTTCTGCCAACCTAGCAGTTCAAAAACATGCAAATGTGAGTAGATCAATAGGTACCGCTCCGGCGGGAAGGTAACGGCGCTCCATGCAGTCATGCCGGCCACATGGCCTTGGAAGTGTCTACGGACAACGCTGGCTCTTCGGCTTAGAAATGGAGATGAGCACCACACCCCAGAGTCAGACACGACTGGACTTAATGTCAGGGGACAACCTTTACTTTTACCTACATTGTCATATAATAAAGTTTGAACTGCGTTATATGGTCAGTGTAGACCCATACAATGCCAATTGAACCACATAGAACTCGATTACATCATATAATCGAGGTCAATGCAGTTAATCTGCATTCTGAAACTGCATTATATGGCAGTGTAAATGGGGCCTGAAACCAAGACAGGATGGCTTTTTCCATATAGGATTCAAGGCATATCACCTTCGGTTTTGGAAAAGGCTTACCTGGCTTAAAACATGGTTCCATATCCAGGTTGCAGTTGCTCACCATGACCCCTAGAAGTCATGGGGACTTTTGCAGTCCAATTTCTACTGCAAAAATGGCTCGAGATTGGAGTATAATTTGGGGTCTGTGAGCAGCACTCTGCCCACCTTTGTGCCAAATGCATGGGTATCGTAGGGATAGGAAGACACGGTCCTGCTGCCTGATCTCTAATTGTACATTGATAACCTATGAAAAAGGTTATCACATAAAACTGTTCTGTCAGTGTGGCTTAATAGGTGGGTTTTCAACATGGCATTGCTAGAACAAAAAAGCAAACAGTCATTCATAATCAATGGAAGTTCAACTCTTAGGAATAAAAATAGCATGAAGTCAGATCCTACAGAATGAAAAACTTTGAAAGAGCAGTGTGGCGAGGGAGGGAGACTATTTCTTATTTTAAGATACACCTCTTTACTCTTATAATGATTCAGTTTCTTCTTTTATCTTGGCTGGGACTTTCTGTGTGTTGTTTAACCTTTGTACAGGCACTGAGACACACTTCTGTATAACAAAGTAACACAGTTTATTTATAACTTCTGGCTCCAAACTTTTGTGGCTACATTTATGTTTTGTTGCAATCTTGAGGCTTACAGTCAGTATAATATACTTGGTTTACTTTTCTGAAATAGACTTTCAATGTTTCACATTCAGAAACATGTTACTTGCTTTACGCACTCTTGACTGAAATTATATTCTGACTAAAGCACCACTGGCTTTCTTTATGTTCCTAAAACTTATGTTCTATTTAACTAACTGCTTCTATATATCAGAAGTCTTTAACACATCTTCATAACTGCTTATTTCTAACAGGAGTTCCTAACTCTTTTCTCTCACAGAAGTTCCTAACTGTCTCTCACAAACAGGAATCCCTAACTCATCTCACAAACAGCAATTCCTAACTCACTCTTTTGACTCTCTAACTGCCTTTTTTTAAACTTTGGCTCCGCCCCTTTGGAATGTTTAGCCCTCTTTTTCCAACTGTCATTTTAGCCTAGCAACCACTTCAAATCCTGGGCCTACACTTATCTGCATATGTCCAATCGGCTTCCATATGCAAATGAATCCTATCTCTGCTCTTGTTACCCTGTCTGTGCCTATTCTTCCCTATCTGCCATATGTAAACATAGAGCTATACACCAAAAATTTAACATAGAGTAGCAATTTTGCTACAAGGAGCAAGCACCATCAGTCTCAAGTACCATCCTGGTTTCTCTTTTTTGTTGCATTTTTAGCACCCTGCATTATCACAAAAAAACAGCTGACAGAGCGAAATCTGCTTCTACGGGATGGACAAAGACATTCAGAGCTGATTAGAAATGGCCATACAGTGGAATTTATGTGCAAGAAAGGATATATCATCATATCCCCATCAATCAAAAAGTGTACTGATGGAAAGTTATATCTACCATTCTGCAATCCTCCTGGTAAATGTACTGTTAATGGGAATTCAATTTCGCTGGAATCATTAGCTGAAAGAATGCTATGCTTATAGATGGAGACACTCATGGCTGCTCTCTTCTCAGATATGGGGAACAAATAGAGAATATTTACCTTACAGTCATCTGATTCGGTAACAATCACATGACATATCGGAGACATATTATTCAGTAATTTATGAAATCTCAGCTAAATTAAACTACCCAGACGAGCTTGTTATACAAACAAGCCAACTTGCCTGAGCCATATGAGCCAGAGTTTTTACACACTGGCCGTAATAAATTGGAAACAAGTGAAGTATTGGTGTTCCTATGAAAGTGAGTTAGTATATCTTGTAGTGCAGACCTGACTGTAGTACTACTCTTTTAAAACCACAAAGCCTTGTACTACATGATTGTTTGAAACCAGAAAGAATGCTAAAGAGAAAATAAGAGAGATTCCTGAAAAATATATTTGAAATAATATATGCTCATTTTATTTAGAGCCCCTGGAGTGCAGTGAGTTAAACCACTGAGCTGCTGAATTTGCTCATTGAAAGGTTGGCAGTTCGAATCCGGGAGTGGGGTGAGCTCTTGCTGTTAGCCCCAGCTTCTACCAGCCTAGCAGTTTGAAAACTTGCAAATATGAGTAGATCAAGGCAGGAAGGTAACAGCGGTTCATGCAGCCATGCTGGCCACATGACCTTGGAGGTGTCTATGGACAATGCCAGCTCTTTGGCTTAGAAATGGATATGAGCACCAAAAGTCAGAACCCCCAAAGTCAGACTAAGCTAGACTTAATGTTGTCATGAATAACTTTTCAATAACTTTGAAGCATAGGTTCTTTTTATTGCATTTTCCAGTGTGAGAAGGTATATCAGATTACAGAAAACAAAGAATGACATTGGACATAAAGACATACAGATTCTATGCAAGTACATTGGATTTACAATTACATTGGTTAACAAACAAACAAAGGGGAATTACATTTTCACTCAACATTCACACACATGTACATGCATTCATCCACATGCATCCAAAATATTACCATATCCTTTTCTCCCTCCTTGGAGAAGCACCTGTTAGGCCAGACCCTGCTTTCCTGCAGCCTGCCAATGTATAGTTCCATAACTCCATGACTTCAAAACACCAAAAAGCCAAAACTTCCTTCCCTAAGAACAAAGCCAAGGACCAGATCTCTGTTTTCCATACAGTAGAACCTGACTCCCTGCACAAAATCCATGACTCCAAAAGTACATTTCTTCCTCTTCCCTTGAGAAAGACTGCTTCCTTGCAGATCTGCCACTCCATAGTACACTATCTCTCTCCTTCCCATGGAGCAGAGCATAGCGGGTGAACCAGACTCCTCAGGTCGATCACAATTTGAGCATTATTAGACTGAGTCTTTTATAGGAATATTCTGTTGATGTAGTCACAAAGTTGTAAATTAATGATAGACGTCTTCCATCCTGGGTCCACCTCAGTTTCCTGGCCAGATGTTGATTTTCTTGATTGGTGTTGACAAACACAAGGCTTGTGTTGACTTCCTTCTTAACATAAGGAAGGTTGCAAACATTTCCTTTATCACCATCCAATTTTTATCAGAAATTATTTTTCAGATCCCATTAGCAGATTTTATTCACATTCCAGCAAGCAGGTAGTTAGTCATTGCAGGCCTTAATATTATACTGGTGTTTCCAAAATTATCAACTCCATCCATACAACTTCCACTCTTCCATTCATTCCCACACATAATTATTAAATTCACATTTCTCAAATCTGCACATTGAATTTCTTGTGACAATGTCAAGGGGAAATCTTTACCTTTTATACTCATTTTGATTATTTTAATGTAAATCAGGTAATGGGCCTTTGAAAAATCAGTGTAAACTTAGATTGAACTGGGTTAAAAATAATGTTTATTTTTCCTAAAGGGTTTTTTTTTATAAGTGTTCAAGTTGGACTATAAACAGCTCAAATTTTTTGGGCAATAGAGATTTGGGGCATGTTATCAACTAGTAAAAACTGTCTTTGCATGATAGTATTTCTATAATGTGTCATTGCAGAGCCTGGTGCAGATGAGACGTTTCTAGCCTCAGCATGGAATTCCTCTCAATCAGGTACCAAAATAATATAATGATCAGTACTACACATGAATTTTGAGATATGAACTAATGGTTTTGGAAATATTTTTTTATTTAAAAGGTGATGCTGGGTGAGAGAAATTACTGAACTTTGGGCTAGGCTGGTTTGCTCAAGTTTCCCATTTGGCTGAAATGAACACAGATATGGTTTAATGAATACACATTATGAACAGTTGTTTAACTCTCCAGGAAGGCTGTTTGTTTTCATCTTGATGACTAGTGGACATGGCTGAAATTCTTAACTTTCTTCCCTCCCTCCCTCCTTTAAAAGGCAACCAACAGATTAATATGACCCTCTTCCTCTTAGGCAATCCCTCGTTTTCCGAGGATGATTGTCTTCCAGTGTTCTTGTGGGTCGTATGTGGCTGTGGAGCCCTATTCTTGCTCTGCATCTTCTTCCGCAGTGAGGCCATTGGTTTCCAGGTGGAAGGCGGTCTCGGTCGGGGTTGGCTTGACCCGCCTTCCTCTTGGCACACTTCTCCCTTTTGCCCTCCATTCGTGCCTCTTCAAATTCTGCAACACTGCTGATCACAGCTGACCTCCAGCTGGAGCGTTCAAGGGCCAGGGCTTCCCAGTTCTCAGTGTCTACACCACAGTTTTTAAGATTGGCTTTGAGCCCATCTTTAAATCTCTTTTTCTGTCCTCCAACATTCCGTTTTCCGTTCTTGAGTTCGGAGTAGAGCAACTGCTTTGGGAGATGGTGGTTGGGCATCCGGACAACGTGGCCAGTCTAGCAGAGTTGATGGTGGAGGACCATCGCTTCAATGCTGGTGGTCTTTGCTTCTTCCAGCACGCTGATGTTTGTCTGCCTGTCTTCCCAAGAGATTTGCAGGATTTTCCGGAGGCAGCGCTGATGGAATCGTTCCAAGAGTTGCATGTGACGTCTGTAGACAGTCCACGTCTCACAGGCATATAGCAGGGTTGGGAGGACAATAGCTCTATAAACAAGCACCTTGGTATCCCTACGGATGTCCTGGTCCTCAAACACTCTCTGCTTCATTCGGAAAAATCCTGCGCTTGCAGAGCTCAGGCGGTGTTGTATTTCGGTATCGATGTTGACTTTGGTGAAGAGGTGGCTGCCAAGGTACTGTTACACCATTAAGCTGTATCGCTGGCATTGGAGAAGGGTAGGCTGGTGTTTGCTGGAACAGCACTTTGGTTTTTTCAATGTTCTTGTTTTTTCAATGTTAATTAGTATGACCAGGGACTCTTTTACAAATGTCCATACGTGCAGGTAGTTATTGAAAGTTATATTTGCTGAAATCCCTTCTGATTCATAATGTTTACAAGAAAAGTGACAGACAATTTGCTTGGTGTCATAGAAACAATCTTCCACATTGTTTTCCCTAGGAAAATAATAATAATAATAATAATAATAATAATAATAATAATAATAATAATCTTTATTTATACCTCGCCACCATCTTCCCAATGGGAACTCGGGTCGGCTAACATGAGGCCAAGTCCAAAAAATACAGTACAACACAATAAAATACAGAATGCAAAAAACAAAACTTACACCAGAAGATAATTACGGTAACAAAACAAAACAATAAAGCAAATTAAGACAATAATTACAGGAAACAGGAAAGCAGGCAAAATGGACGATAAAACGATAAATCCTGGGTGAGGTAGGAATAGAAAATGTGTAAGTGAGGGGAGCCTAAGAAGGATAAGCAGTGGGGTAAAGCTTTCAGTTCAGGGCAGGGGAAAGTGCAACATAGGGGCAACACCAGAGGTGGCCCTAGGTAGTTTTCAACGGTAAGCAAACAGTATTTCGCCCCCTCCCCCAAACCAATCACTGATATATATTTTCTGTTCATCGTGGGAGTTCGGTGTGCCATATTTGGTTTAATTCAGTCATTGATGGAGTTCAGAATGCTCTTTGGTTGTAGGTGAACTATACATCCCAGTAACTACAGCTCGCATATGTCAAGGTCTATTTTCCCCCAAGAGTGCCTCAAGAGTGCCCCTGGGCAAAATCAACTATACTGCAAATGCTTACTTTGCGTAATGGGTTGAGCCGCCCCTGGGCAACACTATAGATGGGGCAAACAGAAGTGGAATAAATGGTCACTCTCCAAAGGCACATTGGAAAAGCCAGGTTTTCAAGTTTTGTTGAAGTCTGCTAAGGAGGGGGCTTGCCTAATCTCACCAGGTAGTGAGTTCCAAAGTTGGGGAGCCACAGCGAAGAAGGCTTTCTCCCTCATTTCCGCAAGTCTTGCCTCTGATAAAGGAGGAGGGTTTCCCCAGAGGATTGGAGAGATCGTGCAGGTTGTTGGTAGGAGATGGAGTCACGAAGGTAGGCAGGTTCCAAACCGTTCAGGGTTTTATAGCTAATTACCTGTGCCTTGAATTGGGACCAGAAGATGGAGCCAGTGGAGCTCCTTAAACAGAAGGGTTGACCGCTCCTGTAATTTGCACCAGTTATTAATCTGGCTGCCGAACGTTGGACCAATTGAAGTTCCCGGGCCATTTTTAAGGGAAGCCCCACGTAAAGTGCATTGCAATAATCCAGTCTAAAGTTAACTAAGGCATGGACCACTGTGGTCAAGTCAGACAGCTGGCACACAAGTTTTAGTTGTGTGCACAGGTTGCCACCCAATACCACGGTTGGACATATGACTGACCTGGAGGACCTCTGTCTGGTCAGGATTGATCCTCAGCCTGTTTGTCCTCATCCAGACCATCACAGCAGCCAGACACTGGTTCAGCACCCGAGGGGCTTTCTTGGATTTTAATGGAAAAGAGTAGTGGAGTAATCTGTGTAGACATGGCACTGAGCTCCAAAACTCTGGATGACATCTCCCAGTGCAGTGGTACTCAACCTGGGGTCCCCAGATATTTTTGGTCTACAACTATCAGAAATCCCAGCCAGTCTACCAGCTGTTAGGATTTCTGGGAGTTGAAGGCCAAAACATCTGGAGACCCCAGGTTGACAACCACTGTCCCAGCGGTTTCATGTAGATGTTGAAAAACATGGGGGACAGAATGGAACCTTGCAGGACCCCACAGGTCAGGGGCCAGAGGTCCGAGCAGGTGTCCCCCCAGCTTCACCGACTCCCAGAAATCCCAGACAGTCTACCAGCTGTTAGGATTTCTGGGAGTTGAAAGCCAAAACATCTGGAGACCCCAGGTTGACAACCACTGTCTCAGCGGTTTCATATAGATGTTGAAAAGCATGGAGGACAGAATGGAACCTTGCAGGACCCCACAGGTCAAGGGCCAGAGATCCGAGCAGGTGTCCCCCCAGCTTCACTGACTGGGAATGACCCTCCAGAAAGGACCGGATCCACAGCAGAACCGTGTCCCCAAGACCCATCCTGGTGAGTTGTCCCAGAAGGATACCATGATTGATGGTATCGAAAGCTGCTGAGATATCAAAGAGAACCAGCAGGATCACACTCCCCCGTCTAGCTCTCTAAGGAGGTCATCCACCAAGGTGACCAAAGCCGTCTCGGTGCTAAGATTTTTTTTCTTAATTTGGGCCTTCAGTAGAGAAGGATGTATTTCTTTTTTGGAATTCAGACAAGCTGTATGTGCCATGGAGTGATGGTGGGTAAGAAATGGAACCAGGAAAAAAATGGAGAGGGAGTTAAACATTTTGTTATGGTGGTGTTCCTGCAATCAAATGATCATTGTATTTCATTACAAGAAGAAAAGGAAATCTGAGACAATCAACAGCATTATGCCTTATGGGTTGAAATGTGTACATGTCTATAGTCATTGTAGATTGGTTGAAAGAAATAGTTGAGAATACTTTTAAATTAGTCAGATAGTATTGATACTTTGTCATTGTCGGGACATATTGAAAATAACATCAATTGAAGCAACAGTATTCTCTATTTCCCGTTAGAAGCCGTGTGTGCTGTCCCACACATCGACAATGGAAACTTCCTTCCTAAACAAAGACAGTACAAAATTAAGGATGTCATCTATGTTTCATGTAATTCAGGATATACACTTGAAAATCCTGATCACTCATCTAAATGCACAAAATACGGCTGGCTACCTTACCCAAAGTGTGTAGGTAAGTAGTTTTCAAGTTGTGTCAATCCTGTACCAAAGTTTAAATAAGTGATAATGCAGTCAGTTTTATATTATGACTGTCATAGTGAACACAGGGAATCTTAAAAATAATGTGCTTTAGATTTGCCTGCCATATGTTTCCATTTTCTTCCTGTACATACAGATGTTTTTGTGTTGAAGGGTGGGGTAAAATTATTCACCAGCCAGTCTGTATTCAGTCCTTTCCTCTTTCATTTCCTCTTTCTCCCTCTGGCTTAACCGAAGACATCCTAATTTCTTAAATCACAATTTGTTCTGATGTCCAAACTGGAAAACTAGCTTCAGACGATTGCAAACTAACCCACAAAATAGAGTTGCAAACTAGTCAGTCTAACAAATTGTAGTTTTGTTGGATTAAAACAGTGATATCTGAAGTGAGCTACAATGTCTCTGCAACCACAGCAGTGGAAATCTCATGGCATAAACTTTATTTTCCCCTTCTTATATGCTAGAAGAAATAAAAGGATGAAACAAATGTGAAAGAAACTAGATACCCTTTCATTCCTTGTTGCATTTGGTCAATTCAACCATTATGGATTTTTTGCAGATTTAAAGTAGAAACCTTATATTGGATATATGATTTGAAAATTGCTTTCCAGGTAGGGAAATTAGTCTGGATCTACACTGCCCTATATCCCAGGATCTGATCCCCGTTTCACTGTTTTGAATCTACACTACCAGATAATCTGGGATAAGCAGATAACCAGGGATCAGATCCTGGGATAAAGGGCAGTGTAGATACAGCCTTAGGTAATGGGTGGGAATAATAATAATAATAATAATAATAATAATAATAATAATAATACTTTATTTATATTCCACCCTTCTCACCCCGAAGGGGACTCAGGATGGATCACAGTACACATACACAGCAAACATTCAGTGCCGCTTTGTATAGACAACAAACAGACAGACAGACAGACAGAACAGAAGGAGGTGGTTTGTTTCAGTTCAGTGTCCCGCTGTTTTTGGTGCCATGGAAGGTTGGGTTTGAGCCCAGAGGGTGCTGTTGCTCTATCCTCTATGACAGTGGTTCTCAACCTGTAGGTCCCCAGGTGTTTTGGTCTACAACTCCCAGAAATCCCAACCAGTTTACCACCTGTTAGGATCTCTGGGAGTTGAAGGCCAAAAATGCCTGGGGACCCCAGGTTGAGAACCACTGCACTATGACGAAGAGCAGTCAGGACTTCCTCCTTCCTTTTGGTCACCCAGCATTTTCTGATCTTTTTTCTTTATGGCGTCATAAAACACCTCCCCCACTTTTAGGGGTACCTAATTTCTCTAATCACAGCTAAAGCTGTTTTTGAATTGCTTAGGTAAACAATGAGCTTGGCTAACAGTTGGCAGCTCATGCCAACCCAGGGCTTTGAACTTGCCACCTTTTGGTTGATAGGTCTTATAATTGCTGATGAGTCCCTGGTGGCGCAGTGGGTTAAACCCCTGTGCCGGTAGGACTGAAGACTGACAGGTCGCAGGTTCGAATCCGGGGAGAGGCGGATGAGCTCCCTCTATCAGCTCCAGCTCCTCATGCGGGGACATGAGAGAAGCCTCCCACAAGGATGATAAGAATATCAAATCATCCAGGTGTCCCCTGGGCAACATCCTTGCAGACAGCCAATCCTCTCACACCAGGAGTGGAGTGACACGGAAAAAAAATTGCTGATGATTTACCAGCTGTGCTAAACATCCGGCCCTCATGTAACCTTTAAGATGTTGAATTGAAGCTCCCAGAATCCATAGTCAGCATAGTCAACGCTGAGGAAACTTAAGAGTGGTAGTCCAACATCAACCATATAGCCACATGTTTCCCACTCCTTATTTGGATATACACAGGGAGAACCAGAGCTCTCCTACTTCCTGAGACAAGAACAAATTATCCCCACCACACTGCTAGTGACACAATGCTATTGGAGGAGAAGGAAAAACAATGCCATCACCTGACTACCAGAAACAAAAAAATGATATGACACTCTCCATTTAGATATCAGCTACGTACTCTAGAAACCCCCGTCCAGCCTTTCCAAGCAAGAAAACATGAGCATTTCTTGCCTAAGAAAATCTTATGAGAGTCATAGAGTTGTCATAAGGTAACTTGAAAATATCCACAAAGGGTTGAAATGTCCAAATGATTTGCTCCAAAGTTAATTCTTTCCAATTCAGAGAGTTTAGGATTGGTCAATCCCATTTTGTTCTTTTGGTGTTGGATTAACATTGCAGAAAGAGGGAGGGGAGATGTTTCTAGGAGGAACAAGCTGAAGATCAATCCCGACAAGACAGAGGTCCTCCTGGTCGATCGTAAACTGGATTGGGGTATAGGGTGGCAACCTGTGTTGGACGGGGTTGCACTCCCCCTGAAGTCACAGGTCCGCAGTTTGGGAGTCCTCCTGGATTCATCACTTACGCTTAAGGCTCAGGCATTGGTGGTGGCCGGGAGGGCCTTTGCACAACTAAGACTTGTGCGCCAATTACGACCATACCTCGAGAAGGTGGATCTGGTCAGGGTGGTCCACGCCTTAGTCACCTCCAGATTGGACTACTGTAATGCGCTCTATGTGGGGCTGCCCTTGAAAATGGCTCAGAAATTTCAGTTGGTCCAACGGGTGGCAGCCAGGTTGTTAACTGGTGCTCCTTACAGGGAGCGGTCAACCCTCCTATTTAAGGAGCTCCATTGACTGCCGTTCATTTTCTGGACCCAATTCAAGGTGTGGGTTCTTACCTACAAAGCCCTGAATGGTTTGGGACCTGCCTACCTGCGTGACCGCATCTCTGTGTATGAACCCACACGCTCTCTTCAATCATCCGGAGAGGCCCTGCTCGCGCTCCCGCCTGCATCACAAGCGTGACTGGCGGGGACGAGAGAGAAAGCCTTCTCTGTGGTGGCCCCTCAACTCTGGAACTCACTTCCCAAGGACATCAGGCATACCCCATCTCTGGCAGTCTTTAGGAGGAGCTTGAAAACATGGTTAATCCAGTGTGCCTTCCCAGAATAATGAACCCTTAGCACGATGTCCTCTAAAGCACCTTATACTGATTTAGGATTGTTTGTATGTTCCCACCAATGCTCCACCTCCCTATCTTGTTCATGCCCAGCATTATTTTAAATTTTAATTACATTCGGCCCAGCCATAGATTTTAAATGTGTGTTATGCTATTGTCAATGTTTATGCTATTTGTGTTTGGGATTTATTTTAATTGCTTTGTATTGTTGTTATTGCTTGTATTGATGTATTGTGGGCTCGGCCTTATGTAAGCCGCACCGAGTCCCTTGGGGAGATGATAGCGGGGTACAAATAAATTATTATTATTATTATTATTATTATTATTATTATTATATCCTGTAGAAGAAAATAACACAATTTAAGTATTCAGTGCATTTGCTTTAGCAGTTTCTTTTCTATTTCTTTCAAAGCAAAACATTGTGATTATCCTCATATAGAGCATGGAGCACTGTCTTGGTCTAATACTTATTACAGTGATGTGAATTTTCCAAAAAAAGAAGGAGATATACTTAACTTCAGATGTCATCATGGCTTCCTACCAGAAAATAAGAAGCGCTGGCATATAGTTAGATGCACCGGTTATGGCTGGGAACCAGAACCAAAATGCTTTAGTAAGTGTGTATTTCCAATGTTGTTTCATAAAATCATTTTTTTTTTACCAAACTAGGAATCCTCCAGCAACTTTTACCAAAGAATGTTAGGTTAAAAAAATAGTTTTATGTAGATGTTGTTTGGTATAGGCCCTATCTATGCAGTAGAAGTAATGCAGTTTGACACTACTTTATCTGCCATGGCTCAGTGCTATGGGATCATGTGAGTTTTAGTTTGAGAAGGCACCAGCACTATATGGCAGAGAAGGTAAAAACTTTGTAAAACCCCAATTCCCATGATCCCAAGGCATTGAGCCACGAGCATTAAAGAGATATCAAACTGCATTGATTCTACAGTGTAGTTGTACACTTAAAGGTAAAATTTAGATGATAACAAATAAATAGGGAGAAGTAAGCAAAACTATTGGTTTTCTAAGAAGTTTAACCTTCTTTTTCATTATTGCTACTTCAGAGTAATTCCCAGAATGCAAGAAGCTGCATCTTATTATGTCACACTTTGTCTAGTTGCCTCAGCATTATTTATTTATTATTTATTTACAGCTTTTATATTCTACCCTTCTCACCCTGCAGGGGATTCAGGGCGGATTACAGTGTACATATGGCAAACATTCAATGCCAATTTTTGACATACAAACATATACAGACATACACAGAGGCAATTTAACTTTTTCTGGCCGCCAGGGGAGCTGTTGCTTTCATCGTCCATCTGCGACGCTGATGAAGCACTTCCGCATTCCCCACATGCTTCCCCACTGGAATGCTTTGCTGGAGTCTTCTTTATGGCCTCATAAATCAGTTAATTTAGCCTCCCCACACTTTAAGGTGGTACCTCATTTTCCTACTTGACAGATGCAACTGTCTTTCGGGTTGCAAAGGCTGACAACAGGCTACACACAATTGGTTGGAAACCCACTCCAACCCGGGCTGGCTTCAAACTCATGACCTTTTGGTCAGAGTGATCTTAATGCAGCTGACACTCAGCCAGCTGCACCACAATCCAGCCAGCTGCATTTCCTGCTGCCACAAAAAAGATATTTCAATTTATTGGAGCATGATAGCACTATATGTTATGAACCCAAAGAGGTTCCTGTTCTTTTGTGCAGAGTGTATAAGGAATGGTAAGGTAGCTTAGATCAATGAGACACTTTGGAGACCAAATTTGGTTTTGCCACTATTCATGTAACTTTTATTGAATCACAGAATCATATCAGAATTCCATCAAGGAGAGCTCTCTTGCACACACACACACTCGTTCATACTCACACACACAGGCCTCTTCCGGCGAAGGTGATCAGTCTTTCCGAAGAGGGATGGACGCTCCCGTTGCCGCGGATCAGGAGACGTGCAGATTGTCAGGAGCCCCCTACATTTATAGGCCAAAATCCATTTTTCTTCATCTCAACAGTCAAGTTGTCCCGTTCTCTTTCAAGTCCTCCCAAATCTTTGTTCTGTCCAAAGTTCGGGACATTCAGACTCCAGGCCTCATGATTTATGGGGTACCTCCTGTATGCATCGTGCACTCCTTACATGCTTGGTTGCACATCTTATTGTCCATTGTCATCCAGTTATGCCTTGCTGCGTCCTCGCTTCAGCTGCCAAGGCCGTCCCACATAATGCTTTGCGGGGACTCCATGTTGTTTTCTTCAGGCCTGCTTCTTCTGCTCTTCTACATGCATACAGACATTCATTCCTTACATATATGTTATTTTTATTTCCTCAATGTGAAAAAAATCCCAAACCTTGAGCTTTATCTGATACCAATTTAGTCCTCCCACCAATTCTGTTGTGTCTGAGAAATGAGTGTATCTGAGAAATGAGTAGTATCAAAGCTGCTTAATGCACTTAATGGCTAACCAGACATTTCAGTTCAGATTTCTATAGTACTAGATCCAACACATTGCCCACATCCTCACACTCTGCTCCAGGGTAACTGCATTGGTGAACACTACAGAACTCAGTTTAAGAGTGATTATTTGTCCATACATATCCATTCCATAACAAGAAATATTTATTGCTAGCCGTCCCCTGCCACGCTTTGCTGTGGCCCAATCTGTGTATATGTGCTTTGTGTGTGTATATATTTGTGTTTTTGCAAGTATATATTAGGGCTGGGCGATTTCGTTCATTAATTTCGTAATTCGTTATTAATTCGTTATTTTTTTGATAACGAAGCGATATTGAACCATTCAGGAGCAACTAAAAATCGAAACGAATTTTTCAATTCGTTTCGTAATTGTTTCGTAATCGTTTCGTTATTGTTTCGTAATCGTTTCGAAATCGTTTCGAAATTGTTTCGTTATTATTTCCGCATGTCTGCTGCAAGTTTTATAGTTGTTGTTTGTTTTATCAGTAAAAAAAATATAATTATCACACCAACTGTCAACAACAGAGGGAGAGGGAAGCTTCAGAAGTTCCCCCCTGTCCCATTTGGAGGTTTTTTTTAGCGTATTGCGCGGTCGCGTCCGCCATTAACGAATCGATTCGTAATTGTTTTGTAATTGTTTCGTAATTTCCGAAATTTTGTATATTTCGAACTTTTTTAAAGAAAAATTTCAGAATTCTTTTAAAAATCGAAACGCAAAAACCCCCTAAAAACGAATCGAGTTTAGAAACAATTTTTTCCGTGGTTGCCCAGCCCTAGTATATATGTGTGTGTGTGATCGCAGAGATTAAGATCCTCCGGGGAGGCCCTGCTTTCCGTCCCGCCATTGTCACTGGCGCGATTGGTGGGGATGAGAGACAGGGCCTTCTCGGTGATTGCTCCCCGGCTATGGAACTCCCTTCCTTATGAGATCAGGTCAACCCCCTCCCTCCTGTCCTTTAGAAGGATGGCAAAAACTTGGCTGTGGGACCAAGCTTTTGGGACAGGGCAATGAAGCGACAATAGGAAAGATGACAGGGCCAATTGGATTTGATGCGGATGGCTAGGACGGTTTTAAATTGTGTTATTTTAAATGGTGTGTTTTAATATTTAGATAAATGTTTTTTAATGTTTATGTATTGTACCCAGGCATTGAATGTTTGCCATGTATATGTTGTGCTCCGCTCTGAGTCCCTTTTGGGGTGAGAAGGGCGAAATATAAGTGTTTTAAATAAATAAATAAATAAATATTCGGCTTGGGCTCAATCTTATGACGCTACCAGGATGGAGGCAGCTGGAGATCACCACAGAATGCAGGGCTACATCTGGAGGGGCTCTGTCCTGGCTCCATGCTGGCAATGTCACAGGATGGAACCCTGAGAACATGGGTAGCGCTACCCATGTTTTCATTCCTTAAGCCTGGGATAGTGCAGGGGGAAGTAGGGCAGTGACAGTTTCCTCTGTGTGATGGAGAAGGAAGTAATGTGGATGATGCAGGCAATATGGGGCTAATAATAATAATAATAATAATAATAATAATAATAACCCTTTATTTATACCCCGCTACCATCTCCCGCAGGACTCGATGCCGCTTAGAAGAGGCCGAGCCCAAAATACAACAGAACGAAAACACAACACAACAATACAATACAACAATAAATAACTCATAGCAAAGCAAACAACAGTTTCCTCTGCTGTCTGATGGATTCCCCTGCTGTCCCTTGGCTTAAGGACCTCAATGTGATGAGGTCCTTAGACACATCATCTTACATATATCCACACTGTTCCTACTAAATCAGGATGTACAAGCATATTCTCCGTTTTGTTTTAGAAGAGGATTTTGCAAACATCTCTTTTCCACTCAAACATATTTATTCATTTTGCCCTTAGAACAGTGTATTCTGCCTAAATACTTGCCACATGGCCAAATAACTGCTGTCTCTGGGAAAATCTTCATAGAAGGCGATGCCATTTCTTTTCGTTGTGATGAGGGTTATCATCCTGAATATCTGTCACCAACAGCGATGTGCACAAAAACAAATTGGTCACCAGCTCTCAAATGTTTGGCTACTGGTAAGATAAGGTTATTTGCCTTGTTAATCTGAAAAACGTAACCTTAAGTTCTGAATTCAATTTGCATTCTACTTCAAACATACATACATACACTTCAAACATGCATTCTACTTCAAACATACATACATACACTTCAAACATGCATTCTACTTCAAACATGCAACATACGAGGGGTACTTTTAAAGTAAGGTCCGTTTGAACATAAGTACACAACGAAAGTTTATTTTAAAACACTAAATTTATTTTCAGAAAGTACATACTTCACTCTATTTTTCGACATAGTTGCCAAGTTTGTTCAAACACTTATCATACCTCTGAACCAATTTTAAAATACCCTCTTCATAAAAACTTGCCGCCTGCTCCGATAACAAAGAGTTCACTGTAATCAAAGAAGAGCGACCAGAGCGGTCCTCATCATGGACGTTGTCACGGCCATCTTTGAATTGTCATACCCACTTACACACTTTGCTTTCACTCATAACACTCATAACTTCACAAATCTGTCGATGAATTTCTGCAGCAGGCAGGTTACCTGCTGACAAAAACTGAGCGAACCTCACATGCGGCGGGTGAGTTGATAGTCTTAAACATTTTTAAAGCACAGAACAGAACTGTACAGGTTAGCTACAGAGCGGAAACTGAGCACAGTTGTTCCCGAGGATGCCGGTACACAACGCAAGCGCTCGTTGCTGTATGCGCGTGAACTACTAGTGTCTACAACAAAACGGACCTTACTTACTTACCCCTCATATTATCTGTTTGCTGTTTCTTGGTGTCTTCCTTCCATAGTAAGGAGACGCCGATGATTTTGTTTTTATAGGCATTATTGTTTCTTTTATATTACATTTTAAATGTTGAATGGTTTTTATAATTGTTTTAACTGTATTTTGATATTTGTTATGGCATCGAATCGCTGCCGACTGTCAACCGCCTTGAGTCGCCTCTGGCTAAGAAAGGCGGTATACAAATAAACAAATAAATAACCCTTTAAAAAGTTATTTGGGTAGGGGCATCATGCATTTCTGGAGCCCCCGGTGGCACAGTGGGTTAAACCCCTGTGCCGGCAGGACTGAAGACTGACAGGTTGCAGGTTCGAATCCGGGGAGAGGTGGATGAGCTCCCTCTATCCGCTCCAGCTCCTCATGCAGGGACATGAGAGAAGCCTCCCACAAGGAAGATAAAACATCAAATCATCCGGGCATCCCCTGGGCAACATCCTTGCAGACGGCCAATTCTCTCACACCAGAAGCGACGCAGTTTCTCAGGTTGCTCCTGACACGACAAAAATAATAATTAAAAAATCATGCATTTCTGTACTAAGGGAGTTAAAGATAGTTAAAGGCAAATGGAATAGAATAACTGTGGGGTCAGTTAAGCTCTTTGTAGGGTCATACATTAGCTAAAATTTGTTCAAGGATTTATTTGCATTACTAGCCATCCCCTGCCACGTGTTGCTGTGGCCCGGTCTGGTGATCTGGAAAATAAAGTTAGGCGAAACAGTATTTTATTGTTTTTTTCCCCTGGTGAAAGGAGTTGGACTGGATGGCCATAAGTATTTTCTGTTGGCCACAGGGGTTCTGTGTGGGAAGTTTACCCAATTCTGTCGCTTGTGGGGTTCAGAATGGTCTTTGATTGTAGGTGAACTATAAATCCCAGTAATGACAACTCCCAAATGTCAAGGTCTATTTTCCCCAAACTCCATCTATGTTCCTAGTTTGAGTTCTGTGAACACCACAAACGAACATTACATTTTTATTTATATAGATTTGAATGAAAATGGGAAAATGTATTAAGTCAGAGCTGGAAAAGCTCCTTTTTTTGAATGATAACTTCCTAGAACCTAATCGGGGTTGCAGATCTCCCCCATTAAATGACCTTTCAATATTTCTTAGTTCTTCTTTCAAGCCAGTTGCAAGCCATCTGGGTCATGCACAGCTTCCATGAAAGGCTACAAGTGTTCTGGGGAGCCTTCCAGAATCATCAAAGAGCTACAGTAGAACAGTCTAGCACAGTGGTTTTCAACCTGTGGGTCCCTAGGTGTTTTGGCCTCCCAGAAATCCCAGCCAGTTTACCAGCTGTTAGGATTTCTGGAAGTTGAAGGCCAAAAAATCTGGGAGTCCACAGATTGAGAACCATTGGTCTAACACAAGCACCCTCAAACTGAAGCCCTCCAGCTGTTTGGGCCTCCAACTCCCAGAAGCCCTGGACAACTTGTTCAATGGTCAGGAATTCTGGGAGTTGGAGGCCCAAACAGTTGGAAGGCGATATTTTGAGAATGCCTGGTCTGGCACTATAACATTATTGGGCTAAAGCAAACTTGTGCTATAGTCCTAGGTCTTTATATAATACCCTAACAGTAATTAGAGCATTATATAAAGCCGTAGGTTTGTAGCATGCTTTTAATTATAATAGGCTTCCTGGAACACTCACAATTTTCTGTTGCGCTATCTGTGTCTTGCATGTCCTGAAGCATAGTTTTTTTAAATAAAGACTTTGAAGTAATGTTTCTGTAGTAATAGATCCAACAGGTTGCCTACATCATCACACTCTGTCTCAGTGTGGTGGAGATGACTTACTACAGCACCACATTCCCTCATATGAACTTGCCTGCAATTTGATATCCTCAACGGATGTCTCTGCACCTTGAGAGGAGAGATTGATGAGTGCAAAAGATGGAATATTTTCTGTACTGCCACCCAGGCTGTGGAAATCACCTCAGTACAATGACAATGGGTGTCTCTGTGTTTACGAGGGGTGTTTTTAAAGTAAGGTCCGTTTGAACATAAGTACACAATGAAAGTTTATTTCAAAAAAGTAAATTTATTTTCAGAAAGTACATACTTTACTCTATTTTTCAACATAGTTGCCAAGTTTGTTCAAACACCTATCATACCTCTGAACCAATTTCAAAATACCCTCTTCATAAAAACTTGCCGCCTACTCCGATAACCAAGAGTTCACTGTAATCAAAGAAGGGCAACCGGAACGGTCCTCATCATGGGCGTTGTTACGGCCATCTTTGAATTGTCGTACCCACTTACACACTTTGCTTTCACTCATAACAGTATCACCGTACACTTCACAAATCTGTCGATGAATTTCTGCAGCAGGCAGGTTCCATGCTGACAAAAACCGTATCACTGAGCGAACCTCACATGCGGCGGGTGAGTTGATAGTCTTAAACATTTTTAAAGCACAGAACAGAACCGTACAGGTTAGCTACAGAGCGGAAACTGAGCACAGTTGTTCCCGAGGCATGCCGGTACATGACGCACACGCTCGTTGCGGTATGCACGCGAACTACTAGCGTCTACAACAAAACGGACCTTACTTAAAAAATACTCCTCGTATTTATCTTTTATCACCTCTCTGGCCACCAGGTTTCCCAAGGTGATGAACAATTAATATCCACAGAGATGAAAATCCAGGGTCCTATCACATGGGGTTCCATCATTATCTTTCCTTTATTGGATGTTATTTCCAAATATTGCAGTAGTGTTCAGATTTAATTCAAATCGTGTCACCAATATAATTTTTTTCTCTTTCTCTTTACCAATACAGCTGCATCTGGATGGGAAACAAAGACTTCGATAAGTAAAGATTAATCTCATAAAGATTAAATAATGTATATACTTTCTCATTTATATATATTTGTTTATTTATTGTAATGGGATTTTTGTATGTAGGTTATTAACTAGCTTGATCAGAAAGCTTGCTACACTTTTTCTAAAACCGGCACTGCAAACCAGCACAACATAGCTACTTTATCTCCTCTGCCCCTATAGTCTGTAGCGACCTTACCTTCCAGAGGCCCAAATTTTTGAACAGGTTTATTTGTTTTTGGGGGATTGAAATGGGAAACTCCCCCACTTTACTGGGGAGGTTTTTTATGGTTTTTGTGACTTTCATGGTTATGGCATAGTAAACGCAATTGTATTCCCCGTAGTAACCTACGGATGTGAGAGCTGGACCATAAGGAAGGCTGAACGAAGGAAGATAGATGCTTTTGAACTTTGGTGTTGGGGGAAAGTGCTGAGAGTGCCTTGGACCATGAGAAGATCCAACCAGTCCATACTTCAGGAAATAAAGCCCGACTGCTTTCTGTTAATTAGGGATTGGCTGTCCTGGTAGGAAGAAAGCTATTTGGCAAAATGTGACCTTGCTTAACCTTATCAAAAATGAATAGTTACTTAGAAATAGCAGCTGAGATTCCCAGACCTTCAAAGATCAGATAACTTTCTGTTGCATTCAATTTTTGTTTTCTGTCCCCTAATTTTATTTAGTGGACTGAACTACATATAAAATATTAGAAAACATACAAATGAAATCACTATTCTTGGACATACCTGGGCTAACTGATAATCTCTTAGGATGTTATCTCCCCCCCCCCCCAAACACACAGCATTTAAATACTTTTTTGTATTTAATATTCATTTATTTATTAAAATAGACATATATTCGTGTTTGTTGCATTCAGTGAAATATTTTCCAGCTATTAGTGTTTCACGATAATTTCTCACGTAATATCTTTTCTTTAAGGGGTCACAGTCTTCTCTTTGAATAGTACATATAAAGATATTATAGGCTCTAAAATAGTATCCACTTCTTCCTTGTCTACAGTCTTATAGGATCCCCTATGCACATTTTTAGTTTAATTTTACTTTTTTTAATTGAGATGTTGAATTACTAGCTGCCATTCATTAACAAAGTCATTTTGAAGTTTGTGTTTAACATCTTTTCAAGGTATACAGGAATCTTTTTCCAGTAGTTTTTTACTTTGTTGCATGTCCAGCACATGTGGTAAAATGTGCCTTTTTCTTTCTCGCATTTCCAACATTTGTCAGTGCAATTGTACATCTTCACTTGTGTCTCTGGAGGGAGATACCACTGTAGATGCATTTTGTAGACATTTTCTTTCAGGTTCTGGCATGCCGTGTGTTTTTTATACTTTTAAAACAGAAAGGAAACTACGTATGATGGAGCCCATCCCATGACACAGGATGACTTCCTGCCTGCATCCATCATGTCTCATTAGAAAAGTGTTTCTTAAGTGTCAGGAAACGGGGTAGAAAGAAGACAGTCAGAGATCATCTTCTGTGCTAAGCAATGACATTTATCTCCCAAAACCCTGCTTCATGAGCCTGGTATGGTAATTTTTTAAACTGATGTAATCATTATAAATACCGCAATTTCAAAATACATTTGTTTTTCCTGTCATTTCTCCTTCATATTATTCTTGAAATTGCTGTATTGCTAGCTTTTTAAGTTTTGGACTTCCACAATGGAGAGTAGTGAGATTGGGAGGAAAACTCAGTATCCCCAAAGTGGTGTTTAGTTGTTATCGAGCTGTTTTACCCCCCTCCCAAATTAATCAGGACCATCAAGAGAATTTATGTTTTTTCTTTTTATTGTAAAGCTTTTTTGCTTTACTGAGGTTTTGCTATTTTGAAGAAGCTGAAAGCCTTGAAAGACTTAGCAGCAACTATACGCCATGCTTCATCAAACTAAACCCTTTAATAAATGCACTGAAGTGATATTTTTGTGTATGTTGTATTAATTACTGTGCTATAAAGTTAAATAAAATGTATTGTTGAAGATTCCCAGATATCTGGCATTATCACTTTTTGTTTTCTGTGCTCCTCACTTTGGTCTTCTTTGGAACTGGATATGAAATCAGTCAAGGAACCATCTACATATCCATGTCACCATTTTCCTCAGTTTTGCACCCTTCATGGGGGCATCTCTGCAATGGACTGGAACGTTAAACTCTCCAATTACCCACTGTTCTCCTTCTTGCCATAGGGATCCCTTCTTCATGTCTATGATTCAGAGGGAACCCTCAGCCAATCATAGCACAGATTGGGGCCGGCCCATTTCTCAGCCAATCGGGGGAACATGGAAAGTCTGAATAGCTGTCAAAATGTATAAAATGTCATGTATTTCTCTGTGAAAGTTTGTTTGTACATTTTCGAGCAATGAGTCTGAACTTGCATGACTTTTGGCAAAATTGTAATAAACCTGTCATTTGCCTTCAATCACTCAGTGCTTTGTTCTCTGTCCTGGCCGATCTAGTTTAGCAGAAGCTCACCAGGCTCAGGACTGCTATCTGCAGTCTCTGCTGAAATCACTACGTAGTTAAGGTCAGTGTCTCGAGTCTGCCCCAGGATAGTAGTATTGGAGGAGAAAGACAAGTACCTCCAAAGTGATGTCTAGTTAAGATCGGTGCTTTGGGTCTACTCCAGAATAGCAGGATTGGAGGGGAAAGCCCAGTATTCCCAAAGTGGTCTGGAATAGACCCAGTATCTTAGGTCTATTCGAGAATAGTGGAATTTGAGGAAAAAGTCAAGTATCCTCAAAATGTTTTTCTAAGTTTTTTTTAATGGAGTGGGTGGTAACTGTATTTGTTCATGTGATAAATCTGAAAATGGATTATTTGGGGAGAAAAGTGAAGAAAGAACTTGTAATGGGATTCGAGAAAGTACGACAGGTATTTTTTAAGTAAGGTCCGTTTGAGCATAAGTACACAACGAAAGTTTATTTCAAAAAATAAATTTATTTTCAGAAAGTACATACTTCACTCTATTTTTCGACATAGTTGCCAAGTTTGTTCAAACACTTATCATACCTCTGAACCAATTTTAAAATACCCTCTTCATAAAAACTTGCCACCTGCTCCGATAACCAAGAGTTCACTGTAATCAAAGCAGGGCGACTGGAGCGGTCCTCATCATGGACGTTGTCATGGTCATATTTGAATTGTCGTACCCACTTATGCACTTTGCTTTCACTCATAACAGTATCACTGTACACTTCCCAAATCTGTCGATGAATTTCTGCAGCAGGCAGGTTCCTTGCTGACAAAAATCATATCACTGAGCGAACCTCACATGCGGAGGGTGAGTTGATAGTCTTAAACATTTTTAAAGCACAGAACAGAACCGTACAGGTTAGCTACAGAGCGGAAACTGGGCACAGTTGTTCCTGAGGCATGCCGGTACACGACGCACGCGCTCGTTGCGGTATGCGTGCGAACTACTAGTCTACAACAAAACGGACCTTACTTAAAAAATACCCCTCATATATGCTTTCTAATGCAATGGGACATAATGCTACAGAAATATGATAGTTCCTCTCCAACATGGGATAATATCCTAAATCATGTTTTCATTTGACAACAATAAAACAAAATGACTGTGAGAACTCTTGGGGGAAAAAAGGGAGGTTTAATTGTCCATTGCATCCTTCCCAGTTTATAGAAGGTACTAAATTGATGTTCTTCCAAGAAACAAACATCTGATCCACCTAATTCAAATATAGACAGGACCAACAAGTATTCCTGAGAAACCCTATATACTCTGGAATTCCCCTTCTAGACTGGCACCCTTCCTGCTAGGCTTCAGGTGGAAGGCAAAAGCTTTTCTGTTTGTCTTGACAAGGCTTTGGAAACGAAGGAAGGAAAGCCTTTTAACAATGTGCTGTATTGTCTATATGTTTTTTAATGTGTGTTCTTTGAAATTGCTTTTAAGTCTACTGATATACTTTAATCATGTTTTGCTACCTGTGTGATGCTGCTGTGTACTTTCTTCTTGACTCAGTGCTGGGAAAAGTTCAAAAACAAGAGATTATCTAAATAATACATTACAAGTAATAGATGTTACAAACTTGGAGAGTACCTATCACATGATAAAAAATCAGTGGTGAAATAGTTGATTTCATATTGCAGATGCTGCTCATGGCATTTCTCATAGCCTAAGAGAGTCTCAAAAACAATGGCAGCTGTGTTGATTTGTATAAACAAGACCATCCTACCAGTTCTTACCTCCACCAGTTACAAGCTATTATCTAAAGTAAACACAGCACCTTTATTTGGCATGAACACTTAACAGCTGTTGTCCAAATAAAGGTGCTGTGTTTACTTTAGATAATAGCAAGAATAACTCACAACAATATATTGTTTCTGGGAATATTTCCCTTTCTTCTGAAGAAGAAACAAGTAAAATTGTGAGGGTGAAAATATAAATGTAATTCTCAAGGGGAGGGAGAAAAGAGCATAGATTCAGAGAGGCTTTGAGGTTTAAGACCCCTCTTAGTTTTCCCTAGAAAGGAATTCAGTCCTGCCTCCAGAGAAACAAGAACCAGGTTTATTGGCAGGCTCGTGCCACAGAATGAGAGACCACCCACACTGCAAAATTATAGCAGTTTAAAAACAGTTTATTTAGTAGGGTTGTTTGATTAAAAAAATGGTTCAAAACTCATTTTGGATACAGGGGGCTTCGGTGGTTCGATTCGTAAGTCAATTCCGATTTTCACAGAAAAAAATGTTTGAAACTTTTCAAAACTTCTGAGACTTCCGAATCCTTTCTTAATGGTTTGAAAGTGTTATTTCCTGTTTCATTGGGTGGTCTTTACTTTGAAAGTAGTTGTTTTACTCCAGAAATGGGGGGGGGGGGGGGGAGCAAAGCCAGGAAATACATCCAGTTTGTTTCTAAACTCTGCCCAGGCTCCAGCCCAGTAGCGAGGGGAAAGGAAAGGCGGGAAATATATCCAGTTTGTTTTTAAACTCTGCCCAGGCTCCAGCCCAGTAGTGAGGGGAAAGGAAAGGCAGGAAATACATCCAGTTTGTTTTTAAACTCTGCCCAGGCTCCAGCCCAGTAGCGAGGGGAAAGGAAAGGCAGGAAATACATCCAGTTTGTTTTTAAACTCTGCCCAGGCTCCAGCCCAGTAGAGAGGGGAAAGGAAAGGCAGGAAATACATCCAGTTTGTTTTTAAACTCTGCCCAGGCTCCAGCCCAGTAGCGAGGGGAAAGGAAAGGCAGGAAATACATCCAGTTTGTTTTTAAACTCTGCCCAGGCTCCAGCCCAGTAGCGAGGGGAAAGGAAAGGCAGGAAATACATCCAGTTTGTTTTTAAACTCTGCCCAGGCTCCAGCCCAGTAGAGAGGGGAAAGGAAAGGCAGGAAATACATCCAGTTTGTTTTTAAACTCTGCCCAGGCTCCAGCCCGGTAGCGAGGGGAAAGGAAAGGCAGGAAATACATCCAGTTTGTTTTTAAACTCTGCCCAGGCTCCAGCCCAGTAGCGAGGGGAAAGGAAAGGCAGGAAATACATCCAGTTTGTTTTTAAACTCTGCCCAGGCTCCAGCCCAGTAGCGAGGGGAAAGGAAAGGCAGGAAATACATCCAGTTTGTTTTTAAACTGTACCCAGGCTCCAGCCCAGAAGCGGGGAAAAGCTGGATCATTTCCAACTCACTTACTGCTTCGTAACAGAAATGGCGGAAAAAGCTTCAGAAAGGGAAAGGGACTTCTGGTTTCCTTAAAAACTTCGAAATTGCTTCAAAAAGCAAATCTTTCCGAATTTAATCTGAATTACAAAGATTCCGACCGAACCTAACCATGCCTATTTATTGCCATGGTCTCATCCTACCTGGATAAGAATGTGTAGATAAAAGTTCATACTATATATATATGTATATATATAGCATTTGCTTCAGATACATACTATATATTAGAGGTGTGCACAATATCATTTTTGTGTACTGGATTCAAAGGATTCAGAAGATTTGGCTGCCGCCTCCATGAAAATAAGTCTGGCAGGGGGCAACCGAAGCCTTCGATGATACGGATCACAGCAGCCGGATCTTTAAGGCCAATGGGGTCTAATGGGGCTGAGTAGTACTCTACTTGAGGCAGAGGTAGCATATGGGCTGGGCAGCCTTGCAAATAAGGCATGTTGTGTCTTTTTTTCATCTTTCTTTCCCAGCAGCCTCCACCACCCTCAATGAAGGTCTTCCCCCCCAGTGTCTGCTCAGGGCAAATGGGAGCTCACTTTCCCATCAGCACTTTGTGCGGTACGAGCATTGAAGGAACCTCTGTGCTCCCTCCTGGGCATCATGGGAGTTGCAGTTTCTCTCTGTGTGTATTTCTCACTTTCTTTCTCAGCCTGGTTGACTGTCTCTTCTCCCCTCTTGTAGCATGCATTTGGGACTTCAATTCCTAAAACCCCTTCTTGTGTATTTTCCCAAGGTAAGACAGAGTCATATTAAGTTTTGCTCCAAAAGATACATTAGGGCTTATTTTCAGTTGATATCTATTTTTTTTTCATGAACAACAATCTGCATTCAAATATAGTCATTCTTCTGGAACATCATAATCACTCTCCAAACTCCCATTTTCTGTATGGAATCATTGGCCTCAGCAATAGAGATTTTCCTAAATGAGCACTTCTTGGTCAAGTATTAATTTCAATATTAGTGATTAATTAATTAATTAGTTAATTGTGTTATTGTTATTGTTGTTATTATTATTTTAAAATTCAATACATCTGTTGTGTGCTGTAAAATGGATGTACTGGTGGTAAATACACCAATTTGACTGACAAGCTGAAGTGGGTTTATTTTTCAGTTAGGTCTTATTTTGGGGAAAACAGGATACTATATATTTAAAGCATTTGCTTCAGATACTGTATACTTAAAGCATTAGGTTTGGATATATACTGTACTTAAAGCATTGGCTTCAGATAGTAGCCTGGTTGGCTCATACAACTACACTTTTTAAAAATTACTTTGTTTGTGATAATGAAACCCAGTAACTTTAATCTGTAATTGCCACTAGTCTACAAAGACAAAACTACAGTAAAAAGAACACAATATGTTATAATATACACAATATACTGGGCTATCCTGCCTCCTTAGTAAGAATTAGCTTCCTCATTAGGTTTAAAAGCTCAGATGTTCTATTATTTCTTCCTACCCCCATCCCAAACCCCACAATCTTCTGACAGGACGGTGGGGACACCATCCTGCTCCTTCAGTCTGCAAGAGTCCAAAGAACTGGAATTGCTATGGAGATTGACCCCCAGGATCATGGAAGTGATCCTGGGGGTTGATCCCTACAGGGCCCACACCTGGAAAAGTCAGGACCTTACATTAAGGTATGGATCTTTCCAGTTGTTTAATTAATCTGAAGTAAACTGGGAAATTCCAGTTTACTCCAGGTTAATTTGGGTTTACCTGAGGCATCTTTTGGATTCCTCAGGAAAATCTAAAACAGTTGCAGGAAATCAGCTTGTCTGGAAGGGCCCATAGTTTGTTGCAGCCAGAAAAACAACATTTCTGGAGTATAATATCTACTTTCAAAGTAAGTACCACACAATTAAACAGGAAATAAAACTATGAAACAATGAACAGATTTTTTTTTTCAAATTTTGGGATATAGTGTTATATAAATCTCCAATTCTCCACAGACATGAATTTATAAATAATATGTACTCATATATATATATATATATATATATACACACACACACACACACACACACACACATACATACACACACACGAGGGGTATTTTTTAAGTAAGCGATATGGGACATGGAACAATTGGGTTTCCACACACACACACACCGAGGACCCATGAATTTGCCCCAGTGTGGGGCAAATCCATGAGCCTTAATAATGAGGTTGTCAGCGTAATGGGCTTTTCCATTAAAAAATGTATGTGGAAAGTGCATCCCATGAACTTGAGGGATCTATCAAACCCTAATTAAGAGAAACATCTGCACAGAGGTACTCCGTGGTATTCCAATGTACGAGGGGTGTTTTTTAAGTAAGGCCCGTTTTGTTGTAGACACTAGTAGTTCGTGCGCATACCGCAATGAGCACGTGCATCGTGTACCGGCATGCCTCGGGAACAACTGTGCTCAGTTTCCACTCTGTAACTAACCTGTATGGTTCTGTTCTGTGCTTTAAAAATGTTTAAGACTATCAACTCACCCGCTGCATGTGAGGTTCGCTCAGTGATACGGTTTTTGTCAGCAAGGAACCTGCCTGCTGCAGAAATTCATTGACAGATTTGTGAAGTGTATGGTGATACTGTTATGAGTGAAAGCAAAGTGTGTAAGTGGGTACGACAATTCAAAGATGGCCGTGACAACGTCCATGATGAGGACCACTCCGGTCGCCCTTCTTTGATTACCATTACAATGATGACAACGACATGAAAACGGCAGTGAACTCTTGGTTATCGGAGCAGGTGGCAAGTTTTTATGAAGAGGGTATTTTAAAATTGGTTCAGAGGTATGATAAGTGTTTGAACAAACTTGGCAACTATGTCAAAAAACAGAGTGAAGTATGTACTTTCTGAAAATAAATTTACTTTTTTGAAATAAACATTAATTGTGTACTTACGTTTCAATGGACCTTACTTAAAAAATATCCCTGGTATAATCACCAGAGAAACAATGTTGTTCTAGCATTTATTTATTGGCAGTTCCCAGAGCAGCAAGGAATAAAAAAATGGTGGACAATAGGATGATTAAATAACATGTAGGAGCAAGTGGGGATCAGCAGATTTTTATATGGATTTTGAAGAAGCATAAATACAAGGCAAAAAGAAATGTGCCAAGAAGAAGATGCTTCAAGCATGCCCTACTTGTGACTGCCTTCCATCTGGAAATTTATGTCTCCAATGTGTAGGGCCATGCATATACAGAATAGTCTTTGCAGTCATTTATGGATCCACCTCCAAGACCCTACCTCTGTAAGACAATCATTTTTGACCATGAGTGATCATCCATGAATGATGAAACCAGTTGTGCTGCTATGCAGGTTGAAGGAACCATTTCCTTGTAAGAGTCATTTGTGTTGGCATAATGCCAGTGGCCTGTACAATGTGAGCTTATGATAAAAGCAGAAGTAAATACTCTGATAAAATGCTTTTGTTGTCTCAGGACTCAACATTTATAGTGTTAGGAAATACATCCAAGAAAAGGAAAAAAGGTAAACAAAAGAATTACATTAGACCTGGTTACAAGAACACCTAAAGCTAGCTGCTATGCATGAATGTAAGCCAGTGTTTATTTATGCCTTTCTGGAAGAAGGAAGTAACCGTATTGGCAGGAAAGAAGCAAAGTATCCAATCACTTGATACCAACTATTCTCCTTCATAAGAGAACAGAGATGTGTGCACCCCTCATTGTGTTCCAATTATCTGAGCTTATATAGGAAACACTGCATGAATACCAAAAACAAAGTAGCTGCACGCAATAACATCCTGCAGAAACTTACTGGCAGCACATGGGGTGCAGACCCCACTTTCATAAGAACATCAGCCCTAGCCTTGTATTACTCAACTGCCGAGTAGGCCTGCCCTGTTTGGCACAAGTCTGTCCATGTGAAGCATTGAACAAAACATGCAGAATAATCATAGGATGTCTTAAACCTACACCTGTTGATAAACTACAAGCTAGCTGGCATTGCCCCCCTTCCCCCTGATGTGCGAAGGGAACTTGCTGCTAACTGTGAGAAAAATAAGGTTGAACACTGTGAAAGCCATCTACTGCATGGCTATCAGCCTCCTCCCTGTAGACTCAAATCAAACCATTTATTTCGGTCATTGACCAGCACAGGAAATAGTCACATTTTCATACAAACTTGGTATGTTTGGTACATTAAAAATATAAATATAACTCCTGGAGCACAATTTGGGTGAGGGAGCAGAAGGGGAAACAGGGTAAAAACATACAATGCCCAGATCCATCACCAAATTGTAGATTCAGGGAAGAAGATTACTGGACACACAGTTAACTTTTGGGACTAGTCATTCCCTGACAGATTTTTTTGCTGCTGCACAGAACTTTGCAACATTATAGGTTGTAACTGAATTAATATCTGTAAGTAGCATGGAGGTATAAAATTGTCCTGAATGCTTGTATAACAGAGGTAAGATAAGCCTGGCACGGATATCCCTGTAGAACGGGCACTGAAGGAGCACATGTTCTATTGTTTCTACATGACCCAAGTCATAGGGGCAGAGTCTCTCTGGGAAAGGGATCTTCCGGTAGCGGCCTTCAAGTACAGCTGATGGGAGAGCGTGGCATCGAGCCAGTGTGAAAGCCCATCGATGAATAGGAAACTCTAAGTTTGTTAAATATGCCATAGGGGAGGCAAGATATCTGCTGTCTTCATTGATAAGGAAGGTTGGAACCGAAGCCAGATCTAGTTGTTGCTCTGTGATACATTGTTTAATAAGTGCTTTGGCTTGATTGTAATCCATAGCGAATAGTAGTCCTGGAGAAAATCCCAATGAGGAGATTTTTGATGCTACCGCCTGCTTCCATGTGGATTGGAAGTCATCCTTCATGGTTAGTGGGGCAAGACAGGATGTCTTAAACCTACACAGGATGTCTTAAACCTACACCTGTTGATAAACTCTACAAGCTAGCTGGCATTCCCCCCCCCCCCCCCCCGATGTGCAAAGGGAAGTTGCTGCTAACTGTGAGAGAAATAAGGTTGAACACTGTGAAAGCCATCTACTGCATGGCCTCCTCCCAGTAGACTTAAATCAAGGAAAAGCTTCATGAGAACCACCACTCCTCCTAGTATTCCCCCAGCAACAGCAAGACTATCCCTCTGGGCAGCTAAACCAGGAAATCCCAATTGGATGCCCCCCCCCCCCAATGAGGGTCTTCATCCAGGCGCAAACCAAGAATGGGCAACTTGGAAGTCCCTGAACAGACTCAGAAGTGGAGTGAGCAGATCAAAAGACAACCTGGCAAAATGGCACTACCTAAAAGAATCCCCCACCTTGTGTGACTGTGGAGCAGAACAGAAAACTCCGTATTTGTATGCTTATCCACTATGGCCTGCCTCATGTACAGAGGAAGAATTGTTGGAGGGTACAAATAATGTTGTTGCTGTTGTTTGTTTTCGGTCAATAGATATTTACCCACTTGTGCTCCGATTTTTATCAGTTTTATACTCATTTATGCAATGCTTTTAATATGAAACAAATAAATCTGAGCTATCCTGCTTCCATCAGGTGTGATAGAAAATGCCATACCATCACGAGGGTTGATCCCACTACAATTAGGTCAAATTTTGTCTGTGGAATTTGGGGTGGAGGGTTATATTTCATCCCAAGGACAAAAATTGCCCCTGATCACTTGCTTATTAGATTGTATTGAAAGATAGAATTCATATCAGTGGAGCAGTTCATCTATTCTGAGGTATATTCCAAAATCCCTATCCAAAGTGCAGAACCTTAATCCATATATAGACTCACTATCTTTCAACATGGATGTATAACTTGGAGCAGAATCAATCTTCCTTTAGAAGCCACCAGCTGCTGTTCTCTCATGATTTTTAGACTACTGATGCACAACAAAAGAAGCTATTCATAAGTTAGTATGTTTGGTAGGCAGGCTTTCTTCTTTTTATGCCCAGGTGGTAATAAAATATCAATTGCCGGAATAGCACTTTGATCATTGATTCCTGAACTGCAGCACAAAATTCAGCAACTTTACTGGAAGTTCCATCGTCACATATCAAGTTTGTGATCACACTTCCAGTAACATGATGGTCAGGTTGCCAAAAACAACAGCAAATAACCAATTAGAAGGTTAGAAGATACAATAAAATCAAAGACTTTTGGAGTGCATGTGTAGTTGAAAAGAAGATCTTGTTTGACAGATCTGGGAACTCCCGTCAGGACTATGAGGAACTGGCTGATCTGTATTGCCTTGTTTCTCCGATGGATGTGCTGCATTTCCCAAGGTAGTACGTTATAAAGAGAAATGGGAATATTCCATTTAAAGAGGAAATTGTTGAGGTATTCATTATAGAAATGCTGCTTTTAACAGGTTTCTAGTAAAAAGAATTAATTCTATTTTATATTGAATTATCCAACATAAAGTTAAAACATTGCTTTTCAATAAAGCCAGTGGAATTTAATTGATTCCTTCAAAAATGTATGTTTTTTCACTGTTTTAACCTTTCACTCCACCTTTAATAGCTATTAAAACATCACAAGCATTTTACTGACAATGTAGTTTACTCCCCTTTCAATTCTTCTCAAATATAGGAATGAATAATTCCAGCAGTTTTCTTCCCACTGCAAGAAAGACCTTTTTAAATAAGTATTTCCAGTTCAGGAATTATTCTGTGCATTTGCGCAGAAAAAAAGCATTTTCTGCTGGAAAAACAAAAACAAAAAAGGTGTGGAAAATATTATTTCACTGCAGTCACATTAATTTCTGTGCAGAAAATGCTTTTTTATGCACAAAAAATTCCATGTTAGGAGAGGTGAATAGATTTGGTAGCTAAGTCGGTGTGATGGGCATTTAAAGAGCAAAGCATACTTTTTCAGAGTTTTCTTGTTTTTAATTCAGATAATTTGTTCCTTTTTAGTAACAAATTGTAAGTGAATTATATCCTGGGTCAACTGAAATATTTCTCTCTATTTATTCCTAATTTCTGATGTTTTGTGTATGGCCATGCAAAATTTCAATAATCCCTTCTAAATGTATTGAGTTAAAAACCAAACATTCTTACATCTTTTTGTAAGTATGTATATTGGAATGATTGGACTCCCCTCTCTCATTATCCATATATTAGGTTAGAGTCCATGGTGATTCAGATATGGTTTGCTTCAGAAGAACCTCTTCTCTGAATCTGTTTGAATTAGCTTGAATCAGTTTTAGTTTCATGTTTGTTTGAATCCAGCACACTCCATATCCAGACACAGCAACAAATTTATTTATTGATTTATTGTGTCAGTGCAACCAGTCGATTATATTACATTTCCAACAGAACAAAGCAAAAAGAACAGACAAAATGCAGAATTGTGAGTTTGGTAGTTGGTTAAATGTCCTTTGACCAGTATCTGGCCACTTGGAGTGCCTCTGGTGTTGCTGCAAGAAGGTCCTCCATTGTGCATGTGGCAGGGCTCAGGTTGCATTGCAGCAGGTGGTCAGTGGTTTGCTCCTCTCCACACTCTCATGTCGAGGATTCCACTTTGTAGCCCCATTTCTGAAGGTTGGCTCTGCATCTTGTGGTGCCAGAGCGCAGTCTGTTCAGTGCCTTCCAAGTTGCCCAGTCCTCTGTGTGCCCACGGGGGAGTCTCTCATTTGGTATCAGCCATTGGTTGAGGTTCTGGTTTTGAGCCTGCAACAAATAACCCTAATCAATAACCTGACTGAAAAACACTAGATAACAAATTTTGAAAAGTTGTTCTGTTCCTGATTTGAAAGTGTTATTTCCTGTTTAATTGTTTGGTACTTACTTTGAAAGTAGTTGCTACACTCCAGAAACTTTGTTTTTGTGGTTGCCACAAACTTTGTTGAATTGGTTGAGATTCTATGGACCTAATCACATTGAGCTCGTCCACCACCTTAAGATACCTCAAGATGGGAGGCGGTCACTTTATACCAGTGGCACTTAATTTTTTAGAAGCTTAACCAATCACACAAATGCTGTATGGAGCCCAGCTTGAACCCTTTTCAATTTATGCCCCACTACAGCGTGTTCAATCAAAATTCCTAAGAGCAGCTCTACAGGCTCCCAGATGTGTCTCTAACGCCACCCTGCGATTGGAGACAGGCTTCATGAAAGTGGATGTGGGAGTATGGACAGCCATTCCCAATTACTGACTATGTTTATCCTCCTCCTGACGTGGTCTTGGCCCTCTAACCATGAAGGACGACTTTCATTCCACATGGATTAAAACAATGGCAGTAAAGATCACAACACTAGGTTTCTCCCAAGGACAATTGCTAAGCATATGATGGGACTAAGCTAAGAAGCTCATTAAGAAACAGATCCTGGACATAGAGCACCGGTCAGACCTAGCCTGCTCCCCAGCCTTTATTGTTAGTGAAGCCAATAGATTCCTCACCGCCTCCATGGCATACCTAACAGACCTAGAGGTGACCAAACACCAAAGGCCTTTTATCCAGACAAGATTCCATGTTCTCCCATTGGCTGTACTGGAGGGGAGGTACAGGAAGACCCCCTTCAAGGAGAGATTCTATCTAAACCTTAGGAAGAACTTTGTGATGTTAAGAGCTGTTAGACAGTGGAATGAGCTACCTCGGAGTGTGTTGCAATCTCTGGAGGGTTTTAAGCAGGGGCCGGATGGCCCTTGTGGCCTCTTCCAACTCTTGGGTTCTAATAACAGAAGGTGTTACTAAATAATGTTTGTTTATATTTTACAATAGAAATAACATGTGAACCACCTAATATTGCCCATGGGGGTGTAAGAAATTCAAAGACTATTTACCGGGATGGTGAACGGATACAAATTTCCTGTGATGATGGATATAGACCTGCAGATAGAGATGACGCAACATGCACATGGGATGGATGGAACACGAGAGTTGAATGTATAGGTCTGTATGTTTCTAAAGCAAAGGGCATCTATGGTTACAGTTCACACTTGCACACATTTCATTGTAAGAAGGTTCCATTGTATACAGTGGAAATTTCATACTTAATCAATGTCACAGGACGCATTTTTAGTAAAGGAAATTGAATTAAGATAAAGGTAAAATTCTCTTGTCGGATGAAATGGAATTTGTTCAACCTTATGTTTGTTTTATTGTTAAGGAAATTGCTTAATGGCCTAAAACATTTTTCTTCCTTTTTATAGTGTCTCCTCTATTGTAGAATTAATGCAGGCACCCCTTTAACTGTCACAGCTAAGTGCTGTGGAATCATGGAAATTGTAGTTTCACAAGGTCTTTTAACTTCTCTGCCAAAGATTGTTGATGTTTCACCAAACCTCAAATCCCAGGATTCCACAGCTCTGAGCGTTGGTAGTTAAAGGAATATCAAACTGTGTTAATTCTATAGTCTAGAACAGGGGTCCCCAAACTAAGGCCCGGGGGCTGGATACGGTCCTCCAAGGTCATTTACCCGGCCCTTGCTCAGGGTCAACTTAAGTCTGAAATGACTTGAAAGCATACAACAACAACAATCCTATCTCATAAGTCAAAAGCAGGCCTACACTTCTCACTGAAATACTAATGTTTATATTTATTAAAATTGTTCTTCATTTTTAAAGTGTTTTTTTGCACTACAAATAAGATATGTGCAGTGAGCATAGGAATTCATTTATGTTTTTTCAAATTATAATCTAGCCCTCCAACAGTTTGAGGGACTGTGACCTGGCCCTCTGTTTAAAAAGTTTGAGGACCCCTGGTCAAGACATACCCGTAATCTTTTTTTTTTCATAAGTATGGTCAGTTGATTGATTAAGTTTTTAAACAGCTATTGTGACCAAATTAGGCTCCTTTAAAAAGTACCACAAATTCCATTGTTCTGTATTTAGGTTCTAAAATAGCTCCCAATTAATTTATTGCTCAGGATCCCACACTTTTAAAATCCTGTTTTGGGGGATGCTTTTTGACTCTGACAATACTTGAAGCAAAACCCGTTTCTTTAATATTAAATTGTCATCATCAGAATTCTCACATTCTATATTCTTTGGAAGCAGGGAGCATGTTCAGAAAATGTATTAGGATCACAAATGTCTTGCCTATTATGTGTAGTCAGACTTTGTAGTAATGTGATGCCACATAACAACTCCTTCTGTTGTAGTAGAGCCTGTAAGTAATGTTGCGAGCAGTAGTATGGGTGCCAGAAGCGGGAAATGGGGTAATCGTGAGCAGGAGTCAGATGAAGAACAACAGAGGAAGAGGATCCGGGATATACTTATGGCACCTACTGACGAAAACTCATTCGAAGGGTTTTCTGGAGACGAAGAGTCAATGAGTGAGGGAGAGGAAGGAGATACAATGGATGGAAATAGGGGAACAAAGAGGGTTACTCGGGAGCAGGAATTCGATGAAGAGCGACAGAGGAAGAGAATCCAGGATATACTTACTGCTCCCACAGATGAAGAATCATTTGTGGGCTTCTCTGGGAGTGATGGGTTAGAGCAGTGGTTCTCAACCTGGGGTCCCCAGATGTTTTTGGCCTTCAACTCCCAGAAATCTTAACAGCTAGTAAACTGGCTGGGATTTCTGGGAGTTGTAGGCCAAAAACATCTGGGGACCCAAGGTTGAGAACCACTGGGTTAGAGAGTGATGAAGATGGGGATGGCACATTGGACTGGACTAAGGTACAAGAGATACAAGATGTATGTGCGGAGCCAACATCTAATGACACATTTGTGGGGTTCTCTGGTAATGAGGATTGGCAACCAGGAAACATCTGTTGGACTGGACTAAGGTATAAGAGATACAAGATGTATGTGCGGAGCCGACGTCTAGTGACACATTTGTGGGGTTCTCTGGTAATGAGGATTGGCAACCAGGAAACACATCTGAGTCTTGGGGGGATCCAAGTCGTGACAGAAGATGGAGAACTTGGAGGGATGGAAATAGGAGTTTACGTGTGGAGTCAAGAACAGCTGTAAGAGATAATGACAGGGCAGAGGTCAGCTCATCTTCTGATGATGATGTGTAGGATAAAAGTGGGCTCTGAAATGGGGAATCTTTGCAGAAGGCAAGGTGTTGGTTTGTTCATGCTTTGGGTTCTTGCCGCTTGCTTGTTTTGTTTTGGCATTGGGTCCTGGATCTACAGGTTTCCGCTTCTGTTTGTGTGCTTTCAATTCAGCATGGATTCTCACGAGTGCAGATTTCCCCCTTCCTTGACTTTGGACCAGTTTTGACTACAACACTGCCTACGTGAGCTTTGGAACTTTGCTACCTTGAATTTGGCTTGCTACGACCTTGGACTTCATTTGACTACGCTTCCTCTTCACCAGTTCTTCTGTTTGTTAACTATTTGCTTGCTCTGCTGTTTTGCATCACTTTCAGAGTGCTTTGTGTTAATCCGGTTCTTTTCTCCGGATAATCCAGAATATTGCTTTAGGTTCCTTTTTGAACCAGGACTGGTTGTTACCTTTGTGTTTTGACCAGAGGCACTGAGTTAAGTGTCTCTGAGTCCTTTTTGCTTTGTTTAATAAACTTTATTTTGGAACTAATCTTGAGTCTGGCCCTTTAAGGTGTCTGTATTCCGACACCTTTGGCCTTGTAGGTATGTGATCCATAACTCTATAAGTTCCATGATCTGAATCTAAACATTTGGAAATCATGTTTGTACCCTTCAGGAGGAAAGGGTGTACAAGCATTGGTAGTTCCATAAGGACTCATGAAGCCTTTTCTTTTGAGAAAGGAATACAGAACAAACTAAAAGCTGACCAACTCTGATTTAGACTGAATCTAGTTTGTGATTTCAGTTTCTTTTCAGTTCCATTTGCATTCTTAACGGCTGAATACCTTTTTATCTATTCTACTCCAAGTACCATAAAATGGGATATTTTAATTTCCCACAAGAGGCACAGTAACAATATGGCCTCTAATAAGTGATGATTAATAGAGAAACAGGTTACTAACTTTTTTATTGGTCAAGTGTCAACTGAATTTATGTTTCATTATATAGCTATTGTATGCCGACAACCACAAATTGATAATGGCAACATTCGACCAAAGCAATTGCTTTACCAATATCAAGACTCAATTGATACATCCTGTGAGGCAGGATATCGTAACACTGATACCTCTTTCTGCACTGCTCATGGCTGGCAACCTCCTCCAGCATGTATACGTAAGTATCGTTCTCTTTGCAGTTTTAGAACATAGATAACTGTATTTTCCAGAGGAATGATGTTTCAGGCATGCGTAAGGTCAAAGCCAATTTTTTAACTCCCTCTTGTTTCCCTTTTCTATTCCATCCAGTATCTTCTTTCATTTGCCTAGGTAAATATGCCTAGGGAGCATACCACACCCCTATAAAAGCAGCTCCACTGGCTGCTGACGTTTCTGATCCCAATCCAAAGTGCAGGTTGTTACCTACAAAGCCCTAGATGGTTCAGGTCCAACCTATTTTCGAGACCACATATTCCCCTATGAACTGGCTCTAAGATCTGTCAGGAAGGTCTTCCTCTCAGTCCCACCTCCTTCTCAAGTGCGGTTGGTGGGGACAAGGGAGAGGACCTTCTTGGTGGAGCCCCCTCAGCTTTGGAACGCCCTCTCCAGAGAAATTAGGCTAGCCCCCACACTCCAGTGTTTGCAGAAAAACTTGAAAACATGGCTCTTCAAGCAGGTCTTTGAACATGGTTAAACATCTGTTAAAACTTGAGGATCAAGTGAATTGTTTGACTCTAGCACTTTATGTGACTGAAATTGTTATGGCCAATTGTAATCCGTGGCTTTTACTGCATCTTTATTGAATATTTTATTTAAATTAATAGGGGGTTTATATTCTATTTTATGTATATCTGTTTTATGTTCTTGACATTGTTATTGTTTTATAAATGTTTGTGTATTTTATTGTACCTGCTGCACTACTATGTGCTTTTGTAAGCCACCTTGAGTTCCTTTTGGGAAATGGTGGCGGGATACAAATAAAGTTGTTGTTGTTATAATTATTATTACTAGTAGTAGTAGTCGTCATAAATGGAAAGAGATACACAGAGTAAATGAAACACTGAACAAGTCTAGCTCATCTTCCCTATGGTAACACAGTAGATAGTGTCACTAGTGGTATGAAATAGTCATGTTTTTTCCCCACTTTCCTGGGAGAAATGCAGTTGTACTCCCCACAAACTATACGTTATTTTATTAGTATTCAGTTATATGCACTATACCTATGGACAAACATTCACTTCTCTTGAGAGAAAAAGTGAGAATTCGGGAAAATATTTCTGAATCTAGCTTGTGATTTCAGAAGGCTTGGATTTTTTTCAGCACATTTTATCTGAGTGTTTAGTGGACTCTTTGAAAATTATTTGCTCTCCAACCAGTGAAATCGGGATACAACACAATTGTGTGGGTTAAACTTTTATTATATGTTACCAATCAATCTCTGTATGATCTACCAGCCAATTCAGGGCAGAAAACATGTACTTGAAC
This sequence comes from Anolis sagrei, assembly GCF_037176765.1. Taxonomy (NCBI): domain Eukaryota; kingdom Metazoa; phylum Chordata; class Lepidosauria; order Squamata; family Anolidae; genus Anolis; species Anolis sagrei. The sequence continues at coordinate 113,330,706 of NC_090024.1, forward strand.
ATGACCTTGAACATGAACTTACATTTTAATTTGGTGTGCAATAAAGTGAGGCAGTGACCATCAGAGGCCACCTCTACCTCCAACAATGGCTAGACACTAGGCTTGGGCGGTTTCGTTCGTTAATTTCGTAATTCGTTATTAATTCGTATTTAAATTAGCTTACGATCCAATATTGAGCCATGCAGGACTACTGTGAGGAGTACTTAAAAATCGAAACAATTTTTCCAATTTATTTTGTATTGTTTCGTAATTGTTTCGCAATTGGTTCAAAATTGTTTCGAAATTGTTTCGTAATTATTTCCATATGTCTGGTGCAAGTTTTTTAGTTGTTGTTTGTTTTATCAGTGATAAAAAATAAATTATCACACCAACAGTCAACAACAGAGGGAGAGGGAAGCTTCAGAAGTTCCCCTTGTCCCATTTGGAGGGTTTTTTAGCATATTGCGCAATTGTGTCCACCATTAACGAATCGATTCGTAATTTTATGACATTTCGTACATTTCGAACTTTTTAAAAGGAAAATTTCAGAATTGTTTAAAAAAACGAAACGCAAGGGCCCCCTAAAAACGAAACGAGTTTAGAACCAAATTTTTCCGTGGTTACCCAAGCCTACTAGACACCACTGTCTCCCTATGCCACCCAATGTTGTTCCCAAGGTGACCCTTCAAGGAAACGAGTGGAGCCACTTCTGCTCACCCTCACATCACTTCCTTTAATAATGGATGATGTTTCCCCTTCATAGCCTCCACCAGAGAGGGGGTGCCATGGTGCACACCAATATGTACCTATCCTTATCCTTACTTGCATGAAAACCTACTTAGCACCCACACACCCAGTTTGTCATGGATTAAACAGTGTAGGGTAGGTGAAAAAACCCTAGAGCATGGAGGGGGGGGATTCCTACCCAGCTCCTTAGTGGCGCCCCTTGTAAAAATACACTGTCAGAGCAGTGGGTGGGTCAGTGACAATGAGGGAATGAGGAGGAGTGCATTTATGTACATACCCACAAGGAGTCCTCGCGAAACTACTTTTCTGTAAGGGAGCAAAGTGCTTTCCTGCCCCCATGCTGAGGGCAGGAAAGGAGTTCTACTGTCTCCTTCCCTTGCTTCAAGATTAGAAGATTATTTGCAACCAGATGAGATGAAGCATTTTGGATGCCATATGGAATGTTTTTATCTAGCGCAATCTTCAGTAGAACCAATTCAACTCTAAGGAAAAGATACTTCTCCTGTTTCTTTACCATGGCCCAAGTTATGATTTTGACCTTTATAATTTATTTATTTATTTATTTGCTGCATTTGTTAACAGCTGCTCTCAGCCCTAGGGCGACTCGCGGCGGATAAGGGGAAATAGGTGTGGACAGTGACTTTTAGGATCAAAGGGAACATTGCTTACCTGAAGTAAACAATAATTAGGGTGGTCTGATCCTGCCTAATACCATCCTAGAAATAGTGCTTCTTTTTACAGCAGCTTTGCTGAAGGACACAGCACCTCTTGTCCTTTTAAATCACAAATTGGTGACCTTTCTGCATGTGTCCAGTCAGGATTAAATAAGAGTGGTAGACTATGTTTAGGGCACCTTTTCTAGCCTTTCTCCATGTGGGGTGAGCAGAGTGGATCCTAAACAGGGCTACTCAGTCATGGATATAGCTCAACTGCCTCGGACCTTGAGTTAGACTGGCTGAATCTGTCCATGTGCCAGTCCATAGGTAGGGGCTTCCAGATTTCACAGTTCTACTACCTGTGGCCTCTCGCCAATCTCTATAGGACTTTTCTTGGTTTTGGTTTATCTTGAAATATTGATTTATCTTGAAAGATGTCTGTGTGTGGAGACCAGTGCACAGCGACCAACGTACAATCTTCACAGAAAAAAGTTTTGATCCAAATGCATGATTAGTTGCCTCTTATCTGTTGCAGTTTTCATCTGCCATCAGAGCCATTGTAACATCTGCCAGAGGGAGACTGGCAGAGTGGGTGAAGATGGTGATCAATACCTCCTTGGAACAAGGCAAAGTTCTAACTTGCCTAAAGGAGGCAGTTGTGAGACGTATAGTAAAAAAAAGCCATCTCTAAACCCTTTTATAATTGGCAACTATTGGCCAGAGTCCAAACTTCCCTTTCTGAGCAAGTTTTTCGAGTGTGTGATGGCCTCCCAACTCCAGGGATTTCTGGATGAAATGGATTATCTAGATCCATTTCAATCTGGTTTCAGGCCTATGGAACAGAGACAGCTTTGATTGCCTTGATGGAAGGCTTATGCAGAAAGCCAGACAGGGGGATTCTCCTTGATCTCTCAGTGGCTTTCAGTAAGCGTTTGCCATGGAATCCTTCAGGATCACTGGGATAAGACTAGGAGGAACTGTCTTATAGTGGCTCCGGTCCTTCTTGGAGGGCCATACTCAGAAAGTGGTGCCGACCGCATTCCTTTGTAGAAACCTGTCCAGGCCCATTTCTCAGTCCCCACACCCACCTCTAGCCTAGTTTGTGGGAACAAGAGGGAGAGCCTTCTCAGTAGCTGCCCCTTGACTCTGGAACTCCCTTTTCCCCAATGAAGCCAGAATGGCCCCCTCCCTGCTGTCTTATCAGCAGCAGGCTAAACCCTTTTCATTAAGACAGTATATATATATATATATATATATATATATATATATATATATGAAAGCTGTTAAGATGAATTCAGGGGATGCTGTGGTTTTTAATTTTGGTTTTAACTGGGAATGGTTTTAATGGTTTTAACTGGGAATTTTAAAATGCTGTTTATATTTAATCCTGTTTTAATGTTTGCATATTGATGTATTTTAAATTATATGCTAATGCTTTTATGTCAAGCCACTCTGAGTCTGCTTCAGGAGAGATAAACCAGGGTATAAATAAATACATACATTAACATTTGCTTGCTCCACCATTGATTACTTGCATGATATTGTTTTCCTAATCAATAAAAATTGGGTCGGTAATCAAGGATTGGCTAATTTTCATCTCAGCTTAGATTAAATCTATTATCTTGTTTCAAAATGCAAGAAATATATCAGCTATTCATCTAGCCCTAGTCTTAGCCCAGGAATGCTAGCACAAAAGAAATAAGCACATTGAAAGAAAACAACACGTGACTGTAATATTAAATTTTGTTGATGCTTAATTTTCCCCTCTCTGTTCTTTTCTAAAGCAAAGCATTGCGAATATCCTCGTGTTCAGAATGGAAGAGTGTATGAATGGCAATCATCCTTTCCAAAGCGACCAGGTTCCACACTTTACTTTAGCTGTGATAATGGTTTTCTACCAGAAGATAAAAATACAGGGACTTGGCATTTATCATACTGCACTACTCGTGGCTGGCAACCAGAACCCAAATGCTTCAGTAAGTAAAATTTTCCTTGTATTCACCTTCCTTAGCAAGGAGAGAAATAATCAAGTATAGACATAACATGTTGCATTCAAATTAGTTTTGTGAAAAGTTCATTTCCAAAAAAAGCACTGACACAGGGATGAGAAAAGTGATCATTTGTCTTAGTCAATTCACATGTTTCATTTCTAGCTGTAAAATGCAAAATTATTGATGAGTGCAGCTGTAATGTAGAATTAATGCTGTTTGACAGCACTTTAACTGCTGTGGTTCAATATTGTAGTTTAGTGGGGCACCAGCATTCTTAGGCAGAGAAGACTAAAGACTCCATTGAGTCCATAGTACTAAGCCTAAGTACTTTCAAGCTGGAATAACTTGACAGTCAAATATACCCAAAGTTTGCACTTACAAAACAGGAAAGTAAATTTTCATAAGGAAGTAAACTCTCCAGAGAAAATTGATTCATTTCCAGTCCCAAATTTTCTGTTGTGTAATGTGCACAACAGAAAGGTTGTAATGTGAGAAAGAGAAAAAAAGATGTCTTTTGCTTATTCTGTGCTCCCCAAAGCTGGGATTTTCCTAATATCACATGCAAATGGCACATCTATAAAGTGGACTTGATCCAGTGTCCAGGCATTAGTTCAAGTCAGCTTGGTGACCCTATAGACACTCCCTCAGCTACTTTGGAGGCAACAGGTAGTCCCATTGCGCAGCCATGCTGAATATCCCCTTTCCTCCTCCCTAGCTGTCAAACTTGACACCAAGGTAGCTGTCAGTGCCATATTTGTCAACACCCGTGCTTCACTGTCATGGTATATCCCCAGGCTCCTTGATCCTTGGAAGTATAGGATTGCTGACAGATCTGGTTAGGAAATGCCCCAACTATCTTGAATATTCCTAACTTGGAGGTCCACTGAAATACTAGTTCAGGATTTGGGTTATCCCCTTAGTTAACTTAAGTCGATGGTATTTAGCCATCAATGGGATGATCAGATATTACACTGACCTAAGTAGTTAGTGTAGATGTGCTCAAGGTAGTGGAAGTCCAAACTCAGGGCAACTCATGAATTTCAGCAAACTCTGGGGCATTCCCAAATTTCTGCCAACATGGGGTAAAACAGGGTTTGCTTCGTATAGGCTGGAAGTCCCAGGATTTTGTGTGGACATCATGTCACTATTTCTGGTCCTTTTCAACATTTGTAGCCAGGGTAGACAGGGTCAGAGAAAGCATCATCAATTTTAATTCTGTCCAGACACAATCCCAAGAACCACTACAGTTGACAATCTTCAAAGGCATCTTCTTCCGTCATTTATTACAGGATTGGTAAGGCTATTTCTTTGTAGAACAGGTTGCAGCCAACATACCAAGCAAAGCTAAGACCACTTTGATTATCATAGGCTTCCAGGAATAAAGCAGGATCAACAAACTTTTCTGACCTTTCAGTGGAAATGCAACTCTGTCCTGCTGATTACGTTGAACACCTATGCATAGAGCAGAAGCAGAACCATCTTTGTCACATCTGTATTGATCCTCAAGTTATTGTCCCATGTGCAGTCAGTAATTGAGCCAAGACACTGGTTCCGAATTCCCATTGCGTTATCCAGTTTAGATAGAAATAATCAATTAGTCATAAGGGCAGGCTTCATTGGAGGCTTTTAAATAGAGTTTGGTTGGCCATCTTTCAGGGGTACTTTGTGCTTTTCCTACATGGCAGGGGGTTGGACTAGATGGCTCATGTCTCTTCCAACTGTATTATTCTATGAATTGATGTTCATTGGTGAGTAGGAAGTTATATCCAGTCCCTCACATCAGGGAAAGGCAGTGTGATAAAAGGAAGCTCTGTCTCATCCTTCAGAGCTTCACTCTCCAAGGTCATAGAATTTCCTTTCCTAACACAGTTAAGCAATGTTCAAATGACTTGGGGAAGCACAGAGAACTCTAACTGTAAACAGGCGTGGGATTCAGAAGGGAGTAAATGTGTACTGTGTTTCTGAACTGAGTGAAGGAAAAGGCCTGACATATCTCAGTTTGAATATTTTTATTATACATTTGGAACTAAGCACTGTTAGAATGGAAAATTAATACAATATTTTGAGATAGTTTTCAGCATTGTTCATAATGTAATCATATGTGCTGTGTGTTTGCTTAAATGGGTTGCATGGCATGCCATTCACTCTTGAAAGTACCAGAAAAAAAATCCATAGTTCTTATGGAAATCTTTTAGATTTTCAAAGATTAATAGCAAGAAAATGTGTTTTGCTCTAAGATTATAGGCTCTCTCTAAAATAATGAAATATATTAAAATCAAAAATCTATAAAAGAATGTTACATTTTATTGGCCAAGCAAATTCTGCAAAATACATTATGCAAGTTTTCAAAGCTTCACTGGCTTCTTCATCAGGCAAAGATGCAGAAAATAATCCAGAGGAAACAAAATGATGATGTTTGAGCCTCTCAAGTCTACATTTTATCTCAAATGTTACTTCTGTTGTTAATTAAGATAAATCTGGTCTGGAGTGATCTCAGCAAATGCAAATGCTTCTCCCCTTCTGTGCCATATAGGAACTAGTGACAACAAGTGAAAAAAACAGACAATAAAATGGTCAAATGAAGGAGAGGGAAAAAGAAATTGGATGTATGGATTTATCTCCTATTACTTTTTAGCTACCATTGTAGAGGAGATTACTTCAAAAGTACCCTATTTCATCAAATCATGTTATGTTGATAAGAATGTATGTTGCATGAAATATGACAATAGAGAGACGGGTTGATATATTTTGTGGTGAAGTTCAAATTTATCTAGTACTAAGCAAGCATTCTTAATTAAAATCCATTATAGGGCATATAGTACCCAGGTTGATATCAGGTTAGAAATGCTAGATCTCTGGAGATTCACCCAGTGCTTAACTTTGCAGCATGCCTACCACCCCATTACAGAATGAAGAAGTTAAAAGGGAAAGGAATGATTTTCCCCATCCCATTTTTAACATTTAAAAATGTATACAGATTTTAATTTATGTCATCTGTCTATATACTTGGTGTAAGAATACACTTTGATTCCCTATAATAATTTTGCATAGGTGATGCAACATAATTGTTCTTTTGCTTTTAGAACAATGTGATCCTCCTCGACGAATTCCACATGGTTTTTTAAATTATTATCAGCGGCCACTCATAGAGGGCAATGTGATTTCATATGGATGTGATAGAGGATACAGTCCTGCAAATCAGCAAACAACAACCACATGCACAAAAAATGGCTGGTTTCCAACTCCAAGTTGCATTGCTCAAGGTAAGCAGGTTTTAGTTCGTTGTTGAAAATATCCAATCTGAGATTATTTCTTTCCTCTGTTTGCAGAGTATACTTTTTTGACTTTATTTACACAGCTGAAGTAGTTGGATGCATTGCGCATACATCTGGAAACCCATGGTAATTCACCAAGAACAATGATAGGGAAGGACTTCACAGGAGCTATTATTGGCTGGCACTTTTACATGCACCATATTTTCACAGAAACATCATTGCTGTTATCCTATGGGAGACACACAGATACATGATAAGGAATGAAGCTGTTTCTCTAAGTTGTAGCCATGGGTTCGTATGAATCTTCATTAGAAAAGGCAACCTGATTTTTTTCCAAAAACATTTTTTTTCTCTCATATAGTTTTCCAAACCTAGAGTTTCAATTATCCTTCTTGGGAAAATGCACCTGAAAATTAAATTTGAGGAAGGAGGGAGGGAAGGAAGGTGAGAGGCATGATGATGAGTACAGATCACCTGAGTCTCAAGGCTGGAGCCGAGCTATCACCCATAAACTCATAATGGCTGGTTCTGCCTTGCAATTGAATATCTGGATATCATTAGCACCTACCACCATGTCTCTAGGAGGAAAAAATGTGGATTCTGTAGGAGTAAAGAGAGCAGAGTACAGGCAGTCCCCAAGTTATAAACATTTGACTTACAAATGGGGCATGAGACATAGGAAGTGAGATAAATCTACTCCTCAGAAGGGTATGTGAATCCAGGAAGAGATATCATGGGGAAAAGAAGTCTCCACGGAATCATTATACTCTATCCTTCTTTCCACGACAGCCACATTTTCTGAAATCCAATTATCACAGGGACAGAAAGTGAGAGGAAATATTCTGAACAGGGGTACAGACAGCAAAATAAATGTTACTGGGGTGATAACCCTCCCCTATGCTATCCAATAGATAGAAGAAAGGGAGGAAGGAAGGGAGGGAGGGAGGAAGGAAGGGAGGGAGGGAGGGAGGGAGGGAGGAAGGAAGGAAGAAAAAAAAAAGGAAGACTGGATTTACCAGTATGAAGAATCAGCTACTATACCTTTAGAGAGGAAACCATGATGAACTTAGCAACAGCTTCCCTGCCACCTTACTGGAAAATATGTATGTGTGCCGCCATCTAGATATCTTGGTTATCATTTATCTATGATCTAAAAGTAAAATATCTTCTTTAAAATGCTCTTTTTCTTTTATAATATATATTAAGAATTTATATTTTCTAGGAATGGAATTTGTTTTCTATCTACTATTTTTTTTTGGTCGTGTCAGGAGTGACTTGAATGACTGCAAGTCACTCCTGGTGTGAGAGAATTGGCCGTCTGCAAGGACGTTCCTATGCTCCTCATCCACCAATCTGCATCTGTTCATACTCCAAACTTCAAATGTATGTGCACCAAAGAAAGGCAAAATCAATTCAATGGGATCCTACTTGCACTGCTACATATTGACATTCAGACAATGTAGACATTTTTTTCCTAAACAACTTTGGAATCTTTAAATGGTTCTGGCCCAGTCTATCTATCTGAACGCATCTCTCCCTACGAACCCCCCAGGAACTTAAGATCGTCTGGAGAGGCCCTGCTCTCGATCCCGCCTGCTTCGCAGGCACGTTTGGCAGAGACAAGAGACAGGACCTTCTCTGTGGTGGCCCCACAGCTGTGGAACTCCCTCCCTAGGGATATTAGATCAGCCCCCTCCCTCCTGACTTTCTGAAAAAGAGTAAAAACTTGGCTCTTCAAGCAAGCATTTGGAACCCTGAAGTAAACAGACAAACTAGAGTTGGAAATTGACCAAGGAACGGACAAGACAATGTAATGGATGAAATTTGAATGAGAGGACATAGTCTCTTTTTAAGTTATTTATTATGCACTGTCATTTATGTTTAATTGCACTTGATGTTTTTGCTTTATCAATGTATGTATTTTGTTTCGGCATGGAATTCAGCCTTCGGGCTGAAATGGGAGGGATAGAAACAATGTAATGTAAATGTATTTTTCTCCTTTATAATGAGACAATATTTTTTATAAAACTATCACAAAGATCTTTCTTATTTGTATCATGTCCCCATTTAGATGTAACCTGTGGAGAACCTCCTGTAATTGCTAACGGTGATATCGTGGTGAACAGAGACAATATTGTGGTGAACAGAGACAACATTTATCTTCCTGGTCAAGAACTGCATTATAAATGCCATAAAGATTTTGAAATATCTGGACGAGATACTATAAGGTGTGAAAATCGGGCATGGTCAGAACCACCAACATGTGAAGGTATGGATGAATTATTTCCAAATCCTCTTGCAAAGTTTCAGTGGTAAGCATTGAGAAGAAAAAGAAAAGAAAATGGAAGGGATTGGAAGGAAGGAGACACAGGGTTCTCCAACCTTCTAATGCATGTTTAACTATTTCTGATGTGAAGGTAGAGACACATCTCATTATTACATTTGAAGGACAAATAGAAATGACAAATGAAAAAAACTAACCACTCTAAGAGGAATCCAGAAAAGAAATCCAATTCTGTTAAAGGAGGGAGGAGGTTTGCTGATGCAAGGCTTCAGAAAAACAGACATTACAAATGTACAGATATTGTTTTTGTTTTTCAAATGATCTTTCAAGGATTGTTTTCTCCAACATTTTAGATGTGAGTTGTCCCCCTCCACCTGACATTCTTCATGGTTGGCTTCGAGGAAATAGAAAACCAAAGTATTCGCCTAATGAAAGTGTGCAGTATCAGTGTGAAAATGGATACTATATGTCTGGATCTCGTATAGTAAAGTGTTTAAAGAAGCAATGGTCAGAAGCACCCCAATGCAGAGGTATTTGATCCCATTCTGATATATCTTGAAAGTGAGGTACAAATTAAAATGGAAGTTTTCTCTTTTTTTCTATGTAGACTTTTGATTAGCTTCTCAAGAGTGAAAGGAAAAGTCTCCCATGATTTTTAGCAATGGCTAAAGACGACCTACCTACTTGAGGTCAGCTCATCCGACATGTAGTTCAACTTATGTGGCATAGAATGACCTATCATCCATTTTGTCTCTTATTCAGGATTGCAAGGGTTATAAGAAGGCTCAAGTCTTGCTTACCAAAATCCATAGCTGAGGTCAGCACTGATATTTCTATGCAGGAAAACACATTTTTGCAAATTATTTCGTATCCAATTACTTCTGATTTCTGCACAGAAAACAATTTTTTCCATACAGAAATTAATATTTCTGTGTTGAAATTTTATTTTCGACAGAGAAAAATATGTGTTCTGCATACAAAATGATCTTTTTGTACAATTTTTCATGTGCCTGTTGTGTGTGGCAAATTGCATGTGCATTTTTTGTAGAGAATAAATCTCTACATTAAAATTTCCATCAGTCCAGGATTCTTCTACTCCAAGCTTCTTATAACTTGAGAAACATTTTGCCCAATAATCTCTCCTTTTTCCTAGCAGGAAGGTGTTTGAAAGGCTTGGATAAATAAATGTCATTCTGTATTTTGTGATAATACTGTTTGCCTGTTTGTCTGAATTGCATGGATTGATACAAGCTCATTTTGGTGTCCATGCCTCAGAGCACAATATGGGATAGATTACTGTTTGCCTTTTCCAGTACTGTTGACTTTATGAGTAAATGCTCTTTCTTGCCAAACTAAAGATGAAGAATCCCATGATTTGGTTTGTACAATTTTCAAACTGTGTTGATGCACAAATTCATTCTGTATCACTACTAGTTTAAATTTTCTTGGTTAAAAACTTTGCATGAATGTACACATATATTTCTCCTAATATCTGCTTTCTGTTTGCATTTCTTTAAATACATTACATAAGTATTTTAGTACAGATTTCATTTTATGTATGTATTTATTTATTTTGAGCATTTATATCCCGTCCTTCTCACCTCTGAAGAGGTTTACGGGATGGCTACAACAGGCAGCCATTAGATGCCAACACAGTACATTAAAATCACAGTTACAATTAGCATAATTAAAAACAATTATAAACATTCCATTTTAAAACAGTTCACCTGTTCAAAATCATAGTCCAGGTCAATCCATTGCAGTAACTAAAACATTCTCTTCCCAGTTAATCCATCTATTGTTCAAATGCTTGATCCCATAGCCAGGTTTTGAGTTTTTTTTACGAAAGGTCAGGAGGGTGGGGGCAGACCTAATGTCATTGGGGAGGGAGTTCCACAGCCGAGGAGCTACCACGGAGAAGGCCCTGTCTCTCATCCCCACCAGTCATGTCTGCGAAGGTGGTGGGACCAAGAGCAGGGCTCCCTGGATGATCTTAACGTCCTTGGTGATTCATAGAAGGAGATACATTTGGACAGGTAAACTGGGCCGGAACTGTTTTTAATCAGCAAACTGTTCCACTACATTTGACAAGCATGAAGTTTGGATTCTATTTCATTTCTTCATTAAGAAAATATGAGTTGAGTTGGTTTGAATTTAGTTGTATGAACAAGCAAACTTGTTCCCACTGCTGCAATGAACTTTAATGAGTGTTGGAAAAAAATGAATGATTATTTCCCCCGCATATTACAACCCAAGAAAACCCCAATGCCATGACAAAACATACATATTACTTGTACTTTATAGAATAATATGTATGTTGTTCATGGTTATTTTTTCATTTGCCCATTTTTATATAATCATAATGCTTTATTTATAGCTCTCCCTGTCTCCTCAAAGGGAATCAGGGTGGCTTACAACAAAATAAAAATAAGTGGTAAACATTCAATGACTGGGGATAAGGTATAATAAAAACAAGCTCAATAAAAATGATAAAAAGCAACTTAAATGAACAAGACATAATACAATCCACACAATAACATCATATTAAATCCTAAAAATCTCTTAAAATTTGACTAAAATTATTGGATTGAGGATGGTAAACAATAGATTAATGAAGGTAGATGTTCAGCAATTAGGTAAGGGTGCATATAACGTGTAATTAGTCCTCCTTCTCTCCATAGGCTAAAGTGCATAGATGTGATTTTAAAAGCTTTTTAAAGGAGAGGAGATAGGGGGGCATTTTTAATTTAGGGAAGGAGTACCAGAGACGGGGAACGATTGCAGAGAAGGCCTTTTCTCTTTTCCTCATCAGCTAGGTTTGAGACAGAGGTGGGACCTAGAGCAGGGACTCTTCTGCAGACCACAGTGCTCGTGCTGATTTGTAAACACAGATGCGTTTTTTCAATAGTCTGGGTCCGAACCATTTAGGCTTTATAGGTAATAACCAGCACCGCAGACCAGCAGCCAGTGGACATGCTGTAACATAGGAGTTGTCCGCTCCTTCTACGGTGCTTCAGTTAGTAATGTGGCTGCTGATTTCTAAACCAGCTGCAGCTTCCGAACCATCTTCAAAGGCAGTCCTATGTAGAGAGTGTTGTACTAGTCCAGGTGAGATGTTTCTAAGGTGAAAACTACCATGACCTGGTTGCTCAAGCCATGGGTGCAGCTGGTGCAAAACTTTTAATTGTGTGAAGGCACTCCTGACCACTGCCAGCACCTGCGATTCCAGGATCAGCGATGATTTCAGGATCACCCCCAGACTACAAACCTGTGTCTTCAGAGGAAGTGTGACCCCCCTCCAACACAGGCTGTAGCCCCACACTTCTGTCTGCCTTCCAACTAACCAGTAGTACCTCTGTTTTGTTTGAACTTACCCTCAACTACCCCTAAACCAGTCCATCACTGATGACAGGCACTGGTTTAGGGGTAGGACGGCATCCTTGGCATTTAGTAGAGAGGAGTAATAGTTGGGTGTCATCCACATAAATTTGACACCAAATTCCAAAACTCCGTATTATCTCTCCGTATTATCTCTCCCAGTGGTTTCATGTAAATGTTAAACAACATGGGGGACAGAAATGAAAACTGAGGGACTCCACAGTTTCCCAGCATCTCCTTCTGGGTTCAACCCTCCAGGAAGGACCAGTGCCACTGTAGAACAGTGCCCCAAAAAGTGGTATCGAAAGTTGCTGTGAGGTCCAGGAGAAGTGGCAAAGACACAATCCCTCTATTTAGCTCTCTTTGTAGATCATCCACCAAGGTGATCAACACCATCCCTGTCCTGTAGTCAGGCCTGAAACCTGATTGAGATGGATTCAGATAATCAGTTTCATCCAAGAACCTTTGGAGTTGTGAGGCCACTACCTTCTCTAGAACCTTGCCCAGGAAGGGGAGATTGTATAGTGGCCTATAATTACTCAACTGAGTGGAATTCAGTTCCAGAGTCTTCAACAAGAGTCCCTGAAATTAGTAGGCATTATGCCTTGGGTCAGGGAGGCATTTACCAGCACCTTTGCCCACTCTGCCAGTCCCCCCCCCCCCACCGATTTAATGAGTGAGAATGGTCAAGGGTCCAGAGAACAGGTGGTTGGTCTCATTCCTCCAATGATCTTGTCTACATCCTTGGGCTGGATAAGTTGAAAGGAATCCACAGTATCATGACAAACAGATGCTTCAGTTACATCCACTGAGACTGCATTAATATTGGTGTCAATGTCGGAGCGGATCCAAGTGGCTTTATCTGCCAAATTCCTCATAATGAACTGTCAATTGATCAGGGATCCATGGCTGTGCAGGGTTTAAGAGTGCCCTGGTCACTTGAAACAGCTCTCTTGGGCAGTTCCTTGCAGATGCAATGTTGGTTGCAAAATATTTCTTTGCTGCCTTCATTGTCACAGAGTAGACTTTTAAATGAGCTCTTGGTCAGATTCACTGTGAGATCTACACCAACACTGCTCTAGTCTCCATTTCAATTGATTCATCGCGGTCAGTTCCCTAGAGTACCAGGAAGTTGATTCGGCTCTGCTTTTTGAAAGATGTTTGAGAGCGATTGTGCCAACTACCCTGGCTACCTCTGTGTTCCAGAAGTCTGCCAGAGCTTCAACAATATCACCTACCAAAGAGGCAGGAAAATCCCCAAGAGACATCAGAAATCCATCTGGATCCATAAGCCTACTGGAGTGTTCCTCTTGATTGGCCCTCCACCCCTGCAGAGGTTTAGAGCCCCAGTGAGACTAAACCTGGCCAGGTAGTGATCAGTCCATAACAAAGGAACTCTGGACAGTTCCTTGACAATATCGTCACCATCATCCCACTCTAAACAGAAGACCAGGTCTACAGTGCGTCCAGTGCTATGGGTTGGGCCAGAAACCACTTGGGACAGACCCATGGTTGTCATGGCAGCCATGAAGTTCTGAACCACTCCTGACAGGGCAGTCTTGGTGTGGATGTTGAACTCTTCCAGCACTACTACCATTGGGAATCCAACACCAGGCCTGAGACCACCCCAGATAGCACATGCAGGGAGACTGTTGTGTAGCAGGATGAACACTACACCAACAGAATCCCTGTTCTGTCCTGGCCACTCACCCTTACATGGGCACACTGGAATGTGGTCAACTGTGGGACTGGACACTTGACCAGGTCAATGGAGTCTCGATTAACTATTGCGACTCCTTTTCCCCATCTCTAGATCTGGCTTGCTGCTGCACACTGAAACGTGGTGGGCAAAGTTGGGAGAGATTTGCACCCCCCCTCCCCCCAATCCAGACAGGTCTCAGTAATACAGACTAGGTCTGCATGCTCATCCAAGATTAAATCTGTTGTTTTTCCATTCACCAACCTGGCATTAAGCAGCAGCTTGGAGGGCCTGCTATCTTGTTTACCTAGACAGATGTGGGTGGAGTGGGTGGAGTGGGTGAATCAATTGAAATGGAGACTAGAGCAGTGTTGGTGTAGATCTCACAGTGAATCTGACCAAGAGCTCATTTAAAAGTCTACTCTGTGACAATGAAGGCAGCAAAGAAATATTTTGCAACCAACATTGCATCTGCAAGGAACTGCCCAAGAGAGCTGTTTCAAGTGACCAGGGCACTCTTAAACCCTGCACAGCCATGGATCCCTGATCAATTGACAGTTCATTATGAGGAATTTGGCAGATAAAGCCACTTGGATCCGCTCCGACATTGACACCAATATTAATTGGTGTCAATGTGGGTGGAGTCGGCCCAGGGGTGGGAGGTGGCCCCTGGGTCACCTCCCCTTTTTCTACATCTCTGAATACTATGATGTAAATGGATGGAAAACACCGACCCCATGTAACTCTCTCTTGCCCTGGTACATGTCTTGCCTTACCTTCTATGTTATAAAATTGTTAAAGTGCTGATATGGGGAAGGCCTTAGAATAAAGTGCTAATGGGTTGTCGGCCTATTCTTGGTTGATAAATGTGTGTGGATTGATTGTGTGTTGATTGAAAAAATTGCATTTAAGGTTAAATTTGGATATCCTAAACAAATATGCTTGAGATGTTATATCTTGGCTGGATTATTCAAACATTTAAGTTGGAAACCTATAATTAATGGATCTGGAAGAATGCAAGATGTCAAGCCTACTTCATTACTGATGCTTGACATCATATCGTGTTTTGAAACAGTTAGCTTGACTTTTCTCTTGTGCATAGAATTGGAGACTACTGGTAATAGAAGCTTCCTGGTTTGTTATAACACTCATGCATGGACAATGGATGCAATTGTATGTGCTATTCCAAGGCTCAAAAATTAAACATTAAGTTAGATATTTAGGGAAGTTCATATTCCATACATCTAACCTGTTCTGCTTCCCCTTTCCCCCACAAAAATATATTTGTCAGAAATTAAATTTATGAATTGAATGAAGATTGGTTGCCCTTTCATTCCAGTCTTAGAGACCTACAAATACACACAAATTTTATGAAAACTGGATCAGGCTGAATCCTATCAGTGAGCCTTAACGGCTTTATGAAAGTGGTGGTTATAGATGAAATGGCAGAGCTTAATTGTCCTGGGCAAGAATTCCAAGCTAAATAAAAGAATGGCCAGAAAAGAAGTAGAAGAATTGCAAGTACTAATACTATTCTATATTTTTGCTACTACTTAAAACTAATATATAATAGGTACTAAAAGTAATCTTCAAAACCGGATAGGAATAAGATAAACACTGGGAGTAAACAGGTGAACAAAATGCAGACTTGTTGAAATCCTATGTACACAAAAGCAACTGTGTGGTCTATTTGAACTCTTAATAATAAGGAGAATCATCACTTGTTCTTCTTCTTCTTCTTTTTGTTGTAATTAATTGTCCATGATTCATTAACAAACACATACAGTTTAGTTTCCATTCATAAAAATGAAAAGTATGTCTTTGGACAAGTATTTTCCCTTATTTTCGTTTTCATATTTGTAACAGAGGGGAAGGATATACATTCTCATAGTATTTGCAATCATAATGAATGTACTGAGGAAAAGTTGAAATAAATAACCATTCTTATCTCAGTTGCGTTGACCTTGCAAGCTCTTCCTGAAGACACAATATTGGAAAAACCCCGGACTCATCAATTCAGCTTTCAACAAAAGCAGCACTTTATCTTTATTTACAAAATATATACACAGCAATCTCTGATCATGTCCGTTCACATCGGCACAATGCACGAAGTACATTGCAAGCTTCTTTTCCAATTTGCAAAACAAACTCCAAAAGTGACACTCTACCAATTCTACACATCTCTATTGTTTTAACCCATGCATTTCTGAAACCATAAAGTTTATAAACTATAAGTGATTTTCACAACAGAAAAAATTACATACTGAGAAAAAAGCTGTTTTCTGATTCATTGTTCAATTCTTTTCTAAAGTTAATACAGGAAAATGTGGTCATCCACCTTCTATTGAAAATGGAGATTTTATTGAACTTGTAAAACAAGAATATAAATCGGGTGATTGGGTGACATACAAATGCCAGCGTTTCTACAACATGAAAGGAAATGCAGTAGTACGTTGTCAAGATGGCCTTTGGTCGGACACCCCAGAGTGCATAGGTATGAGAATAATCTCAAGACTTCATAAAATTTAATGGTATAGATCTTGTTTAATATAGAAAAAAGTAAAATTCATGTATGTGTCGTAGCTTTAATAGATTTATCTAGTCAATTAAAAAAATTGAATTCTACACAATATAAGCATATACTTATAACTATTTCATGTTACAAGTATTCAATCCAATGCATTCAGAATTATGGAGTTGGAAAAGCTGTTGCAGGTCATATACCAGTAGTAGTTTCCTTCTTAGTGTAAGACATACACAGATTAAGCTGCCTTCATATGCCTTCTATATTTCTCACAGAGAGTTTTCATTACTTCTGTAATCCTGGGGAAGGTGGGATTTATACCATAGGTTTGTATTTCTCATTTGTACAGAAAGATAAATAGCAATGCGGGACTTTCTGTTAAATAGTTCTTGGATTTATAGGATTTGGGTTTTTGGGTTCCCCATGTCACTGAACTATCATAATTGTAGTCCTATGTATTTTCTTATGAAGTATGTTGAACCCCTACCAGAAGAGATTCTCTCAATCTGTCTCCATTTCCATCCTCATTGGGAGTTCAGTGGGACTGAGCCAGAGAGTTTCTCCTACAGATGACACTCTTACTTCCATTGGGAAACCTGCTTTTGTTTACTACTATTGGGAATTATATATACTAACCACCAACAACTGCTAGGCATGGCACAATATCAACCACCATCAACTGCAAAACATGACACATTCACAGGGGAGTCCATACCCTTCTTGTCATCCTTTTTGGGAAATATAGAAATGTTAATTTTTCCCCTGATATTTTGTGGGATGCCATAATGTATTTATTTTAACAGGTGACAAGCTAAAAGCAATTCGATATAGTAACACGATTTTCCTAATCTCTTGAAGTAATCATTTTTGACCAATCTTAGATATCACTACATCTCTTTCTACTTTTGGATGAATTGTTTCATAAAAGAACTGTGCTTTTATTGTGTATTTCTGGCTAAATGCTCTGAATATTTCAGTCCTGTGCTTTTATTATTTATAAAAACTTTAATAAACTGTGTTTTTCTGCAGTCCCATGTACAGCAAGTGAGGAAGTCATGGAACGTAACAATATAAGGCTGAGGTGGTCAAAGGCTGAAAAAATATATTCCGGAGATGGGGATACAACAGAATTTATATGTAAACATGGCTATCGTCCAGTTGTGCCTCCTGAGCTATTCAGAGTACAATGTGTCAATGGCGCATTTGAATACCCACGATGCGAATGATATGTAAGTATATTGCTGTTAAAGACAAGGTGTTCAATGAGATAGCTATTCTGACTTTTTCTTTTTTTAAAAAAATCAGTAGACATATAACTATTTCTGAACGTTGGGGGGAAATGATACCCTGTCATTTTGCGTTACTGTATAGAAAATTCAAGGAGATAGCTCTTGTAGTTTTTGTTAAATACATTGTTTATAAAAACTTTAAAATTTTTCCCAAAATCCATGGATAAGTGAAATATTCTGAAATTGTATGGGCTTATAGTGGTTAATGTGTTCTACCATTGTAGCAAGTTTCACCCCAATAGATGTAAAAATGAGGGAGAAAAGAGCCCCTGAAGTTTCCCCACTTGCAAAATTATTATAATGAACAAGTAACAAAATTTTGTTACTCTCTTTATAGTAATGAAATTGATACTTTAGAAACACTTTAGAAATGAAACACTGGAATTCCTAAGTTTGTAATGAATTTTAAAACATTTTTAATTGATTGCTCAGCCCTAATAGAGACATAAATAACAATGCTTATTACTTTAGCATTGTGAATAGATATATGTTTCGTCAGCGCATCTTTTGTTGATTGACTTGACCATCCTTTTGGCATCTTAGACCTACCATAGGAATGTAAAGAAGATTAAGGAATTACCTTAAAAAAAGATACATTGGGATATTTTTTTTGGTGCATATGATATGGGGAGGGAGGGAGAGAAGTAGCTGATGGCATTATTGCTGTTATCTAGATGGAAACAGTTCTAGTTAGGAACAGTTTGCATGGATTTTCCTTTGAAAATGTCTTAAACTCAAGTGAATGGTAAAGTATGTTTTACTTATTTTGTACAAGTTGCCTTCTGCATACAGATCTAGACACATTTCATTATTTTTGAATGTATCTTTTCTGATTATATACGAGATTGTTTCAAATAATTAAAAAAAAGTAAAGTAAAAAAAAAAGAATATTTAAGTGTTTATCCTCGGTAAAAATGATGATTTATCTGAAAACACTTCAGAAAAAAACATCAGTTGCTTTGCAACATTTATTTATTTCCTCCTTTAGGACAGTAAACAGATTGATTTTTTAAGAAAATCAATAACAATAATAGGAAAAAGACACAAGAGGTTTTTGGCATAGAGCTTATAGTTTTGCACAAGTTCATCTTGTTTGTTTTTGCTCCAAATTCAGGGAATTTGTACAAAACATTGTTTAGCAATGTTTTTATTAAAAGAGCCCCAATGTTAAAACTTGAACATGAAACAAAAACTTATATAATGTTCCCCAGGAAAGAGAACACTTCTGAAATATTTAATTTTTGAGTAAATGAATTAAATTAAGGGAGATTGACATTTACACACCTCTAGTCTCATTTACCTATACTACAGGCATCTGATTTTTGCATGCTACACTTAATTTGATGAGTGGGGGATAGTATGCATCACTGAGCTAAATTAATTGTTCATCAAAATAAATAGAAATATATCAAAATTTGAAAACATTTAATGTCAGCAATGATTGATTCAGGATGCTTGTGTGGCTGGGGAGTAGACTGGATGGCCCTTGTATTCTTTTCCAATTCTAAGATTCTACCTCAACCATTTAAAAATTGATGCCTTTCTTTCAAACGCTAATTTTTGTTAATAAAAAGAGAGCCCTAATATAGTTGCCTTAACACAGTGTTTCTCAACCTGGGGGTCGGGACCCCTGGAGGGGTCATGACGGGGTGTCAGAGGGGTCACCTAAGACCATCAGAAAACACCGTATTTTCTGTTGGTCATGGGGGTTCTGTGTGGAAAGTTTGGCCCAATTCTATCATTGGTAGGGTTCATAATACTCTTTGATTGTAAGTGAACTATAAACCCCAGCAGCTACAACTCCCAAATGTCAAGTATCATTTCCCCAAACTCCACCAGTGTTCACATTTGGGCATATTGAGGATCTGTGCCAAGTTTGGTCCAGATCCATCATTGTTTGAGTCCACAGTGCTCTCTAGATGTAGGTGAACGACAACTCCCAAACTCAAGGTCAATGCCCACCAAACTCTTCCAATATTTTCTATTGGTCATGGGAGTTCGGTATGCCCAGTTTGGTTCAATTCCATTGTTGGTGGAGTTCAGAATGCTTTTGATTGTAGGTGAAGCCCAGTAACTATAACTCCCAAATGACAAAATCAACTCCATCAGTATTCAAATTTGGGCACATTAGGTATTTGTGCCAAATTTGCTCCAGTGAATGAAAACACATATTTACATTCTGATTCATAATAGGAGCCAAATTACAGTTATGAAGTAGCAACAAAATTAATGTTATGGTTGGGGGTCACCACAACATGAGGAACTCTATTTAGTAGGGCTGGGCAGTTTCGTTTCATTAATTCGTAATTCGTTAAAAATTCGTTATTTTTTTTATAACGAAGCGATAACGAACCATTCTGGAGCAACTTAAAAACGAAACGAATTTTTGAATTCATTTCGTAAATGCTTCGGATTCGTTATGTATTCGTTTCGTTATCGGTTTGAGGTCGTTTCGTTATTATTTCCGCATGTCTGGGGCAAGTTTTATAGTTGTTTTTTGTTTAATTAGTGAAAAAAATTATAATATCACACCAACAGTCAACAACAGAGGGAGAGGGAAGCTTCAGAAGTTCCCCCTGTCCCATTTGGAGGTTTTTTAGCGTATTGCGCGGTGGCGTCCGCCATTAACGAATCGATTCGTTATTGTTTCGTATTTGTTTTGTTAATGTTTCGTAATTTTTTTAACATTTACGAAATTTCGTAAATATCGAACTTTTTAAAAGAAAAATTTCGGAATTTTTTT
Organism: Anolis sagrei; assembly: GCF_037176765.1. Classification (NCBI taxonomy): domain Eukaryota; kingdom Metazoa; phylum Chordata; class Lepidosauria; order Squamata; family Anolidae; genus Anolis; species Anolis sagrei. Next base: position 113,351,271 of record NC_090024.1, read on the forward strand.
AAATATCGAAACGCAAAACCCCCCAAAAAAGAATCGATTTTAGAAACAAATTTTTCCATTGTTACCCAGGCCTAGTATTTAGGGGTCGCGGCATTAGGAAGGTTGAGAAACACTGCCTTAACATGCCTAGATATTGACACTAACTTATAGTACTGTATACTATCATTTGTGTATACAGCATTGCTTTGAAACAATTTGTGAATCGCATTAAACACTGTCCTGTTTTATATTAAGAATCCACATAACAAATAATTACCTGTGCTTGTAATCTTACCTGTTCACTTTGTATTTTACAGGTGTGAATATAAGGAATGGGGAGAAGTGTACAAGGAAGATTTTTTGATGAGCATGCCATCATCAGAAAAGATAGCTTAATTATCTTCAATAGCTTAAAATTACTCTAGATTTTTGCAAATACATTTTTCAAAGATTATCCACAGCTACTTTTAATGGGCTGTGAACATTTTAACAGACATGTTGTTTTTAGAAAACAGAACTCCAATATTTGTAAAGGGTGAAGTTATAGGAAGCCCATTGTCAATTTCCAAACAAGCAAATGTATTGAAAGGGGAAAAAATAAATGCACGTACTGTGAGTGTGAACTCATAATGGGGTTTAACAGACTAAAGAATACAGTAGCTGTATATAATTTCAGTAGTTACTTTTTGTTTGTAAAATGTTTGTGTATTTTGAAAAATAAAATAAAAAGCACCTATTTGCAAAAGTTGTTTTTTTTTTACTGCTGCAAAACTGTAAGGCCCTCCAAATCAGCTTCAGAAGAACCAGAATTGTCTGTCTGACATGTTTATGGACAACAGATATGGAGGGGATTTGTTTAGAGAAATAGAGACATAAGTCTGTGAGAACTTGGAAGCGCAAACCAGAAGGGGTGGAGATAGAGGATAGGAAATTGATTGCTTTTGGAATTAATTGACATTGAAGAACTTTCTTTACTATTCCTCATTCCAAAGAGAAGCATACTATAAAGTTGAGTGCAATCAGAAGAATGTCAGAACTAGCTTTCTTTTTCTTTTTTTTTGAGCCCCCGGTGGCACAGTGGGTTAAACCCCTGTGCCAGCAGGACTGAAGACCGACAGGACACAGGTTCGAATCCGGGGAGAGCACGGATGAGCTCCCTATATCAGCTTCAGCTCCTCATGCGGGGACATGAGAGAAGCATCCCACAAGAATGGTAACACATCAAAACATCGGGGCGTCCCCTGGGCAATGTCCTTGCAGACGGCCAATTCTCTCACACCAGAAGTGACTTGCAGTTTCTAAAGTTGCTCCTGACACGTCAAAACAAAGTTTTCTTTTGCTTCAGTAAAGGAATGAAATAAAGACTTGGTGTATCCAGAAATCACTGTGAGCCTATCCTTTGTTTCACAACTTTCCTATAAGCGTGCATTAAGCTAGTTCTCTTAAAAAAACCTTTCCCAGACACCTGGTGAGAGGGAAAATGCAGATATCAAAGGAAGGAGAGGAGAAAATTTATTTTTTATTTATTTATTTGGAGTGCTTCTACCCCGCCCTTCTCAACCCCCTAGGGGGGACTCAGGGCGGCTTACAAAAAAGGCACAATTCGATGACTGACAATTCATAAAATACAGTACAATATACAATATACAATACACAAATTTATCATATAATGTCAACAATTATAACTAATTAAAACAATCAAACAACATACTAGCAGCAATAAAATCATCTTGTGGTCAATGCTCGCCAATTCATAGTCAGTAATCCATCTAGCATTGTCATTATCCTTTCCTACTCTGGTCGTCATTGGTTGTCTTTGTCCATCTGCCAGGTTATCCTAAGGCCTGGTCCCACATCCAGATTTTTAGCTTCCTTCTACGAGAGATAGGGCCTTTTCTGTGGTGGCCCCGCGGCTTTGGAATGCCCTCCCTACTGAAATAAGATCAGCCACCTCGCTAATGGCATTTCGGAAAAAACTGAAAACTTGGATGTTCCAGCAAGTTTTCGGCTAACCTGACGTGATGATGTTTTGATCATGGATTAGCAATCTCGGACAACGAATTGGATTGTGACTTTAATTATGAGATGTTCTGGTCTGTATTGGTGGCCCAATACTATGTATGTATATGTATGTATTTTTATATTTTAATTTTACATTTTAAATTGGAATATTGTAGTTTTAAATATGCTGTAAACCGCAATGAGTCGCCGTATAGGCTGAGATATTAGCGGTATACAAGTGTACCAAATAAATAAATAAATAAATAAGGAGGGATGTTGATGATCTAATCTCCCCCGGGAGTGCATTCCACAGGCGAGGGGCCACCACCGAGAAGGCCCTGTCTCTTGTCCCCACCAGTCTCGCTTGTGATAAAGGTGGGGCTGAGAGCAGGGCCTCCCTAGCAGATCTTAAACTCCGAGGTGGGATGTAGAAGGAGATACGTTTGGACAGAAACCATCTCCCCTGGAGAGATGATGGTGGCCACACTGGAGCTGTACTTATCAAAAGTAGAGGGCGATGCCGAGGACCAACTCTGCCAGGGAGGTCGTTGAGCCCCACCCAGCTCCCAATGAGGAGCAGAATCACCCTGAGGAAGAAGACACCCCGAAATCGAGACAGAAAAGTGGTTAGAGACCTCTTCTCCCCAAAAGCCCAGTACTTAGGGAGAAAGTACTAGCAATGGAACATATGATACAAACCTTATCAGCGCAACTAGCAGAGATGAGGTGAGAAGTAGAAGCATCCTGGAGACCCGAGACAGAGTCCCCCAGAGTCCTAAACATACCATACAGAGAGCCATTTGTAGAATCATAGAATCATAGCATTAGAAGAGACCTTGTGGGCCATCCAGTCTATCCCCCTACTAAGAAGCAGGAAAATCACATTAGATGGCCATCTAGCATCTCTTTAAAATCCTAAGAAAGACTCCACCACAGTCTGGAGCAGAGAGTACCATTGCTGAAGAGCTCTCAGTTGGGACATTCTTCCTCATATTCAGGTGGAATCTCTCTTCCTGTAACTTGAAGCCATTGTTCCGCATACTAGTCTCCAGGGTAGCAGAAAACAAGCTTGCTTACTCCTCCCTATGACTTCCCCTCACATCTTTCTACATGGTCATCATGTCTCCTCTCAGCCTTCTCTTCTTCAGGCTAAACATGCCAAACTCTTTAAGCCACTCCTCATAGGGCTTGTTCTCCAGACCCTTGATCATTTTAGTCACTCTCCTCTGGACACATTCCAGCTTATCAACATCTCTCTTCAATTGTGTTGCCCAGAATTGGTCACAGTATTGTAGGTGTGGTCTGACAAAGGCAGAATAGAGGGGTAGCATGACTTCCCTGGATCTAGACGCTAGACTCCTATTTATACAGGCCAAAATCCCACTGGCTTTTTAAGCTGCCGCATGACATTGTTGGCTCATGTTTAACTTGTTGTCTATGAGGACTCCAAGATCTTTTTCATACTGTTTTCTCAGTAGATGAGACATCAGCAAACGGAGCCCCAGTAAGGGAAAAAACCAATTTCTTCAGAATGTAGAGAGAAGGGGAGACAGGACAAGAACAGTGCCTAGAGGCAAAACAGAGTTTAACAGGCTAAAGAGTACAGTAGCTGTATATAACTTAAATAGTAGGGCTGGGCGGTTTCATTCGTTAATTTCGTAATTCGTTATTAATTCGTTATTTTTTTATAACGAAGCGATATTGAACCATTCAGGAGCAACTAAAAAACGAAACGAATTTTTCCAATTCGTTTCGTAATTGTTTCGTAATTGTTTCAAAATCGTTTCGAAATTGTTTCGAAATTGTTTTGTTATTATTTCCGGATGTCTGGTGCAAGTTTTAGGGTTGCTGTTTGTTTTATCAGTGAAAAGAAATATAATTATCACACCAACAGTCAACAACAGAGGGAGAGGGTTTTTTTAGCGTATTGCGCGATCGCGCCTGCCATTAACGAATCGATTCGTAATTATTTCGTAATTGTTTCGTAATTTCCGAAATTTCGTAAATTTCGAACTTTTTTAAAGGAAAATTTCGGAATTCTTTTAAAAATCGAAACGCAAAAACCCCCTAAAAACGAATCGCGTTTAGAAACAAATCTTTCCGTGGTTGCCCAGCCCTATTAAATAGATACTTTTCTTTGTAAGATGTTTGTGTATTTTGAAAAATGAAATATAAAGTACCAATTTGCAAAAGTGATTTTCTTTACTGCTGCAAAACAACCACAGTATAATTTAGGCTTGAAACATGCATACTTATTGGAGATAAGCATCGGAATTCATGTCTGAGTTGACATATCTCAGCTTCCGCTGTTCAATTTGCTAATATGCTTATACAAATATTTAACCCCTGGTTGGTTAAAAAACTTTATTTTTTAAACAATCGTATTGCAGAAATTATATATTTAATCAAGATCAAATAAAAATCCTTCATATGATTGCTTCCCCTACATCGCCGTCCCCAAATCTATTAGACATGGTTAGGTCTAGTTGGAATCTTCGTTATTTACATAAAGTCAAGAAAAATCGTTTTTGAAGCGATTTTGAATTTTTTAAGAAAACCAGGAAGTCCCTTTGCCCTTCCCGTAACTTGAAGCCATTGTTCCGCATACTAGTCTCCAGGGAAGCAGAAAATGGCAAGGTTTTTTGCCATTTTTTGTTATGACTCATGAAATGAGTAGGACATGATTCAATGATTCAGCCCTCCCCCCTCTCTCCCTGGCTTCTGGTCCCTGGCCTCTGCTCAAGCCAAAGAAATGAGTTATAAATGGGAGAAGCATGAATTTGCTCCGCTTCTGTCTCAAGCCAGAAAAGCCAGCCAGTTTTAAACCCTAGAGAAGCGAGTTAGAAACGGGAGGAGCATGAATTTGCAAATTTCCTCTGCTTGCTTTTCTCTGCTCCTGGAGTAAAACAACTACTTTCAAAGTAAAGACCACGCAATGAAACAGGAAATAACACTTTCAAACTATTAACAAAATGATTTGGAAGTCTCGGAAGGTTCGAAAAGTTTTGAACTTTTTTCTGTGAAAATCGAAATTAACTTTAGAATCGAACCACCGGCGCCCCCTACATCCAAAATGAGTTTTGAACCATTTTTTAAAATCAAACAAGCCTACTATCCATCCATCCATCCATCCATCCATCTCTATCTATCTATCTATCTATCTATCATCTATCTATCGATCTCTCTATCCATCCATCTCTCTATCCATCTCTCTCTCTCTCTCTCTATCACTCTCTCTCTCTCTCTATGTATACATAAAACACATTTACTTCAGAACAATGCCTACAATAATTGCTCCCATCACACCTTTTCCCCTCGTTACCCCCTCCCATTGCAGCTGCTATTCATCTTTTTAAAATATTTCCAGGTGTATAATCTAGGATCTGTTCTTTCCATTTCTTTGTCTGAAAAAAAGGAGCGCAGAAAATGACAGTATATTTTGGCTGTTAGTAATGGATAAATATTTGCTTTCTGGTATATCATTTCTTTTGATCCCCAGATTAGACATTGTACTACTTCACCAGGATGTATAGGAATACTATAATAAAATTATTCCATAATCAAATATAGCATTGTAGATCTTGAAATGCAATGTGGTCGCCCAGGCCCGTAGCCAGGATTTCATTTCGGAGGGGGGGGGGGAGGATGAATTTTTTTCAGGGGGGTTCGGGGGGGGGGCTGAGTTTTGGGGGGGCTGAGTCTGAGTGAAAGAGGGTCTAGCCTAGCAAACCTTTTGTATCATTACCCCAATAACCTTATGCATATGGGATATATTGAATATGGTTATCAGATCATGATATGAATAAACATAACAGTTTAAATAATGCACCAGTAAGGCCTTTTCACGAACCACCATGAGAATTTCAGGGGGGCTGAAGCCCCCCGATCCCCCCCTGGCTACATGCCTGTGGTCGCCCACCTGCCATTCAACATGGAGATATTTTGGAGCTTCTTAAAGCAGATTATTCAGCAGGTGAAATTGTGACATACAAATGCCAAAGATTCTATGTGATGAGAGGATCACCGGAAGTACATTGTGTGAATGGTAATTGGACATAATTGCCAGTATGTATAGGTATGGAGAAAGACTTTACGCTTCCGCTTATTTTTTTGCAGGCTGTTATAAAGGTGAAATTACATTGATTTCATGGTATGCTGCTGAGTGATGCTCACATTGCAAAAAGGATGATTCCCCTAATTCCTTCAGGGCAGGCCCGTAGCCAGGATTTCAATTTGGGGGGGGGGGGGCTGAGTTTTTTTCAGGGGGGATTTTGGGGGGGGTGAGTTTTGGGGGTGGGGCTGAGTCTGAGTGGAAGAGGGTCTACCCTAGCAAACCTTTTGTATCTTTACCCCAATATATCCCCATGCATATGGGATATATTGAATATGGTGATCAGATCATGATATGAATAAACATAACAGTTTAAATAATGCACCAGTAAGGCTTTTTCGTGAACCACCATGAGAATTTCGGGGGGGGGGGGCTGAAGCCCCTCAAGCCCCCCCCCCCCCCCCCGGCTACATGCCTGCTTCAGGGAAAGTGTTAAGTGATGTCTGGAAAAGTTCCTTCAGAGTGACACAAGAGCAGCAAAGGGGAATGGGAATTATTGGAGACCACCACTTTGTCAGTGTATATTTTCATGTATGATGTATGTTTAAATGTAATTTCATGTAGTAGAAATGTGGTTACAATAGGATTGCATTGCCAGGATGTATGTTTACACAGAAGACTGTGAGAATGTGACCCTGAGTCTCTAGCTGTGAGAAGTTTTAGGGAAAGTCCGATAACTCCTAGCCAGCTGCAGTTTTGTTTTCATTTCCTACTTCCTTTGTTCTGTGTACTTCACGTCTGCTCGTTATGGTGTATGTTGTGTTTTGGAACTGCTTTAGTAAAGTTGAAACCAGCTTTTTTACCAGCGACTCCAGAGTCCATTATTCCTACTTCTCTTAACATTCCCCCAGCAACAGAAAGAGTATCCCTCTGGGCAGCTAAACCAGGAAATCCCAATTGGATGGCCTCCCAAGAGGGTCTTCCTCCAGGCGCAAACCAAGAATGGGCAACTTGGAAGTCCCTGAACAGACTCAGAAGTGGAGTGGGCAGATCAAAAGACAACCGGGATTGTGGCGCAGCTGGCTGAGTGTCAGCTGCATTAAGATCACTCTGACCAAAAGGTCATGAGTTCAAAGCCAGCCTGGGCTGGAGTGGGTGTCCAGCCATTGTGTAGCCTGTTGTCGACCTTTGCAACCTGAAAGACAGTTGCATCTGTCAAGTAGGAAAATAAGGTACCACCTTGTGTGGGAGGCTAAATTTAACTAATTTATGAGGCCATAAAGAAAAAAGACTCTGGGGAATGTGGAAGGGGGAAGAACTTCATTGGTGTCGTTGATGGACGATGAAAAGCAGCAGCTCCCCTGGCGGCCAGAAAAAAGTTAAATAGCCTCAGTGTATTTGTCTGTTAAATGTTGTTTGTCAAACTGGCATTTAATGTTTGCCATATATGTGTTTACTGTAATCCGCCCTGAGTCCCCTGTGGGGTGAGAAGGGTGGAATATAAGAACTGTAAATAAAATAAATAAATAAACCTGCTTCCATCAATTGTGATTAAAAAAAATGCCATACTATCACGAGGGTTGATTCCACTACAATTAGGTCAAATTTTATCTGCGGAATTTGGGGTGTGTGTGTGTGTGTGTGTGGGGGGGGGGGGATAATATTTCATCCCAAGGACAAAAATTGCCCCTGATCACTTGCTTATTGAATTGTATTGAATGATAGCTTTCATATCAGTGGAGCAGTTCATCTATTCTAAGTTATAATCCAAAATCCCTATTCAAAGTGCAGAACCCTCAGCCATATGTAGGCTCACCACCTTTCTACGTGGGTTTATAACTTGGAGTAGAATCAATCTTCCTTTAGAAGTCACCAGCTGCTGTTCTCCCATGATTTCAAGACTGCTGATGCACAGCAAAAGAAGCTATTCATAAGTTAGTGTGTTTGGTAGGCAAGCTTAGTTCTTTTTATGTCCAGGTGGTAATATAATATCAATTGTTGGAATAGCACTTTGATCATTGATTCCTGAACTGCACCACAAAATTCAGCAACTTTACTGGAAGTTTCGTCATCACATATCAAGCTTGTGATCGCAGTTCCAGTAACATCATGGTCAGGTTGCCAAAAACAACAGCAAATAACCAATTACATCAGGTTAGAAGATACAATAACATCAAAGACCTTTGGAGTGTATGTGTAGTTGAAAGAGAAGATCTTGTTTGGCAGATCTGGGAACTCCCTTCAGGACTATGAGGAACTGGCTGGTCTGTATTGCCCTGTTTCTTCAATGGATGTGCTGCATTTCCCAAGATGGTAAGTTATGAAGAGAAATGGGAATAGTCCATTTAAAGAGGAAATCGTTGAGGTATTCATTATAGAAATGTTGCTTTTACCAGGCTTCTAGTAAAAAGAATTAATTCAATTTTATATTGAATTTTCCAACATTAAGTTAAAACATTACTTTTCAATAAAGCCAGTGGAATTTAATTGATTCCTTCAAAAATGCATGTCTTTTCACTGTTTTAACCTTTCACTCCACCTTTAATAGCTATGAAAACATCACAAGCATTTTACTGACAATGCAGTTGACTCCCCTTTCTATTCTTCTCAAAGATAGGAATGAATAATTCCAGCAGTTTTCTTCCCACTGCAAAAAAAGACCTTTTAAATAAGTATTTGCAGTTCAGGAGTTATTCTGTGCATTTGCGCAGAAAAAAAGCTGGAAAAACAAAAACAAAAAAGGTGTGGAAAATATTATTTCACTGTAGTCACATTAATTTATGTGCAGAAAATGCTTTTCTATGCACAAAAAATTCCATGTTAAGAGTGGTGAATAGATTTGGTAGCTAAGTCGGTGTGATGGGCATTTAAGGAGCAAAGCATACCTTTTTCAGAGTTTTTTTTGTTTTTAATTCAGATAATTTGTTCCTTTTTAGTATGGCCTGACTTGTAAGCTAATTACTAGGCCTGGGCGGTTTCGTTCGTTAATTTTGTAATTCGTTAAATATTCGTTATTTTTAGCAATTACGAAATGAATACAAAACATTTTTTCAAACCCGGAAGGGTTTTTCAATAACGAAACGGCATCCTCCATCCTTTTTACGAGCTTCCGCCCGTTTCGGAAATGGGATGGAGGATGCTGGTGCCTGGGAGCCAATCCGGCGCTCCCAAGCACCCAAGCAGTGCACCGTGGCTGATTTTGATTGGCCGGGAAGCCCTTTAAAAGCGGCTCCGCGTGGCCTCTTTGCTCATTGTTGCGGAGGCGAGGGAGAAGGGAGGTCCGGGAGGGCGGCTTGCATTGGCTTGCATTGGCTTGCATTGGCTTGGTTGGCTGGCTAAGCTGGATTTCCTTGCATTGATTCCTTAATTCCTTAATTCTGTTGTTGGGAGAGCGAGGGCGGTTTTTGTTAATTTGTTAATTTTCCATTTTTAAATATTTTTGAAAAATACCTTTCTTTTATTCTTAAAAAAATCAAAAAATATTCTTAAAAAAGGAAAGAATCTTGTGAGCCTGTGTGTGTGTGTTTCCCCCTGTCTTGTGGCTGTTGGCTCCACAGCGGGGAGAGCATTTTGTTAATTTTCCATTTTTAAATATTTTTGAAAAATACCTTTCTTTTATTCTTAAAAAAATCAAAAAATATTCTTAAAAAAGGAAAGAATCTTGTGAGCCTGTGTGTGTGTGTTTCCCCCTGTCTTGTGGCTGTTGGCTCCACAGCAGGGAGAGTATTTGGTTAAGTTTCCATTTTTAAATATTTTTGAAAAATACCTTTCTTTTATTCTTAAAAAAAATCAAAAAATATTCTAAAAAAAGAAAAGAATCTTGTGTGCCTGTGTGTGCGTTTGTCATTTGTGAAGTTCCAACCAGTGCGCTCCTTTTGCCAACAGAAAGTGCTATAATACAGTGCTCACTCATTATTTGTGTAGTTCCAACCAGTGCGCTCCTTTTGCCAACACAAAGTGCTATATAATACAGTGCTCGCTCATTATTTGTGTAGTTCCAACCAGTGCGCTCCTTTTGCCAACACAAAGTGCTATATTTAATATAATACAGCGCAATTAGCATGAATAACGAAATTTCGTAAATGCTTTGCGCATGCGCTAACGCGGTGCGCCATCTTAACGAATCGATTCGTTATTAGCGATGCATACAAATAACGAAATTTCGTAAATGCTTTGTGCATGCGCCAACGCGGGCGCCATCTTAACGAATCGATTCGTAAATATTTACGAAATTTCGTAAATACCGATCTTTTTAAAGGGAAAATTTTGTAATTATTTTAAATATCGAAACAAAAAAACCCCCCAATTACAAATCGATTTTAGAAACAAAATTTTCCGTTGTTACCCAGGCCTACTAATTACATCCCGAGTCAACTGAAATAGTTCTCTACATTTATTCCTCATTTGTGATGCTTTGTGTATGGCCATGCAAAGTTTCAATTATCCCTTCTAAATGTATTGGGTTAGAAACCAAACATTCTTACATCTTTTTGTAAGTATGCATATTGGAATGCACTAAATTGTTAATCCCAACTAAAATGGAAATCTTAAATTAAAAGGAACTTGATGTCCCCAAACCCTTAGTACCTATGTTTCAATCACCTCCAATTTGTTCCATTATTTAATATTGCTCATATTTATGCTTTTAAGATGTATCATCAAGTCTTACCTCCATCACTATTCATATGACCTCATCATACTTACCAATGGAAGCAATAAGTATCCAAGGATGCTTACCAGCTACTTAATTGATGGACAGGCATTTTCTGTCTCTGGTTTTGTGTCCTCTGAATCTAATATGATTCACATAAGCATAATGGTGATGAATAACCTTTTTATAATTCTAAATAGAAATGGGCCGTATCAGAGGCTAGCAAAATAAAATATTCTAAATAAATTCAAATCAATAATTTTGAAGGAGCATCAAGCTCTCTCTTAAGTCAAGCAAAAAAAAGAATTCATGGAAATAAATTCAAATAATCTCTATAAGAAGTGAGAGCCAGGACTCGATTCATTTCTCTTCAGATGATAGAAGGGCCACCAAAATGATGAAAGGTTTGAAAATCAAGACTTTGAGGAATAGTTGAGGGTTGAGGGAACTGTGTATGTTTCACTTGGAGAAAAGAGGGCTGAGAGCGAACATGACAGTCATTTTTAAATATTTGAAATTACGTCACATTGAAGAGGAAGTGAACTTGTTTTCTGGTGCTCTGGAGACTAGGGCACAGTGAAGCAATGGATTCAAATTGAGGAATAAGGATTCCATTGATAGTTCCACAAGGACTCACAAAGCTTTGTTTTGAGAAAGGAATACAGCACAGACTAAAAGCTGACTAACTCTGATTTAGACTGAATCTAGCATGTGATTTCAGTTTCTCTTCAGTTCCGTTTGCATTCTTAACGGCTGAATACCTTTTTATCTATTCTACTCCAAGAACCATAAAATGAAATATTTTAATTTCCCACAAGAGGCACAGTAAGAATATGGCCTCTAATAAGTGAGGATTAACAGAGAAACAAGTTCCTAACTTGTTTATTGGTCAAGTGTCAAGTGTATTTATGTTTCATTATATAGCTATTGTATGCCGACAACCACAAATCGATAATGGGAACATTCGACCAAAGCAATTGCTTTACCAATATCAAGACTCAATTGATACATCCTGTGATGAAGGATATCATAACACTGATACCTCTTTCTGCACTGCTCGTGGCTGGCAACCTCCTCCAGCATGTATACGTAAGTATCTTTCTCTTTGCAGTTTTAGAACATAGATAACTATATTTTCCAGAGGAATGATGTTTCAGGCATGCGTAAGGTCAAGGCAAATTCTTTAACTGCCTCTTGTTTCCCTTTTCTATTCCATCCAGTATCTTCTTCCATTTGCCTACGTAAAATAGACACTTGCATCATGCAGGAAAAGGAGCATACTACGCCCCTATAAAAGCAGCTCCACTGGCTGCCGACAAGTTTCCGGTCCCAATCCAAAGTGCAAGTTATTACCTACAAAGCCCTAGATGGTTCAGGTCCAACGTATTTTTGAGACCACATATTCCCCTGTGAACTGGTATGGGCTCTGTCAGGAAGGCCCTCCTTTCAGTCCCACCTCCGTCTCAAGTGTGGGTGGGGACAAGAGAGAGAACCTTCTCAGTGGTGCCCCCTCAGCTTTGGAACACCCTCTCCAGAGAAATTAGGCTAGCCCTCACACTCCAATGTTTGCAGAAAACCTTGAAAACATGGCTCTTCAAGCAGGTCTTTGAACATGGTTAAACATCGGTTAAAACTTGAGGACCAAGTGAATTGTTTGACTCCAGCACTTTATGTGACTGAAATTGTTATGGCCAATTTTAATCCGTGGCTTTTGCTGCATCTTTATTGAATATTTAAATTAGTAGGGGGTTTATATTTATGTATATCTGTTTTATGTTCTTGACATTGTTATTGTTTTATAAATGTTTGCGTATTTTATTGTACCTGCTGCACTACTATGTGCTTTCGTAAGCCACTTTGAGTTTCTTTTGGGAAATGGTGGGGGGATACAAATAAACTTGTTGTTGTTGTTATAATTATTATTACTCCTACTAGTAGTAATAGTAGTAGTCGTCGTAAATGGGAAGAGATACACAGAGTAAATGAGACACTGCACAAGTCTAGCTCATCTTCCCTATGGGAGCACAGCAGATAGTGTCACTAGTGGTATGAAATAGTCATGTTTTTTCCACTTTCCTGGGAGAAATGCGGTTGTACTCCCCACAAACTATACATCATTTTATTAGTATTTAGTTATGTGCACTATACCTATGGAGAAACATTCACTTCTCTTGAGAGAAAAAGTGAGAATTCGGGAAAATATTTCTGAATCTAGCTTGTGATTTCAGAAGGCTTGGATTTTTTTCAGCACATTTGATCTGAGTGTTTAGTGGACTCTTCGAAAATTATTTGCTCTCCCACCAGTGAAATCAGGATACAACACCATTGTGTGGGTTAAACTTTTATTATATGTTACCAATCAATCTCTGTATGATCTACCAGCCAATTCAGGGCAGAAAACATGTACTTGAACATGATCTTGAACATGAACATGAACTTACATTTTAATTTGGTGTGCAATAAAGTGAGGCAGTGACCATCAGAGGCCACCTCAACCTCCAACAATGGCTAGACACTACTTTCTCCCTATGCCACCCAATGTTGTTCCCAAGGTGACCCTTCAAGGAAATGAGTGGAGAATTCATTCCATGACTATCTTTGGTTAAAGCCACTTCTGCTCACCCTCACCTCAATTCCTTTAATAATGGATGATGTTTCCCCTTCGTAGCCTCTACCAGAGAGGGGATGCCATGGTGCACACTGACATGTACCTATCCTTATCCTTACTTGCATGAAAACCTATTTAGTACCCACACACCCAGTTTGTCATGGCATCCCCTCTCTGGGTAGGCAGGGTAGGCAAAAACAAAACAAACAAAAACAACAACAACCCTAGAGCATTGGGGGGGGGGGAGGAATTCCTACCCAGCTCCTTAACTGTGATCCTTGTAAAAATACACTGTCAGAGCGGTGGGTGGGTCAGTGATGATGAGGGAATGAGGAGGAACGTATTTATGTACATGCCCACAAGGAGTCCTCGCGGAACTACTTTGCTCTCCCTTCACTGTAAGGGAGCAAAATGGAACAATAACAGGAAAGGAGTTCTACTGTCTCCTTCCTTTTGCTTCAAGATTAGAAGATTATTTGGAACCAGATGAGATAAAGCATTTTGGAAGCCATATGGAATCTTTTTATCTAGCGCCATCTTCAGTAGAACCAATTCAACTCTAAGGAAAAGATGCTTCTCCTGTTTCTTTACCATGGCCCAAGTTATGATTTTGAGCTTTATAAGGGGAAATAGGTGTGGACAGTGACTTTTAGGATCAAAGGGAACATTGCTTACCTGAAGTAAACAATAATTAGGGTGGTCTGATCCTGCCTAATACCATCCTAGAAACAGTGCTTCTTTTTACAGCAGCTTTTTAAATGACAAATTGGTGACCCTTCTGCATGTGACCAGTCAGGATTAAATAAGAGTGGCAGACTATGTTTAGGGCACCTTTTCTAGCCTCTCTCCATGTGGGGTGAGCAGAGTGGATCCTAAACAGGCCTACTCAGTCATGGATATAGCTCAACTGCCTCGGACCTTAAGTTAGACTGGCTGAATCTGTCTACGTTCCAATCCATAGCAAAGGGCTTCCAGATTTCACAGTTTTACTACCCGTGGCCACTTGCCAATCTCTATAGGACTTTTCTTGGTTTTGGTTTATCTTGAAAGATTGGTTTATCTTGAAAGATGTCTGTGTGTGGAGACCAGTGCACGCGACCAACATACAATCTGCAGAGAAAAAAAGTTTTGATCCAAATGCATGATTAGTTGCCTCTTATCTGTTGCAGTTTTCATCTGCCATCAGAGCCATTGTAACATCTGCCAGAGGGAGACTGGCAGAGTGGGTGAAGATGGTGATCAATACCTCCTTGGAACAAGGCAAAGTTCTAACTTGCCTAAAGGAGGCAATTGTGAGACATATAGTAAAAAAAAAAAGCCATCTCTAAACCCTTTTATAATAGGCAACTATTAGCCAGAATCCAACCTTCCCTTTCTGAGCAAGTTTTTCGAGTGTGTGATGGCCTCCCAACTCCAGGGATTTCTGGATGAAATAGATTATCTAGATCCATTTCAATCTGGTTTCAGGCCTATGGAACAGAGACAGCTTTGATTGCCTTGGTGGATGGCTTATGCAGAAAGCTAAACAGGGGGATTCTCATTGATCTCTCAGTGGCTTTCAGTAAGCGTTTGCCATGGAATCCTTCAGGGTCACTGGGAAAAGACTGGGAGGAACTGTCTTATAGTGGCTCTGGCCTTCTAGGATGGCCATACTCAGAAAGTGATGCCGACCGCATTTCTTTGTAGAAACCTGTCGAGGCCCATCTCTCAGTCCCCACACCCATCTCTAGCCTAGTTTGTGGAAACAAGAGGGAGAGCCTTCTCAGTAGCTGCCCCTTGACTCTGGAACTCCCTTTTCCCCAGTGAAGCTGGAATGGTCCCCTCCCTCCTGTCCTTCCAGCAGCAGGCTAAACCCTTTTCATTAAGACAGTGTATGTGTATATGTGTGTGTGTGTGTGTGTGTGTGTGTGTATATATATATTAGGGCTGGGCGATTTCGTTTCGTTAATTCGTAATTCGTTAATAATTCGTTAATTTTTTCAATTACAAAACGATAACGAACCATTCTGGAGCAATTATTAAAAAAAACGAATTTTCAAAAACGTTTTGTAAATGCTTCGTATTTCGATATTGTATTCGTTTCGTTATTGTTTTGAGGTCGTTTCGTTATTATTTCCGCATGTCTGGGCCAGTTTTATGGTTTAATTAGTGAAAAAAATTATAATATCACACCAACAGTCAACAACAGAGGGAGAGGGAAGCTTCAGAAGGTTTTGGAGGTTTTTTAGCGTATTTCGCGGTCGCGTCCGCCATTAATGAATCGATTCGTTATTGTTTCGGAAATCGATTCGTTAATTTTTTACCATTTACAAAATTTCGTAAATATCGAACTTTTTAAAAGGAAAATTTTGTAATTATTTTAAATATCGAAACAAAAAAACCCCCCAAATACAAATCGATTTTAGAAACAAATTTTTCCGTTGTTACCCAGGCCTAATATATATATATATATATATATATATGAAAGCAGGGGGTGTTGTGGTTTTTAATTTTTGTTTTAACTGGGATTGGTTTTAATGGTTTTAACTGGGAATTTTAAAATACTGTTTATATTTAATCCTGTTTTATTGTTTGCATATTTTTATATTTTAAATTATACACTAATGCTTTTATGTTAAGCCACTTTGAGTCTGCTTAAGGAGAGATAAACAAGGGTATAAATAAATAAATACATTATCATTCGCTTGCTCCACCATTGATTTCTTGCATGATATTGTTTTCCTAATGAATAAAAATTGGGTCAATAAGCAAGGATTGGCTAATTTTCACCTCAGCTTAGATGAAATCTATTATCTTGTTTCAAAATGCAAGAAATATATCAGCTATTCCTCTAGCCCTAGTCTTGGCCTGGGAGTGCTAGCACAAAAGAAATAAGCACATTGAAAGAAAACAACATGTGACTGTAATATTCAAATTTTTTGATGCTTAATTTTTCCCTCTCTGTTCTTTTCTAAAGCAAAGCATTGTGAATATCCCAATGTTCAGAATGGAAAAGTGTATGAATGGCAATATTCCTTTCCAAAGAGACCAGGTTCCACAATTTACTTTGCATGTAATTATGGTTTTCTACCAGAAGATAAAAATACAGAGATTTGGCATTTATCACTCTGCACTGTTCGTGGCTGGGAACCAGAACCCAAATGCTTCAGTAAGTAAAATTTTCCTTGCATTCTCCTTCCTTAGCAAGGAGAGAAATAATCAAGTATAGACATAACACAGTTGCATTCAAATCAGTTTTGTGAAAAGTTCATTGCTAAAAAAGCACTGACACAGGAATGAGAAAAGTGACCATTTGTCTTAGTCAATTCACATGTTTCATTTCTAGCTGTAAAATGCAAAATTATTGATGAGTGCAGCTATAATGTAGAATTAATGCCATTTAACAGCACTTTAACTGCTGTGGTTCAATGCTATTGTAGTTTAGTGAGGCACCAGCATTCTTAGGCAGAGAAGTCTAAAGACTCCATTGAGTCCATAGTACTCAGCCTAAGTACTTTCAAGCTGGAATAATTTGACAGTCAAATATACCCAAAGTTTGCACTTACAAAACAGGAAAGTAAATTTTCATAAGGAAGTAAACTCCCCAAAGAAAATGGATTCATTTCCAGTACCAAATTTTCTGTTGTGTAATATGCACAACAGAAAGGTTGTAATGCGAGAAAGAGAAAAAAAGATGTCTTTTGCTTATTCTGTGCTCCCCAAAGCTGGGATTTTCCTAATATCACATGCAAATGGCACATCTATAAAGTGGACTTGATCCAGTGTCCAGGCATTAGTTCAAGTCTGCTTGGTGATCCTACAGACACTCCTTCGGCTATTTTGGAGGCAAGAGGTAGTCCCATTGCCTAGCCGTGCTGAACATCCCCTTTCCCCCTCCCAAGCTGTTAAACTTGACACCAAGGTAGCTGTCTGTGCCATACTTGTCAACACCTATGCCACACTGCCATGGCATATCCCCAGGCTCCTTGATCCTTGGAGTGTAGGATTGCTGACAGATCTGGTTAGGAAATGCCCCAACTGTCTTGAATATTCTTAACTTGGAGGTCCACTGAAATACTAGCTCAGGATTCAGGTTATTCCCTTATTTAACTTAACCTGGGGGAAACCAATGGTGTTTAGCCATCATGGGGATGATCTGACCTTACACTGACCTAAGTAGTCAGTGTAGATGTGCTCAAGGTAGTGGAAGTCCAAATTCAGGGCAACTCATGAATTTCAGCAAAATCTGGGGCATTCCCAAATTTCTGCCCACATGGGGGTAAAACAGGGTTTGCTCCATATTACAGGCTGGAAGTCTCAGGATTTTGTGTGGACATCATGTCACTATTTCCGGTCCTTTTCAACATTTGTAGCTGGGGTAGACAGGGACAGAGAAAGAATCATCAATTTGAATTCTGTCCAGACACAATCCCAAGAACCACTACATTTGACAATCTTCAAAGGCATCTTCTTCCGCCATTTATTACAGGATTGGCAAGGCTATTTCTTTGCAGAACAGATTGCAGCCAACATATCAAGCAAAGCTAAGGCCACTTTGGTTATCATAGGCTTCAAAAAACTTTTCTGGCCTTTCAGTGGAAATGCAACTCTGTCCTACTGATTACATTGAACACCCATGTGTAGAGCAGAAGAAGTAGTATTCACCATTCACAGAACCATCTTTGTCACATCTGTATTGATCCTCAGGTTATTGTCCCATGTGCAGCTAGTAATTGATGTAACAACATCGGTTTCGATAGCCAAAACCAATTCAAAACAATAATAATTCCACAATTATTTTAGTCTTGCTTCACAATTCCAACTGGGTTCTAATTGGAACTATACTGTAACTCTAGACATGGTCTACATGAATGTTCAAAGGAAAATAGTACACATGTCAAATATTATAAACACAACAACAAGTAATCCCGGGTACACTATTCTTGTTTAGGGGATTCTTCTTCAGGTTGTGAGTAGTCTATAACAGTCTTTTGGCGTATATTTTCTTCATATACTCTGTAGTCACAATGTCCCAGTCCTGCTCAAGTTCTAGGTTGTAGCATATATTGTCCTGTGGCTCAAATCAAGCTCGATTGGATCTTTTTTCTTGCAACTGCTGTGTCTTTAATTGTCCTGTTAAAATTCCAGGCTTTCTTGTGTTTCTTGTATTCTAAACAAAACATAAGTACATACTACTAGTAATTTTACTAAATAAACCAAATAGATAAGTACAATAAACCCCTGTGTTCTCCATAACCTTGTTAGAATATATACAGAATATAAAAATGATATTATATAATGGACTTACATGCTGTGGCTCATGCAGAGCTCTGTATATTTTCTCTACCTGCAAGTTCCTTATGGTTTACATCCTGTCTTCAAATAGTTAGTTGCACTAAAGATAACAGGTGAAGTCCAGTCTGTCGTTAAGGCCTTTGAGGAATGTAGAATTCAATTTAAAAGACCAGAAGGTCTCCCTTTGTAAAAGAAGTTTTTTTACATCACCTCTGGATTTGACTTTCTCTATAGCAAAAAACTTAAGACTCTCATGGGAATGGGCTTTTTCCTGAAAATGTGTATACAGAGTGGAGTCTGTACATCCATTCTTAATTCTAGAACGGTGTTCATTAATACGTGTTTTCAAAGCCCTAGTGGTCATGCCCACATAGTACATTTTGCACTGGCATATGAGTACATATATCACATTTTCAGATGTACATGTGGTGAACTGTTTCAGTGTAATGTGCAAATGTGGATCGAGGTATATATCTTGTTTAATATTAATAGTTAGGGATTGCTTGCAACAATTGCAGTGTCCACATGGATAATGTCCTACTATATTGTTACTATCGGTTATCATTGGAGTAGTAAGGTCTGCATGCACTAGAAAGTTTCTAAAATTTCTTGATCTTCTGTAGGCTATCATCGGAATTTTTTCGCAGCCCCTAATATTCTGTATCAAGTACCAATGTTTGTTGATTATGTATTTTATTTTAGGTGATAATGGTGTTAAGGTAAATGGCCAAACAATGCGATTTTCTCTAGGTTTATTTGTTCCTGTAGGAGAATACTTCTGTCCACCTTTTTAACTCTTTTCACTGCAGAGTGCAATTTTTTTTCTTGGTATCCTCTCCTCTTTAAGGAGTCTTTAAAGGGTTCTATTATGGATTCAAATTCTTCTTGCAGGCTGGTGTTATGCTTTAGTCTCAATAATTGATTGTAAGGTAAATTAAACTTCAGCACAATCTTTAAATTTTCAAAGGTTAATAGCAAGAAAATGTGTGTTGCTCTAAAGTTATAGGCTCTCTCTAAAATAATAAAATATAATAAAATCAAAAAACCATAAAATAATGTTACACTCTCACAACCACCATGTCAGGCTACACAGAGAAGCCATTGAAATCCATAAGCATGTGGACAATTTCAACAGAAAGGAGGAAACCATGAAAATGAACAAAATCTGGCTACCAGTATTAAAAAATTCTAAAATTACAACAGCAAAATAACAGAGAGGAAACAATCAGGGACAGCTAATCAGTATCACCTCTCAACAAAAGATCCCCTTAGACACTAACAAGCCACACCAAAAAACTGCCAGGCCATCAAACGCTAATCAAGGTGGTTAGTTGAAACATTCACACCTAGCTCCAGCAGACAATAGTTCTTTGTCCCACCCTGGTTATTCTACAAATATATAAACCCAATTTTCCTAGTTCCAACAGACCTCACTACCACTGAGGATGCTTGTCATAGATACAGGCAAAACGTCAGGAGAGAATGCCTCTACAACATGGCCATATAGCCCGAATAACCTACAACAACCCAATGTTACATTTATTGGCCAAGCAAATTCTGCAAAATAAATTATGCAAGTTTTCAAAGCTTCACTGGCTTCTTCATCAGGCAAAGATGCAGAAAATTATCCAGAGGAAACAAAATGATGATGTCTGATCCTCAGGTTTACATTTTATCTCAGATGTTACTTCTGTTGTTAATTAAGATAAATCTGGTCTGGAGTGATCTCAGCAAATGCAGATACTGCTCCCCTTCTTTGCCATGTAGGGACCTGTGACAACAAGTAATAAAACAGATAATAAAATGGGTAAAGCAAGGAGAGGAAAGAAGGAATTGGGAAGTATGGATTTATCTCCTATCACTTTTTAAACTACCATTGTAGAGGAGATTACTTCAAATGTACCCTATAGTACCCAGGTTGATATCAGGTTAGAAATGCCAGATCTCTGGAGATTCACCCAGTGCTTAACTTTGCAGCATGCCTATCACCCCAATACAGAATGAAGAAGTTGAAAGGAAAAGGGATGATTTTTCCCTATCCCATTCTTTTAACATTTAAAATGTATACAGATTTTAATTTATGTCATATGTCTATATACTTGGTGTAAGAATACATTTTGAATCCTTATAATCTTACATAAATGATGCAACATAATTGTTCTTTTGCTTTTAGAAAAATGTGATCCTCCTCGACGAATTCCACATGGTTCTTTTAATAATTATCAGTTGCCACTCATAGAAGGCAATGTGATTTCATATAGATGTGATACAGGATACGTTCCTGCAAATCAGCAAACAACAATCACATGCACAAAAAATGGCTGGTTACCAATTCCAAGTTGTGTTGCAGGTTAGTTCATGTTTGAAAATATCCAATCTATTTCCTTCCTCTGTTGCAGAGTATACTTTTTTGACTTTATTTACACAGGTGGAGGAGAAATAGGATGCATTGCACATACAGCTGGAAACCCATGGTAATTCACCAAGAACAATGATACGGAAGGACAACACAGGAGCTATTATTGGTTGGCACTTTTACATTCACCATATTTTCACAGAAACATTATTGCTGATATCCTATGGGAGACACGCAGATACTTGATAAGGAATGAAGCTGTTTCTCTAAGTTGTAGCCATGGGATCTTATGAGTCTTCATTAGAAAAGGCAACCTGACCCCGCCCCCCAAATGGTTTTTTTCTCATGTAGTTTCCCAAACCTAGAATAGGTAGCATTTCAATTATCCTTCTTGGGAAAATTCACCTAAAAATTAAATTTGAGGAAGGAAGGAGGGAAGGTGAGAGGTGTGATGATGAGTACAGATCACCTGAATCTCAAGGCTGGAGCCGAGCTATCACCCATAAACTCATAATGGCTGGTTTTGCTCTTCCTCTTTCTTTTCTTCAATCTGAGGCAAGGGAAGAGAGACATGCTTTTAGGCAATGTTTACAATTTTTAACCCGAGGACAGCTAGCCTTCAACTTCTTCTCTCTTCCCCACAGAATAAGAAAAAAAACTAGAATGCCAGCTGAATGGCATTCCCAATATTTCCAGTCAATTGCACTTTTCTTCTAAATGATTCAACCCATGAAAATATGGGCCACACAAATATTTTAGCATGCCTTTCCTGTTGTGTTTCATTCTCAGATTTGATTTATTTCAGATTAGACATTTGGGTTATCTCCTTTGTTGATAATTTCATATGATGTATTTTTGATCTGTTCTGATAAAACTGGATTTCATCACATATAAAATCAAGGTCTTGCTTTTTAAAACTTAATATTTTTTTTAATTTTAGAAATTCCACATGGATGTCAAAAAACTCCTCTGCCTAATGGCTTTTTCACTGCACATAAGGAGGTGTTTTCTGTCTCTGAGAAAGTTCGCTATAAGTGTCTTGATGGCTATACAACCCCTAACAGGGTTGAGGAGGAAGAGATACAGTGTCTTCAAACAGGATGGAACCAAGAGCCCAAGTGTATCAGTAAGCAGATTTTTAAAATATATCTACATGTTTGTTGTTTCCATTTGCTGTCAAGGTGGTTTGTTTTCTGCACTCCTATGCACTAACCATTTCTTATATTGTCCAAACTCTAGGCCATGGCTTCCTTCATTGAATCAAACCATCTACAAAGTGTCTTTCCCTTTTCCTAATCTAACATATTCTAATAATTTTGCAATTCTTTGTGTGTTTTTCACTAAAGTGTCATTTAGCTCACAACCCATTAAAATGCATATTTGTGATAAAGAAGATGAAATGAAATTAGTATAGAATCCCAGTTATGGCAAAGGGGAAACTAATGCTTAGGACCCTCAATAGAACAAAGTGTCTCCAAAGTGAAATGTGGATGAGTCAAATATACAGCTGAGGAGAAGCAAGCCCATCTTCTGGGATGCTTAGTATGTGATAAGTGGGTTTTTTCTTCTCCTCAGAAGAGTTCTCAGCAGCCAAGTGTCCCTGTCTTGGCCATGCTATAGCCTGGGACGTAGCATGCTGAAAGGAGGGTTGAGGCGGACAAGGGATGGAAGAAAGAGCCCAAGGAGCCATGTCTGGCCCATGGGACTGGGTTTTCTCTTTGTCTGAGTTACACCATAGAATTAATTCAGTTTGATTTCATTTTAACTGCCATGGCTTAATCCTGTGAGATCCTGGGTGTTGTCATTTTACAAGATCTTTGGGCTTCTCTGCCAAAGAGTTCTAGCAGCTCACGAAACTATAAATCCCAGGATTGATAGCATTGAGCCCTGGCAGTTAAAGTGGTGTTTAAACCATTTGCTAATCTACTTTTAAATAACTGATTCACTGGGGAGTTGTCCTTTCCCTCCCAGGGTGCTTGTGCCCCACTTTGTGTGGGTCAGTGACCATAATAAAGTTTTGTTGTTGTTGTTAAAGTGGTGTTAAACTGTATTAATTCTACAGTGAAGATACATTCTATGATAGTTCTTCACATTAGGAAGCTGGAAAAGCCCTGCTGCATGGGCTTCATGGAAGAAGAGATATATGAGAAGAATACCATGTTGGTAAGAATTACTTCCAGGTAAGAAACCATAATAATAATAATAATAATAATAATAATAATACCTTTATTTGTACCCCGCTACCATCTCATGGAGGACTTGGTGCAGCTTACAAGAGGCCGAGCCCAAATACAATACTCAACAATAACAACAACAACATCAAAATAACTAAAAAAAACAAAGCAATAACATCAACAACACAAACCATGCTCATGAAACTGTTATTTGGAAGTTATATAGATCATTTTGGATGTTTGGCAGCTGATATCTTTTTTCTTCTCCATTCTCCATTTACGAAGCCACTCTTTATAGTGACATTTAAACCATATGAATTAGAATAGAGCCGTTGATAATGAATATTACTTATTCTTGTTTCTTCAGAGACATGCCAAAAGCCATATGAAGCAAATGTGGATTTTGATGAAAACCAATCATTTTTCTTGTCCCAAGAGATACTTCACTACAAATGTAAAGAAGGCTTTCAAGTGAGTAAAACAGCTGTTGATGGTCACATACAATGCACAGAAAATGGATGGGATTCAAGGCCTGCATGCGTTGGTAAGTTAATCCAATAGTATTTTTGTTAATTTTTCAAATCTGCTGCATCAGCAAAACATGAAGATGACCTTATTGGTGATTTCCCTAACGTTGTATACACACATCATAGCTTGAAAAAGGTCCATGTAAAAGGGACTTGGGAGTCTTCGTAGACGACAAGCAAAACATAAGTCAACAGTGTGATGCAGTAGCTAAAAAAGTCAGTGCAATTCTACACTGCCTCAATAGGAATATAGTGTTGAAATCGAGGGAAGTCATAGTCTCATTCTATTTTGCTTTGGTCAGGCCTCATCTGGAATAATGTATTCAGTTCTGGGGATCACACTTCAAGAAGGATATTGACAAGCTAGACCTTCTCTGCGAAGGACAACCAAAATGATCAAAAGTTTGGAAGACAGGTCCTATGAGGAGCTTGGAGAAAATAATATACAATATAACAACAACAACACTTTATTTATATTTCCACCCTTCTCCCCGAGAGGATTCAGAGCAGATTACAGCATATGAAAGAGGGGACATAATGACCAGGTTTGAAAGGGTGTCATATTGAGAAGGGGGAACAATTTTTTTTGTTGCTCTGGAGAGTAGGAATGGATTCAAATGGCAGGAAAAAAAGATTTCTCCTAAACATTAGGAAGATCTTCCTAATGGTTGAATCTGTTTGCAGTGAAAGATGCTGCCTTGAAACATGGTGGAGTCTCCTTCTCTCAAGTTTTAAAACAGAGGTTGGATGACCATCTGTCAGGAGTGCTTAGTTTGTATTTTCCTGCATGGCAGAGAATTGGACTGGATGACCCTTGTGGTTTCTTCCAACTTTATATTTTCAAGTGGGTTTTTTTCAAATCTGCTTCCTACCACAAAAACAGGTCTAAACAGTCTTCTAGAGGATATAGAAGCATTATTTGTCGTGTTCTTAGTGCCTCAGGCACGGTAGGTCTTTCTAAAAGAGAGAGAGAGAGAGAGAGAGAGAGAGAGAGGTAGACTGACTTCAAACCACTCCTTATTTATTTCCCCTTTTCAATTTTTTTCTTCACACCCCTCCATGCAGAGTATAGGGCATTTGAGAGCAAAATTATTTGGTGCCCAGATACTCCAAGAAACACTTTAAATAGATTTCCTACCCAAATAAACTATATAACATTTTTTAAAACCCAGTTTTTCCAAACCACAAGTGGGCTTCTGCTACTCATGAATTCTCTTTTATTTCATATTTTCCTTTTAGTTTATGTGTCCCGTAGAGAGTCTATGGACTGGGAATTTGTCCACGGACCCAGCATAGCAGTTGACCCATTGGTCCAAAGGGTCACACTTTCCAACACCAATCCTCATATATGGGAGAAAAAAATGTTTCCAGAAATGCTTATTTCCATACAAGTATAAGAGTAAAGGGGACTATAAGAGTAAAATTTGGAAAGGAGGCTTCTTAAATATTGGAATCCCAGAGGACATTTGCACCAGTTACCAGAATATAGACAGAGATGATACTGATTTGACTGCCCACCCTTCACTGACCACTATCTCTGGGGTCCTCTAGAGCAGTGGTTCTCAACCTCAGGTATTTTGGCCTACAACTCCCAGAAATCCCAGTCAGTTTACCAGTTGTTAGGATTTCTGGGAGTTAAAGGCCAAAACATCTGGGGACCCACAGATTGAGAACCACTGCTCTAGAGATTCTGGAGGATTTTGTTAGAGGCAGTGTTTGAAGATACTGTATTCCTTCTACAGGGTGATAATTGACTAAACTATTCCTTATCTCCTGCATAAGAGATACTTTGGTTAAGACCAGCTCAAGAAATACTTTGGTTTTTCATGAACAACCAGTTCTTTCAGTTCTGTTTTTGACCTGTCCATGGCATTCCAGATATTTGCAATGTATGTGCCAGTAGTGGCTTTCATCAGTTGGAAATTATTATCCTTATAAAAACACTGGGCAACTCTGGTACTTATGAAGACCAATTTCACTTTCTTGGGGTACAGCAATACAGAGACCATAAAAAGGACCACAGATTTGGATCTGGCTTTGACCAGAGTTCTGATTTTTATAGTTTTAGCATTGTTGAAACCACTATTCCTTGAGAGTGGTGAATAATGATATTTTCTTATTTTTAAAAAGCAGGACATTGCTGAATATGTCCAATATACAGGACCTACAGAGATGGCTCTGGGGGCTGCCTACAGTCCTTGAATCATGTTTTATCTGCCTGTGTTCTGCTTTATTCCCTGTTAAATGTGTGTAACTGAGACGAGTCGGCAGAGAACTATTCTATCCCACTCACTCAGCAAATATACAGAATCTCTAAAATTGGATACTGACTGATAGGAAAGAAAGATGGAGAAAGTAGGAACTTTATAAGCATTTATCTGTAGTGTTGAGATTGTTCTGCTAGTGCAGCAAGAATGCAACCAGGGGTGACTGCAAACAGGCCCTTAGCCTGACACTTTTTGAGGGAGGGTGTGTTGAACCCTTAACCCCCCCCCCCCTGCTCAGGTACGAGACTGACTGCAAGGAAAACATCTCTAGATATCCTGAAAATAAGCCACCTATCTCACAGTCCAGCAATCTCCATGCCTAAGATGACACTTGTGTTCTGGAAGAGTTCTTACAGATTGAGTATCCCTTATCTAAAATGCTTAGGACCAGAAGTATTTTTTTACTTTCAGATTCATTCAAATTTTGGAATACTTGTGTTTGCATATACATACATAATGGGAGAGCTCTGAGATGGGACTCGATGTAATCACAACATTCATTGATATTTCATATACATCTTACATAAAGCTTCTAAATTTCTTTTGATAAAATAGTGCAAGTACATTGAGTCATCAGAAAGCAGAGACCATTTTGGATTTCGGAATGAGGGGTGCTCCATCTATAATATCCCCTATATTTTTATTTTATTTTAGAGGATTTCAATGGTGTTTAAAAACAAAAGACAAAAATTCTTATCTGAAGCAAAGGAACGACGTTGCTCAATTCAAAGTAAATTAGATGTGTAGTCTACATTATGAATGCTGGGGAACATGATCGTAATATGTCACTTTTAATATATATTCTAGCTGCCTCATCTCACAGGTTTATATGCTGTGCATTTTTGTAATAAGATTTCCTATCATTAGCTCCTTTTTATAAAAGTATTTCACTAAATTTAACATTTTGCAATGTTTTCTTTAGCCATAGAATGTGATGTCCCCATTCTGGGGAATGGAAACATTGAAGGAAAAGAACAATTTGCCAATGGAGACGTGGTGAAATTTTCCTGTAAGAAAGGATACAGCAGAGTTGGGCCTGACTCTGCCCAGTGTTATTATTTTGGATGGTCTCCACTGCCTCCCGTTTGTAAAGGTATGCATTTTGCGAAATATTGTTTAAGATATAGTTAGCTATGTACTTGGGAAGTGATGTTCTATGATAAGGGACTCTTTTGTGGCACCCACACTGTAGAATGCAGTTTGACAGCATGCCATGACTCAATGTAATTTTAAACAATTTTTTTACCCTAAAATCCTGGCTTCCACTACCTATCTAACAGCCACATTTCCTTTGGTTTTATGTAAGTTCAGACCGTTCCCAAGTTGCAAATATCCGACTTACAAATGACTCATAAGAATGAGGTGAGACAACAGGAACCAAGAAAGGGAAATTCACTCGTAGAAGAGTTATCATGAAGAAAAGGTGTCACTACTGAAGCTTTAGCATCAATCCTTGTTTCAACAAAAATACATTTTTCTTGCTTTCTTCTTTTTTCCTTTTTCCTCTCTTTCCCCTCTATTCCTCCCCTTACCTCTTTCCCTTTTACCCGTGATCCTTATCTCCTTTCTTATGCAATATACTACTACTTTTTTCTTTTCTTCTCTTTTCCTTCTTTCTTCTTCTCTTTCTTTCTTCTTCCCTTTTTCTTTATACAATTTTAAAGTTTTTATTATGTATTATGAAAAATATTCAATAAAGATATTTTTTTTAAAAAAAAAAGCCAAATTTTTCAAAATTCAATGATCTCAGGGGCAGAAAGTGAGGTGAAATCTTCTGAACACAGATAGCAAAACAAACTCCTTATTTAGGCGATCCCTCGTTTTCCGAGGAGGATTGTCTTCCAGTATTCTTGTGGGTCCGTATGTGGCCTATTCTTGACCTGCATCTTCTCCCGCAGTGAGGGCATTGGTTTCCAAGTGGAAGACGGTCTTGGTCAGGGTTGACTTATTTTATTTATTTATTTCGAGGTTTTATATACTGACCCTCTCACCTTCAAAGAGGGATTCGGACCGGTTCACAACATGTGTTAACATACAAAAAATGTGCTTGATGTGCTTTCCTCTCTTTCACCCTCCATTCGTGCCTCTTCAAATTCTGCAGCACTGCTTGTCACAGCTGACCTCCAGCTGGAGCAGTCAAGGGCCAGGGCTTCCCAGTTCTCAGCATATCCTCAAAAGGACTGCTCAGTTGTGGATACAGCTGCCGAACTACTCAACTGCCTCGGACCTTGAGGTAGAATGACTGAATCCGTACCCACCACCCATGTGCCAATCTGCGACTTCCAGATTTCACAGTCCTGCCCCTGTCGCCACTCGTTGATCGCCATGCGACTTTGGTTGGTTTGTTTTTATTTTCTTTGGAAGACGCCTGTGCGTGAGTTTATTTAATGTGTGGAGGTCAGTGCACAACTGATCAACACGCAGTCTTCACAGAGTGAGGTTCCACTGGTGGTGTAGTTTCACACAATGACCGTGGCTTCTCAATCTGTTGCAGCCTTCTTCCACCTTCACAGCCATTGTAACATGTACCATGTTATCCTCTGCCTGCTCCACCGTTGAGGTCTTTGGGTCTCCGGACTGTGCTTGGTCTGGAACCTCCCCCGTAGCCACCCCTGGGAGTGCATGGCTCCAGTTGTTGTGCCTACAGGTTCATCGGAACACGCAAGCCCCCTCACCACGACAAGGTGACAGTCCATCAAGCAGGGAAAACAAACTCCACAAAGGTGTTAACCCTTCTCTATGCTATCCAATCTAATATATTAATGATTATTCCCTGGCTTCTTCCACTGTGCCATTGGTAATATGGGAAATTAACAACCAAGTGAAGAGTGTCCATTTTAAAAGGCTTTTCTGATCAAATGTCATAATCTAATCTGTGTTGATGTCTGCATCCAAGAGTTACAGTGTCTAAGCTGGTATATGGTCCATGGTCCTCAGTTGTAATGGTGACTAAATAGATATAGATCCTATTAGGAGTTTCTTGGAGCAAATAAGTTCCATGTGCTTTTCTCTTTTTTCTAGAAACAGTCAAGAGTTGTCAGCAACCACCTAGCATTTCCAATGGCACTGTTGCTGGTGATCTTCTAGACGAATATCAGCATGGCGAGAAGCTGTTTTATGAGTGTGATATTGGATTTGTAATGTCTGGATCAAATACAGTAGAATGTGTTGATGGAGAATGGACGTCTCTGCCATCGTGCACAGGTAATAATATTGCATGTATTTGTAACTCACTCATTTCTAGACTTTAAAAAAAGGTTGCTTTGCTTTGCACATATGAATTTGTCATATCTGAAGGTGAAAAACTTCAAAGTAAAAGTGTTGGAGTGAAACTTTAAAAAATATGAGAAGATGTGAATTTATTGTAAGCAGAACTGAAAGTCAATTTTATTGAAATATAATGAAAGAATCTCCAAAATCTTTCTGCAGCAAGGGATGACTAAACTTCTGCTATTGCCAGAGGGGCAAGAGATCTCATGATGCATGCAAAGCAAATATAATTACCCAACGTTTTGGCTTCTCCTTCGGTTCTTTTTATTTTTAGCTCTGGTTAGATTGGTCAGTTGTTTTTGCCATTCTGGATTTTGATCTACTGCAGGAATCTTGATACTCCTATCTAGGCTAATTTTCCTGTATTTTCTTCTTTTTAGTCTTCATTAAAAAAACAACAACAACAAGATTTTCTCCTGATGTTTCACCTGCATTTGTGGCAGAGGATCCTCTGAAGATACCAGCCGCAGATGCAGGTGAAATATCAGGAGAAAATGCTACTAGAACATGGACATACAGTCTGGAAACCACAACATCCAACATTTATTATGATTATTGTTGTTACAATACATTTTATTCACCCACTTTATTTCTGTTATTTCTCATTCTGCACCAGAAGTTTTCATTTGAAGGAATGTTCTCTTCATTTTCTTGTGTTGTGTATCCACGGTATGGAGAAATTTTGAACAAATTAGACTTCCTTTCTTGGAGTATAATTGAGCTTTATGTGTGATACATTCAGTGTACAAATTACAGGGTATTATGTATAATGAAGCCCTATCTGACCCTCTTATGTATACTCATGACAAGAGGCCCTAGTGGTAGCCTCTTGTCATGAGTATAGGACATTTGAATGTTGCTGTATACTCATTTCTTTAATTTTTCATATTTTACACAATTACAGATTTCATTATAATATTTAGTGTATAGACTGATTTTCTTCTGAAATATTGGTGCACTCCAGTATTTAATGTATGCTTTCAATATAACTCCTCATTTCCTCTTTCTTAACGTCTGATATTGATCACTCCATATAGGAGGAACGTCAGGTTTTTTTAAATAAGTGCATCATATTGTTTGCTTGGAATGGTCCAATTGTGAACTACAAATCTACGTGTCCAGTTTCTTGGGTGTTGGAATTTACGTTGAATTATTTTGTTTGCCATGTTTGTTGACAGATTTAAATTATAATTCGAGTGTGTTCTGTATCTGTAGCCTGAAGCTTTGAGTCTGGCTTTCACTTTCTATATTTTCACATTAGCTGGTGTTAAAATCTTATATTTTAAAGAGTAGGAAATTTTAGGATCTCCTTAACCAATTTTAAATGACAGTTCACACATTCAGCAGTGACTTTGGTCACTTTTTAATGGATCTACCAGTCTTCCTCTCAAGAAATTCTGTATGGTAGCCACTCGGCCCCATCTATATTGAATATTTTATGTAGTTTGAAGTTGGCCTCAAATTATAGTGGCCACACAACAAATTCCTACAAAAGCATATAAGAAACAGCCCTTAATGTGCACCAGATCTCTGTGGTTATGTATTCATCATCTAGGACTCAAATTGGCTCTAGAATTTCCTATGTAATCATCTACACAGTTGAAACCACTGCCTTCAATGCTGGTTTGAAACTGCATTAAATGGTCAGTGGAGATGGGACCTTGGCATAATCTTTATGAATTGCATAGATTTGCTTCCTCTAAATCAAGTTTTACAGAATACATTAGATGCTATTTTTGGTTAATGTTAACTGGCGCTCCTTTCAGAGAGAGGTCAACCCTCCTGTTTAAGGAGCTCCATTGGCTGCCGTTTACTTTCCGAACCCAATTCAAGGTGCAGGTGCTTACCTACAAAGCCCTAAACAGTTTGGGACCTGCCTACTTGCGTGACTACATCCGTCTATGAACCCACATGCTCCCTTCGCTCATCAGGGGAGGCCCTGCTTGCGATCCCACCTGCGTCCCAGGCGCGGTTGGTGGGGATGAGGGACAGGGCCTTTTCTGTGGTTGCCCCCCGACTCTGGAACACCCTCCCAAAAGACATCAGATTAGCTTCCACGTTGGCAGTCTTCAGGAAGAACTTGAAAACTTGGCTATTCTGATGTGCCTTCCCAGAATAGGATAATCTCCAGCACTCTGTCCCAGAAGCACTTTATTAGAGTTTAATACTCTCTGCTAGGGCTGGGCGGTTTCGTTTCATTAATTCGTAATTCATTAAAAATTCGTTTTTTTGGATAACGAAGCGATAACGAACCATTCTGGAGCAACTTAAAAACAAAATGAATTTTTTAATTCGTTTCGTAAATGCTTCGTATTCGTTTTGTTATCGGTTTGAGGTTGTTTCATTATTATTTCCGCATGTCTGGGGCAAGTTTTATAGTTGTTTTTTGTTTAATTAGTGAAAAAAAATTATAATATCACACCAACAGTCAACAACAGAGGGAGAGGGAAGCTTCAGAAGTTCCCCCTGTCCCATTTGGAGGTTTTTTAGCATATTGCGCAGTCGCGTCCGCCATTAACGAATCGATTCGTTATTGTTTCGTATTTGTTTCGTTAATGTTTCGTAATTTTTTTAACATTTACGAAATTTCGTAAATATCGAACTTTTTAAAAGAAAAATTTCGGAATTCTTTTAAATATCAAAATGCAAAAACCCCCAAAAAACGAATCGATTTTAGAAACAATTTTTTCCGTTGTTACCCAGGCCTACTCTCTGCATGTTGCACTTGCCCTAAAATCCAACATGCCCCCTATCACTCCCAGCACTTTTTAACCTGTACCCATTACTTGACCCGGCCTGGTTTTTTGTGAATGTTTGTTGACATTGCCTTTATGTTTTTATTTTATTTGCTTTGAGTTGTATTGTTTGTTGTTGTAATACTGTTGTTGTGTTGAGGCCTTGGCTTATGTAAGCCGCATCGAGTCCTTTGGGAAATGCTAGCGGGGTACAAATAAAGTTTAATAATAAATAATATTTTTGGTTAATGCTTCATCTTCTTGCTGTTGCTTCCTGCTTGGGTCTATAATATCCGTGCCTCATTTCTTTTAACTCAGTTAGAAAACAGTTTATTGAATATTCATCATTAAGGTATATACTTGTGTCTAGCTTAGGAGTTATCCTGAGCAAACTTTCTCTATTGGTTGTCTTGGAATCCAGCCTGCTCCATCACCCTGCTCCTGGAATGCCTCATTTCAGCATCTGAAAATGGATAAACACGAATGGTACAAATGTGGACTCCTATACCAATCCACCCATTTTTGCCATCTGGCATTTCTTTCATGTCAGTGATATTGGAAAGGAGGGGAAAATATCTGTTTCATTTTAATTCTTCTAAATATCTGTCCAGATGCTCTGCTAATGAATTGTTTATCAAATGGATATCTTAATCATCAGTTAGCATTTTCGAACTATTAACAGAATTATAACAATGGTGACTCAGTGTACCTTTTGTTTTCTCAGTAATATAAAAGAGGATGAGGAAAGTAGAGTTACAATAGGTATTAGAAATAAAGGGTACCTTCATTTGAAAAGAAGCCATATAAAATCCAGATTATCTGTTTTGAACTGGATTATATGGAAGTGTAAACTCATATAGTTCAGTTAGAAGCAGATAATGCTGAGTATCTGCTTTTATGATTTGGATTATATGGCAATGTAGAAGGGGCCTAAGTATGTCTGTTCTCCTTCACATCCTTTTATGTTGTTTTCAACAGAGGAAGTGAAATTCTGTGGAAAACCTCCAGCAATCAGACATGGAAGAACTGTTGGTGTTGATTCAAACTCAGACAGATATGCACATTATGAAACGGTAAAATATGAATGCTCTCCAACTTACTTCCTTGTTGGAACCAATCCTGCCAGATGTCTTCATGGAAAGTGGAAATTACCCGAGTGCAGTAGTAAGCTACAACATTTCAAATAAACTATTTAACATTTAAGCAGGTACTTCTTGAAATTGTAAACAGATGCAGAAACGAAGAGTCTTGTAATATCTTAAAGACTAATTTCTTAAGGCAAACATGTGCACTGATGAAAGCTTCTATCAAATAAGGTTGCATCAGATTAAGTGAGCTACAGTCTATGAAAAGTACAGTCTATAAAAGGTACCGTCTATGAATAGTACAGTCTATAAAAGGTACCGTCTATGAAAAGTACAGTCTATGAAAAATACAGTCTATGAAAAGTACCATAACAGTGTCTGTTATTTTCATTGCACCAAACTAAAACAGTTGTCTCACCACTCAGAAATCGTAATGCTAAATACTTATTACTACTGGCAGCTTAATTACTGAAAAGAAGTCCCCCCCCCCCCAAATCAAATCTTAGAATTTTAGTCAGGACACAGAATGAATTAAATAATTAATTCTTAGCAATTGTTTTGTTGTCGTTGTGTGCTTTCAATTTATTTCTGGCTTATGGTGGTCCCTAATTGAATCCATCAAGGGGGTTTCCTCAGTAAGAATTTGTTCACAAGAAAATGTGTTCCTTTGAGGCTGAGGGAGTTTGACTTGCCCAAAGGCATTCAGTTAGTTTCCACAGTTGACCAGGGATTTAAACCCACTTTGAGCCCTTCCAGACAGCCTCATAATCTGGGACAAATACTTGGGTTTGAACATTGTGGGAACTTAACACGAAGCTGTTAGTTCTAATAAATTATCCCTTGGCGCCCTGACAGGTTCAAGATGGACATGGGACATCTGCTGGAAATTTACTATTTTTTTAATTGACTCTCCAAGATGTGCTGGACCTCGTAAGGGCTGATATGGATATACTAATGTGCACGCAAGCAGGTTTCTTGTCATTATCTCTTCTCACCCTCCTACTGCCTTTATGTTTGCCCTCTTGAACTCTGCTTCCCTTTGGGGTCACTTGCCTGCCATACTGGTACTCACTGTGTAAATTCAAGCTCTGTTTAATTTCGTAAACATGAGAACAAAGGAATGCTTGCAGAGCATTCTCATGGGAATTGCTTTCCAATTGTGTTTCCATTTAGCCATCTATGTGTCTGTGGCTCTATTTGTTTACAGCCCTCATCAGCTGTTTCAGGATTTTAAAATGTGCACATGCTCTGGAACAGACCACACCAGCATATAGCAATGAAGTCCCATGTTTTTCTTGACTGTAGGGATATATAATGATATGAATATGCATATTTTTAGGCTGAAATTGGATTTTAAGTGTCCCCTTTGAACACATATTTTCCAGACGTTAGTGCAACCCAGCCCACATTTTTGGCCCAAGTAATCTAGCTACCTAGTTGTAAAGTTTGTGCATAATGCATTCTGAACACTAAATAGTCCTCAAAAGCTGCAAAGTTTCTCAAGGCTCTCTTGCAATAGGAAGAAAAATGCTAAAATTATTCCCTCCTGCCCTCAAGAATGAACTTAGTGAAGGCCCCAATCCCCAGAAAGAGGACCTATGAGATCTATCTCGGAATGTCTTTCCCATCAGCAATATCAGGTTTCCAATAATATGCCAATCGGTTGTACAGTGGGCCTTCAAGGGCATGGCTGTACTGGAAAGCAAGGCATACAGGAATTACTCTGCATATACTCATTGTCAGAACCCAGAAGCCTTTAAACACGCCAGACACAGATCAAAGGTTCAAACCCAGCTTTATTGTAAACAAAAAGTCTTGAAAAGCACTTAACTGCAGTGCTAAAGTCTGCTGGAGCAATTTGGCACCAAAAACAAGTCAATAGGAGAAACTAAAATATAATCCGGATTATAGCACTGCCTCTTAATCCGGATTAAACTAAAGATGAAGCAAATTGCTTAAAAATCAAAATGTAGCAAGAAACACAGTCTATAAAGTTGAAAGAACGTTGTTTCAAAACTGAAAGTTGTTAAAGTCACAAAGATATTAGCAAACAAAATCCAGAAGTCCAAAAGCGAAGTCAAACCAGTCCGTAGTCAATTCCGTAGTGAAGCAAAGCTGGAACGTTGAAGTCAATCAGGAAACAGGAGCACAGGAACACATGAGGCTATAGCCCAGGACCCAAGGTGGAAAGTTGGCAGATACAAAGACTTATGTCCCCAAGAAGACACTTTGCCTTCTGCAACTTGCAATTCAAACTGAACCCCCTTATATCTTACAATTCGTCGTCGGAGCTTGATGAGCTCCCCACCCTCTCATCATCACTCCCAGCTGCTTCCAAGCCTGCAGCTGAATGCCCATCCCTCCACCTCTGCCAACGAGTATCAGGATTCAGATCCTGCCAAGAGTCCCCTGGCTGCCAATCTTCAGTGAACCCCTCAAATTCCTCACTAGAGGTGGGCTGGTTACAGATATCCCTTATGTTTTGCACACGGGTCCAATTTAACTCTTCATCATCGTCCATGTCACTCCCAGGCCCAGAACTCCTTTCAAACCCAAAGAAATCTTCATCCTCTGTTGGTGCACAAAGTATTTCCCGAATACGCTTCCTTTGTAATTCCCCTTCAGACTCTGGCTCTCGAGCAGCCCTCTTTACACCTCTGTTCCCTTCCCCATCCCCCATTTCCCAATCAGCAAAACCTGGGAACGTGTCAGTATCGCTTGGAGCCATAATGATTTCTCTAATGTGCTGACGCTGCTGTTCCCCTTCTGACTAAAGAAGACCCGTTTTCCCTGCTACTAGGAGTAGCAACTTGAGCAACACGCTGAACTACAACACGAATTCCCACCAAGACATGATGCCATTGCTTGACACTCCCATTATTCCATGATGAATGTGTGCATTGAGAATAATACTTTGGTACCTTTTTCATACGGATTACTATTTACTTCTACAGTGACATATAAAATTCAGGTTATCTGCTTTGAACTCAATTATATGACAGTGTAGAGTCATATAATCCAGTTCAAAGCAGATAAAGTGGATTATTTCCTTTGATAATCTGGATTATATAGCATTGTAGAAGGGGCCTTTGATGTAACCTCTGGACTTCCTCTCAGCATTATTTGGTACCAGAAATATATAGCATTTCAAAACTAAAAGTTTCAAGTTACATATTTTTTCATTGTAAATGGCTGACAATATTTGTTACTTGAAAAATCTCTGGTTGAATATTGCTTGATGATATCATTTTGCAGAAAAATGTAAAAGGCCAACAGATATAAAGTTTGGACCAAGTGCTTCCCGTTCAATGTATTTTGACAACAACACAGTTATAAGCTACAGCTGTGGTGTCAGCTTGCATGAGACAAAGTGTGTTAATGGAAAATGGTTTCCTGAACCTGAATGCACAGGTATGTTTTGTATGATTTTAACAAGTTCTTGACTTTTATCAATATATTTCAACCTGTTCTTTGATACAATGCATCTTTTATAATACTTTTGAATCATTCAGTTATATCTAAAATATTTAATTTATTTTTGTTAAAGAACTCTGCTCGCCGCCACCACAGCTTCCAAATGCTATCAATATAATAGAAACAAGAAACTATAAAAATGGTGAAGAGGTTGGCTTCACTTGCATGAAACATTTTCTTCTTCAAGGGCCTCCAAAAATATCATGTGAATATGGACGTTGGCAGACACCACCACGCTGTATTGGTTTGTATTGCTTCACTTTTGATGTCTGCCTTTGCTTGAAGAAACTGAATGGCAAGAGAAAAACTATAAGGGAGAATTTGACAAAGTAGGATAATATCTCTGTAAGAATTCTATGTTATCTTTTATTTCATTAATAATTTCTATGTCTAGCCATGTGTGAATTATCTGTTATTGGTCAAAATATTTTTGCTCAAAACTAAATAGTACAACATATTTATAGACATGTTACAAAATGTTATTTTTGCCCCATTCTGCCCATGGCAAGGTTTTCTAGTAGATAGGAATTTCTGATGGAAAACCAAGAAAGAAAACATGATGAGGTCTATCCAAAGAGATCCCCTTAGAGAGGTTCACCTGAACCAGTTTGGGTCTGTTGGCATATCTTTTAGTCCATTACTTGCTGTGTGTGTAGATCTGTGTGGTGCATTTGTGAAGCATCAGACTCTCCACTGCTTTGTCATCTCCCTTTTCTAAATGTAATCTAACAGGGCTGTGGATGGTAACACATCTGCCAAATTCCTTTCTCTCAGTCCAGCTCTAACCAATTACACTATGTAGCATAACTTTTGTTCCTGGGTTATAAATGCTATTTCCTAATTCAACCTAACATAAAAACAAGGAAAATATTTATCAAACTGCAAAAACTTTGTTTTAGTTGGAGATCTTGTAGCACATGTTGCTATATTTTTTTCAAGGGACATCTCATAGAGTTTCAACCAATTCAAAATAGTTTTTGGCAGTCACAATAATAAAGTTTCAGGAGAATAACAACTACTTTCAAAGTAAGTGCCACACAATTAAAAAGGATATAACACTTTCAATCCAGGAACAGAATTTGTTTACAAATTTTGTTACTTAGTGTTGAGAAGGTGCTGCCGCCAATTGAGAGGATTTGCACCTACTGCCAATTGCACAGATGTGTGTTGCTGAATTGTACAGGTGTTGCCACACTATCACCAATTGTGCAGATGTGGATGTTATGTAGGGAATTTATCCCAGGCCTCAATTGTTTAGATGAGTATGTTATGGAGGAGGCCAATTATTATTTATAAATTAAGGTAACTGCCACCAACGTGTAATTGAGATCTGACTCCACAGACGCAAATGAGATGAGATGAGACGGTTTCCAACAAAAGATAAGTTTATTGTGTACAAAGCGTATGGTTGCAGGCTGTTAAATAACTTATAGAACTTTAAATATCACTTGGTTAACAATACAGTCCACTCTTCCCTATCACACAGCTTGTGGCTAACTTCCACTGAGGTGAAGTGCTTTAGTGAACAGTGTCTCCTACTATGAATAGCCTTTCAATTTGATCTTTCCTTGATCAAACCTCCGATCTCTAGTCCCTCTGTGACTAGGGATCTTAACAGGCTTCCTCTAGTCTTCCTTGACTAAAGAAACTCTCCAGGTTTCTTTATTCAGCCCTCCTAGACTGAAAAACCCCAGGTGCTCACACACACCTCTCTCCCAGGCTTTCCAAGCCTCACTCACTCCCTTTTTTAAAACGCACATAACTTTTCCTGCTTGGCTCCACCCACTTCTCACTCTCATGAGCCAGCCAGCTTCGTATCCATGGCAACGCTCACTGTGGATTCTATCCAGATGGCTCCAGCTTTAGCTATTGTTGCAAACCAAATATATACTATAACAGTTTAACATAAACATAATATCAATTGACTTCTGCACAGTATTATTATTTTCAAATATGTATTTCCGAATATGTTTTCTCTCAAAAGAAAAATGTTAAGATTTTTTATCATGTCAGAAGTGAATTGAGAATACAGTTATAATGTATAGAAAAGCCACAAACAAATTAAAAACATGGTGTAATACTAAATTTCCTTTGACCAGAAGCTGGCCACTTCAGGTGCCTCTGATGTCACTGTAAGAAAGTCCTCCATTGTGCATGTGGGAGGGCTCTGACTGCATTGTACTAAGTGGTCTGTGGTTTTATCTTCTCCACATTTCCATGTTGTGGAATCACTTTGTAGCCCCATTTCTTAAGATTAACTCTGCATTTTGTGGTGCCAGAGCGCAGTATGTTCAATGCCTTCCAAGTCACCCAGTCTTCTCTGGGAGTTTCTCATCTGGTATCAGCCACTGATTGAGGTTCTGGGTTTTAATCTGCCACTTTTGGACTCTCGCTTGCTGAGGTGTTCCTGTGAGTATCTACGTAGATCTTAGGAAGTGATTTCTTGATTTAAGGTGTTGGCTTGCTGGCTGATATCCTAACAGGATGGGCCAAAGATGTCAATGCTTTGGTCCTTTCATTACAGGCTGCTACTTCCCAATGGATGCCAGGTGGTGCAGTACTGGCTAAACAGTATAATTTCTCCAGTGGTGTAGGGCATAGACATCCTGTGATAATGCGGCATGTGTCATTAGAGCCACATCTACTGTTTTAATATGGTAAGATGTATTCCACACTGGGCCTGCGTATTCAGTAGCAGAGTAGGAAAGCTCAAGGGCAGATGCCTTCACTGTATTTGGTTATGATTCCCAGGTTGTGCCAGTCAGCTTTTGTATGATATTATTTCTAGCACCCACTCTTTGCTTGATATTCAAGCAGTACTCCTGTAAGTAAGTGCATGTTCCAGAGCAACTCCCAGGTATTTTGGTGTGCTGCAATGCTCCAGTGGGATTCCTTCCCAGGGAATACTCAGAGCTCAAGATGTTTGTTTGTTCTTAAGATGAAAAGCACATCTTTTCATCTTAAGAACATCTTTTCACACATAAAAAGACACCTGTAAAAGGACTGAAGGAGTGAAAAGTCGTCCCATGTATAAAATGATGTTGAATGTAAGACTCAAGACTGTAACAGAACAAACAAATGTAACCATAAGCATTGGAGCCAGAAGCTATAAATAAACTTTGTTACTTTGTTTACTACAAGAGTGTCTCAAGCCTGTAATATAAAACCCTCAACGTAAAAGCTCACAAGACAGCCCCAGCCAATTTTAAAAGGAGAAAATACATCAAAACAAGGCAGTAATAAGATTTAAAAGAAAATATTTTTCCCCTCACATCGTCACACATAAAAGGACACCTGTAAAAGGACTGAAGGAGTGAAAAGTCGTCCCACACACGTATTCATTTCAGATGGATTAGGAGTCCGCTGGTTTTCCCTGTAATAGGCAGTAAGAGCACCTAAAGCTTTGAAGAGCTTCTGTTCAACCATTTCAAAGCTCCCTGCTTGAGCAGTGATGACATAATCATCAGCATAGATGATTGTCCTATCTGGCAGTGGCTGATCATTTATAAATGTTAAGATATCTCTGGGGAGGGGGAGGGAGAAAAACCACGTGCCTTGTGTATTTTATTCCTATAAAGTAAAAAAAAAAAACATTTAAAAGTCCTGCTAATCAGTCTGAATACCTATCTAGTTCAGCAGTCTTTTCCCAACAGTGAATATTTGAGAGATCAAAGGAAAATCCATAAGCAAAATATGAATTCAGTTTTATCTTCTGGCTTGTGTTTTGCAACAACTAGAAACACTGTTGCTAATCTTGTAGGTAATACATAGTCATCATGATTAGAAGTCATTGATAGTTTTCTCCAGGGCAGTAGGTTTTACCTACTTGCACTTCTGTTCCATTTGGTGGCATGGTTTCTCCTTTATTTGATGTTTATAGCCATTTTGATCATCTG
This sequence comes from Anolis sagrei, assembly GCF_037176765.1. Taxonomy (NCBI): domain Eukaryota; kingdom Metazoa; phylum Chordata; class Lepidosauria; order Squamata; family Anolidae; genus Anolis; species Anolis sagrei. The sequence goes on from NC_090024.1 coordinate 113,391,619, forward strand.
TTCAATTACTAGAGGCAGGGAAGTATGTCAGACTGCTCTCTCCTTTTACAATGTGAATCCATAGAATTGTGTGACCATGTGATCACTACTGCTGCCAATTATCATGTTCCCAAACAAGAGGAACAGATTCCTCCACACTTATTGCTTTTTGTCTAGGTTAAGCATGGCAATTTCACAGCTTCAGGTTTTGTTCAACAGCAGTGCCAGCTAACATTACGAAATGATGAGAAACAACGAAAACTATAGAAGAGAAGCAATTGGAGTCTTGATTTATGCTCTCAGAAGAAAATTGAACTAGGCACTGTTTCTATGTACACAATGAATAATCTGTTAGAATTATGGCCATAGTTGGAAATAATGAAGGAATGCAAACTAACATTTTGATTCTGAGCAAACTTTCTTATTGGAACAAGTCCCATTGAAGTATCTTGAACTTGCTTTTGGGTATATCTACTCAGTCCTATTTTAACATAAATTGATCCTACATTCATTCTGATCTATAATCCTTATTGTGAACATTGATAACTAGATAAACATCATAGAAAGAATATATGCCTTCCAATTTCTTAAAAATACATTCACTTCATCAAGGCTTGTGAATGCCCTACTATGTGAATATGGGAAGACTGGTTTAATAAACTGATGTGTTCTTTATGTGGTTACATTCACTATGCTGCAAATTCATTTTTTTTTCAGATCAAAGATGTGAAAATCCCCCTTCAATTGACAATGGTGTAGTAGAAACTATTTCCCAGAACAAATATATTCCTGGTCAAACTGTGGAATATCACTGCCTTGAAGGTTTTGAAATCAGTGGATCTTCATTTGCCATATGTGAAAATGCTAAGTGGCATCATGTGCCAGCTTGCAAAGGTAAGAAAATGTACTTCTTTTCAAAGATGAAAAATACTGCATAGTTTTACACAAGGCTTGCTAGCCCTGTGCCAGGAAGATATGTGAGAAGGAACTTCAAGGAGTTCATAGAATTAGTGATAATTCACAGATATATATTTGACTAGAGTTATATATAACACATGGTTTGCAAAGACTTCAGGAAAAAACATATCTATAGATCTATAGGGTTTGCAAAAGCCAGTGAACACTTCCAAGAGAACGAAGTTAATATAGTTAGACAGCCAATTATCTCACACCAGAAGAAAAGATTCACAAAATAAAGTCAGGAAATTGGGTAGTTTTGAAAGAGAGCCATACAAACAAGGAGGAAATGAAATATATCTAATTTCCCTCCTTTTTGATGCAAATTGTAGAAATAGTAATAATAAATCCTGCAGATTTGCAATATTCACTTTTTTCTTCCCCTTCAACCCATGCAATCTTTTTCTTCTTCTGGACTTGCAAGGGCTTCTCTCCCTCTCCTTTCCCTTGTCCTTTTCTTCTTGGAAAAGAAAACACACTGTTAAGGGAGGGGAAGAGGAGAGAGAAATATATTATATATTGCAAACAATGGCCTCCAGGCACCGCTGCTTGGAGGCCATTATAAGCTGAGGGGTGAAAACTCAGCTTATCTTTCAGTATATACAGCAATACAGAGAAAACTGGGATCTTCCAGTTTGCTCCAGATTAATAAAACACCTGGAAAGATCCAGATCTTAAACCAAGGTCTGAATCTTTCCAGGTGAGAGCGTTATGGGGATTCATTTATTTCAAACATTTATATCCCATCCTTCTCACCCCCGGAGGGGGACTTAGGACAGCTCAAAACCAAATTGATTCCCAGGACCATGTCTGTGGTCGCAGGGGTCAATCCCTGCAGTGAACACAGATCTTTGGGCTCTAAGAGCCTGAAGGAATGGTATGGAACCCCCAGCCCCTCAAAAAACAACTTACCTGAGGAGCTGGGATTATATGCCTCTCTGGAGAGCTCCCCTGGTACTTAAAAAAGATGTGTCACGAAGGGTGGAGGAGGGCCTCCTCTCTCACACCTCCTGACCCATCATTTTCAGGCACCAGGAAAACTCTCTAGAGTGGCATATAAAACAATATGAGAAGAATCCTGTATTGATGAAAATTTTCATACTTTTTCTTGCACATTTTACAATTCTTTTTTGCACAGAAAACATTTTCTGCATAGAAAAAATGTTTTTGTATGGAAATGTTGTGTAGAATAAATCCACACCAATATCCTTTTCTGCGCAAAAGCTCTATTTTGTGTGAAAAATACTGTTCTAAATTTAAGTGAAAATGTAATCCAAAGTAAGTCCCAGATGGCAGCTTTCAAATGTGGCTAAAATTATTCATCCCATTCTCTCAGAATGAATTATTGAAATATAGCATCACCATGTCTCTTTTCAAAACAAAAGAAAAATTCAGTATTGAATTGCAACTTGGTTCAATGTTCTGGTGATCACTTCTCAACTTTTTCAGCTAAGATCAAGTGTAGCATCTGTCAATAGCCCTCGTTTCAGGTCAATGCCAATATGAGGAGTCAGCTACTACATCTTTAGAGAGGAAACCATGATAAACTTAGAAACTGCTTCCCTGCCACCATACAAGAAATTATTTATAGTATAGTTTATATATGGTGAGCCACCCTTTGGATATATTTGTTATCATTTATCTGTGATCTAAAAGTAAAATACCTTCTTTAGAATGCTCCTAATCTTAATCTGTTCTAATAATGAAATTTGCTTTCTTTCCACTATTAATATATTATATTTCTATTTTCATTTGTTTTGTTTGTATTACTTATTGTGTCTGTCAAATTGCGTTTATAAATATATTTTTAAAAGATTAATCTATCTGTGTTGTTTTGGGAAAATCTTGTCACAGGCATAGTAACTTGTTCATAATGTTGCATTTTCACTTTCCTAACCTCTCAGAAAAGACATGTGGCCAGCCCCCTCTCATTGACTATGCTTCATTCACTAAAAATGTGAAAAACAGATATCAATCTGGGGAAACAGTGAATTATGAGTGCCATCCTGGTTTTGCTGCTGAAGGACCACTGATTCTGACATGCCAAAGAGGTGAATGGTCAGAGCCTTCCACCTGTGAAGGTATGTCTCTTATTTATTTATTTATTTATTTTGGTCTGGCTGACACTTCTGAAACTACTTATGTGCTGCCATACTGAAGTTGAATAGCTAAGGTGAAAGGTAGGGTGTCCCATGAATGTCCCTTCTATGTTCCTTTGTGTAAGTGTTCATGTTCACAACATGTGTTGCCTGATATTCTACAAACTGCATTGTTCTTCCGATCCAAGTGGTAAAGCTTAGAGAAATCCTAACTCATGTTGGTGCCACACATGTTAGCCCTGTTTCTGGGTGTATTTGACCTGTTGATTTCAGAAATAGCACCAGTTTTCCCTTATCATCTCTAGTTTTTGAGATATAGAGCATATGGCATCTACCAATTATTATAGGCTCGCCTATAGAGATCAATGATAACCATATCTAAAAAATGAGAACTGATGCAGTTTATCCAATGCAGTTTTCTGAATCAGCACCCCAAAACCCCCCATGAGCTGGCCTAAAAACAGAATATCAAGGATCTTTTTTGTTGGGCTGTGCCATCATTACTCTAAAGTGAAAGGCTGACTGTCTTATCATAAAAGTGGTATATTAAACATTTTAATGCTATAGCCACTGTCCAAGCACAGTCTAAAATGCTATAATAACCCATCCACATTTCACATAGCACTCAGCATCCTAATTCAGACCATGCGTTTTCTATTTTTATTTCATGAGATGTCTTTGTACAGTTGCCCTTTCCAAGCAATTTTTAAATGTGTAAATGGGACATAAAATGCACCCCTATTCTCTTAATCTACCCATATGCAAAAATCCATACCCCAAACTTAAAATGTATGTACACCAAAGAATGGTAAAATCTGGTCATTGGAATCCTAATTGCATTGCTACATATTGACATTCAGGCATTGTAGGCATTTTGTCTGGAAATTCTTGGAATCTTTATTTTTCTCCATTATAACGAGACAGCAACGAATAAGTATTTTTTATATAAAACTTTAATAAAAGTCTTTCTTCTTCGTATAATTTCCCAATTTAGATATAACCTGCGGAGAACCCCCTGTAGTTGCTAATGGTGATATTGTGGGGAACAGAGACAACATTTATCTTCCTGGCCAAATACTGCATTATGAATGCCAAAAAGATTTTGAAATAATTGGACCAAATACTGTAAGGTGTGAAAATCAGGCATGGTCAGAACCACCAACATGTCAAGGTATGGATGAATATTTCCAAATTCTCTTGCAAAGTTTCAGTGGTAAAAAGGAAAATGAAAGGAACTGGAAGGAAAGAGACACAGGGTTCTCCAAACTCCTAATCCATGTTTAACAATTTCTGAAGTAAAGGTAGAGGCACATTTCACAATTATAGGCTCTGAAGTATAATTTGAAACTTTTTTTAAAGGGCCATTACAGTTATCCCCTTGAATCTCAATCTCTCTCACAATCTTTCTCCCCCCACCCCCTCTGTCTCAACACAGAGAATTGGATTGTATGAGTCTACACTGCAATTAATTAAATTCAAAACAGATAATCTGGATTTTATATTGCAGTGTAGAAGGGCCCTTTGTTGTTGTTGTTGTTCATTCATTCAGTCGTCTCCGACTCTTTGTGACCTCATAGACCAGCCCACGCCAGAGCTCCCTGTCGGCCATTACCACCCCCAGCTCCCTCAAGGTCAATCCAGTCACTTTAAGGATGCCATCCATCCATCTTGCCCTTGGTCACCCCCTCTTCCTTTTTCCTTCCACTTTCCCCAGCATAATTGTCTTCTCTAAGCTTTGCTGTCTCCTCATGATGTGGCCAAAGTACTTCAACTTTGTCTCTAGTATCCTTCCCTCTAATGAGCAGTCAGGCTTTATTTCCTGAAGTATGGACTGGTTTGGATCTTCTCGCAGTCCAAGGCACTCTCAGAAGCTTCCTTCAAGCATCTATCTTCCTTCGCTCAGCCTTCCCTATGGTCCAGCTCTCACATCCGTAGGTGACTACGGGGAATACAATTGCTTTGACTATGCGGATCTTTGTTGTCAGTGTAATGTCTCTAACCTTCACTATTTTATCAAGATTGGACATTGCTCTCCTTCCAAGAAGTAAGCGTCTTCTGATTTCCTGGCCGCAGTCTGCGTCTGCAGTAATATTTGCACCTAGAAATACAAAGTCTGTCACGGCTTCCACGTTTTCTCCCTCTGTTTCCCAGTTCTCAATCATTCTTGTTGCCATAATCATGGGTTTTTTAATGTTTAGCTGCAGCTCCTCCTCGCTTTTGGCCATCAAAGTGGTGCCATCTGCATTCTCACCCCAGGCTTGCATTCATCAAGCCCTGCACATCGCATGATATGTTCTGCGTACAAGTTGAATAGGTTGGGTGAGAGGATACAACCTTGCCATATGCCCTTAGAAGGGCCCTTAGAAAGCAGTTAAGTGTTGTTTCTACTCTCTTCCACAAGAAACCTCTAATATTACAGGCAAAAACAAATTCTCTTTTGCATATAATCTTTGCATCAGACTGCATATCTATGAATTGCATATGTATGGAGAGGAAGTGCAAATTAGGCTTGTGCATTACGGGTAAACCATGATCCTTTTGGTGTCCCGAATTTTGGTGGGGGCCCTGATCCATTTTTTGAGAGCCTCCTGAATTTGGAAGGGCAGATATCTGTTTTTGCTCTGGGGTGCTGAAAGATGATTTTTGCCACACAATCCCCACAAAAGAAGAATTAGAAATAATAATTCCACTCCCAGCCCCAATGTGATCACTCAGTACACACTGGACCTGACCATGAACTTAGCTGTGAACTTGGCAGTGAACTTGGCGAGGGTAATCCTATTCCCAGAATTATTAATGTCATATTAATGCCATACTTCCAATTCCTGTGGCTCCGTCCTCCCTGAAAGTAGTCCCTGAGAGACTACTTTCAGACATGCCTCTTCAGCGGAGGAGGCAGCAAAAATCTCCCTTCCCCCACACCACACAAAGGAGGCAAATTCTTGAAGATGTTTTTTAGTTTAGAGGAGAGGTGCTACAGGTAGACGTGCACACTTTAACTTCTTACCTGTTTCTTCTCTAGAGAAGAGGTACTTGGATGCAGACAGGCATGCACACTTTTTGGGGGTTGAATGCTTCATTACAGCTGTTTCTACTTTCTACTATAGTAGAAAGTAGAGTAAGTAGAGGTAACTAGTAGTAGTTTACAGGGAATTATGGTTTTCTTTTGGTTTGCTGGGGGGCTTAATAAAAAGATTAGACTGTGAAGTCGAAAAGCAGAGGAGGAACTGAGATGGGCTCCTGCTTGCTTTCATTGAAGGTGGGTTTTTGTATCGGAAGGGCCTTTACTGTTACAAGCTCCTGAAGTACTGAAGGTACAGAAGGAAATGGAGGCAGTGAAATCCACACACAAGTCTACTGTAAATATCAGTCAGTTGCTTTCTAATCCTTTCAAACAGTGGCAGCTGCCCTGTACGTGGCATATGAAAAGCATTCCTATGTCCAAAAATGGGGAATGCATAGGAATCATGAGTATGAAACAGCTGTGAGTTCATAACTCAAGGTTAAATACTTATAACTGTCCAATAGGATTCCAGACATTATATCAGTCAACTAGGCTGTCTATATCCATATTTTGGCTTTGATACATCCAGGATCGGATTTCGTACCAATGATCTTGATCTTGACTTTTGAACTCTCTAATCTTCATTTTACGTCAGTGGGTTATTGAGAAGCGTTATCTCAATTGAGAAGCGTTATCTCAATTGTCAGGAATTTCATTCCAAATTATGGAGTCAAAAGCCCTATTTCTGGAAGAAATATAACATTTATAGCTTGAAGAGGTGGTTGCAGTTTGTTTTTTTTGGCTGAAGAGCAAGATTCCACTCTTGCTGAACTAACTGAGTGCAAGTTACTTTTGCACTATAAACTACATTTGCAGCAATTGAAGTAAGCGGAAGATGAAAAGAAAAAATGGAAGGAGAAACAGACATTTTAAAAGCAGCTGAAGAAGTGGGATGGCACAGGATTAACAGGATATGTTCTTTTCAGATTGGGATACTTGAAAGATTTGTTTAATTGATCTGAAAACGAAATCCAATTCTGTTAAAGGAAGGAGGAGGTTTGCTGATACAAGGCTTCAGAAAAAGTTATTACACATGTATAGATATTGCTTTTGTTTTTCGAATAATCTTTCAAGGATTGTTTTATCTATCATTTTAGATGTAAGATGTCCTCCTCCACCTGACATTCTGCACGGTCGCCTTCAAGGAAATGTAAAGCAAAAGTATTCGCCTAATGAAAGTGTGATGTACCAGTGTGATCACGGATACATTATATTTGGATTTCATATAATAACATGTTTAAAGAAGCAATGGTCAGAAGCACCCCAATGCAAAGGTATTTGATCCCATTCTGATATATCTTGAAAGACATATCAAATTGAATTTTTTTTTCTATGTAGACTTGAATAGCTTCTCAGAAGTGATAGGGAAAGTCTCCCATAATTTTTAGCTGTTGGCTAAAGTCAGCCTTTGACCCACCAACTTGAGGTCAGCTCATCCAACATGTAGTTCAACTTATGTGGTATATAATGACTTACCATTTTGTCTCTGATCCAGGATTGCAAGGGCTACTGATAAGTTTTTGGCTTTACCCAGAAAGAAACAAGATAGGAAGATGAAACTTTACATTTATTCCACATACTCTCCAGTGATATCAACACACTTCATACATCGGAATTCCAAGTTCTGTAAGCCTTGCAAAAAGAAGGATTTTGGTTGTGCCTCATCTGTAGCAGCCATGGCATCAGAAATAGTGTGAAATTTGGTACACTTGAGGTGTTTCTTCAGGTTTGGAAACAGATGATAGTTGGAGGGAACTAGATTCGGTGAATAAGGTGAGTGGTCAACCAGCTGGAAACCTAGCTCCACCAGTTTTGCCATAGTCGCTTGTGCAGTGTGAGCAGAGGCATTCTCTTGCAGGAACAAGATTCCTTTGGATACCTTGCCACAACTTTTGGCCTTCAGAACTGCCTTCAGTTGGTCCAAAATTTCAGTGTAATACATTGCATTGATGGTGGAACTATTTTGAAGCAGTATGACCTCCTTATCCCTGAACACAGAAACCATCACCTCAGTGGCTGATTTTTGCACCCTGAACTTCTTTGGACGAGGAGAACCACTGTGCCTCCACTCTTTTGACTGCGCCTTGGTTTCAGAGTCATACAAATAAATCCAGGTTTCATCCATAATGGCCAGTCAATCCAGAAAGTTCTTATCAGTCCAGAAACGCTGACAAATAGACTGGGAAGTTTTCACTTGCATGCTTTTCTGATCTGCTGTCAAAATGTGGGGACCCACTTTGCAGAGAGCTTCTTCATGTTCAAATGTTCATGGATGACAGAAACACATTCATGAGAAATCCTCTTGATGTCTATTCCTTTAGCTGAAATTCGCTGATTCTCCAGTATGAGGTTGTGCACAGCATCAACGATCTCCAGAACAACAACCACTCTTGGTCGTCCAGGATGATCCTCATCACTAGTGCTGAAGTGGTCCATTTAAAATATGGCAACCCAGTTCTTAACTGTAGAATATGGAAGGGCATTGATCCCCCAATGTCTGCGACATATCACTATGAATATCCTCGCGGACTTTCCTTGAAGAAACAAGAATTTTATCACTCCTCTGCTCTCATTTGCTGTGAACATCGCCTTAGACTCCGCCATTTTGTTTTCCCACATGCCTAGATCACTGTTGCCATGATAGTTGGAGGGAGCTAGATTTGGTGAATGAGCTACAAACACAAAACTTTGAAAACATATATTAGATACATAAGGCTTTCATGTGATGTAACATTAGTTACCATAGAAACAAAACAAGCACACAAAGCCAAAGACTTATCAGCAGCCCCTCGTATAAGAATGCTCAAGTCTTGCTTGCCAAATCCATAGCTGAGGTCAGTATTCATATTTCTGTGCAGAAAAACACATTTTTGCATATGAATTAATTTTGTTACTTTGAAATAATATTTTCTATGCAGAAAACACTTATTTCATGTCCAATTATGTCTTATTTCTGCACAGAAAGGAATCAATATTTCTCTGTTGAAATATTATTTTTGACAGAGAAAATATGTCTTGTTTACAAAATGATCTTTTTTGCATATTTTTTTCTGTGTATGTTGCATGTGAAAAATTTCACATGCAACTTTTGTAGAGAATAAATCTCTAACAGTTAACATTCCCATCAGTCCAGGATTCTTCTAGACCAGGTTGCTTACAACTTGAGAAACATTTTCCCCAATCATCTCTCCTCTATCCTAGCATGAAGGTGTTTGAAAGGTTTAGATGAACCACGCCTTGTATTTTGTGATAATACTGTATATTTATGGTCTGTTTGTCTGAATTGCATGGATTGATACAAGCCCATTTTGGTATCAAAGGTTGGCAGTTCAAATCTGCGAGATGGGGTAAGCTCCCATCTGTCAGCCCTAGCTTCCCATGTGAGGACATGAGAGAAGTCTCCCAGCAGGATGGTAACACATCTGGGCATCCCCTGGGCAATGTCCTTGTAGACAGCTGATTCTCTCACACCAGAAGCAACTTGCAGTATGTTAGCTGCTGACATGATAAAAAAAATGGTATCAATGCATCAAAGCACAATATGGATTAGATTACTGATTGTCTTTTCCAGTGCTATTGAATTTACTAGTAAATGCTCTTTCTTGCTGAACTAGAGATGAAGAATCCTGTGATTTGGTTTCTACAATTTTCAAACTGTGTTGAAATTGATTCTGCACAAATTGATTCTGTATCACTACTGTTTGAAAAGTTTTTGGTTAAAAACTTTACATAAATGTACTCATTTATTTCTCCTAATATATGCTTTCTGTTTGTACTTAAAATACATCAGATGTGTATTTTAGGACCAATCTCATGTTAAACAGCAAATTGTTCCACTACATTTGACAAGCATGAAGTTTGGATTCTATTTTGCTTCTTCATTAAGAAAATAGGAGTTGATTTGGTCTGAATTTAGTTGTATGAACCAAAAAACATATTTCCATTGCTGCAGTGAACTATAATGAGTGTTGGGGAAAAAATGAATTATCCTTTTTTTCTTTCCATGCTACAACCCAATAAAACCCCAATGCCATGACAAAAGGTACGTATTTTAGTTGCAATTTATAGGATGATATGTAGGTTGTTCATGGTTATCTTTTCATTAGACCATTTTTTGTTAATGAATATGTGTGAATTGAATGTGTGTTGATTGAAAAAATTGTATTTAAGGTTAAATTTGGATATCCTAAGCAAATGTCTTTAAGATATTATGTCTTGGCTGGATAATTCAAATACTGAAGTTGTAAACATATAATCAATGGATCTGGAAGAATCCAAGATGTCAAGCCTACTTCATTACTGATGCTTGACATCATATCATGTTCTGAAAAAGAAAGTTCCTGGTTAGTTATAACACTCATGCATGGACAATTCATGCAGCTCTACATGCAATCCAAAGGCTCAAAAAATTAAACATTAAGTTAGATATTTTGGAAAGTACGAGCGGTATTTCTTAAGTAAGGTCTGTTGGAACATAAATACACAACGAAAGTTTATTTCAAAAAAAGTAAATTTATTTTCAGAAAGTACGTACTTCACTCTATTTTTTCACCTAGTTGCCAAGTTTGTTCAAACACTTATCATACCTCTGAAGAAATTTTAAAATACCCTCTTCATAAATCCTCACTTCAACTGAAGCCACCAAATCGTCTGTAATCAAAGAAGGGTGACCGGAGCGGTCCTCATCATGGACGTTGTCATGGCCATCTTTGAATTGTCGTACCCACTTACGCACTTTGCTTTCATTCATAACAGTATCAACGTACACTTCACAAATCTGTTGATGAATTTCTGCAGCAGGCAGGTTCTTTGCTGACAAAAACGGTATCACTGAGCGAACCTCACATGCGGCGGGTGAGTTGATAGTCTTAAACATTTTAAAGCACAGAACAGAACCGTACAGGTTAGCTACAGAGCGGAAACTGAGCACAGTTGTTCCCGAGGCATGCTGGTACACGACGCACACGCTCGTTGCAGTATGCGTGTGAACTACTAGTGTCTACAACAAAACGGACCTTACTTAAAAAATACCCTCCGTACATATTCCCTACATCTAACCTGTTCATCTCTCAGAAATCAAATTTATAAATTAAATACAGAATGCCTGCGCTTTCATTTCCAGAGACCTACAAATACACACAAGTTTTATGAAAACTGGACTGGGTTGAATCCTATCAGTGAACCTTAAAGGCATTATGAAAGTGATGGTTAAAGATGAAATTGCAGTGCTTAATTGTCCTGGGCAAGAATTCCAAGTATTCTGAGAAAAAAAAGAATGGCCAAAAAAGAATTCAGAGTCTTTCAAGCACTGATATGAAACCTATTCTAGGTTTTTGCAGAAGCTCCTACTTAAAACTAATATATAATAGGTACTAAAAGTAATCTTCAAATGCTGATAGGGATAAAATAAACACTGGAAGTAAACAGATGGGGAAAATGCAGACTTGTTGACATCCTATTCACACAAAAACAACTGTGTGGTCTGTTTGAATTCTTAACCAAAGGATAGATAAATACCATCCATACTTGGAAAAGAATAATAATGAGAAACATCACTATTAATTGTTGCTGTTGTTTGTTTATTTATTTATTTATTTCGCATACTTCTATCTCGCCCTTTTCCCCACAAGGGGGACTCAGATTGTCCATATTCATTAACAAACCCGAATGGTTTGGTTTCCATTCTTAAAAATGAATAGTATTTCATTGGACAAATATTTTCCCTTATTTTCCTTTTTCATATTTGTAATAGTGGGGAAGGATATGCATTCCCACAGCATTTGCAATCATAATGAATGTTATGAGGCAAAGTGCTGTTTTCTGATTCAGTGTTCAATTCTTTTCTAAAGTTTATACAGGAAAATGTGGTCGTCCACCTTCTATTGAAAATGGAGATATTATTGATCTTTTAAAACAAGAATATGAATCAGGTGAAAGTGTGACATACAAATGCCAACGTTTCTACGCCATGGAAGGAAATGCAGTAGTAAGTTGTCAAGATGGCCATTGGTCGGAACCCCCAGAGTGCAAAGGTATGAGAATAATCTCAAGATTTCAGACTACATAAAATTTAATGGTATAGATCTTGTAAATATAGAAAAAAGTAAAATTCATGTCTATGTCAGGGCTTTAATAGATTTATCTAGTCACTGAAAAAAAATGTATGAATTCTGCATAATATAAACATACACTTATAACTATTTCATGTTACAAGTATTCAAAACAATGCCTTCGGAATGATGGAGTTGGAAAAACCGTTGCAGGTCATATACTGGTAGTGAAGTTGCCTTCTTAGTGTAAGACATACACAGATAAAACTGCCTTCATGTGCCTTCTATATTTTTCACAAAGAGTTTTGATTACTTCTGTAATCTTGGTTTGTGTGCGGAGGGGGAACCACACCTTAGCTTGGTATTTCTCATTAGTGCAGAAAGATAGACAGCAATGAGGAGCTTCCTTTTAAATCACTTTTGGATTCATAGGATTTGTGTTTTTGGGTTCCCCATGTCACTGAACTATCATAATTGTAGCCCTATGTATTTTCTTATGAAGCGAGTTGAATCCCTACCAGAAAGGATTATTTCATTCTATCTCAATTTCCATCCTCATTGGGAGAACAGTGGGACTGAACCGGAGAGTTTCTCCTACAGATGGCACTCTTGCTTTCATTGGGAAACCTGATTTTGTTTAATACGATTGGGAATATAGGGGAAGCTCTCCTTTCAGTAAAGACTCTCATCTACATGATGAAAGCAACAAAACTGAAATAAATTTGCAGGGTCAGCACATTCCTCTTCTTTGTATTTTTTATTCAGGACACTGCAAAGGAAAGAATGGAGCTTATATTGAAAATTAGTCTAATGCCTAATATGCTTAAGTTTAGTACAACAGTTCCTAATCTTAGTTTGTATTATTGGCCACTTAGTAAAGAAGTTTTGCCTTGGAGGAATTAGGTCCGCGGGCATATATTAAGGGCCGGGCTTTAGCACAGATAGTTAAACCACCAGCTGTAGTAAATATTATCAATCAAAGGTTGACAGTTCGAAGCTTTGGTCAGTGGGAACTCCTGGCCTTTAGCCCAGCTTCTGCCTACCTAGCAGATTTAAAACACAATGCGAATAAATAGGGACTCATAAGAAAATGCATAGTTCAACAATTATGATAGTTCAGAATCTAAACCACAAATCCTATTAATCCAAAAACAATTTAAAAGAAAGTTCCTAATTGCTGTGCCATCTTTTTCAGAGACCATGCAAATGCTTCAAAATCACTTTTCGATCATAAAAAACACCTTTCTCTTTTGTCACCTACTGGAAATTCAATCATGCACATATAGGCTATTTTCTGACTCTAGTTTTTTTGTTTTCTCCAGCACCTCAACCATACTTTTCACAACTCAGTTGCAATTTTGTTTGTATGTCTCCATGCACTCTGCGAGTAACTTTTAAAATTCACTACTCTCATGTCTTATAAACATGCAATCTTTTACGTTCTTCATTCAGTCAAGCTTGTGTTACTAGCAACTTTAACATTGTTTTTGTCATTGAAACACTTGACCACACCTAGGTCTATGGGTACATTTTTCTCACATTGTTTCTAATCACCTCTACTCTTGTTTTTGAAGGTTTTTTGCACTCTGTTTCACATTGTGACATTCAGACACTGTTTCTCCAAGCATTTGACCTCCTTCATTCTTTACTATAATACAATTGGCTTGTGTCATTAAAAAATAATCAGTCACCCCTTTTTTAGCTTTAGTCAGTCTTGGGATTTTAAGATCATTGTGGACACTCCAGCTAGCCCCCTCCATTTCTTGCTCTATCTTTACTGAAGACATCGCCAAACTGCCAAGCATTATATATACTAACCACCATCAACTGCTAGGCATGCCACTATACCAACCACCATCAACTGCAGAATGTGACACATTCACAGAGGAGTCCGTATCCTTCTTGTCATCCTTTTTGGGAAATACAGAAATGTTAATTTTTACCCTGACATTTTGAAGCTAAAAAGTATTTATTTTAACAAGTGACAAGCTAAAAGCAATCTGATATAGTGACATGATTTTTCTCATCTCTTAAAGCAATCAATCTTGACCAATCTTAGATATCACTACATCTTTTTCTACTCTTCTGTGACTTTTTCATAAAAGAACTGTGCTTTTATTGTGTATTTCTGGCTATATGATCAGAATTTTTCAGTCCTGTGTTTTTACTATTTATAAAACTTTAATAAACTGTGTTTTTCTGCAGAGCCTTGTACAGCAAGTGAGGAAGACATGGAACATAACAATATAAGGCTGAGATGGTCACAGGCTGAAAAAGTATATTCCCAAGATGGGGATATAACAGAATTTGCCTGTAAATCGGGCTATAGTCCAGTTGTGCCTTTTACCCACAGAGTACGATGTGTCAATGGCGCATTTGAATACCCACGATGCGAATGATATGTGAGTATATTGCGATTTAACCATAATAGTGGAATATCCATGACACAAGAGTTCACCTTTTTGTTTATTCTATAGAAAGCAAAGCTTTTGATTATACAGCTCTTGAAGAACTGTGGATTTGTATTGTCGAAGGCTTTCAGGGCCAGAATCACTGGGTTGCTGTGGGTTTTTCAGGCTGTATGGCCATGTTCCAGTAGCATTCTCTCCTACTGGAACATGGCCATACAGCCCAAAAAACTCAATGCAACCCAACTATGGATTTGTTTTAAAAGAAATGAGTGTTCTGGTGCCCTGATGCATAATATGTACTGGTAGGACAGGAAGGCATGGCTTTAAATCTGCAAAATCTGAACAAGGCTATTAAGGATAGGGTGTTTTGGAAGACTTTCACTCAACTCGATAAGTGACAGCATTTAATAGCAATAGAAAGTTGTGCATTACAAATAATTTACTTGTGATTATGTTGATGGGGAAAGTCATGAATATTCTTATACCTAACAAACTATATGGGCTCAGTCATTCAACATATATTTTTTTCTTGGCATCTGCTTCTCTATGTTCTTCTGCTCTGACGTTCCTTTCTTAAAATCACATTCCCCAAAATATTTTCTTAAAAGCATAAACAGAATGGTGGAGAGTTTAAAAAATATGGTACATCAGTGAGACTAAATAAGTTTATGGTACAACTTAGCATTATAGGTCAAAAGGTTTCTTTGAAATAAAAAAATGGCATTCTTACAACATACCTACCAAAGCCAAAAAAGCTGGTACTCCCATTTGTCAACAGTCAGCACATTTTGGTACACTTTTTGAAATCAGTGAATTAGTGGAATTCCAATGCATTTCTAGTCTCTTTCCATTTAGATGAAATTACATCAAGCAAATATTAGTTTACACATGATTTCCAAATAAAAGCTTTTATCCAAAACAGATCACGTTGTTAATACAGTAAAAGAAAATACAGAAGAAGAAAACACCCAGCAAAGGCAGGAACTTGTGATTCTCTGGAACTTGTTGGACTCCAGTTTCTATCATCTTTGGTTATACCGACAAAAACTAATAGTAACCTAAATGTATCAACAGAAATGGCACAAGTTTTCCATTTCTGTTCTACAGATCTCCAAAAATAATGATCATATATCCCAACTATAAGAAGACATTTTAAAAGACAAGAGCAGTCCTTGACTATAAAACACCCAGGTTGACATCTTGTTGGTTAATCTGAGCTAGATCCATTCAATAATTATTAAATAGTGAGTCAACATATAGATAATTCTAATTGATTAAAGGGTCTACTCTACTCAAGAGTAATAATAGAATGCATGGTCCAATTTGTAAATTTTGATGCATGGGCATAAAGATTCAGGCTGACACTGATTTGACTCCTGGCTGTCTTCATGATGTTTCAGTGAGTATCACAGGTTAAATCATGTTAATCTGGCTTTGCTCTGATTCAGTAAAAGTTGAGGGGTACTTGGCTTTGCTCAATACACTGAAGTTTCCTGTGGGTTTAGGTCACTGTGGACAGCTGGATCTGATCTGATTTTGTCATGTCCATTGTCTATATGAGACACAACTGTCACCATGTGTTTCCTGTGCTCATTACCATTGTATAAAGAGAACAGATCATGCCTGTGGTGAAGATCACTGCTGTCATGGAGACACCATGTTGACATTAATAGAGTTGTCTGCATAACCAGGAAAAAGAATGGCTCATCTTCCTTCAAGTCATGCAGGTGCCTCTGTTGATTTCCACATGAGAACCCCATGATGGGTAGGACTTAACACAGAGCTCTGCAGCTATCTTGGAGTAGTGAAAGCAAAAGAGAAGGTGAGATGGCCCTATGGATGGATATAGGGCTGATGGGATTTTGCACCGACTGGGCCATTTAAATTCTAAATTATCAGTGAAGTAAGCCCATTAGGAAAATAGAGCAGAAATTCTTGCATTTCTGAAATCTTTCTTGTCTAGCTTGATTTAACCTTAATTAAAAGGGAAAGCTATTTTATTATTTATTTTATTTATTATTTAGTACACTTGTATACCGCTAATATCTCAGCCTAAAACGGCGACTCATTGCGGTTTACAACATTTAAAAACAACAATAATTCCGATTAAAAATATAAAACACATACATATACAATACACAGTATTGGGCCACCAATACAGACCAATGCATCTCTTAATTAAAATCATAATCCAATTTCGTTGTCTATGATTGCCAGTCCTTGATCAAAAACTTCATCGCATCGGATTAGCCGAATGCTTGCTCAAACATCCATGTTTTCAGTTTTTTCCGAAATGCCATCAGCGAGGTGGCTGATCTTATCTCTATAGGAAGGGCATTCCAAAGCCGCGGGGCCACCACAGAAAAGGCCCTGTCTCTCGTTCCCGCGAGCCGCACCTGTGAAACAGGCGGGATGGAGAGAAGGGCCTCTCCCGAAGATCTTAGGGTCCTGGTGGGCTGATAGGCCGAGATACGTTCGGATAGATATGTAGGGCCAGAACCGTTTAGGGCTTTAAAGGCCAAAGCCAGCACTTTGAATTGGGTCCGGTAGCTAATCGGTAGCCAGTGGAGCTGGTACAGCAGAGGAGTTGTATGCTCCCTGCGCCCTGCTCCTGTTAATACCATGGCTGCCGCCCGTTGGACTAGTTGGAGCTTCCGGGCCGTCTTCAAAGGCAACCCCACGTAGAGAGCGTTGCAGTAGTCAAGGCGGGATGTAACCAGAGCGTGGACTACCGTGGCCAAGTCAGACTTCCCAAGGTACGGTCACAGTTGGCGCACGAGTCTTAACTGTGCGAATGCTCCCCTGGTCACCGCCGAAACCTGGGGATCCAGGCTCAGCGATGAGTCCAGGATCACACCCAAACTGCGAACCTGTGTCTTCAGGGGGAGTGCGACCCCGTCTAACACAGGCTGTAACCCTATACCCTGTTCGGCCCTGCGACTGACCAGGAGTACCTCTGTCTTGTCTGGATTCAATTTCAATTTGTTCGCCCCCATCCAGACCGTCACAGCGGCCAAGCACCGGTTCAGGACCTCGACAGCCTCCTTAGTAGCAGGTGGGAAGGAGTGACAGAGTTGGACATCATCTGCGTACAGATGACACCGCACCCCGAAACTCCGGATGATCTCGCCCAGCGGTTTCATGTAGATGTTAAACAACATGGGGGATAGTATTGAACCCTGAGGAACCCCACAAAACAAAGGTTGTGGGGTAGAACAGGAGTCCCCCAGTAACACCTTCTGAGACCGGCCCTCGAGGAATGACCGGAGCCACTGCAGAGCAGTACCTCCGAGACCCATTCCCGCGAGGCGTCCCAGAAGGATACCGTGGTCGACGGTATCGAAGGCCGCTGAGAGGTCGAGTAGCACCAACAGGGACACACTCCCCCTGTCGAGCTCCCGACGGAGATCATCCACTAAGGCGACCAAGGCTGTCTCGGTACCATGCCCCGGCCTAAAGCCAGACTGTGCCGGATCCAGATAATCCGTGTCTACCAAGAATGCCTGGAGTTGTGAGGCCACCACACGTTCCATGACTTTGCCCAAAAAGGGGAGATTGGAAACAGGCCGATAGTTAACCAATTGAGTGGGGTCCAGTGATGGTTTCTTCAACAGCGGTTTTATCACAGCTTGCTTTAAGCTGGCTGGAAATATGCCTTCCCGGAGGGAGGCATTAACCACCACCTTAACCCACTCGGCCAATCCCCCTCTGGCCTCCTTTAGAAGCCAGGATGGGCAGGGGTCTAGGATGCATGTGGTAGGTCTCATTCCTCCAAGCACCTTGTCCACATCCTCGGTTTGAACTAATTGAAATGAATCCATCAAAATTGGACAAGCAGATGCTCGTGTTACATCCTCAGAGACTGCCGTTAATATGGTGTCCAGTCCAGAGCGGATCAAAGCGACTTTGTCTGCAAAGAACTGAGCAAAGGCTTCACAGCGAGCTGCCGAGTCATCAGGGCACCCATCCTGAGTGGTGGGTTTTAACAGGCCTCTGACAACTCGGAACAGTTCGGCCGGACGGTTCTTTGCAGACGCAATAGTGGCCGCAAAGAAAGTTTTCTTTATGGCTCTTATTGCCGCGGCGTATGACCTTAAAAAGGACACAAACCGTGTTTGATTTGGCTCGCTTGGATCCGAACGCCACACGCTCTCTAGTTCCCTCTTCTTTCGCTTCAACGCTGCCAGCTCCTCAGTAAACCAAGGGGCTGGTTTAGTTCGGCTACTTGAGAGGGGACGTTCTGGAGCGATCGTGTCTATTGCCCTAGTCATCTCCCCATTCCAGAGAGCGACCAGGGCATCAACAGGATCACCAACCGAGGTGGCGGGAAATTCCCCAAGAGCCATCAGGAATCCCTCCGGATCCATAAGCCTCCTGGGGCGGACCAATTTAATAGGTCCTCCACCTCTGCGGAGGTTAGGGGGTGCAGTAAGTCTAAAGCTGACCAGGTGGTGGTCGGTCCATGGCAACGGAGAGATGGATAACTCCTCAACACCGCCGCCTTCCTCCCATCCCTGACAGAAAACCAAGTCCAATGTATGTCCAGCACTGTGGGTGGGGCCAGATACTTGTTGGGACAGCCCCATGGTCGCCATGGTAGACATGAAGTCCTGAGCCGCTCCCGTTAGGGCAGCCTCGGCGTGGACATTGAAGTCCCCCAGCACAAGCAGCCGTTGGGACTCCAATGCCAGGTCCGAGACCACCCCCGCTAGCTCAGGTAGGGAGACTGTAGTGCAGCGAGGTGGACGGTACACTAGCAGAATCCCTAATCTGTCCCGGTCACCCACCCTCAGGTGGACGCATTCAAAATTTGTTGACTGCGGGATGGGGGTCCTGGTCAGAAGAATGGAATCTCTGTAGACTACTGCAACCCCGCCTCCCCGCCCTCCGGATCTCGGTTGGTGCTGCACAGAGAACCCGGGTGGACAAAGCTGGGTCAAATTTACACCTCCCGCTTCGTCCAGCCAGGTCTCTGTGATGCACGCCAGATCTGCCCGTTCATCCAGGATTAAATCTTGGATGATAGTTGTTTTGCCATTGACAGATCTGGCGTTCAACAGCACCACTTTCAATCCTGAGGGACCGCCAACCTGGTTACACCTACTTACCGTATCAGGAGACCGATTTGGAATTACTAATGTTGTTCCACGTTCCCTAGGCCGAATTAAAGGTCTCCCTTTCCCGTATCTCCCCTTCCCCACCACGACTTCTATGGGGGCTCCTCGGTTAACGGAAGCCTCTCCCTCCTCCATGATGCATTCAACACCTATAATAACAACCCAAGGATCATTGTAGATTGTTTGACATATTACAGTTCCAGTTTGCCATGGCTTTGCCTTCCAAGCGTTTCCCGTTCCTATTATATTATATTCGGGTCCCCCTGAGCTACTCCATTCCCTCTGACCCACATATACAATTAGCAACCAAATTAACAGGTGCCAAGGAGTGGATAATGACATGAGTAACAGTTGTTAAGCACAGTCAAGGGTTGGTTAAGGCTCTTGGAGTACAGATGGAGACTTATGTCAACACACACGATAGAATAACAATTAAAATGCGGTGGCTTGACAATTAACCCCGAAGTGTTTAAATAAAGTGCGTCATGGAGGCCTAATTCAACGCTAGATGTATCGAATCAGTTAAAGTGCTAGAGTTGGTTAAAGTGCCACAGAAAAAGTAATTTAAAGTGCTAATGGCATAAAGTGCTAAGATCACGCAATTAATGCAATGCTCCGCATACCCAACTGAACTGAGACAGCACAGTTGAGAAGGTGGTCATACAATCAGGGTTAGTTAGCACCATCAAAAGAGGTCAGCACAATTAAGATGATCAACACAGTTTACGATAGTGGTCAATACAATCAGAGATGATTAGCACACTCGAAAAATGGATTACAAGGTCAAAAGGATCAGCACAACAGACGGGTTAACAACGAACAGCACAGTTTGTCCAGGATTGGATCAGCGAGATGCAAGGTGGCAGCAATTTGGTCACAGGTGGCCGACTCAGTCTTCCGGAGGTGGTGGGCTCTACGTTAACGGCCGTGATGGTGGGCGGCTCGCGCCTGATGGCGGGCAGACCACCCCTCCCCCCCTCACAGGATGACAATACTCAGCCGAGAGTTTTAGTAATCAACACAAGAATATAGGAGTCTCAATAGTCGGTAGGCACAGGGCTGCTGTAGGTACTCTTCCTAAGGCAAACTTGCCAGTAACAGGAGGTTGGAGAATGCAGTCAGCCAACCAGATGGAAATAATACAACTCGGTCAACACAAACTCGGTCGGCACAAATAGTCAGTCAGCCAGATGGAAATAATATAGCTCGGTCAACACAAACTTGGTCAGCACAAATAGTCAGCCAGATAGTACAACACAGACTCGGTCAACACAGTCACACAGCCTGATGATGACAACACAGTTCAATCAAAACAGGGCCGACTCAAGCCGGAGCCGATGAAGGCCGAACTGAACCAGCAGAGGGCCGGTGCGATGGAGGACGGGGGTCTCGAAGGTCGGGGGGTCTCAAAGGGCGTCAGGACGCCGGAAAATACCGGAGTTGCAGCTGCGGGCGCCTCACTGCAGACGGGCCGCGGAGCAGGCCGGACCACGCATTAGGCCCCAGCTGCGACAGATGGAGGATCGCGGCCCGCCTCCTCTGGAAGACCAGGCGCGGCCGCGCGGCAGCAGGGACGCCGAGGTCGCGGCAGCTCGGCGCAGCAGGGCTTTTTGTGTTCACAAAAAGCAGCTACACAATAGTTCTCCAGGGAGCAACAACATAGGCCAACATCACGAGTAGAGCCTAGAAAGGCAGGCTGATAGCAAGGTGCAGCTGTGAGACAGAAGTTCTTAAAGCCTCCTTTCCTGGCTTGCTTTCTCACCAGTGTGGGGGAGATGCAGCCAGGACGCCGACCCTCTCCTGTTCTTGCAGGCAGGCTGATAGCAGGGTGTAGCTGGGAGACAGAAGTTCTTAAAGCCTCCTTTCCTGGCTTGCTTTCTCACCAGTGTGGGGGAGATGCAGCCAGGACGCTGACCCTCTCCTGTTCTTGCAGGCAGGCTGATAGCAAGGTGTAGCTGGGAGACAGAAGTTCTTAAAGCCTCCTTTCCTGGCTTGCTTTCTCACCAGTGTGGGGGAGATGCAGCCAGGACGCCGACCCTCTCCTGTTCTTGCAGGCAGGCTGATAGCAGGGTGTAGCTGGGAGACAGAAGTTCTTAAAGCCTCCTTTCCTGGCTTGCTTTCTCACCAGTGTGGGGGAGATGCAGCCAGGACGCCGACCCTCTCCTGTTCTTGCAGGCAGGCTGATAGCTAAACTTCTAAGAGGCTGCACATCCTTAGCCTTTTGTGGGCAATTAGTTTTCTGAGATTATTTCAGATTTCATTATCAGCAAGGATATTTTTGGGAAAAAATGCAAGCTATGTTGAACATCACAGAAGATAAATGTTTGGAGGGATTTCGAGAAGCTCCAATTCATGCTTTCTGGATCAGAAAAGAAAACCTAGAGTGAGGGACTTATGGTCTATCGCCTCAGAAAATTCTCAGGGGCACACATTCTTTGCTCCAACCTACTATTGGTGGGTATAGAGACATAAATAACAACACTCATTTTCTCTCATTTCTTTAGCATTGACAATAGAATGTGTGTTTTATCAGTTGATCTCTTCTTGGACTTTTTATTTTCACATAAAATAAATATTGTCCACTACAACAGGTTTGCTTGTGTCTCTTAGGACACTTTCAACCTCATCAGACAGAGGAAAATTTGTGGCATATTCCATGTGTGGCTGCCCCTTTATGCACACAGTGTGCCAGCTCCCTCAAAGTGCTTTGAGAGTGCTTTGATTGTGTCTTCCTGGGTGATAGGGGAGTGGACTGAATGACCGTTATGTTCTCTTCCAATGCGATGATTCTATCCCAACCATTTAAATGTGAAGAGTGAAAAGAGAGCAACAATAGTTGCCTCAGCATGCCTAGATATTCAAACAACTTATAGTACTTCTATACTATCATTGGTGTATACAAAGACTATGGTGAAGCAATTTGTGAATGACATTAAACAATGTTCTGTTTTATATTAAAAACTAGCCACATAAATAATAGTTATTAAAAAACTATGCTTGCAATCTTACCTTTTCACTTTGTATTTTACAGGTGTAAATATAAGGAATGGAGAGAAGTGTACAAGGAAGATTTTTAATGAGCATGTAATCATCAGAAAGTATGGATCAATTGTCTTCAATTGCTTAAAATTACTGTAGATTTTTTACAAATACATTTTC
The DNA here is from genome assembly GCF_037176765.1 of Anolis sagrei. NCBI lineage: Eukaryota > Metazoa > Chordata > Lepidosauria > Squamata > Anolidae > Anolis > Anolis sagrei. Next base: position 113,414,455 of record NC_090024.1, read on the forward strand.
AAAGATTATGCACAGCTACTTTTGATGGACTGCGAACCTTAAGAAAATAGAACTCCAATATTTGTAAAGGTGAAGTTATAGGAAGCATAGGAGTTGCCCATTTTAAATGTAATTCAATTTCCAAACAAGCATGTCTATTAAAAGAGGGGAAAATACACCAGAAGCTGAAAATGCATATACTGAAGTGTGAACTCGTAAAAGGGACTATCAGGCTAAATAATACAATAGCTGTGTATAATTTCAGATGTTACTTTGTTTGTAAGATGTTTGTGCATTTTGAAAAATAAAATAAAAAGTACGCTTTGGCAAAAGTGATTTTCTTTACTGAAGTAAAACAACCACAGAGGTCAACAGACCTCTGAACATACCTCTGAGGACGCTTGTCACAGATGCAGGTGAAACATCTGGAGAGAATGCTATACGGCTATACAGCCCGAAAAACTCATGACAACAGATTCAAAGTATCAGTGAGGCTTAAAACATGTAACTTATTGGAGATAATTTTATTTATTTATTTACTTCATTTATATACCGCTTTTCTCAGCCCTTAGGCGGCCCAAAGCGGTTAACAACAGCAAAAATTCAATGCTAAACATCATAAAAACAAATAAGGGACAGTTAAAACAGTAGCATAATAAACAATTAAGCATCAATATAACAAATCATTAGCGTCTCATCAGTAGAATCAAAATCCAATCTCATCATCCGTTATTCCGTGTTCCTATATTCATTACACTGCCTAATCAAATGCCTGCTCGAACAACCAGGTCTTCACTTTCCTCCGAAATGCCAGTAGGAAGGGGGCCAATCTAATATCTGTAGGAAGGGCATTCCACAGCCAAGGGGCCACCACTGAGAAGGCCCTGTCTCTCGTCCCTGCCAGGCGTGCCTGTGATGCAGGTGGGACCAAGAGCAGGGCCTCCCTGTATGATCTTAATGTCCTAACTGGTTCATAGGAGGAGATGCGTTCGGACAGGTAAGTTGGGCCAGAACCATTTAGGGCTTTATAGGCTAACACCAGCATCAAAATTCATGTCTGAGTTGATATACCCCATCTTTTGCTGTTCAATTTGCTTTCCAATGTGCCCATACAAATGTTTAATTGCTTGACATTTTTGTGTTAGATCCAATTATGGATTTAACTGAACATCTGATACAAGGAAGAAATGCTCTATTTCTTCCACCCATACACTGTATTTCCCAATATTTATTTATTTATTTGTTTGTCGTGTCAGAGCAACCAGTCCATTATAATATAATATAATATAATATAATATAATATAATATAATATAATATAATATTTCCCAAAATGATATGAGGCAAATAAGAATATTTCACAAGAGGAAAAGGCTGATGTTTTTTCCCATTAATTTCCGTAAGAATATTTTGATGGAGACAAAAATTAATTCAAAAGTCAAGTTTTCTCAAGACTGTCAGTTTATAGGACCACATGTTTTCAAAACTTTAGGCCCTAGCATTTCCACAATAAAGAACAGCTGGGAGAAAACATTTGATTTACAAATAATTATTAGAAAAATAACATTAAAGAAACTAAAAACATTACAAAATTTACAAAAAGAAGAGTGAACAGTGAATTAGTTCTACTAAAGTTAACTACAACGGAGATGGCAATTAGACATAATAATAATATTTATTTATTTATTTATTTGCTGTATTTGTATATCGCCTTTCTCAGCCAATTGGCGACCCAAGGCGGTTTCCAACAAATCAGTATACATAAAACATAATATAGATAAAAACCATTAAACAGTAAATACATCACAAAAGCAATAAAAAGAACACCATCAGCGTCTCATTATTCTCAAGCATTGTCGAATTCTATTGTCAGGTCATTCGATTTCCTATATTAGCTACTCTGTATTTGTAAATGCTTGCTCGAATAACCACATTTTAACTTGCCTCCCAAATGGGGGGGGGAGCAGATCTGATCTCCCTAGGGAGGATGTTCCACAGCCGAGGGGCTGCCACTGAGGAGGCCCTGTCTCTCGTGCCCGTGCCTGTGACGAAAGCGGGACCGAGAGCAGGCCTCCCCAGATGATCTTAAAGTCCTCAGTGGTTTGTAAGGGGAGATACGTATAATAATAATAATAATAATAATAATAATAATAATAATAACTTTATTTATACCCCGCTACCATAATCCAAGGGGCCTCGGGGAGGCTCACAAGGACTCAAGATGCTAACACACAAAATACAACAGGTGAATAAACAATAACACAAAAACAATAACAATAACAACCAAGATAATATCATTAAACCCCACAGATTAAAATCAATAAAGTCCAGCAATAGCTGCAAGTATAACATGATTGCAATCAAGATCAGTCTTCAAATATGTTAGTTAAGGATTTCTAAACATAATCAAAGACTTGTCCAAAAAGATTACTCCAGGTTAATTTGGGTTTACCTGGGGCATCTTTTGGATTCCTCAGGTAAATCCAAGACAGTTGCGGGAAATCAGCTTATCTGGAAGGGCCCATAGTTTGTTGCAGCCAGAAAAACAAAATTTCTGGAGTATAACATCTACTTTCAATGTAAGTACCACACAAGTAAACAGGAAATAAAACGATGAAACCACGAATAGATTTTTTTTCAAATTTTGTGACATAGTGTTATATAACATCTCCAGTTCTCCACAGACATGAATTTATAGATAGTGTGTGTGTGTGTGTGTGTATACATATAAAATCATCAGAGAAACAATGTTGTTCTAGCCTTTATTTATTGGCAGTTCCCAGAGCACCCAGGCAAAATGTAGTAGAGTTCTCTCTAACCCATGTGCCTAGCAAAAGTCATTAGAAATCAGTGACAGGGGTTGAACAATACTTTTACATCCAGCATGATACATTATCCTATGAGAGATCTATAAACATGACTCTGTGATCTCACCATCTCTTTAAAAAAAAGGCTGCAATAATGGGCAGCAAGGAATAATAATGGTGGACAACAGGTTGATTAAATAACATGTAGGAGCAATTGGCGGTCATCTGATTTTTCTATGGATTTTGAAGATGCACAAATACAAAGCAAAAGGAAATGTGCCAAGAGCGAGGTTCATCAAGTATGCCCTAGTCATGACTGCCTTCCATCTGGACATTTATGTCCCCAATGTGAAAGACCATGCATATACAGAATAGTCTTTGCAGTCATTTATGGATCCACCTCCAAGACCCTACCTCTGGAAGACAATCATTCTTGGACATGAGTGGTTGTCCATGAATGAAGAGAACCAGTCATGCTGTGATGCAGATTGAAGGAACAATCTCCTTGTAAGAGGCATTTGTGTTAGCATAATGCCAGTGGCCTGTACAATGTGAGCCTATGATAACAGCAGAAGTAAATACTCAGATAAAATGCTTTTGTTGTCTCAGGACTCAACATTTATAGTGTTATGAAATCCATCCAAGAAAAGGAAAAAAGGTAAACAAAAGAATTACATTAGACCTGGTTACAAGAACACCTAAAACTAGCTGCTATGCATGAATGTAAGCCAGCGTTTATTTATGCCTTTCTGGAAGAAGGAAGTAACCTTACTGGCAGGAAAGAAGCAAAGTATCCAATCACTTGATACCAGCTATTCTCCTTCATAAGAGTACAGAGATGTGTGTGCCCCTCATTGTGTTCCAATTATCTGAGCTTATATAGGAAACACTGCATGAATACCAAACACAAAGTAGCTGCATGCAATAACATCCTGCCGAAACTTACTGGCATCACATTGGGTGCAGACCCAAAATTCATAAGAACATCAGCCCTAGCCTTGTCTTACTCAACTGTCAAGTATGCCTGCCCTGTTTGGCCACTCTGCCCACATGAAGCATTGAACAAAATATACAGAATAATCACAGGATGCCTTAATCCTATACCTGTTGATAAAATTTTTGAGCTAGCTGGCATTCTCCCCCCCCCCCCCCCCCCCGCCGATGTGCAAAGGAAATTGCTGCTAACTGTGAAAAAATAAGGTTGAACACCATGAAAGCCATCTACTGCATGGCTATCAGCCTCCTCCCAGTAGACTCCATTCAAGGAAAAGCTTCATGAGAACCACCACTCCAGCAACAGCAAGAGTATCCCTCTGGGCAGCTAAACCAGGAAATCCCAATTGGATGCCCCCCCCCCCCCCCGAGGGTCTTCCTCCAGGTGCAAATCAAGAATGGACAACTTGGAAGTCCCTGAACAGACTCAGAAGTGGAGTGAGCAGATCAAAAGACAACCTGGCAAAATGGCACTACCTAAAAGAATCCCACACCATATGTGTCTGTGGAGCAGAACAGACAACTTCATATCTGTATGCTTGTCCACTATGGCCTGCCTCATGTACAGAGGAAGAATTGTTGGAGGCTACAGACAAGATTGTTGCTGTTGCTTGTTTTTGGTCAAAAGATATTGACCCAATTTTTATCAGTTTTTAATACTAATTTATGCAATGCTTTTGATATGAAATAAATAAATCTGAGTTATCCATCAGGTGTGAAAATGCCATACCATCAATAGGGTTGATTCCACTACAATTAGGTCAAATTTTGTCTGTGAAATTTGGGGTGTGTGTGTGTGGGTTATATTTCATCCCAAGGACAACATTTGCTTATTAGATTGTATTGAATGATAGCTTTCATATCAGTGGAGCAGTTCATTTAATTTGAGTTAAATTCTAAAATCCCTATCCAAAGTGCAGAACCCTAATCCATATATAGACTCACTACCTTTCAAAGTGGAATCAATCTTCCTTTAGAAGTCACCAGCTGCTGTTCTCTCATGATTTTTAGACAGCTGATGCACAACAAAAGAAGCTATTCATAAGCTAGTATGTTTGGTAGGCAGCCTTTCTTGTTTTTATGTCCAGGTGGTAATATAATTTCAATTTCCAGAATAACACTATGATCACTGATTCCTGATCTGTAGCACAAAATTCAGCAACTTTACTGGAAGTTTCGTCATTATTTATCAAGTTTGTGATCACACTTCCAGTAACATCATGGTCACGTTGCCAAAAACAACAGCAAATAACCAATTACATCAGTTTAGAAGGTATAATAACTACACGCACCTTTCAACTACACGTACCTTTGGAGTGTACGTGTAGTTGAAAGAGAAGATCTTGTTTGGCAGATCTGGGAACTCCCTTCAGGACTATGAGGAACTGGCTGATCTGTATTGCCCTGTTTCTTCGATGGACGTGCTGCATTTCCCAAGGTAGTACGTTATAAAGAGAAATTGAAATATTCCATTTAAAAAGGAAATAGTTGAGGTATTCATTATAGAAATGTTGCTTTTAACAGGTTTCTAGTAAAAAGAATTAATTCAATTTTATATTGAATATTCCAACATTAAGTTAAAACATTACTTTTAAATAAATCCAGTGAAATTTAATTGATTCCTTCAAAAATGTATGTTTTTTCACTGTTTTAACCTTTCACCCCACCTTTAATAGCTATGAAAACATCACAAGCATTTTACTGACAGTGCAGTTTGCTCCCCTTTCTATTCTTCTCATAAAAAGGAACGAATAATTCCAGCAGTCTTCTTCCCACTGCAAGAAACTCCCTTTTTAATGGCTGTTCATAAGTTATTCTGTGTATTTGCACAGAAAAAAGCATTTACTGCTGGAAAAACAAAAATTAAAAGGTGTGGAAAATATTCTTTCACTGTAGTAACACTAATTTCTGTGCAAAAAATGCTGTTTTGTGCACAAAAATTCCATTTTGTAAGCTACTCTGCATGTTAGGAGAAGTGAATAGATTTGGTAGTTAAGTGGATATGAAGGGCATTTATGGAGCAAAACATACCTTTGCCTGCCCACCCCCGAAATAAGGAAACTGACAACAATAACTTGGGTTCAAATTGGGAAATTTTTATTAAAATTACCTATTTAACGTTTTCTATTCTAAGTAGGGTGTGACTTTAACTTACTGAGGGGCAAAACCAAGGTAGCACCCATACCTGGACTACTCCTTGGTGAAACACCTGAGTCCCTTGTAAATTTACAACTGGGCAATCTCTAAGGAAACCTGGAAAAGCCTCCCTCAACGTTATTAAGGACAGATTCTCACCAATTTAAGGCCAGACGATTTCAGCTCACCCCATCCAAGTGATTGGCAGGTGTTTTAGTTTTAGGCCTTCACCCCTGAAGGGGGTGCCTTGGGTGTACGCTGAATATCCAATCTTTCTCTCTATTTATTGGAGGCAGATGTCCATTTAGCCCCCATCCTACCAAGTCCACCCTGAGCCCCTTTGTAAATTCCTTAAGAATAGGTCATTGGCGAGATCTGACAGATGAACTCCATCCGATTGGTATAAATGGGCCTTATCGTGTGTGATGTCATCATTGTATATGTAAGAACCACTGGCTTACCTCAAGGTGGTGTACATTGCTCGGTTGACACGCTTTCTGGCCCTTTCCAATTTTCTGACATTTCCACCACCAGGCCACTTCAGGTGCGGTATCATCACTGACTAGGCAATATGGGTATGGGGCCACTCATCCCATATTTGTGCAAGGTCTTCACGCACTTTCAAGTACAGCACTCTGCCTTTCAAAAGGCCAAAGTCATTCCCACCAAGGTGTATGACCAATACATCAGGAGGGGGTTTACTCCTGAAACCAAACAACAATGGGATCAACCTGTCCCAGTGTAGGCCTCTTCTCCCTCTCCATTTGACCACAGCAATGGAGGCAAGGCTCAAATGCTGGCCATAGGAAGTCCTGCGCTTGACGTTTAGCCCAATGAACATAGCTGCGTCTGCAAAAAGTGTGTGTCTGGGGCAATCCAAATGGCCACTGCTGCATGTCCTCACCAATGAGCGAGAACAGAGACAAGTAGCCATGCCCACCCCCAGGCCCGGGAAATCAGGCCGCCAAGTGCCAGGGCCAAGGAAAAGCTCCCCTGAGCTCACCGCAGCGGTGCCAGTCGAGGCACACCCACCAAAGGCCAGAAACTGCATGAATGGTGCTGCAGCCCCAATTCTGGGCACAGCTGCACTTGATGGCATGCAAAGCACCCAGGAGGGAGAAATGCAGGCGCTGCAGGCCGATGCAGGGTATGGCGGCACCAGACAACCTGGGAGATGCCACCGCCAATAACCAGAGGGCCGGAACCATGCCAAGAACAGAAAGCAAGGCGCCGCCGCGTTACAGCAACCATTACCTTCTATAGGAAAGCTTTTCCCATTTCCATCTCATTCAAGTGCATGCATGCATGTGTGTTTGATATCCGCAAAGTCCTAGTATCAATGTTTCAATCACCTCCAATTTGTTCCATTATTTAATACCCCGGTGGTGCAGTGGGTTAAAGCACTGAGCTGCTGAGCTTGTTGATCGAAAGGTCGCAGGTTCAATTCCGGGGAGCGGCATGAGCTTCCGCTGTCAGCCCTAGCTTCTGCCAACCTAGCAGTTCGAAAATATGCAAATGTGAGTAGATCAATAGGTACCGCTCCGGTGGGAAGGTAACAGCGCTCCATGCAGTCATGCCGGCCACATGACCTTGGAGGTGTCTATGGACAACGCTGGCTCTTCGGCTTAGAAATAGAGATGAGCACCACACCCCAGAGTCAGACATGACTGGACTTAATGTCAGGGGACTACCTTTACCCTTTTTAGTTGGATTTAAAAAGTCACATTTAAAAGTAATCTTGATGCTTTTAAGGTGTATCATCAAGTCTTGCCTCCATCAGTATTCATATGACCTCATCATACTTACTAATGTAAGCAATAAGCCTCCTAGCTACTTGAGTGATGGGCAGGCATGTCCTGCCTCTAGTTTTGTGTCCTCTGAATCTAATATGATTCACATAAGGATAATGGTGGTGAAGAACCTTTCTATCATTATAAATGAAAAGGGGCCATATCATAGGCTAGCAAAATAAAATATTCTAAATAACTTCAAATCAATAATTTCACTTAAGTCAACAAAAATGAACTAATGGAAATAAATTCAAATAATCTCTATAAGAAGTGAGAGCCAGGACTGGATTCATTTCTCTTTAGATAATAGAAGGGCCACCAAAATGATCAAAGGTTTGGAAATCAAGATTTGAGGAACGTCTGAGCAAGTTGTGTATGTTTCACATGGAGAAAAGAGGGCGAAGAGTGAACATGATAATCAGTTTTAAATATTTGAAAGGGTGTGGAGAACAAGCCCTACGAGAAGCGGCTTAGGGAACTGGGCATGTTTAGCCTGAAGAAGAGAAGGCTGAGAGGAGATATGATAGCCATGTATAAATATGTGAGAGGAAGCCACAGAGAGGAGGGAGCAAGCTTGTTTTCTGCTTCCTTGCAGACTAGGATGCAGAACAATGGCTACAAACTACAAGAAAGGAGATTCCATCTGAACATCAGGAAGAACTTCCTGACTGTGAGAGCCATTCAGCAGTGGAACTCTCTGTCACCGGAGTGTGGTGGAGGCGCCTTCTTTGGAAGCTTTTAAGCAGAGACTGGATGGCCATCTGTCAGGGGTGATTTGAATGCAATATTCCTGCTTCTTGGCAGGGGGTTGGACTGGATGGCCCATGAGGTCTCTTCCAACTCTTTGATTCTATGATTCTATGAAATGATATCACATTGAAGAGGAAGTGAGCTTGTTTTCTGGTGTTCTGGAGACTAGGACACAATGGAGCAATGGTTTCAAATTGAGGAATAAGGATTCCATTTAAACCTTAGGAAGAACTTTGTAATGTTAAGAGCTGTTTGACAGTGGAATAAGCTACCTCAGAGTGTGTTGCAACTTCCTTCCCTGGAGGATTTTAAGCAGGGGCTGGAAGGCCCTTGTCGTCTCTTCCAATTCTAGGATTCCAGTAACAGAAGGTTTTACTAAATAATGTTTGTTTATGTTTTATAATAGAAATAACATGTGAGCCACCTAATATTGCCCATGGGAGTATAAGAAACTCAAAGACCATTTATCAGAATGGTGAACGGATACAAATTTCCTGTAATGATGGATATAAACCTGCAGATAGAAATGAAGCAACATGCACACGGGATGGATGGAACACAGCAGTCGAATGTATAGGTTTGTATGTTTCTAAAGCAAAGGGCATCTATGGTTACAGTTCACACTTGCACATATCTCATTGTTAGAAGGTTCCACTGTATACAGTGGGAATTTTGTACTTAACAAATGTCCACAGGATGCATTTTTAGTAAAGGAAACTGAATTAAGACATAGGTAAAATTCTCTTGTAGGATGAAATCGAATTTGTTCAGCATTATGTTCATTTTATTGTTAAGGAAATTGCTAATGGCCTAAAACATTTTTCTTCTTCTTATAGTGCCTCTCCATTGTAGAATTAATGCGGACACCCCTTTAACTGTCACTGCATAGTGCTATGGGATCATGGAAATTGTAGTTTTACAAGGTCTTTTAACTTCTCTGCCAAAGAGTGTTGATACTTTACCAAACCTCAAATCCCTGGTTTCCGCAGCTCTGAGCCTTGGCAATTACAGGGAACTCAAATTGTGTTAATTCTATAGTGTAGACGTCCCCTTAATCATTTTCCATATATATGTTCAATTGATTGATTAATTTTTTAAACAGCTATTGTGACCAAATTAGGCTCCTTTAAAAAGCCTCACAAATTTCATAGTTTTTTATTTCAGGGTTAAATAGCTCCCAATTAATTTATTGCTCAGCATCCCACACTGTTTTGAGTAAACTGCTTTTAGAGTTTTTTGTGTGTCAGAAGTGACTTGAGAAATTGCAAGTCACTTCTGGTGTGAGAGAAGCTGTAAATCATGTTTGTGCACTTCAGGAGGAAAGGGTGTACAAGCGTTGGTAGCTCCACAAGGACACACCAAGCTTTGTTTTGAGAAAGGAATACAGCACAGACTAAAAGCTGACTAACTCTGATTTAGACTGAATCTGGCTTCTGATTTCAGTTTCTCTTCAGTTTCGTTTACGTTCTTAACGGCTGAATACCTTTTTATCTATTCTATTCCAAGAACCATAACATGAGGTATTTTAATTTCCCACAAGAGGCACAGTAAGAATATGACCTCAATAAGTGATGATTAACAGAGAAACAAGTTCTTAACTTGGGTTGTTGTAGATTTTTTTGGGCTGTATGGCCATGGTCTAGAGGCATTCTCTCCTGACGTTTCGCCTGCATCTATGGCAAGCATCCTCAGAGGTAGTGAGGTCTGTTGGAACTAGGGAAAGGGGTTTATATATCTGTGGAATGACCAGTATGATGGCACACCAAGAAGATTAAGGAGAAAACTAAATGTGTCTGGCTATTTTCCCAGTGACCATCGGTATGCCCTAATTACTGTAATTCCCCCAAAATAAAACTCTACAAACAAGATTAAATTCAACAATTGTTTACTGAATAATCAAGGTATAAAAGTACAGTTTGATTATGATGGTGTTAGAACAGTGAAATATAAACTCTGAGGTAACAAACTATAATTTCTATGAGGTAAGTATTCTATAAACTATGGCAAGTGTGTGCTATAACTATTGGGGGATGTATATTCTAATCTATGAGGTAAGTATTCTATAAACTATAAACTCTAAGGCATGTATTATCTATTCTATGAAGCATATATTATCTATTCTTTATAACATCTACTATAAACTCTAAAGCAAATATTATTTATTCTATGGCAAATATAAACTATCTATCTATGAAACATGTATTATCTATGAACTATGGCAAATATATTCTAATCTATAATCTATAAACTTTAACAAATATGTGATAAGGATGGCCTGTACGGACTGCAAGCCAGACCAGACACTTATCTGACAACTATCTATAAACTATGACCAAAAGGAATGGAGCCAAAAACTCTTTCACCAGGCTTTGAGGCAGAATGGGCTGAGCCAAAGAGCTCGGCCTATAGGGGGAGCCTAAGCTCCTACTCTAAAACTTAACAGAATGGAACAGTCCAACAGGCAACAAAGCAAACAAGGAAATAAATACTAGGCCGAGACGTCACAACCAGGCTGAGACAAAGGATTCTTGTCTGCTGGAGCTAGGTGTGAATGTTTCAACTGACCACCTGGATTAGCATACAATGGGCTGACCGTGCTTGGAGCAACCTTTGTTGAGAGGTAATTAAATGTTCCTGCCTGCTTCCTCTCTGTTGTTGTGCTGTTGCAATTTTAGAGTTTTTTAATACTGGTAGCCAGTTTCTGTTCATTTTCATGGTTTTCTCCTTTCTGTTGAAATTGTCCATATGCTTGTGTATTTCAATGGCTTCTCTGTGTAGTCTGACATGATGGTTGTGAGAGTGGTCCTTAACTTGTTTATTGGTCAAGTGTCAACTGTATTTATGTTTCATGATATAGGTATTGTATGCCAACCACCACAAATTAATAATGGCAACATTCAACCAAAGCAATCTCTGTACCAATATCAAGACTCAATTGATACATCCTGTGATGAAGGATATCGTAACACTGATACCTCTTTCTGCACTGCTCGTGGCTGGCAACCTCCTCCAGCATGTATACGTAAGTAATTATCTTTCTCTTTGCAGTTTTAGAACATAGATAACTAATAATTATTGTGACTGCATCTCCTATTTCTTCACCATGCCCCAAGTTATGCTTTTGACCTTTATAAAGGGGAAATAGATGTGGATAATGGCTTGCAGGATCAAAAAGAGCATTGCTTACTTGAACCGCATTGGGTCGCCTGTTTGGGCTGAAAAATGCGGTATAGAAATGAAGCAAATAATAATAAATATTCTATAAGTACAGTGGCATTCTTGTTGCGCAGCAAGTGGATTCTAGCCAATATCCCATGCAAAAGACACACAGGCAAGAGGAAAAATGAACAGAAAAAACTTTACTCTTATTAGCAGAAATGAAACATAAACTTGCAGTGTTGCATACAAAAATCAAGCAGTGTAACAAACTTACATAGTCCTGGTAAGTAACACAGAATCAAATGAGAGAGCAAAACATAAACCTTGAGTAAATAGTAAGTTTGGGTGATCAAGAAAAAATTGTTAAGGAATTTCAGCGTTTCGAATTTCAGAGGACTTCCGAAATTTATTATTTCAAAATTTTGAAATTTCTGAAATTTCATTAATTACGAATGGATTCGTTAATGGCGGACACAATTGCGCAATACGCGCAATACGCGAAAAAAACCTCCAAACGGGACAGGGGAAACTTCTGAAGCTTCCCTCTCCCTCTGTTGTTGACTGTTGGTGATAAAACTAACAACTAACCAAAACCAAACTCCAATCTTTAAAACGCTTTGAAACGGCTTGTCTAAACCCAGCTAAACATCTTCTTCCTGGCCCAACAGTTTAAAATTATTATTATTATTATTATTATTATTATTATTATTAAGAATGGATGGCCATCTGTCAGGGGTGCTTTAATTTGATATTCCCAGCTTGAAGGCAGAAGGGGGTTTGTTGTTGTTGTTGTTGTTGTTGTTGTTGTTATTATTAAGAATGAGATGTGTGGTCCATCCAAAACCAATCCGAAGTCAGAATGGAGGAGTCAACACTCACACGAATCCAGTCTTTAAAACGCTTTAAAATGGCTTCATTCCCTATCCAGGAGAATTCTAGGATAAGCAAGAGTGATAAATGTGTATGAATTATCTTGTTCTTGCTGAGGATGTGAGTAATTTGTGTTCCAGCATATTTTCTCAATAGGAAAATATGGAAATTCTATAGGGGATGTTCACACATTTGGCCTTTGTACACCTTTTTCTATACACAAAAGACCAAGACAGCTCTTGGGATGGACAAGTGTGCTTTGCTTTGTGCAAAAATTGTAGGCCAACAGAAGCTCAAAAATAACAGAAGTTTGTCTTCTAAAATGTATTTCCTTTCTTTCTTCCTCATACACATAATGGGATTTTTTGATCCCCGATCTCCTCTTAGCTTGCCACATTCTAATTAAAAATAAATTAGTGTACGGTCTCACATTTTCTGAGCTTTTTCTTACCCTTCCCCATCCCAAGTACTCTTTTTAGTCATTTCAAAATCATTATGTAAATACAAGGTGTGAAAAAGAGAAAAATTAGGAAGTAGTTACAAAACAGATCCACTCGTCAATCGCTATGGGACTTTTCTTGGTGATACTTCACCTTGTTGATGGGAAGCTTCCCACCAAAGTGGAAATCATCTATCGGACAGATGGCAAGCTATTCAACCTCAGCAGACTGAAAGCAAAAACCAAGGTTACAACAACATCTGTTATAGAACTCCAGTATTCTGATGACAACGTCATCTGTGCGCATTCAGAAGAAGATCTACAAGCCACTCTAAACACCTTTGCAGAAGCCTACGAGAAGCTTGGCTTGTCATTGAACATTGAAAAAACCAAGGTGCTGTTCCAGCAGACACCAGCCAATCCCTCTCCAATGCCAGTGATACAGCTTAATGGTATAACACTAGAAAATGTTGATCATTTCTGCTACCTTGGCAGCCACCTCTCCACCAAAGTCAACATTGACACCGAAATACAACACCGCCTGAGCTCTGCGAGCGCAGCGTTTTTCCGAATGAAGCAGAGAGTGTTTGAGGACCGGGACATCAGTAGGGATACCAAGGTGCTTGTTTATAGAGCTATTGTCCTCCCAACCCTGCTATATGCCTGTGAGACATGGACTGTCAACAGACGTCACATGCAACTCCTGGAACGATTCCATCAGCGCTGCCTTCGGAAAATCCTGCAAATCTCTTGGGAAGACAGGCGGACAAACGTCAGCATGCTGGAAGAAGCAAAGACCACCAGCATTGAAGCGACGGTCCTCTGCCATCAACTCTGCTGGACCGGCCACGTTGTCCGGATGCCCAACCACCGTCTCCCAAAGCAGTTTCTCTACTCCGAACTTAAGAATATTGGTGGACAGGAAAAGAGATTTAAAGATGGGCTCAAAGCCAACCTTAAAAACTCTGGCATAGACACTGAGAACTGGGAAGCCCTGGCCCTTGACCGCTCCAGCTGGAGGTCAGCTGTGACCAGCAGTGCTGCAGAATTTAAAGAGGCACGAATGGAGGGCGAAAGGGAGAAACGTTCCAAGAGGAAGGCGCGTCAAGCCAACCCTGACCGAGACCGCCTTCCACCTGGAAACCAATGCCCTCACTGCGGAAGAAGGTGCAGACCAAGAATAGGGCTCCACAGCCACATACGGACCCACAAGAATACTGGAAGACAATTATCCTCGGAAAACGAGGGATCGCCTAAGTTTCTTGGTTTTGATTTATCTTGAAAGATGCCTGTGTGTGGAGACCAGTGCACAGTGACCCACACACAATCTTCACAGAAAGAGGTTTTGATTCAGTGGCATTGTTAACATGATGATCAGTGGCCACTTATCTGTTATTGAAGGTTTCATGACTGGATTCAATGAGTTGCTGCGAAATATCAGGAGAGAATGCTTCTGGAGCATTCATGCACCCTGGAAAACTCACAGCAACTTAGCCTCTTATCTGTTGCAGCCTTAATCTGCCATCAGGTATTGTAACATCTGCCAAAGCCACTTTAGTCAATGCCTCCTTCGAACAAGGCAAAGTTCCAACTTGCCTAAAGGAGGAAGTTGTGAGACCTATAGTAAAAAAAAAAAAGCCATCCCTGAACCCCTCTATAATGGACAACTGTCGTTCCAAAGACTAAATCCTTTCCAAACTGTCCTTTCCAAAGACTAAATCCATTTTATTAAGACAGGCTTTTTAAAGAAGAAGGTTTTAAAGATAAATTCAGGGGGTGCTGTGGATTTTGCATTTGAATATATTATAATGGTTTTAAACTGGGAATTTTAAAATATTGTTTATATTTAATCCTGTTTTAATGTTTGCATATTTATATATTTTAAATTGTATGCTAATGGTTTTATGTTTGAGTTTGAGTCTGCTTCAGGAGAGATAAAGCAGGGTGTAATGATGATGATGATGATGATGATGATGATACCATGTTATCATTCTCCTGCTCCAACATTGAGATTGTGCATGATATTGTATTCAATTTTGTTGATGCTTCATTTTTTCCTCTCTGTTCCTTTCTAAAGCAAAGCATTGTGAATATCCCCATGTTCAGAATGGAAGAGTGTATGAATGGCAAAGTTCCTTTCCAAAGAGACCAGGTTCCACACTTTATTTTGCATGCAATAATGGTTCTCTACCAAAAGATAACAATACAAATACTTGGCATTTATCGTACTGCACTACTCGTGGCTGGGAACCAGAACCCAAATGCTTCGGTAAGTAAAAAAAAAAAAAAAAAAAAAAAGCAAGGAGGGAAATAATCATGTCTAGATATAACATGTCGCATTCAAATCGGTTTTGTGAAAATTTCATTTCCAAAAAAGCACTGACACAGGGATGAGTACTAAGCCTAAGTACTTTCAAGCTGGAATAATTTGACAGTTAAATATACCCAAAGTTTACACTTACAAAACAGGAAAGTAAATTTTCATAAGGAAGTAAACTCCCCAGAGAAAATGGATTCATTTCCAGTCCCAAATTTTCTGTTGCGTAATGTGCAAATGATCATAAGGAGGGAAAAGTCGTAATGTGAGAAAGAGGAAAAAAGATGTCTTTTGCTTATCCTGTGCTCCCCAACCTGGGTTTTCTTAATATCACAAGCAAAGGGCACATCTACTGTATGAAGTGGACTTGATCCAGTGTCCAGGCACTAGTTCAAGTCTGCTTGGTGACCCTATAGACACTCCCTCAGCTACCTTGGTTGTAACAGGTAGTCCCTTGCCCAGCCATGCTGAACATCCCCTTTCCTCCTCCCAAACTGCCAAACTTTACACCAAGGTAGCTGTCTATGACATAGTTGTCAACACATGTGCTACACTGCCATGGCATATCTCCAGGCTCCTTGATCCTTGAAAGTGTAGGATTGCTGACAGATCTGTTAGGAAATGCCCCAGCTGTCTTGAATATCCCAAACTTGGAGGTCTACTGAAATGCTAGCTCAGGATTCAGGTTATCCCCTTATTTAAATTAACCTGGGGGAAGCCAATGGTGTTTAGCCATCATGGGGATGATCTGACCTTACACTGAACTAATTAGTCAGTGTAGATGTGCTCAAGGTAGTGGAAGTCCAAACTCAGGGCAACTCCTGAATTTCAGCAAATTTCTGGGGCATTCCCAAATTTCTGGTAACATGGGTAAAACAGGGTTTGCCCCATGTTACGGGCTGGAAGTCCTGGGATTTTGTGTGGACATCATGTCACTATTTCTGATCCTTTTCAACATTTGTAACTAGGGTAGATAGGGTCAGATTAAGCATCAAGAATTTGAATTCTGTCCAGACACAATCCCAAGAACCACTACAGTTGACAGTCTTCAAAGGTTTGCTACCGGGCCCAATTCAAAGTGCTGGCTTTGGCCTATAAAGCCCTAAACAGTTATGGCCCGACTTACCTGTCCAAACATGTCTCCTCTTACGAACCATCAAGGACTCTAAGATCGTCTGGGGAGGTCCTGCTCTCGGTTCTGCGTTCATCTCAAGTACGTTTGGCGGGGACAAGAGACAGGGCCTTCTCAGTGGTGGCCCCTTGGCTATGGAACACCCTCCCTAGGGAGATTAGATATGCTCCCTCCCTCTTAACATTTTGGACACAAGTTAAAACATGGCTGTTTGAGCAAGCGTGTACAAATGCAGAGTAGCTAATATAGGAAATTGAACGATTTGACAATGGAACTGGACAATGCTTGATAATAATGAGACGCTAATGATGTTGTTTTTATTACTTTTGTGGTGTTTTATATTGTTTAATGTTTTAATCTGTATTATGTTTTTATATGTACTGATTTGTTGGAAACCTCCTTGAGTCGCCGATTGGCTGAGAAAGGCGGTATACAAATACAGTAAATAAATAAAATAAATTCGACATACCACCTGTCACACCCAGAACTTTTTAATTAATTAATTAATTAATTAATTTACTTTATTTGTATACTGCTGTTCTCAGCCTGTAGGCGACTCACAGCGGTTAACAACAAACAGCAAAATACAGTACACGGTAAAAAACAGTAACATCATAACCCCTAAACAATCCTATATAATTAACAACAATAGCCATTTCCTGGCGTCTCATCACTGAAAACATGATCCAGGTCCGTCATCCATTGTTCCATTCCTATCTTCATTACACTCATTGCACTAACTATTCGAACGCCTGCTCGAACAACCAGGTCTTCACTTTTTTATGGAATACCAATAATGATACCACTAATATCTGTGGGAAGGGCATTCCACAGCTGAGGGGCCACCACCGAGAAGGCCCTATCTCTCGTCCCCGCCAGCTGTGCCTGTGAGGATAGGCGGGATCGAGAGCAGGGCCTCCCCGGAAGATCTCAAAGTCCTGGTGGGTTCATAGGCAGAGATGCGGTCGGCTAGGTATCTTGGGCCGGAACCGTTTAGGGCTTTAAAGGTCAATGCCAGCACTTTGAATCGAGCCCGGTAGCAAAATGGCAGCCAGTGGAGTTGGCACAACAGGTGGGTTGCATGCTCCCTGCATTCCGCTCCTGTTAGAATCATGGCTGCCGAACGTTGGACTAGTTGAAGCTTCCGAGCCGTCTTCAAAGGCAACCCCACGTAGAGAGGGTTGCAGTAGTCTAAATGGGATGTAACCAGAGCGTGGACTACCGTGGCCAAGTCAGACTTCCCAAGGTACGGGCGCAGCTGGCGCACAAGTTTTAATTGTGGAAATGCTCCCCTGGTCACCTCTGAGACCTGGGGTTCCAGGCTCAGCGAAGAGTCCAGGGTCACACCCAAGCTGCGAACCTGTGTCTTCAGGGGGAGTGCGACCCCATCTAATACAGGCTGTAACCCTATGCCCTGTTCGGCCTTACAACTGTACCCATTGTTTGGCCCAGCCCTAGTTTTTATTGTGTTATGGTGTATTGTTCTGTTGTTTTATTGTTTTGCTTTAATGTTTTTGATTTTGCTTTCGGTTGTATTTGTTATGCTATTGTTTGTTGAGGCCTTGGCCTTTGTAAGCCGCATCAAGTCCTTCGGGAGATGCTAGCGGGGTACAAATAAAGATAATAATAATAATAATAATAATAATAATAATAATAATAATAATAATAATAATATATTGAGCATGGTGATCAGATCATGATATGAATAAACATAACAGTTTAAATAATGTACCAGTAAGGTCTTTTCGCAGACCATCATGAGAATTTGGGGGGGGGGGGGGCTGAAGCCCCCAACACCCCCCCCCCCCCGGCTACATGCCTGCCTGTAACATTTCTGTTGCTGTCTGTGCCCCTGTATGGAAGACTGAATCTAATATGATTCGCATAAGCATAATGGTGGTGAAGAACCTTTTTATTAGGCCTGGGTAACAACGGAAAAATTTGTTTCTAAAATTGATTCGTTTTTTTGGGGGTTTTTGCGTTTCGTTATTTAAAATAATTACAAAATTTTCCTTTTAAAAAGTTCGATATTTACGAAATTTCGTAAATGTGAAAAAATTACAAAACATTAACGAAACGATTTACGAAACAATAACGAATCGATTCGTTAATGGCGGACGCGACCGCGAAATACGCTAAAAAACCTCCAAATGGGACAGGGGGAACTTCTGAAGCTTCTCTCTCCCTCTGTTGTTGACTGTTGGTGTGATATTATAATTTTTTTTCACTAATTAAACAAAAAACAACTATAAAACTTGCCCCAGACATGTGGAAATAATAACGAAGCAACCTCAAAATGATAACGAAACGAATACATAACGAAATACGAAGCATTTACAAAACGTATTTAAAAATTCGTTTTTTTAAAATTGCTCCAGAATGGTTTGTTATCGCTTCGTAATAAGAAAATTAACGAATTATTAACGAATTACGAATTAACGAAACGAAACCGCCCAGCCCTACTTTTTATCATTCTAAATGGAAATGGGCCATATCATATGCTATAAAATAAAATATTCTAAATAACTTCAAATCAATAATTTTGAAGGAGCATCAAGCTCTTAAGTCAACAAAAAGATAATGGAAATAATTTCAAATAATCTCTATAAGAAGTGAGAGCTAGGACTGGATTCACTTCTCTTCAGAGAATAAAAGGGCCACTAAAACAATCCAAGACTTTTAGGAATGGCTGAGGGAGCTATATATGTTTCACCTGGAGAAAAGAGAGCTGAGAGTGAACATGACAGTCAGTTTTAAATATTTGAAATGATGTCACATTGAAGAGGAGGTGAGCTTGTTTTCTGGTGCTCTGGAGACTAGAACACAATGGAGCAATGGTTTCAAATTGAGGAATAAGGATTCCATTTAAACCTTAGGAAGAACTTTGTGATGTTAAGAGCTATTAGACAGTGGAATAAGCTACCTCGGAGTGTGTTGCAACCTCCTTCCCTGGAGGATTTTAAGCAGGGACTGGATGGCCCTTGTGGTCTCTTCCAACTCTAGGATTCTAATAACAGAAGGTTTTTACTAAATAATGTTTGTTTTTATTTTACAATAGAAATAACATGTGGACCACCTAATATTACCCATGGGAGTGTAAGAAACTCAACGACCATTTATCAGAATGGTGAACGGATACAAATTTCCTGTAATGAGGGATATAAACCTGCAGATAGAGATGAAGCAACATGCACGCAAGATGGATGGAACACAACAGTCGAATGTATAGGTCTGTATGTTTCTAAAGCAAAGGGCATCTATGGTTACAGTTCACACTTGCACACATTTCATTGTTAGAAGGTTCCACTGTATACAGTGGGAACTTCTTACTTAATAAATGTCCACAGGAACGGAAAAACGGACGACGAACTGGATCACGACTCTAGTTATGAGATGTATTGTGTTGTTTATTGTTGTATTAATATTGTATACCATGCTATTGGGTTTTAAATTGTATATCTTTGTCTGATTTTTATCTTTGTTGTAAACCGCGTTGAGTCGCCTGTTGGGCTGAGAAACTGCGGTATACAAGTAAAGTAAATAAATAAATAAATAAATAAATAAATTTTTAGTAAAGGAAACCAAATTAAGACAAAGGTAAAATTCTCTTGTAGGATGAAATCGAATTTGTTCAACATTATGTTCATTTTATTGTTAAGGAAATTACTTAATGGCCTAAAACATTTTTCTTCTTCTTATAGTGCCTCTCCATTGTAGAATTAATGCGGACATCCCTTTAACTGTCACTGCATAGTGCTATGGGATCATGGAAATTGTAGTTTTACAAGGTCTTTTAACTTCTCTGCCAAAGAGTGTTGATGCTTCACCAAACCTCAAATCCCTGGTTTCCGCAGCTCTGAGCCTTGGCAATTACAGGGATATCAAACTGTATTAATTCAATAGTGTAGATGTACTCTTAGTCTTTTTTTTTCAAAACTATGTTCAGTTGATTGATTACATTTTGAAACAGCCATTGTGGCCAAATTAGGTCACGTTTTGACTCTGACAATACTTTAATACTTGAAGCAAAACCCGTTTCTTTAATATTAAATTGTCATCATCAGAATTCTCACATTCTATATTCTTTGGAGGCAGGGAGCATGTTCAGAAAATGTATTAGGATCACAAATGTCTTGCTTATCGTTTGTTGTCAGTTATGTGGTGCCACATAACAAGTCCTCCTATAAAATTCACTATCTGAATCTAAACATTTGGAAATCATTTGGAAATCATGTTCAGGAGGAAAGGGTGTACAAGCACTGGTAGTTCTACAAGGACTCATGAAACTTTGTTTTGAGAAAGGAATACAGCACAGACTAAAAGCTGAATAACTCTGATTTAGACTGAATTTAGCTTGTAATTTCAGTTTCTCTTCGGTTCTGTTTGAATTCTTAATGGCAGAATACAAGAACCATAAAATGAGGTATTTTAATTTCCCACAAGAGGCACAGTAAGAATATGACTTCAATATGTGATGATTAACAGTAAAACAAGTGTCAACTGAATTTATGTTTCATTATATAGGTATTGTATGCCAACCACCACAAATTAATAATGGCAACATTCAACCAAAGCAGTCGGTGTACCAATATCAAGACTCAATTGATACATCCTGTGAAGAAGGATATCGTAACACTGATACCTCTTTCTGCACTGATCGTGGCTGGCAACCACCTCCAGCATGTATACGTAAGTATTAGGCTTGGGCAGTTTCGTTCGTTAATTTTGTAATTCATTATTAATTTGTATTTAAATTAGCTTACGATCCAATACTGAGCCATGCAAGAATAGTGTGAGGAGTAATTAAAAATAGAAACAATTTTTCCAATTTATTTCGTAATTATTTAGTAATTATTTAGTAATTATTTCGTAATTATTTAGTAATTATTTCGTAATTATTTCGTAATTATTTCGTAATTATTTCGTAATTATTTTCGCATGTCTGGTGCAAGTTTTATAGTTGTTGTTTGTTTTATCACACCAACAGTCAACAACAGAGGGAGAGGGAAGCTTCAGAAGTTCCCCCTGTCCCATTTGGAGGTTTTTTTAGCATATTGCGCAATCGCGTCCGCCATTAACGAATCGATTTGTAATTTTACGAAATTTCGTATATTTCAAAAATTTTAAAAGGAAAATTTCAGAATTCTTTAAAAAAAACGAAACGCAAGGGTCCCCTAAAAACAAAACGAGTTTAGAACCAAATTTTTCCGTGGTTATCCAAGCCTAGTAAGTATCTTTGTCTTTGAAGTTTTAGAACATAGATAACTAATAATTATTGTGGTTGCTCCTTCCTCTTCATCCTGTTTGCTGTGTGTTTGTATTCTGCCTGATATTTTCCTTCTCTTGTATTCTGCCTGATATTTTCCTTCTCTTGTATTCTGCCTGATATTTTCCTACTGCAATGCACTCTACGTGGGGTTGCCTTTGAAGACTGTTCGAAAACTTCAATTAGTCCAGCGGGCGGCAGCCAGATTACTCACCGGAGCAACATACAGGGAGCATACCACCCCTCTGTTATGTCAGCTCCAATGGCTGCCGATCCAGTTCCAAGCACAATTCAAAGTGCTGGTTTTGACCTACACAACCCTATACGGCTCCGGCCCAGCGTACCTGTCCAAACGCATCTCCTTCTACGTCCTGCCTCGGAGTTTAAGATCTTCCGGGGAGGCCCTGCTCTTGGCCCCACCTTTATCACAAGTGAGATTGGTGGGGACGAGGAGCAGAGCCTTCTTGGTGGTGGCCCCTCACCTGTGGAATTCACTTCCCGAGGAAATCAGGTCATCGACATCCCTCCTCTCTTTCAGAAGGAAACTAAAAACATGGATATGGGACCAGGCCTTTGGGTAATCTGGCAGATAGACAGAGGATAATGACGACTAGAATTGATAGGATTTGACAATGTGGAATTGACCTACGGATTCTGAGCTGGCGAACATTGAACATTAGATTGGTTTTATTGATTGTGATATATCTTGCTTGTTTTAATTGTTTATAATGGCGATTGATACATGTTTTTATCTTATTGTTTGTTGTTGGCATCGAATTGTGCCTTTTGTAAGCCACCCTGAGTCCCCCCTCGGGGGTTGAGAAGGGCAGGGTAGAAATGCGTGAAATAAATAAATAAATACATTCTCTTGCCTCACAGCACACAGGTAAAATACTCACAGCACACACGTAAAAGAACAAACTGGGTCATACTCCTTTTCCTGAGAAAGTGTGTTTCACCTGGAAAAGGAAAGGAGATACTGGGAGGAGAAGCACAGATATCTGTTGCACATAGGAAGAAGAGGAAGGACTGTATTTTTCAGGGGAATGAAATTTTAGGCATGCATGAGATCAAGGCCAGTTCTTTAACTCCCTCTTGTTTCCCTTTTCTATTTCATCCAGTATCTCCTTTCCTTTGCCCGGGTGAAATAGACACTGGTGTCATGTAGGAAGAAGAAAATGAGAAGAGATACACAGTGTAAATGAAACATTGCACCAGTCTAGGTCCTCTTTCCTATGGGAGCACAGCAGTTAGTGTCAATAATGGCATGAAATATTCATGTTTTACCACTTTCATGGGAGAAATGCAGTTGTGCTCGCCACAAACTATACATCATTGTTTTTATATTCAGTTATGTGCATTATACCTTTGCTCACAAGGACTCACTTCTCTTGAGCGAAAAAAATGGGAGTTTGTGAAATTATGTCTAAACACTTGCCAGAAAGCTTGAGAAATGTATTGTCGAAGGCTTTCATGGCTGGAATCACTAGGTTCTTGTAGGTTTTTTTGGGCTATAGGGCCATGTTCTAGAGGCATTTCTCCTGACGTTTCGCCTGCATCTATGGCAAGCATCCTCAGAGGCAGTGAGATCTGTTGGAAATAGGAAAATGGGCTTATATATCTGTGGAATGACTGGGGTGGGGCAAAGAGCTTTCTGCTGAAGCTAGGTGTGAATGTTTCAGCTGATCACCTTCATTAGCATTTGAAGGCCTTACTGAACCTGGGAAAATGTTCTGTTGAGAGGTGTTAAGATGTGCCTGGTTGTTTCCTCTCTGCTGTTTTGTTGTTGTGATTTTAGAGTTTTTTTAATACTGGTAGCCAGATTTTGTTCATTGTCATGGTCCCCTCCTTTCTGTTGAAATTGTCCACATGCTTGTGGATTTCAATGGCTTCTCTGTGTAGTCTGACATGGTGGTTGTTGGAGTGGTCCAGCATTTCTGTGTTCTCAAATAATATGCTGTGTCCAGGCTGGTTCATCAGGTTCATCAGGTTCATCAGGTGCTCTAAAATCACAACAACAAAACAGCAGAGAGGAAACAACCAGGCACATCTTAACACCTCTCAACAGAACATTTTCCCAGGCTCTGTCAGGCCTTCAAATGCTAATGAAGGTGATCAGCTGAAACATTCACACCTAGCTTCAGCAGAGAGCTCTTTGCCCCACTCCAGTCATTCCACAGATATATAAGCCCATTTTCCTATTTCCAACAGACCTCACTGCCTCTGAGGATGCTTGCCATAGATGCAGGCAAAACGTCAGGAGAAATGCCTCTAGAACATGGCCCTATAGCCCGAAAAAACCTACAAGAACCTAACTTGAGAAATTTTTCAGCACATTTGATCAGAGTGTTTAGTGCGCTCTTACAAAGTTAGCTCTACTGTCTCCTTCCCTTGCTTCAAGATTAGAAGTTTATTTGAAACCTGATGAGGGAAAGCATTGTGGAAGCCATATGGAATGTTTTTATCGAGTACCATCTTCAGTAGAACCAATACAAGGAAAATATGCATATTCTCCTCCTTAGGTATCTCAAATTGGATTGTATCCAGCTGAGAGTAGAAATTTTCCTTGATGTCTTTGTCAGCATCTAGTGTTGGTGTGCAGTAACTTATGATAGTTTCCTGTTGGTTTTTGGCATGATTAATTTGGAGGGTTGAGAGTTCTTTGTTAATATTTGTTAATGTTAGTTACTGCTGATGGGTGCTTCAGAGAGATGCTTCACCAGGTCATTTCTGATGGCAAACCCTACTCCCTGTGTTC
This sequence comes from Anolis sagrei, assembly GCF_037176765.1. Taxonomy (NCBI): domain Eukaryota; kingdom Metazoa; phylum Chordata; class Lepidosauria; order Squamata; family Anolidae; genus Anolis; species Anolis sagrei. Next base: position 113,438,849 of record NC_090024.1, read on the forward strand.
AATATTCTTGTTTAGGCAGTCCCTTTCAAAAGAAGATATAACCTTAACCTCTTTTTCTTCCTTCAGCTGCACCTCTCCTACATTCTGGGTCTCCTGCAGTGTTGCTATATCCATTTTAAAATGTTTCAGCTTCCATTAAATAATAGCAGTCCCATTTTTTTTGTCGTGTCAGGAGCAAGTCGCTTCTGGTGTGAGAGAATTGGTCATCTGCAAGGACATTGCCCAGGGGACGCCTGGATGATTTGATGTTTTTATCATCCTTGTGGGAGGCTTCTCTCATGTCCCTGTATAAGGAGCTGGAGCTGATAGAGGGAGCTCATCCGCCTCTCCCCGGATTTGAACATATGACCTGTCGGTCTTCAGTCCTGCCGGCACAGGGGTTTAAACCACTGCGCCACCAGGGGCTCCCATGCTCATCCCTCAGAGCAGAGTGGAACCCAAACAGAGATGCTCAACTGCCTCAGACCTTGGATTAGAATGGTTGAGCCCATAGCCATTGTCCATGCTGTAGTCCATTGCTAGGAGCTTCCAGTTCTGCCACCTGTGACCACTCATCAATCACTATGGGACTTTTCATTGTTTTGATTTATCTTGAAAGAAGCCTGTGTGTGGAGAACAGTGCACAGTGACCAACACACAATCTTCACAAAAAGAGGTTTTGATCTAGTGGCATTGTTAACACGATGATCTGTGGCCTCTTATCTGTTCTTGAAGCAATGGAACCATTGCTATCAGAGCCATTGTAACATCTGCCAAAGCCACTTTGGTCAATACCTCCTTGGAACAAGACAAAGTTCCAACTTGCCCAAAGCAGAAGTTGTGAGACCTATAGTAAAAAAAAAAAGCCATCCCTGGACCCCTCTATAATGGACAACTGTCCTTCCAGTGGCAGGCTAAATCCTTTTTATTAAGACAGGCTTTTAGAGAAGAAGGTAGGCCTGGGTAACAACGGAAAAATTTGTTTCTAAAATCGATTTGTATTTGGGGGGTTTTTTTGTTTCGATATTTAAAATAATTACAAAATTTTCCTTTTAAAACGTTCGATATTTACAAAATTTCGTAAATGGTAAAAAATTAACGAATCGATTTCCGAAACAATAACGAATCGATTCGTTAATGGCGGACACAACCGCGAAATATGCTAAAAAACCTCCAAAACCTTCTGAAGCTTCCCTCTCCCTCTGTTGTTGACTGTTAGTGTGATATTATAATTTTTTTTCACTAATTAAACCATAAAACTGGCCCAGACATGCGGAAATAATAACGAAAAGACCTCAAAACAATAACGAAACGAATACAATATCGAAATACGAAGCATTTACAAAACGTTTTTGAAAATTCGTTTTTTTAAATAATTGCTCCAGAATGGTTCGTTATCGTTTTGTAATTGAAAAAATTAACGAATTATTAACGAATTACTAATTAATGAAACGAAACCGCCCAGCCCTAGAAGAAGGGTTTAAAGATAAATTCAGGGGATGCTGTGGTTTTTGATTTAGAATATTGTTTAATGGTTTTAACTGGGAATTTTAAAATATTGTTTATATTTAATCCTGTTTTAATGTTTGCATATTTATATATTTTAAATTGTATGCTAATGCTTTCATGTTAAGCCACTTTGAATCTGCTTCAGGAGAGATAAAGCATGGTATAAATAGATGAAAATAATAATAATAATAATAATACCACATTATCATTCACTTGCTTCACCATTGATTTCTTGCATGATATTGTTTTCCTAATGAATAAAAATTGGGTCAGTAAGCAAGGATTGGCTAATTTTCATCTCAGCTTAGATGAAATCTATTATCTTGTTTCAAAATGCAAGAAATATATCGGCTATTCCTCTACCCCTACTCTTGGCCTCGGAATGCTAGCACAAAAGAAATAAGCACAATGAAAGAAAACAACATGTGACTGTAGTATTAAATCTTGTTGATGCTTAATTTTCCCCTCTCTGTTCTTTTCTAAAGCAAAGCATTGTGACTATCCCCGTGTTCAGAATGGAGAAGTGTATGAACGACAATATTCCTTTCCAAAGAAACCAGGTTCCTCATTTTACTTTAGCTGTAATAATGGTTTTCTACCAGAAAATAAAAATACAGAGAGTTTGCATTTATCATACTGCACTATTCGTGGCTGGGAACCAGAACCCAAATGCTTCAGTAAGTAAAAATTTTTCTTGCATTCTCCTTCCTTAGCAAAGAGATAAATAATCATATCTAGACATAATATGTTGCATTCAAATCGGTTTTGTGAAAAGTTCATTTCCAAAAAAAGCACGGACAGCACTGATGAGAAAAGTGACCATTTGTCTTAATCAATTCACATGTTTCATTTCTAGCTTTAAAATGCAAAATTATTGATGAGTGCAGCTGTAATGTAGAATTAATGCTGTTTGACAGCACTTTAACTGCTGTGGTTCAATATTGTAGTTTAGTGAGGCACCAGCATTCTTAGGCAGAGAAGTCTAAAGGCTCCATTGAGTCCATAGTACTCAGCCTAAGCACTTTAAAGCTGGAATAATTTGACAGTCAAATATACCCAAAGTTTGCACTTACAAAACAGGAAAGTAAATTTTCATAAGGAAGAAAACTCCCCAGAGAAAATTGATTCATTTCTAGTCCCAAATTTTCTGTTGTGTAATGTGAAAATGGTCATAAGGAGGGAAAGGTGGTAATGTGAAAAAAAAGATGTCTTTTGCTTATCCTGTGCTTCCCAAGCTGGGTTTTTCTTAATATCACATGCAAAGGGCACATCTACTGTATGAAGTGGACTTGATCCAGTGTCCAGGTACTAGTTCAAGTCTGCTTGGTGACCCTATAGACACTTCTCCAGCTACCTTGAAGGCAACAGGTAGTCCCATTGCCCAGCCATGCTGAACATTCCCTTTCCTCCTCCCAAGCTGCCAAACTTGACACCAAAGTTGATGTCTATGTCATATTTGTCAACACCTGTGCCACATTGCCATGGCATATCCCCAGGCTCCTTGATCCTTGGAAGTGTAGGATTGCTGACAGATCTGCTTAGGAAACACCCTGGCTGTCTTGAATACCCCTAACTTGGAGGTCCCTTGACATACTAGCTCAGGATTCAGGTTATCCCCTTAGTTAACTTAACCTGGCGGAAGCCAATTGTGTTTAGCCATCATGGGGATAATCTGACCTTACACTGACCTAAGTAATCAGTGTAGATGTGCTTAAGGTAGTGGAAGTCCAAACTCAGGGCAATTCCTGAATTTCAGCAAACTCTGGGGTATTCCCAAATTTCTGGCAACATGGGTAAAACAGGATTTGCCCCATGCTGTGGGGTGTAAGTCCTGGGATTTTGTGTGGACATCATATCTCTATTCCTGGCCCTTTTCAACATTTGTAGCCAGGGTAGACAGGGTCAGAGAAAGCATCAACAATTTGAATTCTGTCCAGACACAGTCCCAAGAACTAGTACAGTTGACAATCTTCAAAGGCATCTTCTTCCGCCATTTATTACAGGATTGGCAAGGCTATTTCTTAGCAGAACAGGTTGCAGCCAACATACCAAGCAAAGCTAAGGCCACTTTGATTATCATGTGCTTCCAGGAATAAAGCAGGATCAACAAACATTTCTGATCTTTCAGTGGAAATGCAACTCTGTCCTGCTGATTATGTTGAACACCTATGCGTAGAGCAGAAGAAGAAGCATTCACCATTCACAGAACCATCTTTGACACATCTGTATTGATCCTCAGGTTATTGTCCCATGTGCAGTCAGTAATTTAGCCAAGACACTGGTTCCGAATTCCCATTGCGTTATCCAGTTTAGATAGAAATAATCAGTTAGTCATAAGGGCAGGCTTCATTGGAGGCTTTTAAATAGTCTGGTTGGCCATCTTTCAGGAGTACTTTGTGCTTTTCCTACATGGCAGGGGGTTGGACTAGATGGCTCAAGTCTCTTCCAACTGTATTATTCTATGATTTGATGTTCATTGGTGAGTAGGTTACTGAAGGCAGTTATATCCAGTCCCTCACAACAGGGAAAGGCAGTGTGATAAAAGGAAGCTCTGTCTCAAACTCTCATCCTTCAGAGCTTCACTCTCCAAGGCCATAGAATTTCCTTTCATAACACAGCTACTTGTCTTATGGTGGGTTTGAGAAGTGTGGTGGAGGCTCCTTCATTGGAACCTTTTAAGCAGAGGCTGGATGGCCATCTGTCAGGGTGCTTTGAATGCAATTTTCCTGCTTCTTGGGAGGAGGTTGGACTGGATGTCCGATGAGGTCTCTTCCAACTCTATGATTCTATGATTCTAGTGGGTGTTGTAGTTATGGTTGTAAATATAAATGCAAAAATGGCTATGAGGTTGCAACATAGCCTGCAATCACCATATTTAAAAGTAAACCATTCTTGTACGCAGGAGTATTTAATTTCTGCTGGTATTCCCACATATAGCATGCTCATAAATGTCTTATTTCTCAGCAATTCACTCCATTCGTCTCAATAAGTAAAGTCTATGAAAGCTTGTGTTACAAGCTTCTTTCTTTCACTTAGGCTGGATCTACACTGCCCTATGTCCCAGGATCTGATCCCAGATTATCTGCTTGTCACAGATTATCCGGCAGTGTAGACTCATGTAATCCAGCTCAAAGCAGATAATCAGGGTTTAGATCTTGGGCTATAGGGCAGTGTAAATCTAGCCTTATACTTAATTACGCTGCAAAATTCCTTTAGATACTGAACAAAACTGACACAGATATGCCTTTAAAAACTACAAGGTTGTAATCTTTGTTTAAATCAACATAGCTGTCTAATAGGATACAAAACTATTGGTTTTATTGTAGTTTTATGAATTTGTCATTTTCACTATTATTAACCTCCTTGGGTTATATACATACCCCAGAATTTCAGTATATATGCATATGTGTGTGTGAGCAGCATTATTTATCAATGTAGATGTGCCCTTTGTTGCTGAGAAAACCTTGCCTAAATGAGACTGCAGAGCTGCTAAGCAATGTTCACATTACTTGGGGAAGTACAGAGATCTCTGACTGTAAACAGGCATCGGAGTCAGAAGGGAGTGAATGCGTACTGTGTCTCTGAATTCTTTGAAGGAAAAGGCTTGACACAACTCGGTTTGAATATTTTTATTATATATTTGGAACTAAGCACTGTTAGAATGGAAAATTAATACAATATTTTGAGATCATTTTCAGCATTGTTCATAATGTAATCATATGTACTGTGTGTTTGCTTAAATGGTTGCAAGGAGTGCCATTTGCTCTTGAAAGTACTAGAAAAAATATTCATAGTTCTTATGGAAATCTTTTAGATTTTCAAAGGTTAATAGCAAGAAAAAGTGTTTTGCTCTAAGGTTATAGGCACTCTCTAAAATAATGAAATATAATAAAATCAAAAATCCATAACATAATGTTACACTCCCACAACCACCATGTCAGGCTACACAGAGAAGCCATTGAAATCCATAAGCATGTGGACAATTTCAACAGAAAGGAGGAAACAATGAAAATGAACAAAATCTGGCTACCGGTATTAAAAAACGCTAAAATTACAACAGCAAAATAACAGAGAGGAAACAATCAGGGACAGCTAATCACCTCTCAACAAAAGATTCCCACAGGCACTAACAAGCCACACCAAAAAAATACTGCCAGGCCATCAAATGATAATCAAGGTGGTCAGTTGAAACATTTACACCTAGCTCCAACAGACAAGAGGTCTTTGTCCCACCCTGGTTATTCTACAGATATATAAACCCAATTTTCCTAGTTCCAACAGACCTCACAACCTCTGAGGATGCTTGCCATAGATGCAGACAAAATGTCAGGAGAGAATGCCTCTAGAACATGGCCATATAGCCCGAATAAACCTCCAACAACCCAATGATAGATTTATTGGTCAAGCAAATTTTGCAAAAATCATTATGCAAGTTTTCAAAGCTTCTCTGACTTCTTCACCAGGCAAAGATGCAGAAAATTATCCAGAGGAAACAAAATGATGATGTCTGATCCTCAGGTTTACATTTTATCTCATATGTTACTTGTGTTGTTAATTAAGATAAATCTGTTCTGGAGTGATCTCAGCAAATGCAGATACTGCTCCCCTTCTTTGCCATGTAGGGACCAGTGACAACAAGTAATAAAACAGATAATAAAATGGGTAAAGCAAGGAGAGGAAAGAAGGAATTGGGAAGTATGGATTTATCTCCTATCACTTTTTAACTACCGTTATAGAGGTGATTACTTCAAAAGTACCCCATTTCATCAAATCATGTTTTGTTGATAAGAAGAATGTATGTTGAATGAAATATGACAATAGAGAGGCGTGTTGATATATTTTGTGGTGAAGTTCAAATTTATCTAGTACTAAGCAAGCATTCTTAGATAATTAAAATCCATTATAGGGCATAGAGTCCCCAGGTTGATATCAGGTTAGAAATGCCAGATCTCTGGAGATTCACCCAGTTCTTAACTTTGCAGAATGCCTACCACCCCAATACAGAATGAAGAAGTTGAAAGGGAAAGGGGTTATTTTTCCCCTATCCCATTCTTTTAACATTTAAAATGTATACAAATTTTAATTTATGTCATCTGTCTATCTACTTGGTGTAAGAATACATTTTGAACCCTTATAATCTTGCATAAATGATGCGACATAATTGTTCTTTTGCTTTTAGAAAAATGTGATCCTCCTCAACGAATTCCACATGGTTCTTTTAATAATTATCAGGAGCCACTCATAGAGGGCAATGTGATTTCATATGGATGTGATACAGGATACATTCCTGCAAATCAGCAAACAACAATCACATGCACAAAAAATGGCTGGCTACCAACTCCAAGTTGTGTTGCTCAAGGTAAGCAGGTTTTAGTTCATGTTGTTTGAAAATATCCAATCTGAGATTATTTGTTTGCAGAGTATACTTTTTTGACTTTATTTACGCACCTGTAGGAGAAGTTGGTTGCATATATTAATATCCCATCCTTCTCACCTTCAGAGGGGGATTTAGGACAGCTCACAACCAGATTGGTTCCCAGGACTGTTTGGTTAACCAGTTAAAATTAATGAGTAAACTAGGTTTTTGGGGAGGTGGGGGGTTAGAACCCTTTCAGGGGTGGTTAGAACCCTTAACCCCACCCCCCAGCTACGTCCCTGTCCTCACATATTTATACATGGCCATCATGTCTCCTCTCAGCCTTCTCTTCTGAAAGCTAAACATGCCCAGCTCTTTAAACTGCTCATCATAGGGCTTACTCTCCAGACCCTTGACCATTTTAGTCGCCCTCCTCTGGACACATTCCAGCTTGTCAATCTCCCTTCAATTGTGGTGCCCAGAATTGGACACAGTATTCCAGGTGTGGTCTGATAGGCAGAATACAGGGGTAGCATGACTTCCTTGAATCTTGAACTATACTCCTTTTTATGCAGGCCAAAATCCCATTGGCTTTTTTTTGCTGCCGCATGACATTGTTGGCTCATGTTTAACTTGTTGTCCACAAACAAAACACAAAGGGTCTTCACATAATGTACACTAGACATTTCTGTTGAAATTGCCTCATCTCTCTAACCTTTCTGAGGCAGTTCCCTTTCTCTTTGTTGTTGCCATTCAAGCAAAATTATTGAGTCTAGGTTTTGCACAAAGAAGGAAATGTTGGGGTAATCAGAAAATATTTCCTCACTAAAGATTTAGATGTGACACAGATTACATTTTATACAGAAGTGTTTGGAAGCATTGTAATTCTTGTTGGAGCAATGTGAAATGAAGCCCTTTGCATTTGCTCTCAAGTTTATAAAAACAATATAATTATTTTCATATTGAAATTTGCATTCCTTAGTGCACAGAATTTTTTTCTAATTCATTGAGTTTCTGGCAATTTCTATTAAGTCATTCTTTTTTCTGTTTTTCTTTTCTTGTTTTGCTAGTTTGCTAGTTTTATTATATTTGTACCGTACTCTCCAACCTCTCAAAGATACAGAGCTTTCCCCTCATTGCACCCCATTTCATGGCCTAAAGACATTATAAGGATCAGAAGATTTGTCCATATCTACATTGTGGCCATCCAGTGACCGGCCCCTTTCCATTTGCTGACCAACACAATTTTCTGATAGCACTTTTGTGGAACTGGCATGCTACAAAAAATGGCAAAATAAAATCTTGCTGTCGATATAATTTCAGGCAATAGGAACTTGTTCAAAGAATAAGTTACTATAGGTTTGAATTAGGATTATGTGCAAGGATTTTGGAAGAATGGAACTATGGACTTTAGATGTTAATTTGTACACTGTTTTAAGCATTTTATATTAACTGGTAAATGGTTTTAACTGAGGGATAACTTAGAGTTTTATTGTTGATTTTACCAGCATTGAATTTCTTGCTGGAGTTGAAGGCCGCCTTGAGTTCCTTGAGGGGTGAGAAAGGCGGAGTAAAAATGAAGTAAATACATACAAAAATAAATAAAAGGTCTGTTCACCCTCCCCAATGATGTCATCAGAAGTAAATCACTTCTGTTGTATTCTAAGAATTCAGTTGTTTGGCACTTGAGTAATTTTTACTGCAACAAAAAGTAGCACTTGATGTAATGACTGAATAGTGAAGGGAAAATAGCAATAGATGTCTTCACGTGCATAAGGATTACGCCTACAGGGAACTGGATCATGTAGGATTTTTTGGTTTTGTTTGTTTGTTTTTGTTTTGATAAAACTGAGGTTTGTTAGTTTCAGGAAAGACCAGCTGATAGTAGATGAAATGAAAACAGTAAATACATTTAAACCTTGGCTTATCCCCTTGGAACATACCATTTCTTAGTACCTATGTAAATATCCAACTCACATTTTGGTGCTGCACATGTTAGCCCTGTTTCTGGGTGAATTTGACCTGCTGATTTCAGAAATATCACCACTTTTCCCTTGGCATCTCTAGTTTTTAAGATATAGAGCATATAGCATCTACCAGTATTCATATGCTCACTCACAGAAAACAATGATAACCATATTTTAAAAATGAGAGCTGATGCAGTTTATCCAATGCTGTTTTCTGAATCAATGACTCTTGCATAGCTTCTCAAAAGTGATAGGAAAAGTCTCCCATGATTTTTAGCTGTTGGCTAAAGTCAGCCTTTGACCCACCAACTTGAGGTCAGCTCATCCAACATGTAGTCCAACTTATGTGGTATAGAATTACTTACCTTCCATTTTGTCTCTGATCCAGGATTGCAAGGGCTACGAGGGTGTGCTGATAAGTTTTTAGCTGTACCCAGAAATAAATGAGATAGGAAGATGAAACTGTACTGATTCCACATACTCTCCAGTGATATCAACACACTTCTTACATCGGTATTCCAAGTTCTGTAAGCCTTGCAAAAGAAAGATTTCGGTTGTGCCTCAACTGTAGCAGCCATGGCATTGGAAATGGTGTGAAAGTTGGTATCCTTGAGGTGTTTCTTCAGGTTTGGAAATGATAGTTGGAGGGAGCTAGATTTGGTGAATAATGTGGGTGGTAAACCAACTGGAAACCTAGCTCCACCAGTTTTGCCATAGTCGCTTGTGCAGTGTGAGCGGAGGTGTTGTCTTGCAGGAACAAGATTCCTTTGGACAGCTTGCCACAGGTCTTCAGAACTGCTTTCAGTTGGTCCAGAATTTCAGTGTAATACCTTGCATTGATGGTGGAACCATTTTGAAGGTAGTCCACTAGCAGCACACCCTCCTTATCCCTGAACACAGACACCATCATCTCAGTGGCTGATTTTTGCACCCTGAACTTCTTTGGATGAGGAGAACCACTGTGCCTCCACTCTTTTGACTGCTCCTTGGTTTCAGGGTCATACAAATAAATTGAGGTCTCATCCATAGTGGCCAGTCGATCCAGGAAGTTTTTATCAGCCCAGAAACGCTGACAAATAGACAGGGAAGTTTTCACTTGCATGCTTTTCTGATCTGTTGTCAAACACTTGGGGACCCACTTTGCAGACAACTTCTTCATGTTCAAATGTTCATGGATAATGACAGAAACACATTCACGAGAAATCCTCTTGATGTCTGCCATTCCTTTAGCTGAAATTCGTTGATTCTCCATGAGGTTGTGCACAGCATCAATGATATCCGGAACAACAACCTCTCTTGTTTGTCCAGGACGTTTCTCATCACTAGTGCTGAAGTGGCCCATTTAAAATTTGGCAACCCAGTTCTTAACTGTAGAATATGGAAGGGCATTGATCCGCCAATGTCTGTGACATATCACCATGAATATCCTTCGTGGACTTTCCTTGCAGAAACAAGAATTTTATCACTCCTCTGCTCTCATTTGCTGTGAACATCGCCTTAGACTCCACCATTTTGTTTTCCTGCGTTCCTAGATCACTGTTGCCATAAGCTACAAACACAAAACTTTTAAAACATATATTAGATACATAAGGCTTTCATGTGATCTAACATTCGTTACCATAGAAACAAAACAAGAACACAAAGCCAAAGACTTATCAGCAGCCCCTCGTATAAAAATGCTCAAGTCTTGCTTGCCAAATCCATAGCTGAGGTCAGCGTTCATATTTCTGTGCAGGAAAACACATTTTTGCATATGAATTAAAAAATTGCTTTGAAATAATATTTTCTATGCAGAAAACACTTATTTCATGTCCAATTATGTCTTATTTCTGCACAGAAAGGAATCAATATTTCTCTGTTGAAATATTATTTTTGACAGAGAAAGTATGTGTCTTGTATACAAAATGATCTTTTTTGCAGAATTTTTCTGTCCATGTTGCATGTGGAAAATTGCACATGCAACTTTTGTAGAGAATCCCATCAGTCTAGAATTCTTCTAGACCAAGTTGCTTACAACTTGAGAAACATTTTCCCCAAACATCTCTCTTCTATTCTAGCATGAAGATGTTTGAAAGGCTTGGATGAACCATGTGTTTTGTGATAATACTGTATGCTTATTGTGTTTGTCTGAATTGCATGGATTGATACAAGCCCATTTTGGTATCAAAGTTTGGCAGCTCAAATCCGCGAGATGGGGTGAGCTCCTGTCTGTCAGCCCTAGCTGAGGACATGAGGGAAGTCTCCCAGCAGGATGGTAACACTTCTGGGCATCCCCTGGGCATCGTCCTTGTAGACGGCCAATTCTCTCACACCAGAAGTGACTTGCAGTATGGTAACTGCTGGCATGATAAAAAAAATGATATAAATGTCTCAAAGCACAATATGGGTTAGATTACTGATTGCCTTTTCCAGTGCTATTGAATTTACTAGTAAATGCTCTTTCTTGCCAAACTAGAGATGAAGAATCTTGTGATTTGGTTTCTACAATTTTCAAACTGTTATCACTACTGTTAGAAATGTTTTTAGTTAAAAACTTTACATACATATACTTGTGTATTTCTCCAAATTTATGCTTTCTCTTTGTACTTAAAATACATTAGATATATATTTTGGGACCAATCTCATTTTAATCAGCAAATTGTTCCACTACATTTGACAAGCACAAAGTTTGGATTCTATTTCGTTTCTTCATTAAGAAAAAAGGAGTTGAGTTGGTCTGAAATTAATTGTATGAACCAATTGCTGCAGTAAACTATAATGAGTGTTGGGAAAAAAAGAATTATCCTTTTTTTTTCTTTCCATACTACAACCCAATAAAATCCCAATGTCATTACAAAAGGTACATATTGCTTGCACTTTATGGGATGATATGTACGTTGTTCATGGTTATCTTCTCATTAGACCATTTTTGGTTAATGAATGTGTGTGATTTGCACGTGTGTTGATTGAAAAAATTGTATTTAAGGTTAAATTTGGATATTCTAAGCAAATGTGTTTAAGATGTTATATCTTGGCTGGATAATTCAAATATTGAAGTTGTAAACCTATAATCAATGGATCTGGAAGAATCCAAGATGTCAAGCCTACTTCATTACTGATGCTTATTTATTTATTTATTTATTTACTTCATTTATATACTGCTTTTCTCAGCTCTCAGGCGACTCAAAGCAGTTAACAACAGCAAAATTCAATGCAAAACATCATAATTCAATGCAAAACATCTTAAAACGATTATGGGCCAGTTAAAACAATAGCATCATCAACAATTAAACATCAATATAACAATCATTAGCATCTCATCAGTAAAATGAAAATCCAATCTCATCATCCGTTAATCCGTGTTCCTATATTCATTGCACTGCTTAATCGAATGCTTGTTTGAACAGCCGTGTCTTCACTTTTCTCCAAAACGCCAATAGGGAGGGGGCCGATCTGATATCTGTAGGAAGGGCGTTCCACAGCCCTTGATAGGCTTGACATCATATCATGTTCTGAAACAGTTAGAAACTTCCTGGTTTGTTATAACACTCATGCATGGACAATTCATGCAGCTCTACATGCAATCCAAAGGCTCAAAAATTAAACATTAAGTTAGATATTTAGGAAAGTACATATTCCCTGCATCTAACCTGTTCATCTCTTCCCCCCCCCCCCTCCGCTCCAAATATATGTGTGAGAAATCAAATTTATAAATTAAATACAGAATGCCTGCTCATTCATTTCCAGAGACCTACAAATACACACAAGTTTTATGAAAACTGGATTGGGCTGAATCCTATCAGTGAGCCTTAAAGGCTTTATGAAAGTGATGGTTAAAGAAGAAATGGCAGTGCTTAATTGTCCTGGGTAAGAATTCCAAGTATTCTGAGAAAAATAAAAGAATGGCCTAAAAAGAAGTTGGAGTCTTTCAAGCACTGTATTAAACCTATTCTAGGTTTTTGCAGAAGCTCCTACTTAAAACTAATACTTGGAAAAGAGTAATGAGAAACTCCTTCTTTGGAAGCTTTTAAACAGAGGCTGGATGGCTATCTGTCAGGGGTGATTTGAATGCAATATTCCTGCTTCTTGGAAGGGGGTTGGACTGGATGGCCCATGAGGTCTCTTCCAACTCTTTGATTCTATGATTCTATGAAACATCATTATTAATTGCTGTTGTTTATTTATTTATGTATTTCGCATACTTCTATCCTGCCCTTCTCTCCACAACGGGGGGGGGGGTCTCAGAGTGGCCTGTTGCAATTGATTGTCCATGACTCATTAACAAACCCAGATGGTTTGGTTTCCATTCTTAAAAATGAATAGTATTTCATTGTGTAATGAACTCATACCTTTTCTTCGTAGGCCGCAGCCTGGAAGTCAGTGAGCTGGCCTCCATGTTGGGAAGGCAGCTCAGGATGGAAGACATGATGGTATAGGCAGAGAGGCAAGGGGAGGAGTCAGCTAACTCCTGATTGGTTCAGACCCCAAGGGGAGGAGTTGAAGGAGAGTGTAAATAGGCTGTCATTTTTGACAGAAGGGAGAGAGAAGGATTTGATGTAGCAAAGAAAAGATTAGGATTTCAGATAGGGAGAAGAGTGTTTCTTAGTGAGCCAGGAATTAGCCTGTTAGGGAATAATTAAAGAGCAAGTGCTTCTGTATGGTATGACTAGGGCAGTCAAAGCGAAGGCTTGTTTACTTGTATTAGGACAGAATACAAGTGGGCTTATTTCCCCAATGGTCAGAGTAGTCCAGGGGAAACCTAGATACTCTGGAAAGCAGCCAGGGGCGGCTGGTCAAAGAGTCGCACCATTACTTATTACAGGATAGAGTGTTTGTGGCAGCAGCTAAATAGAAAAATAATTATAACTTAATGAAATTAATGAAGTCTTACCTTAAAAAGGGATTCTTAATAGTATGGAGAAGGAATTCTGGTAGTGATTCTCTGGTGGAAGGGAAGAATGACAGATGGTATGGAGGACAGGAAGGCAAGAGGCCTATCATATGTCAATATTTGAATAAGCCGAGGTCGGAGCGGAGCTAAATGTGGAAGGTTACAAGAGTTGGTGCCAAGAACAAATTTGATAATTATTAATCTAAGGAGAAGCAAACATCTGAAGATATGGTATAACAGCGCCACCTCCTGTCTGGTTGAAGTAAATAGCAGACAAAATGTAATACACCTTTTTAATGGATCAATTGAAAGAACTAATGTATTGTGAATGTATTGGGAAGGTAATTAAGGAGGATTAATAAGGGAAATGCTTGCTTTTAATAAGTTAAAGATACAGAGATGAAGATGTGTAGAATCATATAATATGATGTGTGAAGAAATATATGAAGTTATGATTCATTTTAATGGTTCAATGTAAATCATCTGGGAGCGAGGTCAGATGATGTAAGGGGAAGTTGTGGAAAACATAATATTTTGCCAACAAGTGTTCTTGCCAACAAATGTTCTTGGCCACGATTCGAGGACAAACTGATTAGATTGTGTAAATGTCAAGTGAATGTACGCATGTGCGAACTGGATAATTTTGCCTATAAATACTGGGTGTTTTGGGATTAGTGCTTTGTACTTCATCAGCCAGATTGAAGCTGAGGTGCCCTTACCCGGGTAAGCATTAAATTCTGTGAACTTGCAAAGCTGTCTCTGTCTCTTCCTTCTTCTTCGATCTCCTGGAGTTTTGGGGACCCCCTCCCCGCTACAAAATGGCGCCCAACGTGGGGCTGGAGAACAGGAAGAAGGAAAGGTAAGCTTTTGGGAGCTGATGCCTCTCACTCGGGGGGCCAGACAGGGCGTGGATCAGGGGAGACGAAAAGGGTACCCATAAGAAAAATCGCCTCCACTGGCCTGTTCCTTCATTGGCCCCTTGACTGAGAGTGCATTGAGAAGTAACAGCTGCAGTTCCAGAAAAAGGGAGAAGCTAGCTTTTTAAGGTATAGGCATTTGTGGATATGCCTGAGGAAACAGTTTTGGGGGAACATTTTTTTCAAAGGAGGTACTGCAGACCTCAAGAAGAAAAACCCCCTGAGTGTTGCGTTCGCCACAGAAGGCTCACTCTTAGGTTGGGAAAAAGTGCACTTTTTTTTAAAAAAAGGGAAAATTGTTATGTTGATCCTATGTGTTGTGTATTGTGGAATCTGGCTGTGTCTATATGCATTGTCCCTTCTAGCTGCTTTGCAACCGTATGTTTGTTTCTGTTTTTGCTTTGTTTCTTTGTTAAGGAAAAGTTACTCCTTCTAAAGAAACCATTTGCTTAATAAGTCTGTGCTTCAGAAACAAATTACGCATATGTACCTCTCAGTAGTCAGTTGTTTGCTTCAAATACTTCAATAAACCTGTTCTCTAGTTTACTGTTAATCTGCCTCAGCCTTGTTTCATCATATAAGGTTAGATCCAGTAAGCCTCTACATCTCTACAGTTCAGTCACCAGAAAGGGAGCCAAAAGGAAGAGCCGGTGTATAGGGACATTTTACCTCAAGTACAACAACAAGACAATTCCTCAAACTGTAATTTGGGGTGGTGGCAGCAAACCTACCATTACACACTCACGTTATAACAACAACACTAGTGTTGAAGTGCTTTAGGTCTGACAGGAGGGATTAGAGACGGTGTGTTGTCTCTCCTGCCTGTAAGAATACACAATCTTCTTTACAGTGGTGGCAGAAGTGGGATTGAAAAGAAAGGTCCCCCCCCCCCCCCCCGTCACATGTGCAATAAGAGACCCTTATCCTCTTTACACATTGGACAAGTATTTTCCCTTATTTTCCTTTTTCATATTTGTAACAGTGGGGAAGGATATGCATTCTCACAGCATTTGCAATCATAATGAATGCTATGAGAAAAAAATGCTGTTTTCTGATTCAGTGTTCAATTATTTTCTAAAGTTAATACAGGACAATGTGGTCATCCACCTTCTATTGAAAATGGAGATATTATTGATTTTGTAAAACAAGAATATACATCGGGTGAACATGTGACATACAAATGCCAACGTTTCTACAACATGAATGGAAATGCAGTAGTACGTTGTCAAGACGGCCATTGGTCGGACACCCCAGAGTGCATAAGTATGAGAATAATTTCAAGATTTCAGACTTCATAGCATTTAATGATATAGATCTTGTAAATATAGAAAAAAGTAAAATTCATGTCTATATCAGGGCTTTAATAGATTTATCTAGTCATGGGAAAAAATGTATGAATTCTACATAATAGAAGCATACTTATAACTATTTCATGTTACAAGTATTCAATACAATGCATTCAGAATTATGGAGTTGGAAAAGCTGTTGCAGGTCATATACCGGTAGTAAAGTTTCCTTCTTAGTGTAAGACATACACAGATTAAGCTGCCTTCATATACCTTCTATATTTCTCACAAAGAGTTTTGATTACTTCTGTAATCCTGGTTTGTGTGGGGAAGGTGGGATTTATACCATAGGTTTGTATTTCTCCTTTGTACAGAAAGCTAAATAGCAATGTGGGACTTTCTGTTAAATAGTTCTTGGATTGATAGGATTTGGGTTTTTGTGTTCCCCATTTCATTGAACTATCATAATTGTAGCCCTATGTATTTTCTTATGAAGTTTGTTGAATCCCTACCAGAAGGGATTCTCTCATTCTGTCTCAATTTCCATCTTCATTGGGAGAACAGTGGGACTGAGCTGGAGAGTTTCTCCTACAGATGACACTCTTAATTCCATTGGGAAACCTGATTTTGTTTAATATGGTTGGGAATATAAGGGAAGCTCTCCTTTCAGTAAAGACTCTTATCTACATGATGAAAGCTACAAAACTAAAATAAATTTGCTGGGCTAGCACATTTATTTACTTACAGCATTTATATTCTGCCCTTCTCACCCTGCAGGGGACTCAGGGCAGATTACAATGTACACATATATGGCAAACATTCAATGCCAATTAGACATACAACCTATATAGACATACACAGAGGCTATTTAATTTTTTCTGGCCACCAGGGGAGCTGTTGTTTTCATTGTCCATCTGCGACACTGATGAAATACTTCCGCATTCCCCGCATGCTTTGCTGGAGTGCTTTTTTGCTGGAGTCTTTTTATGGCCTCATAAATTAGTTAATTAGCCTGCTTTGATATTTTGTAATCCACTGGGATTCCTGAAATTCAAAGTGCCTCTTTGTGACCTCTGTGATTAAGTAAATCACTGTATTTTGATGCTCATGGCCAGCAGTCACCGTCTGCAGTTTTCTTCAAAGCTCAGTTTTTCAGTCCATTACCAGCCTTAAATCTCACCACAGCTAATTGTTTTTAATTAGCTTCTTTACCAGGCAGAATGTTGCTGGCAGCCCATAACCCATGTCAGGAAATTGAGATAAATCATCTGGTCTTATCACAATTCTTTTCAGCCTTCACAAGAACTCATCTTAAAAAAACATGCAGATAAGAAAGTTCAGACTGACTCCATAAATTCAGCTTTCAATGAAAGCTGCTCTCCTACTTTATTAATGGGAACTATTTACATTGCACTATTTCAATCACCTCCGCATTTGGTCAAGTCATGATGAAGAACAAAAGCACTGAGGCACACAGTCTGTCTTTTCTGGTTGGCACAGGAATTTCCATAAACTCTATAAATGACACTCTAGCAATTTTACACACCTCTACTCTATTAATTCATGTGCTACTGAAATATGCAGTTTAAACTGCATGCTATTTTCACTTAAACACCATCATTTACTGACAATATTAACCACCTTGCTAATCATGAATCTATATTATCCATCACCAAAGTGCCAAGCATTATATATACTAACCACCACCAACTGCTAGACATGTCACTATACCAGCCACCATCAACTGCAGAATAATAATAATAATAATAATAACAACAACAATAACAATATTTATTTATACCCCGCCACCATTTCCCCAATGGGCACTTGGGACGGCTAACATGAGGCGGAGCCCAAAAATAATACAACAGAATAATATACAAAACAATAAAAAATTAAACACAACCAAATACATAATGCAATGAAATGAAATAAACAATACAGAATAACATAATAAAATCAATCACAGAGGGCGGGCCAAATGTTTAGGATAAAATTTTAAAAACATTAAAACCCTGGGTGGGGTAGGAAGTAGAGAAGTGTGTTTGAAAAGGAGGAGCCTAAGAACATGATACATTCACAAAGGAGTCCATACCCTTCTTGTCATACTTCTTGGGAAATATAGAAATGTTAATTTTCACCCTGACATTTTGGGGGAGGCCAACATGTATTTATTTTAACAGTTAACAAGCTAAAAGCAATCCAATATAGTGACACATTTTTTCTCATCACTTAAAGCAATCAATCTTGAACAATCTCAGATATCACTACATCTCTTTCTACTCTTCACTGATTTTTTTTCATAAAAAGAACCGTGCTTTTATTGTGTATTTCTGGCTATATGTTCAGAATTTTTCAGTCATGTGCTTTTACTATTTATAAAAACTTTAATAACCTGTGTTTTTCTGCAGTTCCATGTACAACAACTGAGGAAGACATGGAACGTAACAATATAAGGCTGAAGTGGTCACGGGCTGAAAAAATATATAACAGTGATGGGGATGTAGTAGAATTTATGTGTAAACGGGGCTATAGTCCAGTTGTGCCTCTTGACCGATTCAGAGTACGATGTGCCAATGGCATAATTGAATACCCACGATGCGAATAATATGTAAGTATATTGCGATTTCACCATAATAGTGGAATATCCATGACACAAGCGTTCACCTTTTTGTTTATTCTATAGAAAGCAAAGCCTTTGATTATATAGCTCTTGAAGAACTATGGATTTGTATTGTTGAAAGCTTTCAGGGCCGGAATCACTGGGTTGCTGTGAATTTTTCAGGCTGTATGGCCACGTTCCAGTAGCATTCTCTCCTATAGGAACATGCCCATATGGCCCAAAAAACTCACAGCAACCCAACTATTGAAGACCAAACTGTAGGGCCAGCATCATCTCATTAACATAGAATGTATGGTGAACCACCCACTTTTATAAAGAAGACGAAATCGTGAAGAAGGGGAAGTACCCCGAAACAAGGCAACCTCAACCCGGGGATCCTTGTCACATTATAATTTGGATATTATTTTGAACTGGACAGCATTTTGAACTATTTGGACTTAATTTGGACTGTATTTTGAAAACAGTTTACTTTCTCAAGGACTACGAGATAACCAAGCAGCATTCAGACTTGTTATGAATATTCTTATACCTGACAAACTATATGGGATCAGTCAGTGAGCATATTTTTTTCTTGGAATCTACTTCTCTATGATGTTCTGCTCTGACTTTCCTTTTTAAAAATCACATCCCTCAAAATATTTTCTCTGTTTCTTAAAAGCATAAACAGAATGGTGGAGAGTTTTAAAAATATTTATGGTACATCAGTGAGACTAAATAAGTTTATGGTACAACTTAGCATTATAGGTCAAAAGGTTTCTTTGAAATAAAAAATGGCATTCTTACAACATACCCACCAAAGCCAAAAAAGCTGGTACTCCCATGTGTCAACAGTCAGCACATTTTGGTACACTTTTTGAAATCATTGAATTAGTGGAATTCCAATGCATTTCTAGTCTCTTTCCATTTAGATGACATTAGATCAAGCAAATATTGGTTTACACGTGATTTCCAAATAAAAGCTTTTATCCAAAACAGATCACGTTGTTAATACAGTAAAAGAAAATACAGAAGAAGAAAACACCCAGCAAAGGCAGGAACTTGTAATTCTCTGGAACTTGTTGGACTCCAGTTTCTATCATCTTTGGTTATACCGACAAAAACTAATAGTAACCTAAATGTATCAACAGAAATGGCACAAGTTTTCCATTTCTGTTCTACAGATCTCCAAAAATAATGATCATATATCCCAACTATAAGAAGACATTTTAAAAGACAAGAGCAGTCCTTGACTATAAAACACCCAGGTTGACATCTTGTTGGTTAATCTGAGCTAGATCCATTCAATAATTATTAAATAGTGAGACAACATATAGATAATTCTAATTGATTAAAGGGTCTACTCTACTCAAGAGTAATAATAGAATGTATGGTCCAATTTGTAAATTTTGATGCACGGGCATAAAGATTCAGGCTAACACTGATTTGACTCCTGGCTGTCTTCATGATGTTTCAGTGAGTATCACAGGTTAAATCATGTTAATCTGGCTTTGCTCTGCTTCAGTAAAAGTTGAGGGGTACTTGGCTTTGCTCAATACACTGAAGTTTCCTGTGGGTTTAGGGCAATGTGGACAGTTGGATTAGATCTGATTTTGACATGTCCATTGTCTATATGAGACACAACTGCCATCATGTGTTTCCTGTGCTCATTAGCATTGTATAAAGAGAACAGATCAAGGAGAAATGCCTCTAGAACATGGCCCTATACCCCGAAAAAACCCACAAGAACCTAGTGATTCCGGCCATGAAAGCCTTCGACAATACATAGAACAGATCATACCTGTGGTGCTGATCATTGCTGTCTTGGAGACTCCATGTTGTCATTAATAGAGTTGTCTGCATAACCAGGAAAAAGAAGGGACTCATCTTCTTTCAAGTCGTGCAGGTTCCTCTGTTGATTTCCTCATGAGAACCCCATGATGGCCAGGACTTAACACAGAGCTCTGCAGCTATCTTGGCATAGTGAAAAACAGAGGAAAATGTGTGGCATACTCCATGTTGCTGCCCCTTTATGCACAGAGTGTGCCAGCTCCCTCAAAGTGGAGTCTGCTGCCACAGAGGCAACACGGGATGTTTCCCATGTTGCCCTGGAGTAATGGGAGGAATCCAGGATAATAACGCTTCCCCTGTGGTATCGCCATCTATTGGGAGTGCTTTGATTGTGTCTTCCTGGGTGGTAGGGGAGTGGACTGAATGATGATTCTATCTTAACCATTTAAATGGTGAAATGAAAAGAGAGCAATAATAGTTGCCTCTGTACGCCTAGATATTGAAACCAACTTATAGTACTTCTATACTATCACTGGTGTATACAAAGACTATTTTGAAGCAATTTGTGAATCACATTAAACAATGTTCTGTTTTATATTAAAAACTAGCCACATAAATAATATTAAAAAAACTATGCTTGTAATCTTACCTTTTCACTTTATATTTTACAGGTGAAAATATAAGGAATGGGAAGAAGTGTACAAGGAAGATTTTTAATGAGCAGGCCATCATCAGAAAATATAGATCAATTATCTTCAATTGCTTAAAATTACTGTTGATTTTTACAAATACATTTTCACAGATTATGCACAGCTACTTTTAATGGACTGCGAACCTTAAGAAAATAGAACTCCAATATTTGTAAAGGTAAAGTTATAGGAAGCATAGCAATAGCCCATTTTAAATGTAATTCAATTTCCAAACAAGCATGTCTATTAAAAGAGGGGAAAATACACCAGAAGCTGAAAATGCATGTACTGAATGTGAACTCGTAATAGGGACTATCAGGCTAAAGAATACAGTAGCTGTGTATATTTCAGATGTTACTTTGTTTGTAAGATGTTTGTGCATTTTGAAAAATAAAATAAAAAGTATGCTTTGGCAAAAGTGATTTTCTTTACTGAAGTAAAACAACCACAGAGGTCAACAGATCTCTGAACATACCTCTGAGGAAGCTTGTCACAGATGCAGGTGAAACATCTGGAGAGAATGCTATATGGCCGTGGTTCTCAACCTGGGGTCCCCAGATGTTTTTGGCCTTCAATTCCCAGAAATCCTAACAGATGGTAACTGGCTGGGATTTCTGGGAGTTGTAGGCCAAAAACATCTGGGGACCCCAGGTTGAGAACCACTGCTATATGGCTGCACAGCCCGAAAAACTCACAACAAGCGATTCAAAGTATCAGTGAGGCTTAAAACATGTAACTTATTGGAGATAAGCATCAAAGTTCATGTCTGAGTTGATATACCCCAACTTTTGCTGTTCAATTTGCTTTCCAATGTGTCCATACAAATATTTGATTGGTTGACATTTTTGTGTTAGATGCAATTATGGATTTAACTGAACATCTGATACAAGGAAGAAATTCAACACTATAAAAGTAGGCTGAAGGGTTATTGCTATTTTGTACAAAGGGGATTTTAACAACCACTGTATTTGATCATAAGCTTCACTCTTGGTGGGACCAAGAGTAGGTCCTTTCCCATCGATCTTAAACTTGGTGATGGTGCATAGCAGGATATACGTTCAGACAGGTAAGCTTTTATATAACATTTTCAGGGTGGTTTTACTTCAACGTTTTCTCAGATGAATTTGTAATACTCCATCAATGTGCCATGAAGTCATAACCCAATTACTACCAATCTTCTTCTCCAAGGGTTTTGATTATTATGAATTGTTATGAAACTCTCAAAAAAAGTTTAAAAGCGAATGGTTTGAGACTGGGTATTTTAGCACATGAGCAGTTACAGCCCATTACTGCTTTCTTGTCATTGAGGCATAAGAAGATGGCTGAAAAACTGTGATTTCAGTATGTGACATACATAACAGGATCCAAAATAAATTCACAGTGAAAGACAGCTGTCTTTTCAGGGATGTAAATTTTCACTTGAATCCCCCCATGAAATAAAGAGACCAGACACAAGATGTGGAGAAATAAATGGGTCATTTATTGACCTAGTTAGAAACTGGTAATTGAGCTAATTGACTAGTTGTGGGGAGAGCACTGTGACATGGGTAATGGTGTGAGGCCAGGTATCTTTCTGGGACCGCCTGCCAAACCAACCACTGGGTGAAACACCTGACCCCGGGAGCACTCTACATTGATGGTTTGCTGTCCTGGCCGGTCATTACTGGAAGGCTGTCAGAGGGAACCTCCTTTCCAGAACATGAAGCCCATTGGGGAGAGGCAACCCCCTCCCCCCAGGAAGATATTTTGGGGAACCCTCTAAGCCATTGAGCCATAAACCCAAAATTCCCTTCACCCCAGAATGGAGGGGTGCCAAGGTGTATGCCGGTCCCATCTCTTCCCCCACTTACTGCCAGAGAAACCTATTTATACAGCTCCCATCAATTCCTTACTCCCATCAGTTTCACCATGGGATTGGCAAAAAAAAAAAAAAAACCCTCCTCTCTAAGGAGGGAAAAAATTCCTACCCAGCCCTAGTGTGACCAGTATAACTCATATTGAACTGAGGGTGGGAGGGTGAGTTGTGCTGTTGGAAGGCTGAAAGCAGAGGGGAGGGGGCTACCTGTAAGAAGGTTCCTAAAGCCCCTCCCATCTTCCAACTGGCAGGAATGCCAGCAGGAACCAACTGGTCCTTTGCAGGGGGATTCAAGAGCTCCCCTCCAGCCATCCGGTTGGTCCCTTCTGTCTGGAGGTGTGTGATTTCTTCACAGAATCAAGACCCATTCGAATAATTTACAAAGATACAGCCAGAGGTTCTGTTAATTTGGGGAACCAAAGCTGGCCACGGATGGTGAGACCCAGGGCCGCAGATACCAGAACCTGAAGGTGTGGATACCAGGTCTGTTAGGCGACCACTAGTACTGGCTAACAGCCGGTTCAAGAATCCATGCACCTGGCGAGCTGAAAAGAAGCTGTTATTTCAAATGAATGCTCAGCAAGTTGGATAAAAAGCCACCAAATCAGCTGGTTGAGATCTCAGCCCACAATATCCTGCCAAAATAAGCTGAGATACCATATATAGTAAAAACAAGCATTTTTATACATTACAGATTCAAAGTTCCCACCTCCCCCAACTGGACTCGACTTGGATGTGATTGGCCAAGCTCCACAAACATCAAAGGAGTTTCCCCGCAGAGGCTGGGCTGTGGCATTCATCACCCAATAAGGAAGCTTTCCTCACCTTTGATGCAAATGCAGGGTTCTCCAATGACTGGAGAGGGACTGGAGGGAATCTTTAAATAATAGCAACACAGTATCATGAATGAGTTACATTGTCCCCAAATTGGAATGAGCTAATGGGATTAAGAAAGCCCTGAGTTTTTTATTGTCCTGTTAATGGTTTTGTGAGTCCCAACTGAGCAGGGTGATGACTCTGCACCACTGTTCCATTGTGTTCCAGAAATAAAATATTGTTCTGGATGATTAGATCATTGATAATTACCAGGGGATATGGGAAATTGGCATGAATGAGAAAACTGGATGGTGAACTTCTCCTCAGCAGGGAACATGTCACGTCCAGGTGGTGAATGGTTTAGGAAATCCAAACGGCTATATAGTGTGCAGATGGCCTGCTCCAATGTCTGTTGCCTATATAGCCTGAGGTATAACTCACAATTGCCAAGTGATTAAGTCCAGTGTTATCAAGATGTGGCTCAGGGAGGTGGCTTGAAGGTGTCCCTGAGCTGAGATGTGCTGGCGGCTAGCTCTCCAGAGTTTTATATCACATAAAGCATGAAGAAATTAAACATATACACACAAAGGGGGTCCCAAGGATGGTGGGGGACATGACCTCAGAGAGACCCATCACCCAAGAGATAGGGGCACACATATGAGGGGCCACATGAGGCATACAAAGGGCTCAGATCCCCTGTGGACACCCATGGGGAAATCTATATACCAGATAGACAAATCCCCCTTGGGGAGGGAAACACACGCAAAAGGGCCCCTGGGTGGAGAAGGGAGATCATCTGGATCTCCATATACACGGGGGGTTGGGTTGACATGAGTGATGGGACATGGGATGAGGTGTAAGGGAAAGGATTATGGGGTCAGTTGGTTGCTTGAGGAAGAGTGGGAATGAGTGGCAGAGAGAAAGAAGAGGTGATATGAGGCTTGGGATCCTACAGGGGCTCCCAGAGTGGCTGGAAGGTGGTGATGGGGGTTGGGGACATCTTACGGGGCTGCCCGGTGGCTGGGGTCACAAGCTGACCCTGTCCTGGGATTCTCTGGGGGCCGGGGAGGACACATGAAGCCATGGAAGGTTTGGGGACCATGTGGTCTGAGCCATTGCCGGCACAGCTGGGGAATGTGGAAGTGAGGAGAGAGAAAAGATTCCATGTAATGAAAAAGGCTGAGAAGCAAAAGTTAAAAGTAACTCCATTTTATTAAAATTAAAAGGAATAAAGGGGATAGAAGTGTTCTCTGGGTGCTGGTGGCTGCTGTTGAATCTCCCCGGACTGTCATAGGCTGGCATAATTCATTTGGATAATATAAAAATTATGTTAACCTGCGAAATGCTTTGCCACAGTATCAAGTTCATACAATTTGATACTTTGATTGGGGAGGGGGTGCGTTCGATATCAAAACCATGCTGTGTTTCATGAGAGCTACTCTTGAACTTTGTGGAAGCTGTTCAAGGTGCCAAATTCTATTTCCAAAATAAGTTCAGCACATTGGTCAGATCCTGTAAAACCTAGAGTAGTTCCTGCAAAAGCTCCGCATGGATAAATTAACCCAAAGCAACAGCGTCACCACCTTCTTCAAAATTTATCTATTAACTATTGAAAATATAACTACAACAATAGATCCATATGGCTTTTTGAAAAAAAAAGATGTTTGGAAAATTGTGATGTTTCCAAGTAGCTACTGTATGCTTCTTCGGATTCACTCAATCCGCCTGTTAAAGACAAAAGAAGTAACGAAGATATAAATTCTCATGCATAGACTTCGTGAAACCTACATTTGCATGGCTACAGTTTAATTTGTAATCCAGTAAAGTTTCTGATGTATTTCTAACATGTGACTGTTTCCATAAACAAACTATAGTATGATTTATATATATCCTATTTGGATGAGAATCTAGAGTTGCCAATCACAAAACCGCTACTCTTCCTCCCTACTTTTTTTTAAACCATACTGCTTTCCATATATGGAGATTTTGTTGTTCATTCATTCAGTCGTTTCCGACTCTTTGTGACTTCATGGACCAATCCACGCCAGAGCTCCCTGTCAGTCGTCACCACCCCCAGCTCCTTCAAGGATACCATCCATCTTGCCCTTGGTCGGCCCCTCTTCCTTTTTCCTTCCATTTTCCCCAGCATAATTTTCTTCTCTAAGCTTTCCTTTCTTTTCATGATGTGGCCAAAGTACTTCATCTTGGCCTCTACTATTCTTCCCTCCATACTTCTTCTTGGAGTATGGACTGGTTGGATCTTCTCGCTGTCCAAGGCACTCTAAGCACTTTCCTTCAACACCACAGTTCAAAAGCATCTATCTTCCTTCGCTCAGCCTTCCCTATGGTCCAGCTCTCACATCCGTAGGTGACTATGGGGAATACCATTGCTTTAACTATGCGGATCTTTGTTGCCAGTGTGATGTCTCTACTCTTCACTATTTTATCAAGATTGGTCATTGCTCTCCTTCCAAGAAATAAGCGTCTCTTGATTTCCTGGCTGCAGTCTGTGTCTGCAGTAATCTTTGCACCTAGAAATACAGTCTGTCACTGCCTCCACTTTTTCTCCCTCTATTTCCCAGTTGTCAGTCATTCTTTTTGCCATAATGGTTTTTTTATGTTTAATTGCAACCCAGCTTTTGCACTTTCTTCTTTCACATTAACAACCTTAGATATGCAGATGACACCGCTTTGATGGTCGAAAGTGAGAAGGAGCTGAGGAGCTTTCTAATCAAGGTGAAAGAAGAAAGCGCAAAAGCCGGGTTGTAGTTAAACATAAAAAACCCCCCCAAGATTATGGCAACAAGAATATATGGAGATACTATATTAAATTGGCCAGGTATAGATTTTCTAATGGGACTAGTCACATAATTGTAAAATTAGCCACAAGCATTTCTAATAAATAAATGTTTGTCCTGAGTGAGTCACACTCTCATGGCTTTGTGTCACACACTCAGCCTCACAGGAAGATATAGACAACCCCCCTTTGAAATACTTTCTTAAATGGTTGCCTTGAGTACGTCACACTCTTTTGATCTTGAGCCACACTATCCCAGACCCAATGTAAGCTTGGTAATCTCCTTCCCATTTAAAATATTTTTGAATACACTGATTGCTTCTTTGACTGGTGAGTTTAAATACACTTTTAAAACTTGAGTTTAAAAGGATTTAAACTCATCAGTCAAAGAAACAATTCAGTTTTTTTGCAACATGTTAAATCTCACAGTGTGGCTTTTCTAGAGAAAGCCATTTTGTCTACCATCTAATCCAATCCCTTCAATTTATATACTGCTTTCTTGTGTTTGCATCTGAGCCATGGCATAGAAACATACCAGTGGCCACAGTTAATTTTTCTATCAATATATAGGCAGTCCCTCAATTACAAACATCCAAGTTACAAACAACTCATCTGCAAGAACGGGGATGAGACAACAAGAAGTGATAAAAATCTACCCCTCAGAAGCGTAATTCATTCCTAAAAGAGTTATCACGGGGAAAAGTTGTCTCAGCAAAAGCTTTCTCACTAATCCTTGTTTCCACAACAATATACATTTTTCAAAATCCAATTATCACGGAGACAGAAAGTGAGGTGAAATCTCCCAAATGGGCACAGAAAGCAAAATAAACACCACGTGGCTGTAGTGTTAACCCTGGCCAACGTTACACTGAAAAAAAAATGTATCTGTTCCGACTTACAAACAAACTCAACTTAAAGACAAACTTAGATGTTCATAACCTTTGGACTGACTGTATCCTCCTCTTATCATTACATCTGAGCATTACATACATATTTTTTATTTGGACCTTGCCACAAAAGAGGGCTTTTGGGGAGGTTGAAATCACAAATTACATTAAGATGAGTAATGAAGGGTATGTGTTCTAAGTTTGGTTCAGATCCATCAAACTATGTAGGAGCCTTTGTGGTACAAACATACCACACGTGATTGTGCACACATCTAAACATATTAGATGTGTGCACAACTCCAAAAATCTGCTTCATTTGTATTTACAAAACTTGTGTGATCCCTGTTTTGATTCTGTTTTGAACAATTCCTAAGGTGTCCAGGTCATATCTAAGTGATGAGAAATTTCTTATTTCTTTCCTTTTGCTATTAAAAAGATCTACAAGAGCTAAGTGGTGGAGAAAGAGGTCCCATGGTGTTTGGATTGGCTCTTCTCCGTCCACCGCTTGGCCTTACGTGAGCAGACCCTTCCCTGCCTCTGGCAGAATAGGATGCCTCCCCCCCCCCCACCACCACCACCAGCCTCGCCCTTGCAGTGAGCCATGCACTTGGCAGAAGATGATACTCTGTCAATGGCCGCTGGCCATTCCCATTAGGCACATGGCTTGCCCCAAGACCAGGACAGGGCAGGACCTGCTTGTAGCCCTTCCCAGGGTCTTGTCCTTCACCAGGTGAGAGGCTTGCCACAAAAGGGAGGCTGATGGAGAGGGGGGGCGAGCAGCCCTGCCACTGCCGTGAGGACACAAGAAAGGAGAGGGAGGCAGATGAAGAGCGAGAGAGGACATACAAAAAACAAACTTCTTTACAAAAACCCAGAGGTTGGTGTTTTAATTAATTTGTGCCCAATGGGGTGGTTCTGTGTGTCTCTCTATGTGTGTCTTAAATCAGGTTGTAAATATGGATTTAACAAAACACTTTCGATTTGCAATCCTCTTAGTATTTTTTACACATTCCTAATGCATATATCCATACATATTTTGATTTCTGTATAGAGATAGGAGATAAATATTCCTTCTGGGGTGTTAGTTCTTAACTTGAATTTGTGTGCAAGTCAGAACAGTGATTCCAGCCTTTAAAGCCTTCAATAATACAATGTGTCATCTGTTTACTGGTTTTTGCAGGCATAATTTATATTGACGTTTGGATTTTGAATGCTTATATAGTTCCATTAATGAATCAAGGAAACTGTCTTGAACTGTAAACTATTATGATTGACTGTTGTATACATACCTCTATGCATACTGGATACTCCATCCTGCCTGCAACACAGAGTGCTTTGAATGGAGAGGAGGTTGGATTTGCCTGATAGCCCTTTTTGCAGATAAACTCTACTGTTTCTCCAGATTCGATATACAGTTTTGGACCCACTGCCAACTTCAAGCTTATATTGTTATAACTCATATCTTCTTCAGTTATTGTACAAGCCTCTGGTGAAAAAAAATTGCCACTTGATTAGATACAAAAATCCATCGCAAATTCATGTGACTGAACAACCCAGTGGATTTAGTAATAAAAATAAATCTCAAACATATTTTTTCAACTTTCAAAATTGCCTGATTTTTGTTTTTGTTTAAAGTGCTATGGATGATAGATGATTGTGTATAAACATTCTGTTCTCAACAACTGATAATTCTATTTCAAAATCCACTGCAATCGCCTTCTTGCACAGCAGGATGACTGGAAAACCCTGCTAAAATCATTTCCATAAGAATTTCAAATTTCAGAAATTCAGTTTATTTATTTATTTATTTATTTACTTTACTTGTATACCGCAGGCGACTCAACATGGTTTACAACAAGAATAAAAATCAACAACGATATACAATATAAAACCACAAAAGCATAATATACAATATTAACACAACAATAGATAACACAATGCATCTCATAACTAGAATCATGATCCAATTCATCGTCCAATTTTCCAATTCCTGTAATCATCACATTGATTGCACTGTTTAACCGAATGCCCGTTCAAACATCCAAGTTTTTAATCTTCTTCGGAACACCATCAGCGAGGGGGCTGATCTTACCTCCATGGGAAGGGCGTTCCACAGCCGGGGGGCCACCACAGAAAAGGCCCTGTCTCTCATCCCCGCCAGCCGCACCTGTGAAGCAGGCGGGATAGAGAGCAGGGCCTCCCCAGAAGATCTTAGGGTCCTGGCGGGCTGATAGGCAGAGATACGTTCGGATAGGTAACTTGGGCCAGAACCATTTAGGGCTTTATAGGCCAACGCCAGCACTTTGAATTGAGCCCGGTAGCAAATCGGCAGCCAATGGAGCTGATGCAGCAGAGGAGTTGTATGCTCCCTGCACTCCGCTCCTGTTAGTATCATGGCTGCTGAGCGTTGGACTAGCTGGAGCTTCCGAGCCGTCTTCAAAGGCAACCCCACGTAGAGAGCGTTGCAGTAGTCTAAACGGGATGTAACCAGAGCGTGGACTACCGTGGCCAAGTCAGACTTCCCAAGGTACGGGCGCAGTTGGCGCACGAGTTTTAACTGTGCGAATGCTCCCCTGGTCACCGCTGAAACCTGAGGTTCCAGGCTCAGCGATGAATCCAGGATCACACCCAAACTGCGAACCTGCGTCTTCAGGGGTAGTGCGACCCCATCCAACACAGGCTGTAACCCTATACCCTGTTCGGCCTTACGACTGACCAGGAGTACCTCTGTCTTGTTTGGATTCAGTTTCAATTTGTTCGTCCTCAGCCAGACCGTCACAGCGGCCAAGCACTGGTTCAGGACCTGGACAGCCTCCTTAGTAGCAGGTGGAAAGGAGTGACAGAGTTGGACATCATCCGCGTACAGATGACATCGCACTCCGAAACTCCAGTTCATTCTCTTTGTATCATGTTTTCCTTATACGGACTTGGGGACAGATAATTGACCTGCATTACTGGACTTCCTTCAGATACAAACTGTCAATAAAACTTTAGGAGTGTTCAGATTCAGATACGGTTTGGTTCA
The DNA here is from genome assembly GCF_037176765.1 of Anolis sagrei. Lineage (NCBI taxonomy): Eukaryota > Metazoa > Chordata > Lepidosauria > Squamata > Anolidae > Anolis > Anolis sagrei. The sequence goes on from NC_090024.1 coordinate 113,469,192, forward strand.
GAAGAATCTCTTATCAGAGGACCTCATCACATTAAGGGTGGGAATTGCCATGCATTGTGGCAAATATGTTGGGGCCATGTCTAAGGCATGGGTAACCTGTTCTCCTGCACCCTGCATTGCCCAACTTCACCCTCACTCCATCCTAAGGTGGGGGGGGGGGGGAAGTGTCCACGTCTCAACTTCCCACGTTGTTGGCTATGCAACACGGGAAGCCTCCTGCATTGCTGTGGTGGCAGAATACGATGCTCCCACTTAACATATGGCACGGGGCCCCACCAGAAGTTTTCCTTATATGCACTTGAGGTTAGATAATCAATCTACATTATATATATTCCTTCAGATACAAACCATCAATAATACTTTAGGAGTGTTCAGATATGGTTTGTTTAGATGAATCACTTATCTGATGACCTCATCACATTAAGTGTGAGAATTGCCATGCATCATAGCAAATCTGTTGGGGTCAGATGTAGGGCATGGCCCTCCATTCTGCATTGCCCAGCTTCCCCTCACCTCATCCCAAGGGGGGCGGAGTGTCCACCTCCTGGCTTCCCCACATTGTTGGCTATACATTATGGGAAGCCTCCTGCATTGCTGCGGTGGCAGAATACAATGCTCTGACTTAACCTATGGCATGGGGCCCCGCCAGAAGTTTTCCTTATATGCATTTGAGGATAGATAATTGATCTCCATTATGCATCTTCCTCCAGAGACAAACTGTCAACAAATCTTTAGGAGTATTCAGATTCAGATATGGTTTGTTTCAGAAGAATCTCTTACCTGAATCAGTTTGAATTAGCCCAATCCAGTTTTGGTTTCATGCTTTGTTTGAATCCAATGCACACTCCATACACAGCAACTAATAAACACAACCAATAACCTGACTGAACTGGTTGATGTCACTAACTGACTAACAACATTCTGATTGTTTATTTAGCCATTATGGAAAAAAATAGCCAATGGCTGAGAGAAAAACATTGCAGATGGAATGAAAGGCTATATTAACTGACTATTTTTTATTTTTTTAAATGATTTGATCATTAACATTAATGAAAACATGAGTGTATCTTTCAGTTTCTCATCAGGAAGAAATGAAAAGCATCAAGATTCCTCTCTTTTTTCAAATTACACATGAATAAATATGAGTGAACTTGTGTTGGGTGTGTGAAATTGCACGCAAACATAATAATAATAATAATAATAATAATAATAATAATAATAATAAATAAACCTTTATTTATACCCCGCTACCATCTCCCGGAGGACTCGGTGCGGCTTACAAAAGGCCGAGCCCGATTACATCAATAAAACAACACAACAATATAGACAATAAAAAACTCATAAACAAAGCAATAAACAATAGCAATAACACCACGATGCATTAAAAACCTATGGCAGGCCAAATGTAATAATTAAAATTTTAAAATACTGGGCATGACAAGGTGATCTATGACTAGGATGGGTATTTGGAAAGAAATGGGGCGAGCAGACAATCCTAGATCATTAGTAACGTGCGATTAGGGACATGTTGCTTAGGGTTCATTATTCTGGGAAGGCACACTGGAACAACCACGTTTTCAGGCTCCTCTTAAAGACTGCCAGAGTTGGGGCATGTCTAATATCATTGGGGAGCGAGTTCCAGAGTCGAGGGGCCACCACCTCTTCCCCACCAATCGCGCTTGCGATGCAGGTGGGATCGTGAGCAGGGCCTCTCCAGATTCAATCAATACAACTGCAAATACAAGGAGAATTTAAGGAAGTGGGGAGAAGTGATACATTTTGGTAAATTTCTTTTTCCCTCTTTTTTTCGGCCATTGAGATTGGCAGCTAAGGCTTGTCTATGTCATCCCATAAGACATTAAAGGGCAAGCAGTTCCCCACTAGAAAACTGGCGATATGACGAGTTACAATTCCAAAAAAGAAAGCCAAGCTTGATCTGTGAGAAGAATTGACTTTGATCCCATCAAACTCTCAAGCCCAAGAATGGTCCCCTTTGCTACAGACCTAGTTTTTTTTTGGGGCTGAACACTTTCATATATTGAGCAGCTTTTTTTCTTTCCCAAAACTTTGATTTTCCCAAGAATACAAACTGACTAATGGAGGTGGAGGTGAGTGGGGGAAATAAATTTTGGTAAATTTTGTTTGAAGAAGGAAAAACTCAATGTTTTGACATTGTACCTATGGGTCAGATCTATTTGCTTATGCATTTAAATATTCTGGACATACAGTTTGCTATTTGTAGTGGCAGAAGAAATTTTGTCAGTAAGAGTTTGATTATTCTCTACTAAAATTTGCAGAATTAGAATTGGGGATAGTTTGCCTTGTTGTTGTTGTTCATTCGTTCAGTCGTCTCCCACTCTTCGTGACCTCATGGACCAGTCCACGCCAGAGCTCCCTGTCAGCCGTCACCACCCCCAGCTCCTTCAAGGTCAGTCCAGTCGCTTCAAGGATGCCATCCATCCATCTTGCCCTTGGTCGGCCCCTCTTCCTTTTGCCTTCCACTTTCCCCAGCATAATTGTCTTCTCCAGGCTTTGCTGTCTCCTCATGATGTGGCCAAAGTACTTCAACTTTGTCTCTAGTATCCTTCCCTCCAATGAGCAGTCGGGCTTTATTTCCTGGAGTTTGCCTAGTTTGCCTAGTGATGACTTTCCTTTGTTTCCATAATCTAGTTGTTTCCATTTATAATGATATGAAACCAACTTTTTTTTATAAAAGTATTTTGGCATTTTCAACAAAAATACATAGCAAAATATTTTGGCATTTTCAACATAAAACAATAATGAATATCTATTCAATTTATACCTGTGCACCTTGGCCTTTCTGTCCAGGTACCATTGTGACAATGTACTGTTGGGACTCCTTCCATTCGGTAGAACAGTAAACATTTATAGTGCACTGTTGCACCTGACATATAGTCTGTCATTAGAGTGTCTGAAATATCTCCATTTTCTATAGAAGGTGGGCGACCACATCTTCCTTCTGCATCTACAGTCAATGAACCAAACAAAGTGAAACTATTAGATTATTTCTATTGCAGTTACAAATCCTCTAACATGAACAAACATTCACAAGAACCTTAAATCCTGGCTATGGGAGCAAGCGTTCATAGAATAGATGGATTTTATTGGTGAAGTTGAGATTTTATGGATCATAATTTGGACTGATTTGGAGCGTGTTTTAAACCTGTTTTAATGTATATTTATAACCATTTATATTTATATAATTGTATATTTTATCAAGCATTTAAGTGCATGCATATATAGTACATGAAAGACATTTTTGTCACATTGCCATTTGTATTTTTCTCTTCACAGTTTTTCTAAATGAAAGCAAACATAGCTAATACAAACCAACGCAGCGTGGGGGCGTCTGCCAACTTCCATCTTTACACAATATTTTTTGGGGACCTTGAAGACGAAAATGCTTCTTACACGTGAAGCTTATCTCTTCACCACTTTTGTAGTTTTTCATCTCAATTTCATTGATAGCATTAGGAAGCTGAGGGGGTGGTGGACAAAGTTCTTTAACTAAAAGGCAAGCAAACAAGATTATGAAAAAATGCTTGAAGAACAGAATAGCTCACTACTTTAAATTCATTAATATGATGCCGTTAATTGGCAATCCATGGGGATTGCCAATTAACTTGTTATTAAGGAACTACTATCAAAATAGATTTAACAAATACTATACCTCATACTGTACCATACCATAAATTCTATATTGACTCAATATTAATATTGAAATATATTAATTAAAAAGGTTTTTAAAAGGGCCAACTTAACTTAATGTAACATTTGTGATAAAATTGATTTCATTTTAATTTTAATTTTGTAAAGTATTATTTCTTCCATTTTTAAGCAGTTGCTTGAGAATTCTAGTTAACTGATAGTCTACTGTAGGGGGTCCTCAAACTTTTTAAACAGAGGGCCAGGTAACAATTCCTCAAACTGTTGGAGGGCCAGATTATAATTTGGAAAAAAAAAATGAATGGATTCCTATGCACACTGCACATATTTTATTTGTAGTGCAAAATACACTTAAAAACAATACAATAATTAAAATGAAGAACATTTTAGCAAATATAAACTTATTAGTATTTCAATGGGAAGTGTGGGCCTGCTTTTGGCTGATGAGATAGGATTGTTGTTGTTGTGTGCTTTCAGGTTGTTTCCGACTTAGGTTGATTCTGAGTGAGGGCCGGGTAAATGACCTTGGAGGGCCGTATTCGGCCCTCGGGCCATAGTTTGAGGACCTCTGGTCTACTGCATATGCAATTAATATCTTTCCTAGGTTTCACATCTTTATGATTTGATTCAAATCATAAAGGCATCTCCTTGATCCAAATAACTTCCTCTGTAATTCTGCACGAGTTCTGTTTCAAAAATCATCTGGATTATTTCCTTAGAATTTAAAGTAGTGAGGATGTTTGTGTAGTAAAAGTTTAAGAAAAATCTCTGGAATTTATCTACCTTTCACCTAGCTTGCTGTTCTTTCCCATGCACAAGACAGTCCAAATTTACAGGATTTTACATAATGTCACACCATCTGCCAAGAACTAATGGATACAGTTCTTTCTGGCAATCTTAAGGTGTAAAATCCATTGATTAAAATTAGTTTATTTGCTACTTCTATCACAACTGTGCCATGTGTTAGTTGATCTTTAAGAAGGATATGTGTATCGGAGAGTCAACTCTGTAACTGTTTTCGTACTGCATGAGCATAGATGATGGGAAGTATGTAGTACCCTTATCACATGGAAGTCTTTGATTTGGAGAATCCATAGGGCAGTGAGGCAAATTGTGGAGCAGTGGGGTGAATCTGTCACCCAGTGACCTAAATCACCAGCTTGCTCATCACATACTGGAAATTGTACCTTCCCAACATGCTCCCGGACTGTCCCCAGTATTTTTAATCTGAATATGGATAGTCTCCTGTGTTCAGATTTCCCCATTGTAGAACACTTCACCAACTCAGCCAGCACAAAGCCCCACCGGAAGTAGCTCTGCATCATTTTTGACAAAACTGTGCCTCATCAGGCAATCAATCAAGATGACACCCCCAAAGTATTCTGTTTCCTTTTCCTTTTTTTTTTTTTACTCCTGGTGGCCCCATCTCTCACTCTGCTTTAGAAACTACTGACTCAGATAGAACATGCAAAACCATACCATTACATTCTGGTTCAGGTGACCATTTTCCATGATTACATTGTGTTATATGAAGACTGGAACCACACATATAGTTTGCAGCTGTGCCATTGTCAAACATCTTTGTAAGAGGAGCATATGGTACAAATTTTGCATTCTTTGGACGTCTACATTTTGCTGCACCATCTAAAGATTCAAATGCAGGAAGAAGTCAGCTTGAAAATCTTTGGTCTAGGATATCTAGTTGGTTTTAAGTAGTAAGCTTACCTGTACATGAAGGTACTTCCCACTGTCCGTGAAGGCACCTGGCTACGTTGGTCCCAAGAATGACAAAGGTTTGGTCACAAACATATTGCACAGTTTCACCATGCCAGTATTTGTTTTTGTCAACAATGACAGGATGCCCATTTGTAATACTGGGAGGTGGTCCACATGATTTTTCTTCCTCTGTTTAAAACAACAGACAATCAATCAAAACACTTGGAAAGTACCAGATGCAGGGCTTTTTCTATTTCTGCCCCGGCTTTATGGAATTCCTTTGAAGGGAACTATTTCAATAGGCAAACGTGGTGAATCTAAAAAAGACGATTAGTCTCCGTGAGGTTTGAAGCCAAAATCTCTTTATTTCAAGTGCGGCCGCACTGGACAGAAACAGCAAGACAATCAGATGTCTTTCAAAAGGCTGCCTGTACCATTTGATCTTTCCAATATCATTCTTATACCCTTTTTCTGCCGTGTCATGAACAGATCATGAACAGATCCACCCCTCTTCCAAACTTCCTTTCAAAAACATGTTCTTTCACCTCCTTCCTCTCAACTCTACAAGGACAGAGCCCTTTCACCCACTTAAGAGCCTCCTGCATCCATGTTATGACTGCAGATCCTTAGATGTCATCCTGTCCCTTGTCCTTCAGCTCTGCATCCTGTTCTTTCCTGTTCTCTTCCAAAACTCTGTCTCTCTTCTTGCCCTTTCCCCTTTTCTATGGCAAAGGACAAGACTCTTCCTTAGGCTTTTACAGTTTTCAGCATTTTCCCAATAGGCACTAATAATTTCCTAATAAGCTCTATTCACCCCTTCACTTGACGCCCTATTTGAGAGCCATGCGTGACTTAGGGCCTTCTACTCTAGCACTTCAGACCTGGCTTTTTACTAGAGCATTCTATCTCTGTTAGTTTTTAATTTCTGTATGCATGTATTTTATCTTTTACAATTCAGCTTTTAAATCGCCTAGAGCATTCTCGGATGGAGGGCGATTAATAAGTAATTGAATATGATGATAATGATGATGATGATGATGATGATGATGATGATGATTAACTCTTCCTTATTATTAGTCACAAATTATTGACTGGTCTTTTAAAATGAGATTTGGAAATTGACTGAGTAAATAACCAAACATTATTTAGTCTCTGTCTCACTGAGATTTACCAGCTCTAACATTTTTCCTTTCCAACGTATTTCTCAATTAATTGTTTTCAGGGACTAAACAATATTTTCATGCATCAACTGCCAGTCCCAGTTTATCAGAGTACTCAAATTTATCATAAAATATAGATATTTATTTTTATTATGAAAATCTGGGAATTTTGCAAGTGTCCTGAGAAAGTTAAATGGCTATAAAATATATATTTAATTAGTAAATGGTTCAACCTTGGACAAAGCACAATCCGTTTGAATAAACCTGGCCACAAACCTTATGGGTTGCCATAAGTCAGAGCTGATTTAAGAACACATCACATCTAAAGTTATCCCTCACGTGTTTTTCGTAATATCTTCAAACTTATTTCAACAGTCTAGACCAGGAGTCCTCAAACTAAGCCCTGAGGGCTGGATAAAACCCTCCAAGGTCATTTACCCAGCCCTCACTCAGGGTCAACCTAAGTCTGAAATGACTTGAAAGCACACAACAACAACAACAACAACAACAACAACAACAACAACAACAACAAAATATGTAATAAGAAATTCAATGTGCAGATTTGAGAAATGTGAATTTAATAATGATGTGTGGGAATGAATGGAAGAATGGAAGGATGTATGGATGGAGCTAATAATTTTGGAAATACCAGTACAATATTAAGGCCTGCAATGACTAACTACCTGCTTGCTGTTTTGTGTTTAAAACCTGCTAATGAGATCTGAAGAGTAAACTGTGATAAGAACTGGGACAGTAATAAAGGAAATGTTTGCAACCTTCCTTATGTTAAGAAGGAAGTCAACATAAGATCAACACCAATCAAGAAGATCAACATCTGGCCAGGAAACTGAGATGGATCCAGGATGGAAGATGTCTATCATTAATTTACAACTTTGGGACTACATCAACAGAATATTCCTATAAAAGACTCAGTCTAATAATGCTCAAATCATGGCAGACCGAGGAGTCTGTTCCACCCGCCATGCTCTGCTCCATGGAAGGAGAGAGATGGTGTATTCAGATAGTGGCAGATCTACACGGAAGCAGTCCGGTCACTTTGGGGTTTCTTTCTCAAGGGAAGAGGAAGAAGTGCGCTTTTGGAGTCTTGGATTTTGTGCAGGGAGTCAGGTTCTGCTGTATGGAAAACAGAGGTCTGGTCCTTGGCATTGTTTTTAGGGAAAGAGGTTTTGGTATCTCAGCGTTTTGAAGTTTTGGCATTATGGAAGTTATGGAACTATGCGTTGGCAAGCTGCAGGAAAGCAGGGTCTGGCTTAACAGGTGCTTCTCCAAGGAGGGAGAAAGGATATAGTAATAGTTGGATGCATGTGGATGAATGCGTGTACATGTGGTGTGAATGTTGAGTGAAAATGTAATTCCCCTTGGTTCGTTTGTTAACCAATGTAATTGTAAATCCAATGTAGTTGCATAGAATCTGTATGTCTGTACGTCCAATGTCATTCTTTGTCTAAATGTTTTCTGTAATCTGATATACCTTCTCACACTGGAAATTGCAATAAAAAGAACCTATGCTTCAAAGTTATTGAAAAGTCATTCATGACAACAATACTATCTCATCAGCCAAAAGCAAGCCCACACTTCCCACTGAAATACTAATAAGTTTATATTTGTTAAAATTGTTCTTCATTTTAATTATTGTATTGTTTTGAAGGTTTTTTTGCACTACAAATAAGATATGTGCAGTGTGCATAGGAACTCATTCATGCTTTTTTTCCCCAAATTATAATCCAGCCCTCCAACAATTTGAGGGACTGTGACCTGGCCCTCTGTTTAAAACGTTTGAGGACCCTGGTCTAGATTATCTTCTAAATGGACTAAAAAGTGTTTAGTAGGACCCTTTGGGAGTGGTTAAACATATTTTGTAGGCCAGGGTAACAACGGAAAAATTTGTTTCTAAAATCGATTCGTTTTTTGGGGGGTTTTGCGTTTCGTTATTTAAAATAATTACAAAATTTTCCTTTTAAAAAGTTTGATATTTACGAAATTTCGTAAATGGTAAAAAATTAACGAATCGATTTCCGAAACAATAACGAATCAATTCGTTAATGGCGGACGCGACCGCGAAATATGCTAAAAAACCTCCAAAAACTTCTGAAGCTTCCCTCTCCCTCTGTTCTTGACTGTTGGTGTGATATTATAATTTTTTTTCACTAATTAAACCATGAAACTGGCCCAGACATGCAGAAATAATAACAAAACGACCTCAGAACAATAACGAAACGAATACAATAACGAAATACGAAGCATTTACAAAACGTATTTAAAAATTCGTTTTTTTAAATAATTGCTCCAGAATGGTTCGTTATCGTTTTGTAATTGGAAAAATTAACGAATTATTAACGAATTACGAATTAACGAAACGAAACCGCCCAGGCCTAATATTTTGGCTTGCCGTTGCCTTAATGTTTTAAAGCATAGAGTGCTAGCATGTGTATTTTATGTATTTTTAAAATATCTTTCTATTCCAGAATTTAAATAGATACAACCCCCCTCCCCAAATATGCAAAAACATTTCAGTGCAAACACTTGTAACAGAAGCCTTCATGCTTTTATTTAATCATCACATAAAATCTTCATCTATGTAGAAACAAATGCTCTCTGGCAATGCTTAATAAGAAATGTACATCCTACCAATAATTTATTGTGTGTTTGTTTTCCTTCCCCGTTCACTTTTAATTAGGCGGTTTTGACTGAACTGCAGAGTTAATAGACAAGATTCAGTGGCCTCTGGACTATAACCTATGGGACATCTACCTATGCATGATGGCAAAAACATCCATTCTCCATCAACACATTTTACAGTGCTTGATCCAACCATTCCAAAACGGATGTCACACTCATAAGCCACCTTCTCCCCATGCTGATATTCTTCGTGAAGGTCACCAATAAGATTGCCATGTGAAATCCTGGGTGGTTGCTGACAAGGGGTAACATTTTCTAGAAAGAAGAAATATTGTGTTAAGTTTGGAGCTATTGGAGTGCATGATAGGGGAACATCATCCTATTTCTGTACCTAAACAAACATGTAGAGAAACAATGGAAAACAAAACCTGCCCTTGTACTCAAGAGTTGTTGTTGTTATTATTATTATTATTATTATTATTATTATTATTATTATTTAACATATACATGAAGCCGTTGGGAGAGATCATCTGGAGTTTTGGGGTTCGGTGTCATCTGTACGCAGATTATGTCCAACTCTGTTACTCCTTTCCACCTGCTACTAAGGAGGCTGTTCAAGTCCTGAACCGGTGCTTGGCCACTGTAACGGACTGGATGAGGGCCAACAGATTGAAACTAAATCCAGACAAGACAGAGGTACTCCTGGTCAGTCGAAAGGCCGAACAGGGCATAGGGTTACAGTCTGCTCGACGGGGTTACACTCCCCCTGAAGGCACAGGTTGGCAGTTTGGGAGTGATCCTGGACTCATTGCTGAGCCTGGAACCCCAGGTCTCGGCGGTGGTCAGGGGAGCTTTTGCACAATTAAAACTTGTGCGCCAGCTGCGCCCGTACCTTGGGAAGTCTGACTTGGCCACGGTGGTCCACGCTCTGGTTACATCCCGTATAGACTACTGCAACACTCTCTACGTGGGGTTGCCTCTGAAGACTGTCCGGAAGCTTCAACTAGTCCAACGAGCGGCAGCCAGATTACTAACAGGAGCATACTACTCCTCTGTTGTGCCAGCTCCACTGGCTGCCAATTAGCTTCCAAGCACAATTCAAAGTGCTGGTGTTGACCTATAAATCTCTAAACGACTCCGGCCCAGTTTACCTGTTCGAACGGATTCTCCCCTATGAACCATCAAGGTTGTTAAGATCTTCTGGAGGGGCCCTGCTCTCGGTCCCACCATCCTCACAGGTGCGTCTGGTGGGGACGAGGGACAGGGCCTTCTCAGTGGTGGTCCCTCGGCTCTGGAACTCTCTCCCACTGGAGATTAAAACTGCCCCTTCTCTCCTGACTTTTGGCTCTGGAATTTAGCATTTGATGAGTGAGTCAAGAACTTCTGGCCACACAGACGGATGGTAATGAATTGTGATTTCATTGCGACGACTTGGCTTTATGTAATTATATGATTGCTTTTAATGTATTTTATGTATTAGTGTGTTATATGGTGTGATGTTTTTAAACTACTGTTTATGAATCGTGTTGTAAACTGACCTGAGTCAGTGTTTGAAACACAACAAGATGAGTCCATGGCAGACAAGATCACTCTGCTGGCTGTTGTATTGGATCACACGTCGGACACTTCTCAAGTCTCTAGGACTGTGTGATGTATTGGCAAATAATCCCAGTAAGGTGGCCTTCTGCACCTGGCAGATGGTAATTTTGTCAGCGCTGAGTGTGTTTAAGTGCAGGCCAAGTTCTTTATGCACTGCACCCAGTATGCCGATCACCATTGGGACCACCTTTACTGACTTGTGCCAGAGTTTTTGCAGTTCAATCTTTAAAACTCGTATCATGTCAGCTTTTCCAGTTGTTTCTCTTCAATCCTGCTTTCACCTGGGATTGCAACATCGATGATTCATACCTGGGTTTTTAACAAGATTATGAGGTCAGGAGTATTGTGCTCCAAAACTCTGTCAGTCTGAATTCGGAAGTCCCAGAGTAGTTTGACACGTTCATTTTCTGTAACTTTTTCAGGCTTGTGATCCCACCAGTTCTTTGTCACAGACAGATGGTATTTGTGGCACAAGTGCCAATGAATCATCTGAGCAACGGTGTTATGTCTCTGCTTGTAGTCTGTCTGCATGATCTTCTTGCAGCAGCTGAGAATGTGATCTATTGTTTCATTTGCTTCCTTGCAGAGTCTACACTTGGGATCTGTTTTCAACTTTTCAGTTTTGGCTTTGATGGCATTTGTTCTAATGTCTTGTTCTTGGTCTGCCAGAATCAGGCCCTCCATCTCCTTTTTCATAGTTCCATTCGTGAGCAACATCTATGCTTTTTCTTTCTCAGTTTTACTCTCAGTTTTCCCCATGAACTGTCCACGGAGAGCCTTCTTTTGCCAGTTTTCTCTTCTGCTCTGCATTGTATTTTTATGGTATTCACTCTTTATCTTTTGCATTATTATTATTATTATTATTATTATTATTTTATTTTTATCTTTATTAATTTATTTTATTTCTTACTCACCTATCCTCATGGCTTAAGACAGGTTACATAATAACTAAAATACATAAATATTGTAAAAATATCACATATACACATATTAAAATGTATTTGTTTAAAATATTTATTTATTTACTTCATTTATATACCGCTTTTCTCAGCCCTCAGGCGACTCAAAGCGGTTAACAACAGCAAAATTCAATGCAACATCATAAAACGATTATGGGACAGTTAAAACAACAGCATCATCAACAATTAAACATCAATATAACAATCATTAGTGTCTCATCAGTAAAATCAGAATCCAATTTCATCATCCATTAATCCGTGTTCCTATATTGATTACACTGCTTAATCAAATGCTTGTTCGAACAGTCAGGTCTTCACTTTCCTCTGAAATGCCAATAGGGATGGGGCCGATCTGATATCTATAGGAAGGGCGTTCCACAGCCAAGGGGCCACCACTGAGAAGGCCCTGTCTCTCATTCCCGCCAGGTGCGCCTGTGATGCAGGCAGGACTGAGAGCAGGGACTCCCCAGATGATCTTAATGTCCTAGTTGGTTCATAGGAGGAGATGCGTTCGGAGAGGCAAGTAGGGCCAGAACCATTTAGGGCTTTATAGGCTAAAGCCAGCACTTTGAATTGTGCCCGGTAGCAAACTGGCAGCCAGTGGAGCTGGCACAACAGAGGAGTTGTATGCTCCCTGAGTGCCACTCCTGTTAGTAACCTGGCTGCCGAGCGTTGGACCATTTGAAGCTTCCGAGCAGTCTTCAAAGGCAACCCCACGTAGAGAGCGTTGCAGTAGTCTATACGGGATGTAACCAGAGCGTGGACTACTGTGGCAAACAAAACAAAGATTGAACAAATGAGACTTGCTTAAAAACTGGCTGGAAGAGATAGGTCTTTAGATAGTTTTAAAATTCCAACAGCTCATTTAACCTGTCAGAGCTCTTCTGGCAGGTTGTTCCACAGTCTTGAGGCAGCCAATGAAAATGTCTTCTGGGTGATCATCACCAGTCTGGTTTGGTTGGTTGGAGTAACTGCCCTCCAGAGAACATAAGTGTTTGAGGTTGATTGTATGGGAGAAGGTGATCCTTTAGGTAACCTGGACCCAAACTACATAGGGCTTTAAAGGTGAAAACCAACACTTTGTACCTTGCCCAGAAACTAATTGATAGCCAGTGGAATGACTTTAGGATAGGTGTAATATGCTCACTCCTAGATGTTCCTGTAACCAATAGGGCTGCTGTACTTTGAACCAACTGGAGTTTCCAAACTTAGTACAAAACAAGGGAGTTTTGTCTATGGCGTCTTAGAAATTAAGTCAAAGGCATCTACGATACCAAATGTATTTTACTCAAATATAGCATGAGAAGGATCTTGGAATAGCTGAGGGCGTGTATTCCCCAAGTAGTATTTTGATGCAAATATGTGACATACATATAGCAAGATAAATCTGGGTAAAACCTGGAAAGCAGGTCACAAAAATGAGGAGGGATATGCAGCCTAAGAAGAAATGTGTACCTTTACAAGTTGGAGGTGGTGGGGACCATCCAAAGTGATAACACTGCGCAGAGTCAGAACCCACTCTTGTGTATCCTCTGATACAGGAAAATTTCACCACATCTCTGTTCACATATTGATCTTTTCTTGGATGAATGAGTCCATGCTCCAGAATGGGTATTTCACATTCTATAGCTGAAGAAAATGTACAGCAAGACATTTTAAATTTGTGAACTGTGCTTAAAATCCACCTGCAATGTTTGCAAATGATAATAAATCTGATTCCAAAAGAGTGCAGCATATGACCCCCTCCCTTAAGGTTGATGTGTATGTAAAATAATAAGAAACTACATACATTAATATGACACATCAATTTACACTTTAGAATTGATGCAGTTTGACACTTCTTGCATCAATTCTATGGAATAATGGAAGCTGTATTCTCATAACTTCTTTAGTCTTCTTTGTCCAAAAGTGCAGGTGACTCACCAAACTACAGTTCCCATGATTCCATAACCCTTGGCCATGACAGCTAAAATACCATCAAATAGCATTATTTCCACAGTGTGTATGCACCTTAAGTCTACTTCCTCACATTGCTGCCTGCCTATGTATATAAATATGAATAGGAAAGAAATGTAAGCAAGAACATTTATATAGAAAACTAGCGGTTCATATTCGTGCCAAGTGTGGTACAGATCCATTATTGATCAAGTCCACAGTGCTCTCTGGATGTAGGTGTACTACAATTCTGAAACAAAAGGTCAATGCCCACCAAACCCTTCCAGTATTATCTGTTGATCATGGGAGTTCAGTGTGCCAAGTGTGGTTGAAATCCATAAATCGCAGAAATGAGGAGTACATTGTTATAAAAGTGAGATAGCAGCGGGCAGGAGAAGCAGTTGGGAGATACCCACCTCCCACCGGGCAGGTATGGAGGCCACTGAAGGCAAGAGGGGCGTCGGTCCGTGGTAGAAATCGAGGCCCTGGCTTAGGAGAAGACGGCGGGCCTCCCGTCTTGTGTTGTTTTTGTTGCCCTCGGCTGCCCCCCCTAGCTTCCATGCCCTCCCCGGCCGTTAGTGCTTACATCAGCCTGGTGGGCTTTCTCAGGCTGGGCTCGCAATCTCTCCTGGTCTTGTTCCATGTGTGTATGTGAGGCAGCGGCAAGAGCGATGGGGTAGAGGGAGGCATGCAGGCGGCAGTGCACATGCGGAGGGTGACTTGGGCACAGGGGAAGCTGGGAAATGCAGTCCTTCCTCCTCATTGTATTCCTCCTGAGGCCTCTGAGCATGCTCCGTGTTTTTACGGTATTGTGCGTTTGTGTTGTTGCGTATTGGTGTTTTGAGGGTTGTTGGTCATACCTTGGGGGAAGAGGTATTAGCAGGCCAAATTTGGTGAGATTTCGTCCGGTGGTTTGTCCGTTTTTGAACACCTAAGGACGCCCTTAAGTATTATACACACACACACACACACACACACACACACATGCCACCAATAAGATAACTGAAAACTAAGGCATCATCTGAAAATGCTAGACTTTTTGGCAACCACTTGTTTAAAACAATTAACCAAAACTTGCAATTATATTACACAACAACAATACTGTGTCAATTTACATAGGCACTGAGGCTTTGGACTCCATCCTGTCAGTGTGCATACTGCTTGGCCACCTCTTTTCTTATTAATGGTTTCATGTCCATCTGTACATTCAAAGATCAGTTTTTCCTGCAGTAATGCAGCTGGTTTAGTTGTGCTAAAGATAATGTTCCCATCCATTGGCTTTGGACACGTCTCTAAGAAAACAAAATGCAGGTCTTATTAATACAAGTAATAATAATAATCATCATCATCATCATCATCATCATCATCATTATCATCATAATCATCATCACACAGACTTAGATGCTTGGATAGTGTTTGACTTGTGATTTTGTGATACGAAATCCAGCATATATATCTTGTTTGCTGTGACATACTGTTCTTTTGTGTCAATAATAATAATAATAACAGCAGCAGAGCTGACAGCTGGCACAACAAAGCATTGCAAGAGGAAGTGGATTTTGCTAAGCTTTCCTACTGAGTGAAGTGACATGAGTCAGGTAGCATATGTCAGAAGCAGAATTGGCATTTGACTGGCAAAAATGTATTAGGCTTAAAAAAAGTCTTGATCTAATCAGGGAGGAGCTTCAATAGGGTCAACTGAAATTCACATAAGTCTTTGACTAGAACTAAACCCATGGTGAGATAGTCAGAAACATATCTGAAATTATCACACAGTGCACAAGTGCACTATGCAAAGAATTTATAAATGTCTACAACATGTTGATCTTATGTCATTAATACACATCACAGTGAAGCACCAGTTAAAACATTTATGGCATACACCTCTTTGATGATTTCTAGGACTTGTTGTCGCAGCTCAGAGTAGAGTCACCTTGCTCCAAACACCAAACCACACAAAGGCTGAAGATTTTGTAGTTTATTAAGGAAAGGAAAAAGTCTTAAATGCAAAAGTAAGCTTCAAAAGTTCAATAGCAAACAGCATGAAGCATAATCCAAAGAACATAGATCAAACAAGATTACATGACAGCAAGACAGAGTTCCAGGATGCCAAGAACATTGCCCAAAAGCCAAGGCAATCCAAAGAAGTTACCAGGTTGTTCGCAGAAGTTGCACTGACAAAGATTGGCCTTCAAACACCCCGTTTAATATACTTTCCCAGCATGAACGCATTCTGTTGACCCCTAACCTCCCTCTTGTTAGCAAGCCTCGCACTGCGGCGAACTTTGAATTGTAAGCGATCCTCCCTATCTAAATCTTCATAGCTCTCAAAGTCAGATAGCTCGTTAGGTGCCTGAGAATTGTCAGGCTGGGAGCTATCCTCAGTCTGCACCTGGCTAGTTTCACCAACATCAGAAACATCATCTGAAACATTTCTTGCCATGTGTTGGGGTTCAGCCTGAGTTTGAACTTGAACCTGATTCTCTGTTTGTTCCTCCTGATGCTAATGAAAATATATTTACTGATGCTAATGAAAATGTACCTCTTGATGCCAATGCTCCTGAAATTAGTGAGGAAGAAACTTCTGTAGGTTTGGAAAATGCCAATGTTCCTGAAATTAGTGAGGAAGGAACTTCTGTAGATTTGGAAAATGAAAGTACCAGTATTCATGAGAATGTTTCAGAGGGAAGCCATGACCTTTTACTCCCTTCTGCACCTGATAACTTTAATGAGAACAGAAGGGACCAGATTTGGCAAGACAGAAGTAAATCACTCAGCTTGCGTAGGTCTTCCCGATTAAAAGAAATACAAACAATGGCTTCAAAGCAGAGGGGCGGTTCACAGAACCAATTCTTAGGCTTTAAGTGCCTTCCGCCGGGCTGACTTTCTCAGTTCAGGCATCGTTTCAGATTGATGAAGACCTTGGCAGTTCTCCCGGTTTCCCTGGCCATGGTCTTGAAAGATTTCTAGGATATCAAGCACGGTTAGTGGATTGCTAACGGGTTCCAGTATTTTACAGTGTGGCTTTGGGTTTTGTTTTGTCCATTTAAATTCATGTTTGCTGATTTTGCTGTTGCTTTTGACTTGCATTTTTCCTTTATTTTATAACTATTTTTCTTCAATAAAAAAGGATTGTTTTTCACAGTCAAGTGCGGTGGATAGTTATCTTAGGGCCTCGTTCCCTGCTCTGGATTGCAACACCATGGGAAACTGAATCTCCTCAGATTCGTCTTCAAAAACAACAGGAACATCTTCATGAATCTGAATCCCATCATCTCTTGCCTGAGGCTCCAGCTGAGCCACAACACTTGTCTTCATTATTAGTTCTGAGAAGACTCCAGAATTTGTTCCATAACTAATATTTGAAAGTTTTCACAAGTAATGGATTTTAAAATTTCACATAAGTGTTTCTCTGCTAAATCAATAAGATTTTCACTGCTGTCCAATATCAGATTTCTATATGCTGTGGATGACAGTCCTTAAGGATGCTAATCTACTTTCACTTACCTGGGGCCCCACGTAGACTGCCATAAAATGAAATCTGAGAAGGCAGTTTAAGTATTTGAAACTGGACGAGATAAGTATACACTGCCATGTAATCCAGTTTAATAGAATAACTTTATTGTCATCATACAACAAAATTAAATGCTTTCCCTAGCACACATCACAACAACAGTTAATTAATTAATTAATTAATTAATTAATGCAGTTAAACCGGATTCTGAAACTGTATTATATGGCAGTCTACATGGGGCCTGAGGGGAAAAAAATCTAATTTAAGTGAAGGCACTTACTGATACATTCTGGTTTGGGTACCCATCCATCTAGAAGACATGTTGTCTCTCCTCTGGGTAGTCCTTGTGGAGTTGTGAAGCCAGTCTGGCAGCCATAGGTTGTTATATTACTAATATTAAAACTTCCAGTTGATTCCATAAAAAAACCATTAGGTATGTCAAAGAGGACACAGATTATTGTTTCTGAAGAAGAAAAATGGGGATATTATATATATTACAAAGATGCTCTATTGGAGGTTGGAAATGAATAGTACATCCATCTTTCTCAGTTTGGTAGTACTGACTGATGATCATGAATCCACCGCTAGAGAATGCATAAGTACAGGCAGTACTTGAGTTACAAACATCCAAATGATTTCCAGTTAAATGTATTGTCGAAGGCTTTCGTGGCTGGAATCACTGGGTTGTTGTGGGTTTTTCATGCTATATGGCCATGTTCTGGAAGCATTCTCTCCTGACGATTCTCCTGCATCTATGGCAAGCATCCTCACAACCTCTGAGGATGCTTGCCATAGATGCAGGCAGGAGAGAATGCTTCTAGAAGATGGCCATATAGCCCGAAAAATCTACAACAACCGAGATTCCTAGTTAAGAACTGGGGTGAGACAACAGGAAGGAAGAGGAAATCTACCACTCAGAAGGGAAATTCACTCCTGGAAGAGCTATCGTGGGGAAAAGGCATTTCCACTGAAGCTTTATCACCAACTCCAATTACCACAGGGACAGAAAGTGAGGTGAAATCTTCTGAAGAGGAGCACAGACAGCAAAACAAAAAACACAGGTGTGTTAACACTTTCTTATGCTATCCAAAGCTAAAATCAATATATATTTGGCTGATGTTACACTTAAAAATGCACAGTTCAGACTTACAAACAAATTCAGCTCAAGAACAAACTTATAGAACCTATCTTGTTCATAACTTGGGGACTGACTGTACGTTGAAACATATCCATTCACATGATCAGTGTAAGATATAAAAGTAAAGATTGAATTACACACATTATTGTCTGCACATTGCACCTATCTCCAAAAACCTATCCATTTCATCTGTCATGCCCAGCATTTTAAAAATTTTAATCATTACATTGGCCCAGCCTTAGTTTTAAATGTGTCATGGTGTTATTGTCTAATGTTAATTGCTATTGTTTTAAAGTTTATTGCTTGTTTTATTAGTTATTTACTGTTGTATTTGTTATGCTGTTGTTGTTGTTGTTTTGTTGTGTTGGACCTTGGCCTCTTGTAAGCCACACCGAGTCCTTCAGGAGATGTTAGCGGGGTATAAATAAAGGTTTATTATTATTATTATTATTATTATTATTATTATTATTATTATTATTTAACATTCAAGTAGGACCAAGAAATACGAACAAAAGTATGAAATAGTGTTATTGCATATGGATGTTTAACAACAACAGCAACAACAACAACAGCAACAGCAAAAATGATTTATTTGTATTGTTGAAGGCTTTAATGGCTGGAATCACTGGGTTGTTGTAGGTTTTTCGGGCTATATGACCATGTTCTAGAAGCATTCTCTCCTGACATTTCACCTGCATCTATAGCAGGCATCCTCAGAGGTTGTGAGGTCACATTAATAGCAAGAGTGTTACATAAAGCAGAAGTGTCATATTATCCCTCATAATATAAGCCTGCATTTTACTGCATTGAATGTTTGCTGCTGTTTGTTGTAAACCACCCTGAGTCCCCATGGGGAGAAAGGGTGATAGAAATAAAATTTTATTTATTTTATATTATTATAGCATGATCTAAGGGAGTAAAATAATAAGGGATAAAATTGTCCTGTTGTTTAATTGCACATAAAGCTTATGTGTGTAGGTCTATGTAGATGTGTGTTTTCTTTGTGTACATGTATTCTGATTTAGTTTTGGAATATGCTGTAATAGCTAGAAAGTTAGCTGTGTAGTGTCAACATTATATATAATAAAATGCTTTATGTATTATAACTTTTACTACTTTGTCTTTTCTTTTGAATAAAATATTACTTTAAAATAAATTTATCATTCTAAACAGAAATGTTCTATAATCCAATTTTTTTTTTAATTTTCAGGAAAGAAAACGTTGGAAAAAATAGGACACTTTTTTTGTAACGGCCTCTCCTTTGTACACACACATTGTGCTGGTATGGCTGTACCAGGAGCTCCAACTTTATTTTCTGTCTGTTACCTGTTTTGCAGTCATAGGACAGGCCTCCTGTCCATCATAATTAAGCTTTGGTTCCGCCCCTTGTTCTGGGCTCTGGGAGGGAAAGGAGCCATTTTTGGGCAGTCTCATACAAGGTAGCTAAGCTATAGGACATAGACCAGCTCATCCCGTAGAAAAGCTTCCTTTCTCAATAACCATCCAGGGAAAAATAACATCCGGGGAAAACAGAAACAAATTCCAGGAGAAAGGTCCCAAAAGCTCTGGCTGAGAGCTCACAGCCTCTCAGCCTCACAGCATCAGAGGAAACAGCCCTGAAGTTTCTAAGAATTCTCAAAGGGAGAACAGCATTACAGATCCACGGAACTCCAGCTGAAATATCTTCAAGCCTCGGCTGGAAGGTCTACTCGATACCCAGACACATTTGGAGTCAGTAGTAGGTCCCACACTGATGAGGCATAGATAGAAAGCAGCCTGGGAGAGGTTAAAAAGGATTTTTCCTACAGAGAAAGTTTAGTTAATCAAAGTCAGGTACCAGTCCATCGAGGACTAGACTAAAAAAGCCTTGAAGTGTTGTTTGAACCATTGAAGATTTGTTGTTTGTTCCATAATAAAGACTTTGTTGCATCATGAAAGACTCTAAAGACCATCACTTCAGAAAAATCCCTGAGAACCTCTCTTTGAGGTGCCCCTGGCTTCCCGCTGGGCTTAAAGTATACGTCCTATAGAAAGGTACAGCTGTTACAGGCCCAGCCTGCGACAGAACACACATACAAACACACATAATATTTCTAGAGGTAACCAGTTCCCCTTGAGGAAAAAATGTCTTACCATCTTGTGAGATACAGCATCCTGACAGCAGAAATGCAATGGAACAGGCCAACCAGTACTTCATAGTGATCCAGACAACTTACAACTGGTCTGTACAGAAGAATTTGTACTACCAGTTAGTAATGACTTCAGAGGATGATTCTACATGGTACTTTCATTTGGTTTTTTTTAATCAATTCTTCCTTCTATTTGTGTGCTGCTGCAGTTTGCCTAATAGTCTAACCAAAGAGGGGGAGGCTTTTGGGAATGGGTACATAAACTCAAGGCTATTTACAGAAGGTCTGGGAAGGTTTGTGTTGTAATTTTGACCTGAACGATTAAAGCTGGTTACCCATCAGTGAACATCAGACAAATATTTCCCCATACC
Source organism: Anolis sagrei (assembly GCF_037176765.1). Classification (NCBI taxonomy): domain Eukaryota; kingdom Metazoa; phylum Chordata; class Lepidosauria; order Squamata; family Anolidae; genus Anolis; species Anolis sagrei. The sequence goes on from NC_090024.1 coordinate 113,490,040, forward strand.
CTTCTGGTTAGGCAGCTTTTTGTGTTTTTTTTTTCAATCCAACAGATTTTTGTGCAATATCAGAAGCATTTTTAGGGATCATCTACATGTGCAAATGAGGCAGGATGAGGATCAGTGGACTATGAGCTGTCCACATGATGCAGAGGGCTAATTTTCCCTAACGTCTCACACTTTAAAAAAGTCAGGGATGCCATAGAGCTTCCCCAAAGCTCCAGAACTCTCCCATACTTTGTGGCAGTGCAAACAGTTGGGTCAGTTCAGAGTTTTTTTTTAAAGGGTTTTTGCTATGTCACCAGCCAGAAGAAGTTCCAGGAAGCATCCCAGCAGAGTCTTGCTGGGGCCATTGCTTCTGATAATCACAGGCCTGGGCACACTATTGCGCCTTCATCAGAAGCAATGTCACCAACATGGCATCTGCAGATGAGCTGCTTACAACTGCTTATACTGGCAAAACAGTTGTGTTGGGGGCCCCAGGAGGACAGAACATCACTTGGCAGGACTCCTAAAGGACTGTAAACTCTGCATGCTGGATATGAGATAGCTCTGGAGCAAGATAGTTCTGAGTTTTTTGGCTGGTGTAGTAACAGTCTTTGTTGGAATGCATCCAGTATAATGACATAACTAGATTCTTCCCAGCTTCTACCCAGCCACAACAAATTTCTTCTGGTCACCCTAAATCTCTCTTGATCTCCCTGACATTGCCTCTCTGATGACAATGTCAGGGAGATCAGACGGAAGATGAGTCTTGTGAGAAAGGGAAGGGAGAGCAGAATTCCACTGGGGAAAACCTTTGTCCTCCATCTCACAATACAGGATTTCAGCTCAAAAGATCCAACAGTAGACAGATACCTTTATATTTATGCAGGTCTTTGGTTTTTAACTTCTTTCAGCAGATGGAGATTTTTAAAAGGGTGTATTATGTCTGTTGTTTTCAATGTATTTTTAAAAATACTTTGGCACTGCTCCATTATCCGGACAGAGTCCACAAGGGGGCACTAGAGAAATTTATTTATTTATTTATTTTGCACCTTTCTACCCCGCCCTTCTCAACCCCCGAGGGGGGACTCAGGGCGGCTTACAAAAGACACAATTCGATGCCAAGACAACAATAAGATAAAAAACATATATTAACAGCAATTATGGAGCCCCCGGTGGCGCAGTGGGTTAAAGTACCCTGCCGGCAGGACTGAAGACCAACAGGTCACAGGTTCGAATCCGGGGAGAGGCGGATGAGCTCCCTCTATTAGCTCCAGCTCCTCATGTGGGGACATGAAAGAAGCCTCCCACAAGGATGATAAAACATCAAAAATCATCCAGGCGTCCCCTGGGCAACGTCCTTGCAGACGGCCAATTCTCTCACAACAGGAGCGGTTGCTCCTGACACGAAAAACAAACAAACAGCAATTATAAAACAATTAAAACAGTCAATTATACATCACAATCAATAAAATCAATCTAATGCTCAACGTTATATTTATTTTAATATATTTTATTTATTTATTTGATCAGTCATATGACCATTTCAAAATAGAACACGAGTAAAAAACAAGGCAACAAGGTGATAAGTCAGAATCTTATTTTCCTGGTTCTTCTTTCAGGAAATCTGCTCTTTTCTTAATAGCTTTCAGAATAAAAAGGCTTACTCTGATTATGCTGGATCTTTCCTGCCCTTGCAAGAGGGATGTCAGAATATCATTTCTGTTGGGGGACCTGCAGTTGGATAATATTGGATGTAAATATCTGTCTCGCAGTTCAGTATATGCTGGACGGTCAATTAATGCTCAACGTTCGCCAGCTCAGAATCCATAAATTCATTCCACATTGTCAAATCCTATCAATTCTAGTCATCATTGTCCTTTGTCTATCTGCCAGATTACCCAAAGGCCTGGTCCCATATCAATGTTTTTAGTTTCCTTCTAAAAGAGAGGAGGGATGTCGATGACCTAATTTCCCTGGGATGTGAATTCCACAGGCGAGGGGCCACTACCGAGAAGGCCCTGCTCCTCATCCTCACCAATCTCACTTGTGATAGAGGTGGGACCGAGAGCAGCCCCCCCCCCCAGAAGATCTTAAACTCCGAGGTGGGACGAAGAAGGAGATGCGTTTGGACAGATACGCTGGGCCGGAACCGTATAGGGTTTTGTAGGTCAAAACCAGCACTTTGAATTGTGCTCGGAACTGGATTGGCAGCCAGTGGAGCTGACATAACAGAGGGGTGGTATGTTCCCTGTATGACGCTCCGGTGAGTAATATGGCTGCCGCTCACTGGACTAATTGAAGTTTCTGAACAGTCTTCAAAGGCAACCCCACGTAGAGTGCATTGCAGTAATCTATTCGGGATGTAGCAAGAGCGTGGACCACTGTGGCCAGATCTGACTCCCCAAGGTACGGGCGCAACTGGTACACAAGTTTTAATTGTGCAAAAGCTCTCCCGGCCACCGCCGAGACCTGGGGTTCCAGGCTCAGCAATGAGTCCAGGATCACTTCCAAGCTGTGAACCTGCGTCTTCAGGGGGAGTGTAACCCCGTCTAACACAGGCTGTAACCCTATGCCCTGTTCGGCCTTACGATTGACCAGTAGGACCTCTGTCTTGTCTGGATTCAATTTCAATTTGTTAGCTCTCATCCAGTCCGACACAGCAGCAAAGCAGTTCAGGGTTTGGACAGCCTCCTTGGTGACAGGTGAGAAGGATTGACAGATTTGGACATTGTAAAATGAACGATTGTCCATTTCACGAAGGTGGAGGATGGGTTGAAGGAGTTAAACCATTTCACCCTGTTTTCCTGTCATTCCTCCCACCCACATCCCCATCATGGAACAACCCTCACTTAGGACATGGGGAGTGAGGAGGGGGGAAAAACCAGTGAAAATGTGAAAATGAAGGGAATGGTTTTCCACCCTCAACTCTTCCCCCCCCCCTTCATAAAATGGACTATCTTTCTCTATCTCTAGTGCCTCCTTGTGGCCTCTGCTCAGATAATGGAATATTATTATTATTTTACTTAAAAAAAACCCAAGAATGATGGTAATTAAAAAAAAATTATGTTAATACTGTTGTGTTTGTTAATTTCTTTGTTAGTTGTCTTGCGTTTTAACTAGTTGTAAGTTGGTTTTGCTCCTTGTTGGGGAAAAGGTGAGATATAAATTAACTAATTAAACAATGATGAAATACATCTAAAATTTGTGTTGTCGCATCTATTATTTATTTATTTATATCCCGCTTTTCTCCCATGGGTAGGATTCAAAGAGGCGTACAATATTTAAAAACAGCAAAAATTACATAACATAAAAATTCAACAAAAATCATATAAACAAATAATAGAGTACACACTACATAAACCATATATATAAAAAATACTAAATTAAGACATTATTCCATTAAAAATTCCCTGACCCTCTGGCCACTGAGGTTATCCATTAATACAGTTATACTAGGATCCTAAATCCAAGTTAGCATTTAATGAACAAAATTTATGCCCCACTTTCAAAAAATAAGCATCATCTCCAATAATTTAATACCCTGTTACTGAATCTTACAGATTTTCCCCTACTGAATCTATTTTTAAAAACTCTTTATCAGTTAAAAAAAACTTCATGTCATTATAGAATCATAGAATCAAAGAGTTAGAAGAGACTTCATGGGCCATCCAGTCCAGCCCCCTGCCAAGAAGCAGGAATATTGCATTCAAAGCACCCCTGACAGATGGCCATCCAGCCTCTTTTTTAAAAGCTTCCAAAGAAGGAAGCAAAGTTTTAGAAACAAAGTTTTAGCTGAATGATAAAATAAGAATGTTGAAAGCTTTCCCCACATATCCAGATTGATATTAGGTATGGTAGCATGTCAAAACAAAACCATTGCAACATAAAGTTCACAAACCATCAGCAAATAAATCAGAGAGGGTTTTAAAGTTCATGCCTCCCTTTTCCAGTAATTACTTTCCTTCTCAGTTTGCTATTAACAGACCAAAAAGAACAACAACAAAAAAGCGAAAGCAGATATGGCACAAAAAATAGTGGTAGAAACTGAAGCACGATAAAGATATATGGAGCATTTGTTGATTTAATCCACATTTTAAAATTATAAAGCTGCACATAGTGAAGATAAACATCAACTACCTCAAAACATCCAAAGAATTATAGGAATAGCATTCCAAGGCTATAGGTCTGACATGTATGTATATGCCTTTAAACCACCCACCAACTTATATTAACTCCAATAATTTCATAGGATTTTCTCTTGCAATATTTTTAGCTGGGGAATGGAATGATCCTGCAAGTTACTATTAAAAGAGGTTAGTTTGAGAGTGGCTACACAGAAAATGGAGTGAGATTTTGCTCTAGGGTGATTAAAGCCATACTATGTATTTGCTCCATTCAATCATGCTGGCCACATGACCTTGGAGGTGTCTACGGACAACGCTGGCTCTTCGGCTTAGAAATGGAGATGAGCACCAACCCCCAGAATCAGACACGACTGGACTTAATGTCGGGGGAAAACCTTTACTTATGTATTTGCAGTTGGAGACCAGAGGCTGATCTACTTTGGTCAGTGAAGCCCTGGTGGACCCATCCACACCAGAGCAGCCCTGGGTGCCCCTTCGGATATCAGAAGAGAAAGGAAGAGGGGATATCAATAGGCAACACAGGCACTTCTGCCAAGAGGTATTTCCTAGGGCTGGGCGGTTTCGTTTCGTTAATTCGTAATTCGTTAAAAATTCGTTATTTTTTTGTTAACGAAGCGATAACGAACCATTCTGGAGCAACTTAAAAACGAAACGAATTTTTCAATTCATTTCGTAAATGCTTCGTATTTCGTTATGTATTTGTTTCGTTATCGTTTTGAGGTCGTTTCGTTATTATTTCCGCATGTCTGGGGCACGTTTTATAGTTGTTTTTTGTTTAATTAGTGAAAAAAAATTATAATATCACACCAACAGTCAACAACAGAGGGAGAGGGAAGCTTCAGAAGTTTTTTTAGCGTATTGCGCGATCGCGGCCACCATTAACGAATCGTTTCGTTATTGTTTCATTATTGTTTCATTATTGTCTTCTAATTTTTTTACCATTTACGAAATTTCGTAAATATTGAACTTTTTTTAAGGAAAATTTCGGAATTCTTTTAAATATCGAAACGCAAAAAACCCCAAAAAACAAATCGATTTTAGAAACAAATTTTTCCGTTGTTACCCAGGCCTAGTATTTCCCTCTTCTTCTTCCTGCCAGGATCTATCCCTTTTCTGTGCTCATAAATGCAGGGAAAGAGCAATGATACCATCTACCATTTGGATACTATATTGAGTCCATTAGACCTGATCCAGCTATCCAGACTGTCCCAAAGTCACATGATACTCCAGAGTTTCTGGTATTTCAACTATCCTCCCTCTTTTTAAAATAAAAACACATTTCTTTGTTTTCCTCTGAAATATGCTGGAGGGGGGCATTCTCTGGTAAATTCTCAGAGCAAGTTTGATGCTTTTCAGATTTCTTGAAGCCCTTAGAAGCCTCCAGCCTTGGTAACTACATTAAAAACTGTTTTGAGGTTTTTTAAATATATTTTTTTATGTATGAGACTAGCCGTCCCCTGCCACGCGTTGCTGTGGCCCAGTCTGGTGATCTGGAAAATAAAGTAATGAGAAAGTGTTGGTTTCTAATATATGTAATGTCTTGATGCTTGTGGGTAAAAAGTATTTCTTGCTGTTTCTTTGTCAGTGTTGATGTGGTGATTGTCTGGTTTGCCTACTCTGGAACATGCAACATATAGTTGTCCTTCTTTAGGGGTCCCTTTCAAATGTATGATATTATGTGTGTGTGTGAATCATATATATCTAAGAATACCTATAGCTGGATGACTCTTTGTCAGGAGGGCTTTAATTACGTTTTCTTGCCATGGTGAAGTTGGACTGGATGGCATTGAGTATTTTCTGTTGGTCATGGGGGTTCTGTGTGGGAAGTCTGCCCCATTTCTGTCGTTGGTGGGGTTTAGAATGCTCTTTGATTGTAGGTGAACTATAAATCCCAGTAACTACAACTCCCAAATGTCAAGGTCTATTTCCCCCTAATTCCATCTGTGTTCATATTTGGGCATATGGAATATTCATGCCAAGTTTGGCCCAGACCCATCATTGTTTGAGTCCACAATGCTCTCTGGATGTTGGTGAACTACAATTCCCAAACTCAAGGTCAATGCCCAGCAAACCCTTCTAGTGTTTTCTGTTGTTTTTAGGAGTCCTGTGTGCCACATGTGGTTCAACTCCATCATTGGTGGAGTTCAGAATACTCTTTGACTTTAGGTGAACTATAAATCGCAGCAACTACGACTCCCAAATGACAAAATCAAAATTGAGTGAAAGACATACGTTGGCTTGTTAGGTATACGCGGTACAAATTTGGTGTCAATTTGTCCAGTGGTTTTTGAGTTAATCCCACAAATGAACATTACATTTTTATTTATATAGATTACTGCAGATGCAGACTGCAGCCAGGAAATCAGAAGACATCACACTGGCAATGAGGATCCAAAAAGTTAAAGCAATGGTATTCCCTGTAGTAACCTATGGATGTAAGAGATGGACCATAAGGAAGGCTGAGTGAAGGAAGATAGATGCTTTTAAACTGTGGTGCTGGAGGAAAATTGTGATAGTGTCTTGGACCCCAAGAAGATCAAAACAGTCCATACTTCAGAAAATAAAGCCCGACTGCTTACTGTAGGGAAGGATATTAGAGGCAAAAATGAAGTACTTTGGCCACATCATGAGAAGACAGGAAAGCTTGGAGAAGACAATGATGATAGGGGAAAATGGAAGGAAAAAGAAAGAGGGGCCAACCAAGGGCAAGATGGATGGGTGACTGAATTAACTTTGAAGAGACTGGGGGTGGCCACAGCTGGCAGGGAGCTCTGGCGCGGGCTGGTCCATGAGTTCACAAAGAGTTGGAAGCGACTGAATGAATAAACAATAACAAATGAGAAACAATGTATTGTCGAAGGCTTTCATGGCTGGAATTACTGGGTTGTTGTAGGTTTTTTCGGGCTATATGGCCATGGTCTAGAGCAGTGGTTCTCAACCTGGGGTCCCAGATGTTTTTGGCCTTCAACTCCCAGAAATCCTGACAGCTGGTAAACTGGCTGGGATTTCTGGTAGTTGTAGGCCAAAACACCTGGGAACCCACAGGTTGAGAACCACTGGTATAGAGGCATTCTCTCCTGACTTTTCGCCTGCTATAGATGCAGTCGAAACATCAGGAGAGAATACCTCTAGACCATGGCTATATAGCCTGAAAAAACCTACAACAACCCAAATGAGAAACAAACAACAGCAACAACATGCAATCTTCGAGATTCAACAATCAAAATATAAGTGTTATTTTCCTATCTCACCACCTCCCCATTCCCATCTGTGAACCACCACCCATCACTTCTGACACCACACCAAATGGAACTAGTACAGGCATGGGCAAGGTTGGACTCTCTAGGTGTTTTGAACTTCAGTTTCCACAATTCCTAACAGCCAGTAGGCTGTTAGCAATTGTGGGAGTTGAAGTCCAAAACACCTAAAGGGCCCACGTTTGCCCATGCCTGAACTAGTATCTAACAAAAATCTGTCCTTATAATTACACTAAAGAATCTTCCATTCAACTATTTCAAAATCTAATTTTGTCTTCTTTTTTAAATACCCAAAGCCAGTTTCCCTTTTCTAGTAAATTTATCTTTGGTTCCTCCCCTTATGCCATTGGAGATCTTGGCCATTTGGATATATTCTACTACTTGACTTCTTCAATCCCTAATAAGTATTTCTTTTCCCCCTTCCAAGATTTTGTTATAATGATTCTCACTGACATATAACTATATTGGCAAATTTCTACATCATCTTTGCTAATTCTCTCCTGAAACAAACCCAACAAGCCCAATAGGCATATTTCTGGGTTTTTGTTAATTTTCTTAGTAATAATTTTTGGTTTTTTAAATCACCTTCTTCCAAAACCCTTTTACCACCATACAGGTCCACCAAACATGGAAGAAGGTGCCTTTCTGCATTTTGCATCTTCAACATTTCCCCCTGTTGTTGCCCCCCCCCCCCAATTTAGCCATTAATTCAGGAGTTATATAACTTCTATAGAACATTTTATACATGTGTACTCTGATAGAACTCACCACTGAAATTTTAAATCCTTTTCCACATAAGTATTCCCATTTATCCAAAACTATATTTTTCCCTAAGTCTCTGGGTCAGGAAATCATTACTGTTTTTATTTGATTGTCTTCCAGGTTATACTCTAAAATATATCTGGAAATCAGTCCTTTGTTTTCTTTCCCCAAAATATTTTCCAACTCTGATTTCATTTTAGCAAACCCAATTTTGTTGTCTTTCTTAAATATATCCTGTAATTGATGATAATGAAACCAGTAATTTATCCCCAACTTTTCTTTCCCTTTTAGTTTTCATTGTCCTTTTTCTTCAAGTAGATATTCCTTATAAGTTATCAGTTCCTTATTGTATGTTGGTTTTAACACTGCTTCCATTGGACACAGCCACAAAGGGAGTGGATTGCTGTGAGTTTTCCAGGCTGTATGACCACGTTCCAGAAGCATTCTGAAGTGTCCTATGGTGGAGAAACTTCTCAATGTGATGAGGTCAATTGCCAGAGTCCCCTTCTTTCAGGACACTTCTGTCTATTTCCAAACACGGAAGGCTATGCATGCATTACCTCCAGAAGTATTTTACCTCATGTGATAAGCTCAGCGGCTCTCCATGCTTGAAAAGAGGCTGAAGTGTCCTACGACTGGGAAATTTCTCAATGTAATAAGGTGATTAGTCAATAATCACAGCAACCATTCCCCATTTTGCTTGGGGATCAGTTGTGAATTGGTATTGCTAATTTCAGGTCGAATATGTTCCCAGCAAATAATGCAAAAAAGAGACTCAGGATTATGACTGAAACAAATGTAATGGTTTATTGAAATGCAATGTTGATTACAGAAAAGATAATGTAGAGTTTAATGTCCATGTGTGAATACTGGAACTCTGTCATCATTTAGCAAAACCAAAACAATGTAATGCACATAATTAAGGCAATGTACTGTAATTCGAAGATCAATGATCCAGATCCTAGCTGTTCTTATTGCAAACAGCCTTACGATTAAGTTGAAGAGAAACTCATAGCTACAAATTATATGTAAAAAGCCCATATAATCACTGATTTCTCCATATCCAACAAGAAAGAAGAAGGAAAGGAAAAAAGAAGGTAATTGAACAAGGGTAATTGAACAATGATGCAGGGAAGAAAAGGAAGAAAACAATAAGGAAGAAAACAATAGGAGGGGAAGAACACATTACTGGTAGATAGGCTCAATCAAGGAAGCCATGGTCCTGAGTTTCCAAGACCGGAGTAGGGCTCTTGATAACATGGTGACTGATATGTCTCTCATTCATAGTGCTGTCATAAGATGAGGTGAATTCGAAGGTAGTTAACCTTAAACAAAGGTCAAATTCCATAATGATTAGAAAGGGAGAAAAAGTGAGAGCAGCAAATTTTTAACTTTATTGAATGAGCCAGACTGTTCTACTACAGGAGAGTCTCACTTATCCAACATAAACAGGCTGACAGAACAATGGATAAGTTAAGATGTCGGATAATAAGGAGAGATTAAGGAAAAGCCAATTAATGTCAAATTACATTATAATTTTTAAAAATATTTATTATTTTAATTTATTTGCTGTACCCTTCTCAGCCCACAAGTGATTCAAGGCAGTTTACAAAGGCCCAACAACACAATACAATACATTTTAAAACAGTAACATACAATATAAAACCAAAACAAGATCAATAAAAACACCAATCATTACCGTCTCCTAGTTAAAACATTGTCCAGTCTCATCATCCAGTTGTTCCATTTTCCTATGTCTGTTACACTCTATTTCCTAACACTTGCTCAAACAGCCACGTCTTGACATTTTTCCGGAATGTTAAAAGGGAGGGGGCCAATATAATGTCCCTAGGAAGGGCGATCCATAGCCGAGGGGCACCACCGAGAAGGCCCTGTCTCTCATCCCCACCAAACATACTTGTGACAAAGGCGGGACCGAGAGCAGGGTCTCCCCAGATGATCTTATGGTCCTAGACATTGTGTTTCACAACAAATTGACAGAAAAAGCAGTCCAATACATGGTAACATTATGTAGTAATTGCTGTATTTACAAATTTATTACTAAAACATCACAATGTATTGAAACAGCTGTGGATATGGGTAGGAGGCAGACTGCGTTGGATAATACAGAACAATGGATGAGCAAAGGCTGGATAAGCGAAGGTTGGATAAACGAGACTCTACTGTATTTTGGAACTGAGTCCAGAAATAGATAGCAGAATCTGGGGAGAGGGTTGCTGTTATATTTCCCTATCCTATTGGTCTCAGAGTCTCTCACGGCTTCTGAGACCAATAGGATAGGGAAATATAACAGTAACCCTCTCCCCAGATTCTGCTATCTATTTCTGGACTCAGTTCCGTGAGAGACTTTGTATTTCTAGGGGCAAAGATTACTGCAGATGCAGACTGTGGTCAGGAAATCAGAAGACGCTTACTTCTTGGGAGGAGAGCAATGTCCAATCTCAATAAAATAGTAAAGAGCAGAGACATCACACTGGCAACAAAGATCCGCCTAGTCAAAGCCATGGTATTCCCTGTAGTAACCTACTGATGTGAGAGCTGGACCTTAGGGAAGGCTGAGCGAAGGAAGATAGATGCTTTTGAGCTGTGGTGTTGGAGGAAAGTTCTGAGAATGCCTTGGACTGCGAGAAGATCCAACCAGTCCATCCTCCAGGAAATAAAGCCCGACTGCTCATTGGAAGGAAGGATACTAGAGACAAAGTTGAAGTACTTTGGCCACATCATGAGGAGACAGCAAAGCCTAGAGAAGACAATTATGCTGGGGAAAGTGGAAGGTAAAAGGAAGAGGGGCCGACCAAGGGCAAGATGGATGGATGGCATCCTTGAAGTGACTGGACTGACCTTGAAGGAGCTGGGGGTGGTGACAGCTGACAGGGAGCTCTGGCGTGGGCTGGTCCATGAGGTCACGAAGAGTCGGACACGACTGAACGAATGAACAACAACATTGGTCTCAGAAGTGATATATGTTCATTTAATATAGAACATTGCAGTATTCTATTTCAAAGTAATCCACCTATATTATGGTTTCAGCATCCACTTTATCTGATTATCCTCTTGGCTGGTTTAATGATTTTTGTCCAGATATATATATATTTGCAAAAGCATGATGATTTGATGTGATCAAAACCAAGGTATCAGTGACTCTGAAAGACCAAATCCATGAATAAAATTGTGTGTTCTGCTCATCTTTTCATTAAGTTTCCTGTGAAATACAAAGGAATAACAAGAAAAAGTTGAATGAATTGATTTATTACACTACTGCTTTTAAACACATATCAAAATATAATCAAAATATAGAATCATATAATATAATATAATCAAAATATAGAAGGCATTGTTTTTATATACAAAGTATGTATCCTACTATAATGATTCTGAACACAAGAATTAACATGAAGCAGTGAAAACAATGAGATGCCTTTACTAAATGCTGAAAAGAAGCTGAAAATGCTACCAGTTATTTTAGTCCCATTGCTATAATTTTATGTTTTGAACTTTAGAGGAGCAGTTCTCAAAGTGTGCTCTGCGGAGCTCTTGGAGTTGAACTGAATGGCCTCTGGGGTTACTCTTCTGTTGTTGTTACTATTGTTGTTGTTGTTGTTGTTGTTGTTATTATTATTATTATTATTATTATTGCTAAAACTGGGTGGCCATCTGTTGGGGGTGCTTTCATTGGAGTTGGACTGGATGGCCCCTGGGGTATTCCACTGAAATATAGTTAAGTTTATGTTGGTTAAAATGGTTCGTTATTTGAAATCTTGTATTCTTTCTTTCTTTTTCTTTTTTTTTGTACTACAAATGAGATATCTGCAGTGTGCATAGGAATTTATGCATTTTTTCAATTAGTTCAAACAAACACTCTCCATCCATTTGCCATTGACCTGGCCTGTCTGTCAAATTTTTAAATGCAATGTGTCCAATAGTTTGCCCATGCCTATATACATACATTATATATTACATAACAAAATATAACAATATAATATACAATACAGGGTTAGTCAAAATGTATAGGCCAATAAGCCATTCAATTGAATGGCTTATTGGCCTATACATTTTGACTAACCCTGTATATAATCATTTCTTGGGGTTCCATGATAAAGTTTTGCTTCAAAAAGGGCTCTGCAGCTGAAAATGTTTGAGGACCCCTGACTCAGGGAGAAAGAAAGCCATAGGGTCACTGGATGGTGGGTGAAGAGGGACTAATCTGCAATATGAACATATGCAGAGTGCCTCCATTGCCAGATGCCTATCAGACTTCTGTTGCTTAATGCATGCTTGAGCATGAGTTGATCTGGAACCCCTTTTCCTACATGCCAACATAATGTATCCAACTCATATTGGTTACATAAAGTTCTAGTTATACCATGTAACCTAAAATATGGTATCAGACCATGCTATCATGGCAGAAAAGACATACCGGTATGCATTTTGGATAGACCAAATGTCCTTCGATACAACGTTGCCTGAACATGTAAGACAATGGATGTGGCTCAAAACCATCTTTGCAGGAAAATTCAACCATGTCCCTGGATTTCATATATAGTTTTTCGGTTTCTATCCATCTCAGCCGGATGTTATTGGGATTCATTTCTTCTACAGTTACTATACAAGGATCTAGAGGGGGAGAAAGACACACATATTTTTAATAGATTGATTGAACAGTGGAAGTTTCGGTTTCATGAAAGTATGTTAACAGAAATACGAACAACTTCTCATACAACAAACACTACATTTACAGAACACTTGCAAAGACTGTTTGAAATAAACAAAAAAAGTCAGTTCTCTACATTCACTAACATTAGAAGCATGGGATGTCCGTGAAACACAAATGCGTCATTCAGCAGCATTCTCATACCATGAAATCCATGTACTTTCACTTATATAACAGCCTGCAAAAAAAAAAAAGTGGAAGAGTAAAGTATTTCCCCATACCTATACATACTGGCAATTCTGTCCAATTACCATTCGCACAATGTACTTCCGGTGATCCTCTCAAAACATAGAAACTTTGGCATTTGTATGTCACCATTTCTCCTGCTGAATAATCTGCTTTAAGAAGCTCCAAAATATCTCCATGTAGAATGGCAGGTGGGCGACCACATCGCATTTCAGGATCTACAATGATATATTTGATTATGGAATAAGTGTATTATAGTATTCCTATACATCCTGGTAAAGTAGTACAATGTCTAATCCAGGGATCAAAAGAAATGATATACCAGAAAGCAAATATTTATCCATTAAGAACTGCCAACTGTCATTTTCTGCTCTCCTTTTTCATACAAAGAAATGGAAAGAACAGATCCTAGGTTATACACCTGTAAACTTTAAAAAAGATGAATAGCAGCTAATAAATAGTGAGGTCATCTTGACCTCTCTACCTCATTATGTGGATAATGGGAGGTGGAGTCCAATCAATTCAATATACATACTTATACTGGTAATATAAACAGATGCAAGCATATTTGATTTTGAAACAAATATATTTAAAAGGAGAATTGAAACATTGCAGGGCCATATGGAAAACATCATGGGTGAAGACTAGGGCTGGGCGGTTTTGTTTCGTTAATTCGTAATTCGTTAAAAATTCGTTATTTTTTTTGTTAACGAAGCGATAACGAACCATTCTGGAGCAACTTAAAAACGAAACGAATTTTTCAATTCTTTTCGTAAATGCTTCGTATTTCGTTATGTATTCGTTTTGTTATTGGTTTGAGGTCGTTTCGTTATTATTTCCGCATGTCTGGGGCAAGTTTTATAGTTGTTTTTTCTTAATTAGTGAAAAAAATTATAATATCACACCAACAGTCAACAACAGAGGGAGAAGGAAGCTTCAGAAGTTTTTTAGCGTATTGCGCGATCGCGGCCGCCATTAACGAATCGATTCGTTATTGTTTCGTTATTGTTTTGTAATTTTTTTACCATTTACGAAATTTTGTAAATATCGAACTTTTTTAAAGGAAAATTTCGGAATTCTTTTAAATATCGAAACGTAAAAAACCCCAAAAAACGATTTTAGAAACAATTTTTTCCGTTGTTACCCAGGCCTAGTGAAGACTACTGGAGCAGAATATTACAGTTGATTGAGGATGTAATAGGCTTACAAGTCAATGCTTATAAAAGGAAAAAAAACTCTGAAAAAAATTCAGAAAGCTCTGAAAGAATGTGTGCTTTGCTCCTTAAATGGCCATAACACCCATTTAGCCATCAAATCTATTCACCTTTGCTAAAATAAACGTGGTTGATTTGCATAGATAATAGCATTTTTGTGCATAAAACAGCATTTTCTGCACAGAAATTAGTGTTCTTGCATTCAGGCCCGTAGCCAGGATTTTGTTTTGGGGGGGGGGTGAGTTTATGGGGGGGGGGGCTGAGTCTGAGTGAAAGAGGGTCTAGCCTAGCAAACCTTTTGTATCATTACCCCAATACCCCCATGCATATGGGATATATTGAGTATGGTGATAAGATCATGATATGAATAAACATAACAGTTTAAATAATGCACCAGTAAGGCCTTTTCGCGAACCACCATGAGAATTTGGGGGGGGGGGGGGCTGAAGCCCCTCAAGCCCCCCCCCCCCCCCAGCTACATGCCTGCTTGCATTGAAATCATATTTTCCAGCATAAAACACTTTTTTCTTGTGCAAATAAACAGAAATGCACTGTGAATAGTCTTAAAAAACAGTATGGATTTTGAATTCTTCCTTGACATTATTCATTGCAACCTTTGAGAAGAATTACAATCTTTGCTATTCAGATCGGCATTGCTTACACATCAGTGGAGCTTTCCCTTCTATCACTAGAACATGGGATTTGCTATTTTTAACTTCTAACTTTTAACTTTTTAAAGTATCCCTCTTTTTCACCACTTTTTCATTGACAGAAAAGGGATAAGTTGCTGTGAGTTTTCCGGGCTTTAAGACCATGTTCCAGAAACATTATCTCCTCACATTTCACCCACATCTATAGGAGCCCCCAGTGGCACAGTGGGTTGAACCCCTGTGTCAGCAGGACTGAAGACCGACAGGTCGCAGGTTCAAATCCGGGGAGAGGCGGATGAGCTCCCTCTATCCAGCTCCTCATGCGGGGACATGAGGGAAGCCTCCCACAAGGATGATAAAAACATCAAATCATTCAGGCGTCCCCCAGGCAACGTCCTTGCAGACAGCCAATTCTCTCACATCAGAAGTGACTTGCAGTTTCTCAAGTCGCTCCTGACATGACAAAAAAAAACCCACATCTATGGCAGGCATACTCAGAAGTTGTGAGGTCTGTTGAAAACTAGGCAAGTGAGGTTTATATATTTGTGGAAAGTTTATGGTAGGAGAAAGAACTCTTGTCTGCCCGAAGCAAGTCTGAATGTATTGTCGAAGGCATTCATGGCCGGAATCACTGGGTTGTTGTAGGGTTTTTTTGGGCTATATTGCCATGTTCTAGAGGCATTTCTCCTGACGTTTCACCTGCATCTGTGGCAAGCATCCTCAGAGGTAGTGAGGTCTGTTGGAACTAGGCAAAAGGGTTTATATATCTGTGGAATAACCAGGGTGGGACAAAGGACTTTTGTCTGCTGGAGCTAGGTGTGAATGTTTCAACTGACCACCTTGATTAGCATTTGATTGCCTGGCAGTGTCTGGAGCAATTTTTTGTTGAGAGGTGATTAGTAGGGCTGGGCAGTTTCGTTTCGTTAATTTGTAATTCGTTAAAATTCGTTATTTTTTTGTTAACGAAGCGATAACGAACCATTCTGGAGCAGCTTAAAAACGAAACGATTTTTTCAATTCGTTTCGTATATGCTTCATATTTCGTTATGTATTCGTTTCGTTATTGGTTTGAGGTCGTTTCGTTATTATTTCCGCATGTCTGGGGCAAGTTTTATAGTTGTTTTTTGTTTAATTAGTGAAAAAAAATTATAATATCACACCAACAGTCAACAACAGAGGGAGAGGGAAGCTTCAGAAGTTCCCCCTGTCCCATTTGGAGGTTTTTTAGTGTATTGCGCGGTCGCGTCCGCCATTAACGAATCGATTCGTTATTGTTTCGTTATTGTTTCGTTATTGTTTTGTAATTTTTTTACCATTTACGAAATTTCGTAAATATCGAACATTTTTTTTAAAAAAATTCGGAATTCTTTTCAATATCGAAACGCAAAAAACCCCAAAAAACGAATCGATTTTAGAAACAAATTTTTCCGTTGTTACCCAGGCCTAGTGATTAGATGTCCTTTTTTGTTTCCTCTCTGTTGTTGTGCTGTTCTAATTTTAGAGTTTTTTTTAATTCTGGTAGCCAGATTTTGTTCATTTTCATGGTTTCCTTTCTATTGAAATTGTCCACATGCTTGTGGATTTCAATGGCTTCTCTGTGTAGTCTGACATGGTGGTTGTTGGAGTGATCCAGCATTTCTGTGTTCTCAAATAATATGCTGTGTCCAGGTTGGTTCATCAGGTGCTCTGCTATGGCTGATTTCTCTGGTTGAAGTAGTCTGCAGTGCCTTTCATGTTCCTTGATTCGTGTTTGGGCAATGCTGCGTTTGGTGGTCCCTATGTAGACTTGTCCACAGCTGCATGGTTTACGGTAGACTCCTGCAGAAGTGAGAGGATCCCTCTTGTCCTTTGCTGAACGTAGCATTTGTTGGATTTTCTTGGTGGGTTTGTAGATTGTTTGTGTGTTGTGTTTCCTCATCAGCTTCCCTATGCAGTCAGTGTATGTATGGCAAGAACACTTTTCCTCTGGGTGGATCTTTGTCTTTATTCTCGTGGCTTGTTCTTGGTCTTGCAGCTCTTCTGATGTCTGAGGTGGAGTATCCATTGGCCTGGAGAGCCCAGTTGAGGTGGTTCAGTTCATCTTGGAGGAGGTGGGGTTCGCAGATTCTTTTTGCACGGTCTGCCAAGGCTTTAATGGTGCTTCTTTTTTTACTTGGGTGATGGTTGGAGTTTTTATGTAGATATCTATCTGTGTGTGTGGGTGTTTTGTAAACGGTGTGACCCAATTGTTGATCTGGTTTATGGATGACTAGGACATCTAGAAAAGGCAGTCCCCTTTCATTTTCTTTTTCCATGGTGAATTGGATGTTTGGGTGGATGCTGTTGAGATGGTCCAGGAACCTGTTTAGTTCTTCCCCATGGCTCCAAATGGTGAAAGTGTCATCCACATATCTGAACCATATAGTGGACTTTTTTTGTGGCTGTTTCCAGGGCTTGTTTTTCAAAGTGTTCCATGTAGAAATTAGCTGTGACTGGGCTGAAGGGGCTCCCCATAGCTACTCCATCTTTCTGTTCATAGAATTCATTGTCCCACTGAAAGTAGCTGGTGGTGAGGCAATGGTGAAATAGAGCTGTGATGTCTTCTGGGAACCTCTGGTTGATTAGTGCAATGGTGTCTGCTACTGGGACCATGGTAAATAGAGACACCACATCGAAGCTGATCAGTTTATTGTTGGTATTTAGCTTGAGATTGCTGATTTTTTTTCTATGAAGTGGGCTGAGTCCTTGATGTAATGTATAGGTAAAGGTAAAGGTAGTCCCCTGACATTAAGTCCAGTCATGTCTGACTCTGGGGTGTGGTGCTCATCTCCATTTCTAAGCCAAAGAGCCAGTGTTGTCTGTAGACACTGCCAAGGTCATGTGGCCGGCATGACTGCATGGAGCGCCGTTACCTTCCCGCCAGAGCGGTACCTATTGATCTACTCACATTTGCATGTTTTCGAACTGCTAGGTTGGCAGAAGCTAGGGCTGACAGCGGAAGCTCACGCCGCTCCCCGGATTCGAACCTGCAACCTTTTGATCAACAAGCTCAGCAGCTCAGTGCTTTAACCCACTGCGCCACTGGGGAGTCCTTGATGTAATGCATAGTGAGCCCAATATGGCTTTGTAACTGTGCAGCAAGAAATTTTGCTAATGTCCAGCATTTCTGTGTTCTCAGATAATATGTTATGTCCACGTTGGTTCATCAGGTGCTCTGCTGTGGCTGACTTCTGTGGTTGAGTTAGTCTCCAGTGCCTTTCATATTTCTTGATTTGTGTCTGGATGCTGTGTTTGGTGGTCCCTATGTAGACTTGTCCACAGCTGCATGGTATACGGTAGACTCCTGCAGAGGTGAGAGGATCCCTCTTGTCCTTTGCTGACATCTCCCAACAAAGGATTCCCTCAGGCAGGAAGCAACCAGGCTTTGAAGTTGTAAGTCTATTCAATGCTAATCAAGCTGGCCAATTGCAACATTCACACGTGTCTCAAATAGACAAGAGTTCTTTCTCCCACCCTGGACATTCCACAGCTATATAAATCCCACTTGCCTAGTTTCCAGCAGACCTCACAACCTCTGAGGATGCCTGCCATAGATGTGGGTGAAACCTCAGGAGAGAATGCTTCTGGAACATGGCCATACAGGCTAAAAAACTCACAACAACCCAGTGATTCTGCCCACTAAAGTCTTTGACAACACGAAAGAAGGCTAATGAGGAAATATTAGAATAGTACATAACATTTTTTATCAGCAGTGCTGAGAATTCTCCATTTTGAAGCACCCTGACTTATGTCACCTCTCCCAATTACATTTTGACATATATATATATATGTCAAATACACACACACACACACACAATTCTACTAGATAAGATGGTATTTAGAAATCTTGTTAGACTCATGGTCACATTTTAACAGGCAACCTCTGGGATTCAAAGGAGCTAATCTGGGTGAACTAGCTTGTAATAGAGTTTCATTTTGACCTGGCAGTTCAAGGCTTGAAGGAGAGCTGGGAGTAGAAGGGAGAATAAACTGCACTGTCAATAAAATGTTTGTGCTGTTTTCATAGCTTCTAAAGGTGGAGTGGAAGGTTAAACAGTATTTATATATATATATATATATATATATATATATATATATATATATATATGTTGGAATATTCAGTATAACATTGAATTCTTTGCACTAGAATGCTGCTAAATGAAACTTTTTTTCATAATGTATACCCCTACAACTTCCTCTTTAAATGGAATATCCCCGTTTCTCTTCATATCTTACCATCTTGGGAAATGCAGCATATCAACAGAAGACACAGGACAAAACAGAGCAGCCAGTTCCTCATAGTCCTGAAGGACGTTCCCAGATCTGCCAAACAAGATCTTCTTTTTCAAGTACACATACACTCCAAAGGTCTTTTATTTTATTATATTTTCTAACCTGATGTAATTGGTTATTTGTTGTTGTTTTTGGCAACCTGACCATGACGTTACTGGAATTGTGATCACAAACTTGAAATGGGATGATGAAACTTTCAGTAAAGTTGCTGAGTTTTGTGGTGCAGTTCTGGAATCGGTGATCAAAGTACTAACTTAAGGTTGTACATGAATGTCTTCAACCCAAAGTACAGGAGGTCACTGCAATGGGAGGGGTTAAAGAGGGGAAAAGGTGTGAAGGGGAGCAATTATTGTAGGCATTGTTCCTTTCGTTAATAGTTTGAAAATGTTATTTCCTGTTTCATTGCATGGTCTTTACTTTGAAAGTAGTTGTTTTACTCCAGGAGCAGGGAAAAGCAAGCAGAGGAAATTTGCAAATTCATGCTTCTCCCATTTCTAACTCGTTTCTCTAGGTTTAAAACTGGCTGGCTTTTCTGGCTCGAGACAGAAGCGGAGCAAATTCATGCTTCTCCCATTTATAACTCACTTCTCTGGCTTGAGCAGAGGCCAGGGACCAGAAGCGGGGGGGGGGAGCTAAATCATTGAACCATTTCCGACTCACTTCATGAATCGTAACACAAATTGCAAAAAAGCTTTGGAAGGGTAAAGGGACTTCCGGGTTTTCTTAAAAACTTCAAAATTGTTTCAAAAAGGATTTTTCCCAACTTTATTCCGAGTAACGAAGATTCCGACTGGACCTAACCATGTCTAATAGATAGATTTGGGGACGGGGATGTAGGGGAAGCAATCATACGAAGGATTTTTATTTGATCTTGATTAAAAATATAATGTATGCAATATGAAAGTTAAAAAAGTTTTTTAACCAACCAGGGATCAAATATTTGTATTAGCAAAGCAAACAGTGCAATCTGAGATATGTCAAATTCAGACATGAATTCCGATGCTTATCTCCAATAAGTATGCATGTTTCAAGCCTAAATTATACTGTGGTTGTTTTGCAGCAGTAAAGAAAATATTTTTTATTTTAAAAAAATCACTTTTTAACTGGTGCTTTTTATTTTATTTTTCAAAATATACATCTTACAAAGAAAAGTATCTATTTAAATTATATACGGCTACTGTATTCTTTAGCCTGTTAAAGTCCATTTTGCCTCTAGACCAGTGGTTCTCAACCTTTCTAATGCAGTGACCCCTAAATACAGTTCCTCATGTTGTGGTGACCCCCAACCATAAAATTATTTTCATTGCTACTTCATAATTGTAATGTCGCTCCTGTTATGAATCGTAATGTCAATATCTGATATGCAGGTTGTATATGTCAGTATCTGATATGCAGGCCCAAATTTGAATACTGCTGGGGTTGGGGCGGGGGGGGGGGGGAGTTGTAGTTGATGGGATTTATAGTTCACCTACAATCAAAGTGCATTCAGAACTCCACTAATGATGAAATTGAACTAAACTTGGCATACAGAACTCCATTACAAATAGAAAATACTGGAAGGATTTGATGGGAATTGAGTTTTGGAGTTGTAGTTCACCTACATCCAGAGAGCACTGTGGACTCAAGCAATGATAAATCTGGGCCAAACTTGGCATGGATGCTCATTATGGCCAAACGTGAACAGTGGTGGAGTTTGGTGAAAATAGACATTGACATTTGGGAGCTATACTTGCTGGGATTTACAGTTCAACTGCAATCAAAGATATTCTGAACCCCACCAATGATAAAATTGAGCCAAACTTACCACACAGACACCCCATGGTCCTGCGACCGGCTCAGGGATCCCGACGATGGCGAAAGCAGGAGGCGGGTGAGGAGGCTTGGCGTGACGCTAGGCCTCACGCCGGGTCCCCCTCGCCCGCCTCTCGCCCTCACCGAATGGCGAAAGCGGGAAGCAGGCGAGGAGGCTTGGCGCGACGCTAGGCCTCGCGCTGGGTCCCCCTCGCCCGCCTCTCGCCCTCGCCGAATGGCAAAAGCGGGAGGCAGGCGAAGAGGCTTGGCACGACATTTCTGGTTCTTCTGAAGCTGAATTGGAGGGCCTTACAGTTTTGCAGCAGTAAAGAAAACAACTTTTGCAAATAGGTGCTTTTTATTTTATTTTTCAAAATACACAAACATTTTACAAACAAAAAGTAACTACTGAAATTATATACAGCTACTGTATTCTTTAGTCTGTTAAACCCCATTATGAGTTCACACTCACAGTACGTGCATTTATTTTTTTCCCCTTTCAATACATTTGCTTGTTTCGAAATTTACAATGGGCTTCCTATAACTTCACCCTTTACAAATACTGGAGTTATGTTTTCTAAAAATGACATGTCTGTTAAAATGTTCACAGTCCATTAAAAGTAGCTGTGTATAATCTTTGAAAAATGTGTTTGCAAAAATCTAGAGTAATTTTAAGCTATTGAAGATAATTAAGCTATCTTTTCTGACGATGGCATGCTCATTCAAAATCTTCCTTGTACACTTCTCCCATTCCTTATATTCACACCTGTAAAATACAAAGTGAACAGGTAAGATTACAAGCACAGATAACTATTTGTTAAGTGGATAATTCTTAATATAAAACAGGGCAGTGTTTAATGTGATTCACAAATTGTTTCAAAATAATGCTGTATACACAAATGATAGTATAGAGTGCTGTTGTAGTACAGCATGATAGTAATGTTACTACTACTGGTAGAAGGGAGAAGAGGGCTGCGCAGGTGTTGGAGGAGCAGCAGCAGTGAAAGCGGATTAGAGACATATTCATGGCTCCAACTGATTCCGAGTCCTTCGAGGGTTTCTCAGATTGTGAAATGGGGGAAGGAGAGGAAAGCAGGGGAGTTAAGCGGGCTACTCGAGAACAAGAATCAGATGAGGTGATCCAAAGGAAGCGTATCCGTGATTTACTTAGCGCTCCAACAGAAGATGAAGACTTTGTGGGTTTTGAAAGGAGTGATGGGACTGGGAGTGACATGGGGAGGAGGATGCTTTAGACTGGACCCGTGTGCAGGAGATTAGGGACATCTGTACTCAGCCTACATCCAGTGATGACTTTGAGGGGTTTGCAGAGGACTTTCAAGACTTAGGAAGGCCTAAGTCTTGAAAGATGCTGGCAAAGGTGGGAGATGGGCATCAGTGCTCAGTTGCAGGGAATGGGGCAGCTGAAAGTGATGATGAAAGGGTGGGGAGCAGTTCATCCTCTGATGAGGAGTTATAGGATATAAGTTGGTTTGAAATCAATGGGTCTTTGCAGAAGGCAAAGTGTTTTATCGGGTTTGGATCTTTGTTACTGTCATTACTCTCAAGCTTGGGTCCTTGTACTACAGATCTCCGTGTTTCCATGACTTCTGGCTGGAACTCCGTAAGTGCTGACTTCAACCTCCCCTTTGACTCTGGACTGTGTTTTGACAACGACTTTGCTTTTTGGACTGCTTCATCTCATTTTGGACATGCCTGGACTTCAGACTGTTTTTGGACTTCAATTTTGCATGCTCCCACCTTGTTTTCTTGTGCTTTTTGGACCTTTTGAATTTTAAGCAGATTGCTGTAACTTTTTGTTATCCCAGATTATACTCCGGTATAATCCAGATTATATTTAAGGTGGGGTTTTTGCTTAGCGGTTGCTATAGACTCTTAGTTTGTGCTAGAGGCACTGAGTTAAGTGTCTCTAAGCCTTTTTTGTGTTTAATAAACATTTGTTTGGACCTTTTTTTACTGTGTTACGCGTTCTTGAGGCTTCTGGGTACTATAAGTTGGTTTCAATATCTAGACATGTTAAGGCAACTATATTAGGGCTCTCTTTTTATTAACAAGAAATAGCCTTTGAAAGAAAGGCATCAATTTTTAAATGGTTGAGGTAGAATCTTATAATTGGAAAAGAATACAAGGGCCATCCAGTCTACTCCCCAGCCACACAAGCATCCTGTATGAATCACTGCTGACATTAAATGTTTTCAAATTTTGATATCTTTCTACCTATTTTGATGAACAATTAATTTAGATCAGTGGTGCATACTATCCCCTAATCATCAAATTAAGTGTAGCATGCAAAAATCACATGCCTGTAGTTTTAAACTGTAGCATAGGTAAATGCTACTACAGGCGTGTAAATGTAAATCTCCCTTAATTTAATTCATTTCCACAAAAATTAAATATTATTAAAGTGTTCTCTTTCCTGGGGAACATTATATAAGTTTTTGTTTCATGTTCAAATTTTAACATTGAGGTTGTTTTAATAAAAAACATTGCTAAACAATGTTTTGTACAAATTTGCTGAATGTTGAGCAAAAACAAACAAGATTAGCTTGTGCAAAACGATAATCTCTATGCCAAAAACCTCTTGTGTCTTTTTCCTATTATTGTTATTGATTTTCTAAAAAAAATAATCAATCTGTTTACTGTCCTAAAGGAGGAAATAAATCAATAAATATTGCAAGGCAACTGAGACTTTTTTTGTGAAGTGTTTTCAGATAAATCATCATTTTTACTGAGGATAAACACTTTAATATTCTTTTTTATTTTTATTAATTATTTAACACAAAGAATCTCATATATAATTAGAAAATATACATTCAAAAATAATGAAACGTGTCTAGATCTGTATGCAGATGGCAACTTGTACAAAATAAGTATAACATACTTCACCATTCACTTGAGTTTAAGACATTTTCAAAGGAAAATCCATGCAAACTATTCCTAACTAGAACTGTTTCCATCTAGATAACAGCAATAGTGCCATCAGCTACTTCTCTCCCTCCCTCCCCATATCGTATGCACCAAAAAAATAAATAAATCCCAATGTATCTTTTTTTAAAGGAAATTACTTAATCTTCTTTACATTCCTATGATAGGTCTAAGATGCAAAAAGGATGGCCAAGTCAATCAACAAAAGACATACTGATGAAACATATATCTATTCACAATGCTAAAGTAATAAGAAAAATGTTATTTATGTCTCTATTAGGGCTGAGCAATCAATTAAAATGTTTTAAAATTCATTACAAACTTAGGAATTCCAGTGTTTCATTTCTAAAATGTTTCTAAAGTATCAATTTCATTACTATAAAGAGAGTAACGAAATTTTGTTACTTGTTCATTATAAAAATTTTGCAAGTGGGGAAAATTTAGGGGCTCTTTTCTCCCTCATTTTTACATCTATTGGGGTGAAACTTGCTACAATGGTAGAACACATTAACCACTATAAGCCCATAAAATTTCAGAATATTTTACTTATCCATGGATTTTGGGGGAAAATTAAAGTTTTTATAAACAATATCTTTAACAAAAACTACAAGAGCTATCTCCTTGAATTTTCTATAAAATAACACAAAATAACAGGGTATCATTTCCCCCAACTTTCAGAAATAGTCATACGTCTACTGATTTTAGGGAATTTCAATTTTTGACAATTTTTTTTTTAAAAAAGTCAGAACAGCTATCTCATTGAACACCTTGCCTTTAAAAACAATATACTTACATATCATTCACATCGTGGGTATTCAAATGTGCCATTGACACATCGTACTCTGAATTGGGAAAGAGGCACAACTGGATAGCCCCGTTTACATGTAAATTCTGTTATATCCCCATCTTTGGAATATATTTTTTCATCCCATGACCACCTCAGCCTTATATTGTTACGTTCCATGTCTTCCTCACTTGCTGTACATGGCTCTACAGAAAAACACAGTTTATTAAAGTTTTTATAAATAGTAAAAGCGCAAGACTGAAATATTCAGAGCATATAGCCAGAAATACATAATAAAAGCACAGTTCTTTTATGAAAAAAATCACCAAAAAGTAGAAAGAGATGTAGTGATATCTAAGATTGGTCAAAAATGATTGCTTCAAGAGATTAGAAAAATCGTGTTAATATATAGGATTGCTTTTAGCTTGTCACCTGTTAAAATAAATACATTTTGGCCTCCCACAAAACATCAGGGGGGAAATTAACATTTCTGTATTTCCCAAAAAAGTTGACAAGAAGGGTATGGACTCCCCTGTGAATGTTGTGCAGTTGATGGTGGTTGATATTGTGCCATGCCTAGCAGTTGGTGGTGGTTAGTATATATAATACTTGGTAACAGGTAATATAGGATCATGATTAGTGGGGTGATGATGCTGCAAAAGTTATGGAAGGGGTTAATCTCCCCTCAGGTTCTATAGGTCAGAGTAATCTGTCTGTAAGGTAGCAGCAATCAGGGTATAGGATACAGCTGTGATCAGCTACATAAAAAGAGCCTGGCTAGAGGATGCTTTTTGAGAAGAAAAGTATCTTATACTTGGCTGTGGGTGCTTGTAGTTCCCACCCCCCCCCCCCCAGATTGATGGATGGTGTTATTCCTAACCTGTTTTCTGAACTCTTGTGCTATAACTTGAACCATGGTGATAATCTTATTGTGAATTCTGTTGCTCTTATATCTTGTCATGGACCTTGAGGTAACTTGAATCCTTGGACTGACTCTTGATTATGACTTTTGTCTGTCCCTTGAACTCTGGATTATCTGGCTTGATCTTTGGAACTACCACTACTATGCTTTGTACTCTTGAACCTTAGATCATTACTTTGTGAACACTTGGTGTTTGATTCTTGGACTGCAACCTTGACTACTGTTTCTTCTTGGTCCTGAACTAGCGTGTGACTTCAGCTGTGTGCTATCTTTATGTTTGAACATGGACCTGGAAATGGCAAAGTGTTTAAGTTACTGTTGTAAGTAAAATATTTCTGATACAAGTCTGGTGTTATTTGATTAAACTCTGCCTGCATACCGGCAGAACCCTGCATCCGTACAGAATGAATTACAGGATCACATACACAAGAGAAATCGACCCTTTTCATCCCAGCTAAATCCCAAGTTGGTATGCTCAACCATAGATCAAATCTAGATCAAAGATCAAATCAGCTGTTTTATATTGTCGAAGGCTTTCATGGCCGGAATGACTGGGTTGCTGTAGGTTTTTTTGGGCTATATGGCCATGGTCTAGAGGCATTCTCTCCTGACGTTTCGCCTGCATCTATGGCAAGCATCCTCAGAGGTAGTGAGGTCTGTTAAAACTAGGAAAAAGGGTTTATATATCTGTGGAATGACCAGGGTGAGACAAAGGACTCTTGTCTGCTGGAGCTAGGTGTGAATGTTTCAACTGACCACCTTGATTAGCATACAATGGGCTGACTGTGCCTGAAGCAAACTTTTGTTGAGAGGTGATTAGATGGCCCTGATTGTTTCCTCTCTGTTGTTGTGCTGTTGCAATTTTAGGAAAAGTGTTTTTGCCATGCATCAAGGGAACCACTGACTGCATAGGGAAGCTGATGAGGAAACACAACATACAAACTATCTACAGACCCACCAAGAAAATCCAACAAATGCTACATTCAGCAAAGGACAAGAGGGATCCTCTCACTTCTGCAGGAGTCTACCGTATACCATGCAGCTGTGGACAAGTCCACATAGGGACCACTAAACGCAGCACCCAAACACGGATCAAGGAACATGAAAGGCACTGCAGACTACTTCAACCAGAGAAGTCAGCCATAGCTGATGAACCAACCTGGACATAGCATTTTACTTGAGAACACAGAAATGCTGGATCACTCTCACAACCACCATGTCAGACTACACAGAGAAGCCATTGAAATCCACAAGCATGTGGACAATTTCAACAGAAAGGAGGAAACCATGAAAATGAACAAAATCTGGCTACCAGTATTAAAAAAACTCTAAAATTGCAACAGCAAAACAACAGAGAGGAAACAATCAGGGACATCTAATCACCTCTCAACAAAAGTAGATGTAGTTGAGAGCCTTTACTAAAAGGAGAGCTTCCTCTATATTCCCAATAATAGTAAACAAAATCAGGTTTCCCAATGGAATTAATAGTGTCATCTGCAGGAGAAACTCTCCGGCTCAGTCCCACTGAATTTCCAATGAGAATGGAAATGGAGACAGATTGAGAGAATCCCTTCTGGTAGGGATTCAACATGCTTCATAAGTAAATACATAGGGCTACAATTATGATAGTTCAGTGACATGGGGAACCCAAAAACACAAATTCTATAAATCCAAGAACTATTTAATAGAAAGCCCCACATTGCTATTTATCTTTCTGTACAAAGGAGAAATACAAACTATGGTATAAATCCCATTTTCCCCACACAGACCAGGATTACAGAAGTAATCAAAACTCTTTGTGAGAAATATAGAAGGCATATGAAGGCAGCTTAATCTGTGTATGTCTTACACTAAGAAGGAATCTTTACTACTGGTATATGACCTGCAACAGCTTTTCCAACTCCATAATTCTGAATGCATTGTATTGAATACTTGTAACATGAAATAGTTATAAGTATATGCTTATATTATGTAAAATTCATATTTTTAATTGACTAGATAAATCTCTTAAAGCCACGACACAGACATGAATTTTACTTTTTTCTATATTCGACAAGATCTATACCACTAAATGTTATGAAGTCTTGAGATTATTCCCATACCTATGCACTTTGGGGTGTCTGACCAACGGCCATTTTGACAACGTACTACTGCATTTCCGTCCATGTTGTGGTAACGTTGGCATTTGTATGTCACATATTCACCCGATTTATATTCTTGTTTTACAAGATCAGTAATATCTCCATTTTCAATAGAAGGTGGACGATCACATTTTCCTGTATTAACTTTAGAAAAGAATTGAACAATGAATCAGAAAGCAGCATTTTTTCTCAGTATGTATTTTTTTTCTGGTGTGAAAATCACTTATAGTTTATAAACTTTCTGATTTCAGAAATGCATGAATTAAAACAATAGAGATGTGTAGAATTGGTAGAGTGTCACTTTTGGAGTTTGTTTTGCAAATTGGAAAATAAGCTTGCAATGTGCTTCATACATTGTGCCGATGTGAACGGACATGATCAGAGATTGCTGTGTATATATTTTGTAAATAATGATAAAGCACTGCTTTCATTGAAAGCTGAATTGATGAGTCTGGTGTTTTTCCAACTTTATGCCTTCAAGAAGAGCTTGCAAGGTTGAAGCAGCTGAGTTAAGAATGGTGACTTATCTCAACTTTTCCTGACATTTTCCCTCAGTACATACATTATGGTTGCAAACGCTATGAGAATGTATATCCTTCCCCCATTACAAATATGAAAAAGGAAAATAAGGGAAAACACTTGCCCAAAGACATATTTTTCATTTTTAACAATGGAAACCAAACCATGTGTGTTTGTTAATGAATAATGAACAATCAATTACAACAACAACAACAAGAAGTGATGATTCTCATTATTATTAAGAGTTCAGAAAGACCACATAGTTGCTTTTGTGTACATAGGATTTCAACAAGTCTGCGTTTGTTCACCTGTTTACTCCCAGTGTTTATCTTATTCCTAACCGGTGTTGAAGATTAGTTTTAGTACCTATTATATATTAGTTTTAAGTAATAGCAAAAACATAGAATAGTATTAGTATCAGTGCTTGCAATACTTCTACTTTTTTCTGGCCATTCTTTTATTTAGCTCGGAACACTTGGAATTCTTGCCCAGGACAATTAAGCTCTGCCGTTTCATTTATAACCACCACTTTCATAAAGCTGTTAAGGCTCACTGATAGGATTCAGCCTGATCCAGTTTTCATAGAATTTGTGTGCATTTGTAGGTCTCTAAGACTGGAAATGAAAGGGCTGCCAATCTTTATTCAATTTATAAAGTTGATTTCTGACAAATATATATTTTTGTGGGAGGAGGGGGAAACAGAACATGTTAGATGTAGGGAATATGAACTTCCCTAAATATCTAACTTAATGTTTAATTTCTGAGCATTTGGATTGCACATACAGTTGCATCGATTGTCCATGCATGAGTGTTATCACAAACCAGGAAGTTTCTATTACCAGTAGTCTCCAATTCTATGCATAAGAGAAAAGTCAAGCTAACTGTTTCAAAACATGATATGATGTCAAGAATCAGTAATGAAGTAGGCTTGATATCTTGGATTCTTCCACATCCATTAATTATAGATTTCCAACTTAAATGTTTGAATAATCCAGCCAAGATATAACATCTCAAGCATATTTACTTAGGATATCCAAATTTAACCTTAAATGCAATTTTTTCAATCAACACACACTCAATCAACACACATTTATCAACCAAAAATAGGCAGACAACCCATTAGTACTTTATACTAAGGCCTTCGCCATATCAGCACTTTAACAATTTTATAACACAGAAGGGAAGGCAAGACATGTACCAGGGCAAGAGGGAGTTCCATGGAGTCAGTGTTTTCCATCCCTTTACATCAGTGGTTCTCAACCTGTGGGTCCCTAGATGTTTTGGCCTTCAACTCCCAGGAATCCTAACAGCTGGTAAACTGGCTGGGATTTCTGGGAGTTGTAGGCCAAAACACCTGGGGACCCACAGTTTGAGAACCACTGCTTTACATCATAGTATTCAGAGATGTAGAAGAAGGTTGAGATGACCCAGGGGACGTGAGAGAATTCTCACAGCTCATGGGCTCAAGTAGTCCAGGCAACCAAGGTGGCAGGCCCTCCAAGCTGAAAGTCCAGGTTGGTGAATGGAAAAAAAAACCAGATTTAATCTTGGATGAGCATGCAGACCTGGCCTGCATTACCCTGACCTGGCTGGATGGGTGTGTGTGTGTGTGTGTGTGTGTGTGTGTATGTGCAAATCTCTCCCAACTTTGCCCACCAGTTTTCAGTGTGCAGCAGCAGGCCAGATCTGGGGGTGGGGAGGAGGAGTCGCAGTGATCTATCGAGACTCCATTGACCTGGTCAGGTGTCCAGTCCCAAAGTCAACCACATTCCAGAGTGCCTATCTAAGAGTGAGTGGCCAGGTAGGCCTTTTGGTGTAGTGTTCACCCTGCTACACAACAGTCTCCCTGCCTGAGCTATGTGGGGTGGTCTCAGGCTGGTGTTGTAGTCCTAATGGTAGTAGTGATGGGGGAGTTCAACATCCACACCAAGACCTCCCTGTTAAGAGTGGCTCAGAACTTCATGGCTGCCATGACAACTATGGGTCTGTCCCAAGTGGTTTCTGACCCAACCCATAGCACTGGTCTTCTGTTCAGAGTGGGATGATAGTGATGGTATTGTCAAGGAACTGTCCACAGTTCCTTTGTCATGGACTGATCACTACCTGGTCAGGTTTAGTCTCACTGGGACTCTAAATCTCTGCAGGGGTGGAGGGCCAATCAAGAAGGAGTGCTCCAGGAGGCTTATGGATCCAGATCGATTTATGACGTCTCTTGGGGATTTTCCTGCCTCTTTGGTAGGTGATTTTGTTGAAGCTCTGGCAAGACTTCTGGAACACAGAGGGTAGCCAGGGTAGTTGGCACAATCACTCTCAAACATCTTCTTTCACAAAGAAGAGCCGAATCAGCTCCCTGGTTCTCTAGGGAACTGATGGGGATTAAGCAATTGAAATGGAGACTAGAGCAGTGTTGGTGTACATCTCGCAACGAATCTGACCAAGCATGATCTAGAGCTCATTTAAAAGTCTACTCTGCAACAATGAAGGAAGCAAAGAAATATTTTGCTACCAACATTGCATCTGCAACGAACTGCCCAAGAGAGCCATTTGAAGTGACCAGGGCACTCTTAAACCCTGCTCAGCCCAGGATCCCATATCAATTGACAGTTCATTGTGAGGAATTTGTTAGGTTCTTTGCAGATAAAGTCACTCGGATCTGCTCCGACATTGACACCAATATTAATCCAGTCTCAGTGGATGGAACTGAAGCATCTGTTTGTCATGATTCTAGGGATTCCTTTCAATTTATCCAGTCCAAGGATGTAGACAAGATCATTGGAGGAATGAGACTGGCCACCTGTTCTCTGGACCCTTGACCAGCCTCACTCATTAAATTGGCGGGGGGGGGGGGGGGACACTGGCAGAGTAGGCAAAGTTGCTGGTAAATGCCTCCCTGACCCAAGGCATAATGCCTACTAATTTCAGGGACTCTTGTTGAAGAATCTGGCACTGGATTCCACTCAATTGAGTAATTATAGGCCACTATACAACCTCCCCTTCCTGGGAAAGGTTCTAGAGAAGATAGTGGCCTCACAGCTCCAAAGGTTCTTGGATGAAACTGATTATCTGACTCCATCTCAATCAAGTTTCAGGCCTGACTACAGGACAGGGATGGTGTTGGTCACCTTGGTGGATGATCTAAAAAGAGAGCTAAATAGGGGGATTGTGTCTTTACCACTTCTCCTGGACCTCACAGCAACTTTTGATACCATTTTTGGGGGTACTGTTCTACAGTGGCACTGGTCCTTCCTGGAGGGTTGAACCCAGAAGGAGATGCTGGGGAACTCTTGTTCAACTCCCTGGCCTGTGGCCTGTGGGATCCTTCAGTGTTCAATTCTGTCCCCCATGCTGTTTAGCATTTACATGAAATTGCTGGGAGAGCTAATGCGGAGTTTAGGGGTAGGATGCCATCCTATCCCTAAACCAGTGCCTGTCATCATGATGGACTGGATGGGGTCTAATAAGTTGAGGGTTAATTCAGACAAAACAGAGGTACTACTGGTCAATTGGAAGGCAGATGAAGGTGTGGGGCTACAGCCTGTGTTGGAGGGGGTCACACTTCCTCTGAAGACAAAGGCTTGTAGTCTGGGTGTGATCCTGGAATCATCGCTGACCCTGGAACCGCAATTATTGGCAGTCGTCAGGAGTGCATTCACACAATTAAAAGTTGTGCACCAGCTGCACCCATACCTTGAGCAACCTGTTCTGGTCATGTTAGTCCTCATCTTAGAAACATCCTGCCTGGACTAGTACAACACTCTCTACATAGGGCTGCCTTTGAAGATGTTTCAGAAGCTGCAGCTGGTTTAGAGATCAGCAGCCAGATTATTAACTGGAGCACCATAGAAGGGATGGACAACTCCTATGTTACAGCATCTCCACTGGCTGCTGGTCTGCAGTGCTGGTTATTACCTATAAAGCCCTAAATGGTTCAGACCCAAACTATTGAAAAAAACACATCTGTGTTTACAAACCAGCACGGGCACTGTGGGGTCTGCAGAAGAGTCCCTTCTCTAGGTCCCACCTCTGTCTCAAGCCTAGCTGATGGGGGAAGGAGAGTAGGCCTTCTCCACGATCATTCCCCACCTCTGGAACTCCTTCCCTAAATTAAAAATGGCCCCCTCTCTCCTCTCCTTTAAAAAGCTTTAAAAACACAACTATGCACTTTAGCCTATGGAGAGAAGGAGGATTAATTACACTTTCTATGCACCCTCGCCTAGTTACTGAAATCTGCCTTTGTTAATCTGTGGATTACCATCTTCAATCCAATAATTTTAGTTGAATGTTAAGAGATTTTGAGGATTTAATATGATGTAATTGTGTGGATTGTATTATGTCTTGTTCATTTAAGTTGCTTTTTATCATTTTTATTGAGCTTGTTTTTGATTATATCTTATCCCCAGTCACTGAATGTTTGCCACTTATTTTTATTTTGTTGTAAGCCACCCTGATTCCCTTTGAGGAGACAGGGAGAGCTATAAATAAAGCATTATTAGTATATAAAAATGGGCTAATGAAAAAATAACCATGAACAACATACATATTATCCCATAAAGTACAAGTAATATATATCTTTTGCCATGACATTGGTGTTTTATTGGGTTGTAATATGGGGGGCGGGGGAGAAGAATCATTCATTTTTTTCCAACACTCATTATAATTCATTGCAGCAGTGGGAACAAGTTGGTTGGTTCATACAACTAAATTCAAACCAACTCAACTCATATTTTCTTAATGAAGAAATGAAATAGAATCCAAACTTCATGCTTGCCAAATGTAGTGGAAGAGTTTGCTGATTAAAAACAGTTTCGGCCCAGCTTACCTGTCCAAACGTATCTCCCTCTACGAATCAACAAGGATGTTAAGATCATCCAGGGAGGCCCTGCTTTTGGTCCCACCACTTTTACAGACATGAGTGATGGGGATGAGAGACAGGGCCTTCTCTGTGGTAGCTCATTGACTGTGGAACTCCCTCCCCAATGACATTAGGTCTACCCCCTCTCTCCTGACCTTGCATAAAAAACTCAAAACCTGGCTATGGGATCAAGCATTTGAACAATAGATGGATTAACTGGGAAGAGAATGTTTTAGTTACTGCCATGGATTGTCCTGGACTGTGATTTTGAACTGGCAAACTGTTTTAAAATGGAATGTCTATAACTGTTTTTAATTGTGCTAATTGTAACTGTGATTTTAATGTACTGTGTTGGCATCTAATAGCTGCCTGTTGTAAGCTGTTCTGTAAACCTCTTCAGAGGTGAGAAGAATGGGATATAAATGCTCAAAATAAATGAATAAATACATAAATGAAATCTGTACTAAAATACATATCTAAATACATATCTAAATACATATCTAAATACATATCTAAATACATATCACCGCCCCGAGTCGCCCTCGGGCTGAGAGGGGCGGTCAATAAATGCAAGAAATAAATAAATAAATAAATAAATCTAATGTATTTAAAGAAATACAGACAGAAAGCATATATTAGGAGAAATATATGTGTACATTTATGCAAAGCTTTTAACCAAAAAATTTAAACCAGTAGTGATACAGAATGAATTTGTGCATCAACACAGTTTGAAAATTGTACAAACCAAATCACAGGATTCTTCATCTTTAGTTTGGCAAGAAAGAGCATTTACTCATAAAGTCAACAATACTGGAAAAGGCAAACAGTAATCTAACCCATATTGTGCTCTGAGGCATGGACACCAAAATGAGCTTGTATCAATCCATGCAATTCAGACAAACCATAAATATATTATCACAAAGTACAGAATCACATTGATTTATCCAAGCCTTTCAAACACCTTCATGCTAGGAAAAATGAGAGATTATTAGGGAAAATGTTTCTCAAGTTATAACAAGCTTGGACTAGAAGAATCCTGGATTGATGTGAATTTTAATTTAGAGATTTATTCTCTACAAAAATTGCATGTGCAATTTGCCACACACAACATGCACAGAAAAATTGTACAAAAAGATCATTTTGTGTGCAGGACACATATTTTCTCTGTCGAAAATAACATTTCAACACAGAAATATTAATTTCGGTATTGAAAAATTTGTTTTCTGTGCAGGAATCAGAAATAATTGGACACGAAATAATTTGCAAAAATGTGTTTTCCTGCATAGAAATATGAATGCTGACCTCAGCTATCGATTTCTGCAAGCAAGACTTGAGCATTCTTGCAATCCTGGATAAGAGACAAAATGGAAGGCAGGTCATTCTATGCTACATCAGTTGAACTACATGTCGGATGAACTGACCTCAAGTTGGTAGGTCGTCTTTAGCCATTGCTAAAAATCATAGGAGACTTTCCCTATCGCTTTTGAGAAGCTATTCAAGAGTCTACATAGATAAAAAAAGAAAACTTCCATTTTATTTTGTACCTCACTTTCAAGATATATCAGAATGGAATCAAATACCTCTGCATTGGGGTGCTTCTGACCATTCCTTCTTCAAACACTTTACTATACGAGATCCAGAAATATAGTAGCCATTGTCACACTGATACTGCACGCTTTCATTAGGCGAATACTTTGGTTTTCTATTTCCTCGAAGCCGACCATGCAGAATGTCAGGTGGAGGCGGACAACTCATATCTAAAATGTTGGAGAAAACAATCCTTGAAAGATTATTTGAAAAACTAAAACAATATCTGTACATTTGTAATGTCTGTTTTTCTGAAGCCTTGCATCAGCAAACCTCCTCCTTCCTTTAACAGAATTGGATTTAATTTCCAGGCCTTTTAAACACATCTTTCAACTATCCCAATCTGAAAAGAACATTCCCTGTTAATCTTTTGCCAGCCCACTTTTTCAGTTGCTTTTGAAATGTGTTTCACCCCCCCCCCCCCCGGTCCACTCATCTTCCACTTACTTCAATTGCTGCAAACTTAGCTTATAGTATAAAAGTAGTTTGCACTCAATTTGTTCAGCAAGGGTTTAATCTTGCCCTTTCCCTGAAGATTCAGCCAAAAGCAAACTGCAACATTGTTAGACATGTAGGATGAGCTGACCTCATTCGACATGTCACATGTAACCTAGAGTCACAACTGTTTCATATGCAAAAGGGAACCTGTTTCTGCCTGTCACGTTAAAAGTTTTTCATGGAAGGGAGTAGAAAAGTTCTGTACAACACGGAACAGCCCCAGCATTCACATAAATTACATCAGCTGCATTCTACTAACTAGGAACTGGGAGGATTAGGAAGGAAGTCATTGCATAGCTGCATAATTATGGTGCTTATACATTCATTATTTCCCAATGGAATGACCATGAATATTTACTGAAATAGTAATCAATTATGAGTATTGAGAATCGGGAGCTAGTCTGAAACTAAAAGAAATTGTTCAAGGACAGCAGCAGTCATGATATTAGCACAGTACTGGTCAATGAGTCTTGTACTAGCCATTAGGGCTGGTCAATTCGTTTCGTTAATTCGTAATTCGTTAAAAAATTCGTTAATTTTTGAATTACGAAACGATTACAAAACTTTTTTTTAACCTGGAAGTGTTTTTAAATATCGAAACGGCAGGCGCCAAAAAATTTTGTATTTCCGTCCATTTCGGAAATACGTAAGATGGCCGCCTGCCGATGCTTGCTGGGAGCTCTCCTCTCTCGGCGCTGGCTGAGCAAGCGAGCGAGAGGGCGAGCGAGAGGGGCGAGCGAGCGGCGAGCGAGAGGGGCGAGCGAGCGGCGAGCGAGAGGGGCGAGCGAGCGGCGAGCCAGAGGGGCGAGCGAGCGGCGAGCCAGAGGGGCGAGCGAGTGGCGAGCAAGAGGGGTGAGCGAGCGGCGAGCGAGAGGGGCGAGCAAGCGGCGAGCGAGAGGGGCGAGCGAGCGGCGAGCCAGAGGGGCGAGCGAGCGGCAAGCCAGAGGGGCGAGCGAGCGGCGAGCGAGCGGCGAGCGAGAGGGCCCGCCAGAGTGAGTGCCTGCCTTCCCTCCTTAATAATAATTTTAATTTCTCCTCCCTATTCTACTAAATTAATAATTAAATTTAAAAAATATTTTAAAAATATTGAAAAAAAAAGGGCGCCATCTTTACAAAATGTTTTGTAAATATTTACGAAATTTCGTAAATACCGAACTTTTTTTTTGGAAAATTTTGTAATTATTTTAAATATCGAAACAAAAAAAAACCCCAATTACAAATCGATTTTAGAAACAAATTTTTGCGTTGTTACCCAGGCCTACTAGCCATGTATGCCAACCAATACATCTCATCAATGGGAACAATGTTATTATCCGTCCCCTCCTAATACAGGGAGAAAGAATTGCCTGTGATGAGAGATGGCTCACTTAGAATAGGAATTCACATGGGAATTCAGTAAATGGATTCCTCTTAGGGTGGTTAGTTTTTGTCATTTGTCATTTCTATTTGTCCTTCAAATGTAATAGTGAGATGTGCCTCTACCTTCACATCAGAAATAGTTAAACATGAATTAGAAGGTTGGAGAACCCTGTGTCTCTTGTCAGAGTGCTGCAGAAGCTTTTGAAGCTCTGAAGAAATGGACGCTTGAGACTTCAGTATAAAACAGATATTCAGCTTTACTAAGCAGCTCAAATATACAGCATACACCATCAGTAGACAGACAGGAACAAGAACAAATGACTAACACACTCACTGAAACTATAAGGACTTATCTCTGTATCCTCCCTACTCCCTACTCACTGGAGGCAATGCTCAGGGTCGCATCTTCACAGCTTATTAACCCTACTGTTTAATCCTTTCTGTGTCAGAATTCTCTCTGGCAATACAATCCTGTTACAATCACAGCCATTGTACATAAAATTACATTTAAACACACACTATACATTAATCTTACACTGACATCTCTTTCCTTCCAATCCCTTCCATTTTCCTTTCTTTTTCTTCTCAATGCTTACCACTGAAACTTTGCAAGAGGATTTGGAAATATTCATCCATACCTTCACATGTTGGTGGTTTTGACCATGCCTGATTTTCACACTTTATAGTATCTCGTCCAGATATTTCAAAATCTTTATGGCATTCATAATGCAGTTCTTGACCAGGAAGATAAATGTTGTCTCTGTTCACCACAATGCTGTCTCTGTTCTCCACAATATCACCATTAGCAACCAGAGGAGGTTCTCCACAGGTTACATCTAAATGGGGAGATGACACAAATAAGAAAGACCTTTATGATAGTTTTATAAAAAATACTGTCTCATTATAATGAAGAAAAATAAAGATTCCAAAGTTGTTTAGCAAAAAAAATGTCTACAGTGCCTGATTGTCAATATGTAGCAGTGCAAGTAGGATCCCAGTGAATTGATTTTGCCATTCTTTGGTGCACATACATTTAAAGTTTGAAGTATGAACAGATGCAGATTGGTGGATGAGGAGCATAGGAATCTGCTCTATGTCCCATTTTAAAATTGCTTGGAAAGGGCTAATGTAACAATGACAGTACATGAAAGAGAAATAGAAAATATTTGATTGAATTTGTATGCTGAGTGCTATGTGAAAGATGGGTTGGTTATTATGGTTATTAAGCAACTTAGACGGCTTCCAGACAGTGCCAAAAATCTGTGCCAAAGCAGGGTAAAAAACCCGTTTTGGTGCTAATTCCCATCCCCATCCCTAAAAATCTAGGCTTTCTGGGAGGTGTCTAGCTGCCATACCGGCAATTACCTGGATGGCATCCAGCCACCTTGAAGCCCCTGAACAAAACAAACTTTATTTTTTTAAAAAAACTTACCGGACTGCCATTAAGGTGGTCCATGCATCCTCTTGGCATATAGGACCCAGGAGGAGGGGGATGAGAAGGAAAATTTCTCTTTGACCCTCCGCTCTCCTCGCACATAATTTCTATGGACCAAGAGTACTGAAGGATCTCCTTAATGACAGTCTAGTAAGTTTTTCTAATTTTAAGGCTTATTTGGGGGGGGGGGGACTTGGCGGGAAGGGGGGGTGCCATCTCCAGGAGTCTGAAAGGTGTGAGAAGGCAAATGAAAACTGATCCCCAGAGAGTTCCAGTTGGTTCTGGAACTACTCAGATGTGAGTCCCCATAAGCCCAATACCCCATTAGACCCATGCTTTTTAGAAAGACCTGGATCTAATGGGGGTATCTAATAGGCTTGGGTAACCACGGAAAAATTTGGTTCTAAACTCGTTTCGTTTTTAGGGGGCCTTTGCGTTTCGTTTTTTTTAATAATTTCGAAATTTTCCTTTTAAAAATTTCGAAATATACTAAATTTCGTATAATTATGAATCGATTCGTTAATGGCGGACGCGATTGTGCAATATGCTAAAAAAACCTCCAAATGGGACAGGGGGAACTTCCGAAGCTTCCCTCTCCCTCTGTTGTTGACTGTTGGTGTGATAAAACAAACAACAACTATAAAACTTGCACCAGACATGCGAAAATAATTACGAAATAATTACGAAATAATTACAAAATAATTACAAACTAATTACAAAATAATTACAAAATAATTACAAAATAATTACGAAATAAATTGAAAAAAATGTTTCGAATCTAATTTACTCCTCACACTATTCCTGCATGGCTCAATATTGGATCGTAAGCTAATTTAAATACGAATTAATAATGAATTACGAAATTAACGAACGAAACCGCCCAAGCCTAGTATCTAATTAATTTGGATGAAACCAGAGAAACCGTGTGGAAGGGTTCCAATCTGCCTATGATGCACTACATAAGACCTCTTCCAGTATACACACTTAGAACACACATTAGTTCATATCACCTCCTGAAATCACAGTGGTGTCTAGTATTCAACTGCAAAGATGAAAGGAACCACTGAGAGCAGGAAAACTGCAGAAGGCTCAGCAGTCATTCGTAACAATTTGGAAATCATTTTTGAATTTACCTCTGAGTAAGGGTTTCCCCAAGCTTTATGACTTGGATAAAAAGAATCATGCAGTTAGCAGGATATCAGGCAACACATGTAATTTTGAACATGAACACTTACACAAAGTAACATAGAAGGGGCATTCATGAGCCCTCTACTTTTCACCTTAGCTATTCAACTTCAGTATGGCAGCACATAAGTAGTTTGAGAAGTGTCAGCCAGACCAAGAGAGAGAGAGAGAGAGAGAGAGACATACCTTCACAGGTGGAAGATTCTGACCATTCACCTCTTTGGCATGTCAGAATCAGTGGTCCTTCAGCAGCAAAACCAGGATGGCACTCATAATTCACTGTTTCCCCAGATTGATATCTGTTTTTTACTTTTTTAGTGAATGAAGCATTGTCAATGAGAGGGGGCTGGCCACACATCTTTTCTGAGAGGATAGGAAAGTGAAAATACAACATTAAGAACAAGTTACTATCCCTGTGACAAGATTTTCCCAAGACAACACAGATAGATTAATCTTTTTAAAGAATATTTATAAATGTAATTCAACAGACACAATAAGTAATACAAAGAAAGCAAATGCAAATAAAATAGTATGACAATACATTAATAGTAGACAGAAAACAAATTCCATTCCTAGAAAAGATAAATTCTTAATATATATTTTAAAAGAAAAAGAGCATTTTAGAGAAGATATTTTACTTTTAGATCATAGATAAATGATAACCAACATATCCAGATGGCAGCACACATACATTTTTTCCAGTAAAGTGGCAGGGTAGCAGTTTCTAAGTTCATCATGGTTTCCTCTCTAAAGGTATAGTAGCTGATTCCTCATACTGGTAAATCCAGTCTTTCTTTCTTTCTTTCTTTCTTTCTTCTATTGGATAGCATAGGGAAGGGTTATCACCCCTGTAACATTTATTTTGCTGTCTGTGCCCCTGTTCAGAATATTTCCTCTCACTTTCTATCCCTGTGATAATTGGATTTTAAAAAATGTGGCTGTTGTGGAAAGAAGGACAGATGATAATGCTTCCATGGAGACATCTTTTCACCATGATATCTGTTGAGACTCAGCGTCCTGACACCGTATCTACTACTGGGTGTAGGAGGAGAAGGAGTGATGCTGAGTCAGACCTGGATCAGCGCCAGCTGAAGCGCATTCGTGATATCTTTTTGGCTCCGACAGATACAGAAGACTTTGCAGGGTTCGGCCCTGAGGATGT
Organism: Anolis sagrei; assembly: GCF_037176765.1. Lineage (NCBI taxonomy): Eukaryota > Metazoa > Chordata > Lepidosauria > Squamata > Anolidae > Anolis > Anolis sagrei. The sequence goes on from NC_090024.1 coordinate 113,530,454, forward strand.
AATGGAGACAGATTACCGGGGAGTAAAGCGGGTGGCCAGTGAGTCTGACAGTGATAGTGATACTCTGTCCAAAAGACTTAAAGACACAGCAGGCGTTTCCAGTTCTAGTGAGGATGAAATGGAGGAGGAACTAGATTGGACTCTGGTTCAGAACATTAGGGACATATGCGCCCAACCTACATCCAGCGAGGAATTCGAAGGGTTCCAGGATGCTTGGGAGGAGGGTTCTTCTTGGCAGGATCAGGCCCTGGACCAAAGATGGCAACATTGGAGGGACCAACAGGACACAGCTGCAGGACATGAGTCAGACACAGATGCGAGCGATGAAGCTCCATCAAGCGATAGCAGTGATGCATAAATTGAGCATGTTGGGAGATGTTACTTTGCAGAAGATAAAGTGTTGCTTATGTGCTTTGTGCCTGCCTAATTCTTGTTTGAGTTTCCTGGTATCCAGTTTTTCTGCCTTGCATATCCAGTTTTCCTGCCTTGCATATCTGGACCTTGGAATCATCTTTCGTGAGTGTCTTCATCGTGCTTTCGACCCTGGAATAATCTTGGACCATGCCTCTGCTTATTGGACTTCGTTTCTGTTTAGAACTCTGTTACATTAAGAGACTATTTTGAGTTAGCGTTTGCAATACGCTTCTGTTTACTTCTGTTTCCTTTTCGGCTGAGCTCAAGCCTGGAAGATCCGGATTACTGACTGTTTATTTACCTGCCTGAAGGTTCCTTTGAGTTGCTAATTTTCACTGCTGTTAAGTGCCTCTTTTATTGTACCTCATTAAAAACTATTATTAGCATTTCAATTGCTGTGAAAGACATTATCTGTGCTCTAAGTCTCAACAATATCTCTTCCAGGATTGCCATACCCTTCTGAGGGGTAGATTTATCTCACTTCTTATGTCTCACACCCCATTTGTAAGTCAAATGTTTATAACTTGGGGACTGCCTGTACTCTGCTCTCTTTACCCCTACAGAATCCACATTTTTTTTCCTGCCAGAGACATGAGGGTAGGTGCTAATGATATCCAGAGATTCAATAATATCAATTGCAAGGCAGAATCATGATGCTGCAGTGCTAGAAGGGAAAGGGAGTATCCCAACAAAGTCATGTGAGAAACCTTATTTACACACAGTACTGAAAGGATGTGGTAGGATATATCATTGGACGTTATTAACTACGAATCATTTGTAAGTGGGATGTTTGTAATTCAGGAACTGCCTGTAAATACATCGCATTTCAGAAACTTCTGAAATGAGTGAACATGAACATAAGGTTTCAACCCAGATTGACATGATCATTCTGCACGATAAAGTTCCAAAGTCTTACAAAGAGGGTATAAGAAATGCAATAGTTATGAAGATGACTCATTGCTGAATACATATTTTCAGAATTACCTACAAGACATTTATTTTTAAAAAGCTTTCTCCTTGGGAAGTAGATTATGTGATTTTTTTAAATTTTGGGGGGTTGTTTTTACATTTGAGAAACCTTTGGCAGAAAAAAAGTTGCACCATAAAAACAAACAGTAAAAATTTGTATTTTGTACAAATACAATATATCTGCAAAACAAAAACATATTTTTAAATAAAAATACTGTGTTTTTGCATTTCTGCAAATATCTCAACATATCTCTCTGTGTATGAAGGAATCATGGGGAAAATGTGAAAAAAATCTTGAGCAAAGTGGGAATATTTCTTCTTGTCAAAAGCAAGATTTGCAAATATTCCTTATATATTTTTTATTCTTGGGGCACTACAGAGAATGTTTGAGCCTTTCAAAAACTATAAATTATCAGTATTTTTATGAACTCCTTGGAGTTCCTTGCCTCATATCTTCCTGGCACAGGGACAACAAGACTTGTACAAAAGTATGCAGTATTTTTCATCTTTGAAGAGAAGTACATTTAATTACCGTTACAAGCTGGCAGTTTCTGCCATATAGCATTTCCACATGTTGCAAACGAAGGTCCACTGATTTCAAAACCTTCAAGACAATGATATTCCACAGTTTCACCGGGAAGATATTTGTTCTGGGAAATATTTTCTACTTCACCATTGTCAATTGAAGGGGGATTTTCACATCTTTGATCTGAAAAAAAGTGAATTTATAACATACTGAATGCAACCACGTAGTGAATGTAACCACACAAAGGACACTTCCATTTATTCAGCCAGTTCTCACTTATTCGAATAGTAGGATGTTCAAAAGGGAACCTTTATGAAGCCAACGTATTTTGGAGAAATGTGAAGGCTTATACTATTTTTTTTTTTGTCGTGTCAGGAGCAACCGCTTCTGTTGTGAGAGAATTGGCCATCTGCAAGGACGTTGCCCAGGGGACACCCGGATAATTTCTGATGTTTTATCATCCTTGTGGGAGGCTTCTCTCATGCCCCCGCATGAGGAGCTGGAGCCGATAGAGGGAGCTCACCCGCTTCTCCCGGGATTCGAACCTGCGACCTGTCGGTCTTCAGTCCTGCCAGCACAGGCTTTAACCCACTGCGCCACTGGGGGCTCCTATTATTTTTATGATATTTGTCTAATGGTAAATGTTCACATTAAAGATAGTAGACCAGTGTGATGAAGCATTGATTCACACTGTTTCCATTCTCCTCCCCTCTTGTAACATGTGCATGTGACTTTAATTCCCAGAATCCCCTCTTGTGGTTGGTGAAATGTGCTGAAACTTGGTAGACTTGCAAAACTAAATCTAGCCTATAAGTGAGGTGTGTTTCATGCTGATAGGCTTAAAAATGGGGAAAATGAGCATCTAAAGTTTCTTCTTTGATGGCAATGGATAAAATCTTTTTGGCATGAAAAAAAATTCCCTAAAAATGGAATGGGGCGGGGAAGGGTAGATGAAAACTGGGCACCTAAAACAGCATAGGTTTTTGCTGAATTGCACATCCCTAGTACTGAGTTGATATATCCAAAAGCAAGTTCAAGTTACTTCAATAGGATTTGTTCCCAGGCATGTAGCCAGGGGGGGGGGGGGGGGCTCGGGGGGCTTCAGGCCCCCCCCCCCGAAATTCTCATGGTGGTTCGCGAAAAGGCCTTACTGGTGCATTATTTAAACTGTTATGTTTATTAATATCATGATTTGATCACCATACTCAATATATCCCATATGTATGGGGGTATTGGGGTAATGATACAAAAGGTTTGCTAGGCTAGACCCTCTTTCACTCAGACTCAGCCCCCCCGAAACTCAGCCCCCCCGAAACCCCCCCTGAAAATTTTTTAGCCCCCCTCCCCCGAAACGAAATCCTGGCTACGGGCCTGTTTGTTCCTATAAGAAAGTCTGCTCAGAATGAAAATATATTTTGCATTCCTTCACTATTTCTAGCTATGGCCGTAATCCTAATTGTACTTAAATGAATTTTACACAGAAGGGACTAGTTGACAACCATGATACCTCATTCTCTCCCTTCACTCATTAAGACTCACTAAGGAAAGAGTTTGCTGTTGTACATTCCCTGCTTACAGGAGCAATAGCAAGTGAAATGGATGAAGTAAAAACACTATTAAATAATTAATAACACAATTAAGACACTAAGATTATTTATTCAATAACTTTGTGTGCATAGGAACTGAATTTTCTTCTGAGATTCTAAACCAAAACTGTAAATTCTGCAGCCCTCCAATTGCTTCTCCTCTACAATTGTAATTCTTTCTCTCTATTTGGTAATATTAGCTGGCACTGCTGTTGATCAATATCTGAAGCTGTACAACTGCCGTGCTTGACCTAGACAAAATCATGATGACATAATGGCAACAGTCTTGGACAGCAATGGCTCCCAAAGTGACCCATTTAAGGTAGAATCAAGTGTTAAACAGGGATGTGTTATTGCCCCAGCCTTATTTTCCATCTTCATCGCTATGATACTTCATCTTGTTGATGGGAAGCTTCCCACCGAAGTGGAAATTATCTATTGAACAGATGGAAAGCCATTTAACCTCAGCAGACTGAAAGTCAAAACCAAGGGCACAACAACATCTGTCATCAGCATACCAATATGCTGATGACAACTCTGCACATTCAGAAGAAGACTTACAAGCCACTCTAAACACCTTTGCAGAAGCAGAGAAGCTCAGCCTATCATTGAAAATTGAGAATACCAAAGTGCTCTTCCAGCAGTCACTAACCAACCCATCTGCAATGCCTGAAATACAGCTTAATGGTGTAATGTTAGAAAATGTTGACCATTTCCACTACCTTAACAGCCACCTCTCCACAACAGTCAACGTTGACACTGAAATACACTGTTGGGAAAAAAATGCTGGACTAGATAGTTATTCAGACTGATTAACAGACCTTTTAAATGATTATCGTTAACTTTGTAGGAATAGAATACACAAGACCTATGGTAATTTTTTTTCAGGAAAGTTATTAAAATCCTCCCTTTGAGAGAAAACTTTTACAAAAATGCATATTTGAAAATAATAATTGGCCAGAGTTGGATTGAGAGTAAGGAATCTGGCAGATGTGGTTTATACTTAGAAAAGGGAGATGGCAAAACAGTGGAGCCTAATGTAGAATCGAATGCTTTTACACACATTTCACAAATGCACCACACAGCCATACAAACAGCAAGTAAAGGGCTAAAAGATATGCCATCAGATCCAAACTGGTTCAGGTGAACCTCTCTCAGATCTCTTTGGATAGACCTCATCATGTTTTTTTTCTTGGTTTTCCATCAGAAATCCCTATCTACTAGCAAACCTTGCCATGGGTAAAATGGGGCAAAAACAACATTTTGTAACATTTATATAAATATCATGTTGTACTATTTAGTTTTGAGCAGAAATGTTATGGCTAAGAACAGGTAATTCACACATGGTTAGACATGGACATTATTAAAGAAATAATATAACACACACACACATACATACATATGTATAACATATACATATACATATCTTACAGAGATAATATATTACTTTGCTACATTCTCTCGTATACTTTTTCTCTTGTCATTCAGATTCTTTAAGCAAAGGGAAACATCAAAACATCAAAACATCAATACAAACCAATACAGCGTGGTGGTGTCTGCCAACGTCCATATTCACATGATATTTTTGGAGGTCCTTGAAGAAGAAAATGTTCCATGCAAGTGAAGCCAACCTCTTCGCCATTTTTATAGTTTCTTGTTTCTGTTATATTGATAGCATTTGGAAGCTGTGGTGGTGGTGGGCAGAGTTCTTTAAAACAAATGAAATATTTTACATATAATTGAATGATTCAAAACTGATGAGAAATTTCTTGTAACAGAAGAATATTTGATGATTCCATAAAAAGCGAAATAAGGAGACTGTAAGGCCTAGGACTCTTTTGGTCCAGGTCTAGCAGAGAAACATGAAGTAGTGGTGCTTTCATATTTCTGCGTTTATTTTATTACTCTTGATATCTCCTGCTTTGTGACTATTCTTTGTGTCTCAGAAAAGTATTATAAAAGATTTATTGTATTAAAGAACCAGTTGAAATATATGATAAAAGCCAAGAACTTGTTAAAATCAATCAAAACATACCTGTGCATTCAGGTTCAGGAAACCATTTTCCATTAACACACTTTGTCTCATGCTGGTGATCACCACAGATGTAGTTTATAACCGTGTTGTTGTTAAAATACATTAAATGAGAAACACGTCGTTCAAACGTTATACCTTCTGGCCTTTTACATTGTTCTGCAAAATGATATTGTCAAACAATATTCAACCAGATTTTTTTTTCAAGTAACAAATATTGATTGTTAGCCATTTACAATGAAAAAAGAAGTAACTTCAAAGTTTGAGTGGAACTCTTCATGTTTTGGAATGATTTACAGGAGGCATCTTTCTGACACCAAATAGTACTGGGAGCAAGGCCAGAGGTTGCATCAAACAGTAATCCAAATGGAAGAGGTACCAAAGTATTATTCTCAATGCACACATTCATCCTGAAATAATCAAAGTGTCAGGGAATGTCATGGTGTCTTGGTGGGAATGAGTATATGTACAGTCTTTCCTATGTGCCCTGCTTTCCAATACAGTCATGCCCTTGAAGGCCTAGTGTGCAGGTGATTGGCATTTTATTAGAAACCTGATATTGCTTAAAGGAAAGATGTTTGGAGGTGGACCTCATGGGTCCTCTTTCTGGGGGGTTTCTTTACTAAATTCATTTTAATATAAATAATTTCCGCATGTTTCTTCCTGCTGCAGGAGAGCTTTGAGAAACTTTGCAGTTTTCAAAAGCTAATGTTCAGATTGCATTGTGTGCAAACTTTATAACTGAGGCTTTGCATGAAAAATGGCATTTTCTTTGCAGAAATTAGTATTTTCTTAGTAAACAAATAATGTGGATTATCTGCTTTGATAATCTGGAATATATGGCAGTGTAGGAGCGTAAGGATCACCATAAGTCATAAATAACTTGAAAGCACACAACAACAACAACAACAACAACAACAACAATTGTGCAGAAGCAGTATTTTAACTCATCCTGTGCTCCAACTAAAGCTTTGACTGATTGAAAAGAACACACTTCTTTTCAACAATTAAGCTGCAAGTAGTAATAAATATTGCACATTGGGATTTCTGAGTGGTGAGAAAATAACAGAGACTGTTATGGTACTTTGCATAACTTTTTATAGACTGGCTCTAAGAAATCAATTAGTTTTTAAGTTTTACAAGACTTTGTTTCTGCATATGTTATAATTTCAAGAAGTGTCTGTTTATATGTTAAATAGTTTATTTGAAATGCTGTAGCTTACTCCTGCACTCAGGTAATTTCCACTTTCCATGAAGACATCTGGCAGGGTTGGTTCCAACAAGGAAGTAAGTTGGAGAACATTCATATTTTACTGTTTCATTATGTCCATATCTGTCTGAGTTTGAATCAACACCAACAGTTCTTCCATTTTTGATTTGTTGAGGTTTTCTACAGAATTTCACTTCCTCTGTGGAAATCAAGATAAAAGAATGTGAATGAGAACAGAAGTTCTTAGTTTCTTTTCAAACCAAGATCTCATTTATTTTATTTCCTCCTTCTTTTATATTATTGAGAAAACAAAAGGTACACCAAGTCACTGTTTTTATAATTCTGTTAATACTTTGAAAAGGCTAACAGATAATTAAGATATAAATTGGATAAACAATTCATCAGCAGAGCATATGGACAGATGTTTAGAAGAATAGGAATGGAACAGTTATTTTTCCCTGCTTTCCAACATCACTGGCGGAAAAGAACTCTGCCAGTTTGCAAAACTGGAAGCATTGGTATAGAAGACCACATTTGTACCATTCGTGTTTAGCCATTTGCAAGTGTTGAAATGGGGTATATCAGAGCAGGGTGATGGCAGGTCAGAATTGATCTGCCCTATAATGCCATTTCAGAATGCAGATTAAGTACATTGAACTGAATTATAGGAGTCTACCCTGCCATATGATCCAGTTTAATGTAGTTAATCTGCATGCTGAAACTGAATTATAGGCAGTGTGGTTCCAGCATCAAAATCAACTTTGGATATGATGGTTTTAGCCTGGACCTCCTAGGTTGAAACCCTCTGGAGTTTAGAAAGGCAGTTTTTCCCTTGCACTACACTAGTTTAGAAATAATTTTTTAAAAATAAGATTCACAATCTTTAAAAGTCCAATGAACTTTGCCTTCATTTATCTTTTACGTTTGTTACAACTTTAGTAAAATCAAGAGATTAACAATTGTTCCCCTTTTGTACAAATCCCATAAAATTATGTAGTGAGGTATTTTTGTGTTACATTTCCTGTGTTATAGTTTCTGACCTCCAAGGGCTATCTTATGGCAACCAGCATTAAGTAGCCATTCACCAGAATACATAACATAGGAAAGACCATTTAATAGATGCCGTGCTTCAGCTGTTTTCTTATTTCTCACATTCTTTACATTTGTATATTACAGGGAGTTTCCAAGTTACAAACAAGATAGGTTCTGTAGGTTTGTTCTTAAGTTGAATTTGTATGTAAGTCAGAACAGGTACATTTTAAAGTATAACTCCAGCCGTGTGTGTGTGTGTATAGAGAGAATAACTTGTATACTGAATGTATCACACATAAAGCTCGATTAGACTCCAAGAAAGGAAGTCTAATTTGTTCAAACAATCTCCATACTATGGGTACAAAACACAAGAAAATATAGAAAACATTCTTTCAAATGAAAACTTCTGGTGCAGAATGAGAAATAAGAAAAATAAAGGTTCTGGTGGGTTTTTTCGGGCTATAGAGCCATGTTCTAGAGGCATTGCTGCACCTCCATATCAACATCAGCCAGAAGATGAATTCCCAGGACTGGGACAAAATAGACAACCTCACTTACAGGAAAATGGAGAAAAACATGTCTGTCCACACCAACAGACAAAAACAAAAATTCCACAAACGCCAAAAGCAACAGCCGAAACCAGAACTGGATACATCACGGACCATCATCAACCTGACAGACAGCCAACTCTCTGAAGACCAAGTATCCATACTAGCGAAAGGAGGAAACTTTGCTGTAACCGCCACCAGGATCCCAGTAGAAAACATCATTGCCAATGTTGAATCAGCAATTTATCGCCTCCCCGAGGAAGAAGCAGAAGAAGTACGAGCAGAAACAGCAAGGATCCTGAAAAAGGAAAAACTTCCCTCCAGTAACATTACTAGGAAGGAAAGACAAGCCATCAGAGAACTGAATTCAGATCCTGATATCCTCATTATGCCAGCAGACAAGGGGAATGACACAGTAATCATGCATACAGAACAATACAAGGAGAAGATCAGAAAACTCCTGGACCCTACTATATACAAAAAACTCAAGCAAGACCCAACTGCCAAAATAACCAGGAAAACCAACACTCTGATTAAGAACTCCTCAATAAACTTTGACATACGACAACAGCTATGTAAATCGGAAGCCCTTCCACCCAGGCTTTATGGACTCCCAAAAATCCATAAGGACTCCACCCCACTCAGACCCATTGTGAGTGCCATTGGATCCCCCACATACGACCTAGCAAAATTTCTTGCTGCACAGTTACAAAGCCATATTGGGCTCACTACACACTACATCAAGGACTCAGCCCACTTCATAGAAAAAATCAGCAATCTCAAGCTAAATACCAACGACAAACTGATCAGCTTCGATGTGGTATCTCTATTTACCATGGTCCCGGTAGCAGACACCATGGCACTCATCAACCAGAGGTTCCCAGAAGACATCACGGCTCTGTTTCACCATTGCCTCACCACCAGTTACTTTCAGTGGGACAATGAATTCTACGAACAGAAAGATGGAGTAGCTATGGGGAGCCCTCTCAGCCCGGTCATAGCTAACTTCTACATGGAACACTTTGAAAAACAAGCCCTGGAGACAGCAACCAAAAAGCCCACAATATGGTTCAGATATGTGGATGACACCTTCACCATTTGGAGCCATGGAGAAGAAGAACTCAACAGGTTCCTGGACCATCTTAACAGCATCCACCCAAAAATCCAATTCACAATGGAAAAAGAAAATGAAGGAAGACTGCCTTTTCTAGATGTCCTAGTCATCCGCAAACCAGATCAACAATTGGGTCACACCGTCTACAGAAAACCCACACACACAGATAGATATCTACATAAAAACTCCAACCATCACCCAAGTCAAAAAAGAAGCACTATTAAAGCCTTGGCAGGAGAAATGCCTCTAGAACATGGCTCTATAGCCCGAAAAAACCCACCAGAACCTAGTGATTCCAGCCATGAAAGCCTTCGACAATACAAGAAAAATAAAGTTTTTAAGCTTCAGATGTGACAAATTCATATGTGCAAAGTAAAACAACTTTAGTTTTTTTTAAAGTCTAGAAATGAGTGAGTTACAGAAACATGCAATATTTTTTTTACATTTTTACTATTCTATTTTATTAAATCTTATTACAATAAAAATATTTTGAAAAAAGCCATGCAGTATACCTGTGCAGGATGGCAGAGAGGTCCACTCTCCATCAACACATTCTACTGTATTTGATCCAGACATTACAAATCCAATATCACACTCATAAAACAGCTTCTTGCCATGCTGATATTCCTCTAGAAGATCACCAACGACAGTGCCATTGGAAATACTAAGTGGTTGCTGACAACTCTTGACTGTTTCTAGAAAAAAGAGAGAAGCACTTTGAACTTATCTGCTGAAAATAACTCCAAATAGAATCTATATTCATGCAGTCATCCTTACAATTGAGGGTCATGGACCATACAACAATCTTAGGCACTGTAACTATTGGATGCACTGCCATTTACGCTGATCATATGTTGACATTTGATTAGAAAAGCCTAAAAAAATGAACACTCTTCACTTGGTTGCTAATTTCATATATTACCAATAGTACAATGGATGAAGCCAGGGAACAATAAGTGTGAATGACCTCCAAATGGAAAACCATCTTGATGTGTTCTTACATTCTTGGCAAGTCAGTCAAATATGCTTACATATGGTTAATAGAATGTATACCTTCTATCTGGGCAGAAGTTCAAGGATTATTTTCTTGAATGTAATACTACCAAGTTCTTTCTTGTAATGGTCTAGGAAGAGATTGTCACTTAGCATCAGCATTATTTGAATTTCATTTGTCCTCACAGTTGTACTGTAGCCCATTTGCATGCGAGCACATTACAGGCAAGTTATGTTCTGTAGATAGGTTATCTAGGTTTGTTCCTAAGCTGAATTTGTAAATAAGTCAGAATAGGTACATTTTAAGTGTAACTCCAGCCAAATATATATACATATTAGCTTTGGAAAGTATAGGGAAAGGTTGACAACCCTGTTGAGTTTCATTTGCTGTCTGTGCCTCTGTTCAGAAGATTTCAACTCACTTTCTGTCCCTGTGACAACTGGATTTTGAAAACATTGGCCTATTGTAGAAAAAAAGATTGGTGATAAAGCTACAGTGGAGATATCTTTTCTCCATAATAACTCTTCAAGGAGTGAATTTCCTTTCCGATGAGTAGATTTCTCTCGCTTTCTGTTGCCTCACCCCCATTCTTAACTATGAGTCATTTGTATGTCAGATATTTACAACCTGGAGACTGCCTATACTTACATAAAACCCAAGGAAATGCGGTTTTTAGAAGGTAAAAGCAGCCAGGATTTTTAGGATAACTTGTTCTGAAATGTTGCCAATTTCATTTGCAAAGCTAGGTAGATGTGCAAATATAAATGGGTATCAACAAGTGACTAAGTCAATGGAGCAGGAAGGAAAGGTTTAGTTATTTTTAGGCATTGTGGAATGGTGCTTCATATCAAAAAGGTGGCAGATGACATTTTGATTACATCCAAGGAAGGAAGGAGGGGAACAGAAACTAGGGACTTTTAATGTATTCCAAAAGAACCATGTTTCTCATTATTCTATGAGGAATGAAGAGGAAAAAAAGAAAGACATTGATATCCAATGAAACCCAACAATCATGTCATGAATATGAAAGTCATGTCACAAAAATTCTTCATGTGCAAAATATATCTGGACAGAGATGCCAAGCAAAGGCAAATGTATCACTGAATCTCTGGACACAAAGACTCCATCTACACCAAACACTTAAATCAGTGTGCGGTTGAATCAAGCTAATCTAATTTAAACTGGGGAGAGCTACTGAAAGTGGTTGTACACTGGATTAAACACACACACACAACCAGACTTAAAATCCTTCTATGAAGCTGCTTGCATTAACTGTCTTAGAGATTGGATACAACTGAAAATGTAAATCTACTTAATCTAGATGGATTTGGACTAAGATTTGGGTGGTATGCATACCTACGACATGAAGGAGAGAGACTAAATAAGGATTTTAGCAAACATATAATTAGAGGGAAGCTTTTAGACTTCTATGCTAACATGTCTGGAACAGATATGTTAGGCACGGAACAAAAGACACACCTGTAGAAGCCATTGCAAGACCCAACTCCAAGGATGAAATAAGGACATATGGTGAATTTCTTATCATAATCAATGGCCAATGGGCACTGAGGGGGGAAGAAGAACTGGGCATTAAAGGCTTTTAAGAACTGGGCATTAAATATCACCAATTATATGAAAGGTTTAAAAAGGACGAAGAGGGAGGGGGCGGTTGCCTCAAAAAAAAATCTGAACTTGAAACTATATTAGAAAAAGGGGAAGATAGGTTTAATATCCAGATTGTATAAATATATCTTACGCTATAATCTGGAAGACAACCAAGTAAAAACCTCCATGGTTTCATGGGCAAAAGATCTTGGCAGAAATATAGATCTTGTTGAATGGGAATAACTCTGGAACAAAGGCTTCAGATTTTCAGTTGTGGCTTCAATTAGAGGCAATTTATTTAAAATGTTCTACAGTTGCTATACAACCCCAGCTCTCAAAGCCAAAATATACAATTCATAATCAAGATTCCGTTGGAGGTGTAAAATAAAGAAAGGGACCTTCTTCCATGTGTGGTGGTCTTGCAAATTGGTGCAGCCATTGGCCACCACCACAATTTCCCCACCCAGGCATTAATAAAAGGCTAGAAGTGGTGCCACCTCAGAGGAATGAAAGAAGTTTAATGTTTTTAAAGATTCTCCCAACACAAATGAAGCTCCTGCCTTTCACCACTCTGTCAGAGAAAGGAAAGCTTCCTTTTTCAAATAAGAGTCATAAACAGTATATATATTGGCCCATGTTCAAGTCAACAGGTATTTTTGGTTTTTTTAATATAAATCCTAGTCTCATACATGAGCATATATGTATAATAATCCAAAACTTGTGTTAGTAACATAGCTAAAGGTTTAGCTCGGAGCTAGGTTATCAAAACTTAATACAAAGAGTTAGTCAACAAGCTGCCATCATGACTAGCAGATAATTTTATCCAAGTAGTCTTTAGGGCAGTTTAGAAAAGTCTGGAGTTTTTGAGGCAAGAGAATTTAATAAAGAGCCAAGAAAATTTTGAGAATGTGTGGTGGGAGTTTTGGTTTTATGGTTTCTAGTATATTTAGTCCTCCAGCAAAGGATCACCGCCTTGTCGTGGCGCTGGAGCTTGAGCACCTCAATGATGTCATGAGCGAAACCGTGAAGGGCCACCTTAGAAAATACACAGACCAGTTAGATATGATCTCACTAACATTCCTAGCGAATATACAGTGGAAGTGAAGAACAGATTTGAAGGACTAGATTTAGTAAACAGAGTCCCAGAAGAACTATGGACAGAAGTCCGCGACATTGTTCAGAAGGCGGCAACAAAGTACGTCCCAAAGAAAAAGAAAACCAAGAAGGCAAAATGGTTGTCTGCTGAGACACTGGAAGTAGCCCAAGAAAGGAGGAAATCAAAAGGAAACAGTGATAAGGGAAGATATGCCCAGTTAAATGCGCAATTCCAGAGGTTAGTCAGAAGAGATAAGGAACTATTTTTAAATAAGCAATGCATGGAAGTGGAAGAAGACAACAGAATAGGAAGGACAAGAGACCTCTTCCAGAAAATTAGAAACATTGGAGGTAAATTTCAGGCAAAAATTGGTATGATAAGAAACAAAGATGGCAGGGACCTAACAGAAGCTGAAGAGATCAAGAGAAGGTGGCGAGACTATACAGAAGATCTGTATAGGAAGGATAATAATATCGAGGATAGTTTTGACAGTGTGGTGAATGAATTAGAACCAGACATCCTGTGGAGTGAGGTTGAATGGGCCTTGAGAAGCATTGCTAACAACAAGGCAGCAGGAGACGACGGGATCCCAGCTGAACTGTTTAAAATCTTAAAAGATGATGCTGTCAAGGTGATGCGTGCCATATGCCAGCAAATATGGAAAACACAACAATGGCCAACAGACTGGAAAAAATCAACTTATATCCCCATACCAAAAAAGGGAAATGCGAAAGACTGCTCAAACCTCCGTACAGTGGCCCTTATTTCTCATGCCAGTAAGGTAATGCTCAAGATCCTGCAAGGAAGACTCCAGCAATACATGGAGCGAGAGCTGCCAGATGTTCAAGCTGGGTTTAGAAAAGGCAGAGGAACGAGAGACCAGATTGCCAATATCCGCTGGATAATGGAGAAAGGCAGGGAGTTTCAGAAAAACATCTACTTCTGCTTCATTGACTATTCTAAAGCCTTTGACTGTGTGGATCATAATAAATTGTGGCAAGTTCTTGGTGGGATGGGCATACCAAGCCACCTTGTCTCTCTCCTGAGGAATCTGTACAAGGACCAAGTAGCAACAGTAAGAACTGACCACGGAACAACAGACTGGTTCAAGATTGGGAAAGGCATACGGCAAGGCTGCATACTCTCACCCAACCTTTTTAACGTGTATGCAGAACACATCATGCGATGTGCGGGGCTTGATGAATGCAAAGCTGGGGTGAAAATTGCTGGAAGAAACATTAACAACCTCAGATATGCAGATGACATCACTCTGATGGCTGAAAGCGAGGAGGAGCTGAGGAGCCTTCTAATCAAGGTGAAAGAAGAAAGCGCAAAAGCCGGGTTGCAGCTAAACATCAAAAAAACCAAGATTATGGCAACAAGAATGATTGACAACTGGAAAATAGAGGGAGAAAATGTGGAGGCCGTGACAGACTTTGTATTTCTAGGAGCAAAGATTACTGCAGATGCAGACTGTGGCCAGGAAATCAGAAGACGCTTACTTCTTGGGAGGAGAGCAATGTCCAATCTCGATAAAATAGTAAAGAGTAGAGACATCAGACTGGCAACAAAGATCCGCATAGTCAAAGCCATGGTATTCCATGTAGTAACCTTTCGGATGTGAGAGCTGGACCTTAGGGAAGGCTGAGTGAAGGAAGATAGATTTTGAACTGTGGTGTTGGAGCAAAGTTCTGAGAGTCCCTTGGACTGCGAGAAGATCCAACCAGTCTATCCTCCAGGAAATAAAGCCCGACTGTCAGGACTCGGTTTCCTGGCCTTGGATGGTGGCGCAAAAAAACAGATTCCTGACATGGAGAACCGATAAGGATTTGCAGCTGGTGGCCTTGGGAAGGGCAGTTGGTGGTTTGGCGGGGAATATTGAGCGGGATCCTCAGTCGGCGGGAAGAGGGGATTCGAATGTGGGGGAGGGTATATAAGGGTTGACTTGCACCTGTGTGCCAATCCTGGCTTTCATTGTGTATTCGTGTCCAGTAGTAAAAGTTTCCTGATTGATTACGGATTGGCGTCCTGTGTCTTTTCTGGGAGCGGCTGCTGTGAGCTTACATTAAGCCAGGATTCCTCGGTGCCATCCCACGGCTGTGGTGAGGTACCCCTATGCAACGAGAGGAAGATCCAACGGAGGGGGGAGAACCAGCCTCCCCTTTTGAGAATGCGGAAGAGGAGCTGGAGAGAGTGAATGCCTTGGCTTCATCGACTGCGTACGCCCAGCCCAACGGAGTCACACAGAGGCGAGTGAAGGGGGCAGGGGCAGCAGCGAGAGAAAGCAGCGGGCTAGACTTCCCCTCCCCGCAGAGGTTGGATTACTTGGAGGAAAAGTTGGCGTCCATGGAGACCACCCTCGCGATGATGTCGAAGGTGATGGAGCGACTGGCACCCTTGTTAGAGGAACCACAACCCCGAGGGGAGTCGATGTGGAGCGCGGAGGAGAGGAGTGACCGGGGACCCGGGGCACGTCCTAAAACGCAGACGAGTTGGAGGACCGCTGCGGAGAGCGATGAGGAGGAGGGACAACCCCGGGGACTAGCGCCCCAGCAGACGTTCCTGGTGCCCCCGGCCGGAGCCGGCCGTGGCACAGGGCGTCAGGAAATGCCCCCGGAGCAGCGAGGGCTCCAGGGAGGGCCACCGCGAGCGGAGAGCCGGGAGAGGCAGCCCCTTCTCTACCAACCCAGAAGGGAGGAGCTGAGGATCGAATTCGGAGGAGAAGCCGGGAGCCTCGCGTACTTCCTGACCATGGTGAGAGGATATCTAGAGGATAACGCCCTTACCTTCGGATCGGAGGCAAGCAGGGTGCGAGCAGTGGGCGCAGCGCTGAGAGGGGGAGCAGCAGAGTGGTACGTCCAGCTCCACGCCAGGCGCGATCCATGTTTGGGATCTACGAGGCGGTTCCTGGCCGCGATGGAGGCACGCTTCAGGGATCCGCTCGAGAGGGTCCGGGCGAGGGAAAGGCTGCAAACGATAACGCAAGGCCATCGCTCTGTATCCGAATACGTCGAGGAGTTCCGATTGAGAGCAGAAAAGGTGCCGGAGTGGTCCAATACCACTAAGGTACAGATATTCAAGGAGGGCCTGCGGAAGGAGATCTTAACCTGGGCACTTCATCGCGATGATCCGGAGGAGATGGGCGGATGGATCGAGCTGGCTGGCCGTGTCGAGACGACGTTGGCCCAGGTTAAGTGACACCAAGAAGCGGCGCCGCAGCAGACGAGAGCAAAGGAGGAGAATCGGAGGACGGAGAGAGGCACGATCGGGAAAGCCCCAACCGGAGGATCCAAGGAGCAGAGGGGCGGCTGCTTTGTATGCGGTCGCCTTGGCCATCGGGCTGCCGAATGTCGACAAAGGAAAGGGGGAGATTCCCATTTCCCAAAGTTCAAACCGGCCGCAGGGAAGAGAGCGGAGGAGAGCCCCCCTTCTAGGGCCCCAGTGGGAGATCTGGTGAGTCACAGCCCAGGAATGCTAGTGTTCCCGATCAGGCTAGAAGGGGAGGGGAAGTGGGCCAGCTGCAAAGCCCTCATGGATTGCGGCTGCTCAAGAAACATTATGACCCCAGAATTAGCGAACGAACTGAAATGTGAGAAAACCCCCTTGCAAAGCCCCATAGCATTCTCGCAGCTGGATGGCTCAGTGGCGGCTGGAGCCCCGGCACGATTTGAAGTGGGAGAAGTGAGATGTAAAGTGGGGAGCTGGGAAGGCGGCATAACCTTCGTAGTATCCCCTATGGCCACTTACAATGTAATACTGGGGATGCCATGGTTAAAGGAAGCTAACCCACGGATCAATTGGAGGGAAGGCAGCATAGCCTTCCAGAGCGAAGAAGGGGGGGAGTGTTGCAAGGGGGAAGAAAGCACGACAGGCGGAGCGCAGGAGATTCCCCCTGAATACAGAGACTTTGAGGATGTATTTGACGAAAAGGAAGCAGATCAGCTTCCCCCTCCTAGGAGGGTCGAAGTTAAGATTAAACTCAATGAGGACGCTAAGTTGCCCAGGAGTAGATTATACCCCATGTCGGTCAAGGAGATGGAGGAACTGAGGAAATATATTGATAAAAACTTGGCCCGAGGGTTTATAAGGCCATCTGAATCACCCTTGGGGGCCCCAGTGCTGTTTAGGCACAAAAAGGACGGATCGTTGAGGCTGTGTGTGGACTATACGGGGCTGAACGCAGTGAGCACCACCAACAACTACCCCATGCCACTAACTAAAGACTTGCTATCGAGACTGTCAGAAGCAAGGGTGTTCACGAAAATTGACTTGATCGAGGCTTATCATAAGCTGCGCATAAGGCCCGAGGACAGGTGGAAAACGGCGTTCACCTGTGCGTTCGGCCATTTTGAATTTTCCGTCTGTCCCTTCGGACTCAAAGGCTCTGGATCAGCATTTATGCAAATGATTAATGAGGTGTTACACCCATTATTGTATCACGGGGTGTTTTGCTATGTGGACGATGTAATTGTGTTTACCCGGGATAGACGATCGCATGTCAAATTGGTGAGAGAGGTGCTCCAGAAATTGAGGGAGGCAAAATTGTTTGCAAAGCTGCCAAAATGTGAGTTCAATAGGGAGCAGATAGATTTCCTGGGATACCGAATATCCAAGGGAGGGATAGCAATGGATCCGGCAAAGGTGGAGGATGTCAGGGGGTGGAGCCCTCCCCAAACGCGCAAACAGTTGCAATCGTTCCTCGGGTTTGCAAATTTCTATCGGGGTTTCATAGAGGACTTTGCTCAGGCGACTCTGCCCTTAACTGAACTGCTGAAGACGAAGGGAAAGGGGGAAATGGTAAAGGTACGATCCCCGGGAGCAAAGTTAAATTGGTCAACAGAGTGCCAAAGGGCTTTTGAAGAACTGAAACGCAGATTCACTGAAGGACCAGTCTTGGTCCACCCTGATTTGACCAGGCCGTTCGTGATCCATTGTGATGCATCAGATTGGGCTTACGGGGCGGCCCTGATGCAAAGGGATCCAGAAGGGAGGTTGAAACCCTGCGGGTTCATCTCAAAAAAGTTCAGCGAAACTGAACGGAACTGG
Organism: Anolis sagrei; assembly: GCF_037176765.1. Taxonomy (NCBI): domain Eukaryota; kingdom Metazoa; phylum Chordata; class Lepidosauria; order Squamata; family Anolidae; genus Anolis; species Anolis sagrei. Next base: position 113,548,626 of record NC_090024.1, read on the forward strand.
CTGGTGTGGGAAAAGGAGGCTCTGTCAGTCGTGAGGGCTCTAGAAACATGGAGGCACTTATTAGAGGGAAGTGGCATCCCCTTTGAAGTGTGGACCTACCATAAGAACTTACAATACCTCACCTCACCCAGGCAATTGTCAGCAAAGCAAATAAGGTGGGGGCAGTATTTCAGCAGATTTGATTTTAAGCTGCGGTTCCACAAGGGAAAACAAAATGTGGTCGCAGACACGTTGTCAAGAATGCCGGAGAATGGAGGGAGGGGGCAAGGCCCAAAGGGGAGCATATTCTCAGAATGGCAGTGGGGCATGGCAGTACAAACCCGAGCACAAACGGAGCGCAGTCAAAAGCTGGTGGGGGTTGAGAGCAAGGACGGGGGATGGGAGGAGGAGATAAGGGATTTCTCTCTTATGGTACGCCTCTACTGGGGATATCCACATAGGTGTTTTTTTATAAAAGAAGTCTTTATATTTGTTCCAGATTTTTAATAAAGATGATCTGATATAGTGATTGGTGAAATTTCTTTCTATTCCGGCTTTCCCATGCCATAGATAGGCGTGCCACCCCCTTCTAATGTCATGTCCCTCCAGAGTTAGTATTTTCTTTTGTTCAAGGGTCGCCCATGTTTTTACCCAGGATAGGGCACTTGCCTCATAATATAATTGTATATCTGGTAAAGCCAGTCCACCTCTGCTTTTGGCGTCTATAAGATTTTTGAACCTAATCCTGGGTTTTTTCCCGTCCCAGATAAAATTCATAATGTCCTTATTCCATTTCTTAAAACACGCTCCAGTCTTTATAATAGGAATCATTTGAAATAAAAAGGTCATTTTGGGTAGAATATTCATTTTAATGACTGAAATTTTCCCCAGAATAGAGAGATTTAGGTACTTCCAATTTTTAAGTTTTTTTTGTAGGGTGTCCCATATCTTTTCATAATTATCTTTAAATAGGTTCCTGTTTGACGTAGAGATTATGATGCCTAAATACTTGACCTTTTTAGCTACCTCTATCCCAGAGTCTTTATGGATTTTGTCCTTCCCTTCTTTTTTAACATTTTTGGTTAATATTTTTGTTTTTTTTTCTGTTTATTTTTAGGCCAGCAAATCGTCCGAAGTCTTCTATTTTGGTTAACCATTTCTGAGTATTTTGGACTGGGCTCTCCATTATGCATACTAGGTCGTCTGCGAATGCTAGTACCTTGTACTCCTCAGACCTTATTCTTAAGCCTCTTAGATCCTTGTCTGTTCTTAAGCCTTCTAGTAGAATTTCTAGTATTAGTATGAACAGCAAGGGGGATAAAGGACAACCTTGCCTCACCCCTCTCTGTATTTTAATTTTCTCCGTATGTATCCCATTTACTATTATTCTTGCCGATTGTCCAGTGTATATGGCTCTTATGGCATTTAATATATAGTGTCCGATGTCCATTTCTTTGAGAGTAAATGTTAAAAAGTCCCAATTAGTTTGATCAAATGCCTTCTCGGCATCAAGAAAAAGTAGTCCAAGTTCTTTCTGTGTATTTTTCTCGTAGTATTCCACAATGTCTAAGATTGTCCTCACATTATCCCTCATTTGTCTCCCTGGCAGAAACCCTCTCTGATCTTCCTTTATCCTTTCCTTTAGCAATCTTTTAAACCTTTCCGCCAATATGCTTGTGAAGATTTTGTAATCACAATTGAGGAGGGAAATAGGCCGATAATTCTTTAGCTCGGAGGGTTCTGTACCCTCCTTATGGATCAGAGTGATATGTGCTTCATGCCAGGTCTTTGGTATTTCATTGCCTCTCATTATGTTGTTCATTGTTTCTTTCAGATGGGTAGCTATTTCTTCTTTGAATGTCTTATAATATTGGGCAGTAAGGCCATCTGGTCCAGGGGCTTTATTTGTTGCTAATCTGTTTATGGCTCGTTTAACTTCCTCTTCCTCTATTGGTACATTTAGGTATTCTCTTTCTGCTTCTGATATCCTTGGAATCTTTTGATTTGAAACGAATGCCGCTATATCTTCTTTTCCCGTTGTGTCCTTCTTGTATAATATTTGGTAAAATTCTCTAAATTGCATGGCGATATCCTTCTCTTTTGTGTAATTTTTTCCTTTTTCTATTATCTGAGTTATATATTTTTGTTGTCTTCTCTTTGTTAGTTTTCTTGCTAGAAATTTCCCTGGCTTGTTGGCTCCAACAAAATATTGCGCCTTTAAATATTTTAAGTTTTTGGCCATTTGGTTAATTTGAGCGGTGTTCATTTCCTTTCTTATTATCTCTATTTCTAGTTGTATTTTTTTATTACCTGGTCTTTTTTTAAATAAATCTTCTTTTATTTTTAACTTCTCCTCCAGTTTCTTTTGCTCTTCTCTTCTTTTCCTGTTTTTTAGGGCTCCCTGTTTAATGAAGTGGCCCCGCATGACTGCCTTACTAGCCTCCCAGACAATTTCCAATTTTGTTCCTTTGTTCAAGTTATTTTCAAAGTATTCTTGTAAAATTTTTTTATTGTATTTGATATCCTCATCTGAGCGTATTAATGAATCATTTAGTTTCCATCTCCTATCTTTTTGGTTAATTTGCATTTCTATTTTTAGGGGGCAGTGATCTGTGTGCGTTCTAGGTAAAATTTTAATATTTTTGGTTTTTACTGCTAAAGAATTTGATGCCCAGCACATGTCTATGCGAGACCATGTCTCGTGCCTGTTGGAATAGAAGGTGTAGTCTCTAATTTCTGGGTTCTTAATTCTCCAGATATCTTTTAAGTGAAATTCCTGTAATATCTGTATAAAGCTGATTGGGAGTCTTCCTCCTTTGGGGTCTCCCCCTCTGGCTTTTCTTTTCTTTGATTTATCCTTCTCACAATCCAGAACGCCATTAAAGTCCCCTATAATTATTAAATTATCATATGCATGTTCTCTTATTTTCTTTTTTAAGAGCTTTACAAAGGTGGATTTTGCTCCATTGGGAGCATAGATATTACATATGAGGATATCTAAGCCATTGTTTTTAAATTTGACCCCTATTATTCGACCATCATCGTCTTTAAATGCTAGCTCCGGGTTGAGATTCTCCTTTATGTATATTGCGACTCCTTTTTTCTTTTTGGGTGCGGAGGAGTAATATAGTTTTCCTAGTTGTTTATTTTCTAGGTGTGCAGAATGTTTTTGCATCACATGTGTCTCCTGTAGTGCTATTACGTCACACCTTAGACTCTTCAGTTGGTTGTTTATGAGTTTTCTTTTGTTGGGGCTATTTAGCCCATTAACATTGTTAGATAAGATCCTTAGTGTCATCATTGGTTCTTAAGTCCATTAAATCCTTAGGTATTTTATTCCTCTGAGTTTGTTTGTCATAGTATTTTGGGGAGATTTGCCTCTGTTGCACTCCTTCTTTGTCTTTCTTGCTTATGTCGGCTGTTTTTGTTAAATCCCTTTCTGCTTCTTCTTGGTCTTTACTTTCCTTAGGCATAGGGTTTTTCCCCGATTGTTTTCTCCCTTGTTCTTGCTCTTTCCCTTTTATCTTTTGGTAGAATGCTCTTGCTTTTTCCGTCGAAGTAATCCAATACTTTTCCTTGTTATATGTTACCATTACTCCTTCGTTTTTCTCCCATCGGAATTTTATTTGCTGCCTCTTTAATTCATCTGTCAAGAGATAGTATTGTTTCCTTCTGCTCATTATAAATGCAGGTACTTCTTTCAATATAGTCACTTTTTTTCCTCTGTAGATTGTAGGTTTTTTAGCATTAATCTTTAAAATTTGGTCTCTCAGATGTTTTCTTGTGAGATGGACTACAATGTCTTTTGCTGTGCCATTTCTTTTTGCGTAGGTTGTCTGTACTCTGTACAGTTGGTCAATGTTTTTATCCATCTCCTCATATGATATATCTAGTACTTTGGCTATTATTTCTGTTATTGTGTTTCTTAAATTGTTTTGTTCGTTTTCCTCTATATTTCTGATTCTCAATTGATATTCTGTCTCTTTTATCTCCGCTGCTTCTCGCTGTTTCTTCATTTTTTCTGTTATTTCCTCTAATTTTTCCACTTTTTTGTTTATTTTATCTATTGATTTGTTCTGGGTTATATTTTCTTTTTTGAATTCATTCATCTCTTTTTGTATCAAATTCATTTCAGCTTTCATTTTTGAAATTTCCCCTTTAATTTCTTCACTCATGTTTCCTATTTCATCTTTGATCATTTTCTCTAGTTTGGTTTGCAAGTTCTCCTGGGATTTTTGCATTTTCTCTTGGGATTCCTGCAGCTTCTCTTGTGTTTTCTGTATTTTTATTAGCATGACCATTAGGTCTTTGGCTGTGGGTTCTCCTTGTATCGAGTCTCTTCTAGTTGTTGCTGATATTTTGCCTGTTTTAGTTGTGACAGTCTTCTCTATATCTTTTGTTTCCATTTTTTTCCCTTCTTCTTGTTATATTCCAATATTTTCTTTAGTTTGTTATATTTCTACTACAGTGTTATCTTAATATTTAATTTTTATTACATACATATAACAATTCATACATATAACAATTCATTCCTTACTTATATCAACATGTAGCAGTTCATTATCAATTCATTATTTAATTATTTAATTATTGCCAATAACTGATCCAAAACTTATACCATCTATAGTGAATTAATATGTAATAGTCAATGTAAATATATGTGCATTTGTTAGTTATTTCATATGCTTATGTTTATTATTATACTTATTATTATTATAATTATTCCATAGATATTAGATATTAATATTCCCTTAATATGGTACCTTTAAGCTTACTCAAAAACTTACTCGAAATTTACTCAAAAAAAAAAAAAGGGAACAAGTCAACCTGTATATTTAAAGGTATATTATTTTTTACCTTTGTTGTCTTCAGTTTCTTCTATATTTTCTGTACCTTCATTTTGTTCCTCTATGCACTGATTAATAGCCTGGATAGCCTGGATAGTAGTCTGGGTAGTTATCTCCTCTTTTGTTGCTTTTACGGCTTATTTTGTTGCTTTACGGCTCCTCTCTTTTACGTTCCTTTCTTTTCGGCGTTTTGTTTTTCGGCTTTCCTGCTTTACGGTTCTCGGGTGTCGGCCTTCTTCTTCCCCTCACTCAAGCTCCTTTTCTGGTGTTCCTCGGCCTCTCTGTTCTTCTATCCCGCTCAACTCTCCTCTGTCTCCCCGCCGCCTTGCTGTTCCTCGCCGCTCCGCCGCTCCTCCGTTTCGCCGCTCAGCCGCACCTTCGACCCGCGCCTCCTTCACTCCTCTGCTCGCTTCTGCTCGCCGTCTACTCCGTCTCGCCTCCGGCTCGCCTCCGTCTATCCAGTCGGTGTCCAGCCAATATCTCTTGCTCGGCTCTCGTCCTTTCCCTCAGCGTCCTTCTTGTAGTTACTTGTAGTTACTTACGGCTTCCTTCTCAAGGTAGGTTGGAGAGCTGTTGAGCTGAGTCTGTAGTTTGGTTTCAGCTCCTCAGCTTCTCAATCCCTTAGTTTCTTATATTTAAGTACTAATGTTCTCTTAGCTCTCTTCTGCTTTCTGCTCATTTGCTATGTCCTGGGTTTCATATCAATTCTTTTCCTTCTTTCTCTCTGCTTCCTTTATCTTTCTTAGGTCTTTTTCTTTTGAGTCTTGTAATTCGTAGTGTGTAATGGAGACGGTAGGCTTGCTTGCCGCGCCTTCGGCCGGCGTCCTCCTCTCGGGCTCGATCTCTATTGGAGTCTCTTGGGAAAGCTGGAGGGGCTCCCAGAGGACCCCCACCACCTCACCCTGGACTCCTTTGGTGAGATCCTGTCCAACCCGGCCCTTTCCGTCGGCGTTGGGGAGAAATTGGTGGTCTCCAAGCCCTTGGAGAGTGGATTATAGCCTCTGAAGTTCACGGAGCTTCAGAGAGCCACTGCAGCCTCCATCTTGCCTCCACCGGAAGTTGGGGTTTGCAAATTTCTATCGGGGTTTCATAGAGGACTTTGCTCAGGCGACTCTGCCCTTAACTGAACTGCTGAAGACGAAGGGAAAGGGGGAAACGGTAAAGGTACGATCCCCGGGAGCAAAGTTAAATTGGTCAACAGAGTGCCAAAGGGCTTTTGAAGAACTGAAACGCAGATTCACTGAAGGACCAGTCTTGGTCCACCCTGATTTGACCAGGCCGTTCGTGATCCATTGTGATGCATCAGATTGGGCTTATGGGGCGGCCCTGATGCAAAGGGATCCAGAAGGGAGGTTGAAACCCTGCGGGTTCATCTCAAAAAAGTTCAGCGAAACTGAACGGAACTGGCCGGTGTGGGAAAAGGAGGCTCTGTCAGTCGTGAGGGCTCTAGAAACATGGAGGCACTTATTAGAGGGAAGTGGCATCCCCTTTGAAGTGTGGACCTACCATAAGAACTTACAATACCTCACCTCACCCAGGCAATTGTCAGCAAAGCAAATAAGGTGGGGGCAGTATTTCAGCAGATTTGATTTTAAGCTGCAGTTCCACAAGGGAAAACAAAATGTGGTCGCAGACACGTTGTCAAGAATGCCGGAGAATGGAGGGAGGGGGCAAGGCCCAAAGGGGAGCATATTCTCAGAACGGCAGTGGGGCATGGCAGTACAAACCCGAGCACAAACGGAGCGCAGTCAAAAGCTGGTGGGGGTTGAGAGCAAGGACGGGGGATGGGAGGAGGAGATAAGGCAAGCATGCAAGGAGGATAAGTGGCTGGAAAGAAACAAGGAAAAGGTGGAATGGAAAGACGGATTGGGAATTGTAAACAGGAAGTTATACATCCCAGGCAACCTAAGGGAAAAAATGATGGTTAGGTGCCATGGCAACAAGGGAGCAGGACACTGGGGAGTAACAAAAACCCTGAAAATGGTGGCACGTCAGTGTTGGTGGCCCGGGATGAGGGGTGACACCAAACTGTATGTATCCCGATGTAATGCGTGTGCACAAAGTAAGGCAACCACACAAAAGCCAATGGGGTTATTGCAAAAGGTGGCAGAGCCATCAAAACCTTGGAGGGTAATTGCTATGGACTTTGTGGGCGAACTCCCAATTAGCCGAGGTCAACGCTACATATGGACAGTGATGGATTTATTCTCAAAACAAGCACATTCCATAGCGCTGCCTAAATTGCCATCTGCAGAAAAATTGGCTGAGCTGTTTATCAAACATATCTACCGGTTGCATGGCTGCCCAGACCAGGTGATCAGTGATCGAGGGGTGCAATTTACGGCCCGATTCTGGGAAGGGTTCATGCAGTTGATGGGAGTGGAAAGGACCCTGAATTCAGCGTTCCATCCCATGACCAATGGGGGGGGGGGGGGTTGAGAGCACAAAACAGACTTTGGGGCTGTTCCTAAGGACATACACAAACCAGTGCCAGACCGATTGGGCTGATTTACTCCCGTTTGCAGAAATCGCATACAATGGGGCCTGTCACGCATCCACAGGGAAATCCCCTTTTGAGATAGTATACGGCATGGAAGTAACCCCTTTACCAAAGCTGCCGAGTTGGGGGGAAGAGCTGTGGGGAAAGGAAGGGTGGCCAGACAAAGTGAAAGCGAATTGGGAAGAAGTGGCGAAATCACTCCGAGAAGCCCAACGAAGGTATAAGTTGTTTGCGGACCGGAAAAGGAGGGAGGGAGATAGATTGGAAGAAGGGGAATTAGTGTGGCTGAGCACCAAAAACCTCAAGCTAAATACCCCCTCTCGGAAATTGTCTCCTAAATACATTGGTCCTTTCAGGATTTCTGACAAGATAAATGAGGTGACATATACATTGAAACTGCCAAAGGTTTTGGGGAAGGTACATCCAACATTCCATTGTAGTCTGTTGAAAAAATACCAAGGTCCGCTAGACAAAGAAGGGACATGATGGTGATGTATGTTTCCCTTCCAGGAAGAAGAGGAGGAGGAGGGGGACGTTATGTCAGGACTCGGTTTCCTGGCCTTGGATGGTGGCGCAAAAAACCAGATTCCTGACATAGAGAACCGATAAGGATTTGCAGCTGGTGGCCTTGGGAAGGGCAGTTGGTGGTTTGGCGGGGAATATTGAGCGGGATCCTCAGTCGGCGGGAAGAGGGGATTCGAATGTGGGGGAGGGTATATAAGGGTGCGCCTGTGTGCCAATCCTGGCTTTCATTGTGTATTCGTGTCCAGTAGTAAAAGTTTCCTGATTGATTACGGATTGGCGTCCTGTGTCTTTTCTGGGAGCGGCTGCTGTGAGCTTACACCCGACTGCTCACTGGAGGGAAGGATACTAGAGACAAAGTTGAAGTACTTTGGCCACATCATGAGGAGACAGGAAAGCCTAGAGAAGACAATAATGCTGGGGAAAGTAGAAGGAAAAAGGAAGAGGGGCCAACCAAGGGCAAGATGGATGGATGGCATCCTTGAAGTGACTGGACTGACCTTGAAGGAGCTGGGGGTGGCGACGGCCGTCAGGGAGCTCTGGCGTGGGCTGGTCCATGAGGTGACGAAGAGTCGGAGACAACTGAACGAATGAACAACAAAAATATATTTAGTCTCATTAAGACTAAGACTAAGACATGCCGCATTATCACGGGGTATCTGCGCCCTATGCCACTGGAGAAATTACACTGTCTAGCCAGTATTGCACCACCTGACATCCGCCGAGAAGTAGCAGCCAATAGTGAAAGGATCAAGGCAGTGACATCTCCAGCTCATCCCTTGTTTGGGTATCCACCAGCACGTCAATGACTTAAATCAAGAAATAGTTTTCTAAGATCTACAGAGACACTCGCTGGAACACCCCAGCAAGTGAGAGTCCAAAAGTGGCAGGCTCAAACCCAGAGCCTCAATCAATGGCTGATACCAAATGAGAGACTCCCCGCTGGGCACAGAGAAAACTGGGTGACTTGGAAGGTGCTGAACAGACTGTGCTCAGGCACCACGAGATGCAGAGCCAATCTTAAGAAATGGGGCTACAAAGTGGAATCGACAACATGCGAGTGTGGAGAAGAGCAAACCACTGACCACCTGCTGCAATGCAACCTGAGCCCTGCTACATGTACAATGGAGGACCTCCTTGTAGCAACACCAGAGGCACTCCAAGTGGCCAGATACTGGTCAAAGGACATTTAATAGAATACCAAGCTTGCAAACTTTGTGTTTTGTCTGTTTGTTTGTTAAAAATGTAATACAACTGTCTGGTTGCTCCTGACACGATAAATAAAATAAAATAGTATATTTCATGCATCACATTTTGTCCAATTACTTATGGAGGGAGAACGCAAGACCTTGAAATACACTAATGGTGCATCTATGCTATAGGATTAAGGTCATGACATCATGAACCAAATGCGATCGTAATGGCAACCTACATTGGTTTCAAGCTGACAAATACCTGTATATTTGTATTTTATTTTAATAGGACTAGGTGTATGTTGTATGTTGTGTTTGCACTGTCTATTTTGATAAGGCCAACTGGCTAATCAATACAATTGTTCATTCAATCGATTAAGGCAGTTTTACACCACTTTAACTGTCATGGCTCAATATTATGGAATCATGAGAGTTGAAGTTTGGTGAGGCAACAGCATTATTTTGCACAGAAGTCTAAAAGCTTTTAAAAACTACAACTGCTAGGTTTTCATACACTGAGTCATGGCATTTAACTTGCTGTCAAACTGCATTCTACAGTGTGAGATTCTCTTCTCCCAGAGCATCCCTTAACTACATCTTAAACAGTATTTTGCAAAATGCGTACCTTTACAAACAGGAGGCTGTGGAGACCATCCAAAATAATAACACTGGGAAGAGTCAGGCCCAACTCTGCTATATCCTTTCTTACAGGAAAATTTCACCACGTCTCGGTTGGCATATTGGTCTTTTCCTTCAATGCTTCCATTCCCCAGAATGGGGACATCACATTCTATGGCTAAAGAAAATATTGAACAAAATGTTAAATTTGGTGAAATACTTTTTATAAAAAGGAGCTAATGATAGGAAATTTTATTCCACAAATGTACAGCAAATAAACCTGTGAGATGAGGCAGCTATAATATATATTAAGAGTGACATATTGTGGTCATGTTCCTCAGCATTCATAATGTATATTGCAGATCTAATTTACATTGACTTGAGCACCATCAATTTTTTTTGCTGGGGTCTTGCTTCAGATAAATATTTTTGTCTTTTTTTGTTTTTTAAGCACTGTTGAAATCCTCTTAAGATCAAAAATACAGGTTATATTATAGTTTGAGCGCCCCTCATTCCGAAATCCGAAATTGTCTACAATGGTGTCTTAGACTGTGACACCTCTCCTTTCTGATGGCTCAACGTACTTGCACATTGGAAATTTAGACTCTGTGTGTAAGGTGCATATGAAATATCAATGCATTTTTATTATATTAGGACCCATCTTGAAGCTATCCTATTATGTATGTACTTGCAAACACAAGTATTCCAAAATTCAAATGAATCTGAAAGTTAAAATACTTCAGGTCCCAAACATCTTAGGTAAGTGATACTCAACCTGTAATAACTCTCTGTAAGCATGGAGATTGCTGGATGGTGAGATAGGTCGTTTATTTGCAGAATACCCACTTTCCCAACAAATACAGTATATACTTGAATATAAGCTGAGTTTTTCAGCCCCTTGGCTTATATTTGGGTGAAGGGAGAAAAACTGAGGAAAAAAAGGCTCTGAGGCCGGCTGACTGAGTCCCTGGTCTTGTCTCAGTTGATCTAGGGAGGGTCAGTTTACAACTCCAAAACTACAACAAGAATCAAGAAGTGGAGAAACTAGCTTCCCGTCTTCCTCTTGTTCTGGAGAAAAGCAGTTCCAGCTCTGTCTCTTACATCTGAGGAATCAACGGCTCTTTTGTCTCTTGCACCAGAGAAGCCCACGTGTCTGCAGCTAACTCTGGGCCCCAGGGAGAATAATCATAATCATAATCATAATCATAATCATAATAATCTGTATTTATGCCCCACTACCATCTCCCCAATGGGAACTCGGAGCGGCTTACATGGGGCCTAGCCCAAACAAAAAACTACAATATAAAAATACAAATTATAATAAAATAAACAACACAACATTAAAGCGTAAAACATCAAAACATATAAAACAATATACATAGAACATGGAAACCAAACATAACGACAGAGAGCAGGCCGCATGTACATAAAATGATTTAAAAACTCTGGGTGAGATAAGGGGAAGAACTAATTGTAAGGGAGAACTTATAGAGAGACAGGAAAATAAACAAACCCTTGTACATGGGGGGGGGGGAGGGATGACGACGACTCCTGGGACAAGGATATTGAGGGAGAAATAGCATAAAATTCCGTAGCTACTCTCCGAAAGCACAACGGCAGAGCAACGGCAGAGCCAGGTCTTTTTAAAGGTTTCTAACATAGGGGCTTTCTTAATCTCTCCGGGCAATGAGTTCCAGAGTCGGTTTTGCCTCCTGAGCCATGTAAGTTTGAGAATATATAAAGACTGACTTCAGATTTTCAGTGCCGGTGAAGTCTACTGTGTGTTTACTTGAGCAGCAAAACCCTGCTGCTGCTGAACTTCCAGGAAAAAAAAAAAACATTTGAACATTCTGTGCCTCAGTCTCCCTGGAATTTCATGTGTTCTACCCTGGCACCAAAGTGGTCTGAGGCACCTAAAAACATGACAAATTCCTAGTCTCCAGAGCAACAACAACAACAAAAAGATCTGTGCCCCCCCCCCCCCCCAATTCAATATGACATTCTTTCAAACCTGGTCATTATGTCCCCTCTCTGCCTTCTTTTCTCCAGTCTCCTCATAGGACCTGTCTTCCAAACCTTTGATCATTTCAGTTGCCCTCCGCCTTCATGTCTTGCTGATGTAGATTTAAAAATTTACAAAAACAATATTGCATTAACTTACCAACACATACAGGCAATGAATCCCATCCGTTTTCTTTGCATTGTATGTGGCCATCAACAGCTGTTTTGCTCACTTGAAAGCCATCTTTACATTTGTAGTGAAGTGTCTCTTGGGACAAGAAAAATGATTCTTTTTCAACAAAATCCACATTTGCTTCATTTGGCTTTTGGCATGTCTCTGAAGAAACAGAGAATAAGTATTATTCATTATCAACTGTTCTATTCTATTCTAATTCATATGATCTAAAAGGCACTACAAAGAGTAGCTTCCCAAATGGAGAACGTAGAAGAAAAAAGATATCAGCTGCCAAACATCTAAAATGGTATATATAATTTCCAGATTTTAGTTACATGAGCATGGTTCCTTGGGTTATGATAAGTGCATAGGAGTGCAGAAAACTGAAACCACCTTGACAGCAAATGAAAACAACAAATAAACATATAGATATATTTTTAAAAAAACGCTTACTGATACACTTGGGCTCTCGGTTCCATCCCGTTCGAAGACACTGTATCTCTTCCTCCTCAACCCTGTTAGGGGTTGTATAGCCACGATGACACTGATAACGTACTTTCTCAGAGACAGAAAACACCTCCTTACGTGCAGTGAAAAAGCCATTAGGCAGAGGAGTTTTTTGACATCCAAGTGGAATTTCTAAAACTAAAAAAAAGATATTGTTTTTTTTAAAAAAAACAAGACCTGGATTTTATATGTAATGAAATCCAGTTTTATCAGAACAGATCAAAAATGTATCATATGAAATTATCAACAAAGGAGATAACCCAAACGTCTAATCTGAAATAAATCAAATCTGAGGATGAAACACAACAGGAAAGCCATGCGAAAATATTTGTGTGCCCTATTTTCATAGCTTGAATCATGTAGAAGTAACGTGCAATTGACTGGAAATATTGGAAATACTGTTCAGCTGGCATTCTAGTTTCTTGCGTATTTTGTGGGGAAGAGAGAAGTTCAAGGCTAGCTGTCTTCAGGCTAACAATTGTAAACATTGCCTAAAAGCATGTCAGATTGAAGGGAAGAAAGCGGAAGAGTAAAACTAGCCATTATGAGTTTATGAGTGATATAGCTTGGCTCCAGCCTTGAGACTCAGCTGATCTGTAGGCTTGGGTAACCACGGAAAAATTTGGTTCTAAACTTGTTTTGTTTTTAGGGGGCCCTTGCGTTTCGTTTTTTTTAATAATTCTGAAATTTTCCTTTAAAAAATTTCGAAATATACAAAATTTCGTATAATTACGAATTGATTCGTTAATGGCGGACGCGATTGCGCAATATGCTAAAAAAACCTCCAAATGGGACAGGGGGAACTTCTGAAGCTTCCCTCTCCGTCTGTTGTTGATTGTTGGTGTGATAAAATAAACAACAACTATAAAACTTGCACCAGACATGCGAAAATAATTACGAAATAATTACAAAATAATTACGAAATAATTACAAAATAATTACGAAATAAATTGAAAAAATTGTTTCGAATCTAATTTACTCCTCACACTATTCCTGCATGGCTCAATATTGGATCGTAAGCTAATTTAAATACGAATTAATAACAAATTACGAAATTAACGAATGAAACCGCCCAAGCCTACTGATCTGTACTCATCATCATGCCTCTCACCTTCCCTCCTTCCTTCCTCAAATTTAATTTTCAGGTACATTTTCCCAAGAAGGATAATTGAAACTCTAGGTTTGGAAAACTATATGAGAAAAAAACACATGTTTTTGGGAAAAAAACAGGTTGCCTTTTCTAATGAAGATTCATAAGAACCCATGGCTACAACTTAGAGGAACAGCTTCATTCCTTATAATGTATCTGTGTCTCTCCCATAGGATATCAGCAATGATGTTTCTGTGAAAATATGGTGCATGTAAAAGTGCCAGCCAATAAATAGCTCCTGTGAAGTCCTTCCCTATCATTGTTCTTGGTGAATTACCATGTATGCGTAATGCATCCAACTACTTCAACTGTGTAAATAAAGTCAAAAAAGTATACTCTGCAAACAGAGGAAATAAATAATCTCAGATTGGATATTTTCAACAACATGAACTAAAACCTGCTTACCTTGAGCAACGCAACTTGGAGTTGGTAACCAGCCATTTTTTGTGCATGTGGTTGTTTGCTGATTTTCAGGAACGTATCCTGTATCACATTTATATGAAATCACATTGCCCTCTATGAGTGGCCGCTGATAATAATTAAAATAACCATGTGGAATTCGTCGAGGAGAATCACATATTCCTAAAAGCAAAAGAACAATTATGTTGCATCACCTATGCAAGATTACTATAGGGATTCAAAGTGTATTCTTATACCAAGTATACAGACAGATGACATGAATTAAAATCTGTATACATTTTTAAATGTTAAAAATGGGATGGGGAAAAATCATTCCTTTCCCTTCTTCTTTCTGTAATCGGGTGGTAGGCATGCTGCAAAGTTAAGCACTGGGTGAATCTCCATAGATCTAGCATTTCTAACCTGATATGAACCTGGGTACTATACACCCTATAATGGATTTTAATTATCTAAGAATGCTTGTTTACTACTAGATAATTTGAACATGACCACAAACTATATCAATATGTCTCTCTGTTGTCATACTTCATACAACATGCATTCTTCTTATCAACATAACATGATTTGATGGAATAGGGGACTTTTGAAGTAATCTCCTATACATTTTGAAGTAATCTCCTATACAGTTAAAAAGTGATGGGAGATAAATCCATACTTCCCAGTTCCTTCTTTCGTCTTCTTCCTTTGCCTGTATTATTACCTAGCTACTTGTTGCTAGTCTCTGCATGACAAAGAAGGGGAGCAGCATTTGCATTTACTAAGATCACTCCAGATCCATCTTAACTAATGACAGAAGTAACATCTGGGATAAAATGTAGGCCTGTGATTCAAACATCATCACTTCTGGATGATACTCTATATCTTTCTGGCAAAGCAAGTGAAACTTTTAAAACTTGCATAATGTATTTTGCAGAATTTGGTTGGTCAATAAACGTATCATTCTTTCGTGGATTTTTAACGTTGTTATATTTTGTTCTTAAAATATTTCAAAGTAATGTTATAGCCCAGATTGTGTATGGTGCTCCTGTCTAGGGATGGGATGAGTCTCAGATAGTGAAGCTGGAGGCTCTTCAGAATACATTTCTTAAGAAACAATTGAAACTCCCACTGGGCACTCTGGCAGCCTTGGTCCAGGCTGAGGTTGGCCTCCCCTCTATTAGATCCCACGTTCATTTTATCATATTTAGTTATTAGAGAAGTGTACAAGGTTCATCAGTTAGGGATCTCCCAAAGGAATGTTTTGAACAACTAGAAAAATGCAAAGTCTGTAATACAAGGTATCAGAAACTGCTTGAATTTAACCACTCTATCGAACTCAAGGGAGAATCTCCATGAATCTATTTTTAATCATGGTGTTCACCAGGATAGGAAGGCTATTAATAAGTCCAAATTTTCTGACTGGTTTGGACTTTACAAACCTGACCATGATAGGGCTATCTACATGACTAGGCTCACATTTCCAAAACTTAGGCAAGCCTTCACAGCCCTTCATTTTCAAAGTATGCACACAGTGGTGATTGATGGATAGATACACAGGCACCCCTCTGGCTCTTCATATATGTGTTTGTGGGGGTCCCTGAAATTGAGGATTTGCCTCACTATTTGTTTTCTTGTTTTCTGTATTATGCGCCAAGAAGTAATGTCACAAGAAATTTAATGTGCAGATTTGATAAATGTGGATATGAGTGAATATGAATGGAACTGAATGAAAGGGCCTAATTTGGCTGAAGACACAATTGCAATATTAAGGCCTGCAATGACTGACTACCTGCTTGCTGGGACTGTAATTAAAAAGTTGCTAATAAGAACTGAAAAGCAAACTGTGATAAGAACTGGAACAGTGATAAGGAAATGTTTATAACCAGCAGGACAGAGTTGCATTCTCAGGCCCCTTCTACATAGCTGAATAATATTCCACATTATATGCTTTGAACTGGAATATATGGCAGTGTGAAGTCAGATAACCAAGTTCAAAGCAGTTATTGCGAGATTTTCTGCCTTGATATTCTGGGTTATATGGCTGTGTGGAAGAGCCCACATTGAAAGGTAATTGATCCTGTTTTCTCCCTGGAAGCCCATGATAATCAAAGTGGCCTTAGCTTTGCTTAGTATGTTGGCTACAATCTGTTCTGCAAAGAAATGGATTTGCCAATCCTGTAATAAATGGGAGAAAAAGATGCCTTTGAAGATTGTTAACTGTAGTGGTTCTTGGGATTGTGTCTGGACAGAATTCAAAATGACGATGCTTTCTCTGACCCTGTCTACGCTGGCTGTAAATGTTGAAGAGGACCAGAGATAGCAACATGATGTTCACACAAAATCCCAGGACTTCCAACCTGTAACATGGGGCAAATTTTTATCCCCATGTTAGCAAAAATTGAGGAATGGCCCAAAGTTTTGCTGAACCTCAGGTGTTGCCTTGAGTTTGGATTTCCACTACCTTGTGCATATCTACACTGACTATTTAGGTCAGTGTAAGGTCATATCAACCCATGATGACTAAAGACCGCTGTTTTCCCTCAGGTTACATTAACTAAGGGGACAACCTGAATCCTGAGCAAGGAATTGGGTTGTCCTCCAAGTCAAGGGCATTCAAGACAGTTGTGACGTTCCCTAATCAGAACTGGTGGCAGCTGTCTTGACAGTCCCCTCCCCATGTGTCAGGGCTGTTGACAACTATAACACAGACATCTACCTTGGTGTTAGATTTGGCAGATTGGGAGGAGGAAACAGGATGTTCAGCATGACTGGGCAATAGGACTACCTGTTGCCTCCAAGTTAGCTGAGGGAGTGTCTCTCGGGTCACCAAGCAGACCTGAACTAGTTTCTGGACAGTGGATCAAGCCCACTTCGTAGATGTTCCCTTTGCATATGATATTAACAGAAACACGACATCTTTTTTTTTCATTCTTACATTACAACCTTTCCCTCCTTATGATCATTTGAACATTTCACAGCAGAACACTTGGAACTGGAAATGAATCCATTTTCTCTGGGGAATTTACTTCCTTGTGAAACTTTTGTAAGAGCAAACGTTAGGTATATTCACACTATTAAATTATTCTATCTTGAAACTACTTTAACTGCTACGGTTTAATACGATGGACTCAATGGAGTCTTTCGTCTTCTCTGCCTAAGAATGCTGGTGCCTCACTAAACTACAATAGCATTTAACCACAGCAGTTTTAATAATTCTACATTACAGCTGCACTCATCAATAATTTTGCATTTTACAGTTAGAAATGAAACATGAGAATTGACTAAGACAAATGGTCGCATTTCTCATCCCTGTGTCAGTGCTTTTCTGAAAATGAACTTTTCACAAAATTGATTTGAATGCAACATGTTATGTCTAGATATGATTATTTCTCTCCTTGCCAAGAAAGGAGAATGCAAGGAAAATGTTACTTACTGAAGCATTTGGGTTTTGGTTCCCAGCCACGAATAGTGCAGTACGATAAATGCCAAGTCCTTTTATTTTCTGGTAGAAAACCATTATCACAACTAAAGTAAATTGTGGAACCTGGTCGCTTTGGAAAGGATGATTCACTTTCATATACTCCTCCGTTCTGAACATGGGGATATTCACAATGCTTTGCTTTAGAAAAAAACAGAGAGGAGAAAATTAAGCATCAATAAAATTGAATATTACAGTCATGTGTTGTTTTCTTTCATTGTGCTTATTTCTTTTGTGCTAGCATTCCCAGGCCAAGAGTAGGGCTAGAGGAATAACTGATATATTTCTTGCATTTTGAAACAAGATAATAGATTTCATCTAAGCTGAGATGTAAATTAGCCAATCCTTGCTCACTGAACCAATTTTTATTCATTAGGAAAACAATATCATGTAAGAAATCAATGGTGGAGCAAGCAAATTATAATGTGGTATTTATTTATTTATTTATTTATTTATTTATTTATACCCTGCTTTATCTCTCCTGAAGCAGACTCAAAGTGGCTTAACATAAAAGCATTAGCATATAATTTAAAATATGAAAATATGCAAACATTAAAACAAGATGAAATATAAAGGGCATTTTAAAATCCCCAGTTAAAACCATAAAAACCATTCCCAGTTAAAACCAAAATTAAAACCACAGCACCCCCTGAATTTATCTTAAAAGCCTTCTTTTAAAAAACCGTCTAAATGAAAAGGGTTTAGCCTGCTGCTGGAAGGACAGCAGGGAGGGGGCCATTCTGGATTCACTGGGGAAAAAGGAGTTCCAGAGTCAAGGGGCAGCTACTGAGAAGGCTCTCCCTCTTGTTCCCACAAACTAGGCTAGAGATGGGTGTGGGGACTGAGAGATGGGCCTGGACAGGTTTCTACAAAGGGATGTGGTCGGCACCACTTTCTGAGTATGGCCCTCCGAGAAGGACCGGAGCCACTATAAGACAGTTCCTCCAAGTCTTTTCCCAGCGACCCTGAAGAATTCCATGGCAAATGGTACTGAAAGCCACTGAGAGATCGAGGAGAATCCCCCTATTATTATTATTATTATTATTATTATTATTATTATTATTATTAAACTTTATTTGTACCCCGCTAGCATCTCCCGAAGGACTCAATGCGGCTTACAAAGGCCAAGGCCTCAACACACAATATAACAATACAAAACCTAATGCAAATTAAAAACAATTAAAGCAAACATAGTCTGACACTCTTATTTAATCCTGACTGGACACATGCAGAAGGTTCACCAATTTGTGATTTAAAAAGACAAGAGGTGCTGTGCCCTTCCGCAAAGCTGCTGTAAAAAGAAGCAACAAGCAATAAACAATACACTAAGACACAATAAAACTGGGCCGGGCCAGAGTAATGGGTACAGGATTAAAAGTGCTGATGTGACAGGAGGTATGTAGGATTATAGGGCAAGTGCAGTGTGCAGTGTGCAGCAATCTTAGTTCTAGTAAAGTGCTTATGGGACTTGGTATTGGAGATTTCCTAATCTGGAAAGGCACATCGGAACAGCCAGGTCTTCAAGTTCTTTCTGAAGACTGCCAATGTAGGGGCCTGTCTAAGATCTTTGGGGAGGGTGTTCCAGAGTCGGGGGCCACCACAGAAAAGGCCCTGTCTTGTGTCCCCACCAAACGCGCTTGCGACGCAGGTGGGATCACGAGCAGGGCCTCTCCAGATGACCGAAGTGAACGCGTGGGTTCGTAGATGGAGATGCAGTCACTCAGGTAGGCAGGTCCCAAACTGTTCAGGGCTTTGTAGGTAAGCACCTGTACCTTAAATTGGGCTTGGAAAATAAACGGCAGCCAGTGGAGCTCCTTGAACAGGAGGGTTGACCTCTCTCTGTAAGGGGCCCCAGTTAACATCCTGGCTGCTGCCCGTTGGACCAGTTGGAACTTCCGAGCCGTTTTCAAGGGCAGCCCCACGTAGAGCGCATTGCAGTAGTCCAATCTGGAGGTGACCAAGGCATTCTGTCTAGCTTTCTGCATAGGCCACCCACCAAGGCAATCAAAGCTGTCTCTGTTCCATAGGCCTGAAACCAGATTGAAATGGATCTAGATAATCCATTTCATCCAGAAATCCCTGGAGTTAGGAGGCCATCAAACACTCTAAAAACTTGCTCAGAAAGGGAAGGTTGGACACTGGCAAATAGTTGCCCATTATAAAAGGGGTTAGAGATGGCTTTTTTACTATACGTCTCACAACTGCCTCCTTTAGGCAAGTTAGAACTTTGCCTTGTTCCAAGGAGGTATTGATCACCACCTTCACCCATTCTGCCAGTCTCCCTCTGGCAGATGTTACAATGGCTCTGATGGCAGATGAAAACTGCAACAGATAAGAGGCAACTAGTCATGCATTTGGATCAAAACTTTTTTCTGTGAAGATTGTATGTTGATTGCTGTGCACTGGTCTCCACACACAGACATCTTTCAAGATAAACCAATCTTTCAAGATAAACCAAAACCAAGAAAAGTCCTATAGAGATTGGCGAGTGGCCACGGGTAGTAGAACTGTGAAATCTGGAAGCCCCTAGCTATGGACTGGCACATGGACAGATTCAGCCAGTCTAACTCAAGGTCCGAGGCAGTTGAGCTATATCCATGACTAAGCAGCCCTGTTTAGGATCCACTCTGCTCACCCCACATGGAGAGAGACTAGAAAAGGTGCCGTAAACATAGTCTGACACTCTTATTTAATCCTGACTGGACACATGCAGAAGGTTCACCAATTTGTGATTTAAAAAGACAAGAGGTGCTGTGCCCTTCGGCAAAGCTGCTGTAAAAAGAAGCACTATTTCTAGGATGGTATTAGGCAGGATCAGTCCACCCTACTTATTGTTTACTTCAGGTAAGCAATGTTCCCTTTGATCCTAAAAGTCACTGTACACACCTATTTCCCCTTATAAAGGTCAAAATCATAACTTGGGCCATGGTAAAGAAACAGGAGAAGCATCTTTTCCTTAGAGTTGAATTGGTTCTACTGAAGATGGTGCTAGATAAAAACATTCCATAGGGCTTCCAAAATGCTTTATCTCATTTGGTTCCAAATAATCTTCTAATCTTGAAGCAAGGAAAGGAGACAGCAGAACTCCTTTCCTGCCCTCAGCATGAGGGCAGGAAAGCACTTTGCTCCCTTACAGTGAAGGGAGAGCAAAGTAGTTCTGTGAGGACTCCTTGTGGGCATGTACATAAATGCGCTCCTGCTCATTCCCTCATCGTCACTGACCCACTCACCGCTCTGACAGTGTACTTTTACAAGGGTCACCATTAAAGAGCTGGGTAGGAATCCCCCCCATGCTCTAGGGGTTTTTTCGCCTACCCTACACTGTTTAATCCATGACAAACTGGGTGTGTGGGGTGCTAAATAGGTTTTCATGCAAGTAAGGATAAAGATAGGTAAATATCGGTGTGCACCATGGCAGCCCCTCTCTGGTAGAGGCTATGAAGGGGAAACATCATCCATTATTAAAGGAATTAAGGTGAGGGTGAGCAGAAGTGGCTTTGACCAGAGATAGTCATGGAATGACTTCTCCACTCGTTTCCTTGAAGGGTCGCCTTGGGAACAACATTGGGTAGCATAGGGGGACCATGGTATTTAGCCATTGTTGGAGACTGAGGTGGTCTCTGATGGCCACTGCTTCACTTTATTGCACACCAAATTAAAATGTAAGTTCAAATTCAAGTTCAAGTTCATGTTTTCTCCCCTGAATTGGCTGGTAGATCATACAGAGATTGATTGGTAACTGTAGTGAAATTGCTACTCTATGTTAAATTTTTGGTGTATAGCTCTATGTTTACATATGGCAGATAGGGAAGAATAGGCACAGACAGGGTAGCAACAGCAGAGATAGGATTCATTTGCATATGTGAAGCCGATTGGTCATATGCAGATTAGCATAGGCCCAGGATTTGAAAAGGCTGCTAGGCCAAAATGACAGTTGGGAAGAGCAGAGCTGAATATTCCAAAGGGGCGGAGCCAAGGTTTTGAAAGAGGCAGTTAGAGTGAGAGAATTTGAAAATGACAGTTAGGAATCTGTGTGTGAAAAGGATAGTTGGGTTTTTGAGTGCCTGTTAGAAATAAGCAGTTATGAAGATGTGTTAAAGACTTCTGATATAGAGAAGCAGTTAGTTAAATAGAGCTCGGGTTTTAAGGAACATAAAGAAAGCCAGTGTTGTTTTAGTCAGAATATAATTCAGCCAAGAGTATGTAAAGCAAGTAACGTGTTTGTGAATGTGAAACATTGAAAGTCTATTCAGAAAAGTAAACTAAGCAAATGATACTGACTGTAAGATTACAACAAAACACAAATGTAACCACAAGCGTTCGAGCCAGAAGTTATAAATAAACTGTGTTACTTGGTTATACACAAGAGTGTCTCATTGCCTGTGAATAAAAGTACAGAGGTTTAACAGCACGCAGAAAGTCCCAGCCAATATAAAAGAAGAAACTGAATCAGTATTAGAGCAAAGAGGGTTTTAATAAGGAAACAGTCTTTCTCCCTCACCTCAGTAACATATAATAAAAGTATAACCCACACAATTGTGTTGTCCCCTGATTTCACCGGTGGGAGAGCAAATAATTTTCAAAGAGTCCACTAAACACTCAGATCAAATGTGCTGAAAAAAATAAATCAAGCCTTGTGAAATCACAAGATAGATTCAGACATATTTTCCCAAACTCTCACTTTTTCTCTCAAGAGAAGTGAATGTTTGTCCATAGGTGTAGTGCACATAACTGAATACTAATAAAATGATGTATAGTTTGTGGGGAGTACAACTGCATTTCTCCCAGGAAAGTGGAAAAAACATGACTATTTCATACCACTAGTGACACTATCTGATGTGCTCCCATAGGGAAGATGACCTAGACTTGTGCAGTGTTTCATTTACTCTGTGTATCTCTTCCCATTTATGATGAGTACTACTATTACTACTACTACTACTAGTAATAATAATAATAGTAATAACAACAACAACAACTACTACTACTACTACTACTTTATTTGTATCCTGCCACCATCTCCCAAAACGGACTCAAGGTGGTTTACAAAAGCACATAGCTGTGCAGAAGGTACAATACAATACACAAACATTTATAAAACAATAACAATATCAAGAACATAAAACAGATATACATAAAACAGAATATAAACCCCCTACTATTTTAAATAAAATATTCCATAAAAATGCAGGAAAAGCCACGGATTAAAAATGGCCATAACAATTTCAGTCACATAAAGTGCCGGAGTCAAACAATTCAATTGGTCCTCAAGTTTTAACAGATGTTTAATGATATTCGAAGACCTGCTTGAAGAGCCATGTTTTCAAGTTTTTCTGCAAACATTGGAGTGTGGGAGCTAGCCTAATTTATCTGGAGAGGGTGTTCCAAAACCAAGGGGGCACCACCAAGAAGGTCCTCTTCCTTGTCCCCACCAACTGCACTTGAGAAGGAGGTGGGACTGAGAGGAAGGCCTTCCTGACAGATCTTAGAGCCCACACCAGTTCATAGGGGAATATGTGGTCTCGAAAATAGGTTGGACCTGAACCATCTAGGGCTTTGTAGGTAATAACCTGCACTTTGGATTGGGACCGGAAACTTGTCGGCAGCCAGTGGAGGTGCTTTTATAGGGGCGTGGTATGCTCCTCTTCCTGCATGATGCAAGTGTCTATTTTAACTAGGCAAATGAAAGAAGATACTGGATGGAATAGAAAAGGGAAACAAGAGGGAGTTAAATAATTGGCCTTGACCTTATGCGTGCTTGAAACATCATTCCTCTGGAAAATACAGTTATCTATGTTCTAAAACTGCAAAGAGAAAGATACTTACGTATACATGCTGGAGGAGGTTGCCAGCCATGATCAGTGCAGAAAGAGGTATCAGTGTTACGATATCCTTCATCACAGGATGTATCAATTGACTCTTGATACTGGTAAAGCAATTGCTTTGGTTGAATGTTCCCATTATCAATTTGTGGTTGTCGGCATACAACAGCTATATAATGAAACATAAAATCAGTTGACACTTGACCAATAAACAAGTTAGGAACTTATTTCTCGATTAATCATCACTTATTAGAGGCCATATTCTTACTGTGCCTCTTGTGGGAAATTAAAATATTTCATTTTATGGTTCTTGGAGTAGAATAGATAAAAATATTCAGTCGTTAAGAATGCAAACAGGACTGAAGAGAAACTGAAATCACAAGCTAGATTCAGTCTAAATCAGAGTTAGTCAGCTTTGAGTCTGTGCTCTATACCCTTCTCAAAACAAAGTTTGGTGTTTCCTTGTGGAACTATCAATGCTTGTACACCCTTTCCTCCCATGATTTCCAAATGTTTAGATTCAGATAGTGAATTCTATAGAGTTAAGGATCACATACCTACCAGGTTGAAGGAGTTGTTATGTGGCATCACATTACTACAAGTTCTGACTACACATGATAGGCAAGACATTTGTGATCCTAAAAAAAAATCTGATTATGCTCCCTTCCTCCAAAGAATACAGAATGTGAGAATTCTAATGATGACAATTTAATATTAGAGAAAGGGGCTTTGCTGTTAATGTTCAATTATTAAAATGTTGTCAGAGTCAAAAGGAGCCCCCAGTGGTACAGTAGGTTAAACTCTTGTGCCAGCAGGACTGAAGACTGACAGGTTGGACCAGTGATTCCCAAGGTGGGCGTTACCGCCCCCTAGTGGGTGCCGCAGCGATCGGGGGGGCGGTAATGGCCATAGGTGTGTTTGGGGGTGATGAATAACTGTAAGGGGGCGGTGAAAGAAAGAAGAGAAGATTTAGAAAAAATGATTTCCAGGGGGTAGGCCAAATAAGTTTGAGAACCACTGGGTAGGAGGTTTGAATCTGAGGAGAGCATGGATGAGCTTCCTCTGTCAGCTCCAGCTCCCCATTCAGGATCATAACAGAAGCCTCCAACAAGAATGATAAAACATCAAAACATCTGGGCATCCCCTGGGCAACATCCTTGCAGACAGCCAATTCTCTCACACCAGAAGCGACTTGCAGTTTCTCAAGTCACTCCTGACACACAAAAATGTCTAAAAGCAGTTTCTCCAAAACAAAATTTTAACAGTGTAAGATCCTGAGCAATAAATTAATTGGGAGCTATTCTAACCCTGAAATAAAGAACTATGGAATTTGTGGGGCTTTTTAAAGGAGCCAATAGCTGTTTAAAAATTAATCATTCAATTGAACATACATATGAAAAAAGACTAAGGGGATGTCTACACTATATAATTAACACAGTTTGATATCCCTGTAACTGCCAGGTCTTAGAAATGTGGAAACCAGGGATTTGAGGTTTGGTGAAGTATTAAACTCTTTGGCAGAGAAGTTAAAAGACCTTGTAAAACTACAATTTCCATGATTCCATAGCACTAAGGTGTGACAGTTAAAAGGGTGTCTGCATTAATTCCATGGTGTAGTGTAGAGGCACCATAAGAAGAAGAAAAATGTTTTAGACCATTAAGCAATTTTCTTAACAATAAAACAAACATAATGCTGAACAAATTTGATTTTATCTTACAAGAGAATTTTACCTTTGTCTTAATTCAGTTTCTTTTACTAAAAATGCATCCTGTGGAGGCATTAATGCGTCCTGTGAAGGCATTAAGTAAGAAATTCCCACTGTATACAGTGGAACCTTCTTACAATGAAATGTGTACAAGTGTGAACTGTAACCATAGATGTCCTTTGCTTTAGAAACATACAGACCTGTACATTCAACTCTTGTGTTCCATCCATCCCGTGTGCATGTTGCGTCCTCTCTATCTGCAGGTTTATATCCATCATCACAGGAAATTTGTATCCGTTCACCATTCCGGTAAATGGTCTTTGAATTTCTTACACCCCCATGGGCAATATTAGGTGGTTCACATGTTATTTCTATTGCAAAATATAAACAAACATTATTTAGTAAAACCTTCTGTTATTAGAACCCAAGAGTTGGAAGAGACCACAAGGGACATCCAGCCCCTGCTTAAAATCCTACAGGAAAGGAGATTGCAACACACTCCGAGGTAGCTCATTCCACTGTCAAACAGCTCTTAACATTACAAAGTTCTTTCTAAGGTTTAGATGGAATGCTTATTCCTCAATTTGAATCAATTGCTCCATTATGCCCTCGTCTCCAGAGCACCAGAATACAAGCTCACCCCCTCTTCAATGTGACATCATTTCAAATATTTAGATATAACTATCATGTTTACGCTCAGATTTCTTTTCTCCTAGCTACACTTACCCAACTCCCTTAGCCATTCCCCAGAGTCTTGATTTCCAAACCTTTGATCACTTTGGTGGCCATTTTATTATCTGAAGAGAAATTAGTCCAGTCCTAGCTCTCCCACAAAGTTTTTCCACTTCCAAAGATTATTGTTTGGTAAATCCGCTTAGTTTTGTTAACCCCGTGTCAGGAAATGTCAGGAGAGTATTCCAGGATTTTGGGATAGTGTGGACTGCAGGACTGAATTTGAGTCAGAGCACTCCACTATCCAACTGGGGCCTGCCTTCCACCTCTTTTTTGCCTGTGCTTATTAGTATAGGGAAAAGAAGGTATATAATCCAGTATTGCCTCCATCGTTACTCACGTGATCTCATCACACTTACCAATGTAAGTGTCCTAGGACCCTTGCCGGCTAGTTGAGGGATGAATGGACATGCAGCCCATCACACAACGTTCCTCAACTTCTGGCGGAAGCCGCATCCCCAACTGGCATGAAAGTGTCCTAGGATACTTCTTCATTAACATGGGAATGCTCCGGTTCTTCATTAACATGGGAATGCACCATGTGATGGGGAAAGTGCTGGACACTTTCCCCATCACATTGTGACGGGGAAAGCACACAAATAGCACAGGGTGTGTGTGTGATAAAGTCCCTAGATAACCACAGAGCTCCATGCAACCTCCTGGTTATCGTGGACATCCCATACTGACACCCACACGACCAGGAGATACTGACACAACCAGGAGGAAGGAGTCAGAGATCATCCCCATCTTCCTGGTCACATGAGCACTTTTGTGGATATCAACATGGGTTGCTTGCAATGTCCAGGAGCTCCTATGAAACTCACAATCATTTGGGAGAAGCAACAGCCCTAAACGGTTCCAGCCCCACCTACCTCTCCGAACGCATCTCCACCTATGAACCGACTAGGACATTAAGATCATCCGGAGAGGCCCTGCTCTCGGTCCCGCCTGCGTCACAAGCGTGGTTGGCGGGAACGAGAGACAGGGCCTCCTCGGCTATGGAATGCCCTACCCGCTGACATCAGACAGGCCCCTTCGTTGCTGGCGTTCAGGAAGAAGGTCAAGACATGGCTCTATGAGCAAGCGTTTGGCTAAACGGTGCAACTAAACTTAAGAAGACGGCATATCGAACACTGGAATGGCATAAGGATATTGAGAAACGGATTCTGATTGTATTGAGGCATTGATAGGATAATTAATTGTCGTTGTCTGTTGTTTATGATGTGTTTTAACCACTTGTTATTGTTATGATAAATTGCACTGTGTAAACCGCATTGAGTCGCCGCCTGAGGCTGAAAAATGCGGTATAGAAATAAAGCAAATAATAATAATAATAATAATAATAATAATAATAATAATAATAATATAACAGTAATACAGACAGTAAGGCGACAGTCCAGTGTGGCCAGTGTAATATTAGTCCAGCTGAATGACTGAACTCAGACTCATTTGGAAGAGGGCATGTGGTGACCTCCGGGGCCTGTCAGGGGCATTTCTGCTCTAGATTCGCCCAGATTATCTAGCCAGTGCAGGCATGGTCTATCTCTAGTTTTATGTTCTCTGAATCTAATATGATTCACATAAGTATAATGGTGGTGAAGGGCCTTCTTATCATTCTAATTTAAAATGGACCATATCCTAGGCTAGCAAAATAAAGTATTCTAAATAACTTCCAATCAATAATTTTGAAGATGCATCAAACTCCCACTTCAGTCACCCCCTCTAATCCAAAAAAGGAATTGATGGAATTAAATTCAAATCATATCTATAAGAACATTTAAATATGACTTCCTTTTATCCAATTAGCAGTATTAAACAATGAAACAAATCTTTAATCTGGGATCTGGATAGCTGATTATCTTTGTTTCATATTCTGCACACCCCACTAACCGACACATGTTGGTACATCCGCACTCCAAGTTCCATCAGAAGTACAAACTATTTGATTGGAGCCTTTGATTTTGAAGGGATCATTACATTCAAATTGTAGTAGGTGGCCATAAGGAAAATCTTGGTTCAGATCCATTATGCCAGTCATAAGGATTCTTCCGTTTTTTGGTTCTCTTACAGGGAAACACTTTGTTACTGGAAAAAAAGTAATATTATCATCTAAGGTTTAGCAAGTTATTTGTCAGATATAAATATGGCAGATATGATAGAGAGACAAGAAAAGCAATGAAAGTAATTTAAAAGATTATTACTAAAACTATAATATAGTTATTATTTTAAAAAATCACATGACATTCTTAACCCTCTTTCTTAGAATCATATCATCAGTAAGTATTCTAAAGATATCAGATCCCCTCTGTTCTTAGAAAATAAGAAAGCTCAGTCCTGGTTAATTCTTGGATGGGAAACTGCCAAAAAAGGTGTAGGCTATATTTTTCAGGAAGGAACTGGCTTAAATCCATGGTTTTCCATAAATGGAGAAGCAGTGTGAAGGCAGATAGACATCTTGAAAAGCAATGTCTTATCAAGTTTTCTTTCATTTAAGATATCCATTTTAGTTGTTTCTTACATTCCTAATCAAGAAAAATGTTGTCCAGGGATTTATACTGTTTATTAATCCAGAAATGGGAAATGGTCACGGAGGACACATTGGCCCAACATAGCAAAATGGAAAATCCCACCTGCTTTATTGTATATGCTGGAGTTACGCTTAAAAATCATAGTAGGTGGCTAAAAGGAAAATCTTGGTCCAGATCCATTATTCTGACTTACGCACAAATTCAGTTGAAGAATAAACCTACAAAACCTATCTTGTTCATAACATGGGGACTGCCCGTAGTGATAGATGACCAAGCCTATATCGTAGTTAATATTGCGTATTGGAAGTCTTGCATAAAAGAATCACTGCACCCAGGCCCGTAGCCAGGATTTTGATTCGGGGGTAGCTGAGTTTGATTCTGGGGGGGGGGGAGGCTGAGTCTGAGTGAAAGAGGGTCCACCCTAGCAAACCTTTTGTATCATTACCCCAATACCACCATGCATATGGGATATATTGAGCATGGTGATCAGATCATGATATGAATAAACGTAACAGTTTAAATAATGTACCAGTAAGGCCTTATCGCAGACCACCATGACAATTTTGAGGGGGAGGGGAGGCTGAAGCCCCTCAAGCCCCCCCCCCCCCCGGCTACATGCCTGACTGCACCTTAAGCTTTAATTCAAATAGTTCTACATTTTACCTTTTCATTGATTCATCTGAGTTTTGTCCTTTTTGGTTTCCATTACCCCGCCCACTTCCTGAAGCCCAGCAAATAGAAAAAGCTCTTATTCTAGTAAAAGCTCAAATTCTAGTAAACAGGGATGTTAATGCTTCTCCCAGCACCCTCAAAACAAACTGGTTCAGCCTCCTGAAAAGCAAACTGACAGAGTCTTGAGCTCTATGGAGGATTTTCAGGGGCTAGGCCTTTTTAAGAGTAATGAAAACAAAAAGTAATTTTTTGTTTATTCAACTCTTGTGTAAAATGACTGTACATTGGAAAGGATACTTACTTTCACAGTGAGGAACATCATTACTCCATCCATCTGCCCGGCATTCTCGGTAATTTGTATGACTGAGCATTTTATAACTGTAAGATCAAAAAAAGCCCTCATAACATTGAGATCTTGAAGCTGGGGAACAGGAGGTGCATTTATTGGGCAGTGGGGCAAATTTGGCAGGCAGAGTGGGAACCTCTCATCCCATGACCACATGTAGTACTTGGTCTCTACTCTGTTTTGTGATAAAATACACATATCCCATGATAAATATCTCTGACTTGCAGCTTGAAAATTAATTCACGAACAGGACCGTAGCCAGGATTTCGATTTGGGGGGGGGGATGCTGAGTTTGTTTCGGGGGGGGGCTGAGACTGAGTGAAAGAGGGTCTACCCTAGCAAACCTTTCATATTGTTCCCCTAATACCCCCATGCATATGGGATATATTGAGTATGGTGATCAGATCATGATATGAATAAACATAACAGTTTAAATAATGTACCAGTAAGGCCTTTTCGCGAACCACCATGGGAATTTCGGGGGGGGGGGGGGGGGCTGAAGCCCCCCAAGCCACCCCCCAGCTACATGCCTGTACGAAGTATGTTCTACTTCCAGTTCTATCGCCTAACTTTGCTTCTTTACAAAAATGAGTAGACCTTTTATAATTATTGTTTGAATAATTTCCATAACCTCGTAATAACTATATTAAGATCTTTACACTCTCTATGTGGTCTTCCAAAAACAAACAAAAAAACAACACCCGGCTAGTCATCCACAAAAGCCCTTAACTGAAAAGCTTGTCATTTTTACATTTATTCTTCTATTTTTTTCTTTTGATAACTCAGTTAAGATCTCCAGAGTTAGTATAAAAAGTAAAGGTGACTAAGGGTGGCTCTGGTTATCACAAATTCTAGTAACACATCCATTGGCTTTTGAGGTATTTGGAATTGTTTGTATCCATGAAATAAAATTAATCATTTCCAGCACAGCCATTGTAAATTACAAATTTACATTAACACTTTTTCTGTACTTCCATCCAAATCAATGTCTCTGGTCTCTCATTATGACTATTTAGGCATTCCAAAATGTCCAACATATTTATATTTTCACATGGAAATCTCCCAAGTTTTTTTTTAAACTCTCACATTGGTCATCATATATTAAGACCCGAATAATTGTTTTCACCTCTGTTAGAATTTAGACGTATATTGTACAGTTATTATTCAGCAAAGAAATGGTTGAAAAATCTTGGGATTTTTTTCACATCACAGTATTTTTTCTGTATAAAGCATCTAGCATCTTCTCAGATCTTTAACTTGAATTTATTGTCTGTTGTAATTGCACAATAACTCATCTTCCAGTATTATAGCCGTTAACCCACCCAGTTCTGCTGCCTTCCTTATCATTTCAACAGCATTCACCATTTTACCATTCACAATCATCTATCCTTATTTTTTCTTTTGTCAAGTTACCCAATAAATCTTTTCTTTTGCTTAATGTTATGATTTGCTTTATAATGTTATGTGTATTATTATGTTGTTGTTTTATTGAGGCCTTGGCCTTTGTAAGCTGCATCGAGTCCTTCGGGAGATGCTAGCGGGGTACAAATAAAGTTAATAAATAATAATAATAATCTTTCTGTTTGGCAACTGATAAGACTTTTTTACATTAGATACTGATAATATCCTTTGTTCCAAAATTGTAAGTTCATTACAAGGGTTTTAATAAAACTAATGATTGATATACATTATTATGAACTATATCTCCATACTGAACACCCATTCAACAAAAGAAGGGGGTAGAGAAAAATGGATTTACCCTTCCTCGCATCGATACTCAACACGAGCACCAAAAGAAAAATCTTCTCCTTCAACAAGTTCAAAAGAGCCGGACTGGATATCTCCAGGATGTCCACAAGGTTTTTCTGAAATTTACAAATGAAGTGCATAAGTCAATATAAAATGTATTGCTAGAAAATAAGGCATTTTAGAGCCAAGCAAAATATTGGGAGAAGTATAGGAATGATGCAAGAGGACACTTTGTTAGTGCAATACTAAAATATGTAAATAATTGGAGGGCTAAGGTTTCATCCTAATAATAATAATAATAATAATAATAATAATAATATGCTGTTTAAGATCCTAAAGTTTTAATTCTTATTTCAGGTTTTTATATCCCGTCCTATCTCAACCTCTGCAGAGGGACTCAGGACGGCTAAATAAATACATATATATATGGCCCTCCACATTCATATGAGTTGGGGTTTAGGCAATTGAGAATATAATGGAAATGTGACGTGGCTACCTTGCAGATCTGAGGGAATCCTCAAAAGTTGGAGAATGTGCCCTACAGCCACCCACCAAAATTTTGATGCCACTACATACACATTCACACATGGCAGCCCATGCCTTGAGAGTAAGGTGGAATGAGTGATCATAAGTGCTGCTCCCCTCCTGTAGCCTGGAGTCACTGCTAACACATCCGAATAGCGCTTTCCTGCCTCAGAAGAGAAGAGTGGGTGAATCATGGCAGCTACCACCCCTTCCTAAAGCTAGAGCTACTTGTTACATGCACATTCACATAGCAGAAATACTATCACTAACCAACTCTTGATGTCTACACAATGGGTATCTTC
Source organism: Anolis sagrei (assembly GCF_037176765.1). Lineage (NCBI taxonomy): Eukaryota > Metazoa > Chordata > Lepidosauria > Squamata > Anolidae > Anolis > Anolis sagrei. The sequence goes on from NC_090024.1 coordinate 113,580,374, forward strand.
CTCAGTTGATTGGCAAAAGAGATTGCTGTGCCCCCTCCCCCTGCAGTGCTAAACCCCAGGAAGAATGGGACAGCAGCAATGTCTCTTAGATAGAGATCATTGCTACTCTGCTCACGTAAAGCCAAAGGTCACTGTTCCTATATTCATTCAGCAGCCCAAGACCTCTGGATGGACTTGGCAGCAGTCGTGGCAATTACTGGTGTCCCAACTACTGAAACTCAAGCTGAATGTGTATGTTGCAGCTTCAGATTTGGGGGATGGGATTGAAGGGCCGGTGGCAAACTCAAAAAATGTGGAGGGCCAATTTTATATAAGGCCTTCCCATTTGAGAAGGGAAGAGACACCTGGCTTTTTCTGCTCATCTGAAGGGACTAAGTAAGGCTGATTATGTCATACAGAAAATGTACAAATCAAGTAGAAAGAAGGGTTACCATCATTCAGTCAGTCACATTAGTAGTATCTTAGTTTTTTCCAAGAATAGGACTTAAGAATGAAATAGAAAAAATGCAAAAAGTAACAGTGAACATATAAACATCTTGTGTTACTTTAGTTGAATAAATTGGTCAGTTGTTGTAAGTTATCTTGAAAGCCATGTTTGGTCTCATATTCAGAGAAAATCAGGATATAAATTAAATCAACAAATAAATAAACAAATTACAGATTAAAAATGTTACAAAAATGGACTTCCGGGTGCGGATCTCATAGTGCTTGCTTATCCCTATAACTAAATTCTTCAGGTACGTTGAAGGCTTACTTTTGCATTCAATGTATGGTGGTGTTTCATCCCATCTTCCATTATTGCATTTCAATCGAAAGCGTCCAACTTTTATGTACCCAGGTCGGCAGTTGTACAGAACATATTCATTATGTGAATAGGACTCTTTGACTGACAGATCTGCAAGTTCTTCTCTTTCTCTTCTAGGTGGTGGCCCACAGTCAATCTGAGCTATAAACAAATGAAAAGCCAGAAATATAGATAACAAATCAGTTCTTATTCTTTCCTCATTCATTACAAAGACAGTAGCACTCCAAGGAATCAATAATAAAAGGGAAATGGAGGTGAAGGTAGGGTACCTGATGCAGCACTAGCACTTTCCATTCTCTGTGAATGATCTGCAACTCTTATAAAAATCTCTAATTTAATAATATTTATTTATTTGATCAGTCATATGAGCATTTCAAAATAGAACACGAGTAAAAACAAGGCAAAAAGGTGAGGACAGCAGCGGACCTTCTATTTATAGTCAGAATCTTATTTTCCTGGTAGTACTTATTTTTAATGGCTCAGGAATAGTGAAGTTGGGAGAACAGGAGAATCCTGCTCCTCAATGTTACTTTAGTGCCAGTGTGCCAACAGAGAAGCTGAATGGCCCCATCATCATATCAGATAGGTTACTGGAATATTGCAGGATTGGCAGCTTAGTGATAGCATTTCTTAATTGTGGAGAATGAGTTAATCATAAGGAGGAGGCAGACTGGCATCAAGATGTGGATGCAGTTGTCCTTCAATGAGAGTTTAACCCATTTGTGCAATTAAAAATTCTAACAGTGAAATCATACATGATCTCAAATAAAAAAAACTCATAGGGAATCACTACTAGGGTAGGTGTATATAGGATTGCACCATAAGGCTACTGTTCAAAAGTGAAATAAAATGCACTATGCAGCATTATAAAACTGAGTTATAATCCTTACTATCATGTATCCGCAAAACCATAATATTAGGCTTGGTTGATCCAAAAACAAAGGTTCAAAACTCATTTTGGATATAGGGGGCACTGGTGGTTTGATTTGGAATTGAATTCTGAATTTTTCAAAAAAAAAATCAGTACTTTCCGAAATTTCTGAAATTTCCGAATCACTTTGTTAATGGTGGACACAATTGCACAATATGCAAAAAAAAAAAAAAAAAAAAAAAAAACAGTAAATGGTACTGGGCAAACTTCAGGGGATTCTCTCTCCCTCAACCTAACCATGCCTACATAATACTATGGAAAACTCTTCTCTGCTTCATACAGCTACTTAAAATCAATTTCAGTTGAGAGTTCTGTTATACTGTGCTAGCCAAAGCAGGAAACACTATAAAAGACTCCTTCTAAGGGGCCATCTACACTGACCATTTAACTGCATTAAATGGTCAGTGTAGATGGGGCCTTGATTGTTTCTTTTCCCCTTACTTTTAATAAGGAAAAAGAAAAGGAAGAGGGGAAAGGCAAGATAAGGAGATAAATAGAAATTAGTCCCAACAAAGCTAATGGAATTGACTGTAACAGTTCTGAGAAAGGATATATATATCTATATAAATAAAAATGTAATGTTCGTTTGTGGTATTCACAGAACTCAAAAACCACTGGACGAATTGACATCAAATTTGGACACAAGACACCTAACAAGCCAATGTATGTCCTTCACTTGATTTTGTCATTTGGGAGTTGTAATTGCTGGGATTTATAGTTCACTTCCAATCAAAGAGCATTCTGAACCCCACCGATGGAATTGAACCAAACTTGGCACACAGTTCTCCCATGACCAACAGGAAATACTGGAAGGGTTTGGTGGGCAGTGTCCTTTAGTTTTGGAGTTGTAGTTCACCTACATCCAGAGATCACTGCACACTCAAACACTGATGGATCTGGACCAAACTCTACACGAATACTCAATATTCCCAAATGTGAACACTGGTGGCGTTTGGGGAAAATAGAATCTTGTCATTTGGGAGTTGTAGTTGCTGGGATTTATAGTTCACCTACAATCACAGGGCATTCTGAACCTCGCCAACAACAGAATTGGGCCAAACCTCCTACACATAACCCCCATGTGGGCCACAGCAATGCGTGGCAGGGGATGGCTAGTATGTGTGTGTGTGTGTATATATATATATATATATATATATATAATTGTAGACTTATTATCGCAATTCATATCCATAGCTGTACACAAATAAAAGGAAGTCGCTGTATACACATAAAAGAAAGAATACTTTTGAAATGTTAATCAAGGATAAATATTAATTTCAGGATAATATTTGCTTTCCCAAAATATTAGTAGAAGACACTCTGTTCAATATTTACTATGTTGTTGTCTTCTGTCTCTCATACTGATTGCATAAATGCATATACAGTACAGAGCAGAGTTCTGTAGGATTTCATTTCAGGGACTACGGACAGGACTGCCATCCTAATCTCAGTATTTTGGTTGGACTAAATGTCATACTTTACTTATCCAACCTCTACAGCAAGGGTGGAAAAGCTGTTTTGGCAAGGGGTGCGGACCAGCTCCAGGCAACCATGCAAAAAGCCACCCTTCCACTCTCAAAAGCCAGAGCTCTAAACAGGTGTTATCGAGAAATCTACCCCCCTCCTCTAATAATAATATCTATAAATTTATAACTTTTTTTACAGATGTTAGCTGGGTTTGAAGCCCCAGCCCAGCCCCAAACACTGATTAATCTAATAATTTACCAAGTCTAAAACTGGTTTGGCAGGAGACTCCCTGCAGGCCAGAGGCAATGCCCATCCAAGAAGGACACTGGACTCACACCCCTTATAGTGGTTTACCTTGAAAAATATTTTGTAGATCTTGAGTCTAGATTCAGGTTTATGCTTTATTAATAAACGGGAGAGAAAGAAGACTCATATATGCATACACAAAAACTGGGGTGCAACCATAGGCATATATTCCTGGGCACCCAAAGAAGCCTGATATGATATATAAGCTTGTGAAATTCTTTGGGGGGGGGGGGGGGGTGTTGAACATCCAGGAAGCCAGCCTGATATCCGGCTGAGTGAGAATCCCCTTAGGGAAACATAGCCTCTTTAGAGATGAAATTAAGATTTTTATTTATTTTGTCTCAAAAGCATTGCACAAATAAGTATAATAAACTGATAAAATAGAGGGAGCACATGTGGCTACATAATTTTTGGCCAAAAATTGGCAACAGTGATCACATTTTCAGTAGTTTTAAACAATTCTTCTTCTGTGTATGGGCATTGTGGACAAAAATACAGGTGTGATGTTTGTTCTGCTTCACAGTTGGACAAGGTGGAGAATTATTTTAGGTACTGTTGGTACTCAGCCTGTGATTGAACCTGAGCCTGTGCTTGAACCTGTGAATGTGTTTCAGTCTCCTATGTTTCTGTGTCTGATGTGGGTAATGAGGAGGGAAATCAGTCCCCTGTTGCTTCTGATGTGGGGGATGCTGGAACTGACTCTGAGGTGCAAGATGGAGACACTTCAGTCAATAAGTTTCATGCAGACACTGACAGAGAGGTTTTGGGGCAAAGGGCAGATTCTCATGAGAATGGTTCTGTCCGGCCTCAGGAGAAAGGTTTACTCCCTCCGTCTGTGAGCCCTTCAGATTCTAGTTTGGAAAACAGTCTGACACCTGCTAAAGTTAATGAGGAATCAGATAAACAGAGTCGGTAGCTGGAGATTAGCCAGAATTGACAAGAGGCCCAATGTTTACGTAGATCCGAAAGAATTCATCAATTAAAGTCAAAAACTAGTTCTTGGGATTGAAGGTTTGCTGGTTGAAAATCTTGTCAGATCAGGCATTGTTTGGAAATCTACCACAAGCCTCATGAAATTCCTGTTCAAGTGATCTCATCTTTATGGTTTTTTCTAGCCTTTCAACTTGACTAGCAGGGTCTGGTTTGTTCTTGCTTTTTGGTTGATTCCTGCCTGGATTATCAGTGCCTTGGAATATTATTTTATGCTTTTTGAACATTGCTTTTGAATACTACATTTGGATGCTGTGTTTTCTTCCTGCCTTTAAATGCCTTATTGCTTTTTGAAATCTTATCTATCTTTACAAGCATTTATTTTTACTGGCTTTTTTTTTGCTAAGCCTTAATAAAAAAGAATTGTTCCTTCACTCAATGTGTGGTGTGTTTATAGTCAGAGGGGCTATTTCCTGTTCTGGAGTGCAACAGGTACTGCCATTTTGCCAGGTTGTCTTTTGACTTGCCCACTGCACTTCTGAGTCTGTTCAGGGACTTCCAAGTTGCCCGTTCTTGGTTTGGCCCAGGAGGCAGACCCTTGTGGGGGGGGGGGGGCATCCAATTGGGATTTCCTGGTTTAGCTGCCCAGAGGGATACGCTTGCTGTTACTGGGGGAACATTAAGATGAGTGGTAATTCTCATGAAACTTTTTCTTGATTTGAGTCTACTGGGAGAAGGCTGATATCCATGCAGTGGATGCCTTTCACAGTGTTCACAGAGCTCAACCTTACTTTTCTCACAGTTAGCAGCAACTTTCTGTCGGACACAGAGGTGGCCCTAGGTAATTTTCAACAGTAAGCAAACAGTATTTTGCCCCCCCCCCCAACCAATCACTGATATATATTTTCTGTTCGTCGTGGGAGTTCTGTGTGCCATATTTGATTCAATTCCATCATTGGTGGAGTTCAGAATACTCTTTGATTGTAGGTGAACTATACATCCCAGTAACTACAACTCGCATATGTCAAAGTCCATTTTCTCCCAAGAGTGCCTCAAGAGCGCCCCTGGGCAAAATCAACTATACTGCAAATGCTTACGTTACGTAATGGGTCGAGCCGCCCCTGGTCAGACATCATACTGTCTAACTTTATCAGGTGAAAAACATGATATAGGTGGCCAAGCAACATCAAAATGATCAAGGTGGTCAGTTATTATTGAGGAAAAGAACACAAGCTAGGAGAGGCTGCAACAGTTTACTTTTGCCTAAGACAACTGAGAAGGGGAAGATGCTGCCATTTGTCTTCTTTGCTTCCTGCTGAGTTAATTGGGTGCAAATTACTTTGGCATTTTGCTCTCTGTTTGCATCAATCCAAATAATTTAAGAGCAGTGGGTTGAAGATAAAGAAACCAGGACAGCAAAAGTAGAAAATTTTAGGGTGCATTGGGATTGCCCCTACCAAATTGGTGGAATGGGGGGTATGGAAGAGGAGTCACTCATTCAAATATGTCTGGGCTTATAGAAAAAAGAGCTTCCTCTGCTCCAGGCAACAGCCAGCCACAGTGATCTAAGCACAGAGAAAGAAAGCAATATCCTTCTTTATCCCCAAATGTCTGACTTTCTGTTTGGCATGAAAAAAATACATGACCTAGTGCCCCCCCCCCCCCACCTATCCACCCAGTAACACTGAAGCATTATGATCTTAGTACACTCTCTACTTTTTTCTCAAATGAGGAAGTATGCTGGGGAAATCCCCATATTACCTCCATTGAAAGATAAAAGATAAGGTAGATTTACCCTACTTGCCTTCCCAATGGAAAAGAGAGACAATCCTCGTACTCTCTCCAATCAGAGGAGCCCCCTTTGTTTTCACTACAACCAGTTTATAATTCATTAGTCAGAGACCACAGAGCAGCCAGACTTAAACACATAGCTCTAAATAGCATAGCTGGTGGCACAGTAGGTTAAACTGCTGAGCTGCTAAACTTGTTGACGGAAAGGTTACAGTTTCGAATCCGGGTAGCAGCATGAGCTTCCGCTGTCAGCCCCAGCTTCTGCCAACCTAGCAGTTTGAAAACATGCAAAATGTGAGTAGATCAATAGGTACCGCTCTGGCGGGAAGGTAATGGCGTTCCATGCAGTCATACTGGCCACATGACCTTCGAGGTGTCTACAGACAACGCCCGCTCTTCGGCTTAGAAATGGAGATGAGCACCAACCCATAGAGTCAGACATGACTCGACTTAATGTCAGGGGGAAACCTTTACCTTTACCTAAATATAGTCCACAGTAAGGATTTAAATCCTCAATAATTTCTTCCTTGTATGGGAGAACTACTAAAGAATTCCACCCACATGGAAAATGCAATTAACAAGGCTTCTGGAAAAGAAGCTCATTTTTGAAAAGTATTTTTTTACCTGGCCACCCCTATTTTTATGTTTTGTTCACTGACTAGCTAGCTAGATATTTTCAGCAGCATTCGTACTGGGAGTAAGGTGAAGGAGAGCTAGAGAAATATGCAATCACAATGTTGGGTTGCAGTAGTATGCTTGCAAGAAACAACGCCATGACGTTTGAGCTGGGAAAGCATGGGCTTTTACTTGCTTACAGTAGACAAATGAAACAACAACTACCACCAGAATTTCTCATTCAGCATACATGAACAGCAACCCCACTACCATCTCCCCAAGAGACTTGGTACGGCTTACATGAGGCCAAGCCCACAGTACATCAGTAAACAGAAACTGTGCTGGTACGTCTGTACCAGGAGCTCCAACTTTATTTTCTTTCTATTAAGTGTTTGCATGCATTCCAAAGTTTCAGGGATTCTGCAAAAAGGTGGCTTCCTTTGGTTTGCAGTCACAGGGCAAGCCACCTGTCTATCAATGTTAAGTTTGGATCCGCCCCTTCTCCCAGGGACATGGGAAGGGAAGGGAACCATTTTAGTTAGTCTTACAGAAGGAAACCAAGCTATAGGACGTGGAGTAGCTTCACCCACAGAAAAGCTTCACTTCTTAGGAATTCCAGAGATATTCCGGGGAAAACAGTCCCAAAGCTCTGGCAGGGAGCTCACAGCCTCTCAGCCTTACAGCATCTGAGGGAAACAGCCCTGAAAGTTTTTGAGAAATTCCGGAGGGAAAACAGTCTTACAGACTCAAAGAACTCCAGCTGGAGAATATCCAAGCCTTTGCTGGTAGGTCTACTCAGTGCCCAAGATGCAGTTTGGATCCAGTTGTAGTTCCCACATCAGTAAAGCTTAGATAATAGACAGCCTGGAAGCGGTTAAAAAAGGGTTTTCCTCTAACGTAAAGGAACACTTAACAGAGACAGTTGCCTGTCCCTTGTGGACAAGATTAAGGAAGCCACCAGTTGATTCAAAGCCTTGAGGCATTTGTTTGATTCATTGAATATTTGAGAAATATCTGTTTAATTTGTTCAATAATAAAGGACTTTGTTTAACCTTTCAAGCCATCTAAAGACAATTTCTTCAGAAAAATCCTTGAGGGCCTCTTTCAAGGTGCCCTGGTTTTCCACTGGGCACAAAGTGCACATCCTATTCAAAGTCAATTGTTACAGGCCCAGTGCATGGCAGAACAGAAACAATTAACAAAAGCAATCAATACAATACAATTAATAAAAATCACATAAAAAATAAGCAATAAACAATAAACAGTAACACACAGCGTATTGTCGAAGGCTTTCATGGCTGGAATCACTAGGTTCTTGTGGGTTTTTTCGGGCTATAGGGCCATGTTCTAGAGGCATTTCTCCTGACATTTTGCCTGCATCTATGGCAAGCATCCTCAGAGGTAGTGAGGTCTGTTGGAATTAGGACAATGGGTTTATATTAGGTCTGGGTAACAACGGAAAAATTTGTTTCTAAAATCGATTCGTTTTTTGGGGGTTTTTGCGTTTCGTTATTTAAAATAATTACAAAATTTTCCTTTTAAAAAGTTCGATATTTACAAAATTTTGTAAATGTGAAAAAAATTACAAAACATTAACGAATCGATTTCCGAAACAATAACGAATCGATTCGTTAATGGCGGACGCGACCGCGAAATACGCTAAAAAACCTCCAAAAACTTCTGAAGCTTCCCTCTCCCTCTGTTGTTGACTGTTGGTATGATATTATATATTTTTTTCACTAATTAAAGAAAAAACAACCATAAAACTTGCCCCAGACATGCGGAAATAATAACGAAACGACCTCAAAACAATAACGAAACGAATACAATAACAAAATATGAAGCATTTACAAAACGTATTTAAAAATTCATTTTAAAAAAAAATTGCTCCAGAATGGTTCGTTATCGTTTTGTAATTAAAAAAATTAACGAATTATTAACGAATTACGAATTAACGAAACGAAACCACCCAGCCCTAGTTTATATATCTGTGGAATGACTGGGGTGGGGCAAGGAGCTCTTCCCTGCTGGAGCTAGGTGTGAATGTTTCAGCTGACCACCTTCATTAGCATTTGAAGGCCTGGCTGAGCCTGGGAAAATCCCCCGTTGAGAGGTGTTAAGATGTGCCTGGTTGTTTCCTCTCTGTTGTTTTGCTGTTGTAATTTCAGAGTTTTTTTAATACTGGTAGCCAGATTTTGTTCATTTTCATGGTCTCTTCCTTTCTGTTGAAATTGTCCACATGCTTGTGGATTTCAATGGCTTCTCTGTGTAGTATGAAATGGTGGTTGTTGGTGTGGTCCAGCATTTCTGTGTTCTCAAATAATATGCTGTGTCCAGGCTGGTTCATCAAGTGCCATAGCAGAGCACAATTTCAACAGAAAGGAAGAGACCATGAAAATGAACAAAATCTGGCTACCAGTATTAAAAAACTCTAAAATTACAACAGCAAAACAACAGAGAGGAAACAACCAGGCACATCTTAACACCTCTCAACAGGGGATTTTCCCAGGCTCAGCCAGGCTTTCAAATGCTAATGAAGGTGGTCAGCTGAAACATTCACACCTAGCTCCAGCAGGGAAGAGCCCCTTGCCCCACCCCAGCCATTCCACAGATATATAAACTCATTGTCCTAATTCCAACAGACCTCACTACCTCTGAGGATGCTTGCCATAGATGCAGGCGAAACGTCAGGAGAAATACCTCTAGAACATGGCCCTATAGCCCGAAAAAACCCACAAGAACCTAGTAACACACAGCATTTAAAAAACCTATGGCCAGGCCAAATGTAATAATTTAAAATTTAAAAAATAATACTGGGCATGAACATGGTAGAATATAACTGGGATAGAGTTTTCAAAAAGAGATGAGGGAACACAGTCAGTCCTGAATCAATGGTAAAGTGCATTTTGAGGGCATATTGCTGAGGTTAGCCTGTCTCATGATGTAATAGGACCGATGCCCAAGGATCCTCAAGCACAGAAAATTACGTATTAAAGAGACTCAAATATTCATCTGAAAACTATGGTGCTTTTACAAAGCTGCCCTTTTGCTAGTAGAACTGGCAGTGATACAAATCTATGCAGAGAAATAATGTCTAATGACAACTTTTTGAGGAAAGGGGAGCATGTTTGCAATTGCATTACTCCAGTTCATCCTGAAACATAACAAATATATGTTTTAAGTTCATCCTGAAACATAACAAACATAACAGACCTCACAACCTCTGAAGATGCTTGCCACAGATGCAGGTGAAATGTCAAGAGAGAATGCTTCTAGAACATGGCCATATAGCCCAAAAAACCCACAACAACCCAATAAATAAAAATGTAATGTTAGTTTGTGATACCATCAGAACGCAAAAACCACTGGGGGAATTGACACCAAATTTGGACACAAGACACCTAACAAGCCAATGTATGTCCTCCACTCAAAAAAAAATTGATTTTGTCATTTGGGAATTGTTGCTGCTGGGATTTATAGTTTACCTACAATCAAAGAGCATTCTGAACTCCACCAATGATGGAATTGGGCCAAACATAGCACACAGGGCTCCCATGACCAACAGAAAAAAAAACTGGAAGGGTTTGGTGGACATTGACCTTGAGTTTGGGAGTTGTAGTTCACCTACATCCAGAGAGCACTGTGGACTCAAACAATGATGGATCTGGATCAAACTTGACACAAAAATTCCATATGCCTAAATATGAACACAGATGGAGTTTTGAGGAAATAGACCTTGATATTTGGGATTTGTAGTTATTGGGATTTGTGGTTCACCTACAATCAAAGAGCATTCTGAACTCCACCAATGATGGAATTGAACCAAACATGGCATACAGGACTTCCATGACCAACAGAACACACTGGAAGGGTTTGGTGGGCATTGACCTTGAGTTTGGGAGTTGTAGTTCACCTACATCCAGAGAGCACTGTGGACTCAAACAATGATGGATCTGGACTAAACTTGACACAAATATTCCATATGCCCAAATATGAACACAGATGGAGTTTGGAGGAAATAGACTTTGACATCTGGGATTGGTAGTTACTGGGATTTATAGTTCACCTACAATCAAAGAGCATTCTGAAACCCACAGATGACAGAAATGGGGCAAACTTCCCACACAGAACCCCCATGACCAACAGAAAATACTTAAGGCCATTCAGTCCAACTCCCTTCAGCAGGGTAAGAAAATGTAATCAGAGCCCTCCTGAAAAAGAGCCATCCAGTCATAAATATAGATAGATAGATAGATAGATATGATTCTCTCTCTCACACACAGATATACTATATCTGTGTGTATCACAGATTTGAAAGAGACCCTTAAAGAAGGACTATGATATGTTGCATATTCCAGAGTAGGCAAACCAGACACTCTCCACATCAACACTGACAAAGAAACAACAAGAAATACTGTTTACTCACAAGCATAAAGGAATTACATAGATTAGAAACCAACACTTTCTCATTACTTTATTTTCCAGATCACCAGATTGGGCCACAGCAATGCGTGGCAGGGGACAGCTAGTAACAAATATTATTTCTGATTCAATTACAGCATGGAAATCTAATAGGTTGTAATCTAGTGTTATTATGTGGATGGTTTCAAGCATCACCAACCTGAAGCATCACCTATTCCATCTTTCCATCAATAGAGGGTATCAGGAAAAAAGACAGAAGAAAGATAAAGTGTTAATGGTAAGATTATTCCCCCTGCAATCCAATACTTGTGGCAAGGTGACTGCATATTAAAAGCCTCATCTGATAACAATCCCTTTGAATTGGTGCGGTTTAGAATTGGAGTTTTAATGAAGTTAACCATTGCTAATTTGCTATACATATTACTTCAACATTATAACATACAACTTATTTACCATTCAAAGACTACTTACCATTCAGAGGAGAACAAAGTACACATAGGAAAAGCAGAGCAGAGGAGCCCAACAAGGAGCCTGCCATCACAAAGCCTGGACAAGGGCTCCTACTCTTTCCCAATATTTTCTTCCCACTTCTCCCCCAGCCTTTTCAAAGTACACTTTGCCTTTTCTGAATGTTGCAATGAATGACCTCGCTTAAGCTTTTTTTCTTCAACAGCCACTCCCCTTTTAATCCTATTGCAACACACAAACAGACAACCTTTTCTTTTTTGGCAGGGAAATATGCAAACTATGTAAAAAAGGACTTCCCCAATTTCTCCATTGGGTCTGATCTTCCTGCTTGCTCTCAAACTCTGGCACTGAGCACCAATGAATAATCTCATTTAGCAAACCCTAACATTGTTGTGTTTGTCTTTCGGTACTAAATACAAGTTGCTTAAAGGAATTCAGTTTGTCTTTGGAAAGTATATGTAGTTCCATGCCCTTTTATTAACAAAACAAAGGATAGTATTACAGCTGGCATTGACAGCTCCAAGTTCCACTTCTCAATAACCTGCACATCAAGGTTGCCACAATTTTTCAGCCTTTTCGTCTATGTTTTTAAGAGCTGCTTGATCTGCAAATATTAATGAATAGCATTTAAAACAGAGAAGAATGCCTGGATGTTTTCTTCCCATGCTCAGATGGCAAACCTATATTTTGGCTTTGATCATGCCACATGTCTAATGCAATATGTATATGTTTCCAGTGTAAATGGGAATACCCAAGCAACCCTTATCAGAAAGAGCAGTATAAGATATCACATGAGGAGACATGTCTGAATAGATACATTTCAATGCATCACATCTGAAAAAAGTTTGATTTTATATTTAAAAAATCCAAATGGCATACATCTATATACGAGGGGTATCTTTTAAGTAAGGTCCGTTTGTTTGGGGTTTTTTTTGTTTTTTTAAGTAATTTTTATTGTTTTATCATAATTACTACATTTGTTATTGCAGTTACATATTATTCAACACACTCTAACACATAATCTTATTATTCTGCTTAAGCATTTTTCCCCCTTTTTTCCCACCACTGGTAAGGTCCGTTTGAACATAAGTACACAATGAAAGTTTATTTCAAAAAAGTAAATTTATTTTCAGAAAGTACATACTTCACTCTATTTTTGACATAGTTGCCAAGTTTGTTCAAACACTTATCATACCTCTGAACCAATTTTAAAATACCCTCTTCACAAATCCTCGCTTCAATTGAAGCCACCAAATCGTCTGTAATCAAAGAAGGGCGACTGGAGCGGTCGTCATTATGGACGTTGTCACGGCCATCTTTGAATTGTCGTACCCACTTACGCACTTTGCTTTCACTCTGCTTGCAACAGAAAAATGGAAGTCCAACTTGGTTAAAAGACATGTCATGACTTTCTTCTGTTTTGATTGGCTCAACAAGCAGGGCTCATAGGGAAACCCTGTGCGGGCACGCGGTTGCCTCTCTGCACTCCACGTGTAGCCAAAAGAAACGGAAAACTGTCTGTTTTTAGACAGCCACATGGTCTATTGCAGCTTGGAAAAAATGGTGGCACAACCTGTGCCATTACAAGTGGCAAAATGGGCTGAAATAGCCGAAACAGCCAAAGCCCATTTTGGAAAATGGATTGATGCACAACTCTAGAGACTAAGATGGCTGCAATCAGGGCCATAGCCAGAAAAAAATTCTGGGAGGGTTGAAACTTTTTTTAGCAAATCATGAAGAATAGTTCGACTTTGCTTTCACTCTGCTTGCAACAGAAAAATGGAAGTCCAACTTGGTTAAAAGACATGTCATGACTTTCTTCTGTTTTGATTGGCTCAACAAGCAGGGCTCATAGGGAAACCCTGTGCGGGGACGAGGTTGCCTCTCTGCACTCCACGTGTAGCTGAAAGAAACAGAAAGCAGTCTGTTTTTAGACAGCCACATGGTCTATTGCAGCTTGGAAAAAATGGTGGCACAACCTGTGCCATTACAAGTGGCAAAAAAGGCTGAAATAGCTGAAACAGCTAAAGCCCATTTTGGAAAATGGATTGATGCACAACTCTAGAGACTAAGATGGTTGCAATCAGGGCCGTAGCCAGAAAAAAAATTCGGGGAGGGTTGAAACGTTTTTTAGCAAATCATGAAGAGTAGTTCGATAACACAACAACAACATTTTTAATGCAGTCCAAAGACCCTTACTGTTCCATAAAAGGTATAAGATACAAGGAATGCAAGGTTAGTAAGGCCAAAAATAGCCAAAACAGATTAAAACACATGGTGTGGGTGGAATTAACAGCAGATAAAACTAATAAAACAAGGATTAAAACTTATAACCAGCATTTAAGATAGCAATGACCTAGGTAAAAGACTACAAAGGCTAACAGGCATGTGTCATCATGCCATAACAAAATACTTTAAATTATATCGTTTTAAGTATATTTTATATAGACTTCATTAAATCAAATTTCTATTTTAGTTAAAGTTTCAATTCTTAAAATAACTGAAAATGATTGCTAATTGATAATTTATAGTTACAAAAGAATACCACAACGTTTGTTAGAAACACTTGAAAACTGTGTCAATACACTTTGACAGAAATCAGGCTCTATTGATAAACTTCAGTGGACACTCAAGAGTGCAAGTCCAGTCAGTCTTTCTTGCCTCATTGTGCTTCTTGTGTATGTTTTCAAGCATTTAAGGGTTGAAAACGACCTCTCATTTGTAGCTGTTGACACTGGCAATGTTGCAGAAATCTGAAGAAGTTTCTTCACATTCGGAAAAAACTGTCCATCACAGACAAGATAAGATATGCTTCCAGTGCATTTGATGGTTTTTCAGCATAGACTAAGCATGGGGATTTGGTTAACCAGTTTTTCTCATAGACTTAGCATGGGGATTTGGTTAACCAGTTAAAATTCATGAGTAAAACAGGTTTTTTTAAAACCTGAAAAATTCGGGGGGGGGGGGGGTTGAACCCCTAACCCCCACACCCCACCCCTGGCTACAGGCCTGGCTGCAATCCATTTGTTAAGGTCTAAAATGACACATGAACATATCTTGTAATTTGAAACTCTCTTACATCACCTGTTTTTTTATTGTTTTCAGCAAAGCTGATATACAGAGAGGCAAATTATTTATGCTGTGCTGCCCTCAACATTGAGGTAATGCAGGGTTCTGCAGAATAATCTGTGGATCTTAATCATTAGATTTCCAACAGTGAAGAAACATGTCCTGTGTGCCAAGTGTATGGAAACCTTAAGCAACATCTCATGCTACTTTCAGTCTTTCAAATAGTGTTTTGCTCACTTCCTCTTGGGCAGTCTTCATAAGTTTCCTTCATGCTTGTGTTTATAGTGCACTGCTATCTTCATTAGTCTCATCACACCAGCAGATGTTCATCCTCATGCAACATAATATTTGCTGGCTAAGTCTTTTTGACAAACTGTATTCATACTAAGAGCATTTGCTAGACACAGCAGCACAGATATGCAGCAGATCCATGTCAATCGCATCCTCTTGTAGAAGCCTCAATCTTCAGGAACTAATTGAATCCAAAGCTCACATTTAAAACACTTTTAAGAACCCCTATAACATAATTGTTCTACCTGAACCTTTTAAGACTAAATACTTGGCAGGAGGACTAAAGCTTGATGTTATCATGTTTCCTTGGAATCGGGTTCCATTGAGCTAAACTGGACTTATTCCAAAGCAAAGTGTGCATAAGAACCATTCACTGTCCATTCAAGTTGTGTTTATTTAGAAATGACTTCCACAGAAATTGAGATGACCTGTTTCCTGGTAACCTTTGAATCAGTGGAAGGAAGAAGCTCTCTGTAAATTGGAAATAACCAACTAACATATTTATATCTCTTCTATTCAATTCTATACTCATTATACTTCAAGAAATATGCATTAATGCACACTTTTATCACTCATAAAGATAGGTTAATAATTGCACAACTACTGCATATGGTAAAACGTGGCTACTGCCAAGGATTTTAAAACATAATAGATACTTGTGATATGGACAATAGGCTTGGGTAACAACGGAAAAAATTGTTTCTAAACTCGTTTCATTTTTAGGGGTCCATTGCGTTTTGTTTTTTTAAAGAATTCCAAAATTTTCCTTTTAAAAATTTCGAAATTTACGAAATTTCGTATAATTACGAATCGATTCGTTAATGGCGGACGCGATTGCACAATATGCTAAAAAAACCCTCCAAATGGGACAGGGGGAACTTTTGAAGCTTCCCTCTCCCTCTGTTGTTGACTGTTGGTGTGATAAAACAAACAACAACTATAAAACTTGCACCAGACATGCGAAAATAATTACGAAATCATTACGAAATAATAACAAAATAATTACGAAATACATTGAAAAAATTGTTTTGAATCTAATTTACTCCTCACACTATTCCCGCATGGCTCAATATTGGATCATAAGCTAATTTAAATACGAATTAATAACGAATTATGAAATTAACGAACGAAACCGCCCAAGCCTAATGGACAATGTGTTTCTCTAGAACAGTGTTTCTCCAACTGTGCTCTTCCAGGTGTTTTGGATTTCAGCTCCCAGAAATCCCAGGGAAGACCATTGCACAAATCAGTCCCAACAGAATTGTGGGAACTGAAGTCCAAAACATCTGGAGGAGCACAGTTTGAGAAACTCTGCTCTGGAAAGCTGCCTTATTTTCTCTCTTTAAAACAAAGGCTCTTTTCAGCTTGGCAAATATACCTAAAAACAAATTACCGTGTCTCATTTATTGTAATACACTATGGATTCTAAGATACACACTAATACAGGGTGAGGCAGTATAACTTCCTTTTTTCAAAACTGAATAAAACTCATTGTATGAATCAGATTTTTTTTATAATGTAGGCGCATACCTAAAGTTTTGTTTTACATAGTTTTGAAGATCAAATTAGGTAGGTGACGTCCCCCATTCTCCATACACTGAATAAACCAATTTCTGGAGTTTGTCATGACTCTTGCCAGCATAGAAGGCATTATGTTGGCAATTTCTTCCTGGATGTTGGTCTTCAAATCTTGGATGGTCTTCAAACCTTGGATGGTTCACATAAACATGAGATTTCAAAAAAAAAACCCCATAGAAAAAAATCACAAGGGGCCAAATTTGGAGAGCGGGCCGGCCACTCCAAATCCGCTCGAAAAGTAGGCCTCAATGGCAATAGCACGCTCCTCACTGTTCCAACGCATGATGGCGACTGAACGGTGACAGGACAAAACTTTATACTCCCGCCCCTCGAACGAGACCACTAGCGCTCCGCTACGTCTTCAACCAACTGAATGGCGCACATTTTAAACAAGGGAAGTTATGCTGCCTCACCTTCTATTAAGCTTTGATTCTAAGAAAATATTTTTAGAAGATTTGCTGCTGAGTGGCAAGGAGGATCAAGAGGATATAGGAAGTGGTTCTGGGTCAGCTCTGCCTTCTTGTCCCCACCCAAGTTTACATTTAGTTTCAATGCCCAACTATCCTGGTGAGCCCTTGGAAAGCCTTCCCAACCCTACCGCCAATGCTACTGTCCTGCCCCTAATTAAAAGAGGGCTATTGTTGCTTTGTGTGTTGCTACCACCTTTCACTGCAGGTTGCTAGTGGCAATACCTTAATGGCAGGTCTTCCAGAGCATCTGTAAGTTGCTTATCTGCACATGGTGCCAAAACATGAAACTTGATTTCCTAAAATTGAGATAATTAATCTGAAATCCTATTGTTCAGACCTGGAAAAAATGAGCCGAATATTATATTAGCAAAAAAATAATAATTACGAATTTTCTTACTAGTTTCATGACCCTCTCTTAATGACACAGTGCAGTTCTAGAGGGGGAGATTCCCCCTCCTTTCTCCAAAACTCAGTGGCATCATTGTGCTGGTACAGCTGTACCAGAAGCTCCCACTTTATTTGCCTTGTATTAAGTGTTTGCTTGCAGCCCAAGGCTTGGGATTCTGCAGAAGGGTGGCTTCCTGTTAAAGTTTGCAGTTATAGGGCAGGCCCCCTGACCATCATCGTTAAGTTTGGTTCCGCCCTCTGTTCAAGACAATTGTGAAAGGAAGGGAGCCATTTTCAGTCAGTCTCAGCAAGGAAAGTCAATGTACAGGACGTGCACAGACTTCTCCTGTACAAAGGCTTCAACCCTGAAGACCTCCCAGGGGAGAACAATCTTAAGAGCAAAAGGATTCCCAAAGATTCCCAGGGAAAACAGCCCTAAAGTTCTGAGGAATTTCGGAGGGAAAAACAGCTTTGAACATCTAAGAACTCCAGCTGAAATGACTACAGGCCTACTGGTAGGTCCACTCGGTGCTTTGAGACGCAGTTCAACCCGGTAGTGGAGCCCACATCAGTTAGGTTTAAGATCACAGCCTGGGAGAAGTTTGGAAAGGGATTTTCGTTTAGAGTAAAAGCAACAGTTAGAAGCCACCAGTTGCACGAAGCCTGGAAGCATTTGTTTAACCTTTTGAAGACAAAAGAAGTTTCTGTTGATTGTTCACCAATAAAAGACTTTGTTATATTTTACAAGCCCTCTAGAGACTGTTTATGGTGAAAATCCTTAAGAATTTCTCTTCGGGCCCCCTGGCTTCCCGCTGGGCTAAAGTTGCACGTCCTGTTTTAAAAGCAATTCATTTCAAGCCCAGTGCGCAACAGAACAGTCATTTAGATGAGACACAGAATCAGCACACACCTCTATTCTCAGGGGATTGTCTTCTCCTAGTCAAAAAGGTGGAATTTTGGCCCCCTGTGTGACCTCCAAAACACAGAAGAAACCAGGATAAAAGGGGGGTGGGGGCTGAAGTTTGCTCCTTCCTTTTTAAAATTTGGTTTCATATTTTGGCATCAGTTTTCATATTTCTATGCATTTCTTTCATTTCCTTCCTCATTTTTTCACTTCCGAGTCCAGCTGGCTATATAGTGAGTTGTCTCAGCCTCTTCTGAACGTTAGCCAGCTGAAAGGAAGCTTATGATTAGTTTTGGCCTAGAGATGGTCAGGGGCTGTCTTTTCTCGGAATAAGAAAGCAAACATTCTGTTTTCAATGTTTGCTGACCAAACATTGCAGAATTGTCAGACAGTGCAATGGGAAGTAAAAGCGGGTATTTATACATTTTTTTACCATGTCATAAATGACAATGAGGAAATTACTTTCTAAACTGCCCCTTTGAATCAATGGGTATTCTTGTGGTAATATTGTTGTTTGTCTCTAATATGGAAGTAGAAACTTTAATTCAAGGTTGAGCTGTTGCATTGTTTAATTTTGAGGAAACCGAGACATTGTGCAGCTGCCCTGATACAAAAGTATAATGTTGACTTTATTCTTTTTTCTATAAACTGGTTTCAACATTTTAAAACACCTCTGCTGCCTTCCCCATTCCCAATCTCCCAATCAGCTAAACCTGGGAATGTGTCAGTATTGCTTGGAGCCATAATGATTTCTCTAATGTGCTGACACTGCTGTTTCCCTTCTGACTCTAAAGGAGACCCGTTTTCCCTGCTACTAGGAGTAGCAACTTGAGCAACACGCTGAACTACAACACTTAGAGCCTATGTGTTGGAGTTCAGCCTTTGATTGTGTTTCAGGATCAGAGTGTTTTGGATGTGGGGAATGATGTAAATGAGGTTCAAGATGGCAATGGTTTGGTCAATGATATTGATGCAGAGAATGACATAAAGACACCTGTTCAAAGTGTAGTTTCCCATGAGCATGTTCCTACAGGGTATAGGGATGATGGTTTACTCCCTGAATTGCTCCCAGAGAGTTCCCGGGATTTGGGGTTTGAAAACAACTCAGCACCTGCAGAAACTAATGAGCAGATAGATAGGTGAGCAGAAATTAGTCAAAACTGACAGGTCGAGCAATGCCTTCAGTGTTCTCCCAGGATAAGGGACGCCCAAGGAAAGCAAAACCAGTTCCTGAGTACTTGGAATGGCTTAAAAGTTCCAATCATGGGAAATCTAGTCAGATGAAGCATCGTTTAGAATCCTGCTCAGTTCTTGTCCTTGTTTCATGGAAGCCATTGTTGGAAGATCCATGCTTACGGATTTCCTGATTCTTGGTTTGGCTTTTTGTCCCTTGTGATTACATATGCATGCCTTGGATCAACGTTTCCTGGTTCTTTGGATTTTGTTAGAGAAGTGTGGACTTTGTTTTTGGACTTTGCTGAACTTTACCTTGGACTAATTTGTTCCTGCTTATCTTCTTACCAAATTGGATTTACCTACTCCTTTAAAGTGCCTTTTTTTACTTTGCTGCTTTTTACTTATCTTTAATAAAAGGATTGTTTTTCCCTACTCAATGTGTGGGTTTTTAAGTCAGAGGGTTATTCCTGTCCTGGAGTGTAACACTATGCTCATTTGGTGGGATATTTTGTCTGATAGGAACAGATTTTCTCAAATCACATTGTGATAGGCAATATTCTGTTCCTTCTACATTTACTTCCCACTTGACGTTTAAAACTGTTATAAGAAAGAATTTAGTTTTCATGTTCTTCAGAAGTCTTAAGCAATGCCATGGATTTTATGAGTGAACTATTATTGTAATGAAGTTGTGTAACTGTGGTCACATAATATTACACAACAATTTGCATGTCTTGAGTAGTTTCCCAAGTAATCATGGTATGCATAAAATGCCCAGGGTCACCCAGTGGGTTTCCATGGCTGAGGGGAATTCAAGCCTTGATCTAATGCATAAGGCTACACTAAGTTGTCTCTCTAACTTTCGATCTAGTTAAAACTAGTATGAGAATATGAGAGTGCCAATGGTTTGAACAAGGTACAACCTTTGATTCAGTGCAACTTAAAAAGCAGAAAGGAAAAAAAATATGAAGTGCATGGTGTACTACATTTTATGTTGTTCAATGTTAAATACTACCAACCAGAACACCCTTTGAATATCCTGTAATTAATATATAACAACTCATGGTGTGCCCTCCATTTACATTAACCTCAGTCTTCCTTATCAAGTTATCAATCTTTACCACCTCCACATTTTAGCAGATCCTTGATGAAATATAGGCTTGGATACAGAGGCGGCCCTAGGTAATTTTCAATGGTAAGCAAACAGTATTTTGGTGACCACCCCCCAACCAATCACTGATATATATTTTCTGTTCGTCATGGGAGTTCTGTGTGCCATATTTGGTTCATTTCCATCATTGGTGGAGTTCAGAATGCTCTTTGATTTTAGGTGAACTATACATCCCAGTAACTACAACTCGCATATGTCAAGGTCTATTTTCCCTCAAGAGTGCCTCAAGAGCGCCCCTGGGCAAAATCAACTATACTGTGAATGCTTACTTTGCGTAATGGGTTGAGCCACCCTGCTTGGATATAAATTAGCAGGTGGTGTACTCTATATTTCAGGAAAAAGAACTTGCAAAATCACCTTTGAGTATTCCCTGCCTAAGAAAATCTGATGAAATTCATGAGATTATGAGACATTGACAGGTAACTTGAGTGCATACTCACATATAATTATGTTAATCAATCACCAGTACTAGCCTAGCCTTAATTCCAGAGTGTAATGGGTTACACTGTGGCTATTTTCAGTGTGTCTCTATGAACGCAGATTTTTAAACAGCAGCTCTGGATTGTTGTGACCTAAAATGTTGCATTACACCCACCGTATGCCCAGCAGCTGAAAGTATCAAATAGTTTGCTGTAGTAAGACATCTGCAAACAGCTTCAGAAAACATGATCTTGTTTCACAAACTATATTGAGTCACAAGCAACAATCTCTGGGCCATGCACTAGGAACATTCTGTACTTCCCTCCTGGTACTAAATTTGTGATTACTTCTGTTTTTGCTTGCAGATATCTGGATTGAAGGATGATGGCTGATTCTGTAAAGGTCAGCACATTCTGGATTGTAACATCAAATAGTTGATATTACTTTAACATAAAGTAAAGGGGCTCTGATGTTTATTGGGATTGCAGCCAACAAATCCATAAAAGGTATTGATTATGATTTGTATTTAGTCTGCTGCATGATCTTAAGCATATTCACCCAGAATCTCTATTGACTTAAGTGGGACTTCATTCATTAGATCCGTGCTTGCCACTTTCACTGTTTTATTACTGTTGTTGCTCTAGCAGTTCTTGATCTATATCAAAATACTGCTTAATGGTGTAACATTAGAAAATGTTAACAATTTCCACTACCTTGGCAGCCACCTCTCTACAAAAATAAACATTGACACCAAAATACAACACCGCCGGACAGGCCCGTAGCCAGGATTTTGATTCGGGGGGGGGGGGGGGGGCTGAGTCTGAGTGAAAGAGGGTCTACCCTAGCAAATCTTTTGTATCGTTACCCCAATACCCCCATGCATATGAGATATATTGAGCATGGTGATCAGATCATGATATGAATAAACATAACAGTCTAAATAATGTACCAGTAAGGCCTTTTCGCAGACCACCATGAGAATTTGGGGGGGGGGGGGTTCAAGCCCCCCAAACCCCCCAAGCCCCCCCCCCCCCGACTACATGCCTGCCACCAGAGCTCTGAGAGTGCAGCATTTTTTCCAATGAAGCAGAGAGTGTTTGAGGATTGGGGTAAATGTAGGGATACCAAGATGCTTGTTTATAAAGCTATTGTTTTCCCAACCCTGCTATACACCTGTGAAACATGGACTGTTTTCAGATATCACACTCAACTCGTAGAACGATTCCATCAGTGCTGCCTGTGAAAAATCCTGCAAATCTCATGGGAAGATAGGTGGACAAATGTCAGCGTGCTGGAAGAAGCCAAGACCACCAGCATTGAAACAATGCTCCTACACCATCAACTCCACTGGACTGGCCACATTGTCTGAATCACCATCTCCCAAAACAGTTATTATACTCCTAACTCAAGAACGGGAAATGTAATGTTGGTGGACAGGAAAAGAGATTAAATGTGGGCTTAAAGCCAGCCTTTAAAACTGTGGCATGGACATTGAGAACTGGGAAGCCCTAGCCCTTGAGTGCTCTAACTTGAGGTCAACTGTGACCAGCAATGTTGTGGAATTCGAAGGGGCACGAATGGAGGGTGAAAGAGAGAAACGTGCCAAGAGGAAGGTGCATCAAGCAAACCTTGACTGGGACCACCTTCTATTTGGAAACCGATGTTCTCACTGCAGGAGAACATGTGGATCAAAAACAGGGCTCCACAGCCACCTACGAACCCACCGCCAAGACAACAGACTTGGAGGACCATCATCCTCAGTTACGAGGGATTGCCTAACTCTTGATCTATTTTTACCTAATGTCCCCAAGGTTTGGAGGTGCCTGTTACTAGCAGTTTCACACAACACAAAATGAAACACAATACAATGCAATAACTTTTAGGTGTTGTTTAAAAACAAGCAAATCATGAAGTCTTTAAGTTCAAATGACTAAATGTGTCATTTAACAGAGAAATCCAAAGCCAAAGTTTGGAAGACTCCAATACATGAAAATCCATGTTAAATTGTTAAGTCACAACCAAACTGACGTAAGTATATTGTCGAAGGCTTTCATGGCCGGAATCACTGGGTTGTTGTAGGTTTTTTCGGGCTGTACACAGCTCGAAAAAACCTACAACAACCCACTGACATAAGTATATTTTACTTCAACTTTTGAAGAACATTAATTTAAAAGTTATTAAGATAATCTTTCCTAGTGCCAGAAAAAACAGCACTTTTAGCAGTAACTACAGCAACAACTATGATGTGCTGTAAGCCTTTGCTCTTTTCTGCTTCACTCCAGTGGTCAGCCAACATAATCTTTCATACTGACTGAGACCTTGTTTGACTGGCCAAAAATCCAGACCACTCTTGTTTTTAATTTTGTGAGTTCTTTTCCTTCTCCTAGAACTGAAATCTTTGGGACCAAACTCCTGGTTGACATTGGCAAAGATGCGAGCAATGACCAGGAACTCCCCAGAGTTTCAAAGCCACCACTATGGCAACAGTAGTAGTAGCAGCAGCAACAACAACAATGAAAACAACACAGGCAAGAGTGTTTACTTTCAACCTATGGACAAAAAATTACATAAGCGATGACCATGTCATAACAATCCCTTTTCTTTTATTAGGACATGACTGACTATATGTGCTATTTGCTTCTTTTCAGAGATTTCTCTTAAAAATAAATAAATAGAAAGCAACAATTTTGAGTACAAAAAGTGGAAATTCTATGATTTGGCTTTTTTTGTTTGATTGTAGCACTTTTCAGAGAGCAATGCATTCCACATATGTTGGAACAATACTAAACTAAAACTTTTTCTTGTCTTAAGGTACATCTACACTATAGAAGGAGGAATGTTGGAGGAAAGTTCTGAGAGTGCCTTGGACTGCGAGAAGATCCAACCAGTCCATCCTCCAGGAAATAAAGCCCGGCTGCTCACTGGAGGGAAGGATACTAGAGACAAAGTTGAAGTACTTTGGCCACATCATGAGGAGACAGCAAAGCCTGGAGAAGACAATTATGCTGGGGAAAGTGGAAGGTAAAAGGAAGAGGGGCCGACCAAGGGCAAGACGGATGGATGGCATCCTTGAAGTGACTGGACTGACCTTGAAGGAGCTGGGGGTGGTGACGGCCGACAGGGAGCTCTGGCGTGGACTGGTCCATGAGGTCACGAAAAGTCGGAGATGACTGAACGAATGAACAACAACACACACACTATAGAATTGATACAGCTTGATATATGTGTAACTGCTATGGTTTAATGCTATGGAATAATGAGATTTGCCAAAGAGAGCTTGTGCATCACCAAACTACAGTTCCATGATTCCATAACACTGAACTATAGCTTCATTAATTCTACAGTGTAGATGTATACTGAGATATCAAAATCAATGGACAATGTGTGTACATTTACATAATTTACATAATTTCACAGAGCCCCATTCTGCAGTAACTTGGAAACCCTTTAGTTGTGGCATTGCCATGGTGAAAAGTTGGATGTTGAAGGGATGGCATCATTAGATGTAACTATTTTGATGGAGTGCAATCATCATGGTTACATCTGATAAAGCTGGTTCTTTGTTTCATTTGTTATGGACCAATATATTTCTGTTTAGGCTGTGCAAAAATTGTAGGAAGGTTTTAATTTGTAAGTGTTAAAGTGAAATCCATACTTACGATTGATTTATGGGTCACCCCCCCCCCCCGGTCAAACCCAAACAAATCAAAACACCTACCTCCGAGTTTTTGTAAAGCAGTTGTTTATTGTATGTCCTCTCTCTCTGTGTGTCTGCCTTCCTATCTTTTGCTGTGCCTTCATGGTAGTAGCAGTGCACCTGATGGGGGAGGGCCTGTGGTCTTCAGTAGGCCCCCTCTTCTGCCAAGCACTGGCTCGCCATGAGGAGGAGGCCAATGGAGAGTGGGTGGGGGAGAGAGAGGTCTCCTCTTCTGCCACGTGAAGGACAGGGCCTGATCTGGTAAGGCTGGTGCTCTCATGCCAGAGGTCTTTGATGGGGCCTCCTTTCCTGTCAGGCATGCAGCTCACCCTGGGCCCCTTGTTCATGTAAGGCTCAGCAGGTGTAATGTATCATGTTCTGCAGTTGAAGGTGGTTGGTGGTGGTAGGCCTAGCAGCTGGTGATGGAAGGGTTAATGTAAGTCTTAGTTCTAAAGGGTTGAGTAATCTGTTATTAAGAATTCATGGGTGAAAGCAATTAAGAGTGGAGGTATGCAAGAAACAGATTGCATCTGGGTGTTTCTGGATATAATGAGCTAGCCTTGGGACTGATCTTCGGGAGAGAAGTATTTGTCTTATTTTGGTGGTAGATGCTGCTGGTTTTCCCCCAGGTTTGTGGATTTTCGGTATCCTGACCTGTCTCCTGTACTCTTGGAACCCTGGAACCTTGAATCTCTGGACTGGCCTTTGACTACAGAATAGGCTCTTGATCCCTGGACTTTGCTTATTGAACTCTCGGCATTTGACCACTGGACTGGACCTTTTGACTACAGTGTTATCTTGAACCTGCAACAGTGTTTGCAGTCAGTTTTTGTTTTATATTCTGTGGCTGAGTGTTATTTTTATGTTTTATGTTTTGAAATATTAAAACAGCCAGAAAGTAAATGCTGTTTTAACTAAATAGTTTAACACAAACTGGGAGTTTGGTTCATCTCTGCCTAAATATTGGCAGAGCCCTGGCAACGTGACAGCAGCAGATGGAGAAGAAACATCCCAAGCACTGTGGGGCCTACTCCTCCACCAGGTATAGTTTAGCTCTTGTAGGTTTTTTAAATAATGAAAGGAAAAAAATAATAATGAATTTTTATTTATTTATTTACATTATTTCTATCCCGCCCATTTCAGCCTGAAGGCGACTCAGGCGAATTTTTTATCACTTCATATTAGATACAACTCAGACTCCTTATGAATTTTTCAAAATACTTTAGAATCAAAACAGGGGTTGTACGAACTTTGTAAATCCAAATGAAGCAGATTTTTTTGAGTCATGCACACTTCTAGGTCTGTTGTTTGGGAAATAACACATTTAGTCATTCAAGACTACCATGACAAAAAAAAAAAGATTTTACTATTCAATGATAAAAATTACACTGTTCCATCTGCTCAAGCCACTTTGCAAAACAAACAGTTTGGCTTCAATTGTCTTTTTTTAAAAAAACAAACAAAACAAAAACATATTGCACTTCTCAGAAAATGGTCTCATTTATCATTTATTCAGCTCTCTGCTGATTCCGAAACTTGTGCATTTTATCTAAGACAAGAGCCAGATATGAACCATAAACAGCATCATGGAAACCAATTATTACTTTGTTGTCCCAGCCAGTATGCATTGTTATATATAATCTAATCTGATACCATTTCTTTATACTGCAATCAGAATATTAAGATAAAGTCTAATTTCAGACCTCATGATCTTAACATGTGTCCTAATTTTTGGATTTTCTGGATTTTCCCTATTTCATTACCTATTTATTTATTTATGAATGATACTATTTATGATGAAGAATTTTGGTGAATCCTAAAACCAAGTTTTGCCCCATTAAACTTCTTTCTCCTCTTCTGTGGAGTCTGTTGTGTGTGATCTGTGTGGACTAGCCAGTAAGCAATCAGACTTACCACCCTTTGCCATAATGTGTTGGGTTGATAAAGGCAGGAACTATCTCCGCTACTTCTTATCTCAATTTTACAACATAAATCTATGCCTGCCTACTCACAAGCATGTCCAATTGGAATTCTATTGCCTGTTATGTGTATATAGGATTGCAGCTTTAATGAGATTTTTTTCCTTCCTAGCTGGAAAAGTTGTTAATAGTGGAAGCAGCTTAGTAAAAGCCACAGACTGTTATATTCTTGTATCCCATCCCATTGACCCTCCTGATTATGTAATGCTTGGATTTCCAGATGTTTGCTTTGCCCACAAACAGCTCTGAACTGAATTCTACCTCCTTTTAGTCAAGGGTGTTGCCAAAAGGTTAAAACCGCAGTCCAGGATGTCAGAAACTTGGGCCCTGAATCCAGCAGACTCATTAGTTACTTCATCTAAAATACAGAACATTTCTCTTGGTTCCAGCTCTGTGAAAACACTACAATAACATATGAGGTAGTTTGATTTGTTGATGGCATGTTTTTAAGCTGGCCAGCTCTGCCCATCCCTACATGACTAGCATAATAAACAACATCTGCATTTTGTGGACCCTTCACAACTTCTCCTGTATGCTTCTTTTTCTGGAAAAACCAGGAGCAGTAAGCAAGCATACATTCCTGTATTCATACTATAGTCCTACCACTGAGCTCAGGGGAGGGTATCACTATGTCTGGATATGGCAGGAACAAAGGCAAAGGTGGGTTCTTCTGAATGAATCTTGCTAATGTGGAGCTGAGATGAAAACAGAAGGAGATATGCCCTCATAATACCATAAACTAGAATCTCTGCTCTTCATCTTCTTAGAATAGAATAACTTTATTTTCATTATACAATGAAATTAAATGCTTTCCCCAGTATACATCATAAAACAGCACACGAATCCCTCCACATTCCAACTATCACCACACAGCCCACAATACCACATGAATGTGAAACCATTGAGTTGAATATACCATATATTTTATTTATTTATTTATTTATTTATTTATTATTCAAACTTATATGCCGCCACTCCCCTGGGGCTCGGAGCGGCTTACAAGAACAGGCTAAAATCTAACACAATTTAAAAACAATTTAAAACAATTTTAAAACAGCAATATCAAAGATCAAAGGCCTGTCAAAACAGATATGTCTTACATGTCCTGTGGAAAGCTGATAAGTCCCGCAAGGCATGGACTTCAGGTGGCAGAGTATTCCAGAGTGATGGTGCCACTGCTGTAAAGGCTCTCCGTCTGGTTGCTGTTAGACGCAAGGTCTTGGGAATTTCCAACAAATCTTGATCCTCAGAATGGAGGGATCTCTGGGGTTGGTAGGGGGTGAGGCGGTCCCTTAGGTACATCGGCTCCAGACCATGCAAGACCTTAAAGGTGAGTACCATCACTTTGAAAGTGATCTGGTGCTCAATTGGTAACCAATGCAGCTGCAGTAAGATTGGTGTTATGTGGCATCTCATCGGAATTCCTGCAAGCCGAGCAGCTGCATTTTGTACCAACTTGAGCTTCCGGATCACCGACAGAGGAAGGCCAATGTAGAGGGTGTTACAGCAGTCCAGTCTTGAGATGACCGTAGCCAGGATCACCATAGCTAGTGGACAGGTAGGGGGCCAGCCGTCTAGCCTGCCGCAAATGACAAAAGGTGGTTTGGTACATAAGACTACTTTTTAACCCAAGAAAATCTTCTCAAAAGTCAGGGGTCATCTTATATGCGGGAGTAGTCTTATACATGGGAGTAGTCTTATACACGGGAGTAATCTTATACGTGGAAGTCGTCTTATAGAGCAGGTGCTGAAACTTCCAATCGGATTGGAGAATCTGTGGTTGCCGCATATGATGGGGGAAGCTCAAAAATGGCAATGGTCGTGTCCCTGCCATATGCAGTGACTGTGTGAAAGCATTATGGGCAATGCTGTTACAAGTACGGTAGAAGAAAATCCATTCATCAGGATTCATGGACTTAATGCGGTCCCGATGGTGAGGTGAAGAGGCGCCTCACCAGGAAGGTGTAAGTGAAGGGCGGAGCAAGCTGCAGGCTTCCGGGGCACCTGGGGTATGGAAAAAAGAGATAGAATGGGTCTGGACCCAGACAAACACACCTCTTTTACCTGTCTGGCCCACCCTTGTATCCTATTACCATACCTCCTCCTCTGCCTCTCAGATCTCACTCCTGAAGACTGCAGTGAAGTGGTGCAGGTGCACATGTGCAAGATCTGAGAGTCAGAGAAGGAGGTACAGTAATAGGAAAATTACCATATTGAAATCAAATCTGATGCTTTTTAAATTTTTATTTGGTGTGCGTTAGAAGAGAGGTAGTCTTATACGGTGAATATATCCCAAACTCTATATTTTAACTGGAAAAGTTGGGGGTAGTCTTATATGCCAAATCGTTTTATATGCTGGAATATATGGTAATTAAAGTTCTAGGATAAAAGCTATCTCTCATTCTGTTTGTCTTTGTCACCCAGTATCCTCTACCATATTGTAATAATTTTTAAAAAAAAGAATATCCTGGTTGAGATGGATCCTTAAGAATATTTTGAGCTTTCTTAAGGCTGAGGGACTTATAAAGTTCTTCCAAAGAAGGGAGAAGGCAAGCAGTGATTCTCTGTGCAGTAGTAGTGACACTTTAGAGCGCCTTCCTATCTGCCACTGTGCAGTTACCAAACCATGTGCAGATGCAGTAGATTAGGACACTCTCTGTTCTGGAACAGCTGTTCCAGGAGCTCCAATTTTATTTATTTGGATTAAATGTTGGTTTGCAATCCCAGGCTTGGGATTTTGCAGCAGGGTGGCTTCCTGTTATAATTTGCATTCATAGGACAAGCCACCTGTCAATAATAGTTAGGATCCCTGGTCCCGCCCCTCTCTGGTTTTGGAGGGAAGGGGCCATTTTTCAGTTAGTCTCAAAAAGGAAGTCTATGCAGAGGATGTATACAGACGTCCTCCTGTACAAAGGCTTCGTCCCTTAAGACTTTCCGGGGGAGAACAGCCTTGAGAGCCTCTGAAGATTCCCAAAGGTTCCGGGGAAACAGCCTTACAGCCCTGAGGAATTCTGGAGGGAATAACAGCTCTAACCATCAAAGCAGCTAAGTGATTACAAGCCTTTTGATAGGTTCGCTTGGCGCTGAGACGTAGTTCAGCCCGGTAGTGAATCCACATCAATAAGGTTTAGGTTCACAGCAGCCTGGGAGGAGCTAGAAAGGGGAATTTGAATGGCCACGGTAGTCCACGCTCTGGTTACATCCCGTTTAGACTACTGCAATACTCTCTATGTGGGGTTGCCTTTGAAGACGGCCCGGAAGCTTCAATTAGTCCAAAGTGTGGCAGCCATGTTACTTACAGGAGCGGGACGCAGGGAGCACACAACCCCCTTGTTGTACCAGCTCCACTGGCTGCCGATTTGCTACTGGGCCCAATTCAAGGTGCTGGCGTTGGCCTATAAAGCCTTAAATGGTTCCGGCCCAAGATACCTATCCGACCGTATCTCGACCTACGAGCCCACCAGGACTGTGAGATCTTCTGGGGAGGCCCTGCTCTCGATCCTGCCTGCTTCACAAGCACGGCTGGTGGGGACGAGAGATAGGGCCTTCTCAGTGGTGGTCCCTCGGCTGTGGAACACCCTCCCCATGGACATCAGACAGGCTCCTTCCCTCTTGATCTTCCGCAGAAAATTAAAAACCTGGTTGTTCAAGAAGGCATTCGAACAAGAAGTGCAATGATTGGTAGTGACTATAGGAATGGAATAACGGAAAATGATATTGGATTGTGGTTTGGACGATGAGACTATGCTGAATGGTTTTCGTTGTAATGACAATGTTTTGTATAATGCTTTTTGTGTAATGTTTTTTGCATAATGGTTCGAAAAGTGTTTTTATACTGTATTTTGTATTTTGTTCTTCCCATGTTGTACACCGCTGTGAGTCGCCCCTGGGCTGAGAACAGTGGTATAGAAGCAAAGTAAATAATAATAAATAATAAATAATAATTTTCCTTTGAACAAAGTTATTGAAGATAGTGCCTGTTCCCTGTGAACAAGATTGCAAGACTGTTAAGAAAGCTTTACAATTCCTGTTCGTTCACCAATAAAAGACTGTTATATTTAAGCTCAAGCCTCATAAAGACTGCTTAATAAGGGAGATTCCCCTAAAGGCTTCTTTTCGGGCACCCCTGGCTTCCCGCAGGATCTAAGCCATACATCCTCTCTTCAAGGCACTTCATTTCAGGTCCAGCGACGACAGAGCACTCTCAATAACAGCAGTAGAAAGTCACCAGTAGTTGTTGGTTCCTTAGAAGTCTCAGATAGTACAATCACTCACTAGTAATGCTAATTTGGGACTAATGGGACAAAAGGATGCCACCAGGGGGGTCATTAAGTATGAGATCTTAAGCATCAAGCACATTTACACAGGATATGCCATGCAAATAACACTGAAAACCGATGACAATATACAAACATATTTTCCAAGGCAGCCTTTTTACTCTGTGATTCTTCTGTTTTCCTTTGAGAAAACAGAAGCCCTATGCGTAACTCAGATGGGACTGGTCTTAGAAAGAATCTGCAACTGCCTGGTCTTAGAAAGATCAAGGGAGTTCCAAAAGAAAGGGAGGGAGCTTAAAGCATGCCTGACATGGCTAAGAACAGAAATAGCCCCCTAAAACACTGAAAAGCACTCAGATTTCATTATCCAAGAAACCTAGTTTTCATGATCTGAAGAACATTGCTTAGGTATCACAGTGGCTAATCAATCTAACCAGATCTGGATAATAGAATTCAAAAGAGATAAACCTTAAAGCTGCTAAGCTAGACTAGAAAACCTTCATTTGGCAATAACCAATATTATTATACACCACACCCTAATTTGGAAGAACTGCCAAACAGTTGGCTATTGTTGCCCAACAGGAAAAGAGCATATGAGTTTAGTTTATGATAGTATCGTAATAAAAGGCAAAAACTCAAGTTCTTCCAGTTACCATCTGTAGTAAGTATATTATTAATTTAGTATAGATGAAAGACAAAGTCAGTTGCTATCTTCAATACCATATGTGTATTACCACCAGCAACGTTTATTCTTACACCGTATAAGTTTCCATTGACACCAACAGTTGTTAAGCGAACTGTTGGAATAATGTATTTATGCTGGCTAATCCGATTTCTAATGATAGCTTGGTTTTGCTTCAGACAGAAAAAAAGAATGTTTAACTTATTTTTTCAGTTCCTTCACATAAGAAAATGTTATGCATGAATTACTTCAAAAATATGTGTTTGTAGAAAAAATAAAGTTCAGATTACTTGGAGATAGCTCTTTGGTTATGAACAACTATGAGAATCGAAACAGCCTTCTAACATAGCCTTGCCAACAATGTGATGTGGCGGCAAAAAAAGCCAATGGGATTTTGGCCTGCATCAATAGGAGCATAGTGTCTAGGTCCAGGGAAGTAATGCTACCCCTCTATTCTGCTTTGGTTAGACCACACCTGGAATATTGTGTCCAATTCTGCGCACCACAATTGAAGAGAGATATTGACAAGCTGGAATGTGTCCAGAGGAGGGCGACTAAAATGATCAAGGGTCTGGAGAACAAGCCCTATGAGGAGCGGCTTAAGGAGCTGGGCATGTTTAGCCTGAAGAAGAGAAGGCTGAGAGGAGATATTATAGCCATGTATAAATATGTGAGAGGAATCCACAGGGAGGAGGGAGCAAGCTTGTTTTCTGCTTCCTTGGAGACTAGGACGCGGAACAATGGCTTCAAACTACAAGAGAGGAGATTCCATCTGAACATGAGGAAGAACTTCCTGACTGTGAGAGCCGTTCAGCAGTGGAACTCTCTGCCTCGGAGTGTGGTGGAGGCTCCTTCTTTGGAAGCTTTTAAACAGAGGCTGGATGGCCATCTGTCAGGGGTGATTTGAATGCAATATTCCTGCTTCTTGGCAGGGGGTTGGACTGGATGGCCCATGAGGTCTCTTCCAACTCTTTGATTCTATGAGTCTATGATTCTATGATAATGACATGAATGCACTGTACAATGATACCTTGAGTTAAGAGTTTAATTCGCTCTGTGACTGAGCTCTTAACTCACATTTATTTATTTATTTAGAGCTTTTATATACCGGTCTTCTCGACCTCCGGAGATGGACTCAGGCTGGTTTACAACGAAGATTCATAAACAATAGTTTAAAACATCCCATCCCATAATACAGTAATACATAAAATACATTAAAAAGCAATCATATAATTACATAAGGCCAAGTTGTCAAAATGAAATCACAATTCATCACCATCCGTCCGTGTGGTCAAGAGTTATTGACTCACTCATCAAATGCTAAATTCCAGAGCCAATTTTTCACCAGCTTTTTAAAAGTCAGGAGAGAAGGGGCAGTTCTAATCTCCAGTGGGAGAGAGTTCCAGAGCTGAGGGGCCGCCACCGAGAAGGGCCTGTTCCTCGTCCCCACCAGACGCAATTGCGAGGGTGGTGGGACAGAGAGCAGAGCCCCTTCAGAAGATCTTAACAACTTAATGGTTCATAGGGGAGAATCTGTTCGGACAGGTAAACTGGTCCGGAGTCATTTAGGGATTTATAAGTCAACACCAGCACATTGTATTGTGCTCGGAAGCTAATTGGCAGCCAGTGGAGCTGGCGCAACAGAGGAGTAGTATGCTCCCTGTACCCTGCTCGTGTTAGCATTCTGGCTGCCGCACATTGGACTAGTTGGAGCTTCCGGGCAGTCTTCATAGACAACCCCATGTAGAGAGCATTGCAGTAATCTAAACGGGATGTAACCAAAGCGTGGACCACCGTGGCCAAGTCAGACTTCCCAAGGTATGGGTGCACCAGACTGGGCCACAGCAACGGCTAGTCTTGTTCATAAGTTGGGGGCTGCTGTATGTGTTATTTTTCTTCTTCTTCTTCCTCTTCAAGACAAAATATGAAATCCAGTTTTTGACAAAGAATTTATTTTCAACATATTTCATATTCCCATGAAAAACTCTTGTTTGGTGAACAAAAGGACACATTCCAGAAACTTTTCTGCCTGGCACTATGGTTTGTGAAGTTTTTCTTAATGACCAATTCTTTCGTAGAAACTTGAAGGTGGCATCTCTGTAGGGAATGTGTGCTAAATGTCTTGCCATGAACACTACTTGCTCCCATGTGTAATGCAGATGTCCTCCTGTCACTGAAACAGCTTGGAATAGCTGTGTATAACTTCAAGCAGGCCAGAAGTGCCTGCTCTGTAGAACAGTCCTATCTTATATCCAGTCCTTGAAAAGGCCTACAAGATAACAGCAAGTTCTGGTGGAAGTATGTCTCTTAATAATTGCATGTTTTCACTGCCAATGGCTACTTGGGAAACATAGATATTAGAGAAGAACAGACTTGTAATAGTAATAATAATAATAATAATAATAATAATAATAATAATACTTTATTTGTACCCCGCTACCATCTCCCCAAGGGACTCGGTGCGGCTTACATGAGGCTGAGCCCAAACACAACAATACAAGCAATAATCACAACAATACAAGCAATTAAAATAAAACATAAGCGATAAACATATAACATTATCAATAAGACAACATACAGTTAAAACTGTGGG
Organism: Anolis sagrei; assembly: GCF_037176765.1. Classification (NCBI taxonomy): domain Eukaryota; kingdom Metazoa; phylum Chordata; class Lepidosauria; order Squamata; family Anolidae; genus Anolis; species Anolis sagrei. The sequence continues at coordinate 113,614,800 of NC_090024.1, forward strand.
AAAGCCAAATGTAAAAATTAAAATTGGAATAGTGCTGAGGCATGGACGAAAAGGTGATAGTGGCGTTTGTGGAAGACATACGAGGAGACCTAAAAGTATAAAGTTTTTTTTTGTCATGTCAGGAGTGACCTGAGAAACTGCAAGTCGCTCCTGTTGTGAGAGAATTGGCCGTCTGCAAGGACGTTGCCCAGGGGACGCCTGGATGATTTTGATGTTTTGATCATCCTTGTGGGAGGCTTCTCTCATGTCCCCGCATGAGGAGCTGGAGCTGATAGAGGGAGCTCATCCGCCTCTCCCTGGATTCGAACCTGTGACCTGTCGGTCTTCAGTCCTGCCGGCACAGAGCTTTAATCCACTGCACCACCGGGGGTTCCTAAAGTATAAAGTATAAAGTGCTTTGGAGGGACAAAGTGCTATGGGATAATTATTCCAGGAACGCACACTGGAACAACCACGTCTTCAAGCTCCTCCTGAAGACTGCCAGAGTTGGGGCCTGCCTGATGTCCTTAGGGAGTGAGTTCCAGAGTCAAGGGGGCCACCACCGAAAAGGCCCTCTCTCTCGTCCCCACCAATCGCGCCTGCGATGCTGGTGGGATCGAGAGCAGGGCCTCTCCAGATGAACGAAGAGATTGTGTGGGTTCGTATACAGAGATGCGGTCACTTGTTATCCCAAACTTTGCCAATTGCTATGAGTCACTGTGGATGAAATTCTGTGGATGAAATTTATGATGCCATAACAGAAAGAGCACATTGCATGTCTGGTTAGTAGATTTGTTGGTTTTTAATTTGATTTTAAAGTTTGTATCTCTATGACCTTTTTCAAAAGCGAGATGGGTGAGAGCAAATGCTTTCACTAATCTGCAGAGTCCCAAGAGGAGAATAATGGGGGTTTTCTGATGTAGGATGTTAGAATGTTCCTCAAAGTTCCTGAAAAAGGAAGTATAGCATGCCAGAGAGGGAAGGCGGATCCTTCAGGGAAATTGGTTCTTCTTTTAAAACCTCCCTTTTCCAGTCAAAATGATTTGCATAAGACATTTGAGCTCAGCCTTAAATGCCTTTCTTTGTTTTTGTTTTTTAAATCTTGATTAGCATTGCTTGTGGTTCATTTTTTGAATTAAAAGACTTTGAGCTATTGAAGACTAAGTTAATAATTAATCACATCAGAGTTTGGAAGTAACTGATTACAGGTATTTTGTAACTTGGAATTAACTGCATTCTTCAATGACTATGTGAATGCTACATTATGATTGTAACACAGCAATGGAGAACACCATTCCTTTTGGAGTATAACTGAACGTGCGAAGCTGAAGGGAGTCTAAGGACTTCATCACCTTGAGCTAAAGAAAACGAGGGAAAGCGGGGGAAAGGGTGGAGTTTCATGGGTCTCTAAGATCGCCTCCTCCAGCTTCTAACTCCATCCATTTACTCTCTATCCTGTGGGCAGGCAATGACTTCTCCCATTTCAAGGATGCCAACACACTTTTTAAAACAGGCATCCTTTAATCCTCCAAACCCCGTAGACTGAAACAGAAGCACCTTTCTTAAGGTGCCACTGGGTTGTTTGCACTCAAGACCCTTGACCAAAACAGAAGCACCTTCCTTAAAGCAGTACTTTCCCTGGGGTTGTTTGTACTGAGATTTCCACTCAGGATTTCGATTGTTTATCTTTTTTTAAAAAGTCACCCAGATCATAGGAAGTGGTTTTAAATTAACCCTCAGCTTTCCCAGAGCCTTTGCATTGGCAATTGTAGGAAAATTAACTTTTTCCTCAAGCCTCTGCATTGGTGCTGGATGAGTGCCTGGCCGCTGTGGCTGTCTGGATGAGGATGAACAAGCTGAAGATCAATCCCGACAAGACAGAGGTCCTCCTGGTCGATCGTAAACTGGATTGGGGTATAGGGTGGCAACCTGTGCGGGACGGGGTTACACTCCCCCTGAAGTCACAGCTCCGCAGTTTGGGTGTCCTCTTGGATTCATCACTTACGCTTGAGGCTCAGGCGTCGGCAGTGGCCGGGAGGGCTTTCGCACAATTGAGACCCGTGCGCCAACTGCAACCGTACCTCGTGAAGGCTGATCTGGCCGGGGTGGTCCATGCCTTGGTGACCTCTAGATTGGACTACTGTAATGCGTTCTATGTGGGGCTGCCCTTGAAAACGGCTCGGAAATTTCAACTGGTCCAATGGGCAGCGGCCAGGTTGTTAACTGGTGCTCCTTACAGAGAGAGGTCAACCCTCCTGTTTAAGGAGCTCCATTGGCTACCATTCATTTTCCGGTCCCAATTCAAGGTACAGGTGCTCACCTACAAAGCCCTAAACGGTTTGGGCCCGCCTACCTGCGTGACTGCATCTCCGTATATGAACCCACACGATCCCTCCGTTCATCTGGAGAGGCCCTGCTCACAATCCAACCTGCGTCGCACGCGTGTTTGGTGGGGATGAGGGACAGGGCCTTCTCTGTGGTAGCCCCCCAACTCTGGAACTCTCTCCCCAAGGACATCAGACAAGTCCCAACGTTGGCAGTCTTTAGGAAGAGCTTGAAGACCTGGCTGTTCCAGTGTGCCTTTCCAGAATAGGAAACTCCCAGCATCATGTTCCAAACGCACTTTACTAGAGAATTAAGATTGTCTGCACATCGCACCTACACTAAAATCCTTACATTTCACCTGTCATGTCCAGCACTTTTAACTTTATCCATTACATTTGGCCCGGCCCTAGTTTTAATGTGTTATGATGTATTGTTCTTTTGTTTAACTGTTACTGCTTTAATGTTTATTGGTTTGCTTTATGAGTTTTATTGTTTGTATTTGTTTGCTGTTGCCTTGGCCTTTGTAAGCCGCACCGAGTCCTTCGGGAGATGTTAGCAGGGTACAAATAAAGTTAATAATAATAATAATAATCTGGGAGAAATGGGCATTTTGGCTCCTCTCACACACAGAGCAATAAAAGTGGACAATAGTGATTAACACCACACTGGAAAATTGGCCAGGAGAATTTAAAAATAAGTCACTTGCCAATTGCTTCAAGAATCATTGGAAAAACGACTTTAGAAACAGCAAAATACCTCACCCTACAGTTGAAGCTTGCATTGTGTTAAGGGCACAATGGATTGCCATCTCTTAGAAATGATGATTTTTATTTTGTCTGATGAAGTCACATGAGGAGTCCAGCTTTTTCAGGGTAGAAAAACCTCCTCAGCTTGAGGATCTGGGTTGTCTGCTTGTGTTGTTGGCTAAGAGCCTCAAGCCAATAAGCAAGAAGAGGATCACTCACTGCCCATGTGCCTCAACCCATGGTCAGTAGAGAGAAAGGAAAAAAGATAAGAGAGGAACAGCAACAGTCACTGATTTTGCTTTCTTTTTTGCGACATAATTGCTGATGTCGATACAAGAACAGGAAAGAGAAAAAAAACCCAATTACTTAACTATGTTGCCAACTTTTCTTCTGCTTCCTAGACTGTGTCAAGGAATCTATATAAATCAGAAGCAAATACTTCCCTTTTTATTTCTTAATAATGCTTCTTTTGTTCTGCATAATCTTCAGAGAAGGGGGAAAAGTCAAGCTATCTCCTGTCGTCATGTTCTCTTGTCTGTCATTGCCTGACAAGTTCTTTGTAAATTCTTCTCTATTATTTTGTGCTCCCTTCTAGAGTCACTTTGGATGTTGGGATGGGAAAAGGGAATGCTTAGATAGTGCAAGGTGACTCCAGGCATATCTACATTGATTATTCAATGCAGTTTCAAACTGATATTGAAGAGAGTGGTTTCTCTGTGCAAATGACAACATATGAAATCCTGGAACCAGTTTGGCGCCCAGATGGTGGTTTCACAAATCACCGAGCATGGATGGGCACTGAAGACTTTATTTTGTATGCTTTTGTGGGAGTTTGTTGTCTGGCCACCACAGTTGTAAGCTAGCTGTTATATTGAGCAAGCAAGCTTCAAACTGCATTAAATGGTCAGAATAGATGGGGCCTCTGACTTTAAAACAGCTTACATAGAATCATAGAATCATAGAGTTGGAAGAGACCTCATGAGCCATCCAGTCCAACCCCCTGCCAAGAAGCAGGAATATTGCATTCAAAGCACCTCTGACAGATGGCCATCCAGCCTCTGTTTAAAAGCCTCCAAAGAAGGACCCCCACCACACTCCGGGGCAGAGAGTTCCACTGCTAAACAGCTCTCACAGTCAGGAAGTTCTTCCTAATGTTCAGATGGAATCTCCTTTCTTGTAGTTTGAAGCCATTGTCCCTCGTCCTAGTCTCCAGGGAAGCAGAAAACAAGCTTGCTCCCTCTTCCCTGTGACTTCATCTCACATATTTATATATGACTATCATATCTCCTCTCAGCCTTCTCCTTTTCAGGCTAAACATGCCCAGCTCCTTAAGCCGCTCCTCATAGGGCTTGTTCTCCAGACCCTTGATCATTTTAGTCACTCACCTCTGGACACATTCCAGATTGTCAATATCTTTTTTCAATTTTGGTGCCCAGAATGGGACACAATATTCCTGGTGTGGTCTAACCAAGTCAGAATAGAGGGGTAGCATTATGTTCCATCGTGCCTGGGGGATATTATTCTCAGTAAAGGAGGGATGGACGTGGCATCTTTCCCCCAGGGGATTGCTTCTTACCCTCCTATAGGAAACTGGAACTCCCAAAAATCCAAAATGCTGTAAATAGCTCAAGATAAGTTTTATTTATTACAAAGTCATTTCTTCAAAGCAATGAGCTGGAAAACTTTAGAGGGGTGAAGAAAAACATACTTTACAGTCTCGATTAGTCCTGGGTCCAAGGGGTTTGAAGCTGAGAAGCCTCACCAATTTTCCTCTTTCCTCAATGGCTGTGAATGGGGGAGCAAACCACAACCCCTGTTCAGATGGCCTATGGTTTGAAGACTCAGGATCTTCCTCTGGTGCCAAAAGAACTGGCTTGAAGGCGCTTGGGAACTCCTCAATGTTATCCAGGACAATCTGGACATAAAGCATGAGTCCCCAGGGTAAAAAACCTCAGAACTGGTGCTAAGAGGTATCTTAAATCAGGGTCCTTTAGAGTCAGGTCTCTTACTCACGGCCATCTGGTACGAACTCTGATGGCAGAAAGAAAAGAAAAAGGAAGTTATCCCCTCTTGCAGGAAGAGGTGGAGCCAAACAGTACTGATTGACAGCTACAAGCAACCAATCCATACAACTATACATAAGCAGGGTAAAAAGGGGCAGGATTAAGCATGAAACAACAGTTTAAGTCTTACAACTAACAGTTCTATACATAGGTGGCACCACTCGCACCGTCACACATTACTTCCCTAGATCTAGACACTATGCTTCTATTGATGCAGGCCAAAATCCCATTGGCTTTTTTGCCGCCACTTCACATTGTTGACTCATGTTTAACTTGTTGTCCACAAGGATTCCAAGATCTTTTGCACACGTACTGCTCTCGAGCCAGGCGTTCCCCATTCTTTTATGTCCCCCATCTTTTATGTCTCACGCAGACTGCTAAAAAATTTATCTGTTGTCAGCATTCATCGAGGGTAATGAAGTTGTTACAGAACCACCCACAGAATTATAACATTGACCCAGAGAAATTGGTACTGAAAGATAATTGATCACATCTCAGTCTGTAATACTATTTTCAATCAGTCTTAGGTGTGAAACTAATTCATTGGCTAAACATACTGAAGGCTTGATTCTCACAAATAAATTGTACAGAAGAACATTTTGACCCATAACTCTGCTCCTACAAGGACAAAATACTTAATTTAATAATATTAAAAAACAAAAGCTTGTAATCGGGCCAGAAAATGGTCTGAAGGAACAGCAGGTGGCATGCCCAGATGAACCCTGGCCAACAATGTGGAATGGAAACCCTGCTGTTACATAGAACAAGAAAAATGCACTGCTTCATCTGTTCTGCATGGGTCACTTGAGGAGTGATGGGAGAAGTGTATGTATGAATGGGTGTACATTTGTGGTTGGTATGTGTGTGTGTGTGTTTGTCTCTAGGTGTGAGAGGAAGGGGAGAGAGAGAGAGGGGATTTTTGACAATTTTTCAAAGTTCTTTTTTTAAAAAAACTTTTTTTTAATAATAAAGAAAATCTGTTCCTGGTTTGAAAGTTTCTGTTTCTGTTGTGACATTTTCCAACTTCATATTTCTATTATTCTAGTCTATGACTCCAAATGTTCTCAGGCTCTGTTCTGAACTAGCTCAAACTATTAATAACACTGTTCAACGGAGAAAAAGTTGCGGGCCTGAAAATAGCTGTTCTTTTATTATTTTGGGGTGCTGAAAACAAAAATGACATTTAAAAATGTATATTGGCTCTAGTTTTAAGATATAAGCAATCACTTGATCACGTAGGGTTGAAAAAATGCATGTTGTGACTTACACTATGGAAGATTCTAGAATATTCTAGAAAGTTTGATGACGCAATATTAGTGCCGTGTGCAAAAGCCAGAAAGCCCTATATAAGGCCAGACTTTTGAACGGTGAGGATCAGTCAGTTGAAGACTGAGACAGTATAGTTAAACATCACTTTACATTGTTCTTTTTACTGTAGTTATGCCTCACACGTGTGTAAATAAAGCACTATGGAAAAAAGATATCAAGGCAAATGGACTCCATCAATGCTGTCAGACTACTGCTAGAGCATTGTAAGAGACAATCTTTTCCTTGAATACAAAAGAAAAGTCAAGAGAAGCAAACAGGATAAAAACTAAAGACACGATTAAAGCGACATTTAAACTTTCAAACTTTTCAACTGCATTAGGCCTACTAATATAGTTTCTTGCTGCACAAACATAAATAATAGACTAATTAAATAAATATTTCTCATGTATAAACTATTGGCAATATAATTTGACTAAAATTTAGTAAATATTCATGGATTATATACATGCAGTAAGGTTAGGCGCATTATCATAATATTAACGAATTACCTATTGTGGAGAAAATTGAAATAGCTGTTGCATAAAACCAGAGCCAATTAACAAATTTAATTATTATATTTGAATTCAGCATGTTAAATTTATTAAGAAACGGCACATTTCATTTCCGAAACTGAGAAAAACTGAAAATTTGTAGAACAGTGTAATTAGCTACTGGGTCCATTTTCACAAGAGAGCCTGAAAGAGCCTGGGGAGAACACAATGGGCCATGTCTGGCCTACTGGCCTGCGTTTGCCCATGCCTGAACTAGACCAGTGAGTGTGCTCATCAGATATTGAGGATCTCCATGTTGGGGCTAGTAAATAATCCAAAATCCTCACATTTTTCTAATTATGCTTAATAGGTCATATGCAGGGTCGAAGAACCACTTTCAAACACAGTGAACTGGCCCTAGGCAAGATATCAGCTGGCCTCAAACCAGCAGAGTGAGGCCATACTGACATACTTCCCTTGAAAGTAGTTGTATTTCCTGGTTCATTGTGTAATCTTTACTTTGAAAGCAGTTGTTCTTACAGCCCAGCACAGAGATTGGCTCAGAGCAAATCAATTACCCCCCCCCCCCACCAAAGAAGTGACAACAGTTATCCCCTTGTATGTCTGTCAATATGACAGACAATTAACCACATAACTCCAACTTAACACAGATTTATACTATTAATTACTTTTACTTTTATCATTACTGATGAAACACCCCACAGTGCCTTGCTCATGGCAATCAGGCCAAAGTTAAACTATGAGTTTTTAAAAACCACATTGTGTTCCCTTGGCTTTGCAAAAGTGCTTAAGGCTTATTTATTTATTTATTTATTTATTTATTTGCCATATTGATAACTTGCCTTTCTCTACCCCAGCAAGGGGACACAAGGTCCAAGGCAGCTTACAATGCTTACTTCAGACCTCTTTGCAGATTCAATCATTTTGTGTATTTTATTTAGACAAACTCTAAATAGCAGTTACTGCAACCAGCTATTTGGGTCCTTCAGCCATCATTTGGTTCCTGAGAAGCATTGCATTCTGGGAAATGTAGTTTACAGCAGGGCCTTTTGCCATCTCTACCATTGGGGTGGTTATGATCAGCCATGCCCACCACCTTTCTTCTGGCAGTGCCAGCAAAAATGTGGCCAAAAGAATGAGATTTTAAAAGCACTTTAAGTTCCCTTGGGTTTACCAAAGTTGCTCAATGGTTTTAGTGAAAATTAAACTGATCTTGGGAGACATCTGAATGTTACAGAACATTTAAAAATGAGTAAGTTATTCAAATTCTACCCCCCCCCCCTTTCCTGCATGCCTCAGACCTCACCTTCATATGCCCAAATTTAATGAATCACGTCAGAGTTCTGATCTAATCCAAAATTTTGTGCAAGCCAACTGTCTATACCAACAAGATTCAAACTGCATTGTATGGCAGTGGAGAGCCATCCCAAAGAAAACTCTAAGCAGCTCATTCCACTTTAAACATGTCAGATGCACCTATAAATTGTACTAAACTCAGGATTGCCTTATTCTAAAGTCTCCAGCTCCACCTGGTGAAACATGTATTTATTGCAGAAACAGATATTATTATTTTTTACCATAGGAAAAAAACCCGAATAGCTTACTTAGAAACACTTTTGGGGGGTGGTTTTATATGTCCTTGTAAAAAGTGATGGTGTGCTGAGAAGGAGCATGAGAAGGAGAAATATTTGTGATGTCTTTGTTATTCAGTAGAGGCAAGTGAGACCCCATCTACACTGCCATTATTTGAGTCTACACTGACTATATAATAAAGATTCAAACTGACAAGCCCATTTATAAGTTTTCCCTCGAGTCCATTTTACTCCCTGACACTCATTCATAAACTCCAAGGATTCGTTCATACATTTATTTTTAATATTTGTTCCACAATCTCACAATGCCAGCAGATTGTCTTTCCAGATTTCTTATCCCCAAAGAGATCAAACAAGTTGTGCCTTCCCCCTTTCTTTCCAAAGTTGTAGCTTGGAAGTTGTAGATTAGGATTACACACTAAGTCACTAAGTAGAGATATACACATCCAAATGCTGCTAGGCAGACATGTCTATCAGCATTTGGATGTGTGCATATCTAATCTACATAATCTCATTACAATGAATCAGGGGCAAAAGCAAGAGGCGCTCAATGCACACACTCAAAGCACTCCCACTTCCATATATGAGATTCTCACTAACACTATTGAACATGAGGAAGAACTTCCTGACTGTGAGAGCTGTTCAGCAGTGGAACTCTCTGCCCCAGAGTGTGGTGGAGGCTCCTTTGGAAGCTTTTAAACAGAGGCTGGATGACCATCTGTCAGGGGTGATTTGAATGGAATATTCCTGCTTCTTGGCAGGGGGTTGGACTGGATGGCCCATGAGGTCTCTTCCAACTCTTTGATTCTATGATTCTATTAAACTTCTTCCCATTGATAAATTCCCATTTTTATATTATTATTATTATTATTATTATTATTATTATTATTTATTAATTTTATTTATACCCCGCAAAATCTCCCGAAGTACTCAATGCGGCTTACAAAGGCCAAGACCACCACCAACAACAACATACAATACACAGTAAAACTCATAAGCAAATAATAAAACATCAAGCAAACAATAAAACAATAAAACAATGACACCGTGATGCAATTAAAAACCTAGAGGCCGGGCCAAATGTAATGGACAAAATTTAAAAGTGCTGAGCCTGACAGGTAATATGTAGAGGTATTTGGAGGTAGGTGCAATGTGCAGATAATCCTGAATCTCTAACAAAGTGCATTTGGGACTTGAAGCCAGGAGTTTCCTATTCTGAAAAGGCACACTGGAGCAGCCAGGTCTTCAGGCTCTTCCTAAAGACAGCCAACGTTGGGGCTTGTCTGATGTCCTTAGGAAGAGAGTTCCAGAGTCAGGGGGCCACCACAGAGAAGGCCCTGTTCCTCATCCCCACCAAATGCACCTGCGACGCAGGTGGGATCGTGAGCAGGGCCTCTCCAGATGATCGGAGGGAGCGTGTGGGTTCGTAAACGGAGATGCGATCACGCAGGTAGGCAGGTCCCAAACCGTTCAGGGCTTTGTAGGTGAGTACCTGCACCTTGAATTGGGACCCGGAAAATGAACGGCAGCCAATGGAGCTCCTTGAACAGGATGGTTGACCTCTCTCTGTAAGGAGCGCCAGTTAACATCCTGGCTGCCGCCTGCTGGACTAGCTGAAATTTCTGAGCCGTTTTCCTGCTGTCATTGAGAAGTTTTTCTGGCTTTCATTCATATCCGCTGATGAGGATCAGCACACAAGTTGTGGCCAAAGCTTCATCCATTACAATGTCTATCTCTCATAATTACTCATTGTCTTTACTGGACCATCTCCTTTGTGTATACAAAAGCTGAATTAAGTCAATCAAGAATTCCTTTACATATTGCCACACAACATTCCTGGGGTTTGCACTCTTCTCAGGGGCAGAACAATGAATGGACTAAGACTTTCAACCAACAAATGACAACTGTTTATTTTTCTTGCCATAGGAGAACAACCAGCGATGCTATCAGAGGGAATCCCCAGACAACAGGAGCCCAGAGCCTAGTTGGTCCATTTCTCAGAAGTGAACACTAAAGCTTATTCCTAATAAGCATGCATGTTTGTAGCTTAAATTATACTATTATTTTTCTAACATTAAACAAGATCTATTTTTTTGAAAATAAATATTTTATTTTTTAAAAAAATAGGGAAACTTTTTATAGATAAAAAGTAACTACTAAATTATATACAGCTAATGGATTTTTTAAAGGATTGTTAATCCCCATTATTATTTTATATGCATAATTCTTGCATTATCAGCTACTCCTGTAATATTTTCTTTAGATGTTTTCAGTTTGAAAGAGAATTGCATTAAAAGTAAACTAGTTCTATGCTTTCTATCACTCCCCCCACCCCGCCCAATAAGTGCTGCAGTTGTCATCTCTAGAGTACCATATATTCTGCCATATCAGACTACTTTTTAATCCAAGAAAATCTTCTCAAAAATCAGGGGTCATCTTATACGCAAGAGTCGTCTTATACATGGGAGTTGCTTTATACTATGGAGTAGCCTTATGCATGGGATTCGTCTTATATGCAGGAGTAGTCTTATATGCTGGGAGTCATCTTATAGAGTGGGTACTGAAACTTCCAGTCCAGATTGGAGAATTTCTGGTTGCTGCATATTGTGGGGGGAGCTCAAAAATGGCAGTGGCCGCATCCCTGCCGTATGCAGCAACTGTATGAAAGCATTACGGGCAACATTGTACAAGTATGGTAGAAGAAAATCCATTCATCAGGATTCGTGGAGTTAATGCGGTCCAGATGGTGAGGTGAAGAGGCGCCTCACCCGGAATGTGTAAGTGAAGGACGGAGCAAGCCACAGGCGTCCGGGGCACCCGGGGTATGGAAAAAAGAGATAGAGTGGCTCTGGGCCCAGAAAAGCACTACTCTTTTACCTGTCTGGCCCACCCTTGTATCCTATTACCGTACCTCCTCCTCTGCCTCTCAGATCTCGCTCCTGAAGACTGCAGTGAAGTGGTGCAGGTGTGGATGTGTGAGATCTGAATGGCAGAGAAGGAGGTACAGTAATTGGAAAATTACCGTATTGAAATCAAATCTGATGCTTTAAAAAAATTTATTTGGTGTGTGTTGGAAGAGGGGTAGTCTTATATCCCAAACTATATTTTAACTGGAAAAGTTGGGGGTTGTCTTATATGCCCAGTCATCTTATATGCCGGAATATAGGGTACATATCCAATGTGACGTTCACAATCAATGAAAAGTAGCTGCATAATATCCTTTAAAATGTATTTGTAGAAATGCAGAATGATTTGTATTGAAGATAAAAGGTCTATCATTTCTGAAGATAACATGCTGGTTAAAAATCATTTCTATAATTCTCCCCATTCCTTGTATTTGTAATTGTAAAACACAAAATGAAAGGGTAAGGTTGTGTCCATAAATTTTGCATAACAGTATCACTAGCAGTTAAACTGCTGAGCTGCTGAACTTGCTAACCAAAAGCTTGGCAGTTTGAATCCAGGGAACGGGGTGAACTTCCATGGTTAGGCCCAGCTTCTGCCAACCTAGCAGTTCGAAAACATGCAATGTGAGTAGATCAGTAGGTATCACTTCGGTGGGAATGTAATGGCGCTCCATGCAGTCACACCAGCCACATGACCTTGGAGGTGTTTACTGACAACACTGGCTCTTCAAATTGAGATGAGCACCACCCCACAGAGTTGGACACGGCTAGACTTAATGTAGGGAAGGGATTATAAGTCTTCCTTCCTCTTGCCCATGGGCTGGATTCAATGGGTATCTTCATTGCCTTTTGTCTTACTAATTCTTGGTTGGCTACAAGGGATGTTAGTTCCCTATTTTCCAATTTATAGTAAGATCTTCATCTTTTCTTGTGCCAGATAGCTTATCATTTTTGACCAATCTGTCTCTTTTCTAGTTCTGTTTGGGTTGTGGGATATTTGTTGTGTTAGTAGGTCCATTTTCATAATCTCTATCATTTTTGTCAACCATTCTTGTTTTGTCTTGAATTGCACATTCAATAGCCTTTCCGCCTGGCTCTATCATTATTGAATGGTTACTCAATGTCTTGTTCTTTGAGAGAAGCCTGAAGATAATATTTCCAAAGGGAATGTGTCATTTGGGCACCATTTGTCTAAATCTGTAATAAACAGCCATTATCCTAATGTATCTCCACTACAGTACTTGAAAAGACATACAAGATAGTAGCAAATCCCAGTGGGAAACTATAAATTTATTTCTCCTAGCACCTTCCATCCATTAGCAATGCTGATCTCAGAAGCATTGTTTTTTCCCCCCTAAGTTTGTACATTGTTATGAATGGCAAAAATCTGTACATAATATTTTAGTAAATCTAGATCAGGAAGAAAACCAATAATACCACCTTCACACTTTCAGTAGTTTACATCCCTCTCCCCACCCCCACCCCTCTGCCAGCAAATCAGAAGATTCTCTATAAAGGCAGTAAATGTCTCACTGTGATACTTTTCATGGTGTAATAACATAGAATATTTGTGAAACCATTGCAGGCTCTTCCACAGAATACAAAATGCACACAAACTGGTATTAAAAATGCCAGGTTGTGCTGCCTAGCCAGGTTGACATTGGGTTGGCCATAGTGTACAAGGCCCCCATGGCACCTGTCCTCACTCCCCCACCCAATCTGTAGAAAGCCTTCTTACTGTTGCAGTAGGCTCTCCATTTCTTTGATCATTTGTTACAATTGGTGCAAACTGAATTCAAAGTGCAAAAATAGTTTTTTTTTTACTATTAATTCAGAAGGGAGAAGAAAGCTGGGGCCAGAATATTTCACAGTAGGCTCAGGCAAAACAAACAGATGTAGCGTCTTCTGGCTTGTGTGTTCCTCTGTAGTAATACTTTTTGCCATCATGACAATGTTGTGTGATTTCAACTCCACTAAAATCATAGTTTCGGGGAGTCTGGTGTGTCTCCAGACGGTTTAACTAGACACACCAAGTTAGAAGGCAAAAACAGAGGTTTATTCTCAATGGTCAGAAAGGATGTCAGTGGAGAAAGCACTCCAAAGTACTGACATATCTCACTCTGGTTACATCCCGTATAGACTACTGCAACGCTCTCTATGTGGGGTTGCCTTTGAAGACTGCTCAGAAGCTTCAAATGGTCCAGAGTTCGGCAGCCAGGTTGCTAACAGGAGCGGCACTCAGGGAGCATACTACTCCTCTGTTGCGCCAGCTCCACTGGCTGCCAGTTTGCTACCGGGCACAATTCAAAGTGTTGGCATTAGTCTATAAAGCCCTAAACGGTTCTGGCCCTACTTACCTCTCCGAACGCATCTCCTCCTATGAACCGACTAGGACACTAAGATCATCTGGGGAGGCCCTGCTCTCTGTCCCACCTGCATCACACGCACGCTTGGCGGGGACAAAAGACTGGGCCTTCTCAGTGGTGGCCCCTTGGCTGTGGAACGCCCTGCCTGCACATATCAGATCGGCCCCCTCCCTGCTGGCATTTCGGAGGAAAGTGAAGACCTGGCTGTTCGAACAAGCATTTGATTAAACAGTATAATTGAACATAGGAATATGAATAATGGATGATGAGACTGGATTCTGATTTTACTGTTGAGGCGCTAATGATTGTTATACGGATGTTTAATGATTTATGTTACAATTGTTTTTAATTGCCCTATACTTGTCTCGTGATGTTTTGTATTGATGTTGTTCACCGCTTTGAGTCGCCTGAGGGCTAAGAAAAGCAGTATATAAATAAAGTAAATAATAAATAAATTATGCCACATACCTATACACCGCAACTGGCACACTAGGGTGACACATAGTTCAGAATGCTTTGCTCTAGTGCTTGTAAGAGCATATTTATAGGTCAGAATGTCCAGGTTCTCTTCTGTCCATTTTTTGTGAGAAATAAGCATTCTCCAGTTGTCTATATATGTTTGGCTCATAAGGGAGTCTCACACCTAAGACTGACTGACAATAACATTGCAGAGTTAAGCATGATCCGTTATGTCTCAATACCAATTTCTCTGGGTCAATATCTGATGAAATCGTGCCAAGGCGATCCTGTGATAGGTTCATTTTAGGGTCTCTATAAGTCAGAAACAATTTGAAGGCATACAGCAATAATAAAATACAGACAAATCTATTATTGTGTGTTTCTGGTATTGCTTTGGTTTCTGTAGATACTCCTAGATATTGATTTGGCCCATGTCCTCCTCTCTGGCATCACTCAGGGAATAATCTCAAATCTTCAGAGTCTGGGTCCTGGCATCTCAGCCCCTGGGGTGTCTTTGATCTGGCAACCCTGAAAAACACTTTCTTCCTGCCCTACTGAGAAACCAAGATGGAATTGAACCTGGCAACAAGACTGAACAATAACCATCCTCTTCACATATATTCTTTCTCCTCCTCAAGTGGCACTTATGAGCACACAGCAATAAAGAATGATATGAAAGCTCTACTTTCCAAAGTATATTGCCATCTGCTTGGGGAGATGGGCATAAAAGAGGTTTTCTCAAGAAGAATAAAATGATGTATACCATCTGGATTACCACACCATTGACTTGAATGCATTGCTGTTTACTTTATCACTTAAACAATTACAATCCTGTAAAATCATACAATGTACACTATTGCAGCATCAGCTACAAGAAGACACTTGAAAATGTGCGCTTGTGCCGTCGCGCCTGGGGGCTATTATTCTCAATAAAGGAGGGATGGACGTGGCATATTTTCCCCAGGGGATTGCTTCTTGCCCTCCTATAGGAAACTGGAACTCCCAAACATACATTGCAGTCTCAATTAGTCCTGGGTCCAAGGGGTTTGAAGCTGAGAAGCCTCACCAAGTTTCCTCTTACCTCAATGGCTGTGAATGCCAGAGCAAACCACAACCCCAGTTCAGATGGCCTATGTTTTGAAGTCTCAGGATCTTCCTCTGGTGCCAAAAGAACCGGCTTGAAGGCACTTGGGATCTCCTATTCAGGACGATCTGGACATAAAGCATGAGTCCCAAGGGTAAAAAACCTCAGAACTGGTGCTAAGAGGTAACTTAAATTAGGGTCTTTTAGAATCAAGTCTTTTACTCACGTCCATGTGGTATGAACTCTGATGGCAGAATGAAGAGAAAAAAGGAAGCTCTCTCCTCCTGCAGGAAGAGGTGGAGCCAAACAGTACCGATTGACAGCTACAAGCAACCAATCCATACAACTATACATAAGCAGGGTAAAAAGGGGCAGGATTAAGCATGAAACAACAGTTAAGTCTTACAACTAACAGTTCTATACATAGGTGGCGCCACTCGAGCCGTCACAGCGCTTTTTCTTTAAGATGAAATATTTCCAGCTGAAACATGCTAAGTGGTGGACATTATTAACAGGTTTTACTTCCAAGGACAGAGTTCCTCCCTGTTGTCCAAAATCTCAGGATCCATTTCCAGCATGCCAGATCCAATTCAGTCCAATGAAAACTCACAGGGTGGAGGGCAGAATCAGAGATTACTTTATTGCTTCAGTTGGCCAAAGAAACATGCCTTGGCCAACTTCTAAATCACAGTTACAAGCGTGGACATTTTATAGACATTTGAAAGAATAGACATTTGTTGTAGTTGGTGTAAATTACTATCTGTAATCATATTGGTTCACAGTACATTGAAATAACTCTGGTATGAATGACGATCCAAGTCCCATCAGCCCCAGCCAGCAAGTGTATGGTGAGAAGCTTTACTGGAGGAATTCTAGAGTCTGTCTCCTATATTCATGCCACCCCTTTCTGCCCACAGGGAGTGTGCCAGCTATAGGATGGGGTTAATTTGACAAACAATGCTTTTTGATTGGCATGGCTGGCAGAGGGAAGGATTTCTATGATAAGACAATAGGTGATAGATCTGATTGATGGGTTTCGGATTTGTATATGCGGATGGAAAGGTGGCTTTTCACAGCCTATTTTACCAAAAGCGGGAGTTGCATCCTTGTTGGTATTTACTTACTTACTTACTTATTTACTTACTTAGGCGATCCCTCGTTGGACAAGTAAGATGGTCTTCCATGATGGGTTTCCTTGTGGATTCGTAGGTGGCTCTGGAACCCTATTCATGACCCGCATCACCTCCCACAGTGAAGGCATTGGTTTTCAGGTGGAAGGCGGTCCCTGTTGGGGTTGGCTTGACATGCTTTCCTCCTGGCACGTTTCTCTCTTTCACCCTCCACTCGTGCCTCCTTGAATTCTGCAGCACTGCTGGTCACAGCTGACCTCCAGCTGGAGCGCTCAAGGGCCACGGCTTCCCAGTTCTCAGTGTCTATGCCAGAGATTTTAAGGTTGGCATTGAGCCCATCTTTAAATCTCTTTTCCTGTCCACCAACATTCCGTTTTCCA
Organism: Anolis sagrei; assembly: GCF_037176765.1. NCBI lineage: Eukaryota > Metazoa > Chordata > Lepidosauria > Squamata > Anolidae > Anolis > Anolis sagrei. The sequence goes on from NC_090024.1 coordinate 113,631,650, forward strand.
TTTTTAAGTTCAGAGTAGAGCAACTGCTTTGGGAGACAGTGGTCAGGCACCCAGACAATGTGGCCGGCCCAGCGGAGTTGATGGCAGAGGACCATCACTTCAATGCTGGTGGTCTTTGCTTCTTCCAGCACGCTGACGTTTGTCCGCTTGTTTTCCCAAGAGATTTGCAGGATTTTCCGGAGGCAGCACTGATGGAATCATTCCAGGAGTTGCATGTGACGTCTATAGACAGTCCATGTTTCGCAGGCATATAGCAGGGTTGGGAGGACAATAGCTTTATAGACAAGCACCTTGGTATCCCTACGGATGTCCCGGTCCTCAAACACTCTCTGCTTCATTCGGGACAATGCTGCACTCGCAGAGCTCAGGCGGTGTTGTATTTCAGTGTCGATGTTGACTTTGGTGGAGAGGTGGCTGCCAAGGTAACGGAAATGGTTGACATTTTCTAATGTTACACCATTAAGCTGTATCTCTGGCATTGGGGAGGGGATGTCTGGTGACTGCTGGAACAGCACTTTGGTTTTCTCAATGTTCAATGACAGGCCAAGCTTTGTGTATGCTTCTGCGAAGGTGTTTAGAGTGGCTTGTAGATCTTCTTCTGAATGCGCACAGACGGCATTGTCATCAGCATACTCGAGTTCTATAACAGATGTTGTTGTAACCGTGGTTTTGGCTTTCAGTCTGCTGAGGTTAAATAGCTGGCCATCTGTCCAATAGATGGGAAGCTTCCTGTCAACAAGGTGAAGTATCATAGCAATGAAGATGGAGAATAGAGCTGGGGCAATAACACATCCCTGTTTGACACCCGATTCCACCTTAAATGGGTCACTTTGGGAGCTATTGCTGTCCAAGACTGTTGCCATCAACAGTCTTTTCACAGCCTATTTTACCAAAAGCGGGAGTTGCATCCTTGTTGGTACTCATAAGTCATTGGGAATAAGGAGCTGGACGTGGGGCATATTGTGGACCATCCCCCTTGGTCTTTTGGACTTGGAGAGGAAACTGTCAGTAATCTTTAGATCCCTGTTTTCCTGGGGTCCTTGTATTAGTACAACCCCCTCGCTTTTTTAAAGGGGAAAAGCTGAAGGAACTCTAATGCATCTTTTAAAGATTCAGCTTCATAGACCTATTGGCTGAAAGCTGCAAAATACAGTAAAAAAGATCCCAAAGTATTAAACAGATTTTGTGCGCTTACATCATTTGTAAAATTCTACAAAACCTTTCTCACGGCAGTGATTGTTTTATATAGCTCACATTCTATTATTTATATTGTTCATTTACATCACGCTGCCTGTGGACTTCATGAAGCTGTTTTTCAGACCCAATATTCTCCTCTCAAATGTGACCTGTTGGAAAACATATCATGTAGAAATGCAATTTCCTCTTCCAAAAGCCTGCACTTTGACTACTATGCATTCCTAAGAATGCAATCTTACTTTCTGAGCTCCAGAGGAACAGAAGGTTTATGGGAACAGGGAGCTCAAGGAGCTCAACTGGCTGCCGTTTACTTACCGAGCCCAATCCAAGGTGCAGGTGCTTACCTACAAATCCCTGAGCGGTTTGGGACCAGCCTACCTGCGTGATCGCATCTCCGTCTACGAACCCACGTGTTCTCTTCGCTCATCTGGAGAGGCCCTGCTCGTGATCCCACCTGCGTCACAAGTGCGGTTGGTGGGGACACGAGACAGGGCCTTTTCCGTGGTGGCCCCCCGACTCTGGAATACCCTTCCCAAAGAGCTTAGACAGGCCCCTACATTGGCAGTCTTCAGAAAGAACTTGAAGACCTGGCTGTTCCGATGTGCCTTTCCTGAATAGGAAACCTCCAAGACCAAGTCCCATAAGCACTTTATTAAATTAAGATTGCTGCACACTGCACACTGCACTTGCCCTATTAGCCTTACAGCCCACCTGTCACACCAGCACTTTTTAATTCTTGTACCCATTACGCTGGCCTGGCCCAGTTTTATTGCATCTTAGTGTATTGTTTATTACTTGTTGTTTAGTATGCTTAACTGTTTTTAATTTGCTTTAGGTTTGTATTGTTGTATTGTATGTTGAGGCCTTGGCCTTTGTAAGGCGCATCGAGTCCTTTGGGAGATGCTAGCGGGGTACAAATAAAGTTTAATAATAATAATACTAATAATAATAATAATAATTAATAATCTTGCAAACTTTACAAAGCGTGATTGTCTAGTATCTCCTAAGTTAAAAGACATTCTTCTATGAATAAATGTGAAAGATCTTCCTTCTGGAATAAAGAGAATCAAGGAGAAAGGAACCAAATACTGCCATTTTCCACTGTAATGTAGTCCTCAGTTTAGAGTTGATGAACTTATGGCCTTCCAGATGTCATTAAGATCCAAGTCCCATCAGCTCCAGCCAGCAAGTGTCAGGAGTAATGTGCTCAGCCCTTCTGTAGATAATGTCACAGGATTGTGATAAATTGTAGGGCTGGGTGGTTTCGTTTCGTTAATTCGTAATTCGTTAATAATTCGTTAATTTTTTCAATTACAAAACGATAACGAACCATTCTGGAGCAATTATTTAAAAAAACGAATTTTCAAAAATGTTTTGTAAATGCTTCGTATTTTGATATTGTATTCGTTTCGTTATTGTTTTGAGGTCGTTTCGTTATTATTTCCGCATGTCTGGGCCAGTTTTATGGTTTAATTAGTGAAAAAAAATTATAATATCACACCAACAGTCAACAACAGAGGGAGAGGGAAGCTTCAGAAGGTTTTGGAGGTTTTTTAGCGTATTTCGCGGTCGCGTCCGCCATTAACGAATCGATTTGTTATTATTTCGGAAATCGATTCGTTAATTTTTTTACCATTTACGAAATTTCGTAAATATCGAACTTTTTAAAAGGAAAATTTTGTAATTATTTTAAATATCGAAACAAAAAAAAAACCCCAAATACAAATCGATTTTAGAAACAAATTTTTGCGTTGTTACCCAGGCCTAATAAATTGATAATATATGCAGTTTGTTAAGTTTCTGTCACATCCCTCTGGCACTAGAAACACTCATTTTTGGTTCTGGAGATAGCTGGTAGGGGTGTGCAATTTGGTTAAACCATGTACTGTTTTTGGTGCCCCTCCTGCTCCATTTTCAGAAACTTCCCTAATTCGGCCAGAGAAAAATCATTTTTTCAGTTTGGTAGCCAGAAGATTCGAGAAGATCCGGCCCATTGGCAGCTATGAACCCAGCTATGAAGAAAGGGCCACAGAGGCCAAATACACAGAAGGGATTAAAGACTTGCCCAGTTCAGGTTTCTGCCTGACACAGAGCAACTCTTTGGTGTTTTCCCTTAACAAAGACACAGCATCTTCTCCAGTTATTTTTGTTCAAAGCAAAGAGCATCAATATTTTATGAAGTGATTAGTAAGAGAGAACTCTAGAGAGTATGTCTGTCCTTTTGTTTCACCTCTCTGTTTGTTTCATCTATGTATTCAAGCCTTTTTCACTTCGAGTTACTGTGAGTGTTGTATGGCCATGTTCCAGCAATATTCTCTCCTAACATTTTGCCTACATCTGTGGCTAGCATCTTCAGAGGTTCACTTACTTCCTGCCTAACTTTCCAAAAGTTAGTGATTTGGGTCCCCCTTTTTTTTTTTTAAAAAAAAATGTTTTTATTGACAATAAATTGTCTCCAGTAGCCAGTTTTCAATAGTTGGTGTTCCTTTGGATTTCCATGATTGTGCCGGGCTGATCCTTGCAGCTGTTATTAGGTACATGAAAATTCTATTTGTGTTTTTTTTTCCATTTCAACATCCATGATTCCTAATAAGAAATACTCTGGTTTAAACTCAAAGTTTATCTGTAAAATTGATTCTATCTTTCTATGTATCAACTGCCAGAAAGATTTGGTTTTCTTGCACTTCCACCATAGTTGTATGAAAGTGCCCAGATTTTCCCCACATTTCCAGCATTTGTCACTTGTTCAATTTTTGCTAATTTTTCTGGTGTTAGTTACCATCTGTAGAACATTTTGTACTCATTTTCTTTGAATTCCATGGAATATGTAAGTTTTAATTTCTTCATCCACATCTCTCCTCACTCTGACATACTTATTGTTCTACCTATATCCCTGGCCCACTTTGTCACGACCTCCTTTATCTGCTCTTCTTCTGTTGACCATGTTAATAATTGTTAGTAAATCTTTTTTAGTTAATTTTCAAGAGTTAGTGATTTGTGTCACTTTGTCTGGGAAAGGAGCATGAACAAATTGGCTTACACCCATACATGAAAACCAATCTTAGGGGCTCTTTTCGTGGCAGGTAAAACCCAGCACCTCAATCCATGGTTGATCCCTCCTGGTCACACAGAAGACTGGACAACTTGGAAGGCACTGAATGGACTGAGCTCTGGCACCATGAGATACAGAGTCAACCTTAAGAAATGGGTCTACAAAGTGGAGTCCACAACATGCGAGTGTGGAGAAGAGCAAACCACAGACCACCCATTACAATGCAGCCTGAGCCCTGCCAAATGCACAATGGAAGACCTTCTTATAGCAACACCAGAGGCACTCCAAGTGGCCAACTACTGGTTAAAGGACATTTAATAGAATACGAAGTTTTTAAACTTTGTGTTTTTTCCAAAACATTGGTTTGCTCCTGATACGATAAATATAAATACTACATTTTATGTCATCTTCATTTGTTTGTGTCCTATTCTATTCCAAGATGAGTTTCCTGGATTAAAAAAACTTAGAAGAACATCCTATTTTTTTCTGTTTTCTGCCAGAACCTCATATTGCACTGCTACGCTGATAGTGATGCTAAATTTTCCTACAGTTTTGAAACATGAGACCTAAATAAACATGTCCTCACTGCCAGAAGTAAAAATGCAAGAAAAACTAAATTCTAAAACAAATGATTTATTACACTTGCCCTAATGACAGAGGGGCCGACCAAGGGCAAGATGGATGGATGGCATCCTTGAAGTGACTGGACTGACCTTGAAGGAGCTGGGGGTGGTGACGGCCGACAGGGAGCTCTGGTGTGGGCTGGTCCATGAGGTCACGAAGAGTCGGAGACGACTGAACGAATGAACAGCAACAACAACAATGGCAGAGGGGATCTGTTTGGTCTGTGATTTTACATAATCAGAAACAAGTTTCCTGTCTCTTGTCCTTTTTTCAGTGTATTTTTTGATTATAGTTACCTGACACAATTTCTGGCTTCTCTCTGATTGTAGCCTATGGCTCATTTACAACAGTTTTTCCCAGCTACAAATTTGAAATGAGAGCAAGTTATGTTCCCCAATGAAAAGACAGAACAGGGCTATCTTAGGAATCTAGCATACCACACGAAAAAAAAAATTGATTGCTAATCATTTTTTCATGGCCTAGATAGAACGATGTTGCTACATTCAGCAATTAAGAGATGGAACTAGCTGTTTCAGATGCACCAAAAGAAGAAGTAAAATGAGGCTTGCTGCTATGAAAATATTCCCCAAATAAAATGCTTTTGTTAGCAATATTAGTAAAAAAAAACAAAAAAAAATTAACAATGATAGCCATATAATGCTGAACGAGCAATTTATAGAAATACTGAATCAGCAGTTTGAGGAAATAAAGTTGCTTCAATCAACAAATCACATAGGGTGTCTGGTCAAGTTGAATATTAAATGAAAGCCAACACATGCTAGTTCAAATGGCACAGTTGTCTATGGTTTGAACATTGGGCTATGTTTCTGGAAATCGGCATTTAATTTACTCCTCAGCCATGGAAACACATTCAGTGACCTTGGCTAAGTCATATACTTTCAGCCCCTTCACTGAGCAGGGATTTGCAAGCTGGTCTCTAGAGTCTTATCAAAGTTGAGGTAGATATCTGGACTATTATGAAACAGAGGTACCTCCCTTTCTCTTTCTTCCTTCTTTCCTTCCTTCCTGTCTTTCCTGGATTTTGACAGGGCGGGAAGTGGCGGGGTGGGGTTTGAAGGTGGCGTTAAGTAAAAGGAGGTAAGATTGGGGCAGGGGAGTGATGGAGCGTGGGGTTGTGTGTGTGTGTGCGGCGGCGGGGGGAGTGATGGAGCATGGGGTTGCGTGTGTGTGTGCGGCGGCGGGGGGAGTGATGGAGCATGGGGTTGTGTGTGTGCGTGCGGCAGGGTGTGTGTGTGTGCGGGAAGCTGCGCAGCGGGGCTTGGAGTGGGCATGGCTTCTGCAGAGGGAACGTTGGCCGGAAGGCCATGTGCGCGCGCCAGGGAACTTGCGGCTGGGCGCCAATGCGCATGCTCAGTTGTTTTGCCGTTTTGTGAGTGTGTTGTTGTGTTGTTTTTCATTTTGAGTAGATATGTTTGTACCTTGTGGGTTGTGTTATGGGCATGGGAATTTTGGTTAAGTTTCGTTGGGGTTTTTTGAGTTTTGTTGTTTTGCCGTTTTGTGAGTGTGTTGTTGTGTTGTTTTTCATTTTGAGTAGATATGTTTACACCTTGTGGGTTGTGTTATGGGCGTGGGAATTTTGGTTAAGTTTCGTTGGGGTTTTTTTGAGTTTTGTTGTTTTGCCCTTTTGTGAGTGTGTTGTTGTGTTGTTTTTAGAGTGTGTTGTTGTGGGGTTTTTTAGAGTTTTGCTGTCCCGTTGGACTCGCCTAACAGATATATATATATATATATATATATATATATACCCCGCCACCATCTCCCCAAGGGGAATCGGGGCAACTTACATGAGGCCACGCCCATCAATACAGTAAACACAATATAACACAAAAACACAACAGAAAATCTGAAAATCCAGAGTAAGGTATTGTTGACAGCTTTCATGGCTGGGATCCCTGGGTTGTTGTAGGTTTTTTGGGCTATGTGGCCATGTTCTAGAAGCATTCTCTCCTGATGTTTCACGTGCATCTATGGCAAGCAAGATGCTCTGAGGATGCTTGCCATAGATGCAGACGAAATGTCAGAAGAGAATGCTTCTAGAACATGGCCACATAGCCCGAAAAACCTACAACAACCCAACAACCCAATCTAGAGTGAGTTCTTGCCTTAGTCCTGACATGCAACTGTATTCTAATTTTGGCAGATACAATCCCAATTAATCCCCTCTTGTCCCATTCCATGGTATTCCAAGGCAGAGCAGGGATTTCAACCCTGATCTCCAGAGACCTATCCAGTGCTGAATGCATTATACTATGCTGGCTCCCCTTTTCTAATAATGGTCAATGCATAACTTTAATTTTATGATAGCTAATTTCCTTCTTTTTCCAGTTCAAATTTGACTTTATAAATCTTTGGTGTGCAGCCACACAAAAAAGTAGAAGAAAGTTGTTCCAATGTTGTGCTGCATTTAGAAGCTTTTATTCATTCATTTCGTTGTTGTTGTTCATTTGTTCAGTCGTCTCCGACTCTTCGTGACCTCATGGACCAGCCCACGCCAGAGCTCCCTGTCAGCTGCCACCACCCCCAGCTCCTTCAAGGTCAGTCCAGTCATTCATTTTATTGATTAAAATATTTATTACATAACGATCTATGACCTGCCCAACATCAAAGGTCCTAAAAACAATGTATGACAATTTAAAATAATGCAAAACCTAGCCATGTTGTGATCTGTGGATGCCTAAAACTTGAATGAAAATCCATCTTTTAAATTAGGCTAATGTTAGTGGCTAACTGAACTCCTAGGGTAGTGCAGTCCATAACCAAAAACACCACAGCTGAGAAATCCTTTTGCAACCTTCCATACAATGAATTACTCTCACTGATAGGACATAGGGGGTGTTCTTCCTGGCAAATTTAAATGGTGGGCAATTGTGTATAAGGAGAGCTGCTCTTTCAAGTATTGGCATCTCAGGCTGTAGAGGACTTTGAATGTCACCAGCAGCATTGTGGATTGAGGCTGGACACACACTGATAGGCATTCTTTAACTGTTCTAAATTTGGCAGAGATATTTCCAGTTTATCTTTTGTAGCTGCCTTTTTTCAACTGCTTTTAAACTGTCCCATTTTCTATCTCCCTCTTTCATTTTGTCCTTGGCTTATATCAATTGTTGCCTGCTGAGTAGTTTGCACTCAATCAGAATGGAGGAGAGAAGAGGAGGGGTAGAATCTTGCTCTTCCCAGTTGGCTCCACTTGTGTTGCTTTTTTCCCCCTCCTTAATAATTTTGCTGTCTTGATCCTACTCTGATGATACTTGTTCACACATGTCCTGGTTTTCATTTGTGAAATGGTGGAAGCTATGCTGAAGGTCTGCATCTGCTTGACCGGTTTTATTGGATTCATTTCAATTGGTTCAGCTTGAGGATGTGGACAGGATCCTTGGAGAAGTGAGACCTACCACATGCATCCTAGACCCCTGACCATCCTGGCTGATAAAAGAAGCCAGAGGGGGCTTGGCAGAGTGGGTGAAGGTGGTGGTTAATGCCTCTTTACAGGAGGGAAAGTCGTGGAATGTGTGGTGGCAACACAACTCCAGGGATTTCTGGTAGACACTGATTATCTAGATCTGGCACAGTCTGGTTTTAGGCCGGGACATGGAACTGAGACAACCTTGGTCGCCTCGGTAGATGTGATCTTCGCCGGGAGCTGGACAAGGGGAGTGTGTCCCTGTTAGTTCTGCTGGACCTCTCAGCGGCCTTCAATACCGTCGACCACGGTATCCTTCTGGGACGCCTCAGGGATATGGGACTTGGGGGTACTGCCTTGCAGTGGCTCCTGACCTTTCTCGAGGGATGGTCTCAGAAGGTGTTACTGGGTGACACCTGTTTGGCCCCACAACCTTTGTTGTGTGGAATCCCACAGGGTTCAATTCTGTCCCCAATGTTGTTTAACATCTACATGAAGCTGCTGGGAGAGATCATACGGAGTTTTGGAATGAGGTGTTATCTCTATGCAGATGATGTCCAAATCTGTCACTCCCTCCCACCTGTCACCAAGGAGGCTGTCCAGACCTTGAACCGGTGCTTGACAGCTGTGTCGGACTGGATGAGAGCTAACAAATTGAAATTGAATCCAGACAAGACAGAGGTCCTACTGGTCAGTCGTAAGGCCGAACAGGGCATAGGGTTACAGCTTGTGTTAGATGGGGTTACACTCCCCCTGAAGACGCAGGTTCGCAGCTTGGGAGTGATCCTGGACTCATCGCTGAGCCTGGAACCCCAGGTCTCAGCAGTGGCCGGGAGAGCTTTTGCAGAATTAAAACTTGTGCGCCAGTTGCACCAGTACCTTGGGAAGTCAGATCTGGCCACAGTGGTCCACGCTCTTGTTACATCCCGAATAGATTACTGCAACTCACTCTACATGGGGTTGCCTTTGAAGACTGTTTGGGAACTTCAATTAGTCCAACGGGCGGCAGCCAGATTACTCACCGGAGCGTCATACAGAGAGCATACCACCCCTCTGTTATGTCAGCTCCACTGGCTGCCAATCCAGTTCCGAGCACAATTAAAAGTGCTGGTTTTGACCTACAAAACCCTATACGGCTCCGGCCCAGCGTACCTATCTGAACGCATCTCCTTCTACGTCCCGCCTCGGAGTTTAAGATCTTCTGGGTAGGCCCTGCTCTCGGCTCCACTTCTAGCACAAGTGAGGTTGGTGGGGACGAGGAGCAGGGCCTTCTTGGTGGTGGCCCCTCGCCTGTGGAATTTGCTTCCCAGGGAAATTAGGTCATCGACATCCCTCCTCTCTTTTAGAAGGAAACTAAAAACATGGAAATGGGACCAGGCCTTTGGGTAATTTGAAAGACAGACAAAGCACAATGACGACTAGAACTGGATAGGATTATGACAATGCGGAATGAACTTACGGATTTCGAGCTTGGCGAACGTTGATCACTAGTTTGGTTTTTATTAGTTGTATTGTATAATTGGATTGTTTTAATTATTTTATAATTGCTGCTATGTATTTTATCTTACTATGTGTATTGCTGGCATCGAATTGTGCCTTTTGTAAGCCGCCCTGAGTCCCCCTGCGGGGGTTGAAAAGGGCGGGGTAGAAATGCTCGAAATAAATAAATAAATAAATAAATAAGGTGCTCCACGCAGTCATGCCAGCCACATGACCTAGGAGGCGTCTACGGCCAACACCGGCTCTTTGGCTTAGAAATGGAGATGAGCACCACCCTCTATAGTTGGACTTGACTAGACTTAATGTCAAGGGGAAACCTTTAGTTTTACCTTTTATGCAAAAGGGCAATGTAGTTCCTTTAGAAAAGACATGGCCAAAGTCCACCCTGGGAGGGCCAACTGTGACGGCGCAAGTGGCGCCACCTGTGTGCAGAACTGTTCGTTGCAAGATTTAAACTGTTGTATCATGCTTAAGTCTGCCTTTTTACCCTTCTTATATATAGTTGGATGGATTGGTTTCTTTTAACTTTCAATCAGTACTGTTTGGCTCCACCTCTTCCTGCAGGAGGGGAGTGCTTCCTTTCTTTTCATTCTGCCATCAGAGTTTCTACCAGATGGACGTGAGTAAGAGACTTGACTCTAAAAGACCCTGATTTAATTACCTCTCAGCACCAGTTCTGAGGTTTTTTACCCTTGAGACTTGTGCTTCATGTTCAGACCAACCTGAACGACGTTGGAAGTCTCAAGTGCCTTCAAACCGGTTCTTTTGGCACCAGAGGAAGATCCTGAGTCTTCAAACATAGGCCATTTGAACTGGGGTTGTGGTTTGCTCCGGCATTCACAGCCATGGAGGAAAGAAGAAACTTGAAAAAGCTACTCAGCTTCAAACTCCTTGGATCCAGGACTAATTGAGACTGTAACATGTATTTTCCTTCACCCCTCTGAAGTTTCCAGCTCATTGCTTTAAAGAAATAACTTTGTGATCAATAAAATGTATTTTGAGTTATTTACAGCGCTTTGGGTTTTTGAGAGTTCCAGTTTCCTATAGGAGGGCAAGAAGCAACCCCCTGGGGAAAGATGCCACGTCCATGCCTCCTTCATTAAGAATTATAGCCCCCGGGCGCGACGGCACACCAACTGCAGCCCCCATTCAAATTTCCACCAGTCTCCCTCCCTGCTTCACTTGCTTCTGTCCTCCCTCCCTCCCTCCCTTCCTTCCTTCCTTCCTTCCTTCCTTCTTGAGGATCAGGACCTTGAAAACAGATAGGCTCCTCAGGAGAAGAGAAAGAGAGATGCCTGCCTCTTGTGTCCCTTCATCCTGATTAAGGGTCACCTTTTCCCCAGGTGGCTCCGGCCTCAGACATCCCGTCCTACTGGTTCCTTGTCTCTCTCTCTTCCCTCCCAACTTTTCTTTGCAAAGAAGGCTACCGAATTACACAGCTTGCCCCAGGCACTTGCTGCTGGTGCATGGCCAGGAAGGGTGGGTCCTGCCTGGCTTCTCTCCCTCCCTTCCTTTTCTGCCTTGCCCTCATCCTGTGTCACCACCCAACATTTTCCAAAACAGCAGCCCTTCACTGAAGCTCCTCTCTTGGAAAAAAAAGGGAAGAGCCAGGAAGCAACCACAATCCCATCCCCCACCACAATCGAAGCTCTCCCAACAGATGGCCTCTGCTGAAAAACCTCCAGAGGAGACTCCACTCAACTCAGGAAGCATATGCCACTGTCTGAAATGACTTGGAGTTACACAATAACAACAATCCTAATTAACTTGACTCTCTCATCTGCCAAAAGCAGGCTCACACTTCCCACGGAAAGACATTTACATTGGATGAAATTGTTCTTCCTTTCATATATTGTATTGTTCTTCCACTTTTTTTGCACTAAGACATATGCAAAGTGCATAGGAATGCTTTTATGTTTCTTTTAAAACTATAGTTTGCTCCCCACACTCCAAACAATTTGAGAGACTGTGAACTAGCCCTGAGCTTAAAACGTTTGGACACCTCTGCTTTAGACTCACTGTTGTGTGCTTTCTGTAGGGTGATCCTGCCAGCAGGATACCTGCCACATATTGTACTAAGTTCAGCTTCCATGTTGACTTCAAGATCAGTTCCTACATAGGGCACCTAGCTGTAGATCAGTGGTTCTCAACCTTCGTGATGTCACAACGCCTCCATACACATCCTCATGTTGTGGTGACATGAGCCATAACATTATTTTGTTGCTACTTCATAACTGACCGGGTTGTGGCATAGCTGGTTGGGAGTCAACTGCATTAAAACCACTACTGACTGAAAGGTCATGAGTTCGAAGTCAGTCCGGGTCGGAGTAAGCTCCCTACCATTTGTTCAGTTTGCTGTTGACCTTTGCAGCCTGAAAGACAGTTGCATCTGTCAAGTAGGAAATTTAGGTACCACTTATGTGGGGAGGCTAATTTAACTAATTTACGACACCATAAAACTCTCCAGCAGTGTACAAAAGAATGAGGAAGTACACTGTCACAAGTGGACGGTGAAGCGACAGCTCCCTCAGTAGTCAGAATTCAAAGTCTTTGCATGTCTGTCTATATATGTTGTATGTCTATGGCACTGAATGTTTGCCATGTATATGTGCATCTGCCCTGAGTTCCCTTCGGGGTGAGAAGGGCGAAATATAAATACTGTAAATAATAAATAACTGTAATTTTGCTCCTGTTGTGAATCTGATATGCAGAATGCGTTTTCATTCACTGGACCAAATTTGGCACAAATACCCAATCAGCCCAAATTTGAATACTGCTGAGATTGGGCGGGGGGGGGGGGGGAGTAACTGATTTTGTCATTTGGGAGTTGTAGTTGCTCATATTTATAGCTCACCTACAACCAAAGAGCATTCTGAATTTCACCAATGATGGGATTGAAACAAGCTTGGCACACAAAACTCCCATGACCAACAGAAAACACTGGAAGGGTTTGGTGCATTGACCTTGAGTTTTGGAGATGTAGTTAACCTACACCCAGAGAGCACTGTGGACTCAAACAATGATAGATCTGGACCAAACTTGGAACAAATATTCAGTATGCCCAAATGTGAACACTGGTGGCATTTGGGGAAAATAGAGCTTGACATTTGGGAGTTGTAGTTGTTAGGATTTATTGTTCGCCTACAATCAAAAAGCATTCTAAACTCCACCAATGATAGAATTGGGCCAAACTTCCCACACAGAACCCCCATGCCTTGAAGGGACTTACTGGGATGAGCCTCCCTCCTACTTCACATGATCTCCCTTGCCCACACATATGCACCACGCTGCCATGTGCCAAGTACGCCTCCTCTCCCCTCCTCACTTGGAGTCTCAGAAAAAGCCCTCCCCTTGGCTGAGAGCCGGCCAAATCACAGTGAAGGATGACTTTTGGTGGGAGGATTCACCATCTGTTTCCAAAAAGGAAGAGAACAACAGGCGGAGAGATCTTCAGCCTTCTCTGCCAAAGGGGTTCCTAAGACCATCACAAATATATGTTTTTGAAATGGCAGGGAGAAGGTTTCAGGAAAAGAGACAAAGAGAGTTCCTGAGGTCTGAAAAAAGCACGGTTTTATTTCCAGCTGGGACTCTGGAGTGGAGCTGTGTCCAAAAGCACCAGAGTGCCCGATCAAGGCGTTGACTGCCTTTTTATACACTTCAAATGCAGGCAAACAAAGAAACATGCTTCTACATACATTAACATCATTCTCTGCGTCACTTTAGTATCATATGAATATCAAATTCTATCTTCCAACATACAAAAGGCATGTCTCTGTATTTTTTCTAGGAGCAGGTTACAGCTTACATTCATCAATCAAGGGGCCTACTTTGACTCGTCGTGAGGGAGGAGGGATAAGCTCCTTACTTTTTTACTTATCTCTCTTGCTACTAGGACGGGCTTATCTTTCCCCTGGAATGTTTCCCCTCCTGCCCATGCCTTGGACACAGATCACCTTCAGCATTCTTTCTAATACAGAGAGAACTTGATTTTTCTATACATTTCAATGCTTGTAAAGTATATACAATTTATACATAAATAATATCTATTTTTTCCAATATCTCCCCATCATTTTCAGAGGGTCTTTTGCAACCCCTCTGAAACTCCCTCACGACCCCCCCCCCCCCGGGGTTCCGACTCCTAGGTTGAGGAACATTGGTGTACATTCTCATTGACAGCCATATTTTGTTATCCAGGAAAGGGAGAGAGCCTTTTCCGCGTGGCCCCCAGACTCTGGAACTCGTTGCCTGGAGAAATTAGGAAAGCCCCTTCTCTAAAAGTTTTTAAGAAGAACCTTAAAACCTGGCTCTTCCACTGTGCCTTTGATGAGTAGGTATACAATTTCAATGACTGTTTAGCTTATAGTTCTATCATTGGAGTAGATGCCCCCCCCCCTTGTGGGAAAGCTTGACTCTACAACCCCTGCCATGATGAGTACTACTCCACATATTATCTGCTTCTCTCTTTTATCTTGTCTGAGTTTTTAATTAGTTTTAATTATTTTGTTTTAATAATTTTAATAACAATGCAACCCGCCCATTGTCTCTGTGCCTGTGTCTATTGTAATTCTTATATTGTTATGTATTCATATGTTTTTTGTAATTATGATGTTGTTTATTGTTTGCGTTTTCGGTTGTGTTTTGGTTTTCTTTATTGTAATTGTTGTTCGGGCCTGGCCCCATGTAAGCCGCTCCAAGTCCCCATTGGGGAGATGGTGGCGGGGTACAAATAAAGATTATTATTATTAGAAGAATCATAGAATCATAGAATCAAAGAGTTGGAAGAGACCTCATGGGCCATCCAGTCCAACCCCCTGCCAAGAAGCAGGAATATTGCATTCAAATCACCCCTGACAGATGGCCATCCAGCCTCTGTTTAAAAGCTTCCAAAGAAGGAGCCTCCACCACACTCCGGGGCAGAGAGTTCCACTGCTGAACGGCTCTCACAGTCAGGAAGTTCTTCCTCATGTTCAGATGGAATCTCCTCTCATGTAGTTTGAAGCCATTGTTCTGCGTCCTACTCTCCAAGGAAGCAGAAAACAAGCTTGCTCCCTCCTCCCTGTGGCTTCCTCTCACACATTTATACATGGCTATCATATCTCCTCTCAGCCTTCTCTTCTTCAGGCTAAACTTGCCCAGCTCCTTAAGCCGCTCCTCATAGGGCTTGTTCTCCAGACCCTTGATCATTTTAGTCGCCCTCCTCTGGACACATTCCAGCTTGTCAATATCTCTCTTGAATTGTGGTGCCCAGAATTGGACACAATATTCCAGGTGTGGTCTAACCAAAACAGAATAGAGGGGTAGCATGACTTCCCTAGATCTAGACACTATTATTATTATTATTATTATTATTATTATTATTATTATTACAGCTGGCAGGCTGAAGCTGGTCCCACAGGCCTCTGACAAAGATCCATCTGGTAGTACTCTTAACCTACATGCAATATATTTCCAGTGGTGTAGGACAACATCCAGACTAGGTCATGCACCAAATATCTGAATTTGGGAGATATTAATCCATGGATCCCTTTCACTTCTAGAAGGTAAAATGTTACTTTTTTAGTTACCTAGGGGAATACTTTATAAAATCATTAATGTAATTACTTTAAACCCACTGGAATTACAATTGTAACAAATTGCTTTTTAAAAATAACTTTTCATGCTCAAGAATGAAATCGGTGAGCATAAGCTAATGTGGGTAGATTACAACTGGAAATGGTCAGAGCAATGGTTTCCAGCAAGGAGCTGAGTTGCTGTATTTTGAACTCATATAATTTTCTGAATGATTTTCAAGAAGACCCCTCACCTTATAAAGATAATCAAACCAATATATTAATTAGAGCATTGCTAGCTATTGCAAAACTATTCCAGCCCAGGAGAGGCCACTGCTGATCAACACACTTAAACTGTTGGAAGGATTTCCCCTTTAGTTCTCTGTGCTTTCCTGAATGACAGACTGGGTGTCAAAAGGGGAAATGGTTTGCAAGTGTTCAAAAGCATGTTTACAGATTAATCAAATCTTCCAATAGAGAAGTAGTATACCCAGACATATAAAATGTTCACTAGGGGAACAAAGGGGAGGGGGAGTCAAGCTAAAATAAATGGGGAGTGCTGTTTGATTTAAAAACAGGTCTTCCATCATTGTTTAAAAAGCTACAAAGGCAGCACAACAGGAAGAACAGTTGACTAGAGAGACAAAGGAAGCACATTTGTATTTTTTGAGATGAAGGATTTTGTTCTGCAGATAGATGATGAGAGTTCTTGGGCAAATAAGGTGCAGGGAATAGCTGTAGTTCTCAGCTCAGGCAACACTGCATGGCAATCTGGATTTCTAGAAGAGAAAACAAATACTACATCAACCTCACTACCTCTGAGGATACAAGATCCCCCGGTGGCACAGTAGGTTAAACCCCTGTGCCGACAGGACTGAAGACCGACAGGTCGCAGGCTCGAATCCGGGGAGAGGCGGATGAGCTCCCTCTATCAGCTCCAGCTCCTCATGCAGGGACATGAGAGAAGCCTCCCACAAGGATGATAGAAACATCAAATCATCCAGGCATCCCCTGGGCAACATCCTTGAAGACGGCCAGTTCTCTCACACCAGAAGCGACTTGCTCCTGACATGACAAAAAACAAAAACAAAAACAAAACAAAAAAACACAAACACCTCTGAGGATGCTTGCCATAGATGCATGCGAAACTTCAGGAGAGAATGCCTCTAGAACATGGCCATATAGCCCAAAAAAACCTACAACAACCCACTACATCAACAGTTATTACATCCATAGGGGCCGTAGTGGCACAATGGGTTAAACTGCTGAGTTGCTGAACCTGCTGACCAGAAGATTGGAGGTTTGAATCTGCAGGCTGGGGTGAGCTCCTTCTGTTAGCTTCAGCTCCTGCCAACCTAGCAGTTCAAAAACATGCAAATGTGAGTAGATCACATTTGGGAAGGCAAAAGGGCAAGGGCACCAGGGTGGATAATAAGGGTTAAGCCTTGGTCAGTTTGGTGTGTATCATTTAATCAAGGCTTTATACTCTATTTTCATATGTTTACAGCAGAAAGTAACCAATTCATTTCTGAAAATCATGCCACAAAAGTATTTGAATTTTTCCATCTGAGGCACACGTGGGCTCCTGATGGTCCCCCATCTCACAAACAAGGGACTCTCTTTCCCCTCATGAATTTTTCCCTTTATGGACTATGGACTTATGATATATTTTCATTATTTTCCTTGTGGCTGGGGTTTCCTCTTGACCTTTTTCTCCCCTTTCCCTATGATGAAATCCCACCAGGAAGTTCCCCCAATACTGAAAGGGTGCAGAGCCTAAATCAATCACAAAGAACTCTTATCAACAAATCTTTTGCATGGACAGAAACAAAGGCGACATCCTTGCCCTCGGAGTTTCGCCCAGCAGGGAGGTTGCCCCTTGGCAGACTTTTGATTACTTTTCTAATTGGAGATGGGGGCGCCTTCGAAAAGCATCCCCCTTTCCACCCTGTTGCCCCATATTCAATCGTTCATCAAAAACTTCACCCAGTATTGCCCCTTTTGTCCTTCTGTATTGCCGCCACAGAAAGCCCGGATTTTCCTGTTTGTTTTCAATTATCACCATTCATGAATCAATAGAACTGCTTGATTAGAAGGCCCTTCCTAGGACTCATTAAGCCACTGGCATTTCCTTATTTCATAATCTATTCAAGTATACATTGTTTTTCCCTTGTCCTGCCTCCCTCCCTCCTGGTTCGTTGAGATGCCAGAGCGGTAGAAGCCTTTTCATTGGCCCTGACGCACTGCAGCGGCTTCCTGATTGGTCCAGATGCGCCGGGGGTGGATGAACCCCCTCCCAGCTGTTGGCACGTCAGCCAATCACGACGAAGACAGGCTGGGGGGTGGGCGCGGGAGATTTGAACCATATAACTTTGTATTTCTATAGAAATAGCATTTATTTCTGTAACCACATGCTCTGCTTGGCGAATGATTGCTGCATTGCATCCTTTTCAGCTGAATCGCAAATAAAACAGCTCGGTGGCACTTCCTTCAACTTGGTGAGACCTTTTATTGGGAAAAATCAGGGATTGGGTGCTTCTCTCTGTCTCGCCAGGGTAACAAACTCTTTAAAGAGTCTGATTGGTCTCTACCTCCTGTCAAAGACCCCTAAATTCATGCTCTATAACAGTCATGCCAGCCACCTGACCAAGGAGGTGTCTACGGACCACACAGGTTCTTTAGTTTAGAAATTGAAATGAGCACCACCTCCAAAGCCAGAGATGAGCATCACTCTGCAGAGCTGGAGATGAAAGGGAAGCCTTTCTGTGTGTCTGTGTTTCATTATTTCAAGGCATTGAATGTTTTCCTTGTGTCTGTATATGCTGGAATCCACCCTGAGTCCCCTTAGGGAAATAGGGCAGAATACAAATAAAGTGTTGTTGTTGCTGTTGTTGTTGTTTGAAACACAAGCTGAGTCCACAGCAGACATTCTGCTGGCTGTTGAATTGGATCACACGTTGGACACTTCCCAAGTGTCTAGGACTGTGTGATATATCGGCAAATAATGCGTGCAGATCCCAGTAAGGTGGCCTTCTGCAGCTAGCAGATGGTAATTTTGTCAGTGCAGATCGTGTTTAAGTGCATAGAATCACAGAATCAAAGAGTTGGAAGAGACCTCATGGGCCATCTAGTCCAACCTCCTGTTAAGAAACAGGAATATTGCATTCAAATCACCCCTGACAGATGGCCATCTAGCCTCTGTTTAAAAGCTTCCAAAGAAGGAGCCTCCACCACTTTCTGGGGCAGAGAGTTCCACTGCTGAACGGCTCTCACAGTCAGGAAGTTCTTCCTTATGTTCAGATGGAATCTCCTCTCTTGTAGTTTGAAGCCATTGTTCCGCGTCCTAGTCTGCAAGGAAGCAGAAAACAAGCTTGCTCCCTCCTCCCTGTGGCTTCCTCTCACATATTTATACATGGCTATCATATCTCCTCTCAGCCTTCTCTTCTTCAGGCTAAACATGCCCAGCTCTTTAAGCTGCTCCTCATAGGGCTTGTTCTCCAGACCCTTTATCATTTTAGTCGCCCTCCTCTGGACACATTCCAGCTTGCAAGTCAAGGTCTTTAGGCACTGCACCCAGTGTGCCGATCACCACTGGGACCACCTTTACTGGTTTGTGCCAGAGTTTTTGCAGTTCGATTTTTAAATCCCCGTATTGTGTCAGCTTTTCTAGTTGCTTCTCTGCAATCCTGCTGTCACCTGGGATTGCAACATCAACTATCCATACATTGTTTTTAACACGATTCTGAAGTCAGGAGTATTATGCTCCAAAACTCTGCCTGTCTGAATCCAGAAGTTTGGCGTGTTCATTCTCTGTAACTTTTTCCGGCTTGTGATCCCACCAGTTCTTTATCGTCGTCGTCATCACCATCATCATCATCATCCCAATTCAAGGTGCAGGTGCTCATCTACAAAGCCCTAAACGGCTTGGGACCCGCCTACCTGTGTGACTGCATCTCCGTATATGAACCCACACAATCCCTCCGTTCATCTGGAGGGGCCCTGCTCACGATCCCACCTGTGTCGCAAGCACGTTTGGTGGGGACGAGGGACAGGGCCTTCTCTGTGGTACCCCCCCCCCCCCCGACTCTGGAACTCTCTCCCTAAGGACATCAGACAAGCCCCAACATTGGCAGTCTTTAGGAAGAGCTTGAAGACCTGGCTGTTCCAGTGTACCTTCCCAGAATAGGAAACTCCCAGCATCATGTCCCAAACGCACTTTACCAGAGATTTAAGATTGCCTGCACATCGCACCTACCCTAAAATCCTTACATTTCACCTGTCATGTCCAGCACTTTTAATTTATTCATTACATTTGGCCCGGCCCCAGTTTTAAATGTGTCATGATGCATTGTTTTGATGTTTTACTGTTATTGCTTTAATGTTTATTGGTTTGCTTTTTGAGTTTTATTGTTGTATTTGTTATGCTGTTGTTTTTATTGAGGGCCTTGGCCTTTGTAAGCCGCACCGAGTCCTTCGGGAGATGTTAGTGGGGTACAAATAAAGTTAACAATACTACTACTACTACTAATCATCATCATCATCATTATCTAGGTCTAACTACTATTAAGATATTAACTGCTATTATGGATTGTAGGCATTCTAAATGGCATTTTGAGAAATAAGCCAGGATCATTTCACCATCCAAATGCTAAGTAACTGCTATGTGGTTCCTATGGGCATTCCATAGCCTCGACTAATGAAGGACTCCGGGGAATGCCATCAGAAAAATTGCTTTTCACCTAGTTCTGTTTCTATCCTTGCAAAGCTATAGATTCACACTGATGCTTTATTAAAACCACCCCCCTGGTTCCGGACCTTCCATAAATAGATGAACTCAAACCTTTGTTCTCAGACTTGCAAAGAAAAGAAATAGGGGAACACATTCCTGAAGGAGTCACATGCTAATGTGTAATATAAGGCTGCATGGAAAACTAGATCATCAATGCTTGAGAGGTTTCATGTAAGGTACTTGCAAAAGTTATGGCATCAGGGAATCAAGGTGTTTTTATTGCAACAAAATTGATTTTGTAGGAGAAAAAAATAATAATGGTTTTTATCAGGGACTGGGAGCAGAGAACATCATTATGATATTCCTTAGAGAACAACTTACCTGTTTATTTTCCCTCCCAATGCCTTTAAGACATTGCATACCCAATTACATGTGCCTTTGCTCTATTGCTGTGCCTGTACTACCAGTCTAGCCAAAGTACATCATTTTCCTGCTTAAAAGAGGAATGGGGAGATAGGGGTAATGGGAGAGAGCAGTAATAAAATGATGTCATAATAACAATTCGAATTTGAATTTCAAACTGCAAGTGTGCCTCAGCAACGATTTATTTTCCTTGAGTACCAATTTCACGAGGTATATTGATGAGGTAACCCCACTAAATGAGTTCATTTCTTTTAAAAGTAATGTTTACTGAAAAAAAGAAGACAAAACAAAACACACATTATCTATATAAATAAAAATGTAATGTTCTGGGTTGTTGTACATTTTTCCGAACTATATGGCCATGTTCTAGAGGCATTTTCTCCTGACGTTTCGCCTGCATATATGGCAAGTATCCGCAGAGGTAGTGAGGTCTGTTGGAAGTAGGAAAATGGGTTCATATATCTGTGAAATGACCAGGGTGGGACAAAGGACTCTTGTCTGCTGGTGCTAGGTGTGAATGTTTCAACTGACCACCTTGATTAGCATTTAATGGCTTGGAAGTGCCTGGGGGGAATCTTTTGTTGATGTGCCTGATTGTTTACTCTCTGTTGTTTTGCTGTTGTAATTTTTAAGTTTTTAATTCCTTATAGCCAGATTTTGTTCATTTTCATGGTTTCTTTCTTTCTGTTGAAATTGTCCACATGCTTGTGGATTTCAATGGCTTCTCTGTGTAGTCTGACATGGTGGTTGTGAGAGTGGTCCAGCATTTCTGTGTTCTCAGATAATATGCTCTGTCCAGGTTGAATTTAAAAACTACAAAAATACACTTAAAAACCTACAAAAAACACCATATATATATACACACACACACACACACATATATATCCATATATATATACACACATAGATACACACACACACTCATGTACATATACACATGCACACATACATACACATGTGTATATATATACCCAAGCACACACAAATATACACATACATACATCTACATGCACACACATATATACACATGCACACATATATAAACACAAATATGCATATAGACAAGCACACACATATACACAATATACATATACATATACACATATAAATGCACAAATATATACACACATATATACACATCTTCACACACACATATGCACACACATATATACACTCAGTCTCACACACACACACACATATATATATACGTAAAAACACATATACACACACAAAAACATTTATATACAGACTGGGCCACAGCAACACATGGCAGGGGACGGCTAGTGTGTGTGTGTATATATATATATATATATATAGATAGATAGATAGATAGATATAGATATAGAGATATAGATATATAGATATATATCTACCAAAACTGCATCATAGTGTCCACTAGTACAATGAAGCAACTATTAAAAATACAGACAAAATGAAACAGATAAAACACACACATAAACCAGAACAAAACAAAAAACGACACATTTCTCACTCTCTACCAGATGGTTGTTATCATTTATTAATATCCACTGGATGTTCTTAATCTAATTACCTGTATAACTTGTATGGTACAGTGTAATAAAGGTCTCTGAACCATAATAATATTTATCTGTCTGTTAATCTAATCGGTTTAAACAGTAAGGCAGTGGTTCTCAACCTTTGGGTCCCCAAGTGTTTTGGCCAGTTTATCAGCTGTTAGGATTTCTGGGAGTTGAAGGCCAAAATATCTGGGGACCAACAGGTTGAGAACCACTGCAATAAGGTAATCACAGTTCTACTTTATACAACACTTTACTATTGTAACACTATGTAACATGATTTTTATTCCTGAGTTATAAAGATCATTTCCTAATTGGTTCTATCATACAAACCTGGAAAAAGTTTATTATTTTGCAGCACATTTTGCTATAGTTTTTCAATTAATATCTAGAGGCAAAGATGAAGTAATTTGGCCCCATAATGAGAAGACAGGAAAGTTCAGAAAAGACAATTATGCTGAGGAAAATGGAAGGCAAAAGGAAGAGGGGCCAACCAAGGGCATAATGGATGGATGGTATCCTTGAAGTTGCAGCTTGACCTTGAAGGAGCTGGGGGTGGTGATGGCTGACAGGGAGCTCTGGCGTGGGTTGGTCCATGAGGTCACGAAGAGTAGGAAGTGACTGAATGAATAAACAACAAAGAGTCTCAACCAGTTCCACATCATTTGTGGCAGCCACAAAAGCGAAGTTTCTGGAATATAACACCTATTTGCAAAGTAAATATTGCACAATTAAACAAGAAATAACAATTTCAAATCAGGAAGAGAAGTTTTTTTCAAATTTTGTTACATAGTTGATAAATGCCCCCATCATTGTTGTGAAGAAGTAGTCATTCTTAAAAGTTTTTTTCTCCTTAATTAGCACAACTAACTTGTCCATCTCAGCTAATTCACAGATCTTCACCAGTTTTTGCAATGAGATAACTGGTTCCTTCCATCTCAGCTATCATATGTTGTAGCATTATCCCTTTTTTTCCTTCTAAATTATTGTTCAGCATTCCCAAGAAACAAAACTCTGCTTTTAGCTTAACAATAGCTTATCACCTTTTGGTTGATCATCAGAGATCTTCTGTTTTAGCAGTGGCTGCTTTTGAAGCTGCATATCAAACCTCCTTCCTTCCCTCCTTCTAATGACTAGTGCTACCACATCCTTTTCCTTACCTATGCCTTCCTTTCTTCTCAATTGCTCCCTAGTTTTCCTCTGTTGCAGCAAGGATTGATCATCTAAAGTTGTTAGCATTTTGTAATATACTGTAGTATTTTGTATCATCATGCTTTTCTTTCTCACCAATTTTGTAGCAGATGTCCAAAACAATCAACACTATAAACTTCGTCACATTAGAGAAAAAATCCACTTAAAATCCGGTTTCTAATTGGTTCTATCTAGAAATACAAAGTCTGTCACTGCCTCCATGTTTTCTCCCTCTATTTGCCAGTTATCAATCAGTCCAGTTGCCATAATCTTGGTTTTTTGATGTTTAACTGCAACCCAGCTTTTGCACTTTCTTCTTTCATCTTGATTAGAAGGCTCCTCAGTTCCTCCTCACTTTCGACCATCAGAGTGGTATCATCTGCATATCTAAGGTTGTTAATGTCTCTTCCAGCAATTTTCACCCCAGCCTTGCATTCATCAAGCCCCGCACATCGCATGACGTGTTCTGCATACAAGTTGAATAGGTTGGGTGAAAGTATACAACCCCGTTGTACGCCTTTCCCAATCTTGAACCACTCTGTTGTTTCATGATCAGTTCTTACTGTTGCTACTTGGTCATTACACAGATTCTTCAGGAGAGAGACAAGGTGATTTGGTATGCCAATACTGAAAGGGTCTTTGAGTGAAATTTGCAAATGCTAAGCAAGGGGCTTTAAATGAAATTAACAGCAAAAGAGAAACATATCCTTTCTCTGTAGAAAAATAGCAACATGGAAGAAAATGTTTTTAAGAAACAAGATGTGACATGTAGAGGTCAGAAGTTGTATTGTGGTTAAGTTCAAAGGTTGTGGTTAAGCACAGAGTCTGCAGGTACAATAAGGTACTTTCCGTCAAAAGGTCAAGGGAGGGGGCTGGAAAGAGAGTACTTTCCATGACAAAAAAAATGTTCTTGTTTACTTGAGGTTATATATCGGTGGTCAAAAAGCAAAGGGGGCACGGCAGTCACTTGAAGGGTAGCATATGTATGTGCTGTCAGGCTGTCCGTCTTCTTCATGAAGAAACTAAAATAAACCTTGTTTTTTGATCTTTTTTGGAACTGTCTCCTTCCTTTCATGCTCCCGTGATTTGAACCTAAGAAGACCCAATATAGGGTCTCTAACAATACAACCAAGAACTTGCCACAATTTATTATGATCCACACAGTCAAAGGCTGCAGCCAGGAAATCAGAAGACGCTTACTTCTTGGGAGGAGAGCAATGACAAATCTTGATAAAATAGTGAAGAGTAGAGACATCAGACTGGCAACGAAGATCCGCCTAGTCAAAGCCATAGTACTCCCTGTAGTAACCTACGGATGTGAGAGCTGGACCTTAGGGAAGGCTGAGCGAAGGAAGATAGATGCTTTTGAACTGTGGTGCTGGAGGAAAGTGCTGAGAGTGCCTTGGACTGCGAGAAGATCCAACCAGTCCATCCTCCGGGAAATAAAGCCCAACTGCTAATTGGAGAGAAGGATACTAGAGACAAAGCTGAAATACTTTGGCCACATCATGTTGTTGTTCATTCGTTCAGTCGTCTCCGACTCTTCATGACCTCATGGACCAGCCCACGCCAGAGCTCCCTGTCGGCCATTACCATCCCCAGCTCCCTCAAGGTCAGTCCAGTCACTTCAAGGATGCCATCCATACATCTTGCCCTTGGTCGGCCCCTCTTCCTTTTTCCTTCCACTTTCCCCAGCATAATTGTCTTCTCTAGGCTTTTCTGTCTCCTCATGATGTGGCCAAAGTACTTCAACTTTGTCTCTAGTATCTTTCCCTCCAGTGAGCAGTTGGGCTTTATTTCCTGGAGGATGGACTGGTTGGATCTTCTTGCAGTCCAAGGCACTCTCAGAACTCTCAGGCCACATCATGAGGAGACAGCAAAGCCTAGAGAGGACAATTATGCTGGGGAAAGTGGAAGGCAAAAGGAAGAGGGGCCGACCAAGGGCAAGATGGATGGATGGCATCCTTGAAGTGACTGGACTGACCTTGAGGGAGCTGGGGGTGGTGACGGCCGACAGGGAGCTCTGGCGTGGGCTGGTCCATGAGGTCACGAAGAGTCGGAGACGACTGAAGGAATGAACAACAACAAGTAGATAGATAGATGGATGGATGGATGGACGGACGGACGGATGGAAGGATGTATAGATAGATAGATAGATAGATAGATAGATGGATGGATGGACGGATGGAAGGATGATAGATAGATAGATAGATAGATAGATAGAAGACCCTTTCTAGTCTTAGCATCAGGGTTTAGTATGCCAGCCACTGCTTTGCCCTCCATTCACTAACGAAAAGATCCCCCAACCCTCTCCCAGTCATCTCTGCTTAAGCAGGAGAGAACCCCTTCTCTGCTCTGCATGCTAATGAGGGCCACGCGATTGGTCGACACGGGCGGGGTTCCCGCCGACGTCACCCGCCTGGGGTCTCCCCCTCCCTCTCTCCGATTGGCTGAGCAGTCAGCGGACTGCTTTGGCACGGCAGGGGACCCTTTGTTACCGAGCGCGGCGCGCGCATCCGGCGCGTGCCAGGCAGGGGCTCGCAGCTTGAGCGCGCGCTCGGACGCTCTGTCGCGTGCGCCCCAGGCTGCTGCCTCCAAGGCAAAAGGGAAGAGTCGGCATAAACTTTCCCAGCAGGGATTAGTGGCAAAAGCCAGAGGAGATCCTCCCTCCTGCAAGAAGGGCTTCCCCCTTCTGCCCCGGCTGCTCCGGATCCATCGCTGGGGAAGCGAGGATGGTGGACCTGGAGAGCGAAGTGCCCCCGCTTCCCCCCAGGTACAGGTTCCGGGATTTGTTGCTGGGCGACCAAGGCTGGCAGAACGACGACAGGTGAGTAGGCGAGGATGGAGGCCACCCTGGTCGCAGAGCTTGTCCCTTGCATGTGAGATCCTTGGATCCCTCAGTGGCTCAATGCTATGAGATCAGAAGAGTTGCAGTTTGGTGAGACATCCAAGAAGGTTACAGATCTTGGAACACTGCATCTCTCATGGTTCTGTAGCATTGAGCCATGGCAGCTAAAAGCAGTGTCAAACTGCATTAATTTTGCCGTGCAGATGCGCTCACGGTGCATTCCAACTCAAGGGTTTCGTTTGCTTTCTATCCAGTGTGGTTCAGGCGACCAGCAGCTTGAAGCATCTTTTCAAATAGCAATGGTAACATACTGGGGGTAGCTTCCTCTTTCTCCTCTTTGTCTCCTCCTCCTTCTCTTTTCCTCCTCTTTTTCTTCTCTTCCTTCTCCTCCTCTTCTTTGTCTTCTCCTTCTCTTCATCCTTTTCTTTTTCCCCTTTCTCTTCCTCCTTTTTTCTTCTTCTTCTCTTCCTCCTCTTCCTCCTCCTCCTTGCTTCTCCTCTTCCCCCTTTTCTTTTTCTCTTCCTCCTCCTCTTCTCCTCTTCCTCTTTTTCTTTTTCCCCTTTCTCTTCCTCCTCTTTTTCTTCTCTTTCTTTTCTTCCTCCTCTTTGTCTTCTCTTCCTCCCTCTTTTCTTTTTCTTCTCCTCTTCCTCCTCCTCCTTGTCTTCTCCTTCTCTTCCTCCTCCTCTTTTTCTTCTCCTTCTTCTCTTCCTCGTCTCCTCCTCCTCCTTGTCTTCTCCTCTTCCCCCTTTTCTTTTTCTCCTCGTCTTCTCCTTCTCTTCCTCCTTTTCTTTTTTACCTTTTTCTTCCTCCTCCTCTTTTGCTTCTCCTTCTTCTCTTCCTTGTCCTCCTCCTCCTCTTCTCCTTCTCTTCCTCCTTTTCTTTTTTCCCTTTCTCTTCCTCCTCCTCTTTTTCTTCTCCTCCTCCTCCTCCTTTGTCTTCACCTCTTCCCCCTTTCTTTTTCTCTTCTTCCCCCTCCTCGTCTTCTCCTCTTCATCCTTTTCTTTTTTTCCCTTTCTCTTCCTCCTCCTCTTTTTCTTCTCCTTCTTCTCTTTCTTGTCTCCTCCTCCTTGTCTTCTCCTCTTCCCCCTTTTCTATTTCTCTTCCTCTTCTCCTTCTCTTCCTCCTTTTCTTTTTTACCTTTCTCTTCCTCCTCTTTTTCTTCTCCTTCTCTTCCTCGTCCTCCTCTCCTCCTCCTCCTTGTCTTCTCCTCTTTCTCCTTTTCTTTTTCCCTTTCTCTTCCTCCTCCTCTTTTTCTTCTCCTTTTTCTCTTCCTTGTCCTTCTCTTCCTCCTCCTCCTCCTCATCTTCTCCTTCTCCTCTTCCCCTTTTCTTGTTTTCCTTTCTCTTCCTCCTATTTTTATTTTCCTTCTCCTCTTCCTCCTTCTGCCCTTTTTCTTCTCTTTCTCTTCCCCCTTTTCTTTTTCTTCTCCTCTTCCTCTTCCTCCTTCTCCTCCCCATCTTCTCCTTCTTCTCTTCCTCCTTTTCTTTTTTCCATTTCTCTTCCTCCTCCTCTTTTTCTTCTCCTTCTTCTCTTCCTCCTCCTCCTCCTCCTCGTCTTCTCCTTCTTCTCTTCACCCTTTTCTTTTTTCCTTTCTCTTCCTCTTCTTTTTTCTTCTTCTCCTCTTCCTCCTTCTGCTCTTTTTCTTCTCTTTCTCTTCCCCCTTTTCTTTTGCTCCTCCTCCTCCTCCTCCTCCTCTTCTTCTTCTCTACCTCCTCCTCTTTTCTTCTATTACTCCTCCACCTTCCTTACTCCGTTTCCTAGATTTTGCATCCAAATACATAGGCTACTTTTTGTCTATTTGCACCTGTTGCCCTTTCATGCGCTTGCATGCAAACAGAAGTACTTGTTCCCAGAATCCTCTTGCATGCACGCACTCACAAACACACATCTTTATCAGTACATGACTAGATGCTGCTTCTTCCTGTGTCTTTCATTGACTATCACTCCTCGAAAATGCTTAGGAACAGAAGTGTTTGAGATTTCAGATTTTGGAATGTATTTCGTTGTGTGTAAGGCAAGCATATAATATCTTAGACATGGGACCCATGTCTTTATATGAAATTTATATATGTTTCATTCCTCCCCCCCCCCTCTCTCTCTATATATATACAGTATACACACATTATGTATAACATCTTGGAGATGGGACACATACACACACACATTATGTATAACGTCTTGGAGATGGGAGACATGTTACAATACAAAATTCATATATATTTCATACTATCTGTGAAAAACTATCTTGAAGATGGGACCCATGTCTCAATACAAAATTCATATATCTTTGATACAGTGTGTGCGTATCTATACATATCTTGGAGGTGAAACCCATGTCTCAATACGAAATTCATATAATATATGCTTCATATAATGTGTGTGTGTGTGTGTGTGTATCTTGGGACCCATGCCTCAATATGAAATTCATATATGTTTCATACTACATACATACATATATACATATGCACACACAAACACACATATAATAACTTGGAGATGGGACCCATGCTTCAATACAAAATTCGTATATGTTTCATACAATATGTGTGTGTATACTCACACTATCTTGGAGATGGAAGCCATGTCTCAATATGAAATTCATATATGTTTCATACTATATACACATACATATATACATACACACACACACACATATAATAGCTTGTAGATGGGACCCATGGCTCAATATAAAATTCATATATGTTTCATACTACATACACATACATATATACATATGCACACACAAACACACACATATAATAACTTGGAGATGGGACCCATGCTGCAATACAAAATTCAAATATGTTTCATACAATATGTGTGTGTATATACACACACACACACGCACAAACACACACACACAATATCTTGGAGATGGAAGCCGTGTCTCAATATGAAATTCATATATGTTTCATACTATATACACATACATATATACATACACACACATGTATAATAGCTTGTAAATGGGACCCATGGCTCAATATGAAATTCATATATGTTTCATATATGTTTTATACTCATAGCCTTTTAAAAAATATTGCAAACATTAAAAACACAGAATTTTTAAATAACTTTTTTGCATGAAATGTCAGACAGCAAAAGTGTCACATTTGGACAATATTGGATTTTGGAGTATTTTGGATTTCGTGAATCTGGCTGTGGGATGCTCAACTTATATTTATATATACTTGCAGAAGCAATGTAATCAATGTGCTCTTATCACTCATTGTTCTTCCTTGTTTGAATACAGCAGTACTTCATGTTATCCTTTCTTCTCTAACATTGCTGACTCTCCATCCTATATTTTTCTTGAAACGGAAAAGTCCATACTAATTCTTGATCCGGAGACTATCAGTTTCTTTTATATCTCTCAAGGCCTTTCCAGGCAGGCCCTATGTCCCAGGATCTGATCCCAGGTTTTCTGCTTTAAACTGCACTATTTGAGTCCACACTGCCAGATAATATGGGATAAACACAAAAATGGGTCAGATCCTGGGATATAGGACATGTCTGGAAGGGCCCTCTGGTATCCACCTAGACTGCATTTTCTTGTTGGAAGGAAAAAGGTTAGATTGTAAAAAGTATGCTCGCTCGCTCTCTTTCTCTGTGGATCTGAAACTTGACACCATTTTAGCTGCCATGGTTCATGTTATACAAGCATGGGGAAAAAAAAAAAAAACATTTCCTAACATTGGTAGTTCAAGTGGAGTCAAACTGCATTGATTCTATGGTGCACACTCACTTTCCCTCTTGTCTTTTGCTCAACTGATAGAAATACCTCCTTTCTGTTCTGTCTGTCTTTGTCCCATCCAAAAAACGGCATTAAATATTTGCCGTGTATGTGGACTGTGATCCACTCTGAGTTCCTTCAGCGTGAGAAGGGCGAAATATAAATAAAGTGTTGTGTTGTTGTTGTTGTTGTTATTGTTATTATTATTATTATTATTATTATTATTATTAAGCACTGCTTCTGTAGGTCCACATGCCCCTCAATTGAGAGAAATATCTAATATTTTGACCCTTTGTTTTGCTCCTTTTTGCACTATATACTAGGCTTGGGCGGTTTCATTCGTTAATTTCGTAATACGTTATTAATTCGCATTTAAATTAGCTTACGATCCGATATTGAGCCATGCAGGAGTAATTAAAAATCGAAACAATATTTTCAATTTATTTTGTAATTGTTTCGTAATTGTTTCGAAATTGTTTCGAAATTATTTCCGTATGTCTGGTGCAAGTTTTAGGGTTGTTGTTTGTTTTATCAGTGATAAAAAAATAAATTATCACACCAACAGTCAACAACAGAGGGAGAGGGAAGCTTCAGAAGTTCCCCCTGTCCCATTTGGAGGGTTTTTTAGCATATTGCGCAATCGCGTCCGCCATTAACGATTTGATTCGTAATTGTTTCGTAATTTTACGAAATTTCGTATATTTCGAACTTTTTAAAAGAAAAATTTCGGAATTCTTTTAAAAAACGAAATGCAAAAACCCCCTAAAAACGAAACGAGTTTAGAACCAAATTTATCCGTAGTTACCCAAGCCTACTGTATACAAAGTTTCATTAATCCACAGTAACTACAGTAATGACTTTATTTCATTTTATAAAGCATCAGAGTTTATTCAGACTGCCTGTTGATGCACATCTAAACCACTGTATTTTCTGGCACATAAGATTACTTTTTAACCCAGGAAAATCTTCTCAAAAGTCAGGGGTCGTCTTATACGCCGGGGGTCGTCTTATAGAGCAAGTGCTGAAACTTCCAATCCAGATTGAAGAATCTGTGGTTGCTACATATGGTGGGGGGAGCTCAAAAATGGCAGCGGCCACATCCCTGCCGTATGCAGCGACTGTATGAAAGCATTAAGGGCGACGCTGTACAAGTACGGTAGAAGAAAATCCATTCATCAGGATTCGTGGACTTAATGAGGTCCCGATGGTGAAGTGAAGGAGCTCCTCACCGGGAAGGTGTAAGTGAAGGGCGGAGCAAGGTGCAGGCGTCCGGGGTGTCCGGGGTATGGAAAAAAGAGATAGAGTAGCTCTGTGCCCAGAAAAGCACATTTCTTTTTACCTGTCTGGCCCACCTTTGTATCTTATTACCGTACCTCCTTCTCTGCCTCTCAGATCTCGCTCCTGAAGACTGCAGTGAAGCAGTGCAGGTGCGCATGTGCGAGATCTGAGAGGCAGAGAAGGAGGTAAAGTAATAGGAAAATTACCATATTCAAATCTGATGCTTTTTAATTTTTTATTTGGTGTGCGTTGGAAGAGGGGTAGTCTTATACGTCGAGTATATCCCAAATTCTATATTTTAACTGGAAAAGTTGGGGGTTGTCTTATACGCCCAGTCGTCTTATATGCTGGAAAATATGGTAATATTGATTTGTTTATTCCGTGTGACACTGATGGTAAATCAAGTCTACCAGATAAGATAGTTCATGGGAACTTCCACTCAGATCAACCAGTCAATTATATTACATTTCTAACAGAACAAAGCAAACAGACAGACAAAATACAACATTTGTGAGTTTGGTAGTTGATTAAATGTAAGCTCCAACTTACCTTGCTACTTGTTATTTGTTGCATGTATTTTAAAGTTCTATGCTTTTGCAGTTAGATGGCTTTCCTTACTTTGCAGTTATTGGGTCAATGACATGTCAATTATCATTAGGTTCCCTAGTTCCACCCCCTTTTTTAGTTTTGGTGGGAATTAGGAGCCATTTTGGCTCAGTCCACACAGAGAAGTCTTTCTTACAGGACTTAAACCAGGGCCTCCTGTAAAAGGCTTCATCATTTACAGCTTGGCCGGGGAGAAATAACCCCATAGCTTGGCCGGGGAGAAAAGGCCTCATAGCTTGGCCAGGGATATACAGATACAGCCTCACAGCTCTCTTGCTCTCGATCCAGTCCCACAGCGCTTCAGCCAGCCATCACTGGGAATGAACATCTTCCTCCTCCTGGAAATTCTGCAAAGTCTCTGTTCAGTAAGGGCCCTTCACGGCAACCATAAAGCATATTGGACCGGGTGTAGGGGTCCCACGCCAACAGAAGAGAAGACAAATTGCCCAGGTAGAGGTCGGGGATTTTCTCAACAGTGAAGGAACAGTTCCCTGCCTTTCGGGGCAAGATTGAGAAAGCCAATAGTTTATTAAGAAAACTTTGAAGCTAATCTTTGAAGATTTGTTATTTGTTCAGTAATAAAGATTTTGTTGCATCTTTAAAGACTTTGAAGCCCATCTTTTCAGGAAAATCCCAAAAAACCTCTCTCTGAGGCAACCCCGGCATCCCGTTGGGCTAACAGAATTTAAGTCCTGTTTACAGTCTTTTATAGGAGCTCAGCGCGTGACAGCACAGTCTTGTATGCATGAATTCTCTTTGCCACAAGAAGAGGTGGGCAAGAAAAATGTTGTTGTTGTTTTTATTTTCTTTGCAGATGACTGGAGGAGTCAAACAATTCCTTTTGACATTTCCCTCTGTTTTGCTCCTTTTTGCATATAGAATGGCCCATGTATACACAGTTTCGTTAATCCACAGTTTCGATTATTCAGTGTACTCTCCTTTATGGACAATACCTTCTTCTCAGTTCCTCTATTGTTTGTCTCATTGAAAATAATGTGGTTTGTTTCATGTATCCATGTGAAGTCCAGGAATGTATCTCTTGCAGATATGTGACTTCATCACACATAATAAAATCAGTGTTTCTACATATTTAATAAATGGCAATCCATTATGCCCTTCACATAACACAAGCTTCAACTGTGGGGGTGAGATATTTTGCCATTTCTAAAGTGTTGGTTTTTCCAACGATTCCTGAGTTGATTGGCAAGTGACTAATTTTTAATTCCCTGCATAGAGATGGGCCAAATGGCCAATTTTCCCATGTGATGTTAACCACAGATGCCGACTTTTGTTGCCCACTTGAATATAAAAGAATAATGTTGGGTGTGGGAGGAGCCAAAATGCCCATTTCCCCAGATTGCCAATGCAGAGGCCTGGGGAAAGGATTAATTTAAAACCACTTCCTATGATCTAGTATGATGTGTTTTTTAAAAATTGAAATCCTAGAGGAACAATGGGAGGGAATCTCAGTGCAAACGACCCCAAGAAAAGTGCTTCCTTAAGAAATATGCTTCTGTTTCAATCAAGTGTCTTGAGTTCAAATGACCTTAAGAAAGGCGCTTCTGTTTCAGTTGAAGGAGTTTGAAGGCAGTGTGCTGGTATCCTTTAAATGGAAGGAGTCATCACCTGCCCATGTGATGAGAATTAAATGGATGGTTGAGTTCAAAGCTGGAGGAGGTAATCCTAGTGTGTTGGGAGTGAGTAAATTCTTTGTCTTCTTTAAAGACTGTGCAGGTACAGCTGTACCAGGAGCTCCAATTTTGTTTGCTTTGCATTGAATATTTGTTATAGTCCTAAATTTCAGGGACTCTGCAGATAGGTGGCTTCTTTTGGCTGCAATCATAGGGCAAGCCACCTGTCAATTATAGTTAGGTTCCCTGGTCCCGCCTCTTTTGGGTTTTTGGAGGGAATATGAGCCTTTTTGAGTTCAGACCACACAGAGCAGCTTTTCCATGAAGGATATAAAACCAAGAGCTCCTGTAGAAAGCTTCATCTTCTATGGCTTGGCCAGGGAGATATACAGCCTACAGCCTGACCGGGGTTGAACAGCCTTACAACTCCTTTGCTGAAGGACTTCATTCAGCCATCACGGAAACCTGAGTTCTTTCCCCCTGGAAGTCTACAAAGCTCTGCTTGGTAAGGGTCACTCGCGGAAGCCAGAAGCAGTTGGTACCGGGTGTAGGGGCTCCACACCAACAGAGGCAAAGACAGACTGCCCAGATTAGAAGTTAAGGATTTCTCCATTAGTTACAGTTAAGAAGATAGTGCCTGTTCCCTGTGGACAAGATTGAAAGAGCCAATAGACTGTTAAGAAAGCCTTAAAGTACCTGTTTGTTTTCATTAATAAAGAACTTTGTTGAACCTTTAAGTATTCTAGAGACTGTGTTTTAAGGAAATCCAAAGGCCTTTAATCTGAGGCATCCCCGGCATCCCGTTGGGCACACAGAATTTATGTGCTGTCTACAGTCTGATGCACAGGCCCAGCGTGCGACAGTACAAAGACAGCACCAGAAAACTCTACTCTTTCCTCTGCTTTCCCTCGTTTTCTCCAGCTCAATGTGATGAAGTCAATGGAGGTCATCTATCTATCTATTATCTATCTATCATGTGTCAGGAGCGACTTGAGAAACTGCGAGTCACTTCTGTTGTGAGAGAACTGACCGTCTGCAAGAACGTTGCCCAAGGCACGCCCGGATGTTTTGATGTTTTATCATCCTTCTGGGAGGCTTCTCTCATGTCCCCACATGGGGAGCTGGAGCTGATAGAGGGAGCTCATCTGCTCTCTCCTCAGATTTGAACCTACAACCTGTCGGTCTTCAGTCCTGCCAGCACAGGGGTTTAATCCACTGTGTCACCGGTGGCTCCTAGGTCATATTATATTAGATATCCTATATATTTAGTGCTGTGGTGCTGAAAGTATGGGAAGATAATATTGTAGTTGAGGGTTTCCAATGTTTATGACGACAACATCTACAATCATTTATCAAAGATATGCACAGTGATCCTGTCAGAAGTTTTAGACCGGAGAATCATAATGACCACGTGTTTGTAACCTCTTATTGTTTACTAATTATAAGCTGTTGAAGGAATGTTTGACTGGGAAATGTTCTAAGAAATTAAGATGTATCATGATGATAATGCCCTCTATTACATTTTCCAAATTTCAGACACATTTGGGGCCATGCAACTAAACTTTGTCATTGATACATTCCCATCCTATATGTGCACATATTTAATACAAAGCGTTATTGAGCTCCATGGTGCTTACAGCAGATCATTGATCAGAGAATTGTGCACAAGAGATAAAACTGAAGTCCCATACCACAGATAAAATAATAATCAGAACTTATCTGTACAAGAAAGAAGCATCAGAGGCAGTAAACTAAAATCAGGAGATAGTACTCATACAATAAGTTTATCTGAACTGTGGCTGCCTAGGGAATTGAAACAATTTAAGGCAATGTTTTTTTCCAAAGTGTACCAACATCTCACTCTTGGCTGGCAGTCCAATGTGAATTGCTGTTGATAAGAGAGCTTTCAAAGTGTGTGGGATTCTCTCTCTCTCTGTTTGTTGGGATTGATCTCAAAATTTCCATAGTTCAATTGATGTTTTAAATAATCCAATTTAATTGTGTTTTAATATTATAATAGTTGTGTTTCTTATGCAACTGTTTTTAAAACTTGTTGGAAGTTACCTTGAATTCCACTATTTGGAAAAAGGCAGTATAAACTTAAAATAAGTAAACAGTAAAGAAGTAGTTGTTCCAGGTTGCTGGAAGTCAAATGCTAGATTAGTAGATATGTTCTGGGACAGCTCATGGAGGTCTGAGTAGGCATTATGACAGGGGTCCTCAAACCTTTTAAACAGAGGGCCAAGTCACAGTCCCTCAAACTGTTGGAGAGCCGGATTATAATTTGAAAAAAAAAACATGAATGAATTTCTATGCACATTGCACATATCTTATTTGTAGTGCAAAAAACACTTAAAACAATAAAATAATTAAATGAAGAACAATTTTAACAAATATAAACTTATTGGTATTTCAATGGTAAGTGTGGCCCTGCTTTTGGTTGATGAGATAGGGTGGTGGTGGTGGTGGTTGTTGTTGTTGTTGTGTGTTTTCAAGTAATTTCAGACTTAAGTTGACCCTGGGCAAGGGCCGGGTAAATGGCCTTGGAGGGCCGTATCCCGGCCCCGGGCATTAATCTGAGGACCCCTGCATTATGATATGAAATGATGTGGAATTGTGCCTTTTCTATGTTCCTTCAATCTTCAATGTGATGTCTTGGGTTTTTTTGTTTTGTTAAGAATGTTCTTGTTGAAGACTCTACCACAGGGTTTTATTAGCAATAATTATTAGGGGAGGTCTGCCATTGTGTTCCCCTTAGGCTGTGTGTGACTTCCCTAAGGTCACCCAGTGGATTTCCGTGGTTGAATGGGATTTCAACATAGTCTCCTGGAGTGTTGGTCTTAGTCCAATACTTGAACCATCGTACCATGATGACTCTCTCATCTATATATATATAAATGCTGTGTGCATAATGAGTAGCTTAAAAACAAAAGAACAATTGAACGAAATCACACCAAATTTGGCAACAAAACGTCTCACAACACAAGGAGTGACCATCACTCAAAAAATTATGATTTTGTCATTTGGGAGTTGTAGTTGCTGGGATTTATAGTTGAACTACAATCAAAGAGCATTCTGAACTCCATCAATGATGGAATTGAACCAAACTTGGCACACAGAACTCCCATGACCAACAGAAAATATTGGAAGGGTTTGGTGGGCATTGGCTTTGAGTTTGGGAGTTGTAGTTCACCTACATCCAGAGAGCACTGTGGACTCAAATAATGATGGATCTGGACCAAACTTGGCACAACCCAAGTATGAACACAGACAGAGTTTGGGGAAAATAGACCTTGACATTTGAGAGTATCTTGACATTTGAGAGTTGTAGTCACTGGGATTCACAGTTCACATATAATCAAAGAGCATTCTGAACCCCACAAACAACAGAATCTTGGCAAACTTCCCACACAGAACCCCCATGACCAACAGAACATACTTAAGGCCATCCAATCCAACTCCCTTCATCAGGGCAAGAAAATGTAACTAAAGTCCTCCTGACAAAGAGCCATCCAGTCTAGATAGATAGATAGATAGATAGATAGATAGATAGATAGATAGAGATACCAGATAGATAGATATGATTCACACACACATATAGTATCATAGATTTGAAAGGGACCCTTAAAGAAGAACAATGATATGTTACATGTTCCAGGGTGGGCAAACCAGAAACTCTCCACATCAACACGGACAAAGAAACAACAAGAAATACTGTTTACTCACAAGCATAAAGGAATTACATATATTAGAAACCAACACTATCTCATTACTTTATTTTCCAGACTGGGCCACAGCAACGCGTGGCAGGGGACAGCTAGTAATGTCTAAAAATGAATGCTATCTATGTATTACTCTGTTCCTTCTCCACATCATTGTTCAGTTGGATTTCAGCAATTTATTACATGGTGGTCAAAAGAACACATATTCCTTTGCTACATCAAGGACAATGCCTCTCCATCCTGAAAATAGAGGAGTGAAGTAGTCAAAGCATTTCAGGAGCATAACATACCTGCAATCACTCTCCAGTTCCAAGCCACTCGTTGGAGAAAGAGCAAGGAATCATCCCTGAAAATGCATAGAGTTCTGACAACCACATCTTTTGCAAAAACTGCCAACATTTGCTCAAGCGGTAGCTTTGTTATGGCAGGGATGGGCAAAGGGCAATTCTGCAGCAACATGCATTTTACAAGCTTATTTTTAGTCTTTCTTGACCCCTTAAGACAGGGGTCCTCAAACTTTTTAAACAGAGGGCCAAGTCACAGTCCCTCAAACTGTTGGAGGGCCGGATTATAATTTGAAAAAAACATGAATGAATTCCTATGCACACTGCACATACCTTATTTATAGTGCAAAAAACACTTAAAAACAATACAATAATTCAAATGAAGAATAATTTTAACAAATATAAAGTTATTAGTATTTCAGTAGGAAGTGTGGGCCTGCTTTTGGCTGATGAGATAGGATTGTTGTTGTTGTTGTTGTTGTTGTTGTTGTTGTTGTTGTGTGCTTTCAAGTCGCTTCAGACTTAAGTTGGGGCCGGATAAATGATCTTGGAGGGCTGTATTCAGCCCTCAGGCTTTAGTTTGAGGACCCCTGCCTTAAGAGTTCCTGACCATCCCTTTTCCTAACGTTTTTTAAAATAAAATTTCATATAATAGCAAACAAAGCATGTGTACATGCAAGCGTCATTCACAACCTTTAAAATGCATGAAACTTTTTCCAACACTAAAATAGAAAAAAAATCAGTGTGCAAAGCTTTTACAGCAGTAGTTCTCACCAGTTTACCAGCTTTTCAGATTTTTGGGTGTTGAAGGCCAAAATATCTGGGGACCCACATGTTTTTTTTTTGTCGTGTCAGGAGTGACTTGAGAAACTTCAAGTCGCTTCTGGTGTGAGAGAATTGGCCGTCTGCAAGGAGGTTGCCCAGGGGATGCCCAGATGATTTGATGTTTTTATCATCCTTTTGGGAGGCTTCTCTCATGTCCCCGTATGAGGAGCTGGAGCTGATAGAGGGAACTCATCCGCCTCTCCTCGGATTTGAACCTGCAACCTGTTGGTCTTCAGTCCTGCCGGTACAGGGGTTTTACCCACTGTGCCACCGGGGGCTTCTAATACCCACATGTTGAGAACCACTGCTTTACAGTCACAATTGCAGGCACTTTTTGGCCACAAGACAATCAAGGTCCCTATTTGGTAACGGTGTGATTTTATCTTTGATATCTGCAAAATGAGTGCATTAAATATCCCAGGAACAGCAATTTACTTTTCAAGTAGGTCGAAGAGCTCCTATACTCATCATAGGATACTAGTTTTTCAAAACCAGAAGTAAACGTCCAGCCATTTTCTGTTTTGTTTTGTTCTGTTCTGTTCTGTTCTTGCTAGTTTGTGTGGTTCCAGCAAAGGCAGCTTATTCTCCCCAATACCTGCATTGTTGCCCACCTTGGCAATCTGTTGACATTGCATTCAACTAGATGTTATGAAAACAAGAGGCGGAAAAAGACATGGAGCCACCTGTGTCCTTTTTGGTGTAAGTTCTTATTGCAAAAGGGAACTGAGCATCAAAGAGATAAAAACAGATTGCTTGCCATTAAACGGAAAAGCCTTTCCTAAGGGAGGCCAACATGGTCCTCAATCTCTCACTGTTTTATGATCAGAAAGCCACTTAATGCCATTAAAAATGCTCAAGTGGCTCTGACTGCATCATCAACACTTGAGTATTGGGAAATGAAAACCAAAGAAATAAGCACTACTTCTTTTGGCAGCTTTGATGGGCGTTCTTATTACTTAAGCTTCACTGTCTTATTGGTATCAATACATTCTCTATGCCAGATTTTGGGGCGCTTTCTTAAAATCATAGACATTGGGCACAGGCTTGAATTTGATGAAATCGCTTGTTGGTTATCTGAAATGTTGGCAAAGATCTGAACTGTGGAGTAAGGATTGCCTTGAAATGGAAGAACAACAGATACTTTGGTATGTGGGCATCATGTATTAATAATTTTGCAGTAGTTTTTCTGCTTGCAGGTTGATATATTTGTGTAAAAACAAATGTAAAAACAGCCACAGAGCCCTTTTTGAAGCAAAAGTTTCTCGTTGAGTCCCAAGAAATACACACACACACACACACACACAGACAGAGAGACAGATAGATAGATAGTGTGCAGGTACAGCTGTACCAGGAACTCCAATTTTGTTTGCTTTGCATTGAATGTTTGTTGTAGTCCTAAGTTTCAGGGACAGTGCAGATAGGTGGCTTCTTTTGGCTGCAATCATAGGGCAAGCCACCTGTCAATTATAGTTAGGTTCCCTGGTCCCGCCTCCTTTTTGGGTTTTGGAAGGAATAGGAGCCAATTTGGGTTCAGTCCACACAGAGAAGCCTTTCATGCAGGACATAATACCAAGAGCTCCTGTAGAAAGCTTCATCTTCTACGACTTGGCTGGGGAGATATACAGCCTACGGCTTGGCCGGGATTATACAGCCCTACATCTCCTTTGCTGAAGGACTTCAGTCAGCCATCACAGAAACTGGAATTCTTTTCCCCTGGAAGTCTACAAAGTAGGGGGTCTACTTGGTAAGGGTCACTCGCGGAAGCCAGAAGCAGTTGGTGCCGGGTGCAGGGGCTCCACACCAACAGAAGCAAAGACAGACTGCCCAGATTAGAAGTTAAGGATTTCCCCATTAGTTACAGTTATGAAGATAGTGCCTGTTCCCTGTGGACAAGATTGAGAGAGAGCCAATAGACTGTTAAGAAAGCCTTAAAGTACCTGTTTGTTTTCATTAATAAAGAACTTTGTTGAACCTTTAAGCAATCTAAAGACTCTGTTTTAAAGAAATCCAAAGGCCTTTAATCTGAGGCAGCCCCGGCGTCCTGTTGGGCACACAGAATTTATGTCCTGTCTACAGTCTTATGCACAGGCCCAGCGTGCGACAGCACAGATAGATAGATAATAAAACTGACATTAGAAGGACATGATTTAAGATATGGATGGCATGGATACTTAATATATGAAAAAAAAAACATTATTCAACTCTAATTTTAAGAGCCACCTGCTAAGAAATACACTATGCAGAGTATGGAAAAAGTACAGATCAAGATTCTACTTCAAAATGCCTTTGTGGACATCTACCAAAGAAGCCTTCCATTGGACAGAGATGGGAGAGACTAATGCCCCATCTCTATACAGGAATTAATTGGGCAACAAAATGAAGCTCATCTTAAAAACCCAAGCCAACTACAACAAGAGGGCACACATGGTTCCAATATAGACAACAAAGATCGGAACTGTAGAATAAGGATTGCCTTGAAATGAAATAACAACAGATACTATGGTATGTGGGCATCATGTATTAATCATATTGCAGATTCTCGTAATTAAGACATCAATACTTAATGTAGTTTTTGTGCTTGCAGTTTGATAGATTAGTGTAAAAACAAATGGGCTGTGGTAATGTCTTGTATTCACCTTGATATGCTTCCAGTTGCATGTCTAGTCCCGAACCTAGCTATACAGGAAGCTGCCTTAGATCTGATCAAGTCGGATGAAATCATTTATCAATGACTTAGATGATGAAATAGAAGGCATGCTTATCAAATTTGTAGAGGGCACCAAATTGGGATGGTTATCTAATAACCCAAACAACAGGATCAGAGTCCAAAATAACCTTAACAGAAAATAACCTTTTGGAGAAGTGGGAAAAAGTGATAAAATAATAAAATTCAAAGGGAAGAAATATATGATTCTACAGCTAGGCAATAAAAATCAAATGCACAGATGGGTGACACCTAGCTTGAAAAAGTACGTGTGAAAGGCTTTTGGTAATCTTAGTAAACCACAAGCCGAATATGAATCAACACTGTGAGGCGGTAGCAAAAAAGAGTCGGTGAGGTTCTAGTTGTATCAATAGGAATATAGCATCTAGATTGAGGGTAGTAATAGTCTCATTTTTTTCTGCTTTGGTTAGATATCTAACTACACAGATATCTATAAGTACAATGTAAATTTAGTTTATAAAGCCTCAGAAGATATTATTTCAAATGATTGAAGAAAACTTGAAAGAAACCTGAAGAAGGGATACTCCTCCTGAAACAAGGACCATAAACACCCAGGAATCCTTGTAGTATTCACAAGACTTTTTATCTCATCTTGAACTCACATGGGACTATTTTGGATATGTTAAAGTTTGTCCACACAACGTTTGGAAGATCTGACTAATTATTTGGAAAACATGAATATTATGTTTGTTGCACCATTGTAAATAGTCCCATCGCATTTGTTCTTTATGCCTGTGTACTATACAAAATAATTGAGTATTCTCATGATTAATTGAATTGATACTTTTGCTGAAGTTTATAGCAACAGGACATTTGTGTATTTACATTGGTTAGATCTCACCAGTTCTGGGCATCACAGTTAAAAAATATTGAGAAGTCGTGAGGTGTCCACAGAAGGGCAATTAAAATGACAAATGAAAGCCAAACTCTATAGGGAGGGGCTTAGGGAGCTGAGTATGATTACCTTGAAGAAAAGAAAATGGAGAGGTGACATGATAACCATGTTTAGATATGGCCCATTGAGGAGGAGCAAGCTTGTTTTCTTGTACTTTAGAGACTAGGATACAGAGCAAAGGATTCAAATGGCAGGAAAATAGATTCCACCTAAACGTTAGGAAAAACTTCTTGACAGTAAGATCTGTTTAGCAGTGGAATAGTCAAGTCAATTTTATAGATTAGCCCTTAGACCATATCACAATACCAAACCAAACATCAACAAGGCTTGATAAGATTTGATTACACTCTATGTAGTAAGTTAAAATAAGACACTTATCACAATACAGTAGATAAATATGATAAAACTGAATATATACATCATATTTCCTTATCACCCCTACAAGCAGTGGAATTTGTTGTCTCTTCACTGGAGGTTTTTAAGCAGAGTCTAGATGGCTATCTGTTGGGAGCACTTTGATTGTATTTTTCTGTATGGCAGTGTTGTGACTCAGCTTGACTTTGAGTCTGAAGCTGAGTTCTGTGGGTCTTCTGATGATGAGGAGGACGATGGGTTATAGATTTCTGTACATGCTTCAGACAGCACTGACGGTGGGGCTGCTGAAGGAGAAACCACGAGTCAGTTCCCAGGGGAAAGGAATGTTAGTGATACTGATAACAAGAGTGAAATCCCACACGGCCAGGTGGAGACATCTTTGTCTTCCCACAGTGATCCGGTCCAGCTGGACAAAGACAAGGGGTTACATAGCCATGAAGATAATGAATTAATGAGCAGGCAAGATAGTCTGCAATTAAGGCTCCGGAGAAGCACTCGCTTGGCTAGCAAGCGAGAAGCCAAGGGGGCCAAAGGTCAATGCAATGCGTTCATGTCTGCAAAGGGTATTTATCCTTGTAGCTGACAAGCAAGGGCTATCAGTCCAACATAGCTCTTTCCATGCAAACTTCTGTGGATTAACTTTGGCTTTTAGCAGCATGCTTCTGGCTTCCTGAGTCTGGGTTTTGGGCCTTGTTTTCAACTGTTTTCCATGGACTCTTGTTTGACCATTGCTAAAGGATTATGCTTCATGTTTTTGCCTTTGGATCTTGGGAACTTTGTCTTTGCATTTAAGCCTTTGTATTGCCTATGGAACTTTTGCATTTCTTTTACTGTGTTTTGATTTTGCCTTTTTCTCAATAAACTACAAAACCTACAGCTTTGTTGTGGTGGTGTCTGGAGCAAGGTGAACGCTACCCTGAGTTGCAACAGGCAACCTAGAACAGATTTTCCCATAAACTGCAGAGAAAGATGTGAGATTTGCTATATTAACTTCACTGGTACAGAGGTTGTATGTCACACTCAAGGCATCTGGAAGATGAGTATGGTTTTTTATATAGTGTAGAGTGGTCCTTTAATTGTCACTTCAATTGATTCTTCGAGTTGGTGTTTTATAGAATAGAGATCTTATAGTAAGATCCATTGAAGCTCACTGATGTTTTCAGTTCCTTCACTGTCACGTTTAACAGATTAACACCAGTTAAATAAGGGAAGGCAGGCTCTGGAACTCCCTTGTAATCAGTGCTCGGCTGGTGCCCTTCCTGTGTCCTTCCCTAAGCAGGCATAGATCTTTTCATTTAGTGGGTTGCCGGCAAAGAGCTGGCTACTGAGCAATGGTAATTTAAATAGAGATGTATTTTGAAATTGCTTTTTAAATTTAATAGCAATTTCGTACCATAATCTGTTAAATAGTTTTAAAGAGAATAACATCTACTCTTTTCCCCCCCTTGTGCCGGTTTTAGCTTTACCCATGTTCAATTTGTCATAAGTCATTTTGAGTCCCAACTCTGAGAAGAAAATGGGATGAAAGTCAAATAAATGAATAGAAGGTTGCTGCATTAAGCATTCTACCTATTGGAAGTTTTGAACTATCACTATTGATAAACTCCTTGTGCTGGTTAATGGTTCTATTTCAAGAAGGAAGTTATTGCAAGTCACTTGGGGTTGGAACTGAACCTATCCAATAAACTGGGCCTTACCTGGCAAGGTGTTTGATGGATCAGTCCATGGATAGACCAGGCAAGCACCCCGCTCAGCGTCTGTGAAGGAAGAATTGAGTCCTGACTGCCCAGCAGTACTAAACATGGTTTGGTGTCACTAGGTAGCCACAGTTATTGTCACCTTCCATCTTCCATGTCACAGAAGTCTCCAGCCATGACATAGGTCCTACGTGTCAGCCATCGCCTGCAGTGACATCAGGTGGTGGGTGGAGAAATTATCCCTTCTCCGATATCCCCATTGATGTTTGACATGCAGGACCAGTGTCATGTCTGGAGACTGCTGTAACATGGAGGATGGATAACAGTCCCCCCATGTCCTTGTGTTGCCAAGCCATTATACAACCCCTCCCCCCTTCCCGTAAAATTCATAGTTTGCCAAGTGCTCTAGAATAAATATATGATTTCCCCCTTTTTAACATTTTCTGGACTTTTGTAGTGTTTGACGCATTGGGAGACTAAGAGCGGACCAGTGGCGGCTTCAGCGCCCTCCCCCCTCCACCACCTTCTCCAAAGACTATTGTTCCTAATCTTTTAATACATTGTATTTATTTTTCATGACTCTTTGGG
Source organism: Anolis sagrei (assembly GCF_037176765.1). Taxonomy (NCBI): domain Eukaryota; kingdom Metazoa; phylum Chordata; class Lepidosauria; order Squamata; family Anolidae; genus Anolis; species Anolis sagrei. The sequence goes on from NC_090024.1 coordinate 113,676,078, forward strand.
TAATTTGTATTTTTCTATGTACTGTATCAATCTCTTGTATATAAGATGTACAAACTGCTTTATAAAATGTATCAAGTCATAGCCCAAAGATGGTCAACTTTCCATGACCTGGCAAAGATAATCCCCTGAAAATAAGATGGCTGGATGAATCCATCTGGCTGTTTCCCAAGCCAGACCCATTGTTTATGAGGAGATAGGTGACTTCCCATTCCAGCCCAGATTAGCCCACGACTGTTTGTATAGTTATATAGTTCACCTGAGGCTCAGAGGTGGCTGCCCGCAGAAACAGAGACTTAAGAACAGGTATATTTATTAACTCTTTTATTCAATAACTAAGCCGTTCATTACTCAAGATCAGCGCCTTTGTCTCTTGAGTCTTGCATCTTTAATTTCTAAGATCCACATCTTTGTTTGACTTGGAACGGGACATTTGATCTCATCAAAAGCTCATCAACATATCATTATCATTTGTTTTCCCCAGACTGTGCCCTCCCACAGGTCATCTCTGCAATTGATTAATCCTTTATTCTGACCAATCCCTAGTTGCCATTCTTCAGTTCAGCCAATCCCAACACAGATTCTAGCCTGCTTTTTTTCCAGCCAATCGAGAGAGGGAGCGAGAAGTCCGAATAGCTGTCAGAACTGGATAAGATGTCTTGTATTTCTCAGTATGTTTATTTATGCTTGTATATTTTGAAACAAACTACTACATTTGCATTCTTTTTGGCCAAATTGTAATAAACCTCTGTAGCTTGTCTTCAACCTGGTGAGTTGGTTTTTCTGTCCTGGCCTATCTGGTTTAGCATATGCTCGACAGGCACAGATTCTCTTATATGTGATCCAACTAAACCACAAATATTGCTCATTCATGATCCAGAAGATACACTAGTATTCCAGAGATGCCTAGTGTTGTATCAGAATTTGAGTTATTCTCAAGCTTCCTCCACTATTACATACAGTTTCTTAGAAAACAGCTATTTAATTATGCATAAAATCCTGATCACAAGTTGTACACTATATTTATTCCTTGGGATAGGCTTGCTATGGATGAAGCATACTTCAAACATGTTGGGGAAATATTTGTATTGCCTCCTTGAATTGGTGCAGGTAGTGATTTTTTATGGGGATGTTTAATTTTTTATTTAATGAGATGGAGCAGTCAATTAGTATTAGTATCAAAAATGAATAAAATAAAATAATTGTTTTAAGAAGAACTTGTACAAAATGTAAAAACTCAATCAATCAGCTGGGATTCTCCATTTGGTAAAGAATAAAAGTCCACAGAATCTGAATTGCAAACGAGTATGCCAATTAGGTAAATCACTTTTTGTTTTTTTGCTGTGACATTACCATTTATGTGGATGACTAGTGTGTATATATTTTCATAGAAACATTATCGCTCTTGGGGAAAATTTTTGGTAACATTACCATAGAAACTGTCAGCCCTCACTGATAGGAAATATTTAATGAAGAAAGATTGCATAATATAGTGGTCCTTCGGGAGGCTGACAATTCTTTAGCAGAATTGTGCCCAACATTGATTAATTTGGAGAATAATACTCTCTCTCGCTTTCTCTTTCACACACATACCTAGCAACAGTGATGTCTTTCCTAAAGGATTGCAGGCATACATGGTTATAGAATTGCTATGGCCTCTTTCTTCCCAGCCAAATGGAATGAGGTATTCATTGTATTTCATTTGCTTGTAGTCTCAACTTCTTTCTCTGCTGTCCTCATGCCACACACATTGCATTGTGAAATAACATTTTTAAAATGTTTTGTTCCTGGTTTGAAAGTGCTATTTTCTGTTTAAGTGTGCAGTATTTTCTTTTAAAGTAATTGTTATATTCCAGAAACTTCATTTTTTTGGATGCCACAAACAATGTTGGATTGGTTGACTATGAGATATTTATTGAAAAACTATAGCAAAATGTGCTGCAGGATGTCCTGCAAAAGCAAAGTGTTTTCAGTTTAATAAACTTTTTCCATGTTTTTTATGATAGAACCAATTAGGAAATGGCATTTATAACCCAAGAACAAAAGTGTTATTGACAAGGCATTAATAAATAATGGGAAGCTTTCAATCTCCTAATTACATTTCCCCTTTCATGCAGATGAAACATAAGAATTTGTCTATCTGAACCTGTGCTGGTACGGCTGTACCAGGAGCTCCAACTTTATTTGCTTTGTATTAAATGTTTGTTTGGAGTCCTAGGTTTCAGGGACTCTGCAGATAGGTGGCTTCCTTTGGTTGCAGTCGTAGGGCAAGTCACCTGCCTATCATTGTTAAGTTTTGGTCCCGCCCCTTGCTCAGGGCAATTGGGAAGGGAAGGGGGCCATTTTTAGTTAGTCTCAGCAAGGAAAGCTAATGTACAGAACGTGTGCAAGCTTCCCCTGTACAAAAGCTTCAATCCTGAAGACTTTCTGGGGGGAAACAGTCTTAAGAGCATCCAAGACTTTCCAGGGGAAAACAGTCTTAAGAGTCTCCAAATATTTCCAGGAAAACAGCCCTAAAGACCAAAGAACTCCAGCTGGAGAATATCTAAGCCTTTACTGGTAGGTCCACTTGGTGCTTCGAGATGCAGTTCGACCCGGTAGCGGAGCCCACATCAGTAAGGGTTAGATTACAGTCGGCCTGGGAGAAGTTAAAAAGGGGATTTTCCATTTAAAGTAAAGAAGAAGTTATTGAAGACAGTTGCCTGTCCTTCGTGGGCAAGATTAGGAAGTCACCAGTTGCATAAAGCTTGGAAGCATTTGTTTAGCTTTATTGAAGACAAGAGAAGTTTCTGTTTGATTGTTCATTAATAAAGAACTTTGTTATACTTCACAAGCCTTCTAAAGATCATTTGTGAGGGAAAACTTCTCTTTGGGCCCCCTGGCTTCCCGCTGGGCCAAGGTTGCACATCCTGTCCTAAAGGAAATTCTTTACAGGCCCAGCGCATGACAGAACAGAACCATTTGAAGGAAGGAAATGGGAATTAGGTTCTGACCCCAAACTGCAGCACCTCTCTGCCATTTTTGGATCTCCATGGTTAGTGGAGCCATATATGTTTAAAATGGGGTTTAACTACAATGTAGGCACAAGAAGTGTGACATTGAAGCATGCAGACAAGGGAACTGTCACCATTTACACAAGCAATATGGCATTAGCTTCACAACTCTTCACAAGTTTAACTTCACAACTCTGTGTGTTTTTATGAGTTCCCTGCAAATAACTTGCTCCTATTTTTATCTCAGTAGAGTCTTTTAATCGTTTTATCCTGTACATGTGGCCCGCCCATTGTTATTGTGATTGTGCTTATTGGAATGTTATTTTATGACTGTGTTTATAATTTTTTGTCCCTTTATGTAATTTTGATGATGTTGTTTGTTGTTTATGTTCTGGTTTTATTTTGCTGTAATATGTTGTCCGGGCTTGGCCCCATGTAAGCCACTCCGAGTCCCCACTGGGGAGATGGTGGTGGGGTATAAATAAAGATGATGATGATGATGATGATTATTATTATTAGATAGTGCCATACAAGCAGTACTGTAAAAACATGCAAATAGTAGAATTTGCATACTTGCAACGTACTGCCTGCATTGCACTTTCTAATGTCACTTGTGTTTGTGTGTTTCATTACTATGATCTTGCCCGTATCCATCAAGTGTTTTTCTGCATGCATCTCTTTCTAATCTTACTTACTTACTTAGGCGTTCCCTCATTGTCCAAGTAAGATGGTCCTCCAGGATGAGTGTACTAGTGGGTCTGTAGGTGACTGTGGAGCCCTATTCTTGATCTGCATCTGCGATAATGGCCACAGGTGCATTTGGGGCAATGAATAATTGTAAGGGGCCAGGGAAAACATAAAAGAAAGAAGAGAAGATTTAGAAGAATTAATTTCCAGGGGGTAGGTCAAATAAGTTTGGGAACCACTGATGTAGACCATTGCCTGCTATTGCCAAAAGACACTGATCCTGTATTTATTTACAGTATTTATATTCCACCCTTCTCACCCCGCAGGGGACTCAGGGCGGATTACAATGTACATATACATGGCAAACATTCAATGCCATAGACACACAATATATATAGACAGACACACATAGACTATTTAACATTCCAGCTTTTGCATGAGGGTATTCTGGCCACCAGGGGAGCTGTCCCTTCACCAACCATTTGTGACACTGATGAAGTACTTCCTCATTCTTTGCATACTTGCTGGAGATTTGTATGGCCTCGTAAATTAGTGAAATTTGCCTCCCTGCATAAGCGATACTTAAATTTCCTACTTGACAGATGCAACTGTCTTTCGGGCTGCAAAGGTCGAGAGCAAGCTACACAAAATTGGTCGGAAGCTCACTCCGACCTGGGCTTGCTTCAAACTCATGACTTTTCGGTCAGTAGTGATCTTAATGCAGCTGCGCCACAGTCCTGGTGCAAATTGGGGCCACAGATTTTGTACACAAAGCTGAAAATGATGCTTCCAGAGGCTTGAAAGCAAGTTTGTATTTGATTGATTTAACAGGACTGTGAGCCATCAATATAGGCAATGTCTTGGAAGAGGATGTGGCTACAAGTAGGTTTGACCCCACAGGTCTGCACTGTCTTCAATAACAGTGCTGAACACAATGTATTGTAGAAGGCTTTCATGGCTGGAATCACTAGGTTCTTGTGGGTTTTTTCGGGCTATATGGCCATGTTCTAGAGGCAGAACATGGCCATATAGACCGAAAAAACTCACAAGAACCTAGTGCTGAACACAGTTATTCTCCAGACTTGGCGGATGGCCTGGGTTGGGAAAAACCTCAGAAACCACTAGGGGAGATTTGGATGCAATTGATTAGGAGAACGATTTGCTACAGTTGTACAGGCTGTTCTTAAATCGGCATAGAGGAGGGGTGATTTCAGTGAAGAATGAGTTCTTCTAGGAACAGAACAACAGGAAAGAAGACAAACAGAGCCTGGCTTCAGAAAGTTAACAGTAGTACCTCGTGGTAAGGGTATACTTGCATTGGATTGGAGATTGTGATCAAAGCTTGGAAGCTAGCCACAGGCTGTAAGAAAAAGAATGTTTTCCTACTCTGTGAGAGATCAACTCCCTTAAAATCCCTGCTAATGAGAGAAAGGACTTGGATCATACAGAGTACCAGGACATCTGGGTTGTTGTCGGTTTTTTTGGGCTATATGGCCATGATCTAGAGGCATTCTCTCCTGACATTTCACCTGCATCTATGGCAAGCATCCTCAGAGGTAGTGAGGTCTGTTGGAACTAGGAAAAGGGGTTTATATATCTGTGGAATGACCAGGGTGAGACAAAGGACTCTTGTCTGCTGGAGCTAGGTGTGAGTGTTTCAACTGACCACCTTGATTAACATATAATGACTTGACAGTGCCTAGAGCAAACTTTTGTTGAGAGGTGATTAGATGTCCTTGTTTGTTTCCTCTCTGTTGTGCTGTTGTAATTTTCGCCAGATTTTGTTCATTTTCATGGTTGCCTCCTTTCTGTTGAAATTGTCCACATGCTTGTGTGTCCACATACCAGGAGATCATTAAGATATACATATAGGAAGAAACTGGTGGGGTCACGATTTAATCATGCTACTAGATTGACTCTAGAAAGAGGAAACTTTACTTGTTCCTATGTCCTGTGAATATAAACATATAGTCAACGGTAAAGCTTTCCCCTGACATTAAATCAAGTCGTGTCCAACTTTGGGGGGGGGGGGGGTTGTGTGCTCATCTCCATTTCTAAGCCAAAGAGCCAGCATAGTCCATAGACACCTCCAAGGCCATGTGGCTTGCATGACTGCATGGAGCACTGTTACCTTCCTGCAGATCAGATGTAAGGATTTATGAGAAATTTCACTTGGAATATGTCTGATTTTAGTCTTTCTTTGGTAGTAATTTTCATTTATCTTGTCATATTTTCAGACTATATGTGACGAAATATCTTTTCCAGCCAGATGTCAAACCCTTACATGATTCCAGAACTCCCTGTGGTGCTGAACTCACAACCCCTGGCACACAATTTATTAGATTTGTATAGGGCTGAGCTGCAAAATATAACCCAAATGCGGGATATATTTTGTAAGACTAACCAACACTTTCTACAATGATCTGGATAGCCTGGCTTTTTCTTCTTTTTGTGCTCTATTCTGTTCCCCTTTGCTTCAAGATAATTGTTTGGCAAGCACAGAATAAAATGGATCCTGAATCTTATTGTGCTGCATTGTATACATCTTAATATAGTGCCAAGGCACAAAATGCTAATGGAACAATTTGGAGCTAGGGTACGTCTCAGAAATATAATACCTTCTAATTGAATAACTGATAATGAACAGTCATTATATAACTCGCAAATATTCCATGTCCTATAAGTGACTTGGATGATTATTTGAGGTGGGAAATTCAGCTCTAGTGAAAGAGCTGCTAGCTAACAAGTAACAATTTTCTACCCAATGCTATGACTTCTAAACCTCCGAGGGCTTGTATAAATAGATCCAAACAATCAGTCATTGCACAGTACACTTCATTACAATTGCTCATTTTGTACTCATTGTAACAAAACTATGTCTGTTTACTTAGGTTATGGAGGGTGCTTGGTGATTTCCTTGATTTCATCGGAGGCACACTGGATATTATTCACAGTGGATGAATAATAGTGGGGCAGAGAGGGGGTAGCAAGCTTTCAGGTGGGGGGGGGGACAGACTTAACTATCATATATGCAAGAAGAACGGTATGTACCAGTCTTCCTTCATATACTCAACTATGAATTGGGGATTCATAGGGGATCACAACCAGATACAGTGAAGACATCTGCCCTTGCGCTATGCTACTCTGCTGCTGAGTACGCATGCCCAGTGTGGAACATATCTCACCACACTAAAACAGTGGATGTGGCTCTTAATGAGACATGCCGCATTATCACGAGGTGTCTGTGTCCTACACCACTGGAGAAATTACATTGTCTAGTCGGTATTGCACCACCTGACATCCGCCAGGAAGTAGCAGACAATAGTGAAGGGACCAAGGCAGTGACATCTCCAGCTCATCCCTTGTTTGGGTATCAGCCAGCACATCAACGATTTAAATCAAAAAATAGTTTTCTAAGATCTACAGAGACACTCGCTGGAACACCCCACCAAGCGAGAGTCCAAAAGTGGCAGGCTCAAACCCAGAACTTCAATCAATGGCTGATACCAAATGAGAGACTCCCCCCTGGGCACACAGAAAACTGGGCGACGTGGAAGGCGCTGAACAGACTGCGCTCTGGCACCACGAGATGCAGAGCCAACCTTAAGAAATGGGGCTACAAAGTGGAATCCACGACATGTGAGTGTGGAGAAGAGCAAACCACTGACCACCTGCTGCAATGCAACCTGAGCCCTTCTACATGCACAATGGAGGACCTTCTTGCGGCAATACCAGAGGCACTGCAAGTGGCCAGATACTGGTCAAAGGACATTTAATCAACTACCAAGTTTGCAAACTTTGTGTTTTGTCTGTTTGTTTGTTTGTTTTGTTTTGTTAAAAATGTAATACAACTGTCTGGCTCCTCCTGACACGATAAATAAATAAAATAAACTCTGAATTTATTCTTAGCAGTTTGCTTATAACTTGTTAGAGACATTCTTGGGTAGAAAAATTTGGTACTGAGGTATATGAAAGGAGTACAGCTTAATTGAAGGACTTCATCACATGGAATAATTTAAATGTTTGGGATCATTGCTTTTCCTTTAAGATTCGCAATAGCCCATTAGCTCATTTGGAAATTAAATGGATGATTTTCCTACTCACATCTCACCTTCTCCTTTTTTTCTGCTTTCTTTAGGACTTATTAATTTGGTTTGCCAGCACTCAGAGATTTGTTTTCTCCTATGGTCCCTGTGCCGTCACACCCAGACACTATAAAGTTAAAACTAAGATGTGCTTCTCTCTTTATCCGGATGAACTGCGAGTGCCTTACTTGTTGTTGTTGTTCATTCGTTCAGTCGTCTCCGGCTCCTCGTGACCTCATGGACCAGCCCACGCCAGAGCTCCCTGTTGGCCTTCACCACCCCCAGCTCCTTCAAGGTCAGTCCAGTCACTTCAAGGATGCCATGCATCCATCTTGCCCTTGGTCGGCCCCTCTTCCTTTTGCCTTCCACTTTCCCCAGCATAATTGTCTTCTCTAGGCTTTGCTGTCTCCTCATGATGTGGCCAAAGTACTTCACCTTTGTCTCTAGTATCCTTCCCTCCAATGAGCAGTCGGGCTTTATTTCCTGGAGGATGAACTGGTTGGATCTTCTCACAGTCCAAGGCACTCCCAGAACTTTCCTCCAACACCACAGTTCAAAAGCATCGATCTTCCTTCACTCAGCCTTCCCTAAGGTCCAGCTCTCACATCCGTAGGTTACTACAGGGAATACCATGGCTTTGACTATACGGATCTTTGTTGCCAGTGTGTTGTCTCTACTCTTTACTATTTTATCGAGATTGGATATTGCTCTCCTCCCAAGAAGTAAGTGTGTGCCTTACTTAGAAGCTCAGAATTCCCAGCAACTGAGGCCAGTCCAGATTTGAACATCAAACAGAACATGTATTTCTCAAAGTCCTTGACAGATTTGGCACAGCTTGATGAAGTTACAAACACAGTCAACTGTGAAACCATATAGATGTTCTTTCCTTCCCTTTTTCTTCAGCTGCTGAATTAACATTCCCCAACAGCAGAAAAATCCTGGGATCTTTTACCCTAACCCTGAGCTGCTATCTTTTAGAAAGAGCAGGTCTTCCCCTATCCAAGTTCAAGGTTAGTTTGGGGATGAAGTAATGGAGCCTCTCTAAATGGCAGAGAAATCCTGAGGTATCCTCTGCCCCAGCACCGAGCTACTATCTTTAGAAAGAGCAGGTCTTCCCCTATCTGAGTTCAGCACCAGTTTCAAAGGCAAGAGGGTAACCGTACTCACGATGGCCTGTCCGAGCTGCCTAGCTTGGCCACCAGCACAGCTGAGGCTTTTTCTATACTGAAGAAGACAGGAGAGCTTCTCCAAAATGGAGATCTCATCCCCAGGAAAAAGGGCAGTCTCTGGACCAAAGAGATACCTTTTTAAGCCAATAGCTGCAAAAGGCTTGCAGGCTGGCTTCCAGCCCCTGTTAATAGTTAACTTTCAGGGTGCTACTGAGACTGTAGCAACCCCGGGGGAAATGCAAAGGGGTGCTATTTCAAGCAACTAAGGGGCAATGCAAACCAAGCTCTTGGAAGATGGAACAGTCCCTCCAGGATTTTGATAACTTGTCTTTTTTTAAAAAAAACAAAAACAAAACATCACCCCAAATTGTAGGAAGTGGTTTTAAAATAACCCAGATCTTTCCCCAAGCCTCAGCATTGGGAAAGAAAAGCTTTGCTTGAGAGATTGTGTTAACTGGGACGGAAAAGAAAGCTCCCCCCCCCCCCCCCGCTTTGGTTAAGATGTGTCAGATCAAAAACTAGCCAGGATTTGTTTTAGCATGTGTCGTAGACAGTTCCAAAAGTTTCCTTTCCGCTTTTCCTGCTACTAAAAATACACACAAATAATCTATATCTATATACTAGGCCTGGGCGGTTTCGTTCGTTAATTTTGTAATTCGTTAAATATTCGTTAATTTTAGCAATTACAAAACGATTACAAAACTTTTTTTAAAACCCGGAAGTGTTTTTAAATATCGAAACGGCAGGCGCCAAAAAAATTTGTATTTCCGTCCATTTCGGAAATACGTAAGATGGCCGCCTGCCGATGCTTGCTGGGAGCTCTCCTCTCTCGGCGCCGGCTGAGCAAGCGAGCGAGAGGGCGAGCGAGAGGGGCGAGCGAGCGGCGAACACGCTGGATGGATGGACTGAGGGTGAGCTTTTACTTTTCCTTGGAAGGGAGTTTGTCCTGGGATCAGAAGCCGTTCAGTCCCATGTCAGGGGAGGTGGAGAGGGGGCTGGAGGAGGATTTGGGATGCTTTCCGTCTCTAAGCATAGAGGGGCGAGCGAGCGGCGAGCGAGAGGGGCGAGCGAGGGCGAGCGAGAGGGGCAAGCGAGCGGCGAGCGAGAGGGGCGATTAACCAGAGATATTTTCATTGCATTAGTCTATCTTTGGTGGTAGAGAAGGAGTCCTTTTGGTGTTGTTCATCTCTCATCTCCTCCCCCCCCCCAATACACAGAAAGAGCTTTAAAGCACATACCTACGGCAGGCAGGGGTGTTTGAATGACTTCTTTCCTCCCCCTCTTCCAAGCCGGGGAAGAGTGGGAGAAAAGCACGCTGGATGGATGGACTGAGGGTGAGCTTTTACTTTTCCTTGGAAGGGAGTTTGTCCTGGGATCAGAAGCCATTCAGTCCCAAGTCAGGGGAGGTGGAGAGGGGGCTGGAGGAGGATTTGGGACGCTTTCCGTCTCTCCTAAGCATAGAGGGGCGAGCGAGCGGCGAGCGAGAGGGGCGAGCGAGCGGCGAGCGAGAGGGCCCGCCAGAGTGAGTGCCTGCCTTCCCTCCTTAATAATAATTTTAATTTCTCCTCCCTATTCTACTAAATTAATAATTAAATTAAAAATATTTTAAAAATATTGAAAAAAAAGGGCGCCATCTTTACAAAATGTTTTGTAAATATTTACGAAATTTCGTAAATACCGAACTTTTTTTAGGGGAAAATTTTGTAATTATTTTAAATATCGAAACAAAAAAAAACCCCAATTACAAATCGATTTTAGAAACAAATTTTTGCGTTGTTACCCAGGCCTACTATATACTAGGCTTGGGCGGTTTCGTTCGTTAATTTTGTAATTCGTTATTAATTCGTAATTAAATTAGCTTACGATCCAATATTGAGCCATGCAGGAATAGTGTGAGGAGTAAATTAGATTCAAAACAATTTTTTCAATTTATTTTGTAATTATTTTGTAATTATTTTGTAATTATTTTCGCATGTCTGGTGCAAGTTTTATAGTTGTTGTTTGTTTTATCACACCAACAGTCGACAACAGAGGGAGAGGGAAGCTTCAGAACTTCCTCCTGTCTCATTTGGAGGTTTTTTAAGCATATTGCGCAATCGCGTCCGCCATTAATGAATCGATTCGTAATTATACGAAATTTTGTATATTTCGAAATTTTCAAAAGGAAAATTTCGGAATTATTTAAAAAAACGAAACGCATGGGCCCCCTAAAAACAAAACGAGTTTAGAACCAAATTTTTCCGTGGTTACTCAAGCCTACTATATACATAAAAATGTAATGTTCGCTTGTGGGATTAATATGTCAAACACCACTGGACGAATTGACACCAAATTTGGACAGCACACACCTAACAACCCAATGTATGTCCTTCACTCAAAAAATGGATTTTGTCATTTGGGAGTTGTAGTTGCTGGGATTTATAGTTCATCTACAATCAAAGAGGATCTACCCTAGCAAACCTTTTGTATCATTATCCCAATACCCCCATGCATATGGGACATATTGAGAATGGTGATCAGATCATGATATGAATAAACATAATCATTTAAATAATGTACCAGTAAGGCCTTCTTGTGGACCACCCTCAAGCCCCCCCCCCCCCCGAAATTCTCAGGGTGGACCGTGAGAAGGCCTTACTGGTACACTGATATACCTTTGTGTGGAGGATGAAGGAAATGAGGAACAAATTATGGTTATCTCCATCATCTCATGGAGTCTCCGGCTTGCTGGTTGCTAGACCTTTTGGCTTTATCCAGCAAGGCAGCCTTGTGTTTTATGTTCTTATTGACATGACCATTTGAACTGTACTTTCTTAGTGAAAGAAAATCTATTATAGCAATCCCCTGCCTTTTCAGCACTGTGGCTTTTTGAAAGAGATAGAAAGGGAAGTACATGCTGTTTACCAAGTATAAGCAATACAAAATATGCTAGGAAAAACAAAACCAATATAATAGGCATCAGTTTGGACAATCGAGAATAGTAAACACTCTTGTAAATCACTTGGCAACAATAAAGATCCTAGAGCTATAAGTCAAATATTCTGTGGGGAAAATTACAGTACTAGAGATAGAGAAGTAGTGGAAAGGTTTTGATTATGTTGGCACCAGGGTACTGTAAACGCAGCTGCCTAGAAGAATAGCTGTAGACCCTGGAGGTTTGTTGTTTTGATACTTGTCTGATGGTGAAAATTGCCTTCAGTTGCTTAAATTTTCATTTGAATTATCTAAGCAGATTGGCAAGAACTCATCCCAATTATGATTGATGCCAGTTTAGTCTTTCTGTTGGTAGCTTTACCTGGGATTTGGCACAGATTTTAACACAAGGGAACTGCCCTTTGTTTGTCTTCCTTTATTCTTTCTTCAGTTTGCAGAATGCAATGAACTGTAGAGCACTGGGAAAAAGCAACATAGGCATGCAAATAGCCTTGTTTAATTTCTAATTGCTAGTAGAAATTACTCCCAGGAAATGAAGTTTTTTGCAGGAAGGAGAATAGCCTGGAAGAGGTTGATGTGGGGGTACTTTGTGCACATTTCTTTTAAATATCTCTTGTGCTCTGTCTTCAGCTGGGCAAGTAAAAAGATCAGTTGGCAACGTGACAGTGTAGACCAGATATTCTCAAACTTTTTAAACAGCGGGCCAGGTCACAGTCCCCCAACCGGTTGGGGGGCTGGATTATAATTTGGAAAAAAAAGAATGAATTCCTATGCATGCTGCACACATCTTATTTGTAGTGCAAAAAAACACTTAAAAACAGCACAATAATTAAAATGAAGAACAATTTTAACAAATATAAATGTATGAGTATTTCAGTGGGAAGTGTGGGCCTCTTTTTGGCTGATGGGATAGTGTGTTGGTACGGCTGTACCAGGAGCTCCAATTTTATTTGCTTTGTATGAAATGTTTGCTTGCAGTCCAAGGTTTCAGAGATTCTGCAGATAGGTGGCTTCCTTTGGTTGCAGTCGTAGGGCAAGTCACCTGTCCATCATTGTTAAATTTTGGTTCTGCCCCTTGTTCAGGGCAATTGGGAAGGGAAGGGAGCCGATTTTAATAGTCTCAGTAAGGAAAGCTAATCTAGAAGACGTGTACAAGCTTCTCCTGTACAAAAGCTTCAACCCTTAAGACTTTCCAGGGGAGAACAGTCTTAAGAGCACCCAAAGATCTCCAAAGATTTCCAGGGAAACAGCCCTAAAGCTTTGAGGAATTTTGGAGGGTAAACAGTTTGGAAGACCAAATAACTCCAGCTGGAGAATCTACTGGCCTTACTGGTAGGTCCACTCGGTGCTCGAGATGCAGTTCGACCTGGTAGCGGAGCCCACATCAGTAAGGATTAGATTACAGTCAGCCTGGGAGAAGTTAAAAAAGAATTTTCCTTAAAATAAAGAAACAGTTATTGAAGACAATTGCCTGTTCTTCGTGGACAAGATTAGGAAGCCACCAGTTGCATAAAAGCCTGGAAGCATTTGTTTAACTTTACTGAAGACAAGAGAAGTTTCTGTTTGATTGTTCATTAATAAAGGACTTTGTTATACTTCACAAGCCATCTAAAGACCATTTGTGGTGGAAAATCTTTGAGAACTTCTCTTTGGGGCCCCCTGGCTTCCCGCTGGGCTCAAGTTGCACATCCTATTTTATAGGCAATTCTTTACAGGCCCAGCGTGCGACAGAGCAGAGAGGATTGTTGTTGTTGTTGTTGTTGTTGTTGTTGTTGTTGTTGTTGTTGTGTGCTTTCAAGTCATTTCAGACTTAGGTTGACCCTGAGCGAAGGCCGGGTAAATGACCTTGGAGGGTCGTATCTGGCCCCTGGGCCTTAGTTTGAAGACCCCTGGTGTAGACTTTCTATGAAGATTTGAAATGTTGATTTTTTTTAAAAGCCTCTGCATAGTGATTTGTACTCGAAGGCGAGTGAAGTAGTGGAATGGACACTGTAACAAGATTCAAATTTGTCAGACCATGACTCAAATGCTTTGCAACACTAAGCATGTTTATTCAGAAGTAGGAGTGGGCATGATTCTGTTTTGTGATACGGGATTTGGAGAAATTCAGCAATCCGAGAGCCAGGCTACCAAAAATTGGTCAGGCTGGGAGCAGCCAAAGGCTCAGCTGGAACGGACCACGTGGCGCTGGATTTTTCAGTTACATTTGGGAGATTTGGCTGTTCCGTGATTGACAAGAGCAGGCACATGTAGGTTTTCCCCCCATTAGCCTTGCCAGAGCCAATCAGAAGAAGAAAGTAGATCATATGTCTTTTTAAAAAGCTGGCCTATATAGCATCGCCTTTTATAATTCCAATCTTTTTCTTCTGCACCATTTAATTAAATTTTCTTAGTTAACATCTTCCTCATAGTCCTTCTTTTATTTTATCAATTTTGATAGGAAAGAGGGGGTGGGCATGCATTTGAGGGTGGGGGGGGGCTGTGAGTTTAAAAAGGGCATTTATGTGTGTGTTTGTTTAAATAGTTTTTACCTCTTTTTTTGCTTTAACTTGACTGAGTGTGGGATAGGTTTAGGGAAGGGAGGGATAGCCTGACTCCCTTGAGTCTCCATGGGGAAAACATTGCTTCAGTTTCAATCCTTCCCCAGCCCTAACTTCTGGGTTTTGGTTTTTTATAAAGACATTTTATTTGTAGACACTTAAAACATTTCCTAAAAAAATATTTATTTATTTCGGGCACTTCTACCCCACCCTTCTCATCCCCGAAGGGGGGACTCAGGGCAGCTTACAACCGGCACAATTCAATGCCAACAATTCAACAGATAAAATACATAACAGCAATAGCTACAATAGTTAAAAACAATCAATTAATACAATAACAACTAAAAAGCCAATCTAGTGGCCAACATTCACCGAGTTCTAAAATCTGTAAGTCCATTCAGCATTACCATAGTCCTTTCCAAATTCTGGTTGTCATTACCTTATCAGTCTGCCAGATTACCCAAAGGCCTGGTCCCATATCCATGTTTTCAGCTTCCTTCTGAAGGAGAGGAGGGATGTTGATGACCTAATTTCCCCAGGGAGTGAATTCCACAGGTGAGGGGCCACCACTGAGAAGGCCCTGTCTCTCGTCCCCACCAGCCTCACTTGTGATAGAGGCGGGGCCGATAGCAGGGCCTCCCCAGAAGATCTTAAACTCCGAGGTGGGACATAGGAGGAGATACGTTCGGACAGGTACGCTGGGCCAGAGCCGTATAGGATAACCCAAATGTTCTGAAACTTGGAGGGCTTACAGTTGTAAATGTGACCTCCAAGTGTGGCCATTTTCATCTTGATAACCATAACATGACAGAAAGAGGAACATTACAAGTTACGCCATTGTCACCAATGAGCCGGATCTTCCTGGAATGTAAATAGAATGTCCGGCTGCTGGAACACAAAACAATATTTTTCCCTCCTGATTTTGGGAATTTCCCAGTAAACTGATTGCCGGGCAGTGAAAAATCAGACCGAAACTGATCTCACACATCTCTGTTTGGAAGTAAATCTTAATAAAATCAATTATCTTTACTTATGTAACAGTTAACACTTTTAGATCTGGATGGCTTAGTTGCCCACCTCTTTTACTATTCATCCAGATCATTCACATTAAGTAAGAAGTTTGCGGTCTGTTCTGGGGATAGAATAATGCATACTACAAAATCATAATAGATACCACTTTAGCTGTCATGACTTCCATCCTATGGAATCTTGAAGAGGGGGACCTAAAATTCTTAGCTAGAGAGTGCCAGATTCCCCTCACTGCAACTAAAGCATTAGTGCTTTCTAGCACAGAATTCCATGTGCCCCACCAAACTACAGATCCCAGGATCTATTTAATGTAGTCCTTACAATCAAATTGTATCAAAATATCATATTTTTCCAATGTGGACACAACTGAGTATGTATTTCCCCAAGACTGCCCTGTGTTGTCACTTAGAAACCAGCCTCATTGCTGGCTCTCAATACATACAAACTGTTCCAGTAATTGTTGAACTTTGATCTGCCATATGTTACTCTGTTGAAAGTACAGATGTTTTCATATGTGTTCCTTTAATAAAAACCACAGACTATCAGGAGTTTATGTCAGTGTTCAAGCTTAAAATGATCCAGTATAAAAATGGATAAGAATTTGTGTTTGATAGCTGTAAAGCTCATTTCAGCCTTATCATAATACTGCAGAAATAGTCTTAGCAAAGCACAGAACTTGAGCTTAGTAGAAATTTGTAATTGCAGTGAACAACACACAGCTCCAAGAGTTCATATGCTGCCACCCAGTTTTCCAGCTTCCCTGCCATTGTAAACTGTTGGTTATTTATTTATTTATTTACTTTATTTATATACCGCTTTTCTCAGCCCTCAGGTGACTCAAAGCAGTGAACAACATGAATACAAAACATCACAAGACAAGTATAGGGCAATTAAAAACAATTGTAACATATATCATTAAACATCAGTATAACAATCATTAGCCTCAACAGTAAAATCAAAATCCAGTCTCATCATCCATTATTCCATATTCCTATGTTCAATTACACTGTTTAATCAAATGCTTGTTTGAACAGCCCGGTCTTCACTTTCCTCCGAAACACCAGCAGGGAGGGGACCGATCTGATATCTGCAGGCAGGGCGTTTCACAGCCGAGGGGCCACCACTGAGAAGGCCCTGTCTCTCGTCCCGCCAAGCACGCCTGTGATGCAGGCGGGACAGAGAGCAGGGCCTCCCCAGATGATCTTAGTGTCCTAGTCGGTTCATAGGAGGAGATACATTCGGATGCGTTATTATTTGGAAATGCCATATTTTCGTTCTAAAACAAGAGTGGGCAGCCATATCACCTTCCTTTAAAACAAGGAGTTAGTTTAACCTTAGTTGCTTAACTGCTTAACTGCAGAGATTAGGGTGATGCCTCCACAGTTTCTGTGTACATCCTCGTGTGTACAAAACAAACCCTTGGATCTACAATGTTCTGTGCTTTTCTCTGTATGTCAAGGACACATGTCATCTATAAGGGCACTTCAACCAAAACATCTTGGCCATGCAGCAAAATACAACAAAGTACACGAATAACATTATTGGGCCAATTCCAAAGCTTGAAATACATTGGCAAGCTTTCAAAGCTTCATTAGCATCTTCATCTTTAATCTTTGATGAAGAAGCCAGTGAAGCTTTGAAGGCTTGCACAGTATATTTTCTGCTTTAGAGTTGACTCAAAAAGATGTCACTGTTTGAGGATAAAAAATCTAATTGACTGATTCCCACCTTCAAATGCAAGAAACACGAATTGAGCTGCTCTGGAGGCCTTCAGCCTAGATGTAATGAGATTCAAATGCTGAGGATGTTTCTGAAGACCAGGCTCCCAAATAATTTATGTCTTTAAAATCATATTCAATGTTCTGTCTGTCAAGAGACTACTCATGATAAAGAGGCCAGCTTTCAATGATCACAGCTGGAGCTTAACCTTCAAGTGTTCTTTCTGACAAGTGGTTCCATAGAGTCTAAGCAACCATGCCAATCTTATTTGCATGGTAGATATGAAGACCGTGTCATCAATGTATCATAAAATAACTGACTCATAAGACATAATGACACCAGAAAATATGCTTCTTGGCAAAATCCAATGACCAAATTAATTGGGAGAGTAAAAACGGGAATTGGTAAACAACCTTTACTTGTCCACACCCAGAGGCGGCCCTAGGTAATTTTCAACGGTAAGCAAACAGTATTTCGTGCCCCCCCCCCCCCAACCAATCACTGATATATATTTTCTGTTTGTCGTGGGAATTCTGTGTGCCATATTTGGTTCAATTCCATCATTGGTGGAGTTCAGAATGCTCTTTGATTGTAGGTGAACTATACATCCCAGTAACTACAACTCGCATATGTCAAGGTCTATTTTCCTCCAAGAGCGCCTCAAGAGTGCCCCTGGCCAAAATCAACTATACTGCAGATGCTTACTTTGTGTAATGGGTTGAGCCGCCCCTGTCCACACCTTGTAGTAAGTTTCAAATAGCAAGCTTTCTTTCCATTCCTACCCTAGGCTTTGTAGGTCTAAATGTTTTATTTAATGGAAAGCAGAAGAATTTCATACTGTCCTTGTGTGCAATCTTATGATAATCACCTGGGTGAAAACATTCCT
Source organism: Anolis sagrei (assembly GCF_037176765.1). Classification (NCBI taxonomy): domain Eukaryota; kingdom Metazoa; phylum Chordata; class Lepidosauria; order Squamata; family Anolidae; genus Anolis; species Anolis sagrei. The sequence goes on from NC_090024.1 coordinate 113,694,117, forward strand.
GGACATGATCAGCTTACAGCTGATAAGATATAATTGAATTGCAGTAGTGTATGAACTATAGCTTCTCATTGATGGATTCTAAAAAAACAATGATAAAGTTGACTGTCAACATGGTGGGGACAGGGACGGGTGGAGGAAGTTGGTTGTAGACTTTCCTTTTTTTAAAGACTTCTTGTTCAACAATGATTTATAAGAATCAGTTCCTTTTTCTAAATTATTTACCAGTGGTTCTCAAAGTGTACTTCGCGGAGTTCTTGGGGCTCAGCGAAGCATACTGAGGGGCTCCACACTTTCCTCCTCCTCCTCCACCACCACCACCACCACCAAACTTTCTTTCCTATTTCCTGCTCCTCCCCCTGCCCCCCTTGGCACCAAAAGCCTTTTTTCCTTGGCCATCTTGCTGTCAGAAGCCATTTTCCCCATCTCCCATGCCACCAAAAGCTTTTTTTCTTGCCTTCCTTGCCTCCCAAAGCCATTGTTCTCACTTCCCTTACCCCAAAAGCCCATTTTCTTCTCCTCCCTCACCCTCAAAAGCCTTTCCCCCTGCCTCCCTTGCTCCCAAACACCTTTTTTTCTCACCTTACTTGCTGCCCAGATCCCTTTTCCCTTGCCTTGCTTTCTTTCAAAAACCACCCCCCCCCCCACTCTCAGGGGTTCCTTTGATTTTGCTTTTCCTGCGTAGCAGAAGAGGGTTGGACTGGGTAGCTCCTGGGGTCTTCCACTGAAATACTGTTAAGTTTATGTTGATCAAAAAGTTTCCCCATGCCCGATTATAATATAATATAATATAATATAATATAATATAATATAATATAATATAATAACATTTATTGGGGCTCCACAAGAAACTTTTGCTTTGAGAACGGCTCTGCAGCTGTAAAGGTTTGAGAACCCCTGCTCTACTTTAACCAACTGGAAGCATCACAAATGGAAGTTATTGGATGGTAACTACTGGCAACAACAGCATCCATTTAAAAAAATGGTATGTTTACCACATTCCATCAGTCCATGTTATTTGGGAGTGATGGAAATTGTAATCTAGAATATCTGGAGCAGGGGTCCTCAAACTACGGCCTTGGGGCCGGATACAGCCCTCCAAGCTCATTTACCCGGCTCAGGATCAACTTGAGTCTGAAACGATTTGAAAGCACACAACTACAACAACAATCCTATCTCATCGGCCAAAAGCAGGCCCAGACTTCCCATTGAAATACTAATAAGTTTATATTTGTTAAAATTTTTATTCATTTTAATTATTGTATTGTTTTAAGTGTTTTTTGCATTACAAATAAGATATGTGCAGTGTGCATAGGAATTCATTCATGTTTTTTTTCAAATTATAATCCGGCCCTCCAACACTTTGAGGAACTGTGACCTGGCCCTCTGTTTAAAAAGTTTGTGGACCCCTGATCTGGAGAATGCTCAGTTGGGCAAAATTACTTTAGCTTTTCTGTAATAATTATTAAATATTATAATGGTATAGCCTTATGTTAAAGAGTCCCCAATGGCACAGTGGGTCAAACCACTGAGAAGCTGAACTTGCTGACTGAAAGATAAGTGTATTGTCAAAGGCTGTCATGGCTGGAGTCACTGGGTTGTTGTAGGTTTTTTGGGCTATCTGGTCATGTTCTAGAGGCATTCTCTCCTGACGTTTCACCTGCATCTATGGCAAGCATCCTCAGAGGTAGTGAGGTCTCTGAGGATGCTTACCATAGATGCAGGCAAAACATCAGGAGAGAATGCCTCTACAAAGATCAGTCATTTGAATCCAAAGAGTGGGTTGAGCTTCCATTGTTAGCCCCAGCATCTGCCAACCTACCAGTTCAAAAACATGCAAATGTGAGTAGATCAATAGGTACTGATCTGGTGGGAAGGCAATAGCACTCCATTCAGTCATGTCGGCCACATGACCTTGTGTTGTGGCTGAGCTATTTTCTGATGATGAGGATGATGGGATTCGGATTCCTGTTGGGATTCAGCTTCCTGGCTCTTTGTCTGTGCCTCAAATCTCTGGGCCTGCTTCTGAGGCTCCCACAGACAGTGCAGTGTCAACACAGCCGTTTCCACCAGAAAGGAATTTTAATGAAGGAGATAGCGAGTAGGTGCCTTCCCACGCTGATACCAAAAAGTGTAGATAGTGACTTGACCCGGCAAGCTCGCCTTGATCTCCGGGTCAGGCAGAGTCCTCATCTTGCCAGCAGACGAGAAGCCAGCTCGGTGAAAGGTCGTCGCAATGCTTTTATGATTACGAGAGCCTACTATTTTCATGTTAGAAAGGTATTTAGGCCTTTTGCAAACTCTGAGAAAGTGTCAGTTCAACATAGCTTACTAACCTAGAAGCTTCATGGAATAACCTTAGCCTGGAAAGCAGCACGCTTGGGATGTATTGCATTGTGATTCATGGGGCAATTGTTTCATTGCTTGTACCTGGGACTCTGGTTTGAACTTTGCCAATAGGATTATGTCTCCTGTTTTAACCTGAAGGTCTTTGGAACTATATTCTGCATTTAACCTTATTCTTTGGAACTTTGCAATGCTTATTCTTTATTTTGACTTGGATTTTTTCCTCAATAAACTATAAAACTACAGCTCTTGTGTGGTGGTGTTTGGAAGCAAGGTGAAGCTTACTCTGTGTTGCAACACCTTGAGGCATCTACAGGTACTCCCCAGAGTTGGACACAACTAGACTTAATGTCAAGGGGAAACCTTTACCTTTTTCTTATAGCCTTATGTACGTTTCACTGGGAAGAAGTCCTAGCAAACTCAACAAGGCTTCCTTCTAAGTAGCTCATCTAGGGATTTTAAAGCTATTTTTTTTATAATCATCAGCATCTGCTTTCACAAAAACAAATTCTGTAAAAGGTCACAGCTTTTGACATATCAGCTCTTCCATTCTATATCATGATCTCCTCCCTTTGGTTAGATAGACTTGAATGTGAAAAAGTCTCATTTGGGGGATAAACTTGGCTTGCTTGGTTCCAGTGGGTGTAGAAGAGAGGTTTGGTGACATAAAGGGGATTCTTGCCATTGTAATCAGTTTCTCAGATCTATTTGCTGAACTCCCCCAAGCAACTGTGCAATTCATGAGTGTTAAGCATCCTGTCCCTGTAATTTGAACACTGTCAGGTTTGTGAGCTTTGCGTCACCATCTTTATTATATCTTCTTTTCGTTATTTGAACTTACTGCACCAGAAAGCAGTATTGTACTGCTATTCTACTCTCTGGAGAATGCATGGCTTGCCTCTTATCATATTATTTTCTGTTCTAGTTCCTATTTGTTATAAGGGAATCATTTCAAATCATTATTTATTATTTATTTATTTAAAACTTTTATATACCATTCTTCTCTAACCTCTGTAGAGGGACTCAGGATGATTCACAACAAGGATTCAATGCTAACAAATAAAACCATTTAAACATCATGCATAACAATGGATAAACATACAATAAAATAGCATACATATAAAACCAGTTCACCAAATTAAAAACAACGTCCGACTCAATTACTGGTCTCCGCCATCATTCTGGGAATGCCTCATTCCACAGCCACGATTTCACCTATTTCCTAAAGGTCAGGAGGGAGGTGGCAGATCTAATTAGATTTGGGAGAGAGTTTCATAGCTGGGAGGGCACCACAGAGAAGGCCCTGTCTCTCGTCCCCATCATTCGCGCTTGCAAAGGTGATGGGACCGAGAGCAGGGCCTCTCCGAAAGATCTTAATGCCCTTGATGGCTTGTAGGGGAAAATATGTTCACCAAATTAAAAACAATGTCTGACTCAATTACTGGTCTCCGCCATCATTCTGGGAATGCCTCATTCCACAGCCACGATTTCATCTATTTCCTAAAGGTCAGGAGGGAGGTGGCAGATCTAATTAGATTTGGGAGAGAGTTCCATAGCCAGGGGGCCACCACAGAAAAGGCCCTGTCTCTCGTCCCCACCATTCGCGCTTGCGAAGGTGGTGGGACCGAGAGCAGGGCCTCTCCGAAAGATCTTAATGCCCTTGATGGCTTGTAGGGGAAAATACGTTCAGGCAGGTTCTTTTGCCTAGAAAATTGTTATCCTAGAACAGGATAGGGATCATGTCTTCTGAATGTTGTTAGATTCATTCTTTTCACTGGCTAATTTGGGTCGGTTTGCTGGGGGTTGTAATTTAGCAACAACCAGAGGGCTTCATTATTCCCACCCTTCTCTCAGAAATGGGGCCTCCTGAAATACATTGTGTTCTGAAAAGTGTGGGACTTTTTCCTATCTGGGAAATAGTAGGTATGGTGCCTCAAATTAGTTTTGCTTTTTCCCAAAGTCACCTACCTTTTTATATTGAACTGAATACCAACTTCTTCTTAAATGATCCCTTTTCAATGTAGAAACTGCCATTTCATTGTAATTATTTCTTGGGCATTTTACCTACTATTTGAATAACAGGGAAAAATTCTAACTCTCAATATGTTTCTGTAATCTTGAGCTAGCAAGATAGCATAATTCTAGGGATGCAGGCATGTAGCCGGGGGGGGGGGGGCTTTGGGGGCTTTGGGGGCTTCAGCCCCCCCTCCCCGAAATTCTCATGGTGGTCTGCAAAAAGGCCTTACTGGTACATTATTTAAACTGTTACGTTTATTCATTTCATGATCTGATCACCATGCTCAATATATCTTCTATGCATAGGGGTATTGGGGTAATGATACAAAAGGTTTGCTAGGGTAGACCCTCTTTCACTCAGACTCAGCCCCCCCTGAATCAAACTCAGCCCCCCCCCCCCGAATCAAAATCCTGGCTACGGGCCTTTAGGGATGTTAACATTTTTAACATCACTTTGTTATTTGGTATAAAAATGTAATAACTAAATTACAGCACTAATTGCTTGAAATCAAAGTTTAAGATCAAATAGCTTTTGCTTTCATTTCTAGGGGAAAAAAGATTCTCACCAATTAACCCATCCAGTGTGTTGATAACATTTCATAGGATTTCATAGGTTTCTTTCCCTGTTAATAGATTGATTTCAGATATTCACAAGGCCTTCTTTTGTATTAAGTTGGAAAAATCTAAGGACCTTCAGATGTTGATGAACTACTATTTTCAGCATTCTTCACAGTTGCCCAGCCCAGCATAGGTGATGGGAAATTGAATCCAACCATGCCTGTAGTCCAGTGGTTCTCAACCTGGGGTCCCCAGATGTTTTTGGCCTACAACTCCCAGAAATCCCAGCCAGTTTACCAGCTGCTAGGATTTCCAAAAACATCTGGGGACCCCAGCTTGAGAACCACTGCTGTAGTCTAAAAACCTATCTAGACAGGCCTTTAAAGTGAGATGTCTTGGGTTTACCAGAGGCATCCAAATGAAGCTTCCAGTAAACTGAATTAATTTGGAACAAAGCAGGGTTCTGGTAAGACCCAGATCCTAGGTAAGATCTTGGCCTTACCAGATGTAGGCTTTGTGTGGATTGGACCCAGAGACCATGTCACATGATCCCCAGTCTAATCCACACAGTCACCTCGGTTTTTCAGGCTCCATGAGCCCAGAAAGCCATAAAGGGGCCCAATGCCCCCCCCAAAACCCCAAAATAACCCCGTAAAACTTTAAAAAACCTACCAGGCCACCATTACACTCCTCGCCCTCCCTCCATCTCCTGGCACCTCATTTCTACTCACCAGGAGGACAGACGTATCACCATAATAGCAACCCAATTAATTTTTTTTTATTTTTTAGACTTTTTTTTTTGGGAGGCTTTGGGGTGGCTGGATGCCATCCAGGTAGTTACAGAGATGGCATCTAGATGCCCCCCCCCCTCCGGGAAAGCTAGGTTTTTGGGGGTAGGGTGCGGACAAAAACCCAGTTTTTAAAAACCTGCTTTGACACACATTTCTTCTCTGTCTGGAAGCACCCTTAGGTTTACCAGTTAGCATGACCAGGCAGAACATTTTTGTCAGGATTAATTTAGTTATGTATGTGTTTTAAATGTGCTTCTTTGTATTGCCAAGATGGATGCTACTGTGAATTAGAAATGCTGTGCAGAATGTTTATACTATGAGGCTGTGATTAAGTGAACTTGAGAAAAGTAAGATAAGGTTTGTACTTGCTGGGAACAGAAGGGAGTAACCAGTCTCAGGAAGAGAAGATAAGCAGATGTGAAGAGGCTTTCGGCTTTGACTAGTTCCTGAATTGTAGCTCGCTGTAGTAAGACGTGTCTGTTGAATCTACTTAGTAAACTTAGTTTCTTTTATAACTCAAAGCCTACAGAGTCCTTATTTTACAACTCAGTGTCTGCTGATCTAGCATTCCTTCTGCTGGGCATCGTCTGACTCTGATATTCTTGTACAGGAAGTTCTGTATTTAGAAGGGGAAAACCTTGTTCCATATTTAGGGATCGGAAAGCCTGCCTAGTATAGGATATCATACAGGATACTATAAAAAAGGACAAGACATATACTCCCCACCTCCTCAAGAAATAAAGGAATAGGTGCTTTTATTATCCCTGCTCTTCCCATTCCCCCATAACAAGATAATCAATGTATTCAAAGCAACGAAATTCCTTATCTCAGGATGGCTACTGGCCTATCATCACAATATCTCCCTGTGTTTGGGGTTCCAATGAGATCTCATAAGAGCCTTTTTAAAAGTAGGTTTTATTACCAAAAAAACAAGAAAAACAGTGTGTAAAGGAGCGTAAAATTACTGCCACCAAATCTGTGAGGAAGCCGGGCAATGATCAGTATCAGCTTAAGAGTTGGTTTATAAAGGGACTATTAATTACAGAAGGATTTATTCATTTGATAGCGTAGCATTTACTGTCCCTGGTTTGGTTTTACTTCTTATGCAGGGCTGTTTGACTTAGGAGAAACTGTATCAGGCAAGGCTTGAGGAAAACAGTAACAAATTTATTTAACAGGAGTATAACAGATTCAATTGTTACTTCATTTGAGGCACAAACTTAGTTAGTTACATTGATAAGGCTTCCTGAATAACTTTAGGTACTAAACAGACTTCAAAAGGTTTCTTTCAGTAGATATATCTTTCTTCAACAAGCGTTCTTTTACTACAAATAAGCCACCTGACTTATCTAACTATATTGGCTCATAGCCAAACCCTGATTCTTAATATTAAAGAATCAGTCTTCCCTATAGTTCTCTAACTATAGGATTCCTGCTGGTTTTCCACACACCACAGGATCAACTACCTCTCCTGTAACCCTTTGGTCACAGACTAGTTCCCTGAATCTCCCACCAGAGATTTCAGTCTTCTCTGTAACTCTAACGGTCACAGACTGCCTATTTCAAACAGCCATGCAGCTAGGTGACAGTTGGCTCCACCCCTGTTGCTATGGCAACTCAGGCCAAGCCAGCCACCATCTCTAACAAAATATAATTCTACATGCTTACCACTTATTAACTACTGTTTAAACAACACATAACTATAGGAACAAAATTGCACATCGTCACACAGTGATATACATTTACAAACAGAGGGCACAGCATACAGAGACAGTAACAAACACAGTAGACAATACAGTTCCGCCATCCCCCTCACCTGTGAACTCACAACCTTGGACTTCCATCCCTGCTCACTGTGATACCTATACCTTATAATACCTACTCATATAAGTTATTTCAGTAGTTCCCCTTGCAGCATCAACTTTCTTTCCAAGATATGTGAAAACCAGCCATTATTTGTTTACAAACTCATCATTACTTTTTTTTACCTCAAAGTCCATTAGGTGTATAGCTTAAATCATGGAAGGGAGAAATGGAATTACTGGAGAGTGTTTGGAGAGAAAAATTAATAGATTATATACAAATGACTAAGATCTTACAAGAGCCTTGAACTCCCATCTTATGAGATTTAGGGCAGACTTTCAATAAGTAATGTAAGCACTGGAAAGCTCATCCATCTGTTGTTATGTTGAAAAAATATGCACGGAGAAGAAAAGATTGTCATGCTGGAAAAAATGATAGCCACCTGCACAGGGAAAAAGATATAGCACTGATAGCTAAGATACTATGAAAGTTTTTTTCCTATATAGAAATATAAATGCTATTGGTATAAATAAATTGAATGGTCACCAAAACTTGAAGTCATTTCTGCTTCAAGAGGAATTAAGGCAACTTTCAAGGAAGAGGTTGTTAGTTTTGGTTTGGTATTGATTTTCAAAGTACTGAACCCCTTTATTTTTTCTAACATATAAAGGATACATTATGCATTAACATATGAAATGGTATCATGAATCTCTTTATCCTGTATGTCTAGAAATACAGGATAAAGAGATTCACCTCCAGATTGGACTACTGCAATGCGCTCTACGTGGGGCTGCCCTTGAAAACGGCTCAGAAGTTCCAACTGGTCCAACGAGCAGCAGCCAGGATGTTAACTGGGGCCCCTTACAGAGAGAGGTCAACCCTCCTGTTCAAGGAGCTCCACTGGCTACCGTTTATTTTCCGAGCCCAATTTAAGGTGCAGGTGCTTACCTACAAAGCCCTGAATGGTTTGGGACCATCCTACCTGCGTGACCGCATCTCCGTCTACGAACCCACGCATTCACTTCGGTCATCTGGAGAGGCCCTGCTCGTGATCCCGCCTGCGTCGCAAGCGCGGTTGGTGGGGACATGAGTCAGGGCCTTTTCTGTGGTGGCCCCCGACTCTGGAACACCCTCCCCAAAGATCTTAGACAGGCCCCTACCCTGGCAGTCTTCAGAAAGAACTTGAAGACCTGGCTGTTCCGATGCGCCTTCCCAGATTAGGAAATCTCCAATACCAAGTCCCAGAAGCACTTTATTAGAACTAAGATTGCTGCACATCGCACACTGCACTTGTCCTATAAGCCTTATACACCACCTGTCACATCAGCACTTTTAATTCTGTATCCATTACTCTGGCCCAGCCCAGTTTTATTATGTCTTTGTGTATTGTTTATTGCTTGTTGTTTATATTGCCTTAACTGTTTTTAATTTGCCTTAGGTTTTGTATTGTTATATTGTGTGTTGAGGCCTCGGCCTTTGTAAGCCGCATCGAGTCCTTTGGGAGATGCTAGCGGGGTACAAATAAAGATGATAATAATAATAATAATAATAATAATAATAATAATAATAATAATTTAATAATAAAGCAGCGGTTCTCAACCTTCCTAATGCCTCGACCCCTTAATACAGTTCCTCCTGTTGTGGTGGCCCCCAACCATAACCCTAACATTATGAATCACCATGTAAATAATGATCTGCAGGATGTATTTTCATTCACTGGAGCAAATTTGGCACAAATACCCAGTATGCCCAAATTTGAATACTGGTGGGGTTGGCGGGGGGATTGATTTTGTCATTTGGGAGTTGTAGTTGCTGGGATTTATAGTAAATATGTAAACAAAGAGCATTCTGAACCCCACCAACAATGGAATTGAACCAAAGTTGGCACAGAGAACTCCCATGGTCAACAGAAAATACTGGAAGGGTTTGGTGGGCGTTGACCTTGAGTTTGGGAGTAGTAGTTCGCCTGCATCCAGAGAGCAATGTGGGCTCAAACAATGATGGGTCTGGACCAAACTTGGTACAGATACTCAGTATGCCTAAATGTGAACACTGATGGGGTTTGGGGAAAATAGACTTTGACATTTGGGAGTTGTAGATACTGGGATTTAAAAAATGTAAAAAGGTGTAAAAATGTTTTTTACACCTTTTTACTGCATTATTGTATCTAATGGGATTTGAGTACCCATGGATTTTGGTATCCATGAGAGGTCCTGGTACCATATTTAAAGGCCCATCATATGTGCATTTGTAGAATTGTTGCAAACACATATCTTTGTGTCCAGAAGCTTCAGAAAATGTTTCAGGAGAAAGTTATGGCTAATCCATAATACCACCGCTGCAGTATATGAATTACTTTAACAGAATTGTGCATTCCACTGTAACAAGGGAGTCCTTTCATGTCCTAAAACACTGGAATGTAGCTTTCATATACTCAGGAGTTATAATTGCCCTGAATGGTTTGACCCACTCCTGAAAAACAAGAGGGATAACAACTGTATCTGGTTATCGCTTGAAATAATGTGATATTCCCCCAGGGGATTTTTCTTGTATGTTCCTGCTCTTTATAATAGCCACTGTTTTAAGCAGAATAAAACATGATATTAGTCTATTTAGATAAGTTGCAGTTCTGGTGTATGAGTTAGAGGCCAGAAAATCCCAGAAGCACTTCATTTCACAGCTATAAACACTATAAACATCTTTGGCTGTCAATGCAAAGGCATTTGCAAGGATTGTGCTGTAAACATGAGAAAATATTTGACAAGCTGTTCCATTATTTTCACATAAAGATTGTCGTGTTATATTGTCATAATGGACCATACACTGACTGCTGAATTAATAATGAAAATATATCGTGTGTCCGTGTTTTGGTTTTGTCAGTATTAGAACACAACTAAAACATAGAAATGTAAAAAGGATGGGGGAATTATTTCCCCTGTAATTTTTTCACCTTCTTTTTCACACCTCCCCGCTTCATCTTTCTAACAAGTAGCAGGATTATCTATATTCACAAACTACCTTGATGTACAGATAAAAAGCCATATAGTCAAGCAGTCTTTAATTAGATTCCTATAGAAGCTTGTGAGAAGAGCTGGAGAATCATAGAATCATAGAATCAAAGAGTTAGAAGAGACCTCATGGGCCATCCAGTCCAGCCCCCTGCCAAGAAGCAGGAATATTGCATTTAAATCACCCCTGACAGATGGCCATCCAGCCTTTGTTTAAAAGCTTCCAAAGAAGGAGCCTCCACCACACTCCGGGGCAGAGAGTTCCACTGCTGAACGGCTCTCACAGTCAGGAAGTTCTTCCTCATGTTCAGATGGAATCTCCTTTCTTGTAGTGTGAAGCCATTGTTCCACATCCTAGTCTCCAGGGAAGCAGAAAACAAGCTTGCTCCCTCCTCCCTGTGGCTTCCTCTCACATATTTATACATGGCTATCATATCTCCTCCCAGCCTTCTCTTCTTCATGCTAAACATGCCCAGCTCCTTAAGCCGCTTCTCATAGGGCTTGTTCTCCAGACCCTTGATCATTTTAGTCGCCCTCCTCTGGACATATTCCAGCTTGTCAATATCTCTCTTGAATTGTGGTGCCCAGAATTGGACACAATATTCCAGGTGTGGTCTAACCAAAGCAGAATAGAGGGCTAGCATTACTTCCCTAAATCTAGACACTATGCTCCTATTGATGCAGGCCAAAATCCCATTGGCTTTTTTTGCCGCCACATCACATTGTTGGCTAATGTTTAACTTGTTGTCCACAAGGACTCCAAGATCTTTTTCACACGTACTGCTCTCGAGCAAGGCATCCCCCATTCTGTATCTTTGCATCGAGGTCAACAAATTTATGTATGAGCTCTATAACCTTGTCACATGGTGACCAGCTTCACCCAGAACCCCACATCGCCCGGCTCCTATTGAGGGCAATCAGATGGGGGGACGCATGAGTGCACATGGAACTTGCAGCGTTCCCCCCATGGATTACAATGGTAACAAGGGAATCCTCCCATGTTGCCCTGCCAGCTCCACCCTCCTTCACCCACAGAGCTGTACCAGTAACATCTGATGGGATCCATCTAAATGGGTGACCGGGAATAAATTGGCGCATGAATATAGGTCCTTGTGAAGAGATTGTAGTCTTCTCCAGAATTTGGAGTCCTGTCCTTGATTTCATGTTGAATCTGTGGAACATCATACAAGGCTTGGTATAGTCTCTTGGTATAGGGGGGGGGGGGAGGGGGAGGGGGAGGAGGCAAGGAAGGTCCATGGTGCTTGAATGAAGGACCTTCCTTCTCTCCCTCCCTCCCTTCCCTTCTTTCCTCCCTTTCCTTCCTTCCTTCCTTCCTTTCCTTTTCTTCCTTCTCCTTCCTTTCCTTCTTTCCCTCCTTCCCTTCCTTCTTGTCCCTCCTTCCTTCTTCCTTTCCTTCTTTTCCTCCCTCCCTCCCTTTCCTCCTTCTTTCCCCTTCCTCATTTCCTTCCCCTCCATTTCCTTCCCTCCCTCCTTTCTTCATCCCCCTCCTTTCTTTCCCTCCTTCCTTCCTCCTTCCTTCCTTCCTTCCTCCCTTCCTGTCCCTCCTTCCTTCCTTCTTCCTTTCCTTCTTTCTAAGATATAAATACAATATTAAATGGAAGGGACAGTCAAGAAGTAACGAGAGAAGGAGGGGAAAGGGGAAGGAAGGAAGGAAGGAGAGAAGCAGGGAGGGAAAGAAGGAAAGAAAGAAAAATAGAGAAGTAAGGAAGGAGAGAAGGAAATAAAAAAGGGAAAGGAAAAAGAGAGGGAAGGAAGGAGAGAAGGAACAAAAGATAGGGAAGGAAGGAAGGAAGGAAGGAAGGAAGGAACCAAAGAGCAAAGAAAGGGAGGAAAGAACCAGGTAGAGATGGAAGAAAGATGAGAGATAGGGAAAGAAGAAGAGGAAAGGAAGAGAAGAGGGAAGGAAGGAGAAAAAGAGGGAGGGAAGGTTGGTCACAGCAACGTATGGCGGGTACAGCTAGTATTTTTAAAAATGAGACATGAGTCAATAAAATAGATTGCACTCACAGGCTTCAGACCATATTTATGGTGTACTTATGTTTGTTTTTAAAATGCCTAAAACAGATGGGATCACCTTAACATTTTATCCCAATTTTAACACAATCAAAGCAATTCAAGGCGATGTATCTTATAAACTATTGCAGTTATTTTGTAATAGCTCTGCTTATCTTTCCCAAAACTATGCTACACCGTTGGTGTGTGATGCAAAAAGACATTATTGAAACGCAGATTACTTTGTGATCTTAGTTTTTGTGTAGTCACTGAGGAACAATATAAAATAATACAAGTGCTTTGGACACAAGCGCACTGTGTTAATTCAAGCTCTGCTTCTTTCCAATCTCTCCCAGATCTCACCTTGTTCTCCTTTTTAGGTTTTTCTTCCAAATGCAGAAGCATAAGTGCTGCTCTTTGAATATTATTTCTTCTTCAGCTTGTTGTCTTGAGTATGCTTTTGGCTTATTAAAGGATTGTCTAATGGATAAAGATTGATAGTCATTATGTGTCTGAGAGACAAGGAAAATCAAAACAAATGTTCATTCTATCATTTTAAGTAAATTCAAAGCATTTATTGATTTCTTATGTTATAGTACTGATCTCATTATAAAGATATCAACTAATTTTTGAAACAGGCTTTATACAATGCAAATCAAAGCTGAAGTAATTAACATCTTTCTTCATTATCTATTTGATTCCTAAATTGACTCTAAAATAGGTTATCTGAAGGCCAGGAATGCACAGAGATGGGAGATTATGAGTTTAGAACAGAGTGGGGCATATCTATGTTCTTGATCCACTGTGTTATTCAATTTGTGGTTCTTTTTTATTGCTCACAAAATGTCACAGTTATGGATAGGACTATTCCAAAGATTTTTTTAAAAGAAGATCTCTTTATTTACTCCATTTTGAAAAAACTCTCACTTAGTCAATGGATTACTTGGTGCCAGAGCTATTCCAAAACCTGATATTGCTTCAATTAATTCACTCATATAACTTAAGAAATCAGCAAATGTGTCTTAGTTATTTAACAACCAATTATGTAGCTAATATTTGTTTTGATTTTGCTTCCCATTTTGAACCAACTAGACTTCAACTCTTAATTCAGGCCAGGTTAAAGAGCCATTTGTATCTCAGGAAATTAAAGTCCTAGGCGTATTTACCAACATAAAAGAAAAGAGTATCAACTGAAAACAACAAAGCCTACAGGAGCTAAAAAGAACCATAAAAGACCATTCATATGAAATAAGTATTGAAATAAATATAAAGTTGCAACATAAACAAGGTAAGATTCCTGAGGTAGAATGTAATGTGGTATTTCATCGCATAATAGTTGCTGTGCTGGTATGGCTGTACCAGAAGCTCCATCTTCCTTTTCTTTCTTTGAGTGTTTGCATGTATTCCAAAGTTCCATGCATTTTGCAATAAGGTGGCTTCCCTTGGTTTGCAATTATAGGGCCTATGACCCATCAGTCATTGTTAAGTTTTGGTTCCACCCCTTTCCCCAGGGCTCTGGGAGGAGAGGGAGCCATTTTAGGTCAGTCTTTCATTGGAAAGTAGGCCTGGGCGGTTTCGTTTCGTTAATTCGTAATTCGTTAATAATTCGTTAATTTTTTCAATTACAAAAAGATAACGAACCATTCTGGAGCAATTATTTAAAAAACGAATTTTTAAATACGTTTTGTAAATGCTTCGTATTTCGTTATTGTGTTTGTTTCATTATTGTTTTGAGGTCGTTTCGTTATTATTTCCGCATGTCTGGGCCAGTTTTATGGTTTAATTAGTGAAAAAAAATTATAATATCACACCCAACAGTCAACAACAGAGGGAGAGGGGAGCTTCAGAAGTTTTTGGAGGTTTTTTAGCGTATTTCGCGGTCACGTCCGCCATTAACGAATCGATTCGTTATTGTTTCGGAAATCGATTCGTTATTTTTTTACCATTTATGAAATTTCGTAAATATCGAACTTTTTTAAGGGAAAATTTTGTAATTATTTTAAATATCGAAACAAAAAAAACCCCCAAATACAAATCAATTTTAGAAACAATTTTTTCCGTTGTTACCCAGGCCTATTGGAAAGCTTAGCTACAGGACGTGGATTAGCTCCACCTGTAGAGAAGCTTCATTTCTCACAGCATCTGGGGGAAATTCCGGGGGAAAACAGTTCCAAAGGACTCCAGCTGAAGAATCTACAAAGCCTTGACTGGTAGTTCTACTCGGGACCCAAGAAGCAGTTTGGAGCCAGGAGTAGAGCCCACACCAGCAAAGTCTACAAAGTAGATTGCCCAAGGAGAGGTTAAAAAGGGTTTTCCTCTTAAAGAAAAGAAACAGTTCACGAAGCCAGTTGCCTGCCCATTGTGGGCTAGATAAGAAGCATTTGTTTGACTTGTTGAAGATTTATTTATTTATTTATTTAAAAGTTTTGTATACCGACCTTCTCACCTCTCTTGAGGGACTCAGACCAGTTTCCAACCATAATATCACATACAATCAATAAAACATCATAATTCATATTACAGTAAAACATTAAAACAGCAATTACATTCAATAACTACAATGGTCAGTCGTCACACTAAAATAGTTGCTCATCATCCTCCATCCATATCTCACGGTGTTGGCTCATTCGTCTGTCTCCATAACCAAGTCTTCACCTGTTTCCTAAATGTCAGGATAGAAGGGGCGGTTCTGATCTCCAGTGAGAGAGAGTTCCAGAGTCGAGGGGCTACCACCGAGAAGGCCCTATCCCTTATCCCCACCAGACACGCTTGCGAGGCCGGTGGGACCGAGATCAGGGCCTCTCCAGATGATCTTAATAATCTTGATGGTTCATAGGGGAGAATACGTTCAGAGAGGTAAACAGGGCCGGAGTCGTTTAGGGCTTTATAGGTTAACACCAGCACTTTGAATTGTGCTTGGAAGCTAATTGGCAGCCAGTGGAGCTGGTATAACAGCGGAGTGGTGTGCTCCCTGTACCCAGCGCCCGTTAGTAGTCTGGCTGCCGAGCGTTGGACTAGCTGCAGCTTTCGGGCAATCTTTAGAGGCAACCCCACATAGAGAGCGTTGCAGTAGTCTAAACAGGATGTAACCAAAGTGTGGACCACCGTGGCCAAGTCAGACTTCCCAAGGTATGGGCGCAGCTGGCACACAAGTTTTAATTGTGCAAAAGCTCCCCTGACCACCGCTTTAAGAAGTATTTAATTGTTTGTTGAAGACCTAAGCAATAGTAAAGAACTTTGTTAAACTTTTAAGTTTCTAAAGGCTCTCTAGAGGAAAATCCATAGGGCCTCTCATCTGAGGCACCCTGGCTTCCCGCTCTGTTTACGAGCATGCTTCAATTCAGGCATCCTCAAACTGCGGCCCTCCATCTGTTTGGAACTCCAACTCCCAGAAGCCGTAACAAGCTTGTTCAGTTGTCAGGAATTCTGAAGTTGAAGGCCCAAACAGCTGAAGGGCCACAGTTTGAGGATGCCTGCTTTAATCAGTCAATCAAGTATCTGTTTATCAGTTACACACAGGAATAGTTTTCTATTTTATTTCCATTTTGTACAATAACTCTGTTACGCATCAGAAAACAGACTTAAACATGGCAACTGCTCAACATGTTCTCTCTCTTCATTTCTCAGTTAGGACATCCCATAGGAAAGTTAGATCAAACTTCTAACCAGAAATTGGCCTACTCTAAACTAAACTGAAGCTAAATCTAGACAAGACAGAGGTACTCCTAATCACTTGTAAGGTGGGATTTCAGCCTGTGTTGGATGGGGTCGCACTCCCTCAGAAGACAAAGGTTCACATTCTGGGGGTGATCCTGGACTCATTGCTGACCCTGGAACTCTACAGTTAAAACGTGTGCACCAGCTGCGCCCATACCTTGAGATGCCACACTTGGCCATGGTAGTCCATGCCTTAGTCACAACCTGTTTGGACTACTGTAATGCTCTCTACGTGGGGCTGCCTTTGAGGATAGTTCAGAAGCTTTGAGGATAGTTCAGAGATCGGTGGCTAGGTTGCTAACTGGAGTGTCGTTTTGTGGGAGGATGGCTCCCATGCTGCAACAGCTCCACTGGTTGCCAGTCTGCTGCCAGGCTAAATATAAAGTGCTGGTCGTTACCTATAAAGCCTTAAATGGTTTGGGTCTAGGCTATTTTTCTAATTGCATCTCCCTATACAGACCATCCTGTGCACTGTGGACAATGGAGGAGGTCTTCCTTTTGGTCCCACCTCAATCACAAGCTCAGTTGGTGGGAATAAGAGAGGGGGCTTTCTTCATGATCGCTCCCCATCTCTGGAACTTCCTACTTAAAGAAGTAAAAATGCCCCCCACCCTTCTCTCCTTAAAGAAACTTCTAAAAACACCCCTATGCACTTTAGCATATGGACAGGAGGAGGATTAAGACACTTTAACTACTTGGAATGCTGACTAGTCCCACTTGTACTATATGGCTGCCAGGTTACATTTCAAATGAACACCAGTACCAGCCATTTTTAATATAACTGTATTTTAAATTGCTTTTAGGGTATTTGTTATAGTGTTTACTTATGTTTTAGTTAACTACATCTTATTGAATTGTTTTGTTTTATTTTCATCACAGTGCTTAACTCTTCATTGTAAGCTCACTGTTATTACTGTTGCTTTATTGTGTACTAGCCGTCCCCTGCCTTGCGTTGCTGTGGCACACATGGGGGTTCTGTGTGGGAGGTTTGGCCCAATTCTATCGTTGGTGGGATTCAGAATGCTCTGTGATTTTAGGGGAATTATAAATCCCAGTAACTACAACTCCCGAATGTCAAGATTCTATTTTCCCCAAACTCTACAGGTGTTCACATTTGGGCATATTGAGTATTCGTGTAGAGTTTGGTCCAGATCCATCATTGTTTGAGTCCACAGTGATCTCTGGATGTAGGTGACCTACAACTCCAAAACCAAAGGACACTGCCCACCAAACCCTTCCAGTATTTTCTGTCGGTCATGAGAGAACTGTGTGCCAAGTTTGGTCGAATTCTATTGTCGGTGGGGTTCAGAATGCTCTTTGAGTGTAGGTGAACTAAAAATCCCAGCAACTACAACTCCCAAATGACAAAATCAGTTACTTCTCCCCTCCCCCCCCCCCCCGGCCCAATCCCAGCAGTATTCAAATTTGGGCTTGTTGGGTATTTGTGCCAAATTTGGTCCAGTGAATGAAAACACATTCTGCATATCAGATATTTACTTTACGATTCACAACAGGAGCAAAATTACAGTTATTTATTATTTATTATTTACAGTATTTATATTCCGCCCTTCTCACCCCGCAGGGGATTCAGGGCAGATGCACATATACATGGCAAACATTCAGTGCCATAGACACACAACATATATAGACAGACACAGAAAGGCTTTGAATTCTGGCTACTGAGGGAGCTGTCACTTCACCGCCCACTTGTGACACCGATGGAGTACTTCCTCATTCTTTTGCACACTGCTGGAGAGTTTTATGGTGTCATAAATTAGTTAAATTAGCCTTCCCACATAAGTGGTACCTAAATTTCCTACTTGACAGAAGCAACTGTCTTTTGGGCTGCAAAAGTCGACAACTCCCAAATGACGAAATTTTTTTGAGTGAAGGACATACATTGGGTTGTGAGGTGTCTTGTGTCCAAATTTGGTGCCAATTCGTCCAGTGGTTTTTGAGTTCTGTTAATCCCACAAACGAACATTACATTTTTATTTATATAGATTATTTTGATACATTTGTATTCATCTGAGGCATTGAATGCTTGCCTTTTTGTGTGTGTAAACCACCTTGAGTCCCTTAGGGGAGAGATTATTATTATTATTATTATTACACTATCCTTTCCACATCACTATGGAATTAATTAATTAACTACTAGAATCTGAACTCAGCACAATTGGCAAAAGCTCATTTTTACTACAGTGCAGTTTTACCACAACAGGAGAAGGGTTGGAGAGAGTGTCTGGCTTCAAGTTGTTTCCTAGATATGATGACTTTAAGTTGAATATATTATGTGGTTTTCTTGGCAAGATTTATTCAAAGGGAGTTTGTCATTGTCTTCCTTTTGGACTGAGAGTGTGCAGTTTGCCCATGGTCACTCTGTTGGTTTTCATGGTCAAACAGTGATTCAAACTCTGGTGCCCAGAGTTCCAGTTCAGTGCTCAAAACATTGTGCCACACAAGCTTACAGTGTAGTAGCATCTTGTATATGTATAAGAGTCCACCTAAACAGTAGGAAGAACTTCATGATAGTAAGGACTGCTTGGCAATGGAATTAGGGCTGGGCGGTTTCGTTTCGTTAATTCGTAATTCGTTAAAAATTCGTTATTTTTTTGTTAACGAAGCGATAACGAACCATTCTGGAGCAACTTAAAAACGAAACGAATTTTTCGATTCGTTTCGTAAATGCTTCGTATTTCGTTATGTATTCGTTTCGTTATTGGTTTGAGATCGTTTCGTTATTATTTCCGCATGTCTGGGGCAAGTTTTATAGTTGTTTTTTGTTTAATTAGTGAAAAAAAATTATAATATCACACCAACAGTGAACAACAGAGGGAGAGGGAAGCTTCAGAAGTTTTTTTAGCGTATTGCGCGATCGCGGCCTCCATTAATGAATCAATTCGTTATTGTTTTGTTATTGTTTTGTAATTTTTTTACCATTTACGAAATTTCGTAAATATCGAACTTTTTTTAAGGAAAATTTCGGAATTCTTTTAAATATCGAAACGCAAAAAACCCCAAAAAACGAATCGATTTTAGAAACAAATGTTTCCGTTTTTACCCAGGCCTAAATGGAATATGCTACCTCAAAGTGTGATAGAGTCTCATGTTTTGGATGCTTTTAGGCATTGGTTGTGTTTTTCTGCATGGTAGGGAGGTTATGTTGGATGACCCTTGTTGTATCTTCAAATTCTGTGATTCTTTGACTAAAACCTTCTTACACAAATGACTACATGAACAAGTAGTTCAAAGACTGAAATATGTGGCATTCTGAATTCAAGCCAAAGGAGTTTGCAAAGCTTAGAAATACATTTCTCAAGGTTGAAAAAGAAAGAAAGAAACTCAAATTTATTATGTTTATAAACATGTTCTTACCAACTTACATCAGGACAACAGTTCCTTACTATAAATGATTACACTGTTCAGAAACTTTCAGTAAGCTTTTGCTTAAAGAAGACAAAGTAGATGATTTGTCAAACACGAATTCATATACTATATAGAGAATTGACATACTGCATAGAGAATGGTCAAGGCTCTTTCTCTCGATTTTCGACTTAAAAGATTTGTTTATTTAGATGAGATATATGATTTTGTGTAGATTGTTAGCCACGCAGAACTCTTTGAGAATGATGGTAGTCAATTACTATTTCTGCCATGACTACCATGACCTTTAAATGCCCTATTAAAAGATCAATTCTGACTTGACAGTTTGATATTTTGGTTTATAAAACAGGCGTGAGCCACAATTTCCCCAGCTATGACATCACCCAAAACTACAAGTTAATAAACCATATTACCCAAAGGTAGGCACATGGGAATGAAAGGAATGAGAATAATTCTTGTTCTTGGTCCAATAAACTGTGATTTATTACACTTAGGTAATTACTAGGGCTGGGCGGTTTCGTTTCGTAATTTCATAATTCGTTAAAATTCGTTATTTTTTTTTGTTACGAAGCGATAACGAACCATTCAGGAGCATCCAAAAAACGAAACGAATTTTTCAATTCGTTTCATAATTGCTTTCGTATTCGTTTCGTATTCGTTTCGAAATCATTTCGAAATCGTTTCGTTATTATTTCTGCATGTCTGGAGCAAGTTTTATAGCTGTTTTTTGTTTAATCAGTGAAAAAAAATTATAAATATCACACCAACAGTCAACAACAGAGGGAGAGGGAAGCTTCAGAAGTTCCCCGTCCCATATGGAGGTTTTTTAGCGTATTGCGCGGTCGCGTCCGCCATTAACGAATCGATTCGTATTCGTTTCGTATTCGTTTCGTATTGTTTCGTAATTTTACAAAATTTCGTAAATATCGAACTTTTTTAAAGAAAAATTTCGGAATTCTTTTAAATATCGAAACGCAAAAACCCCCAAAAAACGAATCGAGTTTAGAAACAAATTTTTCCGTGGTTGCCCAGCCCTAGTAATTACTTCTAAAGCGGATCTCTAGTGTGACGGTACGAGTGGCGCCACCTATATGTAGAACTGTTAGTTGCAAGATTTAAACTGTCGTATTATGCCTGTCTACCTTGTATATGCCCCCCTGGTGGTGCAGTGGGTTAAAGCACTGAGCTGCTGAGCTTGTTGACCTAAAGGTCGCAGGTTCGATTACAGGGAGCGGCGTGAGCTTCCACTGTCAGCCCTAGCTTCTGCCAACCTAGCAGTTTGAAAACATGCAAATGTGAGTAGATCAATAGGTACCACTCCGGCGGGAAGGTAATGGCGCTCCATACAGTCATGCCGGCCACATGACCTTGGAGGTGTCTATGGACAACGCCGGCTCTTCGGCTTAGAAATGGAGATGAGCACCACACCCCAGAGTCAGACATGACTGAACTTAATGTCAGGGGACACCCTTTACCTTTACCTTGTATATGCATAATTGAATTTCATTGGTTATTTGCATCTGTCAATCTATGTTGTTGTACACCAATTGGCTTGCTTCCCAAGCTCATTTGTTTAGGCTCTGCCCCTTCCAAGTGAGAAAGAAAGGTATCTCTCTCTCGCCTTTTTTACCTCACAAAAAAGGCTCATTAGATGGACGTGTGTAAAGCTTGGCCCAAAGCCCCTGGTCAAGTCATTTCTTACACCAATTCTTAGGTTTCTTACTCCTGAGACTTATACTTTATGCTTGATTGGTGTTTAACATTTGTGTTAAAAGGTCCATATTCATTATATCCAAAATTTTCAAAATCCATTTTTTTGTTCGTATCTCTTTCGACCTCCAGAAACAGACATAATGAGGGTGTTAAAGACTCCTCCCTAAACTACAAACCCCAGAATTCTGGAGGAGGAAGCAACTGGATTTAAAGTGGATTCATTCTCTATTGCGATGAAGTAGTATACAATTAACTTTTCTGATTTTAAATCAGATATTTGCTGTTCGTTGCTGGCAAATAAAACATAACTAAGATCACTTTATAATCAAACCATAGAATTTCCCATCTTAAGCTACAGGAATGATCACCTTTTAAAAAGCGTAACCAAAGATTTACAATGTCACCAAAAATGATGATCAAGATAAAAAAAACTTGTCCAATGTAAACATTTGAATATACTTGCACAAGTTGGATGCAATTCCCAACATATAGCTTCTGGTTTTGAATTTAAAAATGGATTTTTGAGCATCTATCAATAGTCCAATATGAAGAGTGATTTGCCTTCTAGGTGTGCACACAAAAGTTCTGCAATGTTTAATCCATATTATTGAGAGCTCTGCACTCATTTTTAAAAAGTTTTTAACTGTGGCAAATACTGGGAAATAAAATCTCAGAGGAACTGCAATTCTCAGAGAAAGCTACATGAATCTGGAGCCTCGGATATAATGAGCTGCAGAGTAGTCATTGAAAATGGATATACCCTTTCTATAAGTTTTCAGTCATGTGCTAATAAGAGTTAGAAAAAATTGTTAGTGCCAGCAATCTCAATCAGTTTTTTTGTACTACTTGAAATAAGTTGACTGAAAATGCATTTCACATTGAGAATTCGTATTTTCAGAGCTTATGGAGTTGTTGTTGGAGAAATAAGTGTGTTCGACACAACAATTGAGAAAAAAAGGCACAAATACTTTTCACATTGGGAAAATGTGTACATTAGTTCATATGCATGAATATATGGTAGAAATCCAAATAATGTTTAAGGTAAAGGTAAAGGTAGTTCCCTGACATTAAGTCCAGTCATGTCTGACTCTGGGGTGTGGTGCTCATCTCCATTTCTAAGCCGAAGAGCCAGCGTTGTCCGTAGACACCTCCAAGGTCATGTTTACAAATATTATAATCTTTAGTCATTAAAAGTATCTCAGTGTTATGGTATCTGATTTAATAAATGGTCTGCTCTGCTGCTTCAAGATTGTTGGTTTTGTTTACAAAATATATAATTTGTAAAATTGGGTTAACATTAAACTATCATGCTTGGCTTTATTTTTAAACTGTAGTTACTAATTACATTTCATAGTTTCAAACTGCAAGGGACATCCAAAGTGCAAGGAACTGGCAAAACCAGTTTATTAGAAGTAGCTAAAACCAATTAAAACTGCAGAGACCATCAATATTAGTTAGATGAAGAAGTTATTTTGTCTCCACTACTTCTCCATAATCCCAAGCAGTCATTATGGATACATTTTCATAAAAATAACGGAGAAAAGGAAACTATGACAGAATTGAAATGATCTAATGTTATACATAGACTTACATAAAGATTTTCCACTTATCAAGAAATAAGCTTGGAGAAATAAATAAACATTATGTGCTGTCACATGCTGGGCCTGAAATAATGTCTGTTTACAGGATGTGCTCTCTGTATGCCCAACGGGATGCCAGGGTGCCTCAGCTGAAGGGCCCTTTAGATTTCCCAACACAAAGTTCTATTGAGGCTCAAGATACGTTCAACGAAGTTCTTTATTTGGGCTTAAATCTTCAAACAAATGAATTAAACACTTTATAACCTTGGAAAACTGGTAGCTTCCTCAATCTGCCAACAAGGGGCAGGCAACTGGTGGTAAACTGTTCCTTTCTTCCTTAGGGAAATCCTTTGACCCCTCCCTGGGCAATCTCTCTTTACCTTGCTTGCATGAGGCCCCCACTCCCGGCTCCAAGCTGCTTTATGGATAGCCCAAGTGGTCCCTTACCAGGCAAGGTTCCTGTAGATCTACCAAGCTGAAAGGTGTCCTTTAGTTTCTCCACGAAGGCTATAGGAACTATTTCTTTACTCCCCAGCAAAAGCTGTGGAACCTTTCCTTTTCCCCCGAGCAGAGCTGTTAGAAGAGAAGCTTTTGTGCAGGTGGGAAAGAGAATCCCACACATCCTTCTGTTAGGCTTCCAACAGTGAGACTGAACAAAGTCCTACTTTCCCTCCAAAACCCTGGGAAAAGGGGCGGGTCTAAGGATTCTAACGATGATTGCCAAGTTGTTGGCCCTATGATTGCAACCTGAGGGAACCTACCTTATTGCAAAATGCATGGCTTAAATAGATTCATGCAAACTTGCAGTGCAAGAAAGGGAATTCAAATCTCCTGGCACTGCTGTGACTGCACACATTATATTCACAATTCCAAAAGAAAACAGTTCATAATCAGTAATAAATACTGATTATAAATAAATGCTGAAAAACATCCTTCAGAAAAAGTGGGGAAAAATGTTTTTCTATTTTTTCCAGGTCTTTGTTTTTCCTTTAGAAATAGAATTCTGAATAAGATGGTAATGGATCTTCATCTGAACTTGGATTTTTTATTCAGATACAGTTCTCAGTGAAAATGCAAGGCAATGGCATTTCTTCATTCTCTAACTTGGTTCAGTGTTTTGTTTTGTTTTTAATCTTATAGGTAGATATTAATTGTGGCTACTTACAACTGTTGGAAATTGCAACCAGAAAGTAACCATATTTACTCAAGTATAATGCACTATCAAAATTTTGAATGTGCACATTACAAAAAAATGGATTTGTTATCGAATGTAATGTACCCAACATTGCAGGTAGAATACATCAGAGGAAATAGGCAGCATGAGTGAGGCCATTTGGGAAGCCACACTCCTCCATCAGGCCTAGGCTGATGAACTTATCAGCCTTATATGATTCTCAACTGGCTTCATTTACAAGACCTTCAAA
The DNA here is from genome assembly GCF_037176765.1 of Anolis sagrei. Taxonomy (NCBI): domain Eukaryota; kingdom Metazoa; phylum Chordata; class Lepidosauria; order Squamata; family Anolidae; genus Anolis; species Anolis sagrei. Next base: position 113,718,467 of record NC_090024.1, read on the forward strand.
ACTGAGGGGGAGGTTTTGAAGGCCTTGTGAATGGGACTGAGACGGACCAGGTGGGTGAGAAGCTCTGATGACTGCCTAAGAGGCAGGACCATCCGAGCACTCTTCCTCCTTCTCCAGGCACCACAACACTTCATCACATGAGCAACCCCCCCCCCCATGCTATTTCACCAGCAAGTGTGGTGAAATGGAAGGCCAAGGGGCAACTCTGTCACCCTGTGCACAGCTCCCCAGAATTGCCACTTCCCCATCACATGGGGAAACATTGTCCAAACAGGGCAGAAGAGCCCTGGCTGCATTGTAGCCAGCACAATACGAGAATGTCCCTGTGTTTGGGGATGCTTCTTCCCCAGTTGGGAAGCTGCAGCAACAGCCAGAAGTCACACAACATTGTGTGATGGCTGGCATTGGGCTCCACCCCCGAAGAACACTCTAAGCATCATAGGACACATATTTTTACCAATGTGATTTTCTTCGTGCTTCCTCCCACCTCCTTGTCCAGAATCCAGGATTTCAAGTTTCTCCAGTCTTTTCATACAAGCGGGTTTATTTGCTTGATTTCAATGTGCCATGTGTGATTTCATGTGCCGATGGTGCAGTGAGTTAAAGCCCTGTGCCGGCAAGACTGAAGTCGCAGGTTCAAATCCAGGGAGAGGCAGATGAGCTCCCTCTATCAGCTCCAGCTCCTCATGCGGGGATATGAGAGAAGCCTCCCACAAGGATGATAAAAACATCAAAATCATCCGGGCGTCCCCTGGGCAACGTCTTTGCAGACAGCCAATTCTCTCACAACAGGATGCTCCTGACACAACAAAAAAAATGTGCCATCAAATCTGATGTGCATCTAAATTTTGGCAATTTAATTTGGCCAAAAAAGGTGAGCATTGGACTCAAATAAATATGGTAACTTTTTCAAGTTTCCTTTATGACATTTCATTGCACCATATCTCTGCAACTATGGGACAATGGTTTGATTGTGAGGTTCAAAAACTCAGCTTGGTTTTAGCACCTGGCAAATACTGGGTTTTTTCCTGACAATGTATTGCTCAGTTGGCTATATGAGATAGGTGATACATTTTGAACTAACCTGAGGCTCTGTGGGATTGATAATAGTATTTTTTAAAGTGAGTTATGAGTTTCATGTTACCAAACCTATTTGTTTATCCATGACTAGAAGTATTATGAGGGTAAAGGTAAGCATGGCTTCAGGGAATCAAGCAAATGTTTTTTTGTTTTTTGTTTTTTTGCATTGGACGGAAAGAATGAAGGTGAGCGCAGAAAAATGTGTTGCAATTGGAATAACCACTTGCTCATTAGGAAGGAATATTTGAAAAGTACTCAAATCAGGGCCACTGTAAAATGATGCTAAGGATTTAATGAGGCAGAGCTTTGTAACTTAAGGAAAAAAGTACATTGCTATTGCCCTACTGCCTTATAGGGCAAGCAAATAAAGCAAGAATGAGGGCATTGCATATGCATGAACTACTCTCAGATATGACTTGACATACATACACATTAGTAAGTGGTGCATTTCTGCAAGAGTACATTGTCAACTCATGCTGCTGATTAGAGATATGTATGACCGAAATTAGGCATTATGTAAATTTTATACATAATGTCTTTCATTTATGGCCATCATAAGAATGATTTCGATTAGAGTGTCCTTCTTATAATAAAGCTTTTATCAGCTTGTCCTTCAAATTGGCTGCAATGCTTTTCTGCTGGTTTCAATTAGAAGATTCTTGCAAATACTACTAGAGAATGGGATTTGCATGGTGATGATATCCAAATAAAAAAGGCAGCATCATTTAGAGCCACAGATCCTTCTGAATTGTGGGGCAGAGGGAGATTGATGGGTCAGTGAGTTGTCTTTGTTTCTGTTCTCTTCCCTTCATAGATAGTCCTAAGGTCAAAATCAAAGTTGTTTATTGGCCATAGCACAAACTTGAAAAGGTAGCTTCTTCCATCTTCCCTCAAGCTTGTGAATTTTACAAACTTAGCTTTTTGTAAAATTCACTGCTTTGTTATTGTGCTGGTACGGCTGTACCAGGAGCTCCAACTTTATTTTCTTTCTGTTATCTGTTTGCAGTCATAGGGCAGGCCTCCTGTCCATCATAATTAAGCTTTGGTTCCGCACCTTGTTCAGGGCTCTGGGAGGGAAAGGAGCCATTTTTTGGGCAGTCTTACATAAGGAAGCTAAACTATAGGACGTAAACCAGCTCGTCCCATAGAAAAGCTTCTTTTCTCAAGAACATCCGGGGAAACAGAAACAGAAATTACAGGAAAAGGGTCCCAAGGCACTGGCCGAGAGCTCACAGCCTCTCAGCCTCACAGCAATCAGAGGGAAAAGAACCCTGAGATTTCAAAGAATTCTCTGAGGGAGGACAGCACTACAGATCCACGGAACTCCATCTGAAATATCTACAAGCCTCGGCTGGTAGGTCCACTCAATACCCAGACACATTTGGAATCGGTAGTAGGACCCACACCGATGAGGCATAGATAGTAAACAGCTTGGGAGAGGTTAAATAGGGTTTTTTTTCCTACAGAGAAAGTACAGTTAATTAAAGTCAGGTATCAGTCCATTGAGAACTAGACTAAGAAAGCCTTGGAGTGTTGTTTGAACCATTGAAGATTTGTTGTTTCTTCCATAATAAAGACTTTGTTGTATCATTAAAGACTCCTCTAAGAGAGGAGATTCCATCTGAACATGAGGAAGAACTTCCTGACTGTGAGAGCCATTCAGCAGTGGAACTCTCTGCCCTGGAGTGTGGTGGAGGCTCCTTCTTTGGAAGCTTTTAAACAGAGTCTGGATGGCCATCTGTCAGGGGTGATTTGAATGCAATATTCCTGCTTCTTGGCAGGGGGTTGTACTGGATGGCCCATGAGGTCTCTTCCAACTCTTTGATTCTATGATTCTATGATTCTAAAGACCATTACTTCAGAAAAATCCCTGAGAACCTCTCTTTGAGGCACCCTGGCTTCCTGCTGGGCTTAAAGTATACGTCCTATAAAAAAGACAGCTGTTATAGGCCCAGTGCGTGACAGAACCGTTATACACAGCATGCTTCCGGACTGTGCCAAAAAATGGGATTAAAAAGAGGGGCAAAAAAAAAAAGCAGGACCTCAGAGCAGATCCCCACACGGACCTGCCAATCCTGGGCTTTCTGCCCCCACCATCCTCACTAGCCTCCCTTTTGTGTCTCGGGATAAAATGGGGGGACATCCAGCAGAAGTTTTTTTTAAAAAAAACAAACGGTTATGCGCCGATTTGTATATGTGCACATGCACATAGCTTAATATAAAAAATTCAAGTGTTTTCGCATGTACACGTATGAGGCTCAGTGTTGTGGCTCAGCTGGAGCCTCAGGTAGAAGATGATGGGATTCAAATTCATGCAGATGTTCCTGTTGTTTCTGAGGAAAATGAGGAGTTTCAGCTTCCCATGGCAAGGAATGTTTCAGATGATGTTTCTGATGTTAGTGAAATTAACCAGGTGCAGTTGGAGGAGGATGCCACCCATCCTGACAGTTCTCCGGCTGTTAATGATCTATCCGACCTTGAGAGCTCTGAAGATCTAGATTGGGAGGATCGCTTACAATACAAAGTTTGCTGCAGTGCTAGGCTTGCTAACAAGAGGGAGGTTAACGATCAACAGAATGCGTTCATTTTGGGAAAGTATATTAAACGGGGTGTTTGAAGACAAATCTTTGTCAGTGCAACTTCTGCATATAACCTGGTAACTTCTCTGGATTGCCTTGGCTTTTGGGCAATGTTCTTGGCTTCTTGGGACTCTGTCATGCTGTCATGGAATCTTGTTTCTATGATTTTATTTATTTCTCGTGTCAGGGCAGCCAGTCAAATATATTACATTTCTAACAGAACAAAGCAAACAAACAGAGAAAATACAAACTGTGTGAGTTTGGTAGTTGATTAAATGTCCTTTGACCAGTATCTGGCCAGTTGGAGTGCTTCTGGTGTTGCTGCAAGAAGGTCCTCCATTGTGCATGTGGCTGGGCTCAGGTTGCATTGCAGCAGGTGGTCAGTGGTTTGCTCCTCTCCACACATGCATGCCGAGGATTCCACTTTGCAGCCCCATTTCTGAAGGTTGGCTCTGCATCTCGTGGTGCCAGAGCGGTCTGTTCAGCGCCTTCCAAGTTGCCCAGTTTTCTGTGTGCCCAGGGGGGAGTCTCTCATTTGGTATCAGCCAATGGTTGAGGTTCTGGGTTTGAGCCTGCCACTTTTGGACTCTCGCTTGCTGAGGTGTTCCAGCGAGTGTCTCTGTAGATCTTAGAAAACTATGTCTGGATTTAAGTCATTGACATGCTGGCTGATACCCAAACAGGGGATGAGCTGGAGATGTCTCTGCCTTGGTCCTTTCACTATTGGTTGCCACTTCCCGGCGGATGTCAGGTGGTGCGATACCGGCTAGACAGTGTAATTTCTCCAGTGGTGTAGGGCGCAGACATCCCGTGATAATGCGGCATGTCTCATTATGAGCCACATCCACTGTTTTAGCGTGGTGAGATGTGTTCCACAATGGGCATGCATATTCAGCAGCGAAGTAGCACAGCACAAGGGCAGATGTCTTCACTGTATGATGCCTTTTGGATTATGCTTCATGTTGTTTGCTATTGAACTTTTGGAACTTTACCTTTGCATTTAAGACTGTTCTTTTCTTCAATAAACTACAAAATCTTCTGCCTTTGTGTGGTTTGGTGTCTTGAGCAAGGTGACACTACTTTAAGCTGCGACACTCAGTACATAAAGGTAAAGGTTTCTTCTTGACATTAAGTCTAGTCATTTCAGACTCCGTAGGGTGGTGCTCATCCCAATTTCTAAACCGAAGAGCCGATGTTGTCCAAGGTCATGACTGCATGGAGCACCGTTACCTTCCTTCCAAAGCGGTACCTATTGATCTACTCACACGTTTTCAAATTACTAGGTTGGCAGAAGCTGATGCTAACAGCGGGAGCTCCCCCCGCTCCCCAGATTTGAATCACCGATCTTGTGGTCAGCAAATTCAGCCACTCAGCAGCTACCAGGAGCTTAGCAAATAGTAGAGTGATTTTTTTTTTTAAAAAAAACTTCAGCCAGACTTCACCCTTCCCTAATCATTTATTAAAGCTTTGCTTGATATTACAGTGTAGAGTTTCAGAGAGTTCTAATGGTTCTCTGTCCTTGCTTTGTTTAAATCAGCTGTGTGTCCATTTGACAGCCGAATATACTGATCAGCTGTTTGGAGCTTTTTAAAAGGCGACATCAGCTGGAGCAATCTCCATGGGGGATGGGAAGGAAAGCATTTTTTTTTTTGGAATGTAGGTTCACACAGACATACGAAGATGCACATCTTTTGGCCAGAAACGGGGTAAAAGGGGACCTTTTTATCCCAGTTTTTCTCCTTTGTAGTGATTCAGTGAGCATTTAGCACTGACGTTGTCTAGCTACCCCCCCTTTTTTAAACGGGAACTCCCATCTTTAAAGCCCTGTCTGGATGGGCTCACACATGTACATCTATAAACTTTGTAGCAATGGAAAGTAACCTGCTCTGTATTTTTGTCTCCATATCTGGATTGCTTGTTTTTTGAGTTCAGTACACATTTTCCTGGTCTAGTAATTTAGGCAATCATACTAAATCAATGAAAAGTATCTATTTGGCATTCTTCCCATTTCTATTTAGTTCTATTGGCCAATTTCTTATAAATTGAGTTTCATATACCACATGATACAAGTGTTAAAAGAAGTGAAAACTATGCAAGATATCAAGTTTTTTTATTCTGTAATCAGCTGAGACTTTAGTAGTTCTTCCTGTTCCGTTATTGTACTTACCAATAAATTTCATTAATTATGCCTACTTTGAAAGCAAATGGTGGTTGTGGGTGGAATTCTCTTGTTGTTTAGCCAAATTGAATTGAATTTTCAGTTCTTCATACCTTGTGAGCAGGCCTGTAGCGAGGGGGTGGTTTTAGGGGTTCAAACCCTCCCCGAAATGTTTCAGATTTTTTTAAAAAAAACTGGTTTACTCATGAATTTTAACTGGTTAACCAAATCTCCATGCTAAGTCTATGAGATGCAAAAAATTAAGAGTCCCTCCAGAACTGTAAGCACTATCTCAAGCAAATATTGACAATTTATTCACACTGTCATTACTTGCAGCAAGAGCCTATGTAGTGAAGCAACCAAGTTGGGGGCCAGACTTGGTGGAGGTGGTTGACAGGGGTGGAGCTGCAGGCTATTGAAGGTTGCTCTGCCCCCTGCTGTGCTCTTTGCTTCAGCGTGAGCTAGGAGGCAGGTTTCAACTCCACCCACCACAAAATTTTCAACCCTCCCCGAAATTTTCACCCCCCCTCCCAAAATTGTCAACCCTCCCCGAAATTTTTTTCTGGCTACGGCCCTGCTTGTGAGATCATAATTAGGATAGAATTTGGTGTTCTTAAAGCATAATATTTACAGATGATGTCCTTAAGGCTCATATTTCTTCAGTCTAGCAATTAGAAAGTCATATTAAACCAAAATGTTTACTGCATTCAGGCATATCCAATAACATATTCCTCCTCCTCCTCCTCCTCTTCCTCCCTCACATTTCTATTCTGCTTTATCTTTTGCTCATGATAAAAGCAATACATTTTTTAATTTAAAACCTAAAAACGGGAGGCAGACTGTGTTGGAATGGATAATACATAACGTTGGATGAGTGGAGGTTGGATAAGTGAGACTCTACTGTATCCCTGTCTTGTTTCAATTAAGTATTAATTTGTTTGCACCCAAATTTGTGCTGATTCACATTTGGAATGTTGACTACAATACAATTTGAATGTAGTAAGTTTTTAGATCCTATTAAGGGATAACGTGACTTATACTATATACCGGGTCCTAGAGAAGTGCACTTGGAAAGGACCAGACGCAGGGCTTTTTCTATTTCTGCCCCTGCCTTATAGAATTCCTTGCCACCCTATATGAGAGCCATGCGTGACTTAGGGTCTTTTACTCTAGCACTTAAGACCTGGCTTTTTACTAGAGCATTCGATCTCTGTTAATTTTTAATTTCTGTATGTATGTATTTTATCTTTTACAATTTAGCTGTAAATCGCCTAGAGCGTTCTCAGATGGAGGGCGATTAATAAGTAATTAAATATGATGATGATAAGTAAGGATTATACTATAATATGAAAAACAAAGTGTGATCATTATGAAGCTCTTATGCCCCCTCCCCATTTCTTGCTTATATGTGCACACTTTAACCACCCCCTTCTGCACTTCCAATGCAAACAAAATGAGGCTACCAAGTTGAGAAAAATGCTGTCCATTTAAGGAAGATAGAAAAATATACTTTAACACTTTCCAGTAACACATTGTCAGGCTGTTCTGACATACATTGTTGAGGGAGATGTCATGAGCATGGCTATGATCAGTGCATATGATGCACAGATAAATTTCTAACTCTGGAATTTTAAATTTGAAGTTTCCAAATTTGCCCTGACTGGTTGGCTGAAAAACAGTAGTATATATAGTTCTTATATAAGAATTAGATAGAATTGAAATAATATATTTTGCTCCATAGCTTAGCTTCTACAAAAGCTAGAACTTTACTTTCTTTTTAGAGGAAAGCTGATTTGCGCTCTTTTCAGAAAACTTACCAAAAACTGGCTGCCAATGACACAGGTACTGGCACTGACTCAGGGACTCCACCATTCCTCATGACATCCCTTAAGGGCTCTTCTACACAGGCCAAAAATGTGGAAGAAACTGGGACAAAAAGGGCCATGATGGCTAAATAACAGTTCATGAAAATGTGTGCTGATTTGGATTAACAGCTGAAAAAACACTTGTTAAAAAGATGTGCTTAAAACCTGATTTCAGCTTAAAATGTGCATATTCACATGACTGTATATCCCTGCAGTCAAGGAAAACACATGGCTTCATTCCTATACACTGGTGTGTAGACTGCTTCAGTGCATGTGCACATCTAAAAATCCTGAAACAGCTGATCTGGGCTACAAACAAATGTAGCCACTGACACACAAATGGCTAAACCGAAGCACAATTGGAAAGCAATTACAATTGAAACCACCCCTTTGTGATATTAAACAGAGCTTGAATTTATAGTTGGGTGAGGAGAGAGAATAAGAAATCTGCTTGTGTGTACTGAGATATCCACATGAGCATGTATACAATCCATTGCATCTTGGAGAGAATAAAAGAAACCCAAATTCTGCTGGATGTCCCCCATCCCCCATCCATCTTGTGGATTTGTAAAATCAGCAACAAAGGAAGGTGTGAGGGTGGCGGGGAACCATTTCCCAGGACTGACAAGTCTGTGTCTGGACTTTCTGTCAGGCCCTGTGATTTGTAAAACCACTTAGTTAATCTGAATTTTGACGCTGTCTGGAAGCGCCCTAAGACATTTAAAGATGACTTGGTTTTCAAACCTTTTAATATCTCAACTGTTTCCTCTGAATACAATCCAGCCTGAAGAGACATAGACCTCTTATATCAAAAGTTTCTATTTGAATTGAGAGTTGAACTGTGACTATGGGCCTCATCAAATGCAGGATTCCCCTCCAATTCCAGAAACTATAGATGCATCTACACTGACCAGATAATGCAGGATGAACTTGGCAAAGAATTGAATGTGTAACTGATCACACATCAAGTGCAAGTACCAAATCAAGTCTTGTGTGTTACTTATATGCTCTGCAGAGTCCAGCTCTTACTTAATTCTACGTAGAAAATACAGCATCCCTGGAGGATTTGGTTTCCCCCCCACAAAAGAACCTTGTTCCAGTGCACATGTGGGAATTGCTGGAGCATCCATCCCTTAATTTGTTTCTCCGTGCAATGTGGTTTACACCTATGTCCACTGATGTGCTGGTTACTAGGCCTGGGTAACAACGGAAAAATTTGTTTCTAAAATCGATTCGTTTTTTGGGGGTTTTTGCGTTTCGATATTTAAAAGAATTCCGAAATTTTCCTTAAAAAAAGTTCGATATTTACGAAATTTCGTAAATTGTAAAAAAAATTACAAAACAATAACGAAACAATAACGAATCGATTAGTTAATGGCGGCCGCGATTGTGCAATACGCTAAAAAAACTTCTGAAGCTTCCCTCTCCCTCTGTTGTTAACTTTTGGTGTGGTATTATAATTTTTTTCACTAATTAAACAAAAAACAACTATAAAACTTGCCCCAGACATGTGGAAATAATAACGAAACGACCTCAAACCAATAACGAAACGAATACATAACGAAATACGAAGCATTTACGAAACGAATTGAAAAATTCGTTTCGTTTTTAGGTTGCTCCAGAATGGTTCGTTATCGCTTCGTTAACAAAAAAAATAATGAATTTTTAACGAATTACGAATTAACGAAACGAAACGGCCCAGCCCTACTGGTTACAGGTCCTATTTCAGAGTACTGTGATTTTGCTTATCCTGGTTTAAGGCCTCTAATGCACATTCTTGCACATGTTCACACCATCTGTAATGAAAACACTGCATTTTCAAAATGCCTTTAATCCATGCTAAGTGATTAGTTTGGATGTGTCCTACAGCTCATTAGAAAGCAGTTTACCTGTTCTGGGTTCTGTAAATGTCCTTGTTTAACATACTTAATTATGTCTCACCCTTTGTCTCACCCTGGTCATTCCACAGATATATAAACCCATTTTTCCTACTTCCAACATACCTCACTACCTCTGAGGATGCTTGCCATAGATGCAGGCGAAACGCCAGGAGAAAAATTGCCTCCAGAACATGGCCATATAGCCCGGAAAAACCTACAACAACCCATACTTAATTATGGTTCAGTTCCTGTGATTTAGCATTATAAACTGGTACTGGAGTCTCATTTGGGTCTATATGCTTGCATCTCCTTTTTCAAATCTGAAGGGAAAGAGACTTGAAAAACCTATTTCACTTTTAAATAACATACATTTTCTGTTATGGCTTGTTTGGTTAATCCAAACAAACTTCAATTAGTTATAGCTAGTCCTAAAACTCGCAAGAACATTTTGAGCTCATTTCCAGTTGTAAGATGAATAATTACACTGACCCAATGAAAAACACCATTACTAGTAGTATCTTGATAAATAGCTGTGTATCTCCTATTATTTTAGGCTGGAACAAGATGCAGTATTTTAATTGCTATATCTTTTCCTTGGACAAAATAATGAGTGGTCAAAGGCTCCAAGTCCTAATTTGCAGGACCTGCCCTTATAGAAAGGGTCACATTCGAGTGTAGAGGTCAAATCCCTGTGGTTTGAACTTTGTCATTTGCTTTTATACTTTCTTGGATTAAGTGAATTTATTATTGATGAGTCTGGAGGCTTTTGCACAGTGGATATGTTATTGGAAACCTCAATAATAATTTTGCAATTTTCAGCCACCTCAGAAAATTAACTAGAAAGAAAAATGTGAAATATATCGAGCTCCAAAACATTTACAGCAAGCTAAAATGTGTCATGTTCTTTGCAGGGAAAGAAGGGTGCTTTGCCGCATACAATGTTTTTTTGTGAGCTAGAGAAGCAAAATAATTTAACACATTCTTCTGAAGTATTTCAGCTCTCTGCCATTTTATTACTTCCTATAAAACTAAAGAATTTCATACATTCATCTTCAGCTCTAATTATGATCTAGTGCAGGGGTGGAAACTAGAGGTTGTTGAATTACAACTCCCAGCAGTTTTTGTGTAGCTAATGGTTAGGAATGCCAGGAAAAGCAGTCAAACAACATGTGGTTGTGTCAGATTGGGGCTTAATCCTTTGACTACTTTTGAGATCTTTTGAGGGGGCAGTCCAGACAGCGGATGTGGTGGGTTTATCCCATGCCTCCCAAGAAGGCATGGAGTAAACCCACTAACTAATTAATTCACCACAAACCAGGGTTTTCCTGGTTTGTAGTGAATTTATTTGTGTTTCTCAGGGACATCATCTGGACAGCCCCCTTTTTAAGTGCAGGAACTCCCACATTAAAGGGGCTGTCCGGATGGGCCCCTACACAACCAACAAGTGATTTGTTTATTGTGTGTAACAGTAACAATATTTTTCATCTTCCTACTGTTGAGATTTATATCCCCGCTAAAAGATATTTTTTTGCCACAACTCAGGCCCCTCTTATACCACCCTATATCCCAGGACCTGATCCCAGATTTTCAGTTTTAAACTGGAATATATGTGTCTCCACTGCCAGATAATCTAGAGCAGTGGTTCTCTATCTGGGGTCCCCAGATGTTTTTGGCCTACAACTCCCAGAAATCCCAGCCAGTTTACCAGCTGTTAGGATTTCTGGGAGTTGAAGGCCAAAAACATCTGGGGACCCCAGGTTGAGAACCACTATCTAGAGTAAGCAGATAATCTGGGATTAGATTCTGGGATAAAGAGATAATGTAGAAGGGGCCTCAATTCTATATATCCCTATTTAAATATAGACCCTTATGTAACAAAAATTGAGAAGGTAAAGTAGAAACATGTGAGTGCTTCCTAAGGGTGCTTCCAGGTAGTACCAAATTGTGGGTTTTCTATGAGCAGCAAAAAACCCAGGAACCAAGTGGAGGTCCGCACACAGACATGTTGGTCCCATAATTTCTGCCTGCAACATCCAGATTTCCTGCTTTATTGTGGGATTTTGAAGCCCACAAGATGGCTACCACAGGAGTCTGCTGGAAATTTTGGCATTTTTAAAAAAAAGCAGAACTTTAAATGTGCAGATGTGTATATGCACATCATTTGTATGAGTTTTCTTCCTGGGTTATACATATCTTTTCCTCATTGTTTTTATCCTGAAAAGATGGTGAAAGTTGACTAGAGAGCAAAAACTTTGTCCTGGGAAGTGAAACTTCATCCTCCACATATTGAATGAAGTTTGTGACACACAAAAAAGTTTGTGGAATAGAACCACTACTTTCAAAGTCAGGGCTACACCATTATACAGGAACTGACACTTTCAAGCCATGAACAGAACTTCATCATTTTTATTAGCATTAAGAGGCTGCATAGCCGTCTATCCAGACAGGTTTGGTCATGTACTTGTGCCTCGGAACGAGTTTGGCAGCCATTTTGGAAAGGGTGCCGGGGGGATCCATTTTGGATACTCATTTCCTGAATTGGGCATGTTTAGAAAGAGCAGCTTTGGAGGGAAATGAGGGAGGACTGTAACTGGCTGAGTGAGAGTGGGCGGAGCCTAACTTGGCAAAAGAAAAAAATGACTTTAAGGGGAGGCTTTGAAACCCTGTCAGGGAGATTGAACCTGGGTGTCAAAGGGAGAAGGTGTTAGGAGTTGGGAGTGGTGAAGAGGGTTAGAGAGAGAGAGAGATCTGAAATTGGTCAGTTGGCTAGCAGAGATAGCTAGTGAGAAGATTACAACTATTTGGGAAGGATAGCTGGGGAGTGGAAAGACAGATCCCAAAAGACAAGGACTGTCTGTGTGGAGAGTTTAGAAATTACTTTCAGAAAGCAATCCTGTCAGTATTTCTGTGGAGGGAGAGAGAAATGTTTCATGTGTAACTAAGTCTGAACTGTTTAAAGTAACCACATGCTTCTAAGACATTATTTTGAAACAGCTAAGCTGTATACCCGAATTGTTCCTGTTCTCCTAAATAAACATCATTGTTTTGTTGTTCACAACACCTGCCTCATGTGTACCTCAGTGGTTGAAGTTTTAAAAGCAGATTCCTGCAGTAATCAAGAGCTTTATGGTGGCAGCATTTAATTTAAAGAACCTTCTTTTAGTGTTACCTCAGAACACAAGCCTGGGGGCTAATCCAACACGCTCTTTCCTAAAATACCACAAGTAAGCCAGGGGCTTATCAGTGCTTTTAATTTTGGTGGTGGCCAGAGAGTTCTTTCAAAAAGGTTTTTCGGCCAGTAGAAAGTTCCAGCTTTCCTTACAGATTTTTGATTTGGGGCTTTTAATCACAGAAGCCTCACATTCAATCACAAGTGGCGTTCAGTTTTGGGATTTTTAATTCCCCCCAATAAGCTCGCATTCCCTGACATATTGGTGGAACAGCGTTGGGATTTTTTTTATTTCCCAAATAAAGCCTCGATCCTTTATACCATGTTTTTAGAATACAACCAATCAGGAACCAACATGTATCACCTGAAAACACACCAACATTAAAAAAAACCTGTATTTTCTGAGTGTAGGGACATACAGAGATTTGAATACCTGCATTTTTTGGCCAGAACTGGGATATTCCCATAACTGAAAATGATCCCCCCCCCCATGTTTTCAGGGGACGTTGTTTGGCCACCATTTTGAACCAGGAGCTCCTGAGACAAAGGTACCTTGTGGATGGGCCCTAAGCTTTAAATCAGTATTGAGCAACTGTGGAGGGCTAGAGGGGTACATTGGTCTTCACCACGTCTTCACTTGAAAAACAACACTTAAATGTGAAACTTCTGCTGATGGCCGAACATCTGCTTCTGAACATCAGCTTTTTTTCAAATCTCTTTTGAAAATGTGCACTCATTTGCATTGTCTAACTATCCTTAATCTCTCTCTCTCTCTCTGTGTGTGTGTTTTAAAGCAACTTAAATGTCATTTCTGATAACAGAGAAAATGCAATGTTTCTCCCATCCCTGATTAGCATATCCCTCATTGGTTCCAAATGTGTCATGGGAAATGGTTTATTCGAGTGTTGAAGGGTGCCTCTTGAGTATACGTTGTGGTATGATTTTATCACTTAAAACAGATACTGTATTATACATTAAGAGAGTTAACAAAGATGTCACAGACTAGAGATTCCATGTGTTTTTGTAGGTACAAGTAAGCACAGTCATATATGTGCACACAGTTGTGACATGCAATTTTCTTGCATCAAATACAGACATGAAGAAAGTGATTTTTTTTTGCTATAGGGAGGGCTTGCCTGAAGCACATTATTAATCACACGTGTGTTTTAAAAGCTGAAGATAAATATTTGGTATCCTAACATGGTTGGGAACAACTATTGGGTATTTCCTTAGGGCCCATCTACACTGGTAAAAAATATCAGGAGAAACCAGGTAATTTTAACCCAGTTCCTTGAGGAATATGTCCTCAAACCTTCCAACAACCCTTGGAAGGTTTGTTCCATATGTTTCCAAACCTTCCAACAACCCTTCCAACAAAACCTTCAGCCCCCCTCCAGACCTCATTTCCCCCCAAAATGTTTTGCTTCTCCTCTCTACCTTCTGATGTGTCATTTTTGTGCATCAGGAGTACTCTGCAGAGGGACCTGTGTTGCTGGTTTTTTAGGGGAAAATGGGAGGCTGGGGCAAGGGGTGGGTGTCCTCTCACTCATTCAAGTTCTCAGAGCCCAAACAACTAGGATGGCTGTGGGGATTGACCTCTGGGAATGCATGAGAAATACTCTTCAGAGGGGTCTGCACTTCTGGCAGGCCCCTCAGATAAGGTTTTTAATGGGGGGGAATGGGGGGCTGGGAGGAAGGGGGGATGTCGTGTTTGACCTCCTCACCTGTAAAGATCTGGACCTTAAGGTCTGTATCTTTGCAGGTGTCAAATTAATGTTGAGTAAATGAGGAAATCCTACTTTTCTCCACATTAATCCGGGTTAACCTGAGGCATCATTTAGATGCCTCAGGTATACCCGTTACCTATCATGCACTTTAGGGCCTGTGTAGAAAGACCTCAAGTCAGTTTCAATGGGTTCATTGACTAAGGTTCTTAGAGTTTAATTTGCTTCACTCTTTCCTCTACTTATGGGTAATAACAATTTGAGAGCCATATTCTGTGACTAGAAGTGGATTGCATTACTGCTGAAAACATTTTTCAAAAAACATAGGAAAACAGCTCATAGCACAAGAAAAATCAAAGCTAAGGATTGCTTGATTTTTATGTTATCTGTGCCTCGCTGATCCTGGCACTGAGCCTAAACTGATTTACAACAAAGCTAAAACAGATTACTGCTAAAAACCTGATGGTGCAAAAGTTAAACATAATTTGTTTCATAAAGATCAAGTAGACAGAACATATTGTAAAGACCAAAAATAACTTTCTGGCCTTGCATCACACATTTTAGTGCAAATATTAAGACACAAATAGTGTTCAATTCAGCAAGTATTATGTACAAAACCCATAATTAAAAACAGTGTAAAATTATTTGAAAGGTTTTTTCTGTTGGTCATGGGAGCCCTGTGTGCTAAGTTTGGCCCAATTCCATCATTGGTGGAGTTCAGAATGCTCTTTGATTGTAGGTAAAGTATAAATCCCAGCAACGACAATTCCCAAATGACAAAATCAATTTTTTTTTTTAGTGGAGGACATACATTGGGTTGTTAGGTGTCTTGTTTCCAAATTTGGTGTCAATTCCCCCAGTGGTTTTTGAGTTCTGATGGTATCACAAACGAACATTACATTTTTATTTATATAGATATTAGGATGCTAAACAGTTTGCTACCATGTATCCTTCCAGCTAGCCCTTCAAAGAGTCACAATCTGTAAGCAAAGGAGCAAGGATGCCTCAATGCCTTGTTTTACTCATAGGAGTGTACTCAGGCCTTACAACTCAGTTCAGATGGTCCATGAATCATAGACCACTCCAAAGGCCAAAAACCACACCATGGCTTGCCGAAGAGCCTTGTGTGTTAGATGTGAAAGGACAGTTAAATACACACACTCACCTGCTTGGCTCCAAAATCTGCCTGGGGGTCTTAATCACAAATTCTTTTTTTGTGTTACTAGACTCAACATTGTGCAGCTTTTCTTGTCTAGGATTTCATTCTCTTCCTGACATTCATTATTCATCATTACTCTGTCAAGCACACATCCGTCTGCAGGAGGAAGTCAAGCAGCAGACATTTTTGGCAATTAAATGAAATAGGAACATGATCTCTTTCTCTCACTCTCCCTCCCCCCTCATCCCACACAACCTCAAGTATGACTTCTTTAAAATTGAAATGGAAAGACTTTTCTTATAACCATTTTCATTCCCAAACCCTATTGTAAGCAGCCTTATTTGCCGTCCCCCAATGCGGGCTACAAATAAATTATAGCATGTTCTTCATTATTAAGGGAAAGATAGAAATCCCTTATTCTAGAGGCCCTTCCACACAGCCCTATATCCCAAAATATCAAGGCAGAAAATCCCACAATTTCTGCTTTGAACTGGGTTACTTGAGTCCACACTCAGATAATGTGGGGGCTTTCTGCCTTGATATTCTGGGATATAGGACTGTATAGAAGGGTCCTAAATCAAGGGTTTTTTTTAGAATCTGAAAGATTGCAAGGCATTTCCTGAGGCAATATTATGACAACTATCTGGTTGGCTAGAACAACGTAGTAGACACGAAGGTTACCATGTATACTAATCCATATACTAATCCAATTCCACCCTCCAGAGGAACAGTGGACATGATCTTCACTGCACGACAGCTCCAAGAAAAATACAGGGAACAAAATCAACCTCTGTACATGGCATTCATTGATCTTGCAAAGGCATTTGACACAGTGAATCGTAGTGCTCTCTGGACCATCCTCCAAAAAATTGGGTGGCCTAACAAATTTGTGAACATCCTGCGGCTCCTCCATGATGACATGATGGCAACAGTCTTGGACAGCTCCCAAAGTGACCCATTTAAGGTGGAATCAGGCGTCAAACAGGGATGTGTTATTGCCCCAACTTTATTCTCCATCTTCATCGCTATGATACTTCATCTTGTTGATGGGAAGCTTCTATCGGACAGATGGCAAGCTGTTTAACCTCAGCAGATTGAAAACCAAAACCAAGGTTACAACAACATCTGTTATAGAACTCCAGTATACGGATGACAATGTCATCTGTGCACATTCAGAAGAAGATCTACAAACCACTCTAAGCACCTTCGCAGAAGCATACAAGAAGCTCGGCCTGTCATTGAACATCAAGAAAACCAAAGTGGTGTTCCAGCAGTCACCAGCCAATCCCTGCCAGAGATACAGCTTAATGGTGTAACATTAGAAAATATTGACCATTTCCGCTACCTTGGCAGCCACCTCACCACCAAAGTCAACATCGACACCAAAATACAACATCGCCTGAGCTCTGCAAGTACAGCATTTTTCCGAATGAAGCAGAGAGTGTTTGAGGACTGGGACATCTGTAGGGATACCAAGGTGCTTGTTTATAAAGCTATTGTCCTCCCAACCCTGCTATATGCCTGCAAAACGTGGACTGACTACAGATGTCACATACAACTCCTGGAATAATTCCATCAGCGCTGTCTCTGGAAAATCCTGCAAATCTCTTGGGAAGACAGGTGGACAAACATCAGCATGCTGGAAGAAGCAAAGACTACCAGCACTGAAGCAATGGTCCTCCGCCATCAATTCCATTGGACCGACCACGTTGTCCAGATGCCTGACCACCATCTCCCAAAGCAGTTTCTCTGCTCTGAACTCAAGAACGGAAAATGGAATGTTGGTGGACAGGAAAAGAGACTTGAAGATGAGCTCAACGCCAACCTTAAAAACTCTGGCATAGACACTGAGAACTGGGAAGACCTGGCCCTTGAGCGCTCCAGCTGGAGGTCAGCTGTGACCAGCAGTGCTGCAGAATTTGAAGAGGCACGAATGAAGGGCGAAAGAGAGAAATGTGCCAAGAGGAAGGTGCATCAAGCCAACCCCGACCGAGACCGCCTTCCACCTGGAAACTAATGCCCTCACTGTAGGAGAAGTTGCAGATCAAGAATAGGGCTCCACAGTCACTTACGGACCCACTAGAATACTGATCCTGGAAGACTATCCCATCCTACTGTTGTCATCAGAATACTGGAGTTCTATAACAGATGCTGTTGTAACCTTGTTTTTGGCTTTCAGTCTGCTGAGGTTAAACAGCTTGCCATCTGTCCACCTCGGAATCTAAGATCCTCTGGAGAGGGCCTGCTCTCGACCCCGCCTCTATCACAAGTGAGATTGGCGGGGACGAGGAGCAGGGCCTTCTCGGTGGTGGCCCCCCGCCTGTGGAATTCACTCCCCGGGGAGATTAGATCGGCAACGTCCCTTCTTTCATTTAGGAAAAAGTTGAAAACCTGGATATGGGACCAGGCATTTGGACATTCTGGCAGCTAAAGAAAGATTTGATGACGAGCTGGAATTTGTCGAGACGGAATGGACTCCGAACGCTGAGCTCAGGATTAGCCTACTACTGTGTTTATTACACTGTTTTGTATTGATGATTTAATTTTTAATTTGTAACTGTTTTAATTGCTTTTATATATGTATGTATATGTGATAAAGGCATCGAATTGTGCCTTCCTCTGTAAGCCGCCCTGAGTCCCCCCTTGGGGGTGAGAAGGGCGGGGTAAAAGTGACGGAAATAATAATAATAATAGATGATTTCCACTCTGCTGGGAAACTTCCCATCAACAAAATGAAGTATCATAGTGATGAAGATGGAGAATAAAGTTTGGGCAATAACACATCCCTGTTTGACACCTGATTCCACCTTAAATGGGTCACTTTGGCAGCCATTGAAACATTGAACTTGAGCTGGATGAGTTACATCACCATTTGTGCAAGCAAGGAACTTTTTGTAAGAGTGTGTGCATATTATATCTGTATAGAAATTGAGGTATGAAACTCATGAATTAAAGATTTTGCCACACCTCCTTTCATTTTAAGTCCTGATAACTATTCTTCCTCCTGTGTCTTTCAGTATTTCTGAGCTGGTTTTGAATGCTTTTGGTTATTCCCATCTCATTTATATTACCAATCGGTACTTCTTGGCTTTCATCTATAAAGGGCAGCAGGATCCTTTAATGGTTTTGCTTGCTGGTTTCATTTCCAGGTTTTGGAGGACTAGTACAATGGAGTGTCGTTACCTGTCTGATGAAGGAATTAAAGGGAAAAATAATTTTGACTGCCTAGTAGATTGTTTGATCTTATTACAATGTGAGATAATACCCAGAATGATAGCTGGAATCCATTAAGGTTTGAATGATGGTACTATATTTGAGTTCATCATAAAACAATTTTGATGAAGTAGAAAATATAAATTATCCTATCCCATTATGTGCAATGGAAATAGGCATAAGCTTTTTTATATTTCCTTTTTTTGGCTTAATCCTCATCGTGTATGAAAAATGATTCCTTCTGCCAGCTGTAATGACTTAAAGTAAGAAGAGAGAATGAACAAAATAGGGAGAGAGAAAATGAGAATAAATATAGAGATTTTCCCGTTCCATTCTTGTGGGAATTATTTTTTCATGTACAGAAGCATTTTAACACCTTATTTTTGTGAGAATGAAAGAGATTGATACAGTCTTTTGAAAACTCTATTGGAACTGTTAGCATTTTGAAATCTAACTATGGTTTGAAATTAATATAAAGAACAACATTGTGAATTAGAATGAGGAGCCGCAATGGGTTAAACTGGGTTGTTGTAGGTTTTTCCAGGCTATATGGCCATGTTCTAGAGGCATTTTATCCTGACGTTTCGCCTGCATCTATGGCAAGCATCCTCAGAGGTAGTGAGGTCTGTTGGAAGTAGGAAAATGGATTTATATATCTGTGGAAAGACCAGGGTGAGACAAAGGACTTTTGTCTGCTGGAGCTAGGTGTGAATGTTTCAACTGATCACCTTGATTAGCATTTAATGGCTTGGAAGTGCCTGGGGGGAATCTTTTGTTGAGAGTGATTTTATGTGCCTGATTGTTTACTCTCTGTTGTTTTGCTGTTGTAATTTTTGAGTTTTTTAATACTGGTAGCCAGATTTTGTTCATTTTCATGGTTTCTTCTTTTCTGTTGAAATTGTCCACATGCTTGTGGATTTCAATGGCTTCTCTGTGTAGTCTGGCATGGTGGTTGTGAGAGTGGTCCAGCATTGGGTTAAACCCTTGTGCCGCTGAACTGCTGACGTGAAGGTCATGAGTTTGATCCACGAGATGTGGAGAACTCCCGTTTGTCAACCTAGCATTTCAAAAACATGTAATGTGAGTAGATAAATAGGTATTACTTTGGTGGGAAAAGGCAAAGAGATGCTCCAATCAGTCTTGCTGGCCACACAATCAGGAGATGACAACACAGGCTCCTTGACTTGAATAATGGAGGAGAGCACCCTCCTCCCCAGAGTCAGAGATGAAACACCACCTCCAGAAGTCAGAAATGAAAAGGAGGAGCCTCTGCCTTTGTTTGTGTGTCTCATTTGTATATTATTGTAAAGGCACTGAATGTTTGCATATGCATGTAAATTTATTTATAATTTTTAAAATTTACTTACATTTATATTCCATCTTTCTCTACCCCGAGGGGGACTCAAGGCAGCTTACAATCACACCTCCATGGTGCCTTAAAACATACCACATCAGTTAAAACAAAAGTTAAACCTTAAAACATAATAAGCATAATAAAAATACATTTCATTGAATCACGTCATCCAGAGTCATAGTCTAAGGACTTCGCCACATTAAATTGGGAAGTGTTTGAAAGAGGAGAGGAGAGTCGTGTCTGACTCCATTTAATAATAATAATAATAATAATAATAATAATAATAATAATAATAACAACAACAACAACAACCACCTTACTTGGATCTGCGTGCATCATTTGAAAATAAACCACACAGTCCTAGAAGCTTGGGAAGTGTTCGACTTGTGATTTTGTGATACGAAATTCAGCATATAGATCTCGTTTGCTGTGACATACTGTGCTTTTGTGTCAGTAAAATAATAATAATAATAATAATAATAATAATAATAATAATAAAACAGGTGTTTTCCCTGCCTTTCACCACACTGGTTTACTATTCCAGTGAACTCAGCTTTTTTTGGAGACATTAGGCCCCGTTCACCATCTCTCAGTGGTTTTTTTTCTTAAATAAACCTCAGGCACCATGCAGATGACACCACTTTGATGGCCAAAAGCAGGAAAGAGCTGAGGAGCCTTCTAATCAAGGTGAAAGGAGAAAGTGCAAAAGCTGGGTTGCAACTAAACATAAAAAAAAAAAGATTACGGCAACCAGACTGATTTATAACTGGCAAATAGAGGGAGAAAACGTGGAAGCAATGACAAACTTTGTATTTCTAGGTGCAAAGATTACTTCAGACACTGACTGCAGCCAGGAAATCAGAAGACGCTTACTTCTTGGGAGGAGAGCAATGACCAATCTCGATAAAATAGTGAAGAGTAGAGGCATCACACTGGCAACAAAGATCCGCATAGTCAAAGCAATGGTATTTCCTGTAGTAATATAAGGATGTGAGAGCTGGACCATAGGGAAGGCTGAGCGAAGGAAGATAGATGCTTTTGAACTGTGGTGTTGGAGGAAAGTTCTTAGCGTACCTTGGACAACGAGAAGATCCAACCAGTCCATACTTCATGAAATAAAGCATGACTACTCATTGGAGGGAAGGATATTAGAGTCCAAGATGAAGCATTTTGGCCACATAATGAGAAGACAGGAAAGCTTAGAGAAAACAATGATGCTGGGGAAAATGAAAGGAAAAAGGAAGAGGGGCCGACCAAGGGCAAGATGGATGGATGGTATCCTTGAAGTAACTAGCTTGACTTTGAAGGAGCTGGGGGTGGTGACGGCTGACAGGGAGCTCTGGCGTGGGCTGGTCCATGAGGTCATGAAGAGTCAGAATCAACTGAACAAATGAACAACAAATGACTTAGACAATTTAGTTCTGTGGTGTCTCATTTTCTTGCAGAATTTGCATTGACTTAGAAAATAGGCATTTTATGACATGTCACCCAAAGAATTGTAAATTATGTCCCTCAATTTCAGCCATCCTCCGTGTACAACTTCTTTATTTGCAGATGGAAGAAAACTGAGACAAAAATTGTTACAATTATCTATTGAAGATTGTTGCTAGTGTTGTATTTGACAGCTATTCAGTCACTTTTTTCTAACTCTGTTTTTTTAAATAAAATTTTCTTCATTCACCATCTACCAACTCTCTTGTGGTCAAGAAACGGGAAAGACACTCAGAATGTCTTGAAACTCAAATATATTTCTGTACTAATCTGTTCTCAGATAAACATTCCTAATGAAAGATAGTTTTTAAAGGTGTCCCTGGTGTAAGGGGTTCTTGCTTATTTATCTTGGATTTATGCCTCTTTCTCCTGGTTTTATAATGCCATAATGTGGAGCTAATGGCTTCTGTTTCAACAGCCAGATAGTCAATGGCCATTTAACATAATGGCAGAGAAGACTATTTCTCCCTGCATCTTCTGTTCTGTTCACTTGTTTAATCCATATTTTTTCTTTCCTAATGTTCTTAATTCCTCCTGGAGATGCAGAGAAAAACTTGTGAACACTCCATTATCTTACTACTTTATTGCTAGATCTGTAAAATTTACAGTGTAAACATTGATGACCTTAAAGTCTCCTTTTTCATTTTTATGATGTCTCTTACTGCAATCCTTGTGTAGTGAATTACAAAGTTGGTTAGGAATGAATCACTGAAAATTGCAAAGAACAGAGCTGTATTTTCAGAATGACAATACTGGGGATTAAATGCATAATTCCTATAATTAAGGAGGTGTCAGTAGTGACTCCCTCCTTGTGTATGTGCTTCTCTTTTTAAGTCATTTTTCTCAGTTGTTAGGACTGCTAGTTAGCATTGAAGGGAACCTTTTTGCAGGGTTTAGAAGCATGATCTCTCTCTGAGAGAAAAAGCCTGTTAAGTTCAGAAAACCTATTCCATACAGTCCTCTACATTGTATGCATTTCAGGCAGGAACGCACATTGTGTTTGAAAAAGGAAAAGCTTTTTAAAACTAGTATTAAGGGGTGGGAGTCATAGTTAATGGTTCAACCTCCGCACAGGAGAATGTACATAGAAGCGCCTTGAATTTAAGCTATGACTGCATGTTGCATTTTATATTTTCTGGGCTAAAGACAAGCCACCTCAATGACTTTGGTAGGGACAAATTACCCTTTTCAATCTCAGGGCAGCTATTGCTATAGTCAATCTTGCTCAAGTTGAGTGCTTCATGATTTGAACAAGGGTTTTCTTTCGTACCAGGAGCGACTTGAGAAATTGCAAGGGGGTTACTTTTCTGAATCTTCTCTCTTACAATACATTTATAATGTAACATTAATGTGGTGATAATTGAGGGTTAAAAGACCTAAGCTTTTCCTGGAATATAGATGGGAAATCAGATATAGACTGATATTTATAGGGTTGGATATCCCCCCCCTCTCCGGTGCCATCCCCACTACCTCTCTTTAGACTGTGTCGGATGGACTTGTGGGTTGAGTTAGGTTTTAATAATTACTTGTATTGGTTTTTAGATTAGATTTTAAAATTTGTTGAAGTTTGAAGTGTTGTTTAACATTTATATGTGACCACTTGCTCAGTGGTTTGAGATTTTGGGCTTGAGTGTTACCAGTACGCTGATGACGCTCAGCTGGTGCTGAAGATGGAAGGCCGACCGGACTCTGTACCCGATTGTTTCCATCAGTGCCTCGAGGCTGTTACTGGATGGCTGTGTGCCATCAGGTTGAGGGTGAATCCAGCAAAGACGGAGATCCTATGGCTGGGTCAACCGGGCAGTGGGGATACCCAGCTGCCTACCCTGGATGGTGAGGCGCTATGCCCATCATCATTGGTAAAGATTCTGGGAGTCCTTTTGGACCCTCTGCTGACAATGGAGGCCCAAGTCTCCGCCGTTAGCAGAACCGCCTTTTTTCATCTGCGGCAGGCTAGACGGCTGGCCCCCTACATGTCCAGGGACGACCTTGCTACGGTGATCCAGGCTACAGTCATCTCAAGACTGGACTACTGTAATGGCCTCTACATTTGCCTTCCTCTGTCGGTGATCCGGAAGTTCAAGTTGGTACAAAATGCAGCTGCTAGGCTTCTTGCGGGAATTCCGATGAGATGCCACATAACACCAATCTTACGGCAGCTGCATTGGTTACCAATTGAGCACCGGATCACTTTCAAAGTGATGGTACTCACCTTTAAGGCCTTGCATGGTCTGGGGCCATTGTACCTGGGAGATCGCCTCACCCCCTACCAACCCCAGAGATCCCTCAGTTCTGAGGACCAAGATTTGTTGGAAAATCCCAATATCAAGATTTTGCATCTAACAGCAACCAGACGCAGAGCCTTTACAGCAGTGGCACCATCGCTCTGGAATACTCTGCCACCTGAAGTCTGTGCCTTGTGGGACTTATCAGCTTTCTGCAGGGCATGGAAGACATATCTGTTTTGACAGGCCTTTGACTTTTAATATTGCTGTTTTTAAATTGTTTTAAATTGTTTTTAAATTGTGTTAGATTTTAGCCTGTTCTTGTAAGCCGCTCCGAGCCCCTGGGGAGTGGCGGCATATAAGTTTGAATAATAAATAAATAAATAACCCCTTGGGTTTGATGTGAATGTATGGGACTGGGTCCCCATGTTGTGATCTGGTCATTGACCATAATAAACTTTACTTACTTACAATGTGCTTTGACATTAGTTTAATGACCATTGCTGAATGTAATGGAATAATGAGAGTAATTGTTTTTCAAGGTTTTTAGCCTCCTCTGCTAAACAGTGCTGGTGCAACATCAAACAACAATTCCCATGATTCCATTGCATTAACAGAAGATATACCCAAACTGGTTCCACAATCCCCAGTATCTGCAGCTTGACAGCTATTGGAGAAGCATCCCACCATTTCCATGCTGAGATGTATAGCAGCCAAAGGCATCCAAAGTGGTAGTGGTGTGTGTGGGGAGGGGGAAGAGGAAAATGATATTTAGTAAAATAATCAATTTTCTGTTCCGGAGGGGGGGGGGTGTGAATTGGTTCCTTGCTGCCCACCTTTGCCCTTTGGGCATTCTATGGAATTCTTTCCCCATATAATGTGGCTTACATTTGGGGCTCACATTTGAGACTCACTAGCTGCAGTTTGAAGCTAGTTTCAAACTGGATTATATGATGTGCCATTAACCTCTTTGTTGCATTATCCAGGCGGAAGCCACATGAGGGCACTAGATAGAGAAGGATAATGAATTTTAAGGGGAGAGGGTGGGTTGAAGTAGTAAAACCTGTTTTTCTGTTATTCCCCCACCCATGTTCCAGTTGTGGAAACAATTCTCATTTATGAAATAGAAAGGGGGGGGGGGAATTACCAGTAAAAACGGGAAATAGTTTTCCTCATAGAACTCTTCCCCCATAAAATGGAATATCCTTCTCTCTCTAGTGCCCCCTTGTTGTCTCTGCCTGGATAATGCAACAGTACTGTTCTTTGGGTTGTTGTAGGTTTTTTCGGGCTATATAGCCATGGTCTAGAGGCATTGTCTCCTGACGTTTCACCTGCATCTATGGCAAGCATCCTCAGAGGTAGTGGGGTCTGTTGGAACTAGGAAAATGGGTTTATATATCTGTGGAATGACCAGGGTGGGACAAAGGACGCTTGTCTGCTGGAGCTAGGTGTGAATGTTTCAACTGACCACCTTAATTAGCATATAATGGCTTGACAGTGCCTGGAGAAAGCTTTTGTTGAGAGGTAATAATTAGATGTCCTTGTTTGTTTCCTCTCTGTTGTTGTGCTGTTGTAATTTTAGAGTTTTTTAAAATACTGGTAGCCAGATTTTGTTCATTTTCTTGGTTTTCTCCTTTCTGTTGAAATTGTCCACATGCTTGTGGATTTCAATGGCTTCTCTGTGTAGTCTGACATGGTGGTTGTGAGAGTGGTCCAGCATTTCTGTGTTCTCAAATAAAATGCCGTGTCCAGGTTGGGTCATCTGCTGCTCTTCTATGGCTGATTTCTCTGGTTGAAGTAATCTGCAGTGCCTTTCATGTTCCTTGATTCGTGTTTGGGCAATGCTGCATTTGGTGGTCCCTATGTAGACTTGTCCACAGCTGCATGGTACACGGTAGACTCCTGCAGAAGCGAGAGGATCCCTCTTGTCTTTTGCTGAACGTAGCATTTGTTGGATTTTCTTGGTGGGTCTGTAGATAAAAAAACTCTGAAAGGACTCTTCTCTGCTAGAGCTAGGTGTGAACGTTTCAACTGACTACCTTGATTAGCATACAATGGCCTGACTGCACCTGGGGCAAACTTTTGTTGCGAGGTAATTAGATGTCCTTGTTTGTTTCCTCTCTGTTGTTATGCTGTTGTGATTTTAGAGTTTTTTAAATACTGGTAGCCAGATTTTGTTCATTTTCTTGGTTTTCTCCTTTCTGAAATTGTCCACATGCTTGTGTATTTCAATGGCTTCTCTGTGTAGTCTGACACCTAGCTCCAGCAGACAAGAGTCCTTTGTCCCACCCTGGTCATTCCACAGATCTATAAACCCTTTTTCTTAGTTCCAACAGACCTCACTACCTCTGTGGATGCTTGCCATAGATGCAGGCGAAACGTCAGGAGAGAATGCCTCTAGACCATGGCCATATAGCTCGAAAAAACCTGTTCTTTGTTATTGAACCTCACATTTGTTTATTTTTTAAAAAATCTATTGTATGTTCTTAATATGAAAAATGGCAATGATGGTTATTGCTTCCACTGCTTTCGACTGTGGTTCATCCTAACAGCAATGATTTTGAAACTTTGGGTGATACTAGAGACATTATTTTAAACTTAAGTATGTAATTGGAAACCTAAGTACATATTTGTCTGGAGAATGACATCAGAAATGCTTTTTACAAAGTGGTCCCCATTGAGAACAGGGGAACTTTCCTTTTCCTCTCATCCCCTGGCATATTGTATTTCCCTTTCAGCATTTATCTTCTTACTTTCCTTTGGCTTCAAAGCTAATTTACCACCATTTGCAGTTGAATTTCCATCATTGCCTTCCAATTTAAATATTTTATGTGTGTAAATGGACTATTACTAGCTGTGGTTTTCCTATGCACTTATTGGCCTCTGAAAAACACAGAAATCTCCTTTCTCCCCATATTCATGCCAGCTTGTTTATTTACTTACCCATGATATGGTTCTGCAGCCCTTGATACATGTCTGCATTGAACTTTGGCAGCCACATCATAAAAGAGTAAGAACATTTCAGTGTATTCCTCTTACCTGTGCCCTCCTTGTCTCTTAATGCAGCAAAGTGCTGCCTCCCTAACTCTATTTATATACACTAATATTTGCCTTTTAACCTGATGTACATGAATAATGACACTTGCAAGTCACATCACCTGTTGCCATTTGACTTCCTGCCAACTAAAAGCTAAATGCATTTCCCTTAGTAACTTATTTTGGTGGCATTATGAAGTTAGGTTGGAATTATTTGTCTTTTTATTATGGCAAATGATTTGTCCACCATATTTTTTCTGCTCTTTTGGCCATTCTATAATTTTTTTTCTTATTATCCCAGATTTAGGAGGAAAACAGAGCAGATGTTTTGCTATACCTGTAATCCATCTAATGAAATGCTCTTGAAAGCAGCATACAATTTTGTGACTTAGATGTTTGACCTGTTCTATGAATACGATGGCAGGCACCAGTGTCCTTTTATTTAAAAACAAAACTTTTAATTTTTTCTTAAAAATTATAGATAAAAATTGAGACACAGAGAGAAAGAGAACAAAACCTACTGTTGCAACCCAGAGCAGGAAACTGAACCCTCAGACAGCAATCCACCACACTTGGCTTCAGGAAAAACAATCCTTTTTTATTGATGAAAAATGAATACAAAATAGAGGGAGAATGCAAAGGTAACAAGTCACAGTAAAAATCAGCAACAAGAAATGTCCATAAACAAGATCATGAAACCCACAGCAAAACTGCTGAATCCTGGAACCTGTTAGCAATCCACTAACCGTACTTAGCACAACTAGAAAGCCTCTGAGGAACAAGGCCACTTGAATCAGGAGACCTGCAAACGCTGGCACATGAATCTGGAACGATGCCTGGTCTGAAGCTGTATTTAGACCAGGCATATTTAAGGCCAAGAAATCTATTGCGAGACATGCCTGAAGATTTTGTTTGGATTTCTTTCAATCTGGCTGACCTGCGTAAACATTGTGCTTCTCCCCGACTCTGCCAAATCTGCCCCCGCCTATCCTCATTAGGCAGGCCAGGTGTCTGATTCTCCGGAGAGCTAAGACTGGGAGGAAAAGAGAGTGAACCGTCTCCGCTCGGCTCGGAATGTATGTTCCCATGGGAATCTTGACTTTCTCTTTCCAAGGCTGTAGGATTTTCACTACTCAAACCATCATCATCTAAATTGGCCTCAGAATTCACATTGACATCTACATGGGCATTAGGAAATACAATCAGAGAGTTAGGTTCAAATTCACACACAAGCTGAACCCCAACACCTACCTAAAACACACATATTTTTCTGTACATTAGAAATCAAGAAACTGAGCATTTGAGCTTATTGGCCCACCTTACCTGTCCAAATTTATATCTCCCTTAGTTACTTAGGCGATTCCTCGTAGTCCGAGGATGATGGTCCTCCAAGAGTATTATCCTGGGGTGGGTCCGTAGGTGACTGTGGAGCCCTATTCTTGATCTGCATCTTCTCCCACAGTGAGAACATTGGTTTCCAGGTGGAAGGCGGTCCCGGTCGGGATTGGCTTGATGCGCCTTCCTCTTGGCATGTTTCTCTCTTTCACCCTCCCTATGAACCATCTAAGAGTTTAAGATTATCTCGGGAGCCCTTGCTCCCGGTCTCACCTTTTTCACAGGTGCAACTGGCGAGGATGAGAAACAGGGCCTTCTCAGTGATGGCACCTTGGCTGTGGAATGTCCTCCCCAGAGATATTAGATCAGCCCCCTCCCTCTTGACCTTACAGAAAAAAGTGAAGATGTGGTTATTTGAACAAGCCTTCAGAATCTAATGCAGCAGCCAAACACAAAATTAGACAAAAGCAAACATTGGAACGGCTCAGATGACAATTTTTGGACAATGAAACTAACAACCAAGGCATTGGTTTTATAAGTTTCTAAAGGTTTTATTGAATGTATTTTTAATTCTTTTTAAATGTCGTTTTAATTGTATATTGTTAGGTATCAAATTTCTGCTTGGCTGTAAACCACCTTCCGTCACCTTCAGGTTTAAGAAAGGTGGGATAGAAATATCACAAATAAATAAATAATAAATAAATATTTGTATGCTATGTACATATTTGTTTTATTTATTTATTTCGGGCACTTCTACCCAGCCCTTCTCAACCCCTGAGGGGGGACTCAGGGCGGCTTACAACCGGCACAATTCGATGCCAACAATTCAACAGATAAAATACATAACAACAAATAACCACAAGTTAAAACATTCAATTAATATAATAACAACTAAAAGCCAATCTAGTAGCCAACGTTCACCGAGTTGTAAAATCCGTAAGTCCATTCAGCATTACCATAGTCTTTTCCACATTCTGATCGTCATTACCTTGTCAGTCTGCCAGATTACCCAAAGGCCTGGTCCCATATCCATGTTTCCAGCTTCCTTCTGAAGGAGAGGAGGGATGTTGATGACCTAATTTCCCCAGGAAGTGAGTTACACAGGCCAGGGGCCACTACTGAGAATGCCCTGTCCCTCGTCCCCACCAACCTTACTTGTGATAGAGGCGGGGCCGAGAGCAGGGCCTCCCCAGAAGATCTTAAGCTCCGAGGTGGGACATAGAAGGAGATACGTTCGGACAGGTAAATATCACCTCTACCCAGAAAGGACAACCTCATACTTAATCTCATACTGACCAAAGAGTAGAGAAGTGTGCTTGGAGGTAATGCTAAATAGGCTGCCTTAAGAACGATGAAAGAATTAGCCTAGCAGGTAGCTAAATCCTTGTGAAACTGTGGAAGTGGTTGTATTTGGTTAAGGGACTTCAGCAATAATGGAGGGTTGCCATAGGTAATAATCTTTTTGTATAGCTAAGAGAGCTATGTTTACTCAACAGAGGGCCTTTTGTTCTACCATGAAGAAGTTCTCTGGGCACAGTTTCAAGGATGAAGGTGTTTGCTTTTCCACTTCCCTTGATGATACTGGGTCCTGATGGATTGAAATAAACTCCTGCCTTGAAGGCTAGTTTGTTCAAGTTTAATAATACGTGCCCCAAGGCTATTGGCTTGGGAATGAATTGCCTGTAGCTAGTCAAAAATTGCTGTGGCAGTCTGGGCTGTAAACATTGTCTAGCAGTAAAATCAAAGATGTAGTATTCCAGGAATTTCAAAGTTCTATTTCTAATAGATAGGGCTTGCATATTTTCAGAGTCTTTGGGTTAGGTTTAATTGGTCTCTGACTCTGGAGGAAGCAAATCTTCCTATGACAAGAAGATCAAATTCCACAATATACCTACTACTAGTGGTAAGAAATGATAAATTACTAACAGGATCACCAGCAGGCAGAAGCTGTCCAATTTTCAGCAGTTTAGACCCCTTGAGAACATGCTGAGTTCCAGGGCTTACCCTTCTCCATATTTATTTTCCTATTACTCATGGACTTTGGATTTTATGGGGTTCCTCTTTTTGAGTGCCCATCCAACACAGTCTTAATCCTTTATTGAATGGGAAGAGTAAAAGGTTAGCTAGAATCACAAGCTAAGACCAAAATCTATGTATATAATAAAAGTGTTTGTATGTGGAGGGAGGGAGGGACGGTGGTGTATGTGGCAGCTTTCTGATTGGCTTCCAATTTCACAGGCCACTGTGACCAACACGGGTGACAGACCTGGACCAAACTTGGCACACATAACCCCCATGACCCCCTTTATGTCCTGCTGAGGTTTGGGGGAGGTGAATAATGGATTATGGGATTTGTAGTGCTTTAAAACACTTGGGCAACCACAAACCACGGTGGCCCCCACCAATGAGATCAAGACCAAACTTGGCACACAAGAGCCCCATGGCCCACTCTACATCCTGGTGAGGTTTGGGAGAGGACAAACCATGGATGATGAGACTTGAAGTACCTTCACTCACTTCCCGAGACCACTGCGACCCTCATCCAATGACAGATCAAGACCATACTTGGCACACAAGAGCCCCATGGCCCACTCTACATCCTGGTGAGGTTTGGGAGAGGACAGACCATGGATGATGAGACTTGAAGTACCTTCACTCACTTCCCGAGACCACTGCGACCCTCATCCAATGACTGATCAAGACCAAACTTGGCATATAGAGTCTCCATGACGCACTCTACACCCTGATGCTGTTTGGAGGAGGATGGACCATGGAGGATGGGACTCACAGTACCTTCACTAACTTTCTGAGACCACTGCAAGCCACATAAATCACTGATAAAGACCAACCTTTTCACACAATGCCTTTCTCAAACAACCTGGGCACCGCCGGGTCCCCAAGCTGGCAATTAATAAATAAAATTTCAAGTATGGTTTAAAAACTAGGCAGCTGAAAAAATGGGGTGACAGAGGATTGATTAGAGGCGTTCCTTCCAATAGTTGGAATGTATGCAATTCAGATTCAACTGAAACGTGAACACAATGATTCAAACTTTGTTCCAATTTATGGATTAAAATGGGGCATTTGTTATAGTGAACACACTTGTTGGGTTTATTGTTGATTTTCTTGCAACATTTGGCTTCCTTTTAACACAAAGTATTCTGTGAGGAATAAATAAGAAGTGCTCTGGAAGCTGTGCAAGAACATTTACAAATAAATATCATTTTATGTGAAATACATTCAGGCAAGGGAACTAGTTCAGCCTCAGCTTAGAGTCCCTCTACCTGAGTGTATTATACTTAGTTAAAAATCATAGAATCATAGAATCATAGAATCATAGAATCAAAGAGTTGGAAGAGACCTCATGGGCCATCCAGTCCAACCCCCTGCCAAGAAGCAGGAATATTGCATTCAAATCACCCCTGACAAATGGCCATCCAGCCTCTGCTTAAAAGCTTCCAAAGAAGGAGCCTCCACCACACTCCGGAGCAGAGAGTTCCACTGCTGACCGGCTCTCACAGTCAGGAAGTTCTTCCTAATGTTCAGATGGAATCTCCTCTCTTGTAGTTTGAAGCCATTGTTCCGCGTCCTAGTCTCCAAGAAAGCAGAAAACAAGCTTGCTCCCTCCTCCCTGTGCCTTCCTCTCACATATTTATACATGGCTATCATATCTCCTCTCAGCCTTCTCTTCTTCAGGCTAAACATGCCCAGTTCCCTAAGCCGCTCCTCATAGGGCTTGTTCTCCAGACACTTGATCATTTTAGTCGCCCTCCTCTAGACACATTCCAGCTTGTCAATATCTCTCTTGAATTGTGGTGCCCAGAATTGGACACAATATTCCAGATGTGGTCTAACCAAAGCAGAATAGAGGGGTAGCATTACTTCCTTAGATCTAGACACTATGCTCCTATTGATGCAGGCCAAAATCCCATTGGCTTTTTTTGCCGCCACATCACATTGTTGGCTCATGTTTAACTTGTTGTCCACGAGGACTCCAAGATCTCCAAAATAAACTTTGTGGGCCTTCCTGGTTAGGAGTCCTTGCATTATTTTATTTTTGAGATTATTATGGGCCATAGGGATAAAGTTGGAACAGTTCTGTCTGTTGATCTGGTGATATAATTTTTTTATTTACTATATTTATACCCTGCTCTTCTCACCCCAAAGGGGACTCAGAGCAGTTTACAGATTATGGCAAAATTCAATGCTTCAAGTACACATACTTGTGGTTTTTACTGCTGATTAGTTTGTTAGTGTAAAATGCTAGTGTAAAAGACTCATGAATAGATTGAAAAAAACATACTGCCAATTTTAATTTGAGTATGGAACTCATTCCTCACAAGGGATTGTATTACGCATTTAGTGGTCATTAAGTCATTATCATCAAGGCAGCTTCACAACATTGTAAATAGAAGAAATGGCCATGTTCCAAAGACCATTTGAACATCATCTGAAAAGCTGCAGTAAATGAAAGAATGCTGTCTATGAAAATATGCACAAATGTCAATGACTAAAATATGATATCCATAAATTAAAAAGTTTGGATTGATGTAAACCAGCTGCTTGAAAATGAAACTTAAAGGTACATATAATCACCAGTCATAAATAATAGTGTTCTGTATTTACTGAAGAAAATGAGATGGGGAAGGGAAGATGTGTTCACTGAACTTGTGTTTCCATGGTTTGGAACAGTTACTTTCAATAAAACCCTCCAGAAGCCCAAGTTATTCTAACTTCACTGTACCCATGCTGGTGGATTGTGTTTAATATTTAGATGCAGATTACATTAGTTATATTCACATTATTTGCCCTGAATAATTTTTGTGGAAATAAATTTTATTAAGTTTTCACGTAGAAATATATAAAACCATCACCTCAACACCAAAAGTGAGAAAAAAAGTTACAAGCAAAGTGGGAGAACAATGAGATATAGTAAAGTAGGAAAAGGTAGGAGATTTTAAAATATCAAAAAAAGAAGAAAAAAAAGAAAAAAAATACATGTTGACTTCCATTCTGTGTCTCTGCTTGTCAAGTATTAATGTTCTTGTTCAAATATTTTCATCTCATCTATTCCTTCTCAGTGAATAGTTTTTTATTTTACAAAATTGAAAAGAGGCATTTTACTATTATTACGTTATATAGTTATCATAGTTCTCATTAAAAAACAAAACAAAAAAACTTGTCAATTATTAATATCAATTATCAATTATTATTTTCCTGCCTCTTTTCTTTTAAATAATTTTCAAAAAATGACTAATCCGTCTCTCTTATAGAATTTCCCGAAGTTTTTTAACCATTCATTAAGCTTAGGTATATTGTCCGTTTTCCAGTTCTTAGCGTATATTATTCTTGCAGCAGTAGTTACATAAGTAAGCAAAATGTTTTTATCTAGGGTCCAGGGTCAGGCATGTAGCCGGGGGGGGGGGGGGGGGGGGCTGAGGGGCTTCAGCCCCCCCCCCCAAATTCTCATGGTGGTTCACGAAAAGGCCTTACTGGTGCATTATGTAAACTGTTATGTTTATTCATATCATGATCTGATCACCATACTCAATATATCCCATATGCATGGGGATATTGGGGTAACGATACAAAAGGTTTGCTAAGGTAGACCCTCTTTCACTCAGACTCAGCCCCCCCGAAGTTTTGGGCTTGCACAAATCTTGGCCCAGCCTTTTAAATTTTTTAATTGCCTTGAACAAGCAGGATGACTTTTAATATATGTATGTTATGGCAACATTTTTTATTCTTATATTTTGTTTTGTTAATTTTATGGTTATGTTGGTTTTACTTTGTATGTTTTGTGATGTTACCTAGGAACCGCCCTGAGTCCCCTTGGGGAGATGGAGCGGTATATAAATAAAGCAATTATTATTATTATTATTATTATTATTATTATTTTGTCATGTCAGGAGCGACTTGAGAAACTGCAAGTCGCTTCTGGTGTGAGAGAATTGGTCGTCTGCAAGGACGTTGCCCAGGGGACGTCCGGATGATTTGATGTTTTTATCATCCTTGTGGGAGACTTCTCTCATGTCCCCGCATGGGGAGCTGGAGCTGATAGAGGGAGCTCATCCGCCTCTCCCCGGATTTGAACCTACGACCTGTTGGTCTTCAGTCCTGCCGGCACAGGGGTTTAACCCACTGTGCCACCGGGGGCTCCTATTATTATTATTATTATTATTATTATTATTATTATTCACAGCATTTAAAGTGGATTAAAATGGATAAATGCTCAAGTGTGATGAGGCCCTAGTCTCAACTATAAACTTGCTATGCTGAATTCTGTATTGGATTTCAATGTTGTTGCTATGCACTACAGTTATTTTGCAGGAGCAGTTTTGAATATTGTTGTGTAGATACTTGCGTACGTGTACGAAGATACACAGGATATACAGGGAGTGACTGTTGCTAACCATTGAAGATTAACAATAGCTGTTCAGTTCTCAGGAAATTCACCAGTCTCCCTAGTTATAATGAAAAAGCATTATCCATGAATAAAAGGGCTTTCAAATGCCTCTGCGGTAATACCAGTGTAGGCATTATGGGCAAATGCATGTCTCTTTCACTGAAATTCAATCACAGGAAGTAACAATGGGTGGATAGAAGTGTTATTTCCCTGTGCAGAATTATCACCATCACCACCTCCAAGCTGTTTTCCTTGTGGTGGGAGAATGGGTGTGTGTGGTGGTTCCTCAGTCTGTTCAATGTGTCTTTTGTGTTATGTGGGATGGACCAGTTTAGAGATATGATTTTGATGAGAAAAAAAAATGTATCTTGTAGGGAGAGGGCGAATTTCCTCCTTACTCACTGATTTTCTCATCAAATATGAAGCCTCCAGAGACTGTTTTCAGTTTGCTAAAATAACGATGATGATGTATTTGCATGTAAAGTTTGTTCCTAGTGCCCATTGATATTTTACTTGGAAATGGGTAGATTTGCCATGGCAGCGGGTAGAATCTAGCATTCTTGAGTTTCATTTGTGTTAGGCATAATAGTTATTTTAATTAATTGCTGGGTTAACTTGCTGTGCTGAAAACCCCCGCAAAGAGCTATTGAATTGTTGCCACCTGTTGCCAAGCAAATCCTGGAGTTGGTCATAATATCAATCACAGATGTGACCTCCACAGTTTCCCTGACATTGATTCAATGCGGTGAAACCTGTCTTTAGTTTTATTCATTTATTTCTGTTTGTTGCAACATTTCTACCTTGCTCTTCTTTTGTCCACTGCTCCTTACATAGATTTCTCAAGATAGAGCTGAACAAATTGGATCAGCTTTTGCCAATTTAACCATACAGCCATCTGGATTCCTGTGAAACGTGCATGAAACACATGATTTTTATTCTGTTGTTGTTCTCACGAAGCACTGAAAATGATGGTAGCTGTTTTTGTGCCAGAATTTGAAGAGCAATCCTGCATTTTGAATAGAGTTGACACAAATAGAATTTCAGACTCTAGTGTCATGCCACTGTATTATTCGGTCCCCCATTTCCTAGTTGACCTATTGTCCCTTTTCAGAACTCTGCTTTTATTTGCACATGCATGCGGTTGTTTTCCCTTTGTAGCTCCATTTGTATTAAAATGGTCAGATTAAAATGAAGCTGCACCTGTTGCTTTTGGCAAGAAACAGTACCACCAGTAATTAGCACGTTAATAGAGGCATATAGAGATAGAGCCTAATTTAGTGCCAGAGCAAAAGTTCCGTTTGGAGACTTACTTAGGTGATCCCTCGTTTTCCGAGGAGGATTGTCTTTCAGTATTCTTGTAGGTCCGTATGTGGCTGTGGAGCCCTATTCTTGCTCTGCATCTTCTTCCGCAGTGAGGGCATTGGTTTCCAGGTGGAAGGCGGTCCTGGTCGGGGTTGGCTTGACGCACCTTCCTCTTGGTACGCTTCTCCCTTTCGCCCTCCATTCGTGCCTCTGCAAATTCTGCAGCACTGCTGGTCACAGCTGACCTCCAGCTGGAGCGGTCAAGGGCCAGGGCTTCCCAGTTCTCAGTGTCTATGCCGGAGTTTTTAAGGTTGGCTTTGAGTCCATCTTTAAATCTCTTTTTCTGTCCACCAACATTCTGTTTTCCGTTCTTGAGTTCGGAGTAGAGCAACTGCTTTGGGAGATGGTGGTCGGGCATCCGGACAACGTGGCCGGTCCAGCGGAGTTGATGGCAGAGGACAATCGCTTCAATGCTGGTGGTCTTTGCTTCTTCCAGCATGCTGACATTTGTCCGCCTGTCTTCCCAAGAGATTTGCAGGATTTTCCAGAGGCAGCGCTGATGGAATTGTTCCAGGAGGAACATGTGACATCTGTAGACAGTCCACGTCTCACAGGCATATAGCAGGGTTGGGAGGACAATAGCTCTATAAACAAGTACCTTGATATCCCTACGGATGTCCCGGTCCTCAAACACTCTCTGCTTCATTCGGAAAAATGCTGCGCTCGCATTGCTCAGGCGGTGTTGTATTTCGGTGTCGATGTTGACATTGGTGGAGAGGTGGCTGCCAAGGTAGCGGAAATGATCAACATTTCCTAATGTTACACCATTAAGCTGTATCGCTGGCATTGGAGAAGTACCATGCAAACTCCCTAGCATGTTAGGTAAAAGAATGGGAAGACTTCCATAAATTTATTTCTGGTATTTCTATCCCATCTTTTCTCTACCCCCGAAGGGGGACTCAGTGTGGCTTACATTTGGCAGCGATTCGATGCCGCTACATATAAACAATTAAAATAATACAATAACCATTAAAATACATAAAGCATTAATTAAAACAGTACATAAACCATTAACTAAAAAAATAAGACAGTATCCTCAGCTGTATCGCCTTACCAGTCCGTTTCCAACAAAAATGCTAATTTATGTCTGGCTCTTATTCAGTCTAAAAATGCTACATGTATACTCATGTATAAGTCTGGGCATTTTAGTAAAACAAAATAAACTAAAATATCCTGGGTTGACCTATCCACTGGTCAATGTGAGTGCTGTAACTTACAGTAACTCTTATCAAAAAAGAAACCACCCCCTCTCTGAGCAGAATGGAAAAAAGCAAGAGCTTAGTTCATCCTGAGATAACCTAAAAGAAGTGCTGATACCCTCCCTTTCCATTATGGCACCACTTCTGGCCTTCTTGAAATGGTGGCAGTGAAAGCCAGGGTGCCTAGCTTCCTGAGGAATCACTGATACTTTCCCCTCTCCATGGAATGACCCTCAACTTCTCCTTGGGTCATATCAGAATCTATGATTTTGCTCCAAAACCTACCCAGTTATCAATGCAGTCAACTCGTACATGGATACAATATATATTTCTTGGCTATCTCTCCTCATGGATTCAGGAAGTAATAGTCTTGTTCTGTTGGGGTTCGGCCTGTGTGTGAACCTGAACCTGATTCTCTGATTGTATTCCCTGATGCCAATGTAGATGCCAATGTGAATTCTGAATTGAGGTGATGATGGTTTGAGTAGTGAAAATCCTACAGCCTTGGAAAGTGAAAGTCAAAATTCCCATGAGAACTTAAATTCCGAGCCGAGCGGAGAAGTTTCACTCCCTTTTCCTCCCAGCCTTAGTTCTCCAGAGAATCTGTCACCTGGTCTGCCTAATGAGGATAGGCGGGGGCAGATTTGGCAGAGCCGGGGAGAAGCACAAAGTTTACGTAGGTCAGCCAGATTGAGAGAAATGCAAACAAAATCTTCAGGCGTGTCTTGCAATAGATTTCTTGGCCTTAAGTATGCCTGGCCTGAATGCAGCTTCAGACCAGGCATCGTTCCAGATTCATGTGCAAGCTCCTGATTCAAGTGGCCCTGTTCCTTGGAGGTTTTCTAGTTGTTCCAAGTACGGTTAGTAGATTGCTAACAAGTTCCAGGATTCAGCAGTTTTGCTGCGGGTTTTATGATCTTGTTTATGGACATTTATTGTTGCTGATTTTCACTGTGACCTTTTACCTTTGCATTTCCCTCTATTTTGTATTCATCTTTCATCAATAAAAAAGGATTGTTTTCCTGAAGTCAAGTGTGGTGGATGGTTGTCTGAGGGTCCAGTTTCCTGCTCTGGGTTGCAACATGTTCTATCAACATAACAGATTAGTTTATACTGATTCATATTTGTCTTATGCTCTTCATCAGTTCAACTACATCAGCATGAAAACTCAGACTCGCCTCAAATTTACTGTTGACTGCTTTCACAGCATTCCCAAATTTCTGGGGAATATTCTGTGTGTTTTTAGTGTTGTCACGCACTGGGACTATAGCAGTTGGCTTTTGAACAGGACGTGCTCTTTGTGCCCAGCGGGAAGCCGGGGTGCCTCGAGTGAGAGGCCCTAAGGATTTTCCTATACAGAGTCTTTAGAAGCTTGAAAGGTTTAACAAAATCCTTTATTATTGCTTAAGTCTTCAACAAACAATCAAATACTTCTTAGATCTTTGACAAATTAAACAAATGCTTCAAGGCTTTGAATCAACTGGTGGGCACCTTGCTTGGAGAACTATTTCTTTCTTTAACAAGGAAAACCCTTTTTGACCCCTCTTGGGCAATCTGTTTTCTAGGCTCTGCTGGTGTGGGCCCTACTCCCGGCTCCAATTGCTTCTGGTTACCCGAGTAGACTTACCAGCCAAGACTTTGTAGATTTTCCAGCTGGAGTCCTTTTGGATTTTCTCCACAAATGTTGTGGATCTGTATCTTTAACCCCAACAAGGGTTGTGCTGTAAAACTGTTTTCCTTAGAAGCTTTAGGGCTGTTTTCTCTGGATATTGTGAGAAACGAAGCTTCTCTACAGGTGGGGAAAGCTCATGTCCTGTAACTGGGCTTCCAAAACTGAAAGACTGCCTGAAGTCTTTCTTTTCCCTTCCAGAGACCTGGGGAAAGGGGTGGAACTAAAGAACATAATGATGATTGACGGGTCATTGGCCCTATAATTGCAGAGCAAGGGAAACCACCTTATTGCAAAATGCATGGAACCTTGGAATACATGCAAACACTCAATAGAAAGAAAATGAAGTAGGAGCTCCTGGTACAGCCATACCAGCACAGAATCTTTGTCTGTTTTGGTGCTAAATTAGTAAATACAGTAATTACTACATAACGTATTGAACTGCTTTTTCTGTTGATTTGTTGTAAAACATGATGTTTTGGTGCTTAATTTGGAAAATCATAATGTAATTTGATGCTTAATAGGCTTTTCCTTAATCCCTCCTTATTATCCAGCATTTTCGCTTATCCAACATTCTGCTGCTCTGTTTATGTTGGATAAGCAAGACTCTACTGTAGTTAGATTTCTTTGCCAGAAGACCCTACTACACTTTGGATCTGATATTTTCTTATACATTTTTTTTGGGGGGGGGGGGAGGAGGTTAATTCACTCCTTTACCTAGAAATGCTTTTTTCTATACCATTTTTTTTCACAATTACGATATAATAGTGGATAGTCACTACATAACGTATTGAACGGCTTTTGGCTATGTTGCTTAGTATGTAATTTTTTTCTTACTACTGCTACTGACTTGTTTTTCAGGATATTCCTTTTAGCTCGTATATCTGTATAGAATGTTTTCCTCCAATATCACAGAGAAATCTCATAACTGAAACTCAGTTGCATAAAGGAAGCATACATTGGCTAGAGAAGAAACAATTGCAGGAAATTGCCTGCTTTCTGTCATCTCTTGTGACTGTGAGCCTTTGGATCAGGATTTCTTAATTCTCTGTAGCACAGTTAGAAAACATTATGTACTTTATAAGTGGTAGTTGTTTGTTGTAATAACAACAGGCAATTACAATCTAAACCATAATCCTTTGCTATAATTGGTAATTTACCTGGAGATAAATCTTGTTGTGCATCTCAGCATGTATCTAATGGATTAATAAAGTAATGGTGTTCTTTCCTTAAATTTTGGTTATCATTTTATCCAACAACAAGGACTGCATTTTGAACAGATTTCTGTGTTGCAGCCCAGCTGCTTACTTTATCCCTTTTTTATCCAAACACAACACAGATGAACAAGAATAGTATGTTTATTAAGAAAAGAGTATCTAATATAAAAACAGTTTCAAAATACATCCATGAGCTAGATTTCCAGAAGCTTAACAAAAAAGCAATGACCAGCTCTGATCTGGAATTCAAAAAATCACTTAAGGTAAAAGCAAGAAACTGTAATCCAAGATTTGTTGCACTTAAACTATAATTATATCAAACAGCTTGGGAGCATGAACATGACCATAATCCAAAGGAACTTGAACCTGACTATAATCCCAAAGGCATGAAACTTGAAAAAAGATTTGGGATCCAAACAGGAGGCATGGAACCTAAACAAGAAAACAAGATACTGACCCAAGAACAGAACTCCTAACTGGGAACTCCCAAGACAGGCAACTTG
Organism: Anolis sagrei; assembly: GCF_037176765.1. Taxonomy (NCBI): domain Eukaryota; kingdom Metazoa; phylum Chordata; class Lepidosauria; order Squamata; family Anolidae; genus Anolis; species Anolis sagrei. The sequence goes on from NC_090024.1 coordinate 113,759,091, forward strand.
ACACAAGAAAATCAACATTGATCTCCATACAAATATTAACTAATTCCTTAAGAATACTCCCGCTTGCCCATGACATCACCTTTTCTCACACCTGGGTTCCATTTATTTATCTTTCAGTCTCTGGGAACATTGGGCTTATCTTTATTTTGCACTCTCTCTTCTGATCTGTAAACATTGGGTTATCTGTAACCCTCCTGTCTCCACATTTCATTCAGAGTCAACCTCTGGCTGATTCTTATGAGAATTGCTGCCTGTTTCCCCAACAGCAGATCTACCTACAACATTCCCATCGTCTGGAAAAACGCTTTCGCTTTTCTTCACAGAAATACCAGAAAATCCTTGTCCTCATCCTCAGAGGTTTCATAGGCCTCGACACCCTGCTCTCTCCAACCTATCTTAACCAACTTTCATGCTGTTTCTTTCTACATTAGTCTTCCCCTGTGAAATACAGTGAATACTGATTAGTCTTTGCATTAGGCTAACTTTTAATATTTGACACTGTGATCCCCTGCTCCTCCCTTTCAGTTGCATGTGTGCATTCATGTGTATGTACATGAATGTGTACATTTGTATATTATAGGGAAAGATTACAATGCTTTTAAATTTATCCCCTCCCCTGGTCACTTCCAGACAGGATGAAAATGTGGGTTTAAGAGGGAGGATAAAAATAAACCCTTGGACATAGATCTGTGGGTCCCAGGATTTCTTCCCCCACTGTCTTCACAGGTGTCCTCTGTCTCACTCAGTTATGTGGTGAAACATATATGAACACATATGAATATCTTAATATAAATATAAGCAGATTAGCATTTGCACGTATGAGGTTCAGCACATAATAGAGTGAATTTTAAAAAGTATTTTGTCAGATTTCTCCCCTCCTCTAATTTTTTGTTTAAGCTCTGTTTAATATTATATTGTTTAAAATAAAGAGCTTCGGAGAGTTCTAATTGTTCTCTATTTGTGCTTTCCTTAAGTCAGCTGTGTGTCCATTTCATAGCCTAATCATCTGTTTTGGGCTTTTAAAAAGTGGACATGAGCTGGAACAGTCTCCACAGAGGGAAGGGAAGGAAATCACATGTTTTTGGTGAACACAGGGATATACAGTGGTGTGAATATGTGCATTTTTTTGGCCAGAATTGGGATAAAAGGGGATTCCCCCCCCCCCATGTTTTTTGACCGTTGCAACTAATATCATATAGTAACCCCATTTTTAACATGGGAAATTCCAAGTTTTAGATACTGGGTCCCAAGGCAGATGGGCAGATAGACTGAGTATTGGAGAAAGTGTTTGTGTGTGTTGTTTTACCTTATTTGTTTTGAGTACCGACAGTTCTGCAAATCTATCTTCCATTTTCTGAAATAACCTTATTTTGTTCATAATTTCTTATAGTACTATTGTTTTATCTAAATTTTGCTTCTCATTATAATTTTTCAAGCTCTCATATTAATTTTATTCTTCACTAGCTGTCCCCTGCCACGCATTGCTGTGGCCCAGTCTGGTGATCTGGAAAATAAAGTAATGAGAAAGTGTTGGTTTCTAATATATGCAATATCTTTCTGCTTGTGAGTAAACAGTATTTCTTGTTGTTTCTTTGTCAGTGTTGATGTGGAGAGTGTCTGGTTTGCCTACTCTGGAATATGTAACATATCATAGTCCTTCTTTAAGGGTCTCTTTCAAATCTATGATACTATATCTGTGTGTGTGAGAGAGAACCATATCTATCTATCTATCTATCTATCTATCTATCTATCTATCTATCTATATTTATGACTGGATGGCTCTTTGTCAGGAGGGGTCTGATTACATTTTCTTTCCCTTGTGAAGAGAGTTGGACTGGATGGCCTTAAGTATTTTCTGTTGGTCATGGGGGTTCTGTGTGGGAAGTTTGTCCAATTTCTGTCATTTGTGGGTTTCAGAATGCTCTTTAATTGTAGTGAACTGTAAATCCCAGTAACTACAAAACCCAAATGTTTCAAGGTCTATTTCCTCCAAACTCCATCTGTGTTCATATTTAGGCATATGGAATGCTTGTGTCAAGTTTGATCCAGATCCATCATTGTTTGGGTCCACAGTGCTCTCTGAGTGTAGGTGAACTACAACTCCCAAACTCAAGGTCAGTGCCCACCAAATGCTGCTAGTGTTTTCTGTTGGTCATGGGAGGCCCGTGTTCCAATTCCATCGTTGGTGGAGTTCAGAATGCTCTTTGATTATAGGTGAACTATAAATCCCATCAACTATAACTTCCAAATGACAAAATCATAATTTTTGAGTGATGGCCACTCCTTGTGTAGTGATATGTTTTGTTGCCAAATTTGGGGTGATTTTGTTCACTGGTTCTTTTGTTTGTAAGGAACTCATTATGCACAGAGCATTTTTATATATATAGATGATTATATTTTAATGTTTTAGTGAATTATGGGATGTGATGTTTTAAATTATTGTCTATGAATCTTTTGTTGTGAACCGGACTGAGTCCCTCTGCGGAGGTTGAGAAGACCGGTATAGAAAAGTTCTAAATAAATAAATAAATACAGACAGACAGTTCTGCAAATCTATCTTCCATTTTTGGAAATAACCTTATTTTGTTCATAATTTCTGATAGTACTATTGTTTTATCTAAATTAATTTTGCTTCTCATTATAATTTTTCAAGCTCTCATATTAATTTTATTCTTCATTGTGACTGTCATATGCTCTGAACAGATAAGAAACAAAAGAGTTTATAATGAATTTCCTTGGCTTCTCCTCCCATTTCCAAAATTTGTCTATTAAATAGAGTTGAGCCTCAATCTATATATATATAAATGCTCTGTACATAATGAGTACCTTAAAAACAAAAGAACCAATGAATGAAATCACACCAAATTTGGCAACAAAACATCTCACTACACAAGGAGTGACCATCACTAAAAAAAAATAATTTTGTCATTTGGGATTTGTCGTTGCTGGGATTTATAATTCACCTATAATCGAAGTGCATTCTGAACTCCACCAACAATGGAATTGAACCAAACTTGGCACATAGGACTCCCTTCAACAACATTGTGTCCAATTCTGGGCACCACAATTCAAGAGAGATATTGACAAGCTGGAATGTGTCCAGAGGAGGGCGACTAAAATGATCAAGGGTCTGGAGAACAAGCCCTATGAGGAGCGGCTTAGGGAACTGGGCATGTTTAGCCTGAAGAAGAGAAGGCTGAGAGGAGATATGATAGCCATGTATAAATATGTGAGAGGAAGCCACAGGGAGGAGGGAGCAAGCTTGTTTTCTGCTTCCTTGGAGACTAGGACGCGGAACAATGGCTTCAAACTACAAGAGAGGAGATTCCATCTGAACATTAGGAAGAACTTCCTGACTGTGAGAGCCATTCAGCAGTGGAACTCTCTGCCCCGGAGTGTGGTGGAGGCGCCTTCTTTGGAAGCTTTTAAGCAGAGGCTGGATGGCCATCTGTCAGGGGTGATTTGAATGCAATATTCCTGCTTCTTGGCAGGGGGTTGGACTGGATGGCCCATGAGGTCTCTTCCAACTCTTTGATTCTATGATTCTATGATTCTATGATTCTATGAACAGAAAACACTAGAAGGGTTTGGTGGGCATTGACCTTGGGTTTTGGAGTTGTAGTTCACCTACATCTAGAGAGCACTGTGGACCCAAACAATGATGGATCTGGACCAAACTTGATACGAATACTCAATATGCCCAAATATAAACATAGATGGAGTTTGGGGAAAATAGACCTTGACATTTGGGAGTTGTAGTTACTGGGATGTATAGTTCACCTACAATCAAGGAGCATTCTGAACCCCACCAATGACAGAATTGGGGCAAACTTCCCACACAGAACCCTCATGGCCAACACAAAATCCTGTGTTTTCTGGTGGTCTTTGGTGACCCTTCTGACACCTCCCTGGTGACCCCTCCCCCAGGGTCCTGACTTCCCAGGTTGAGAAATGCTGCCTTAAGGCCATCCAGTCCATCTCCCTTCAACAGGGCAAGAAAACATAATCAAAGCCCTCCTGACAAAGAGCCACCCAGCCATTCACACACACATATGTATATGACAGATGCAGTATCATAGATTTGAAAGGGACCCCTAAAGAAGGACAATGATATGTTGTATGTTCCAGAGTAGGCAATCACAACAATCTCCACATCAACACTGGCAAAGAAACAGCCAGAAATACTGTTTACCCACAAGCATAAAGACATTACATATATTAGAAACCAATACTTTCTCGATGTATTGTCGAAGGCTTTCATGGCTGGAATCACTAGGTTCTTGTGGGTTTTTTCGGGCTAAAGAGCCATGTTCTAGAAGCATTTCTCCTGACGTTTCGCCTGCATCTATGGCAAGCATCCTCAGAGGTGTGAGGTCTGTTGGAATTAGGACAATGAGTTTATATATCTGTGGAATGGCTGGGGTGGGGCAAGGAGCTCTTCCCTGCTGCAGTTAGGTGTGAATGTTTCACTGATCACCTTCATTAGCATTTGAAGGTCTGCCTGAGCCTGGGAAAATCTGTTGCTGGGAGATGTTAATCTGTGCCTGGTTTTTTCCTCTCTGTTGTTTAGCTGTTATAATTTTAGAGTTTTTTAATACTGGTAGCCAGATTTTGTTCATTTTCATGGTCTCTTCCTTTCTGTTGAAATTGTCCACATGCTTGTGGATTTCAATGGCTTCTCTGTGTAGTCTGACATGGTGGTTGTTGGTGTGGTCCAGCATTTCTGTGTTCTCAAATAATATGCTGTGTCCAGGCTGGTTCATCAGGTGCTCTGCTATGGCTGACTTCTCTGGTTGAAGTAGTCTGCAGTGCCTTTCATGTTCCTTGATGCATGTCTGGGCGCTGCGTTTGGTGGTCCCTATGTAGACTTGTCCACAGCTGCATGGTATACGGTAGACTCCTGCAGAGGTGAGAGGAACCCTCTTGTCCTTTGCTGAACGTAGCATTTGTTGGATTTTCTTGGTGGGTTTGTAGATTGTTTGTATGTTGTGTTTCCTCATCAGCTTCCCTATGCGATCAGTGGTTCCCTTGATGTATGGCAGGAACACTTTTCCTCTGGGTGGATCTTTGTCTTGACTCTCGTGGCTTGTTCTTGGTCTTGCAGCTCTTCTGATGTCTGAGGTGGAGTATCCATTGGCCTGGAGAGCCCAGTTGAGGTGGTTCAGTTCATCTTGGAGGAGGTGGGGTTCTTATTACTTTATTTTATTTTACTTTATAATACTTTCTCATTACTTTATTTTCCAGTTCACCAGACTGGGCCACAGCAACGCATGTCCGGGTACAGCTAGTCATTTATGAAATTGCTATTAACAAATTATTAAAGATTTTTCTTTATTAACTACTTATAATTACCCTGGGTAATATGTGGCATCCAATTAATAATTGAAGTTGCCAGAATCCTGAACATTTGCTCTGTTGTGTGATACATAGCCGCACCTTTCTCTAATGTAATAAACATAAGGGCAATGTACTTCCAGTTTATAAATCATGTAAGGGGAGGAAAGCAAACAAAGCACAGGAAGAACAAAATGTTGTTTGGCGACAACTTATTTGGTTCTAATGATTGTGCAGGGCTCTGTAAAATAATCATGTTAACCAGCGCACTGGCCTTCCTGCCTCATAAGAAATTTCCTTTAATAGTGTATTGCACAGTGTTAAGTTTGAAGTGGAACACAGCAAAAAGAATTCAATAGCAGAGAAGGCTGAAATGGTTCGGATACCTGCATAAATGTGGATACGAGCTTTGGCAAGTTTATCCGTTGGAAGAAGAGAGAGGAGATTGAAGTCACTTCAGTGGAGCACAGAAGAAAAGCATTATGTCCCCCAAACTAATTCCCCGTGGATCCATATTTATACCTTTTCCAGGACTTGAACCTTCAACCTCGGACTCTGGACAGAGGTAATTTTGGGTTGTTGTAGGTTTTCCGGGCTATATGGCCATGTTCTAGAGGCATTTTCTCCTGACGTTTCGCCTGCATCTATGGCAAGCATCCACAGAGGTAGTGAGGTCTGTTGGAAGTAGGAAAAAGGGTTTATATATCTGTGGAAAGACCAGGGTGGGACCAAGGACTTTTGTCTGCTGGAGCTAGGTGTGAATGTTTCAACTGACCACCTTGATTAGCATTTAATGGCTTGGAAGTGCCTGGGGGAATCTTTCTTTGAGAGGTGATTTGATGTGCCTGATTGTTTAGAGGTAATTTTTCTAGTTAGTATCTTTTTCTTTTAAGTAGAGAGAAAAGGTGTGCCTGGGTATGATGTACTGGGTCAGTATTATACTGTAGATACAATAATCATCAAGTTCAAATAAATGACTGAATTTTTTTCCTACTGAAAAATCGATTATGGAGAAATTCAAAGCATTTTATATGATTAGCTGTTAACAAATGAATTGCATTAGACATTACCAGTAGAATAAATTTCATATCTGCTAGAGGTAAATTTTGCATTCTTGGCCAACTCTTTCACTCATGGTAATGGTAATTACCTAGACTGTGGTTGCAATTTGTTGTTGAGCAATTTGAGCACCTGGCTGCCATTAAAAATCATTAAAAATTGAACGCAAGACTGTTTTTAGCTCTCTTTTTCTCAGAAAATATTCTGAGCCACATTATTAAAGATGTCAGTTTAGGTTAATTAGAAATAAACTCTGATGAAGGAGAAAACAATTTCTTATTTCTATCCTGTCACGGATGGATTTTTAGAGCCCACTTGCAAATTACAGTGACCTTTTTGGAACAGCATAGCTACTACCTTTACCAGAGGCAATGCCAGTATAAAGTTATGCAGAGTTGAGCTTTTCAGTGTTTGTTTTTTACTCTTTATATGGGCATATTCATTTTGCATGAACTTAAAACCTATTACTTCATCTCTCCTTTTTTGTGTGATATAATAGCCAGGCGATTCTGGAACTGAGGAAAAAAATCTTCTATTATTAGAAAGTGAATTAAGCTATTGAAATAGCTCCTGAAACTTTTGAAAATCTGTTGGTATGCTATAGGGAATGCTATTAATTCTAGAAGAATTCTGTTGGAGTGGACTTTTGGTATAGAAGCGAATACTAACCTGATTGTGTTCACCTTGTAATATATAGATGTCTCCAGATGCAGCTGCTCTTGTTCAGTCATGCATCAAGCATAGACTTTTACTGACAGCTATTAATGTAAACAGCAATAATTAGGTTGTTGTAGGTTTTTCCGGGCTATATGGCCATAATCTAGAGGCATTCTCTCCTGACATTTCACCTGCATCTATGGCAAGCATCCTCAGAGGTAGTGAGGTCTGTTGGAACTAGGAAAAAGGGTTTATATATCTGTGGAATGATCAGGGTGAGACAAAGGACTCTTGTCTGCTGGAGCTAGGTGTGAATGTTTCAACTGACCACCTTGATTAGCATACAATGGGCTGACTGTGGCTGGAGCAAACTTTTGTTGAGAGGTAATTAGATGTCCCTGCCTGCTTCCTCTCTGTTGTTGTGCTGTTGCAATTTCAGAGTTTTTTAATACTGGTAGCCAGATTTTGTTCATTTTCATGGTTTCCTCCTTTCTGTTGAAATTGTCCACATGCTTGTGTATTTCAATGGCTTCTCTGTGTAGTCTGACATGGTGGTTGTGAGAGTGGTCCAGCATTTCTTTTTTCTCAAATAATATGCTGTATCCAGGTTGGTTCATCAGGTGCTGCTATGGCTGATTTCTCTGGTTGAAGTAGTCTGCAGTGCCTTTCATGTTCCTTGATTCGTGTTTGGGCAATGCTGCGTTGGGTGGTCCTTATGTAGACTTGTTCACAGCTGCACGGTACACGGTAGACTCCTGCAGAAGTGAGAGGATCCCTCTTGTCCTTTGCTGAACGTAGCATTTGTTGGATTTTCTTGGTGGGTCTGTAGATAGTTTGTATGTTGTGTTTCCTCATCAGCTTCCCTATGTGGTCAGTGGTTCCCTTGATGTATGGCAAGGACACTTTTCCTCTGGATTGATCTTTGTCTTTACTCTCATGGCTTGTTCTTGGTTTTGCAGCTCTTCTGATGTCTGAGGTGGAGTATCCATTGGCCTGTAGAGCCCAGTTTAGGTGGTTCAGTTCATCTTGGGACATTTTTTTTTTCAGGAAAGGGTGTCTACTTAGATTTCTTCACACATAGTGCCCAGTACTTGTGTTAGCCACAAAATGGTGAATCGTCTTGAGTCGCTGTAAGGCTGAGAAAGGTGGACTACAAATGCCATAAACAAACAAACAAACAAACAAACAACTTGACTATAAAACATAAATGCTCACCCCAGTCTGTTACTGGCAGTCCTCGTGATGCACAGTGACTTCCCTGTTTTTGTTATATCACTTTTCACTCAGATGAATTTTCAATTTATTTTAGGCAATTTATATTGTTTTCCTTCTCTTCAAAGTTTATTCTGAAGCAAGAAAGAGCCAGGGCCAAAACCAAAGCCTTAGCCCCAGCCAGAAAGGGAATAAAAGAGGCCCCCATCTCACAAACAGAATTCAAATTTTCCCATTTGCCACACAATCTGAAATATGTCTTCCTGCCTAGAGAGATAGAATATTTCCATGAGACCTCAGATATCACCCTGACACCTGACTATCTATTCTCAAAGTGTACCATGAAGAGGAATATGATGGAAACACCTAGCTGCCTTTTTAAAATGTTTGGAAAATTTGTCATAGTTTTAATAAAAGATTTAAATAGATCTTACTAGGGAATACAATATCAGCTACAATGCCTTTAATCACTAAAACAAGTCTCTCTGCGCCTTAGAGAAGCTCATTAGCTTGGATCATGTAGCATAGACATGGGATTGACACAGTGAAGATTTGGAACTGATACCACGACAGAGTTAGAGAGTGATTAAAGTGAATACGTTTCTAAGAAAATTATGTTACTGAAATTAAATGTCACTTTTCAAATATGGGGGGTTCTATTGCATGAAGCTGCTATTCCATGGCAGCCTTGTTAGTGCACCTCTCTCCATTCTGGCAATAGTACTGTTTCACCAATCTGTGGTCCTGTGGGTCATACTTTCACATACCCTTGTAGCCCACCTTCCTGTGTTTCTGCTACTCTATTGTTGTTGTTAGGCAATTATGCAATTCCAACAATGGTTAATATCCCCTCCCCCAAGACAGCTTTGCAAAGGTAAAAAAAATCTGTAAAGTGGAAGGGGGAGAGTTGGAGAGGTGCATAATCCAGTCTCTACACCTTTTGGGACAGTGCCATGTCTGACTTCTTTATAGGGATAAGCATATAAAAACAGAGGGGGCACACAAGTGACATTAGGAGGCTGGCACAGAGCTGGAATGACCCCATCACACAAGGTAGGGAGCTGTTGACCATTTTTTCCCATCAGTAGAAGTGAGTTAATCACAGGAAGAAGACTAGTAATGGGATTTGCCCAACATTGTGTGATATGTGGCTTTGCCTCACTCATGCAGTAAATTCCTGGGTTGAGAAGTCTTGTCTGACCTAAGATTAAACATGATTAGTTTTACTTCTTATGCCTTGAACATGTAATTATAACCTTACACAAAACAAACGATATAAATCATGCAAAGCAAAACCTAATGAAACTGCAGGTCAGAATTCATGAGGCAGCAATAATCTCTATGTACCTTCAGCATCTGATCCAGAAGTCTTGTAAATTGTCAAGCAGACTGAGATAGGAGGAAATAAAGTGATAAATATTGCCGAAGGCTTTCATGGCTGGAATCACTGGGTTGTTGTAGGTTTTTTCGGGCTATATGATCACGTTCTAGAGGCAATCTCTCCTGACGTTTCATGTGCCATCGCCTGGGGGCTATAGCTCTTAGTGAAAGAGGCATGGACGTGACAACTTTCCCCAGGGGATTGCTTCTTGCCCTCCTTTAGGAAACTGTAACTCCCAAAGACCAAAACACAACAGATAACTCAAAATGGTATTTATTGTTCACAATGAGTTATCTTTCTCAGGGATAAGCTTGATGTTTCAACAGGGATAAAGGAAATATACTTTACAATCTCTGAAGTCCAAGGAGTTTGCAGCTGAGAAGCTTTTCCTGTTTCCTCTTTCCTCAATGGCTGTGAATATCGGAATAAACACAACCCCAGTCCAATGGCCTATGTTGAAGGGACAAGACCTTCCTCTGGTTCCAAAAGAACCAGTTTGAAGGTGCTTGGGTCTCCTCAATGTTGTCCAGGATGATCTGGACATAAAGCATGAGTCCCAAGGGTAAAGAACCTTAGAATTGGTGCTGAGAGGTAATTTAAACAGGGGCTTTTAGAGCCAAGTCTCTTACTCACATCCATCCGATAGAAAAACTGATGGCAGAATGAAAAAAGGGAAGCACTACCCTCCTCCAGGAAGAGGTGGAGCCAAACTATTGAGCTTGAGGAAGCAATTTAACTGGTGCAAACAACACTGATTGACAGCTATAAATAACCAATCAATCCAACTATACATAAGCAGGGTAAAAAGGCAGGTTTAAGCATGATACAACAGTTTAAATCTTGCAACGAACAGTTCTACACATAGGTGGCGCCACTCACGCTGTCACATTTCGCCTGCATTTGTGGCAAGCATCCTCAGACCTCACACCCCAAAGTGACAAATCTTTGTTCCAAGTATATAGAGAGTGGGTAGCGGGAGGGGGGCACCCTTTTCCTGTATTGGTTGATGGAACTTCTTCCATTAATGAATTTACGTACATTGATTCTTCACAAAAAATGCCAGTGATGGCAGTTAGGAGGGGGGAGGAATATGCTGACAAGCAGCAGCAGTGGTATTTTTTTTTACCAATGGTTCCATTGGTGCTAGTTGGATTTTTTATATTAACTTTGCAACAGCCTTCTGATGAGCAATGTCACTCTTAATATATGGTTGCCATTCCTAAAATCTTACTATCCAAATCTAACTAGAAATAAAAGTTCAAGAAATGGAGAAGTAGCAACTTAAATATAGGACATGTTTAAGAAATGTAAGGAAGAGTAGGACATGCATTTCCTGAAATGAAAACAATAGCAACCAATCCTCCAAGTCAATTTTGGGTCAGAGCACATGTGTTTGACAATGACAAAACAATTTCTTAGTGCTTATATTATGAAGTTGCCTTCCAGGAAGCGGGTATGTTCATTATCTTACATTTTGTGCTATACTAGGCTCCTGGTTGGCAATGCCATTTGGTGTGGGATGTGAGAAGTGTGCTTCACAACTTCTATTCCCTCACCTCAGGCAATTTATGACTCAGAAAGTGTGAAATGGCCTACAAGCACCCATATTACTTCTCCTTTAGTCCATTGTTGATAATCAGACCTATTCCACTGTTTTGTTTCCCACCAGGCAACCATTTACATTCTATGCATTATTGTTTACCTCTTATTTCATGTGTGTTAAGTGGAAATTTATTCAGTCTTCATGTTTTTTCCTTCTTGTCCTCTGCTGCTACCAGTAATTGGATCCCAGTGTTCCCAAACTAGTTAATCACATCTTCCATGCTTGTAACTTCTCTGTAGTTAGTGTACTTGCATTCCTTTCTCCTAGCAGCAAGAAGTCTGAGAATGTCTTATTTATCTTGGCTTTGTAATAGGACCCTTCTTGCTAGATTATGTCATTTCAGGAAGAACACACAAACAGGTTTGTGTTCTCCTGAACACCTAAAGCATCATTATATAAGACACTTATGCAATATTTGTTTGTTACTACTTCTCATTTTCTAATTTGGCGTAATCCTCATAGAACATGTTAATCATTCTCTGTAATGGTTTAAAATGATTGTTTAAATATAAGAATCACAGGAATGTGTGGTACATTTTCATTCCTTTTCAGAGCATTGGTTTTAACTGAAGTAATTATTGTGAATGAGTCTTCTTAATGTACTTAAGCCTCACAAGAGAAGAACTAACACATTTAACGTAATAACTGTTACATTACTCAACTTATTCCCTGAGAAATTACTTCAAGCATTATTAAATGCTGGTAGTGTTTCAATATCAATCTATTTTTCCAAGGGGAGAGATGAGAAGAAATAAATTCAAAAGTAAGGGCAATATAGTACTCTCCTTAATCTGTGTACACATACCCACTAGGGCTGGGCGGTTTCGTTTCGTTAATTCGTAATTTGTTAATAATTCGTTATTTTTTTCAATTACAAAACGATAACGAACCATTCTGGAGCAATTTTTTAAAAAAACGAATTTTTAAACACGTTTTGTAAATGCTTCGTATTTCGTTATTGTATTCGTTTCGTTATTGTTCTGAGGTCGTTTCGTTATTATTTCCGCATGTCTGGGGTAAGTTTTTTGTTTAATTAGTGAAAAAAAATTATAATATCACACCAACAGTCAACAACAGAGGGAGAGGGAAGCTTCAGAAGTTTTTGGAGGTTTTTTAGCGTATTTCGCGGTCGCGTCCGCCATTAACGAATCGATTCGTTATTTTTTCGGAAATCGATTCGTTAATGTTTTGTAATTTTTTTCACATTTACGAAATTTCGTAAATACCAAACTTTTTTAAGGGAAAATTTTGTAATTATTTTAAATATCGAAACAAAAAAAAAACCCCAAATACAAATCGATTTTAGAAATAAATTTTTACGTTGTTACCCAGGCCTAATACCCACATGTACACATTGTTGCACAGAAATGGATTTTAACCAGGTCCAATGTAATAGACACACAGGCAAGAGGAAAAAGGAACAGAAAAACTTTACTCTTATCAGCAAAGGCAAAACATAAACTTGCAGTGTTGAATATAAAATCAAACAGTGCAACAACCAGGTCTCGGCGGTGACGAGGGGAGCATTTGCACAATTAAAGCTTGTGTGCCAGCTGCGCCCGTACCTTGGGAAGTCTGACTTGGCCACGGTAGTCCATGCTCTCGTTACATCCCGTATACACTACTGCAACGCTCTCTACATGGGGTTGCCTTTGAAGACTGTCCGGAAGCTTCAGCTGGTCCAATGGACAGCAGCCAGATTGCTAACTGGAGCAGCTCTCAGGGAGCATACAACCCCGCTGTTGTGCCAGCTCCACTGGCTGCCAGTTTGCTACCGGGCACAATTCAAAGTGCTGGTTTTAACCTTTAAAGCCCTAAACAGTTCTGGCCCAACTTACCTGTCCGAACGTATCTCCCCTTATGAACCATCTAGAACCTTGAGATCGTCTGGAGAGGCTTTGCTCTCGGTCCTGCCTTCGTCTCAGGTACGTTTGGCAGGGACGAGAGACAGGGACTTCTCAGCGGTGGCCCCCCGGCTATGGAACGCCCTCCCTAGAGAGATTAGATCTGCTCCCTCCCTTCTAACGTTTCGGAAGCAAATCAAAACGTGGTTGTTTGAGCAAGCATTTACAAACACAGAGTAATGGATATGGATAAATGATATAGGAAATTGACGATTGACGATGGAACTGGACAATGCTTGACAATAAGGAGACGCTTAGGATGTTGTTTTTATTGCTGTTGTGGTTTATGGAATTGTAATGTTTTTAAATTGTTTTATGATACTGTATATCAGGGGTCCTCAAACTAAGGCCCGGGGGCCGGATGCGGCCCTCCAAGGTCATTTACCCGGCCCTCGCTCAGGGTCAACCTAAGTCTGAAATGACTTGAAAGCACACAACAACAACAACAACAACAACAACAATCCTATCTCATCAGCCAAAAGCAGGCCCACATTTCCCATTAAAATACTAATAAGTTTATATTTGTTAAATTGTTCTTCATTTTAATTATTGTATTGTTTTTAAGTGTTTTTTGCACTACAAATAAGATATGTGCAGTGCACATAGGAATTCATTAATTTTTCTTTCAAATTATAATCCGGCCCTCCAACAGTTTGAGGGACTGTGACCTGGCCCCGGTTTAAAAAGTTTGAGGACCCCTGCTGTATATACTGTTTTGTTGGAAACCGCCTTGAGCTGCCGACAGGCTGAGAAAGGCAGTCTACTAATACAGTAAATAAATAAATAAACAAACTCACATAGTCCTTGCAAGTAAAACAGAATAAGGCTTCTTCATATTAATTCCGGGAGATTTAACAGCATCCCTTATAATGAATGGAGTTGTATCTGCGGGGCACCTGAAATTGAGGATATAACACACATATTGTTTGATTGCAAATTGTATCAAAAGGTGAGAGACTTCCACCTTGGTCCATATATCAAACGGACAATGTATTGGGATTCTCACATCAGAACAACATATTTTATGTGTGGCCAAGACCCAAAAATAACGTATAAATCAGCTCTGTACTTAAGCAAAACAATACGTCTGAGAACCACATATGTAGGGCCGATTGGGGTAAATTGTAGGGGTGATAATGAAATATGATGTATATACTCAGCTTGATCAGTTTATCAGTTTTATCATGTCTTATCATATGTATTTACTGTATTATTATAAGTGTCTTATTTTACCTTTCTACGTGGAGTGTGATCAGGTCTTGTCAGGCCTTGTTGTTCTGTTTCTTATTGTGATATGGCCTAAGGGCTAATCAATAAAATTACTATTACTATCATATTAATTCAAATGAGAGAGCAAAACATAACCCTTGAGTAAATAGCTATAGAGCATCACTGTTAGAGCATAGCAGTAATAGCAAAGAGCATCACTGTTAGAGCATAGTAGCATTACAGCATTTTGCATTCCCTTCAGAGCAGCATATTGCTTCTCCTAACTGTATTCTAAAATCCATACAGTTATACCCCACCGTGTGTGGCCCAAACATGCTGGCTGACCTACATTACCAGCTGCACATAATAATTAACATAAGGTTTTTCTTTAACACACCCACACACACTTGATCCTGCTACGACTTACTGTAACACAGGTACCCCAGAGAAAGAGGAAGGCAGCTTTGGGAAACTACAGTGTGAAGGCAAGGTACTCTCCAAATGATACATTTAAGAAATAAATAAAATAGCTCTCTTCGGTCCACTGAAGTTGGGAGAAACTAGGGAATTCTTCCAGCTAGAGCAGTGCAATTAAAAGAAAAAAGAAAAGAAAAGAAGAAAGAGAAGCTGACTAAGGTCCTTTTTAAGACAGAGCCAAGCAAGAAAAATAAGCTAAATGAGATTCTCTGGCCAAAATCCCAGATTCCAGGGCTCTGACAGTGACTTCAGATACCATAGATTAGGTAGTGATTTTCGGCAAAGGGTCTCCAGAAAGAGCAAGGCTGCTTGAGTTCTTCCTATAATAAACCCCACCTCCAGTATAGATTCTTCTGAATTTGGAATCCTTTGACAGAATCATGAAGAAGAACGTTTTAGAATTTATCTAAAACAAAGGGACATATTGTATTGTCGAAGGCTTTTATGGCCAGAATCACTGGGTTGTTGTAGGTTTTTTCGGGCTATATGGCCATGTTCTAGAGGTATTTCACCCTGACGTTTCGCCTGTATCTATGGCAAGCATCCTCAGAGGTAGTGAGGTCTGTTGGAACTAGGAAAAAAGGTTTATATATCTGTGGAATGACCAGAGTGAGACAAAGGACTCTTGTCTGCTGGAGCTAGGTGTGAATGTTTCAGCTGACCACCTTGATTAGCATTTGATTGCCTGGCAGTGTCTGGAGCAATCTTTTGTTGAGAGGTGATTAGATGTCCTTGTTTGTTTCCTCTCTGTTGTTGGGCTGTTCTAATTTTAGAATTTTTAATACTGGTAGCCAGATTTTGTTCATTTTCATGGTCTCTTCCTTTCTGTTGAAATTGTCCACATGCTTGTGGATTTCAATGGCTTCTCTGTGTAGTCTGACATGGTGGTTGTTGGAGTGGTCCAGCATTTCTGTGTTCTCGAATAATATGCTGTGTCCAGGTTGGTTCATCAGGTGCTCTGCTATGGCTGACTTCTCTGGTTGAAGTAGTCTGCAGTGCCTTTCATGTTCCTTGATTCGTGTTTGGGCAATGCTGCGTTTGGTGGTCCCTATGTAGACTTGTCCACAGCTGCATGGTATATGGTAGACTCCTGCAGAAGTGAGAGGATCCCTCTTGTCCTTTGCTGAACAAAGCATTTGTTGGATTTTCTTGGTGGGTCTGTAGATAGTTTGTATGTTGTGTTTCCTCATCAGCTTCCCTATGCGGTCAGTGGTTCCTTTGATGTATGGCAAGAACACTTTTCCTCTGGATGGATGTTTGTCTTTACTCTCATGGCTTGTTCTTGGTCTTGCAGCTCTTCGGATATCTGAGGTGGAGTATCCATTGGCCTGTAGAGCCCAGTTTAGGTGGTTCAGTTCATCTTGGGACAATTTTTTTTCAGGAAAGGGTGTCTACCTAGATTTCTTCACACATAGTGCTCAGTACTTGTGTTAGCCACAAAATGGTGAGTCGTCTTGAGTCGCCGTAACTCTGAGAAAGGTGGACTACAAATGCCATAAATAAATAAACAAACTAACTAAGGACTTGTCTATAAAACATAAATGCTCACCCCAGTCTGTTACTGGCAGTCCTCATGATGCAGAATGACTTCCCTGTTTTTGTTATATCACTTTTCACTCAGATGAATCTTCAATTTATTTTAGGCAATTTATATTGTTTTCCTTCTCTTGAAAGTTTATTCTGAAGTATCTGATTGTGGCAAGAGATCTCTGGATATCCATGAATTTCCTGTAATACTGTATTCCCAGAGGGTGAGAATAAATGGACCTAGACTTTGCATCATCATTGTTTTTGTGGTTACAGAGGAATGATGCTGGAGTCTAAGGTCAGGATCTCTCACAATGAATCAACATTACAGTGAAAAATCCTCAAAAAATGACTGTATTGATGTGTGTATGGATTTGTGTGTGTTGCTTATCACAAAACTATGTTGTATGTGTTCTTTTCAAGAGCCCAATTTGTATTTTGAAGTGGTTATAATACTTTAGGGAGATTCTTCCTTAATGTCAATATCGCCTTTTCACCAATATCTTTTTGTGAATTCTATTCAAAAACACTGAGCATTAAGGATTCTTAGACTGTAAGTTAGCTGAAAGGAGACGTGTATTTTCAAAGACTGAAAGACTATCTACTGACTATTTCTTGTCAACAATCTGCCTTGACAAAAAGAAAATCAGCCACTTCAAGCACTTGACAAAAACAACATTCAGCAGGAAATTGTTTTATGTGAAAACATTAGAATGATAGAAATGGAAAGTCACCTAGTGCAACCTCCAGGCACTGTTGAAATCTATTACTACAGCATCCCTTCTATGCCATGTAGTACAGAGGAACCCCAACTTAAATGCATCCTAACTTAAGAACACTTGAGTTAAGAGACGGTGCTCAGCCCGGGTTTCACTTTGACATACAAATAGTGACTTGAGTTAAGCACTAGCACCAGAGCAAGTGCTAGCTCCAGGCGGAGCTCAAGCACAAGAAGGAACATAAACATGAGAGGAAGTGCTAGCACAATTGTACAGGGCTTTAGGGCTTCAAGGGAGCAATCTCTGTGCCTCGTGTCTCAGTGCTTTGTATTCTTGTCCGCTTGGGAGAGGGCTCTCCATTTTGCTCTTTTCTGCTTTGAGGAACTTTGAGTTTGTTGATTTTTTGTGTGGCTTTATTTCTGGTATGTTTGGCTTCATGAAGAGAGAGAAAGAGCAAGAGAGAGCAAAAGAAAGAGAGAATGAGTACAATATGAATGAGATCAAGAGAGGGAGGGAATTAACTGGAATTAGTACAGAATGAAGAAAATGATGCCTCTGCCTCTTCTCTTTGTGCTTCCTTGCCACAACTTTGTGCTTCGGCCATTTTAAAGTTGATCTTTCTTTTATGGTTGTTCCATGTGAATGGCGAAAACACATTTTCTTGCCTTAAATGTACTTCCATGCTACAACCTTGCGCTCCTACCATTTTAAAGTTGTTCTTCCTTTTTTATTGTTCCGAGTGAATTTATGCATTGTTTGTTGTTTATAAAGTACGTTTTCTTATTTAAAAACACATAACATAAAAGAGGGGGCAGAAGCGATTAATGGCATTTCAATGCATTTGAGATACAACCAATTTGAGTTAGGAGCTCGGTCATGGAACAAATTAAACTCTTAACCCAAAGTATCACTGTAACTGTGTTTTTAAAGCCCTAAAGCAACTTGTGCTGGTACAGCTGTACCAGAAGCTCCCACTTCATTTGCCTTGTATTAAGTGTTTACTTGCAGCCCAAGGCTTGGGATTCTGCAGAAGGGTGGCTTCTTGTTAAAGTTTGCAATTATAGGGCAGTCCCCCTGTCCATCATTGTTAAGTTTGGTTCTGCCCCCTGTTCAGGTCAATTGAGAAGGGAAGGGAGCCATTTTCAGTCAGTCTCAGCTAGGAAAGTCAATGTACAGGATGTGTACAGACTTTCTCCTGTACAAAGGCTTCAACCTTTAAGACCTCCCGGGGGAGAACAGTCTTAAGAGCAAAAGGACTCCCAAAGGTTTCCAGGGAGCCTTACAGCCCCGAGGAATTTCGGAGGGAATAACAGCTTTAAACATCAAGAACTCCAGCTAAGTGACTACAGGCCTACTGGTAGATCCACTCGGTTTTGAGACGCAGTTCAATCTGGTAGTGGATCCACATCAGTTAGGTTTAGGATCACAGTTAGCCTGGGAGAAGTTTGGAAAGGGATTTTCCTTTAGAGTAAAAGTAACAGTTAGAAGCCACCAGTTGCACAAAAGCCTGGAAGCATTTGTTTAACCCTTTGAAGACAAACGAAGTTTCTGTTGATTGTTCACCAATAAAAGACTTTGTTATATTTCACAAGTCCTCTAAAGACTGTTTATGGTGAAAATCCTTACGAATTTCTCTTCAGGCCCCCGGCTTCCCGCTGGGCTAAAGTTGCACGTCCTGTTTTAAAAGCAATTCATTTCAAGCCCAGCGCGCGACAGAACACAACTGATAGGCTTGTGCATGGATTCGGAGTGGTCGGTTCCTCCTCCCCTATTCAACATCAAAGAGGCTATCACATGCTGTTTGCATGGGGTTTCCCTGTGAGCCCTGTCTGTTGAGCCAGTCAGAATTGAAAAATCTGTGAAGTCTCTTACACAAGCTGTGTCTGCTTCCTTAACCCCACTGCTGAAACCCAGGTTCCCTTGAAGGGAAAAAAAAGAAAGGGTCCTAGGACTGGTGCTTCCTTAAACCCTGAGAGAGTGTGACTTGCCCATAAACATTTAGTGAGTTTTCATGGCTGGGCATGGATTTGAACCCTGGTTTCCCAGTGCCCTTGTTCAACACTCAAAGCAATACATCATGCTGGCTGTCTTCTCCTTTTGACAGGCATCATGTATGGTATTGTGACTACCCCCTTCAGTAATGCAAGTACAAGTTGTCAGTCAACTTTGTCCTCCTTCCCCTTTTCCCTATCCCAGTTGACAGAGCAGTTGTTTGTTCCATCAGGTTTAGCTGCTTTTTCTAAATCCAAACTATTACCAATGTCTATAGAGCAGTTTGACAAGGCGTGATCAGCTAAATAGGTGATCACACTTTAGACCAGTTTGACAAGGTGTGATAACATTCCTTGCATGTGCTTCCAGTCTCCTGTGATGTGGCCCAAATATAATTTGGGAACACATTTCAGTTTCTCTGTTTTTGTGAATACTTCTTTGTGGCAGTTTTTCTCAACTTATTAAATCCCAAAGCAATTGACCTTCATTTTTCATTATTTCTAGGCTGAAGATCTATAAATCAATATGCCTGCCTAAGAATTGTTTTATTCCTTATCAATTCCATCACTTTCTGTGCAAAGATTTAATGCACAAATTTCCATTTTCTGGCATTCCAAATCATATAGGAAATCTCCAGACGGGGGTAGGTTCTCCAACCATAATTCACTGTGGAGGAGATGGAGGATATTCCTACTGTCAGGCCTGTAGCGAGGGGGGGGGGGTTAGGGGTTCAACCCCCCCCCCCCCGAAATGTTTCAGATTTTTTTTTAAAAACCTGGTTTACTCACGAATTTTAACTGGTTAACCAAATCCCCATGCTAAGTCTATGAGATGCAAAAAATTAAGAGTCCCTCCAGAACTGCAAGCACTATCTCAGGCAAATATTGACAATTTATTCACACTGTCATTACTTGCAGCAATAGCCGATGTAGTGAAGCAACCAAGTTGGGTGTGTGTGTATTGAATGTTCTCATTAAGGAGGCCAGACTTGGTGGAGGTGGTTGACAGGGGAGGAGTTGCAGGCTATGGAAGGCTGCTCTGCCCTATGCTGTGCTCTTTGCTTCAGCGTGAGCTAGGAGGCAGGTTTTACCCCCCACCCCCCCACCCGCGTGAAATTTTCAACCCCTCCCAAAAAAAATTCTGGCTACGGCCCTGCCTACTTGGCCATATAAATAATGTGTGAATATGATTTTCTTAAAAAGTTTTGTTATAATCTATGGGAGGAGCCCATTTCTAACTAGGATATCATTACTCAAATGTTTTCCTTTCTTGTGAGTTATTTCTATCCGATTCAATGTGAACCCTTGCTTTTTTTTGATAACTTTTTTGAGGAATAAGAGGTAGCCATAACTGATGGTGTTTTTGAGCAGGCTTTTCAGATTAGAAGTGTTGGGTCATTATTGTCTGTTAGACAAACATCAGGAGAGAATTCTTCTGGAACATGGCCATACAGCCCGGAAAACTCACAGCAACCCAGTGATTCCGACCATGAAAGCCTTTGACAACACACTTTTTTTCATTTTTTTTGGCTGAGTATGAGAACTTTAGGGGTGGATAGTGACAGCTCGCTTGGGGCGCTCACTTGGGGAGTTTGGAAAAAGTAGAATAGAACCCACTGTAAATATATTTGGTATTGTACACAATTTCCCTATTGTTATACACATTTGTACAGAATCCTGCCAGGGGACTTGGTGTTAATTCCAAAAAATGATGGTTTTCCAAAAGCCAGAGTTCAGACAGGCTGTGATAAAGAAACTGACAATTCAGGATTAGAATAGATGGCTTAGCCTAAAAATGTTTTTGAAGAAAATTACACCATCAGAATATGAATGAGGTAGTTGATATGTGACATGTTAGAAGAATGGGCAAAAAAGAAATTCCTGATGGTAGAAAGCAGGAACAAAATCTAGGTTTTGCTGTAGGTAAAATTGTAAGGCTTCTGAGATAAATGTATTTTAGGAAGCACTGCTGATTTTATAGCTTTAGAGTGGGGAAGAGCAATTCATAGTTCTTTAAAAAATAGATTACACTCGGATTCCCCTTTCCTCACTGGTTATACCGACCAGGCCCAATAATAATAACAATAACAACAACAACAACAGCAACAACAACAACAACAACAACAATAATAATTGCAGTAAAAATATCATGGAGAGCAGAAGAGAAAACTGGGAAAAACAGGCTCTCCATGGATAGTTCCTGGGAAAAATTGAGAGGCTCAGAAATTGAACTTTGCAAAAGGAGACGAGGCAATTAGAACAAATGCCATCAAAGCCAGAACTGAAAAGTAGATGACAGATCCCAAGAGTAGACTCACAAGGAAGCAGACGAAACGATAGATCACATCTTCAAGCTGCTGCTAGAAGATCGCACAGACAGACTACAAGCAGAGGCATAACACTGTTTCTCAGATGATTCATTGGAACTTGTGCCACAAATACCATCTGTCTGTGTCAAAGAACCGGTGGGATAACAAGCCTGAAAAAGTTACAGAAAATGAACACGTTAAACTACGCTGAGACTTCTGAATTCAGACAGAGTTTTGGAGCACAATACTCCTGAACTCACGATTGTGTTAAAAAACCAAGTATGGATTGTCGATGTTGCAATCCTAGGCAACAGCAGGACTGAAGACAAATAACTGGAAAAGCTGACTGTTTCCAACAGATTTCGGCAAACATTCAATGCTGTAAGAAGCTGAACAAAGACAAAAATGACCAACCCCTCAAATCCCAAAAACAAATCTACATTTACATCAAAAATAATAACATATTATCAAAGCTTAAACTGTAAACATAATACATGTACAATTTCACAACTAAGACCTAGGGAGACAAAATTGAAATATAAACAAAACAAGATAATGTTTAAAATTTTAATTTTTTTTAAGCAGAGAGAGGCACACTGTGCCTTTCTTTCTTTCTTTCTTTTTAAATAATCTTTATTGAGTTTTGAATTTCCATTAAAATATAGATGTATTTTAAATTAGAAAAAGAGAGAAAGGAAAAAAACGAAATAATAATAATAATAATAATAATAATAATAATAATAATAATATAAACAGAATCAGGAAATAGATTTTAAAAAAAGAAAAAAAAGAATTGTTAGACTTCCTGGTGTCTTCCGGAGATCTGTAATTCTTTTTTCTTCCTCCCTTCCCCTCGTCCTCTATTTCTCCTCTCCTCTCATATTTTTGCTCTTCATTTTTCCTTTTCCTCCTTTCTTCCTTAACTAGATCAAAATCTTTTTGCTTTTTTGTCTAAAGTATTCTGTAACCTTTTCCCAGTTTGTCTCATGCAAATTTATTCCTTTACTTCTTGATATGAGAAAGGTAAGTCTGTCCATATTCTTTATCTCTAATATATTTGCTAGTCTCTCATTTTCATCTGGTAATTCTATTTGTTTCCATTTTCTGGCTTAACATATCCTTGCTGCTGTTGCCATTAAAAACAGAAGTTTGTCCAATGTATTGTCGAAGGCTTTCATGGCTGGAATCACTCAGTTCTTGTGGGTTTTTTCGGGCTATATGGCCATGTTCTATGTTTGTCCGGTTTTTTTTCTAGTTCCAGATCATGAATTCCTAATAGGAATAGTTCTGCCTTCCACTGAATCTTTATCTGTAGAATTTCTTGAAGTTCTTTCTGTACTCCTTTCCAGTATCCTTTAACTTTGTCACAGGTCCACCATAGATGAAAATACGATCCTTCCTTTACACTTCCAGCAGCTTGTGCTGGTATTGTTATAGCTTTTCCCTAACTTTTTTGGTGTCATGTACCAACGGTAGGCTGTCTTTACCCAGTTCTCCCTTAGATCAATTGCATAACAGTATTTAAGTTTTACCTTCCAAATTTTTCCCCATTCTTCTTGTTTAATGGTTCTCCTAATATTTTCATCCTATCTTTTTCTATAAAGTTTTCCCCTTTTGTTTCCAACTTCCATTCTAATAGTTTTTTTATATATCTTTGTTATTCATTTCTTTTCCGAGTCCATTATATTGTCTCAAAAGTTTTTTTCCTGGTTGAAACCTATCTTCTTGTCATTTTTGTATTTTTCTGTAATTGTCCAGTATTGTAGCCAGGAAATTTTTTGGTTTGCTGTGTTTAGTTCCTGTTGTGATTTTAAGATCATTTCTCCTTCTTTTTTTAATGTATACTTATATTTTGACCATTTATGCCACCCCATACAACATCTTTGACCAGCTTCCAGAGGCGATACCCACAAAGATGTGCTCTTATATAAGTTATTTTTGTATTTTTCCCAACCCTTCAAAATTGACGATCTTATAAAATGATTACCATTTTTTTCATTTTTATTTCCTTTATACCAAATATATGTATGCCAACCTTCCCTTAATTCTATTCCCTCTAATATTAGTAGCCTCTTTTTCTCCAATTTTGCCCAGTCTTTAGCCCATATCAAGGCGTTTGCACACTGTGCCTTTCTAGCCCTAAATGAGTGGTAAACAATAGGGCTGGGCGGTTTCGTTTCGTTAATTCGTAATTCATTAAAAATTCGTTATTTTTTTTATAATGAAGCAATAACGAACCATTCTGGAGCAACTTAAAAATGAAATGAATTTTTAAATTCGTTTCGTAAATGCTTCGGATTCGTTATGTATTCGTTTCGTTATCGGTTTGAGGTCGTTTCGTTATTATTTCCGCATGTCTGGGGCAAGTTTTATAGTTGTTTTTTGTTTAATTAGTGAAAAAAATTATAATATCACACCAACAGTCAACAACAGAGGGAGAGGGAAGCTTCAGAAGTTCCCCCTGTCCCATTTGGAGGTTTTTTAACGTATTGCACGGTTGCGTCCGCCATTAACGAATCGATTCGTTATTGTTTCGTATTTGTTTCGTTAATGTTTCGTAATTTTTAACATTTACGAAATTTCGTAAATATCGAACTTTTTAAAAGAAAAATTTCGGAATTCTTTTAAATATCGAAACGCAAAAACCCCCAAAAAACGAATCGATTTTAGAAACAAATTTTTCCGTTGTTACCCAGGCCTAGTAAACAAGGTAAAAGTTGTCTCTTGACATTTAGTTCAGTCGTGTCCGACTCTGGGGGTTGGTGCTCATCTCCATTTCTAAGCTGAAGAGCCAGCATTGTTCGTAAACACCTCCAAGGTCATGTGGCCAGCATGGCAGTTAAAACACTCTTATGTTTGCTGTGAATTCTACAACTGGTACAGTGTTTGTGTGTGTGCATGTGTGTGTGTGTGCAATTCCAGAAATTGTTGGACTGCAGCTACCATCACTCAATATAGTTAGTGGTAAAGGATGATGAAGTTCAACAACTATTAAAATTCACTATATACTTTAGGGCAGAAATCATCTCAAACTGTCAGAGAATAGCATTTAGAACTATTTGCTCGTTGGGCCAATTTCTCTTTATCTAATTCTCTGGCCCCAGTATGTGTTACACCACATTTAAGAGTTGCAAACCTGACTCAGTAGAGATGTAATATGTACATTTTTTTCTCATCCTTTATGTCAAGGATATGTTGCTACATTGAGGAAATAGGTTAAACCTGTTTGATTTTTCTGCCTGATCAACAGAACAAGAAGACAAACTTTTTAAAAATGTAACTCCATCTAATAAAAGACAGCACTGTGCAAAATTGTCTCCCCATTCCTTAAGCAAAGCATTCACAGACAGCAAACACATAACTACAGGATTGTTGAACAAAAAGATGTGAACGTCCTGTGCAATGCTTCCACTTTAAATAAAATCTATTCAATGAAGCAGTAGTGATACCAGTTTGTTGAGAAATGTTTGAGTATGTTCAAAATCATTTGTCCAGTTTGCTCACAAAGTTTTGTGAATATGAATACATCATCAAAAAATGCACACGGAGAAGCCCACAGTAGGACCTGAGTATAATAGCATCCTCTTTGAGAGCAGTGTTCTGTTTGATCTGTGAGAAATTGCCCGTACTGTGACAAAAATAGTATAGAAGGGAAGAGAATGTGCCAAGGATGAGAGTCCTGTAGGTTGCATAAATCACTTAAGAAGAACTTCTTTCTTAGAGGTTTCACAAATAGATGTGTAAACATGCTTTTAACAAGATTAATCTTTCGTCAAATGCTTTAATGTGCTAACATTTTGGGTCCAAACTTTGGTGGCAGGTTATGTTGATTGATAAGGAAGGTGTTGACAGACCGTGTATCTGTTCGTACAGTTCTACTTTAGATTTCTTAACATGACAGTGTAGAGGTTCTACATACTGTACTCCCATTGCCCTCATTTTGTATTTAGCTAACACCCAACCAGCTACATTTAGTTCTTCGGCTGAATCAAGTGGAAGTTCTCCACCTGGTCGCAACCCAACATAAAATATGAATAGTGACACTTTCCTCAGGGATGTTCGGGGAAGTGGGAGAGATGATTCTCCAAGCCACCTCTTTCACAGTGCCTTGCAAGAGAGTGCCTTCAAACTGTAGAAACCAGTAGGAGTGTGCACAATAACATTTTAGTATTCCAGATTCCATGTATTTGGTGGATTTGGCTTCCAAGTGCATGAAAACGAGCCTAGTTTTGGGGAGGGGGGGGGCAACTGAAGCCTTGGCTGATATGGATCACAGCAACCAGATTTTTTGGGTTAGTGAGGTTGAGCAACACTCTAACTGAGGCGGAGGTAGATTGTGGCAGCTTGTATATCAGACAAGCTGTGGCTTCTCCCTTTCTTTCCTCCCTGGCAGCCTCCTCCATCCCTTCCAGAAGCTCACCCCTCAATGCCCACTTGAGGAAAATGGGAACTCACTTTCCCAACAGCACTTTGGGCAGTGTGGGCATTGAAAGAGCCAGTGTTCCCTCCCAGGGCATGATGGGAGTTGAGGTTTTTCTATCCCTGTGTTTCCCAATTTTTTCTCAGCCAGTAAGCAGCCTGGTTGTCCATTCTCCTATCCTCTTGTGCTGTGTGCTTGGGACTTCAATTCCCAGAACCCCCTTGTGGTTTTTAAAGAAAATACGAGGGTTGAATGAAAAGTATTGCCTTCATCTTCGTAACTCCTCAACAGATGGCAGTACTGGTATGCGGCAGGTACTGGCTTGTTCAGTAGACTCTCCTCCACAGTTTCATTTTGGTGAGAATCTTAACATTGAATGGTTGTGTTGTTGAAGTGCAAAGTTTGGAATCCTGCACAGACGGTCGGTCACACCTCTCTAAGAATTTCAGTGTCCCCCAGCATGACTCTATACTTAGCTTCAGCTGAAGAATCTAGAGATTCCTAGAGAAAATGCTTCTCTATGGAGCTGTAGATCCTTCAGTATGACCCTATGATCAGTTTCTTGTAAAAATTGCACCAAGAGAATATTTTAATCAAATCTACAAATAATCAGATATTCAGAAACCAAAACCATGGACGGCCAACTGTAGTTTTGCATATCGGAGGTGTCATGCCTTTCTGCTTAAAGTAGTGCTGGATGTCAATTAGAAGAAACTGTATTGTCTCAGCTACAAGGCACATTCACATTTTCAATGCATTTTAGGTAGCATATTTTTTCTTGAATTTATTTAAATCCTTCAGTTTCTTACCAAATGAATATCAGTCACTTTCTCTGTAAAAACACATTTTGTTTTCCCTTATGCATTATGTTTTTGTGCCTAATTTCCAGCAATATACATACAAACAATCTACACACCCACCAAGAAAATCCAACAAATGCTACGTTCAGCAAAGGACAAGAGAGATCCTCTCACCTCTGCAGGAGTCTACCGTATACCATGCAGCTGTGGACAAGTCTACATAGGGACTACCAAATGCAGCATTGCCCAAACAAGAATCCAGGAACATGAAAGGCAGTGCAGACTACTTCAGCCAGAGAAGTCAGCCATAGCAGAGCATCTGGTGAACCAGCCTGGACACAGCATATTATCTGAGAACACAGAAATGCTGGACCACACCAACAACCACCATGTCAGACTACACAGAGAAGCCATTGAAATCCACAAGCATGTGGACAATTTCAACAGAAAGGAAGAGACCATAAAAATGAACAAAATCTGGCTACCAGTATTAAAAAAACTCTAAAATTACAACAGCAAAACAACAGAGAGGAAACAACCAGGCACATCTTAACACCTCTCAACAAAAGATTTTCCCAGGCTCAGCCAGGCCTTCAAATGCTAATGAAGGTGGTCAGTTGAAACATGCACACCTAGCGCCAGCAGAGAAGAGCTCTTTGCCCCACCCCAGACATTCCACAGATATATAAACCCATTGTCCTAATTCCAACAGACCTCACTACCTCTGAGGATGCTTGCCATAGATGCAGGCGAAACGTCAGGAGAAATGCCTCTAGAACATGGCCCTATAGCCCGAAAAAACCCGCAAGAACCTAATATACAGTATTTGCACATTTTTTGCCATTAATATTGCATGTGCATTTTAGCTACATATTGCAAAAGAAGAACATATTGCAAAAATCTGGGGCAGTATGGAGTATCGTGTGTGGCACATTCTGGAATTGCCAATTGGTTCAAGAGGTGCAGATTAGGCTTTAGGCTTATACCTCCACACTGGTTTCTAACTGTCATCTGATTTTTGCATTTTTTTTTCTAGACTTTTTGCTCTAGCTTTTTAGGGACTACTTTGATATTGCAGAACCAGAAACCAAGGAACCTGCCAACCTGTCAGTGAAGTTTGAAAGAGTGTTGGAACATGAAACTAGTGAAGTGCTTTTGGAAACCCTTTTTCCTTTTTGTCATGGAAACCATCACAAAGGAATGCCAGTCTACTAGGCAGTTAGGGTTGTTAAGGAATAGGAAGCAGAACAACACAGGGCACTATTAGGTCATCAAAGCCATTCATAATAGGAGTTTAAAGCAAAATGATTAGCTCCTACACTTTCTCCCCTCATTAACAATGCATGACCTCTTACTGTTAACATGCTGTTCTTTCATGCTACAAGTGCTGTGATTTTCGTTTTGAAAATACAGGTATGCAGCTCAAAACTGTGTGAATCTAATTATAACAGCATTTTCTTTTTAGTTAATATTCTAGGTCTGTGCACTTGTACGCCTTCATGCCCTTGCTTGACATTTTCTTTTTGAAGTTAAATTTTCAATATTCAATATGTGATGACATTAAACCATGTCAGTATTGAAAGTACAAATATTAACACCATTGTGCTGTCACATGCTGGGCCTATAGGAATTGGCTTTTGAATAGGACGTGCTCTTTGTGCCCAGCGGGAAGACGGGGTGCCTCGAGTGAGAGGCCCTAAAGATTTTCCTATATGTCTTTGGAAGCTTGAAAAGTTTGGAAGCTTGAAAAGACGATAGGCAGGTGGCTGCAAACCAAGGGAAGCCACCTTATTGCAAAATGCATGTAAAGGGGGTTAAGAGATCGGGGTCTCTTATTGCTCCTTTGTGACAGGAATATGCAAGGGTGTTACAAGTGATGAGAGAGAAAGGTGTGTGTATATGGTAGGTTTGCTGCCACCACCCCAAATCACTGGTTGAGGAATTAACTAGATGATATACTTGAGGTAAAATGTCCCTATACACCGGTTCTTCTTTTTAGCTCCCTTTCCTGTGACTGAACTGCAGAGATATAGAGGCTGACTGGAACTAGCTTTAAATGACAAAACAAGGCTGAGGCAGATTAAAAGTAAACTAGAGAACAGGTTTATTGAAATATTTGAAACAGACAACTCATTACTGAGTGGTACATATGCGTAGTTGGTTTCTGAGGCACAGACTTATAAAATAAATGGTTGCTTAAGAAAGAGTAACTTTTCTTTGATGTGAGTTACATTCCTCACACTATTCTATAACAAGTAACAGTGTGTTTCTCAGACCAGCCGCCCTGGCTGTCTGCGAGAGTAACTAGGTTCCTTCTAGACTACTCTGCACTGTAGGGAAATAAACCCACTTGTATTCTCTCCAAATACAAGTCAACAAGCCTTCTCTTTGACTGTCCAAGCCAAAGTACCCTGAAGCACTTGCCCTCTATTATTCCCTCCCAGTCTAATTCTAACTCACTCAGAAACTCTCTTCTCCCTGCCTGAAAATCCTAATCCTATCTCTTTCAGATCAAATCCCTCTTCTCTCTTTTAGATCAAAACCATCTCTCTTCTAGATCAAATAATTCTTCTCCCCTCTGACAGAAAGTACAGCTTTTTTACACACTCCTTCAACTCCTCCCCTAGGGGTTTGAGCCAATCAGGAGTTAGCTGACTCCTCCCCTTGCCTCTCTGCCTTACCAAAATGTCAGCTATCCTGAGCTACCCTCCCAACATGGAGGCCTGCTCACTGACTCCCAGGCTGCAGCCTACGAAGCAAAGGTATGATTTCACTACAGCATGGAACTTTGGAATACATGCAAATACTCAAAGAAAGACAAGGAAGTTGGAGCTCCTGGTACAGCCGTACCAGCACAACCATGGTAAAACTGAGTTTATACCATTTTTGTACAGAGCTGTTTTTCTACAAGTAGACACCTGGTTGTATGCTGTAGCTGATTCTGATGCTCTTCTCATTCTCCCGCCCCTGTCTCAGGCGCGATTGGTGGGGATGAGAGAAAGGGCATTCTCGGTGGTGGCCCCTCGCCTCTGGAACTCTCTCCACAGGGAGATCAGGCTGGCTCCCTCCCTACCCACATTCCATAAGGAATTAAAAGCATATTTCGTTGTGCATTTGACTGACGACACCCTTGACATACGACCTATATCGCGACCAAATTATCATTCAACCTGAATTTCCTTTATTACATTACTATTCCGATTTTGTAAGTCTAACTGAATTGTTTCTTATCCTGTTAAATTGCTCTGTTTTCATATTTCCTATGCTATTATGCATTTTCATCCACCTTATTGAAGCAATTACTCTTTAATCAGCTCGTATATAGGCCTCCCCCCCCCTTTTTCAAATTAGTTTTTTTTTTGTTGCTTGATGCTACACAAGTATACAACCATTTTTAGACTATACTTTTTACTTGGTCTGAAAACCTTTCCAAACTTTTGAATGCATGAAAAAAGTTGGGAAATATGCAGAATCTTCTGATGTGTCTGTTACTTGATGCTTGTCTATTATTATGTTGTTTTTTATTTGTAAATTGTATTTTGTTTTGCTTTGCTTTTAATTGTATGTTCCCTGGGCTTGGCCCCATGTAAGCCGCCCCGAGTCCCTTCAGGGAGATGGAGGCGGGGTAGAAAAATAAAGTTCTTCTTCTTCTTCTTCTTCTTCTTCTTCTTCTTCTTCTTCTTCCTCTTCCTCTTCCTCTTCCTCTTCCTCTTCCTCTTCTTCTTGCTGATCTGTTCTACTGCCCAGTCCTTGGATTCTCTGCTATGCATTACAGTACTTGCTAGGTTGCTGTGGAATGAATTGCTCAGAAACTAACTGTTCTTGTGATAAACTTAAATATTTTAGTGTATGCATTATACTGTGCAGGATAAAACTGTGATATATCTAGCATAGGACATTAAAACATACTGCAATTTATAGTTCACTGAATCATGGTTGCAAGGGATACCTTCCTTCCCTGATACTATAAACATGTATGAAAGTACTTGTGTATTTTGGGAAAAACATATACATTTATAAATACCAGATATTCTATTGTGCATAATTATTTGTTTCATTTAACAAATGGATTAACATGTACTCTTTTTTCCTTTTTAGGGTAGAAGTTGAATTCTACATGAATGAAAATACATTTAAAGAAAGGCTAAAACTATTTTTCATCAAAAACCAGCGATCAAGTAAGTGATCTGTTTTCAGTAATCATGGGGGTAAAGAAATGCTTCTGAAAAATAATGACTGAGGTGTGGGCACAAGCGGCATGCCAAAGATATCTACCCATGCATCACAAAAAGATGCATGAAGCTAAAATTTATCTGCATGTTGAATGACCCATATTTGGCTACCTATAACATTTCTTTCTAAGCATCACTTGCTGCAATGGTCCTTAAACTGAGACTACACCAGAATTGTGGCGCAGCTGGCTGAGTGTCAGCTGCATTAAAGATCCCTCTGACCAAAATGTTATGAGTTCGAATCCAGCCTGGGTTGGAGTGGGTTTCCAACCAATTGTGTGTAGCCTGTTGTCGGCCTTTGCAACCCGAAAGACAGTTGCATCTGTCAAGTAGGAAAATTAGGTACCACCTTAAAGTGTGAGGAGGCTAAATTAACTAATTTATGAGGCCATAAAGAAGACTTCAGCAAAGCATTCCAGCGGGGAAGCATGCGGGGAATGCGGAAGTCCTTCATCAGCGTTGCAGATGGATGTTGAAAGCGACAGCTCCCCTGGTGGCCAGAAAAAGTTAAATAGCCTCTGTGTATGACTGTATATGTTTGTATGTCAAAAATTGGCATTGAATGTTTGCCATATATGTGTACACTGTAATCCGCCTTGAGTCCCCTGCGGGGTGAGAAGGGCGGAATATAAACGCTGTAAATAAATAAATAAATAAATACATTGTCTTCAGAGGGGATTAGCAAAGTAGTCCCTAGAACAGTGGTTCTCAACCTGTGAGTCTCCAGGTGTTTTGGCCTACAGCTCCCAGAAATCCCAGCCAGTTTACCAGCTGTTAGGATTTCTGGGAGTTGAAGGCTAAAACATCTGGGGACCCACAGGTTGAGAACCACTGTCCTAGAATCTAGGCTACTGTATGCTGAACAAAAAGGTTGTGATTACCTGATGTGCTCTTGGCCCTACTTGTGACATCAGTGGGCCTTGGTCCCTCCCTTGGTCACTGAAAAGCAAACCAATTGATGAAGTTTCCAAGTGTCCACCATCCAGTGACCTCCCAATAACTTTTTGTTAATCTCTATTCTGATAGTTTGGGAATAATATCCAGTCAAGGGTGTGGAGGAAGATAGCTCCTATGCCTTGGTCTTCCAAGATTATGGCCCTAACCATTGCTTCTCTAAAGCTCATGGCAGTGGACGAAAAGTGGTGATGAGGTCCATTGTCATAGCCTTTTTTTCCTCAGATGCTATTAGAAGTATGTCATACTCTTTCTACCTGCCTCTATCCATCCATCTTCTGTTTCTCCTCAACTTCCAGGTGACATGGGTTGAGATCCTATACCTCAGGATCTTATCCCAGGTTTTCTGTTTAACCCAGATTATCAGGCAGTGTGGACTCATATAATCCAGTTTAAAGCATAAAATCTGGGATCCAATCCTGGGATATAGGGACTTTCTGGAAGGGCCCATAGAAAGGGAAGCATTGGAACAACATCAATATCCTCCCTGTGAAGTAAGTTACCTGGAAAATCACATTCGCTTATCTAAATTAGTGAAAGAGGCTTCTTATACCTACACATCCACTTTCCAAATCACCATCCTATATACAAGGGGTGCCTGACTGTGTGAGGTGCATGCATTTCAGCATGTTCAAAACAACATGCTTCTGTGTATTGTCGAAGGCTTTCATGCTTTGGGTTGCTATTTTGGAGTAATTTTCAGCGAACTTCTTTTCTTTTTCTTTTTTTAGAAGATTGCAAATGAGTTTCTTTAGAATACTACTTATATAATTGTTTGTGTAATAAGATAAGTAACTGTATCTTTCGGAATGAAAAATAAATGATTTGGATTTGTCGCTTGTTGAGACAGCCATATTGTAACTCCCAGGACTCTCAATAGAATGGGCACACCTTGCTTTGGTAGTCCTTCCATTTGCAAGACTTACAATTCATTCTGAAGTATAGTAGTATGCACAGAAATATTTACTACATTTATTATACTTCAAAATTTACTTCTCTCCATTCTGCTGAATAACCAAAATATCCCAAATAATAATAATAATAATAATAATAATAATAATACTTTATTTATACCCCACCTCCATCTCCCCAAGGGACTCGGAGCGGCTTATTTGAGGCCAAGCCCAACAACACATCAATAAACAAGAAAGCAATAAACAAAAAATAACAATACAGTTAAATAAATCACATATAAACATTAACATGCAAGGATTAAAAAACCTATGGCCGGGCCAGATGTAATAGTCAAAAGTTAAAAAAATAAACGCTGGGCATGAACAAGATAGGATATATCTAATAGGAGGGCTTTAAAGAAATGAGGGGAGTGTAATCCAAGCCAAGTTAAAGTGCATTTGAGGACATTTTGCTGGGAATTATTTCCTTATTCTGGGAAGGCACACTGGAACAGCCACATTTTCAGGCTTCTCCTAAAGACCGCCATTGTTGGGGCATGCCTGATATCCCTGGGAAGTGAGTTCCAGAGTCTGGGGGCATCACTGAAAAGGCCCTCTCCCTTGTCCCCAGCAATCGCGCCTGCGAGGGAGGCGGGAGCAAGAGCAGGGTCTCTCCAGATGAACGAAGAGACCATGTGGGTTTGTACACAGAAATGCAGTTATCCAAACCGTTCAGAAGCAAACTCCCTTCTAGAATGTGTATGTGCAGTGTACACGAGGGTTGGGTAACCATGGAAAAATTTGATTCTAAACTCGTTTTGTTTTTAGGGGGCACTTGCGTTTCGTTTTTTTTAATAATTCCGAAATTTTCCTTTTAAAAATTTCGAAATATACGAAATTTCGTAAAATTACGAATCGATTCGTTAATGGCGGACGCGATTGCGCAATATGCTAAAAAAACCTCCAAATGGGACAGGGGGAACTTCTGAAGCTTCCCTTTCCCTCTGTTGTTGACTGTTGGTATGATAAAACAAACAACAACTATAAAACTTGCACCAGACATGCAAAAATAATTACGAAATAATTACGAAATAATTTTGAAATAATTACGAAATAATAACAAAATAATTACGAAATAAATTGAAAAAATTGTTTTGAATCTAATTTACTCCTCACACTATTCCTGCATGGCTCAATATTGGATCGTAAGCTAATTTAAATACGAATTAATAACGAATTACAAAATTAACGAACAAAACCGCCCAAGCCTAGTGTACACATTTCTCATATCCCATAAATAATCCAAACTCCAAATTTACCAGCTGTAACACAATTTGTTGCCAAAAACTCCTCTTCAGATTCAAATCAGTATTAACCAGCATATCCTTTCTGCTTGTAAAGCCAAACAAATCAGGAGCTGATTCTCTAACACTGACATATATTGTGGCAGAAATCAGATATCTCTAAATATTGCTCTATATAGATACATGACTAAATGAACAAAAAGAGATAAATTCATTAAAATTTCAGGGCAAAATTTTCCCTGTTATCTAAGGAATTGGCTGATCACATGGCAGTTACCTTCTTTTTTATTTAAACAATTCCTCATGTTTTTTTCTTTTGTAAATTGCGGACTATTGCAAATTGGCCCTCCTGTAGATAGCTGCAAATTGGCCGGTGGAGTTGTGAAACTACTGAAAGGCAAAAAAATCCATAAGAACAAGTAACAAAGTGTCTTTATTCTGGTGCTGCTCAGCACAAGAAAATTATAAAACCAGAAGTCATTAGGTGGACCTAGTCTTCAATCAAAATCTGACTACCTTACTATCTGAAACCTTACTATCTGAAACCTTCTTCTTTCAGGCCAGCTGTTATTTGGGGGTTATTTGGCCCTTCCAGACAGACCCAAAACACGAGACCTGTCTTATTTTATACCTGAGGCATCCCAATGACACCTCAAGTGATTCCAGGCTTTGTCTCTATTTTTAAGGGCTAAATAGGATGAAAGCAAGGAGTTTAAGGAGCTCTGTTGGCTGCAGTTTATCTTCAGGTCCCAATTCAAGGTGCAGGTCATCACCTATAAAGCCCTAAACGATTTGGGACCCACCTACCTTTGTGACTGCATCTCCTACCATAAATCTACACGATCCCTCTGATCCTCTCGAGAGGCCCTTCTCTCACCCTTTCCTCTTTCACAGGCTCGACTTGTGGGAACGAGAAAGAAGGCCACTGTGGCCCCCTGCTTTTGAAACGCAATACCCAACCCTAACTGCTTTCAAGAAAGATCTAAAAACCTGGCTGTTTCGATGTGCCTTCGGGGAGTGACCACTCAACCCATCAAGTTGTTCCACCTATAGTTGCCCTTAGATAAAATCACCTTCCCATTTCCCCCTATAAGGCCAAACTCAATTGTTCCTCCCTTCAGGACTTCCTCTCTTACAAATGCACTTTCATCCTTATCTCACTCAGGGTTTTAACCTTTTAACCTTTTATCTCATATATCTGTTTATTTTATGTGTTATTTATATATTTTGTTATGATGTATTTTTGTTATTTTATCTTGAATCATATTGTATTATTTTGGGCTTGGCCTCATGTTAGCTGCCCCAAGTCCCCTTTGGGGAGATGGTGGCGGGTTATAAATAAAGATGATGATGGTGATAATGATGATGATGATGATGATGATGATGATGATGATGATTATTATTATTATTATTGAAGCTGGTATTACTATCCCTTCTCCATGGGCTGCTTGACATGCCTGAGCCCAGAGAGGAGGGATGAAATCCTCCTAGGAGAATAAGATAGATGTGAAATCTAGCTAGTTAAACTAACGCATCGATATAAATAAAAAATGTAATGTTTGTTTGTGGGATTAACATAACTCAAGAACCACTGCATGAATAGACACCAAATTTGGACACAATACACCTATCAGGCCAACGAGTGATCATCACTCATAAAAACACTGAAAAACACAGTGGAAGGGACTTAAAAAGCAAAAAAAAGCAAAAAAAGCGCTACAGCGCATGCGTAAAAACGACTTCCCCGGCAAACAAAACACACAATAGCATATCCACATTCCCTTCCAGACTACAGCTCCCAGCATCCCCTAGACCAGGCCCTTTAGGAGAGGAGGATAATCCAAATGCACTGCTTTCAAGCTGATAGCTTTCTTCTCCTTGGATTTCTTTGAGAGCATCCCAGTCTCTGCGTATTTCAAGTTTCCTATTCCTGGACTGCAACTCCCAGCAATCCTCCAGATAGATAGAATAGATGGAGATAGATAGATAGATAGATAGATAGGTAGATAGATAGATAGATAGATAGATAGATAGATCAGGAGGACTGTTGGGAGTTGCGGTCCAAGAATAGTTAGAGAAGGAAGAAAGAGGAGAAAGAGGAAGGGAAAGAAAAGGGGGGAGGAAGAGAAGGAAGGAAGGAGAGAATGAAAGAAAAAATGGAAGGAAGGAAGAAAAGAGGGAAGGAAGGAAGGAAGGAAGGAAGGAAGGAAGGAAGGAAGGAAGGAGAGAAAGAAAGGAGGAGAGAAAGAGGGAGGGCAGGTTGGCCACTGCAACATGTGGTGGGTACATCTAGTTGTTAAATAAAATGCCTAATGCTAAAAGATTTTTCCTAACATTCTGGCTTGTAAGTGTAATCTTGAAATGGCAGTTTTCAGAATGTTTGAGCTTTACAGAAACTTGTATCATTCCTTCCTCAATTATACTTTGAAAGACTATCCCTGGATTCAGCCCAGCAATAGCTTGCAAGTCTTCTCACTTAATGGTGAAATAAATAATGATATTTAATGGGTATGAGTGCGAAACTGCAGTGTAAATTTTCCTTTTGTTTATGCATTTGTTTTCTATGATTTTGACTGTGACAAAATTTGACAATTAATTGAAATTAGAATTTTAATCGGGAAATGTTATTTAATGAAATACAGAAACAGATTGTAGACTACAATTACTACTTTTTTTCGTTTTGAGATGATAAAACGATAGAATAAAATTATAATAGCAGCAAATGGAAATTCTAGCTAATTAAGGGGAAAATATGCTTGATGAAATTAAATAACAAATGTCAGAGGCACTTTTCATGGCACAGTTAATAGGAAATGTTGTTTGAGTACTTATGCTGGTTGGTTGGCAACCTGCATGAGAAAAAGGCGGTGGAGGAGGGAACCCCTGTTTGAAATACGGCTTTGTTTCCATCTGCCTTATTATCTATCAGCAATATAAAATGTCACCAGTATACCAGCTTCTGATCCTATGATAATAAAAGTAAAATAAACGGTAACAGATGGAACTATGGGTTTCACTTTCATCTTGTTGATCCTACTTATGAACTGCAAATCATTTGAATGTTCTATATCTTCAATTTAACTTTCTATAGAATGTGAAGGCCTTGTAAAAAAATTTAGAGGGACCCCCCCCCCCCAATTATCCTAAGCTTTATTTTTATAGAAAAAATATGGGGGAAATTAATTGCAGAAAGCTAAATCCTAGATTGATGAATATAATGTTTAAGATGCTCATATATTTTACTCATCACCCCTATTGTTTCGGAAAACTGTGTAGCAGGTAGATTTTTATGAAAGAGTATGTACAACTGTTCTCCTCACACTGTTAGTCTGTAGCCTGGTAGCAGATGATAAATGAGCTAGTTGTCTGTTCAGAGTGCATTTTCAAGGGAAAGAAGTGTGGCACAAATGTTGGACTGGTGCCTAGCACATTAGGAAAAACGTGAATTACCATACATCAGGTAGAAGCAGCTATCTACAAAATAAAGCTATTCCAATTCCTGGTCATGGTGTCCTTTTCTCAGTTCTTTTTATGACATTGAATGCCTTGCATCTACTTGATACTATGGAGAGGTAGAGTAGAAAAAAAATAAGTTTCTTCTACCAGTGTTGATAGATTGACGTGTTCATAGTGTCTTAATTTTGGCTCCCAAAACTGGCAAAACTCGTGTGGTTCATTACAGTTCAAGTGTTCCTTACAGTTTAAGACATTGTATTTTGTGCTGATAAAATAGCAATGTAACATTCTACCTAGAAGTGGTAGCAATTCAGCAGCCCCTCCACCCATTGGGTTGTTGTAGGTTTTTCCGGGCTATATGACCATGTTCTAGAGGCATTTTCTCCTGACGTTTCGCCTGCATCTATGGCAAGCATCCTCAGTAGTAGTGAGGTCTGTTGGAAGTAGGGAAATGGGTTTATATATCTGAGGAATCACCAGGGTGGGACAAAGGCCTTTTTTCTGCTGCAGCTAGGTGTGAATGTTTCAACTGACCACCTTGATTAGCATTTAATGGCTTGGAAGTGCTTGGGGGGACTCTTTTGTTGAGAGTGATTTGATGTGCCTGATTGTTTACTCTCTGTTGTTTTGCTGTTGTAATTTTTGAGTTTTTTTAAAATACTGGTAGCCAGATTTTGTTCATTTTCATGGTTTCTTCCTTTCTGTTGAAATTGTCCACTTGCTTGTGGATTTCAATGGCTTCTCTGTGTAGTCTGACATGGTGGTTGTTGGTGTGGTCCAGCATTTCTGTGTTCTCAAATAATATGCTGTGTCCAGGTTGGTTCATCAGGTGCTCTGCTATGGCTGACTTCTCTGGTTGAAGTAGTCTGCAGTGCCTTTCATGTTCCTTGATTCGTGTTTGGGCAATGCTGCATTTGGTGGTCCCTATGTAGACTCTCCACCCATTGTTTTTTTAAAAAATGGTTTCTGAAAAGATCAGTGTTTACTTCAAAAGAATGACAGTGTTCTGGTAAGGCTGTACCAGGAGCTCCAGCGTATCTTGCTATTTGTTGAGTGTTGTATGTTTTTTAAAGTTCTATGCATTTGCAGTTAGATGGCTTTCCTTACTTTGCAGTTATTGGGTCAATGACCTGTCAATTATCATTAGGTCCCCTAGTTCCGCCCCCTTTTTGGGTTTT
This sequence comes from Anolis sagrei, assembly GCF_037176765.1. Classification (NCBI taxonomy): domain Eukaryota; kingdom Metazoa; phylum Chordata; class Lepidosauria; order Squamata; family Anolidae; genus Anolis; species Anolis sagrei. Next base: position 113,797,710 of record NC_090024.1, read on the forward strand.
GGAGGGAATAGGAGCCATTTTAGGTCAGTCCACACAGAGAAGTCTTTCTTACAGGACTTAAACCAGGACCTCCTGTAAAAGGCTTCATCATTTACAGCTTGGCCGGGGAGAAATAGCCCCATAGCTTGGCCAGGGATATACAGTCTCAGCACAGCTTTTGTTGGAGACTTTACAGTTTGCCAGAAATTTCAGTACTTCTGAATAATCAAGTTTAGGATTGCATTACATTTGCCACTTTAGAACAGTATGCAAATGTACTCTCATGACAGTAACCTAAAATTATCATAGGCATTATCACAACTGACATAACAGTGTAAACTAGCATTCAATGCTATGTAAACAACTTGTATTTACAGTAACAATGATGACATAATGAGTCCATTGTGATACTGAAGAAGTATCTCACCTGAATTTGATAAAAAAAGTTAGAATTATGATTGGGTGTCATCACATATGGATTACTTCCCACCTCAAACTAGGGATATAAATAAACCTTTACTTGTCTTTTTCTTTCTTGCAAGAATGAGAGACCACATTTCAATGTTGGCCTTTGACTCTAGAGAACAGGGTTTAAATCCCAGATTGGCCATGAAAACTTATTGGGTGAATTTGGACAGGTTACATACATTTGGACAATACATACTTTTACTCTCAGAAAATCCAATGATAGATTCGCCTTAGGGTTGTCTTAAGGTGGAAATGACTTGAAGGCACACAACAAGAGGGAATTTGGTCAATTTGTATAAGCTGAACACATTCTCCAATACCCAGTTGTGTTACAAGGGTATACTTCTAAAAAAATAGAAGAATGGATTAGCTGTTCTGAGACCCTCGATGAGGGAGAGAAGGTGGGATATAAAATAAAGTAAATAAATGTATTGTCGGAGGTTTTCACGGCTGGAATCACTGGGTTGTTGTAAGTTTTTCAGGCTGTATGGCCACATTCCAGAAGCATCCACTCCTGGCATATTGCCTGCAGGTATGGCAAGCATCCTCAAAGGTTGTGAGGTCTGTTGGAAACTAGGAAAATGGGGTTTATATCTGTGGAATGATTCCCTTTTTCCTTGCACAGAAATCAATCAGAGCAGTCATGATATTTAAGCAAGGTTTAATAGTGTGTGTGTTTGTGTATAAATTGACTTCATCTATAAGTAGTGGGACCAAATGGATTTTTCTATGAATGGTAGATACATTGAGATCATTCTGCAGAGAGGGGAAAACAACAGTGGCACCTTAGTGGGCCAACCACCCATGACATGTCTCTCACCATTTTTATGTGAAAGCCTTCGAGAATAGATAATGATGACAGAGACAATGTCGTTCCTGTATTTAAAGGAAACGTCAAGAGTGCCTTCTCGCTTCCCCTCTCCCTCAGCCCTGATAGGCTTAGGAGAGCATGTGGCATACCAAGTTTGCCTACGTTGCCCAGTAGAGTTTGCTTGTGCTGAAGAAGAAACTGACTCACTACGATTTAGGAGTAATAACAAACTTTTGCAAAATTCTCTAAATACTTCATTTAATTCATTTGTGTGAGGATGGGAGGGGGGCAGAGGGTTAATATGAGAGTTGAATGAAAAGTAATGCCTCCACCTTCGTTACTTGGTTTTGGATGGGAATATTTTAATAAACCAAATGCAGAAATAATCCTTAGAATGTGCTCTTTAACTACCACTGTTCACTTTTCGACATAATCACCAGACAATTGGATACATTTCTGATAACAATGAACAAGTTTTCTGAAGCTGTCACGGAAGAAGTCGACACTCTGTTTCCGCAACCAGCATCTCACAGTTCTCTCAACATCTTCATCAGAAGCATAATGATATCCCCAAAGATCTTCTTTTATTATTGGGAACAGATGGAAGTCAGATGGTGTTAAATCTGGATTGTATGGAGGATGCCATACAGTGGTGAGATCTAATCTCTGAAGTTTCAAGTCTGGCACTTTCATTTCAGGCATCAGTATCCTAGGTACCAATTGTGCACAGATCTTCCGATAGCCAAGCCAAGCAATAATGTGACCCACATGTTCTTGCGAAATGGCAATTATATTTGAAATTTCTCTCTGAGTGATACAACGATCATCATGAATCAATCTGTCAACCTTTTGCTTGTGAAACTCGGTGGTTGCTGTCACAGGATGTCCAACTCTTTGTTTATCATGCAAGTCAGATATTCCTACCTCAACATCTTTAAACTTTCTTACCCAATGACACACAGTACTCACATCAACACAATCGCTATAAACAGCTTGCATTCTCTGATGAATCTCCATTGGGGTCACGCCTTCTGCTGCCAAGAATTCAATGACTGGGTTGTTGTGGGGGTTTTTTCGGGCTGTATGGCCATGGTCTAGAGGCATTCTGTCCTGACATTTCACCTGCATCTATGGCAAGCATCCTCAGAGGTAGACCACCTTGATTAGCATACAATGGGCTGACTGTGCTTGGAGCAAACTTTTGTTGAGAGGTAATTAGATGTCCTTGCCTGCTTCCTCTCTGTTGTTCTGCTGTTGCAATTTTAGAGTTTTTTTAATACTGGTAGCCAGATTTTGTTCATTTTCATGGTTTCCTTTTTTCTGTTGAAATTGTCCACATGCTTGTGTATTTCAATGGCTTCTCTGTGTAGTCTGACATGGTGGTTATGAGAGTGGTCCAGCATTTCTGTGTTCTCAAATAAAATGCTGTCTCTAGGTTGGTTCATCAGGTGCTCTGCTATGGCTGATTTCAACCAGAGAAAAGTTTGCTCCAAGCACAGTCAGCCCATTGTATGCTAGTCATGGTGGTCAGTTGAAACATTCACACCTAGCTCCAGCAGACAAAAGTCCTTTGTCTCACCCTGGCCATTCCACAGATATATAAACCCTTTTCCCTAGTTCCAACAGACCTCACTACCTCTGAGGATGCTTGCCATAGATGCAGGTGAAACGTCAGGAGAGAATGTCTCTAGACCATGGCCATACAGCCCGAAAAAACCCTACAATAACCCAGTGATTCCGGCCATGAAAGCCTTCGACAATACAAATTCAATGACTGATCGTCTGAGCAGGGTTCCATACTTCGCACTTTAACAACACAACCTTTCAATGCTAAGGCTTCCTGCCAAAATGGAACTGTAGAGGAGAGTCTACTGAACAAGCCAGTATCTGCCACATACCAGTACTGCCATCTGTTGAGGAGTTACGAAGGTGGAGGCATTACTTTTCATTCAACCTTCATAAATCGGGTCATAAGTACAAATTTACCAAAACACATACGATTTATGACATGGATCCAAAGTTTTGCACAGCCCTACCATATACAGAAGCTTCCATTTGAATATTAACAGAATACTAGCAATGAGATATTGTCCTCCACCACACTGGAGGGTGTGTAATAAGACAAGAGAACATATGTCCTATAAAACTGGGGAAGAACTGGTAGTTGTATACCTCTCAGTTGTCTAGAACATTTGCTTCTTACAAATAATAGTGCTTCCAGCCTTTATTCTGTGCAAAATTCACACATGGTTTTTCTGTTGCAGAAAACAGCATTGTCTGTACAGTATTTTCTACACATCTCCATATACTCGCATATACATTTTCATTTTCGATCACTCATTCACTGTAGAACTTATATCTTCTCTGACCTTGGAGAGAAAATTGTTGAACCCAGAGAACAAGCTGAGTCATATAAATGGCTTGCCACTTTGAACAACTCAAAATTGGCTTCATGATGGCAGTAGCAAATGAAAGACTATATTGTGCCAGCTAACAGTGAGCATCCAAACCAGTTGTTTGTTCAGAAAGATAATTCTGTAAAATTCAAAAGCTTTCTGATATTCCTTCCCCACAAATCCAAACTTAGCACTGTAATTAAAAAATACTATGCCTCTGAACTTTATCTGTTTAATGTATTGTTGTATTTATTTAATGTATTGTCGTATTGTTGTATTAATGTATTTATCTGTTTAATGGATTACATATGTAATGTAATGTATTTATCTGTTTATTTTTTAAAAAAACTTGATTACTTTAAACTACTTGTTTTGTTGCAAATATATCTTCTTAACCAAAAATACAGTAGTAAATTAAAGTTAATTGTTTACTTTAAAAGCCATCTTTTATTCTAAAACACCTTTATGGGTCTCTCCCATTGAAGCAAACCAGTGAAGACTTTTAGGATGGAGAAAATGGCTAACCTACAAAGATTTGTTAAATAAAGCTACAAACAATACTAAGTTTTATGAGGAACTAAAACAAAAAAATTCTAATATTACTTGGTTACATTATATGCAAATTAAAGAATATTACAATCAAGATAAAAAAAATTGGATTTTCCTGGGAGGGAACAGCGTGGAATAAAAATTTAAAATTGGAAAAGAAAGTAATATCAAATATTTGTAATATATTACTTACCTGGCTGACTGAAAAAGAACAGGTTAAAAACTGTATGATAAAATGGGCTCAAAATTTATGAAGACCAATTCAAATGAGGGAGTGGGAACAGATGTGGAACAAAAAAATTAAAATATACATACGCAACGGACTTAAAAGAAAATTGGATAAAAATGTTCCACAGATGGTATACCACACCGAAACGACTTGCTAAAATGTATAAAACAGTTTCTGATAAGTGTTGGAAATGTTCAGAACAAGTGGGTTCCTTCTACCACATGTGGTGGACTTGTAAAGAAGCAGTAAGGTTTTGGAGGGTAATTCATGAAGAGACGCAAAAGATCTTAAAAAGAACTTTTACAAGAAAACGAGAGTATTACTTCTTAGGCTTTACAGATTTGGATTTACAATTGACAGAACAAGAGGACAAACTTTTTACATATACAATGACCACCGCTAAAATTGTTTTTGCTAGAGAGTTGAAGCAAGACTCAGTACCACCCATACAGGATTGGGTGGAAAAAATCAGAGAAATAAAGGACATGGATGAACTGACTTTTTTGTTGAAGAAAAATACAGGCATGATAATAAAAAGAACGAATTGGGACAATCTTCATGACTATCTGGACAATTTGTGAATATAAAAAACAAGAAAGACAATTTTATCATTTTTAATAAAAAAATTATATTTTTGAATAATAAGAATATTTTATCCAAGAAGATGGAATGGAAGTCACTTTTTTTCTTTTCTTTTTTTCTTCTTCTATTTTTTGTGTGTGGATGTATTCTTGTAGTTTTTTTTTTTAGGGTTTTATTTAGGATATCTTTTTTTACTTCTTACTTTATTGGCCTTTCCTTCTCTCTCTTTTTCTTTACTTTTCTATACCTTATTGTTCTCACTCTTTTGTGGTATTCTATATAAAATTTAATAACATTTCTTTTTTAAAAAAAGCCATCTTTTTTCTTTTTAGAAAAAAATATCTCTGGTTGTGTGAGCGACATTGGGTATAATAACTTTTTATACAGTTCCATTTTCAGGACATTATTTTGGATACTTGCTGTAGATTTTTCTCAAAGGAAATAAATAATTAAATTTGTAAGTCTCATTTCTAGGTGACAGTTTAGCATAACACCTCCTCCTCATTCTTGTCTTCATTGTGTTGTTTTAAAGACCTAATTCTCTGCATGTACCATCACACAAACACTCAAAGTATACACATTTTATATATTTGTGTGTGTGTGTGTGGAGAGAGAGAGAAAAAGATGGGAGAAGGGTTCTATAGTTAAATAGTTTTTTTCTTTCAGCAAATAGCCACTACAGTTATAACAAATTCAAAAAACCTCAATTAGACATAATCCAGAATGAAAGGTGTGCTAATACTCAGCTTAGTCGCATTATTATCTAAAATATTGTTGAGATATTTAAACAAATATAAATTGTAAGATAAAAGGACCTAAGATGAAAATAAAATGCAGTTGCATTTGTATTTGTTCTTTTCAGTCAAACTGCATTTTAAGAACACTTGGTTTTCTACTGTTAGCTTGACAGAGGAAGAGCAGCAGTAACAAGATTATGGTGGGTCTTAAAATAGGTATACAAAAAAAGAAAGAAAGAGCAGAGCTATGCAGATCAATTGGTCTCATTTAAAGTCTTTGAAGCTTTAAAAAGTGAGTGGGAAAAGCATGTCAAAAAAGACGCTCTTATAAACAGCTGTGTAATCATCAAAGGAATGCATAGACTTTGAACCAAATGTAATGACTGCTTATGTCTGTCTGTCTGTGATGAAGGCAAGGTCAATGAGTCAAACACATTTTATAAACCCATTTCCGAGGCTTTCCTGGGCTTGATACTTCAGATTTGTTGCAACATTGAAATGATGCTGCTGACCAATGCTTTCCATACTTGGGTCCACAGGTGGTGTGGATCTTCACCTTCCAGAATTCCCAACAAGTGTTGTCAATGAGTTTTAATCCAATGACTTCTAAGGTCCTACAATTGGGAACAACTTTTTAATACACCAGGGTTTCTCTTTTATCCTGGATTTCTCTTTTACTCCTCCCCATTAGTAGTTTAATGAATTCTGAAATTCCAAATAAGATATACGTTGTTTTTATAGATTTTGTTTTCAGAAACATATGGGCAGCAGAATTGTTACAGAGGATACATTAGTCAGTATGCCTTTCCTCACAGTAATGCTGCTCTGGAGTTTCAGTGGAAATGATAGAGGCCCACAGCATTGCTTCACTTGGTGAAACTAAGCATATGAGAGTTTTAGAAAGCATAGCTTTGAGCACCCTGATACGAAACTCTTAACACAGGTCCAATTTAGAACAACTTGGCATGCAGATTCACTCTAATGTATGTAAACAGTCAAAACATGTGAGGGATGGTTTCCAAGAGATCTCCACTAACTTGTGGGGTCCCACAGGGAGCTATTCTCTCTCCTCTATTATTTAACATCTATATGCGACCGCTTGCCCAACTGGTGCGGAGCTTTGGGTGTTGTGGTTCAACAGCAGCAACAGCATGATGGGAATGAGAGTGCAGAACAGCATGCTGAAAATGAGAGTGCAGATGTGGGCTTTCAGTTTTCTCAGTCACAGCCTGTAGCTAGAGACAGGCCGCTGTTCTCACAAGAACGGAATGTAGCTGATAAGACAGTCGGTGGGAATCAAGGTCAAGCTGCCCAGGTGTTGAGACGGAGCTCACGACTTGCGGTCAAGTGTTGAGCTCATCCGTTGGTGGGAAAACTGCTTGTTAGCTGCCTGTTTGATGTTCGATGTTTTGATGTTTAACGTATAAGTAACCTGCCTCGGAGCTGGTCCTGTGTTAGTTCCAACGTTGCTAATGGCTTGCTTCGGCTTCGGCTCTGGGGCTTGGGGAAAGCCTGCTTCGTGTTACCCCATGCTATTTCCTGGACTTTACTCTGCTTCTATGCTTCAAGTCTCCTGCTTTGACAAAAAGGGATTGTATTGAATTTTTACCTTGTACTACTGATCTTCTCACTGCTTATGAACTGCTTTGTTTGAAAACCTCACAATAAACTTTCTATCTCACAATTTTGGCTGGTTTGTTAGAGATAGCAAGGTGAATCTTAGCCTGAGATACAACATTGGGCTTGAGTGCCCCCAGTATGCTGTTGACACTCAGCTCATTCTGAGGATGGAGGGCCGGCTGGACTCTGTACCCGAACATTTCTATCAGTGCCTTGAGGCCATTAGTGGATGGTTGCGTGCCAGCAGGTTGAGGGTGAACCCAGCGAAGAAGGAGATCCTTTGGCTAGGCTGTCTGGGTGGAAGGGAGATCCAGCTGCCTACCCTGGATGGTGAGACACTATGTCTGTCACCTTCTGTAAAAAGTCTTGGTGTCTTATTGGACCATCTGCTCACAATGGAGGCCCATGTCTCTGCTGTGAACAGATCTGCGTTTTTCCATCTGTGTCAGGCTAGGCGACTGGCTCCCTACCTATCTAGGAACGACCTGGCTATGGTGATCCAGGAGACGGTCATCTCGAGGCTTGACTACTGTAACACCCTCTACATTGGCCTGCCTTTGTCAGCGATCCGGAAACTGAAGCTGGTGCAAAATGCGGGGTACCGGCGAGGTGATGTATCACCCCAATTCTACAACAGCTGCACTGGCTACCGATTGAGTACCGGATTACTTTCAAGGTGTTGGTACTAACCTTTAAGGCCTTATATGGTCTGTGTTCTCTTCCAACCCTATGATTCTAACTATGATGCTAAATTGGCTTTCATGGCAGATTTAAGTTTTGATTCTGTAAAAGGTGCTTCTTAATGCATCTCAGTTCTGGCAGCAGGAATTGTAGCCATGACTGTAAGAGTTCTAAATTATTTGGTGATGCCTCAGATGAATTCTTATTTTTAACCAATGATTGTCTTTGACCATTAAAAAGGAGGAAAAGAAATAATTTAAATCTTTGTCTCAGTCCCTTTGTCTTTATAGATCACTTTAGACTATGACATTAAGATATTTCAGATTGAATTTGAATTCTCCTGGGCCACAGTTTACAGGATGCCTGTAGACTGTTAGGAATTGTGAAAGTTGAAGTCCAAAATACCTAGAGGGCAGAAGTTTGCCTAGAGACATCAGCAGCCTTCAGGATTCAATAGATAATATGTCCCCTCTATTATTTATTTATTTACCACATTTGTATGCCACCTTTCTCAGCCCGTAGGCCCTCTAGGAGTCCACACCAATCCTTCTGACTTGGGGCTTGTTCTAGTGGGAGCGAATCCTTGAAAACAGGCATCCCCTGATGCTTGGGTTTGCAGAACAGTGGGGGAAGGATATACTTCTTTCAAAGCTACTGGATTATTTTGTGAAATCCTGCATGCTAAAATCCTCAAATAATGATTTTCCAAACCACCTTGTTCAGATAAAACCCATAGAGCCAGTGCTGCATCTTCAGAGATTTTCCTCAGTTCTCAAGAAGAACAAAGTCTGGGGAGTTATTTTGAAACTGCAAAGGATAAATCAATTAGTCATTGAGCCTAGCTTCACACAGAAATTCTACATTAGTTTTGAGTGATGTCCAGCAGGGAGTTTATCTGCCATCTCTTGACCTCCAGAAGGTCAAGAGATCTGCACATTCCAGTGTACCCAGCTCATAGGAAGTACCTCAAGTTTACTTACTTGGATAGACTCATTCCATTTCATAATAAAGGTTATTAAATTAATAAATTCTGAGGGAGTGCTGTTTTGAGGAAAATAAGAGTAGAGGGGGTAGAGATCATTTTGACAGCTCCTTGGTGGTCTCAGTGGCCCAGGACCTTTGAGTTGATCAGCATGCAGGTACAGGAAAGCTGGGCTCTAGTTGTCTGGTCAGACCTGCTGACTCAAAAAGCCTTCTTCATTCTGCCCCTGGCTTCTTACAGTTACATACCTTGAGTTGGAATGAGGAAGGCTAGTGACTAGAGACTATCAGGAGGCCACCTGTTGAGGGTGCTTTGATTGTGCTTTCCCTGCATGACAGAGAGTCCAATTCTGGGCACCACAATTCAAGAGAGATATTGACAAGCTGGAATGTGTCCAGAGGAGAGTGACTAAAATGATCAAGGGTCTGGAGAACAAGCCCTAGGAGGAGCAGCTTAAGGAGCTGGGCATGTTTAGCCTGAAGAAGAGAAGGCTGAGAGGAGATATGACAGCCATGTATAAATATGTGAGAGGAAGCCACAAGGAGGACGGAGCAAGCTTGTTTTCTGCTTCCCTGGAGACTAGGACACAAAACAATGGCTTCAAACTACAAGAAAGGAGATTCCATCTGAACATGAGGAAGAACTTCCTGACTGTGAGAGCCGTTCAGCAGTGGAACTCTCTGCCTCGGAGTGTGGTGGAGGCTCGTTCTTTGGAAGCTTTTAAACAGAGGCTAGATGGCCATCTGTCAGGGGTGATTTGAATGCAATATTCCTGCTTCTTGGCAGGGGATTGGACTGGATGACCCATGAGGTCTCTACCAACTCTTTGATTCTATGATTCTATTATTCTATTAGAGCTGGACTATAAGGCCCATGTGGTATCTTCTATTATTCTATTATTCTATGATTCTATGATTCAAAACACCATTCATATGTGTTACATTTTAATAAAGCAGTGTCATTAGCATTCATCAATTGTCTTTGCCAGATGGCACTGTCGACAGAGTAGGAAGCATTTGTTGAATCATACAGAGGGAATAGAGAATTGGATGATAATATGTCAGAGAAATTCTAATCACTGTAAAGGGCACTGACCTATCAGAAATTTTTGATATATTTCAGCATTAATTTCAATTTGGGATTGTATCTTACTTCTTGCCTTCTGAGAATCCTGTACACACACACATTCTGTTGAAATGTTGGAGCATAGAGTCTCCTGCCTGTCAATACATATTTGTCTTTGTCTTATGATCTCTGACATCTACATGAAACATGAGACATGTGACACCATCACTGATGTGACTGATGGCATGGCAGTCCTCCATGTCCTTATAAGTTCAAAACATTAACAATGAGGTAACGTTCAGTGTAGAGATAATAATTTTTGATTTTCCTTGTCTTGATGGATCAATTTCTCTTCCTACACTGTTGTGGCGGGGGTGATGATAGAAATCTATGCATCATCTTCTGGACATTTCGGTTTTCATTGAAATTCCACAGCTTTCTTTGTTGTGTAGTGGATACTATTTTTCCATCATATTCTCACCCTTCTCCTCCCCAGACCCAAAGTTGTGCAGAAATTGCCAGCTATTGAAAGATATTACAACTGTCAAGCTAGCTGGAGACTTAGAAGAAGGAAGAAAATTGCCAGAAAGTTGCTTGAGTGCTGCAGCCTCTCACCAGGATTTCTGTGATAAACTGCCCCATCCAGGAAAGATACAGTGGAAAGTGAGGCGAAGAAGGGAAGTGTGGATGCTTGGCAGCTTAAAATCTCATTTTTGTTTTCCTGCAACCTCTCTACTCCCAGTCCTGATGAGAGACTGTAAAAAAGACATTTCAGCTGTCAAACCAAATGGAAAGTGATAAAATGAAGCTTTTTCGGAGTCTCATAGAAATTTCTGTGAAAGAGTGGGCCTTGCAAGGAAGGAAGTTGGCAGGAAAATGGAAACTATATTGTTAGCTGCCAAACATCTGCAACAATCCCTCTCATCACTTCTTTCAGAGAGATCCTGGCTTTGAAAACATTTCAGCTGTCAATCAAGTGGTGGAAGGGCTGGGAAAAAAACTGAAATGTTCTTTCCCAGCCTCTAGTCAGGAGGTGAAGTTGTGGATGTTTTGCAACTGGCGATCTAGGTTCTATGTATTGTCAAAGGCTTTCATGGCTGGAATCACTAGGTTCTTGTGGGTTTTTTTGGGCTATATGGCCATGTTCTAGAGGCATTTTTCCTGACGTTTCGCCTGCATCTATGGCAAGCATCCTCAGAGGTAGTGACCTCACTACCTCTGAGGATGCTTGCCATAGATGCAGGCGAAACGTCAGGAAAAATGCCTCTAGAACATGGCCATATAGCCCAAAAAAACCCCCACAAGAACCTAGATTTAGGTTCTGTTTTACTATTCTGGGAAGACACACTGAAAACTGAAGCCTTAAAACTGAAAGAAAACTTACTGGGATTCCATGATGCTTCCAGCAGGCCTCCTGGCACATTGAAATGATGTGTCCTGTCCTTCTCCCCCTCTGCCTTCTGGCACATCATTTCTAAACACCAGGAGGCCTCCAGAGGGGTGTCATGGCTAGCTGGTAGGTATTTTTACTTTTAAGACTGGGGGGGGGGGATTTCCATACCAACTCCTCAATGGCCGGGAGGGCCTTTGCACAATTAAGACTCGTGCGCCAACTGTGACCATACCTCGGGAAGGCGTATCTGGCCAAGGTGGTCCACACCTTAGTCGCCTCTAGACTGGATTACTGCAATGCACTCTACGTGGGGCTGCCCTTGAAAATGGCCCGGAAATTTCAGATGATCCAACGGGCAGCCAGGTTGTTAACTGGGGACCCTTACAGGGAGCAGTCAACCCTCCTGTTCAAGGAGCTCCACTGGCTGCCATTCATTTACCGGACCCAATTCAAGGTGCAGGTTCTTACCTACAAAGCCCTGAACAGTTTGGGACCCGCCTACCTGCGTGACCGCATCTCTGTATATGAACCCACACGATCTCTTCGTTCATCTGGAGAGGCCTTGCTCTCGATCCCGCCAGGCGCGATTGGTTTGGATGTGAGAGAGGGCCTTTTCGGTGGTGGCCCCTCGACTCTGGAATTCACTCCCTAAGGACATCAGGGAAGCCCCAACTCTGGCAATCTTTAGGAGGAACTTGAAGATGTGGTTGTTCCAGTGTGCCTTCCCGGAATAATGATCCCATAGCACGTTGTCCCTCTAAAGCACTTTACATTTTTAGGTCTGCTCGTATGTCATTCCACAAACGCCACTATCACCTTTCCGTCCATGCTTCAGCACTATTTCCAATTTCAATTTTACATTTGGTCTTCCCACAGTTTTAATTGTATGTTGTCTTATTGATAATGTTATATGTTTATTGTCTATGTTCTTATTTTAATTGCTTGTATTGTTGTGATTATTGCTTGTATTGTTGTGTTCGGGCTCAGCCTCATGTAGACCGCACCGAGTCCCTTGGGGAGATGGTAGCGGGGTACAAATAGAGCATTATTATTATTATTATTATTATTATTATTATTAATGGGGCCAGGAACTCCAATTTCAGACCATTTGGGAAACTGACAAATTTCCAAGAATAACATGCCTTCTTGCCAGTAGTGATAATGAAATGATCTACCTTGTGTATAGTACTAGCTTACTTGTTACAGGCCTGCGTAATATTTTTTGTGACACCAGTCTATTTCCACTTGTGAGCAGAAAGCAGAAATAAATACTGTGTTGTTGTATGTTTTTCCGGGCTATATGGCCATGTTCTGGAGGCAATTTTTCTCCTGATGTTTCGCCTGCATCTATGGCAAGGATCCTCAGAGGTAGTGAGGTAGTGTTCGCAAATTCAAAACAGAACAACACTATATTTTGGATGTAGTCTATTCTAAGGGTCATAGGAACAAGTAATCAAGCTAATATCGAAGCAGACGTCAGGTAGTATCTTTTTCTGCCTCACATTCCCTCTGTTCCCCCACTTCTTACACTGTTTGGCTCTGCTTTTTTTCTTTTGCTTGTGCTCTTCCCTCCATTTGCTCACTGTGATTGAAATCCCTATGGATTTTAGAAGCTCCCCTACTGTCCATTGTGATTCTCATGAGCCTCCCCACAACAGGTATGAAGTCTTGTGAGATTTTCCAGTTGCTACAAGATTTCATAACAATTCATTGCTGCTGCTTTCTTGTCAAAACTGTCAGAGATGGAACAGAAGGGAACAAAGGGATTTCCAGGCATTAATAAATGCTTGGGTTGTCTCTTTCTGTCCCCACTTGCCTTATGAGTTGTTAATGTAATGACAATTGCTATTGGATGTTATTTCAATAGGCAGAATCCACGTGTTCAAACCATCTTTCTCTTCTGATTCTCCAGCACTCCTAAGTTGTTTTTGTTTGCTTGTTGTGGGTACAGAAGTAGCAGAATAGAATCCAGCTGATCTAATAGAAGCACCTGCCTACGTCTTTTACTGCTTTCCTACTTTCCCTGATATCTTCTCCGGTGGATATTAGGTCTGAGATGAAGATGGAAAATGTCTGGTGTTCTGATTAATATATTGATTAATATTTGAACATTCTCATTTCTGTTTCTCATTTCCTACATCTGAGCGAATGAGAAGTAACAGCATTGTCCTTCTAACTTCCAAACAACCCGATTTCCCCCTTATTTGTTAAACTTTCTTTTTTCAAAAACAGGTCTCAGAATCCGCTTGTTGAATTTTTCACTCAAGCTGCTAAGTTGTTTGCTGTATATCATCCGAGTGCTCCTGGATGACCCATCCCAGCAACATGGATGGTAATGTTTACTTCCTTCTTTATCTTTCTGAGTACTTTGTAAATTGCTGTGCAAATAGGTCTTATGAAGAATGCTTTACCTAAGGTGCCCTGCTCACATGAATGTGTCCATTTTAGTCCCATTTCAGGTTTCACTACATGAGGATGGATATGGAAAGGAAAAGATGATAAGCAAAGTTTAATGACTAAATCACAAAGGATAAAAAGTTGGAAGCACTATATTTTAACAGATTTGGTTTCAGCTACAATGAATCTATGGGCACTTCCAGACTTGACAGAAATGCATGCCAAAGTTGATCTTAAAACCCACTTTGGTGAGCACTTCTGTCCCCACAGCCCCCAAAGAAAGCTGTGCTTTCCCTGTAGGGTGTCTAGATGCCTTCATGGTAACTACCAGAAGGGCACCCAGACCCCCCCCCCCCCCGCCTCAAGTGTGTCATCTCTGTATACATATAAATATTATACAGAGAAATAGACACACCCTATAAACACATAGACAGTGTATATACACAAATATATACACACATATAGACACTATATACACATAGAGCCACACTATATGTACACACATAGATAGTAAACACACACAAATATATATACATATACACATGTATATATTATACATGTGCATAGACACACATATATTTTACACACACTATATACACACACATAAAAACACTATATATACACACAAATATATACACATACACACATACTAGGCTTGTTTGATCAAGAAAAAAATTGGTTCTAAACTCGCTTCATTTCCAGGGGGCACCAGCGTTTCGAATTTCAGAGGACTTCCGAAATTTCAGATTTCAAAATTTCGAAATTTTCGAAATTTTGTTAATTACGAATCAATTCGTTAATGGCAGACGCGATTGTGCAATGCACAAAAAACACCTCCAAACGGGACAAGGGGAACTTCTGAAGCATCCCTCTCCCTCTGTTGCTGACTGTTGGTGATAAAACTTACAACTAACAGAAACCAAATTAAAATAAATTCAGGATGAAATTAAAATACATTAAGTTAGTAAAAATACAAATTAAAACCACTTAAAATTAATTAAATAATTAAATAATTAAATAATTAAATAATTAAATAATTAAATAATTAAATAATTAAATAATTAAATAATTAAATAATTAAATAATTAAATAATTAAATAATTAAATAATTAAATAATTAAATAAAATAATAAAATAAGTAATAATATAATAAAATATCTCCAGGAGGAGGAGGAGGAGGAGGAGGAGGAGGATGGGGAGGAAAGGCAACGCTGGCACCTTTTCTCTCCTTCTTTCCCATCTTAATAATTACAAAATAATTACGAAAATTTGGAAAAATTGTTTCAATTCTTAATTACTCCTCACACTATTCCTGCATGGCTCAATATTGGATCGTAAGCTAATTTAAATACGAATTAATAACGACTTTAGAAACTAACGAACACGATCAAACAAGCCTAACACATACATATTATACACGCACATAGACACACTATATACACACTATGTACACATAGACACACATATATATTAGACACACTATATATATATATATATATATATATATATATATATATATGTTCCAGTGTGCCTTCCCAGAATAGGAAACTCCTGGCTTCAAGTCCCAAACGCACTTTGTTAGAGATTCAGGATTATCTGCACATTGCACCTACCGTAAAATACCTCTATATATTACCTGTCAGGTTCAGCACTTTTAATTTTTGTCCATTACATTTGGCCCGGCCCCTAGGTTTTTAATTGCCTCACGGTCTCATTGTTTGACTGTTCTATTGTTTTGCTTGAAGTTTTATTATTTGCTTATGAGTTTTACTGTGTATTGTATATTGTTGTTGTTGTCGGCGGCCTTGGCCCTTGTAAGCCGCATCGAATCCTTAGGGAGATTTTGCGGGATATAAATAAAGATAATAATAATAATAATAATAATAATAATAACGATGATGATGATGATGCCAGGATTGCCTGAGCAACATAATGGCAGCACAGTAAGTTCTTTTTACAATTTTAAGACTGGTTAAGGGTTTGGGGGAGGGTTGGTTGCCCTTTCAGTTCTTTAAGCTCATGGAGTCCAAAAAACTGAGAGAGCTGTGGGACCTGACTCCTGGGTAGTCCCGAGACTACCCAGTAGTCAGTCCCCACAGGCCCAATACTTCATTAGACCTGGGCCTTTCAGGAAGGTCTGACTCTAATGGGGTATCTAATTAATTTGAGACAAAGCAGGGTTTGCCTACTTTGTCCAGAATTAAATCTCCTTTACTGGAGGCATTATTTGAATGCCTGTGGTATAAGCCCAACAGGTCCAACATTTTGGAGTCTGTCTGGAAGGGCCCTATAACTGCATAGATGCAGCCTTTTCAGCTGCATAATTATTGTGAAAATATGTGAAATATTTACCATTACTATATCACCCCCTCGATGGATTGTCACCTTGTCATTGTGTGCTCCAATAAATCTGCGGGCAAAGCCATCGGAGTCATGTGCTTCCACAATTTGATACCAATATAAAGGCAATGGCATAATGCTCCTATAGCATGATTTGAAAGAACAGAAAGACTGCTTTTAGCAGGACTGGCTCTATTTTAGGGAGAATAGGAAGGCTACCTTAGCCATACATGTTGAAGGATAGTGAGGAGATAAAGGTATTTGTACCTCTTGACTTACCCTGCATTTATAAGCTTGACTTGCTATGCTTGGGTGCAATGAAGGATGCTATCCAATCACTGATGTTGGGATGAAATGCAGTTTAATCCATTAAACCTCATTACAGATTTAGGCCATTTAGCCTGTACATTGCCATGAAGAATGTTATCTCTAGCATTTGCCTCCAGATATAAAATGTTTGGGCTTGCCATGCTTTTCAAATAGAATTGAAAACAAAATATTCAAGAAGATTACACATTCCTGGGGTAAAAAAAAAGAGTATAATAACAAGCAGTAGGACAACAAATGTTAACATAAATTTACCAGGCTCATTATTTGTAAAATGTGTTACTGAATCATAATATTTGTTTTTCTCATTAGTGTCTGCATATCCATGCTAACACATCCTCTAGCACTTTTCTGTTAGTGAGGGATACCAAATATTTAAAAATGAATTTACATTAAATTCAGGGGGTCTTTAAGAGGAAATGTTTTGGACTTATTTTATTAATGACTGAGAGATGAGTAGATGCATACACAGCACATGCATCAAATGATTATGTGCAGCCTAGATTTTACTAATACTAATACTAATACTCAGACATCCTGAGGAGTGAGGTGGAATGGGCCTTGAGAAGTATTGCTAACAACAAGGCAGCAGGAGACGACGGGATCCCAGCTGAACTGTTTAAAATCTTAAAAGATGATGCTGTCAAGGTGATGCATGCCATATGCCAGCAAATATGGAAAACACAAGAATGGCCATCAGACTGGAAAAAATCAACTTATATCCCCATACCAAAAAAGGGAAATGCGAAAGACTGCTCAAACTTCCGTACAGTGGCCCTTATTTCTCATGCCAGTTAGGTAATGCTCAAGATCCTGCAAGGAAGACTCCAGCAATACATGGGGAGAGAGTTGCCAGATGTTCAAATTGGGTTTAGAAAAGGCAGAGGAACGAGAGACCAGATTGCCAATATCCGCTGGATAATGGAGAAAGGCAGGGAGTTTCAGAAAAACATCTATTTCTGCTTCATTGACTATTCTAAAGCCTTTGACTGTGTGGATCATAATAAATTGTGGCAGGTTCTTGGTGGGATGGGCATCCCAAGCCACCTTGTCTCTCTCCTGAGGAATCTGTACAAGGACCAAGTAGCAACAGTAAGAACTGACCACAGAACAACAGACTAGTTCAAGATTGGGAAAGGCGTACGGCAAGGCTGCATACTCTCACCCAACCTTTTTAACTTGTATGCAGAACACATAATGCGATGTGCGGGGCTTGAGGAATGCAAGGCTGGAAGAAACATTAACAACCTCAGATATGCAGATGACACCACTCTGATGGCCGAAAGCGAGGAGGAGCTGAGGAGCCTTCTAATCAAGGTGAAAGAAGAAAGTGCAAAAGCTGGGCTGCAGCTAAACATCAAAAAATCAAGATTATGGCAACAAGAATTACTGACAACTGGAAAATAGAGGGAGAAAATGTGGAGGCCGTGACAGACTTTGTATTTCTAGGTGCAAAGATTATTGCAGATGCAGACTGTGGCCAGGAAATCAGAAGATGCTTACTTCTTGGGAGGAGAGCAATGTCCAATCTCAATAAAATAGTGAAGAGTAGAGACATCACACTGGCAACAAAGATCCGCACAGTCAAAGCCATGGTATTCCGTGTAGTAACCTACGGATGTGAGAGCTGGACCTTAGGGAAGGCTGAGCGAAGGAAGATAGATGCTTTTGAACTGTGGTGTTGGAGGAAAGTTCTGAGAGTGCCTTGGACTGCGAGAAGATCCAACCAGTCCATCCTCCAGGAAATAAAGCTTGACTGCTCATTGGAGGGAAGGATACTAGAGACAAAGCTGAAGTACTTTGAAGTACATGAGGAGACAGCAAAGCCTAGAGAAGACAATTATGCTGGGGAAAGTGGAAGGCAAAAGGAAGAGGGGCCGACCAAGGGCAAGATGGATGGATGGCATCCTTGAAGTGACTGGACTGACCTTGAAGGAGCTGGTGGTGGTGACGGCCGACAGGGAGCTCTGGCGTGTGCTGGTCCATGAGGTCGCAAAGAGTTGGAGACGACTGAACGAATGAACAACAACAACAATATTTATTTATTAACTGCATTTCTGCACCACTTTTCTCACCCCTGGGGGGACTCAAAGTGGTTTACAGCATAATAAATGGCAAATTCAATGCCTCACATATATACAAAAACATCATATATCCAAATCAATAACATATAACTGTAGAAAATAACCATTAAAACTATAAAAACATCAAGCATAGACATAAGTGTGAAACATATTATTGCTGCAATTAATATGTAGACCACTTCTCTTCCCCCCAACTTTCTCTCCATAGCGTTTCAGCCCTTCTTTTTATACCCTCCCTGCTCCCCCCCATCCCATCAAACTCAAAGTTATATAGATACAGATTGAATACAAAATGGGGAGGGTAAAAACACACATCCTGGGCCTTCTTGGGGGATGGTAAATGTGATAATGTGATATGGGGTCCTTAGAGCGGGCGGAGGGAGAGTCTTATCTGATGATGGTAGTAGACGACTGATCAGTTTCGTAAAAGTCCAGAGGAACATCGATTTTATCAGTTGTGGTGTCATAAGTCAGGTGTGAGCTATCACTTGCCAGTAGACTGCGGAAGGGAGGGACACCGAAGTGTAGCTGTCACCGAGGAGAGTTGGTGTGTAGGCTGCATTTTACACTCTGGAGGAGCCAAAGTCTTCTGCCCTCCTTTTCATATCCTCCTTGCCAGCAGCTGGTGGGAGGGGGCAATGAGGTGTAGCTGCCGCCAAGTAGAGTTGGTGTGTAGGCTGCACCTTCCACCCTGGAGGAGCCAAAGTCTTCTGCCCTCCTTTGCACGTCCTCCTTGCTGGCAGCTGGTGGGAGGGAGCAGTGAGGTGTAACTGCTGCCAATGAGAGTTGGTGTATAGGCTGCACCTTCCACCCTGGAGGAGCCAAAGTCTTCTGCCCTCCTTTTCATGTCCTCCTTGCCAGCAGCTGGTGGGAGGGAGCAGCGAGGTGTAGCTGCTGCCGAGGAGAGTTGGTGTGTAGGCTGTACCTTCCACCCTGGAAGAGCCAAAGTCTTCTGCCCTCCTTTGCACGTCCTCCTTGCAGGCAGCTGGTGGGAGGGAGCAGCGAGGTGTAGCTGCTGCCGAGGAGAGTTGGTGTGTAGGCTGCATTTTCCACCCTGGAGGAGCCAAAGTCTTCTGCCCTCCTTTAAACATCCTCCTTGCCGGCAGCTGGTGGGAGGGAGCAGCGAGGTGTAACTGCTGCCAAGGAGAGTTGGTGTATAGGCTGCACCTTCCACCTCAGAGGAGCCAAAGTCTTCTGCCCTCCTTTGCATGTCCTCCTTGCCGGCAGCTGGTGGGAGGAAGCAGCGAGGTGTAGCTGCTGCCAAGGAGAGTTGGTGTGTAGGCTGTACCTTCCACCCTGGAGGAGCCAAAGTCTTCTGCCCTCTTTTGCATGTCCTCCTTGCTGGCAGCTGGTGGGAGGGAGCAGCGAGGTGTAGCTGCTGCCAAAGAGAGTTGGTGTGTAGGCTGCACCTTCCACCCTGGAGGAGCCAAAGTCTTCTGCCCTCCTTTGCATGTCCTCCTTGCTGGCAGCTGGTGGGAGGGAGCAGCGAGGTGTAGCTGCTGCCGAGGAGAGTAATAAGCTTTCACTTCGCTTTTCAAATCTTGCTCTTGCACCCTCTCTGCTTTCTCATGTGTACATAAATATTAATAAATAATTGTGGACATAAATATGATTTGCAGCCCAATTGTCTCCATTTATGCAGAATATTCAGAAGGAATACATAATATTGGCTCTGGTCTTAGCCATGATGATTAGAATAGGCCCCTTAAAATTAATAATAATAATAATAATAATAATAATAATAATAATAATTTATTTGTACCCCGCTATCATCTCCCCAAGGGACTCGGTACGGCTTACATGAGGCCGAGCCCAAAATACAACAATAAAAACAATAGCAACAGTAATACAAACAATAAATAAAACTCATAAACAGAAAATAGCAATAAACATTAATAATAACACAATGACGTTTAAAAACCTATGGCAGGGCCAAATGTACTAATTAAAAATTTAAAAAATAATGCTGGGCATGACCAGGTGACATATAACCAGGATAGAAATTTTGGAAAGGGATAACTGAGTTCTGACTATGAGTTAACTGAGTTCTGACTATTTTCAATATAGCTAATTTCACTGAATCTACTCTAAGCAAGGAAAATATTAATTCCATGACCTTTTTCTGAAGAGTTAGCTGAAGACGTCTTCAAATGCTGTTGTAAAAATTGTCATGGTCTGCCTTACGGTCTAAGAAACAGTCTGGAATACATCAATTTGCTACATGCCCATGAAAGTTTTAATAGATAAGCTGCATGTTTTGAAAAGATATAACTGTAAAATGATTTCATGAAGTTCATGAATGCTACTGGCTTAATATTACTAACTAGTATTATCAGTATTACTGACATTAGCACTGTGTGAAATCTTTGATACGGAAAAGAAGAAAGACTCCATTTCTGGTCTATGTCATTTCATGTTATTTTTTAAAATTTAAATTGAACCAGATTTTACTGAGTTGGACGTATAGTTTGTTTCCCTGTTATCAGATACACATCTTTGTCCAAACCCATTATAGTATACTTTTCATACATTCTCAACTGTTTCATATTTTATATCATTATCACTTCTTTTCCTTAACATTAAAAATGGCAAAGTGCAGAATTATCAGGACAAAAGCCTTTTAACCAACGAAAACCATATTTGAAAAATGAAATTGGCCCTATTTTGGCATATTTTCAAAAACCATGAAGATAATTCAAATTCTTAAATGGAGACGTAAGATTCTCGGGACGTCCAGTATTTTTTGTGAGCACTACCTGTTTTGCATTTCTGTGGATTTATGCCATAAAAATTTTATCTCGATGTTTTAGATATAATAAGTTATCCATGGATTTGATGTCAACATTTTTATTTACTAATGCTTCAAAATACCCTCCCCCTAGAAGTGATTGTGGACGATTCTAGATCCTCCCATGGGATTCAATGATACACTTTCAGCTCAAGTATCATCATCATCATCATCATCATCATAAAAAAAAAGGATTTGCTATTATCCGTGGCTTCAGGTATCCACAGGGGGTTGTACTGTATCTTGTTTCAACATACTGAATATCCATACAATGTCTACTTAATTTAAAATTAATTTATATCACTATGATCTTTAATTTATGAACAAATTAATTATAGGTTGTTATAGGGTTTTGTTTTTTGGGGGGCTGTAGGGCCTTGGACTAGAGGCATTCCCTCCTGACGTTTCACCTGCATCTATGGCAAGCATCCTCAGAGGTAATGAGGTCTGTTGGGACTAGGAAAAAGGGTTTATATATCTGTGGAATAACCAGGGTGAGACAAAGGACTCTTGTCTTCTGGAGCTAGATGTGACCACCTTGATTAGCATACAATGGGCTGACTGTGCCAGGTGCAAACATTTGTTGAGAGGTAATTAGATGTCCCTGCCTCTCTGGTCCAGCATTTCTGTGTTCTCAAATAAAATGCTGTGTTCAGGTTGGTTCATCAGGTGCTCTTCTATGGCTGATTTCTCTGGTTGAAATAGTCTGCAGTGCCTTTCATCTTCTTTGGTTCATGTTTGGGCGCTCCGTTTTCTAGATGTCCTAGTCATCCGCAAACCAGATCAACAATTGGGTCACACTGTTTACAGAAAACCCCCACACACAGATAGATATCTACATAAAAACTCCAACCATCACTCAAGTCAAAAAAGAAGCACCATTAAAGCCTTGGCAGACCATGCAAAAAGGATCTGTGAACCCCACCTCCTTCAAGACGAACTGAACCACCTCAACTGGGCTCTACAGGACAATGGATACTCCACCTCAGACATCAGAAGAGCTGCAAGACCAAGAACAAGCCACAAGAATAAAGACGAAGATCCACCCAGAGGAAAAGTGTTCTTGCCATACATCAAGGGAAACACTGACCACATAGGGAAGCTGATGAGGAAACACAACATATAAACCATCTACAGACCCACCAAGAAAATCCAACACATGCTACATTCAGCAAATGACAAGAGGGATCCTCTCACTTTTGCAGGAGTCTACCATGTACCATGCAGCTGTGGACAAATCTACATAGGGACCACCAAACGCAGCATTGCCCAAACACGAATCATGGAACATGAAAGGCACTGCAGACTACTTCAACCAGAGAAATCAGCCATAGCAGAGCACCTGATGAACCAACCTGGACACAGCATTTTATCTGAGAACACAGAAATGCTGGACCACTCTCACAACCACCATGTCAGACTACACAAAGAAGCCACTGAAATACACAAGCATGTGGACAATTTCAACAGAAAGGAGGAAACCATGAAAATGAACAAAATCTGGATACCAGTATTAAAAAACTCTAAAATTGCAACAGCACAACAACAGAGAGGAAGCAGGCAGGGACATCTAATTACCTCTCAAAAAAAGTTTGCTCCAGGCACAGTCAGCCCATTGTATGCTAATCAAGGTGGTCAGTTGAAACATTCACACCTAGCTCCAACAGACAAGAGTCCTTTGTCCCACCCTGGTCATTCCACAGATATATAAACCCCTTTTTCCTAGTTCCAATAGACCTCACTCCCCCTGAGGATGCTTGCCATAGATGCAGGCGAAACGTCAGGAGAGAATGCCTCTAGACCATAGCCATATAGCCCGAAAAAACCTACAACAACCCAGTGATTCCGGCCATGAAAGCCTTCAACAATAAATTAATTTTAACTGTTTGCCTTTCTCAGTCAAGACATTATAGGGCTGTTGAGCATAATATTTTGTGACCATTTAAAAATCATTGTTACAACAAGCTAATTATCTTGTCTGTCTTTTCCCCCTCCCTCTCTTTCATTAAAACCATTTTGCTATGTTATTGCCCTGTTTTCTAAATGAAAATGGATTTTACGTCGGGATGTCTGGTAGCAAAGAATTAATCCGGGGATGTTCCAGTCAAAACAACACTTCTTCAAAGATAGATTGGTAAGTTAAAAATTGTTTTTACAGCAGTAATGAGATGGTTGATGTTCAAATGTTATTTTGCACTTTCCATAAAGAATAAATATACAGATCTAATAGCTTGCTTTTACATTGTAGGGAGTTAGTTGATGGCTCTAATGCTGTCTGAAAAATATAACAGGTCTGAATTGGAGGGATATCTTTTCTTCTCGTTAACATGCAGCTGACATTGTCAAATTGTTCTGGATTATGAAGCAGGAAGAAAACTATTCACCTCTGCCTGTGGCTGTGCGGGAATCAAGACAAGTTCTCATAGGCTGCTTTACATCTTGGGAAACTTACATAATAAGTTCTGAGTGCCTTTCCCCAGTTTTTGAGCTGCAAAAGCAGTTTGCCCTAGCTTTCAATTATGTGAAAAAGGAGATGCCAACTTCATTTTTAGAATTCTTTTAAAGAAAAATATGTTCAAGACACTGAGAAGGCCTTCCTATTTGGGCTGAATCTCATCAGAACTGTGCAAAATGCACAATTATGGCAAAGCCAGGTGTGTTATCTAAAACCGAACCTTTAAAAGGATGAACCCACTTTGTCTACATAGGGATTGATAGGGGAACCTGCACTGACCAAATCCCTGTTTTCCAGCCACTTTTCAATAAGACCCCCCCCCCCCCCTAAAATATTGCACAAGCACCAATATACGTCAGACCTCAGGAAAGGCCACCTGTTAGTTTGCATAAATGGCGCAGTGGGTTAAACCCCTGTGCCAGCAGGACTGAAGACTGACAGGTTGCAGGTTCGAATCCAGGGAGAGGCGGATGAGCTCCCTCTATCAACTCCAGCTCCTCATACGGGGACATGAGAGAAGCCTCCCACAATGATGATAAAAACATCAAATCATCCGGGCGTCCCCTGAGCAACGTCCTTGCACACGGCCAATTTTCTCACACCAGAAGCGGCTTGCAGTTTCTCAAGTCGCTCCTGACACGACCAAAAAAAAAGTTTGCATAAACTCTTCACGATACCTTGAGATGACACATTAAACACATAATGTTCCTAGAAGAGAGCCATGTGGGTTTCCTGCTTTATTATGATTCTATTCCTGGGAACATCATCATTGTCGTTGTTGTTTTTGTTGTTGTTGTGTTTATTTATACCTTGTTTTTTCTCTCTACAAGGAGACTCAAAGCAGCTTATACTAAAAGCATTTCAATACAATTTAAAATCTACAGATATACTAAAATTAAAACATAATTAAATAGAAATGGTATTTAAAAAATCAGTTAAATCTATAAAAACATATTCAAAACTATGAATGTTTCATCATCTCTATTGCTAAATTCTAGTTGTTATCTCTTTGGACTAATCAGAAGCCAGTGCGCCAACATGCCTTTGTTTTGGATAACTGTCAAAAGGCTATAAATAAACCTGTATGTTTGGAATTGCAGCGTCAGTTTTTGGAGCACAGGCTCCACTGATATCCACATTGACCAAGGTGAATAAATGCCTCTGATGCTGTGTTCAAACCATCTGTGTCTAATTCTTGACACTCTAGGCCCTGAACTCGTGTTTTTTTGTGGTAGCTGAATTCACTCAACAATCCTATGGGAATGAAGATTCAGATATTGAATGACAAAGATGCCATAATGTATTTATTGAAATATTAGCATTCTAACTGCTAATTTGGGGGAGAGAATCAAACAAACAAAAATCATGACACTATTATCTTATTGTGATGGGATTACATGGGAGGTAAGAGGCTATGCTGACAGTAGAAATGTACACTTTCATGTAGGACCTCTCTATCATAGGTTTCTACTGAGGAGCCATTATAAATTATCCAAATAACCATTGAGCAACAGAAGCTTGTGGGCACATATTTGATACTGGCAGAGGATCACAAAAAGAATGACAGTGAGATTTAGCTAACTGTTCTAAATTTCTTTTCCATAGAAACTCTATGATAGGGCAGTCTAAAAAGAAATTAATAATTAGGTTAGAAGACACTTAGCGAGCAACTGAGAAAGAGCTGAGGATCATCCTAAATATACAAATGCTACGTTCAGCAAAGGACAAGAGGGATCCTCTCACCTCTGCAGGAGTCTACCGTATACCATGCAGCTGTGGACAAGTCTACATAGGGACCACCAAACGCAGCATTACCCAAACACGAATCAAGGAACATGAAAGGCAGTGCAGACTACTTCAACCAGAGAAGTCAGCCATAGCAGAGCACCTGATGAACCAATCTGGACACAACATATTATTTGAGAACACAGAAATGCTGGACCACTCTCACAACCACCATGTCAGATTACACAGAGAAGCCATTGAAATCCACAAGCATGTGGACAATTTCAACAGAAAGGAAGAAACCATGAAAATGAACAAAATCTGGCTACCAGTATTAACAAACTCAAAGATTACAACAGCAAAACAACAGAGAGTAAACAATCAGGCACAGCAAATCACCTCTCAAAGAAAGATTCCCCCAGGCACTTCCAAGCCATTAAATGCTAATCGAGGTGGTCAGTTGAAACATTCACACCTAGCTCCAGCTGACAAAAGTCCTTGGTCCCACCCTGGTCTTTCCACAGATATATAAACCCATTTTCCTACTTCTAACAGACCTCACTACCTCTGAGGATGCTTGCCATAGATGCAGGCGAAACGTCAGGAGAAAATGCCTCTAGAACATGGCCATATAGCCTGGAAAACCTACAACAACCCATCCTAAATATTGTTTCTAATGTTACAACTGAATTCAAGGCAGTATGGCATTCAGCTAATGACCTGCTCAATGGTGAAAAGAAAATTGTGAGACCTGGGTTTTTAACATGGTGGCTTGAAGGGTTATCCATCAGGTCCTTATCGATCAGGTTCCTGTAAGGTGAGTTGACTTGATGGAAAAGAACATGATTACGTAAGAAGGGTCCTAAGAATTATGGCTTCTCCTGTCATTGCAATATTGGGGATCAGGTGAATTGAATGTATTGAAGTAATGGTAAATTGCATTATGGTCCAGAGACCTTTATTACACTGTAGCATACAAGTTATACAGGTAATGAGATTAAGAACATCCAGTGGATAAAATTTGGACACAATAAAAGCTGCTTAAAATACAGGCTAAAAACAAGGGTAAAAAGCTACAAGAAGTGCCGATGTGTTTCAACCTCAAGGTATGCAGGCAATGAGATTAATTGGTTTTGCTTCCAAGTTGTATTGGCGGCAGAGGTTTAAGCCATGGCCAAGTCCAAGAACCACACCACCCACAATCAGTCTCGCAAGTGGCACAGAAATGGTATTAAGAAACCCAGATCAAATAGATACGAATCACTAAAAGGGGTTGATCCTAAGTTCTATAGAAGTAGAAAGCTAGTTCTTTTGCTGCTGTTTTTTATACTGTTCATATTCTATGTACATTTAAATATGAAGGGAGAGGGGCAAACCCCTTTTTTCTGATTGTTAGCTAGAAAGCTATGGGGATACACTAGTTTTCTGGATTGGTTTCCTGTGGGGGCATTTTTTAATCTTTAGAGCAGGGTCAGTCTTACTTGGCCCGATACTCAGAATCTCAAAAAGTCATGACAGCCTTTTATTGGAAGTGCATTTATTTTGTTGCTCTAACTTCACAGGTCACCTATCATTTGGGTGAACAGAAGTTTACCTTTATGGGGGCTACAGGTAATGCATGATTTCAGTTTTCTACAGTCCTTTCAAATGTTTCTTGAAAATAGTTCAGAATAATTGATAGACCCTTAGAAAGTGAATGAAAGTTTATTTTAAAGAGGGAATCCTAGGCATGATACTACCCTTATTGAACTGAATTGCTCCTGAGTAAACCTTCCCTAAGGTTGGTGTGCAAGATGATCCACGGAAAATTGTATATGTGTATTAGTTTGCAACTGGAAAATAGAGGGAGAAAATGTGGAGACCGTGACAGACTTTGTATTTCTAGGTGCAAAGACTGTGGCCAGGAAATCAGAAGACGCTTACTTCTTGGGAGGAGAGCAATGTCCAATCTCGATAAAATAGTAAAGAGTAGAGACATCACACTGGCAACAAAGATCCGCATAGTCAAAGCCATGGTATTCCCTGTAGTAACCTACGGATGTGAGAGCTGGACCTTAGGGAAGGCTGAGCGAAGGAAGATTGATGCTTTTGAACTGTGGTGTTGGAGGAAAGTTGTGAGAGTGCCTTGGACTGCGAGAAGATCCAACCAGTCCATCCTCCAGGAAATAAAGCCTGACTGCTCATTGGAGGGAAGGATACTAGAGACAAAGTTGAAGTACTTTGGCCACATCATGAGGAGACAGCAAAGCCTAGAGAAGACAATTATGCTGGGGAAAGTGGAAGGTAAAAGGAAGAGGGGCCGACCAAGGGCAAGATGGATGGATGGCGTCCTTGAAGTGACTGCACTGACCTTGAAGGAGCTGGGGGTGGTGACAGCCGACAGGGAGCTCTGGCGTGGGCTGGTCCATGAGGTCACGAAGAGTCAGAGACGACTGAACGAATGAACAACAACATTAGTTTGCAAGCAGAAACATTGATGTTCATGTATTTCATCCTAATCAGCCCAAAGGCACCAGATCCTGTTTGGCCTTGGAAGCTAAGCAAGGTCAGCTCTGACTAGTGCTTGAATAGGAGTCCAACAAGGGATACTAGGTGCTGTAGACTATACTTTAGATCAGTGGTTCTCAACCTGGGGTCCCCAGATGTTTTTGGCCTACACCTCCCAGAAATCCCAGCCAGTTTACCAGCTGTTAAGATTTTTGGGAGTTGAAGGCCAAAAACATCTGTTGAAGGCCAAAAACCAAAGAACTATTGCTTTAGATGAAAAAACTGACAAAACCACCTCTGAGTGCTCCTTGCTGAAGGAAACCTCATGACATCTGTTGGTTTTGCCATGAATAAGTCAAGAGACTTCCAAAAGGCACCTACCCATACACTTATATTTGCATTGGCTTCATTGCTCTCTGAAGTTTGCATTACGTTGGAAAAGTCACATTCTGCTCATAGAGCTCTGCATGCGGCCCTTTAGATCTAAGTCTTAAGTATTTGCAATACACTTTGGTTGAGCTCTAATACACTTTGAGCATGAAATTAGAACTGAAAAATTGCACCTTGGCATTCCTTTCTTACAAAATACAAAGTAAGTTTAGGATTGTATGTTATTGGGTGTTCTCACCCCTTTGCTTGATAGAGAATTAAAATTCTCACTAAACTATGCTAATGAACTTGTGATTGGACTCCATGCTGCTTTCTAGTAATACAGTCCTCTAAGATCAAAAAGAGAATGTAATGCATGAATTAGACTTTGACTAAGAGAGCCGAGTCTCCTTTGAGACATGAGATCAGACCACTCTTGAAGAAATGATTATTTTGAACAAGTGACTGAAGAAAGAGAAACTTGCTATTAACAATGTACTATTTGTGATAATCTTGAAGTGTGCATATTAGTTGCTGTTGGGCTTCAAGTGAAATATGAGATGCACATATTCATAATTAGAATCCTTGTGACAAACTAGGGAAATAACAGGAGAAATAATGGACAGGAAGTTAAAAGATAGTGTGAGTTTTTTACCCTCAATTGCTTCTATTTCCTTTATATTTGATTCCTTTTGAATATATGTTATTGTATATTGTTATCCAGTTAGCTGGAGATTTCCTCAGTCCTGTTATTAATAGTGGATCTAATCCAACATGATTCCTCTCCATCATGAGTTTGTTATTGTAATGTATTCGCAATTAACAATAACATGTTATATGCAACGTAACCACTTATAATGCATTTCTTCTTATGGTGGAACAAAATTACATTGTACAAAAGAATTAACAGAATTTGGTAGCAAGTAATATTTTCTACTTAATTTTTAGGTATTTTCAAAGGGCATATTTTGACCACAGATGTTCATGTTTGCCCCATTCTTTGACTATTTCCCCAAAAAGTATAATAGAAGGGTAACAAATATTATTTCAAATAATTTAATGGATCATTTTATTTTGAAAATGGTGATAATAGTAAATTATTTGGGTGTCTTTGTAATAAGTTACAGTGTGAATTTGAAATTGAAAGACCTGTTTTTGTGTGATGAGTATTCTTATTCATAATATAAAACTGTTGTTTTATTGAGGGCCTTGGCCTTTGTAAGCCGCACCGAGTCCTTCGGGAGATGTTAGCGGGGTACAAATAAAGATAATAATAATAATAATAATAATAATAATAATAATAATGATGATGCAGACAGTCTAGTTTTGAGATATAATGACGTTCTGTGTTTTAATGCTGCAATTCTACATTTTTTGGACACTGATGGCAGGATAAAGGAATGCAAAACTTTTTAAAGCTGGAAATCATGTTATACTAGCTGTTACAGAGATAGGAGATAGGAGGCAAATTAATTATTACGGTTTCAGACATGGTTGACATCTTTCTCCCTTTATCTGTTTCTGGGAGACCACAATTGGAGACTGGCCTTCCTATATAACTACTTTTCTCCTTCAACTAAGTTCAAACACTGAAATCACTCTGTGTCATGGTTGACTGCAGAGGCAAACACAGTGAACATTGGTGCATGTTGCAACTCAGAGTAAGCTTCATTTTGCTTCCAAACACCACCACACAAGAGCTGTAGTTTTATAGTTTATTGAGGAAAAAATCCAAGTCAAAATAAAGAATAAGCATTGCAAAGTTCCAAAGATTAAGGTTAAAAGCAAAATATAGTTCCAAAGATCTTCAGGTAAAAACAGGAGACACAATCCTATTGGCAAAGTATAAACCAGAGTCCCAGGTACAAGCAATGAAACCATTGCCCCAAGAATCACAATGCAAGAAATCCCAAGCATACTGCTTTCCAGGCTAAGGTTATTCCATGAAGCTTTCAGGCTAGTAAGCTACATTGAACTGACACTTTCTCATGGTTTGCAAGAAGCCTAAATACCTTTCTAACATGAAAACATTAGGCTCTCATCATCATAAAAGCATTGCAATGACCTTTCACTGAGCTGGCTTCTCGTCTGCCGGCCAGATGAGAACTCTGCCTGACCCTCAGATCAAGACAAGCTTGCTGGGTCAAGTCACTATCTACACTTTCGGTATCAGCGTGGGAAGGCACCTTCTCGCTATCTCCTTTATTAAAATTCCTTTCTGCTAGGAATGGCTGTGTTGACACTGCACTGTCTGTGGGAGCCTCAGAAGCAGGCCCAGAGATTTGAGACACAAAGAGCCAGGAAGCTGAATCCCAGCAGGAATCAGAATCCCATCATCCTCATCATCAGAAAACAGCTCAGCCACAACAGTGCACTTCTTTGATGATTCGAGAACAATGGCAGCTTCTCTTGCTGTGAAGTAGGCTCGTTAAATTTGTAGATGACACCAAATTGGGAGGCTTACCCCAGACAGGATCAGAATCCAAAATGACATTAAGAAATTAGAGAACTTTGTCAAAATTAACAAAATCCATTTTAACAGATAAACATAAAATATTACCCTTTGGTAATAAAAGTGGAAGGCACAGATATAGGATAAATGACACCTAGTTTGAAAAACAGTACATATGAAATCCTAGGCATCTTAGTATACTACAAGCTGAACATGAGTCAACAATGTGATGTGGCAACTATACAAATCTAATGCAATTTGAAGCTTTATCAGGAGTATAGTATCAAAATTGAGGCAATCAGGCTAGATGACCATCTGTCATGGGTGCTTTGATTGTACTTTCCTGCATAGCAGGGCATTGGACTAGATGACCATTGTGGTCTCTTCCAACCCAATGAGCTTATGATTCTACTTTCCCATAACAGAAGAGACATTATCCCATGAAATTTCATAGGTTTGCAAGTAGATAACAGCAAAATTTTCAGTTGTTTGTCACTAAAGCATAGCATTTATTCTTGCCAAATGACTGGATACTGTAAATATTTTCTTTTAAATGCTGTTATTATTTCTGTTCTGTCATAGCGCCTAATGTCTGGACTGGATGTTGATTATGCAGTTGTTCAGGATGTTGGGTTTTTATTAGCGAGACACGTTTGTTTAAAATTAGCAATTCTCATCCTAATCTCATTCAAGTTTCCAGAGTCGGTGATCTGTTTTTTGTACACAGAATACCCTCTAGTTATTGAACATATGCAGTTATTCTAAGTCATTTGCTTCTTTTTCTAGCAGTTTTGAAATTGGCAGGGGATTTACTGAGTTGGAACTGACTGGGGCAAATTAATCTGAGAAATGTATTTATAGACTTTGAGAAGAGCCAGTCCCTCTGAGTATAAGAATTCAAAACACACACATTCAAGAACTTCATTTCAACTAGCATTGTAATTCTTAGCTAATGATGTTCTTGAAGGACGCAGTGAGTAATTTTAGCCATTTTCTTCCTGCTTTGAGAACATTTTAAAAAACTCTGCAGCTAAGGCTGTTTTCTGTAGTCTGTTGAAAATTCTCACAATTTTTTGCACAGAAAATAACATTCCCTGCACAGAAAATTGTATATGTATGCAGAAATATTACAGAAAATGCCACAACTGGGAACTTATTCTATATAAAAATCACATATGGATTTTTATTTTATAGAAAGCTCCATTTCATGCAAATGAAGTCCTGAACTAAGAACTTACTCATCAGATCAGGATTCTCCTTGCTTGGATTTCCCCACACAGTTGGAAAATACATTTTTGACAAGTTTAAAAATAATGGCTGGAATCATGTGTGTGAGAGTTACATCTTCATAAGTGGACTTATGTATGCAACCATTACAATTGGATAGGTTTGTAATTACCATATCCAGTAGAGGGCTGCCATCATATTATTATGTAGCAAAGATGGCAAACTGCATGAAACACATTGCACACCAAATGCACATTACACTTATGTGTATCATGTACCAGTATGCATTGTACATCGATGCATATTAGTCCTAATGGACATTGGGCACTCTTGCCAGTG
Organism: Anolis sagrei; assembly: GCF_037176765.1. Classification (NCBI taxonomy): domain Eukaryota; kingdom Metazoa; phylum Chordata; class Lepidosauria; order Squamata; family Anolidae; genus Anolis; species Anolis sagrei. The sequence continues at coordinate 113,830,192 of NC_090024.1, forward strand.
TTCCCGTATACATCTTTACAATTAACTGACAGGTTCTGCACTACCCCTTAGCTAGATGCAGAAAACCCTTGTGTCCATGGATGACAACTTCATAGACCCCAAATGAATCCTTGAAATTATGAATAACTCTATATTTTGACTATGTTCTGCCAGAAACATATAGAATATGATATGAAAGTTGTATAACGCCAATATCTAATGAAGAGACCACATTGTTTAGAAAATATAAGTCCAGGCAAGAAACTAGCGAATCTAGAAAGGCTTACAAACACTTGTAGTCTGGGTAACTGCAACCATGGATATAAAAAGGGGGAGTTGCACTGTATATGTTATGTTATGGATGATCTGATGATTATCCAATTTTCTTCCTGTGAATTTTTAAAAGGGATATAGTGCTAAGTTTCCCCTTGGTTGCAAAATTACTAGGTTTATTTTATTTTACTTATTAGGTATGTGAAAGGTAAAGTTTAAATTAAGTTATAGTGTATACCCAAAATAGATTTGGGGATAATATGAACAGCTTTTAAACACATATACACTAAAATAAATACAACTATGGTGAGCCTCTCCAAGTATGTCCAATCTCTTTTCTTAAAAATATAAAAAAATTGAAAATATTTATAAAATCTTCACAAAAATAATAGTATTCAGAAACCCTCTGGAAAGCATCCTGGTCTAGAAACAATATTTTCTGTGCATGAAATTGAATATTAAATTAGCCATTAATTATTTCTCTACTTTTTCAAAGGCATCTTAATTATGGAAGTTTAGACTCATTAATTTCTTGAGAACCCATTTTCCATTTTTAGTGAGGACTCAGTGCAAAGAGCTATTGTGGCCATATACACATCACTTTAAAGTAGCACATCAAGCCCTTGCACACAAATATCAAGAAAGCAAAATATGATATGAATGTTGTATAAGACCAATATCTAATGAAGAGACCACATTGTTTAGAATATATAAGTCCAGTGATGCTGCTAAAGGCAAGAAATACACTGATTCTCTGTCACAATCAATACATATACTTCCTGAAATAGAGTCACTATGTAAAGGTCATAGGTGTTTTAAAAAAAGGTTTCTTCATGGTACTTGAACATGGTGAGTTAATTCAAGCATATGGCACAAACTGGAAAATAAACCTATCAGTATTTTTTGGCTTCTGAACACTGGTTGCTAGGGACAAAAAACAGTGAAAAGCTTTTTTCTCTAATAGTCTGTTTATGGGCATCCTGAAGAATTTGGCTCACTAGATTTGGCATCAGAATGCTGTATTCTACTGCCAAGAGAAATCAAATAAAATCTGGATAAAAAATAGCTTGGATGCGCACATCAGCTTTTTGGGAAGAGGGTGTATGAGGATAGTTACCACAGAATATGCAATATTTGTGAAATTATTCAGATTTTAAAATAGGTCTTGTCCCAGAATCTTGACAAGATTCTGAAGATGAAGAAAAAAGTAATCTCAGTCATCTATAATACACTTTTAACTTGGTTAACGGAATGTGAACAGGTTAAACCATGTATGATAAAATGGGCAGAGAATATAAGAAGACCTATTCAATTTAGAGAGTGGGAGCAGATGTGGAACAAAAAGTTAAGATATGTCTATGCGACAGACTTAAAGGAAAACTGGATAAAAATGTTCCACAGATGGTATACCACTCCTAAGAAATTGGCTCTTATAAGCAAAAATTCTTCTGATAAATGTTGGAAAGGTTGTCACCAGATAGGTACCTTTTATCATATGTGGTGGACATGTAAAGAAATAGTGAAATATTGGTCGATGGTACATGAAGAAACAGAAAAAATCCTGAAGAGAGTATTCAAGAAGAAACCAGAATACTATCTATTAGGTTTCACAGATTTAGAATTACAATTAGATGAAAATGAAGACAAATTATTTACATATATTACGACGGCGGCGAGAATATATTTGGCAAAACTTTGGAAACACGATAGTATCCCCACCATAGAAGAATGGTTAGGGAAAGTTAGAGAAATAAGAGAGATGGATGAACTAACTTTTAAAAAAAATACTGGGAACCTGATAAAGAAGACAGATTGGACCCTCTATGATAATTACAAGAAAGAAAGAAGTAAGTAAGAGGAATTTTTTTGTGTGGAAGCAATGGAAAAAAATTTATTTTTGGAGATACAACACCTGATGAGGAGATGGAAGTCAATTATTTTTAATTTTTATTCTTATTTTTAATTTTATTTGTATCTTTTTTTAAAAAAAATCCTCCACTTTTTCTGAACCTGAGGGGGGTGGGGGTGGTGCACTTTTTTTTCTCTTCTTTTTTTCTTCTCTCTTTCTCTTTTTCTCTAGTTAATTATTATTTCCTACTGTTCTATCTTCTTTTAAATATTCACCCTCTTTTGCTGTAATTTTATAATATTTCAATAAAAAAACTACTTTTAAAAAAGATTTTAAAATAGGTTATAGCTGTCATAGGTTTGGCATAGTATAGAAACTGGTTCCCATGTTACTTAGTTTGGTTAATTTTCCACCTTAGATTGACTGATGCATACCATGTTGTAAATGTTGTGCTTATAATGTCAGGCACCCACCAATCAGGTGGGATCCTTGTGCTACCTGGGTATGTCAGATATGTCGACAAGCTAGGCTCAAACCTTGAACTTAAACCCCAGAATCCCTAATGGGAACCCTCAATGTCTGAGGTGCAAGGTTGAATGAATACTGCTCCTAAACTATGTCTTCCTTATGCTCCCAGCTCTTCCAACTAAAAGGTCGTGATGTAATACAATCTCAACCATTATATGGGTGAAAATATTAGAATGCTTCATATCTATAAGGAAAACTCTTTCCTACCCATGTCAACAAGTGGACAACTGTACCCATAAATTACAGTAAACCTTGAAAAGAGCGAGGAGGCACTGGTAATACACACAGTGTATTACATGTGCGGCCCCAGAGGGGGCAGTGGTACCCAGCCTTTTTTGAGTTGCAACCCCATTTTATAGAGGCAAAGTGACCCACGACCCTAAGACATTAAAAATAGGCTTTTAATAGGGCAAATGAAAACACTATGACATATTACATGGAGTGTGATCAGGTCTTGTCAGGTCTTGTTGTTCTGTTTCTTATTATGATATGGCCTAAGGGCTAATCAATAAAATTATTACTACTACTACCATTATGACATATTTAATGCAATGATTGAAATTGTAACCCATTAACAAGCTTAAACATTTACACATGAGTTTTCATTAATGCCAACCTCGTGTCATTCTCAACATTTAATCTATTTCTTGTTTAGATTTTCAATTGAAGAAGCCTTGAAAACTCACTGTCACAGAGATATATAGAAACAAACATGAAATGCAAAAATGGTGACATTTGGATGACATGATTTTTTTGTTTTCCCTTTTAAAAAAAATCATAACTCACGACTGCCCGGTGACCCTACAAAAAACTCATGGGTTGGGAACCACCTCCCTAGGTGCTTCTTCCAAAAATCTAGAGATCAACTCATATTCTTTAGTATAGAGTGGTTTCTAATTGTTATATAACTGCACAGCACTCTGGATCCACTTTTTGCAGAAAATAAAGTAAAAGCTGCTCCCCCTCCCCACCAAGCATGGGTGGAAATATGGTGTCTGAATGGTAAGGGGTTTATTCTTGGTATTATACATCAATACACTTCCTATTGGATATCTTTTTGCATAGATTCAAGCTTTATTTCTGATATATCTGTACAATGGTTACAGTTTTGTTCATGCTTAGAGGGAAGAAATCCATACCATGTGAGTCAGTCAACACAGAACTGGCACATATAAAACAGTTCAATCACTAGTTTTTACAATACAAAAGTATTTCAAAGTGTACTTTAGTTATCTAGTTACAAATTGGGTAGCACTGATTAACTTTCAGTATTATACATGCTTTTATTTCATTTTGTATTTTTTTACAAACTTATCACTTTTTTAGGTGTCAGTGGCTTCGATAAGTTTGTTGGAAACTACACTCCTGAGCTATCTCAGTTATAAAGTAAGTATATATAGGTACATTCTTTCAAATTCATATTTCATAGTGAAGCATTTATCTCTGGAAAGCTCTCTCTTAACTGAGAGAAAACAGTTTGCAAATAGGTATGTTAAGGATGCTTAGAGGCTGTTACAATGCTTTCTCAACACTTTAGAACTTATTGTAATTTTTGGCAATTGTAATTTAGATTTCTGCTCTCTTTCATTCCATCATTGCCCATCACCCAGTTTTATCCATGTAAACAAATACCTTTTCACTAAGAATCCGTTGCTTTGTTTGCACTCTAGGCATTTATATCCTTGTTTATTTACTTATACAGGCAGTCTCCAAGTTAAGAACAAGATAGGTTATGTAGGTTTGTCCTTAAGTTGAATTTGTATGTAAGCTGGTACAGTTCATTTTAAAGTGTAACTCCAACAAGATAGATAGATAGATAGATAGATAGATAGATAGAGATAGATAGAGATAGATAGAGATAGAGATAGAGATAGAGATAGAGATAGAGATAGATAGATAGATAGATAGATAGATAGATAGATAGATAGATAGATATGGCATGTACGATCCATAAAAATGTTTCTAAACTACTTACAAATTTCTGAACTCCAATGAGACTAACAAAATTTCGTAATTACTTTGTTAATGACAGTCGCGCATGCGCAAAAGGGAAAACATCACTGTCAGCGGGGAAACTTCAGGGGCTCCTATCTCCCTCATTTTAAAGCTATTGAGATGAAACTTGCCACAGTGGTAGAACACATTTACCACTATTAGCTCACCATGTTTCAGGATGTTTGACTTATCCATGGTTTTGGCAAATTTTCAAAATGTTTATAGAAACATTTTTAATAATAAATAAAAATCTGTTCCTGGTTTGAAAACGTTATTTCCTGTTTCATTGTGTGGTCTTTTCTGCCACAGAAACTTTGTTTTGGTGGCAGAAACTGTGTTAAATTGGTGGAGACTTAACAAAGCAAAATGTGCTATATATAAGACAATGCATTCTGGGAAAGGTAGTTTAGCACAGGCATATGACTTCTCCTCGCTTCCCAAACTGCGCATGTTTATAATTAAATTACTATAAATGGGAAAACTTCAGGGGCTCCTATATTCCTCATTTTTAAGCTGTTAAGGTGAAACTGGCTACAATGGTAGAACATATTTATCACTGTTAGCCCATGAAATTTCAGAACATTTTACTTATCCACAGATTTTTGGGAAATTTTCAAATGTTTTTAAAACAACATTTTAAAACATCTTTTCACTTATCCACAGATTTTTGGGAAATTTTCAAACTTTTTAAAACAACTTAAAAAAAACCTACAAGAGTTAACTCCTTGAATTTTCTGTCCAATGAAACAGGAATAAAAAGTTAAGAATCGAAGCCCTCAAAAGGTTAAATTTCCTAATGTTTTCAGTGCACTGCTCAGGAGTGTCAAAATACACGTCATGTGAAACATACAAATACTACTTACTATGATTTCCAATACAAGCACACATGCCTAATAAATATATATGCAAGCTATGGATAGCATAGGGAATGATTAACATCCCTGTGGTGTTTGTTTTGTGGTCAGTGTCCATGTTCAGAAGACTTCACCTCACTTTCTCTGCCTGTGATAATGAGATTTTGAAAAATTTGGCTTGTTTTGGAAATAAGGATTGGTGATAAAGCTCCAGCGGAGACACCTTTTCCCCATGATAAATCTTCCAGCAATTAATTTCCCTTCTGAGGGGTAAATTTCTCTCACTTCCCACCCTGTTCTTAACTATGAGTCATTTGTAAGTTGGATGTTTGTAACTCAGGGACTGCCTGTATACTGTGTTTCTTCCAATATACCACGCAAATAATTCAAAAGTTTTAAAAATATTTAGCACCTAATCGAAATAAAGCATAAATTTAAAACAATTAAAAATACGAGGGGAATTTTTTAAGTAAGGCCCGTTGGAACATAAGTACACAACAAAAGTTTATTTCAAAAAAGTAAATCTATTTTCAGAAAGTACATACTTCACTCTATTTTTCGATATAGTTGTCAAGTTTGTTCAAACACTTATCATACCTCTGAACCCATTTTAAAATACCCTCTTCATAAATCCTCGCTTCAACTGAAGTCACCAAATCGTCTGTAATCAAAGAAGGGCGACCGGAGCGGTCCTCATCATGGACGTTGTCACGGCCATCTTTGAATTGTCGTACCCACTTACACACTTTGCTTTCACTCATAACAGTATCACCGTACACTTCACAAATCTGTCGATGAATATTTGCAGCAGGCAGGTTCCTTGCTGATAAAAACCTTATCACTGAGCGAACCTCACATGCGGAGGATGAGTTGATAGTCTTAAACATTTTTAAAGCACAGAACAGAACCGTACAGGTTAGCTACAGAGCGGAAACTGAGCACAGTTGTTCCCGAGGCATGCCGGTACACGACGCATGCGCTCGTTGCGGTATGCGCGCGAACTACTAGTGTCTACAACAAAACGGACCTTACTTAAAAAATACCCCTCATATGTTCAACACGTATTACAAAATACCCATTATACATCCTTCTGCAAAAACCAATTAAAAACCAAAGACTTCTGGGTGGGAGTTCCATAAACTAGGAGCAAATATTAAAAATATACTGACCTATCTTCTCACATAGGGTGTTTCTACACTGACAGTATAATCTAGCTTGGATTATACTGAGAGGAACCAGTTTCCCTGTGTGGGTGATTAGATTGAAAGGTTTGAAACTGGTTTGAGACCAGGATGATGATTAAATTTGCCATCAAACCTGGCGTCAAACCATTTTGTAGGTTCTTTCCCCCCATTTCTCAGAGATATGCACATCAGCGCACTGGAGGCATATAAGTGAAAAAAGAGGAGAATGAATTACCCCGTCCAGGGGGTTGAGTAGCCCACTGTTGCCCAGCTTTGCCCTTTGTACATTTCTTTGAAGCCTCCTTTAGGATTTGTTTACTGCACTTCAGCAGTTGGCTATTGAATTCACAGAAAGCGGAGGGGGACGTACTCCCTGCTTCAAGTGAAACTGTCTCCTTCAGATATAATACAATAAGTGCCCTTGCAATGAAAGAAATGTAAGACTTGATATATGTCTGTTAAATCTCCAAATACGATTTCCCCAAATACAAGCGCACTCTATATTCCTTTGTGTGTGTATCTGTGTGTACACACACATCCTTAATTCCCAAATAAGATTAACTGTATTTGATGAGTAGTATGTGCTTCAAGCAAGTATCTGTCAGTTAGTATGACACAGAATGAATGCTAGCCTGCCAATCAATTTTGTATTGTTATAGAAGAAAGATGCTGCAATGGAATAATTTTAAGTGGTCTGCTTTTGACTTCTATCTAATTTGTAATTATGGTTGAACACTGCAGCACAATAAAGCCCCACAATAATAATAATAAGTAGCTGTCTTCTATCTACTGCTGCTTTGATGCAGTCATTCCAGTTGTGCAAACTTGGGCTGTGATGAACATGTGGATTTTCACATGAGTAGCAATTGTTCCCTGTTATGTTGAGTTTTCTATAATTGTGGTGAAGATAATATCTCTTTACTGTGTTCTTTGGAGGCTTTGCCTTCTGATTAATTGAAACACTTCTATGGTTTTTCCAAAATCTGTTACTGAAATAAAGGTATTGAAAATATTGTTGACTTTTTCCAAGATGAAGGCAAAGATTTATAAAACACAACACTCAAGACAGGGGCCTCTTCTGCAATGCACGTGTTCTATCTACTCTTCTCTGGAGTTCTGCTCAATGTTACTGCTACTATATCTTTCTATGAGTAACTATCGTTACTCTAGGCCCCTGCATTATGTATCTATCTCTAGATGGCCTTGAGTGGGAAAGGGACTCTCCACACCAGCGAAGTTGGGGGGGGGAGCAATTTGTCTCTCCCCCCGAATGAAGAGAATGGATGGTTCCAGTGGAACCATCTAGAAAAGGGGGCGGGGGTTGGCTGACTGTTGCAGCCAGCCTCCTCCCTCATTCTGCCGTGAGATTTCAACCCACCATGCCCACCCACTGACAGTATAGTTATTTGGTTGCCATCTGGAACCGGGTAGGATTTTTTTGCCCCCTATGTTCTGGGGTTTTTTTCCCGCCTACCCTATACTGTTATTAGGGGCTAGCTGGGATGGTGTGTTTTAATTAGGCTAGCATAAATAGCATAGGAAAACACAGATATTGATGTATACACAAGGCACCCCTTAAGGGTTGGGGTCATTACACAACATACACTCACCTAGAGGTCATCAAATGGGTGAGGGGACATCACATGGCACAGAAACAGGAGAGTCTGAGATCAATAATTTGATACAGGCTTCTCCAGACCTTTATTTTAGAGATTTCCCGGTTTGGGCTCCAGGGGACACAGATATTACACACTGAATAGCCGAGGACACTGCCTCGGTTTGGACACCAAGTTCCTAGACACATAGTTTAGTTCAGTTAAAGTTAAATAGGTAACATTTAATAAAGTTGCCCAAATTTGAATCCAACCTATTGTTGTCCAGTCTCGTTATTTCGGGGGTTAAGGGGCAAACACAAATTATTGAGGACTGAAGTATCTGTTGCTGTTGTACCTCATTGTATTCCATGGTTCCTCTTTCCAGAGTAACATCATTGAAAGTGAAACGATAGAATACATTGGGTTAAATCTATTTTACTCATGTTGTAGCAGCTACCTCTCTTATCCAAGTAGGAACAGGAGTGTTTATATGAATTTTAGTGAGAGAGGAGATATGGCAGGGTGTCTCTTTGTGGATCAGAGAATGGAGAAGACAATGTATGTTTTTAGTTTGGAGAAAAGGAGTTGAGTCCCATCCATCATTGGTTCTGGCCATGCACACTGCTGAGTTAATAGCGTAATTTTACTGTTTATTACTGTATGTATGTGACAATGTACAAAATTACCTCTGGTTATTGCTTTACTTTTGTTTTCAAAAGGGAAACATATGGGAACAAGTCGTGCGGATTCCTTTCCTGTTGGAAATTATTAATGCTATTCCTTTCATCATTACTGTAAGTACCTCTATTTCTATTTTCTAAGAGGAAAAGACTATAGAAGTTCACTGAGAAGTTATTTTGCATAGAAAAATGATTAAGTTCCAAATAAAGGTTTACATTTTTTTCTTTATTGATTTATCTGCAATATTGAACTTTGGTTTCAACAACTAAATTGAACTATGCTTGAGATGATGTGAGTTTTATTTAGTGAGTTAAGAGTTTCTTTTCAAAGCTAAGTTAGACTTGATTTATTTATTCCTTTAGACTTTTTCTTTTTTTCTTGATCTTTCTCACAGTAAGAGTTGCAGTACTTATTACATTGTTATAATAAGTACCACCGCAAATTTATTATTGTACCACATCTAGGGAACGTTCATTCTTCAAAATTATAGATATTTGATTATACTTTAATTGTAGAGGTAACATTGTATGGAATTTTAGTATTTACATTAGAACTCTCTACCAAAGAATTCTATAGCCTTACCAAACTGAAATTCCAGAATTACATAGAATACATCTGTGGTCAATTACAATTGAATTATAATGGTACATTTCTGTAATGTTAAAGAGCTCCCAGTTTCAGTGATCTGCTTAGACAGTTACCGCTCAGAAAATGAAATGAAGTAAAATGAAAACACAATCATCCCAATATAACAAAAATATACTCAACTCCGATCTAGGCAGATAGGATATTTTTGTCACCCATGCCCCCACTCCCAGTCATTTTGCAGAATGCACACAATAATAGACTTTCAAGTTAGACATCGTATATCTTCTCAGCCATGGAGAGCTAAGCAATATCCATCAGTTTCAGCAATTGTCATTTCACATTCAGACACTATTTTCATATACAGAATATGACTGGGACAGAAAGTCCATTTCTATTGACTATGTTTATTGTCAAAACACAGAGATCTGACATCTACTTAGAACAAATATTTCATCTAATGTGACCACATCTTTTTTTGTGGCCCCAACCATAAATCAGGATGAAATGCAGCACTGAACACACAGACTAGTCATTTGTTGGGGGCAAAAGACTACAGTTTTGTTGTTACATCTGAAGCAGCTTTGCTTAGAAAGGGTAAGAATCCAGACATCAGATCAAAGCTTGAAATACTACTTTTGAAAATGAATTCAATAATATATTAGATATCAGAAAATTAATACCATAAATACTTAATTGTCACATCATTGCTTAATTTGTGAACAAGAGTAAGATGAAAATCCAAGGAAGAAATAAATAAGCCATGGGTTTGGATTTTTTTTGCACTGAATTATCCACTGAATATTTTGCACAGAATTGTGTGAACAGAGTTTCAGAGGACTATACTATAGCCCATCCCAAATGACATTGTAGAATAATTGTATATTGCATAATAATTCATGCAGAATCCTGTCCAGCATAGTATTAGTAGAGGAGGAGAAGATACTGGAGATAATTATGATATATCTCACCCTTCAGAAAGAGTCTGAAAGGTTTTCCTTCCATATAGGTGCATAGGAACACCTACATTTCCCCCCACGAGTTAATAAATTTTGGGGCAAACGTATGCTCAATTGTATATCAAAGAGCTCTTGACATTGCTGCACAAAATGATCTAATGATCATAGCACAAGCTAGAGCCACTCCATACCTGGCCAAATTTAAATGTAAAGTCGGCATGGAAACTTACCTCTCTTTTATACTTCCACTATATATTAGAAAACTTTTTACCTGGGCTAGATTTGAGCAGTTCGACATTAAGTCCAAGTTGGGACGACATCAGAATATTCTCTACATGAGGAGAACCTGTGGGTGCCATGAGGTAGATGCAGAAGTGGAGGACTCAGAACATTTTTTCTTAAAATGTCCCTACAACAACAGGATCCGGTCTTACTACCTAGAGCCTCTGTTGGAGAATCATACTTATTCAGAGAATAAGGATAAATTGCACATCCTCACACAGGGTTCAGATAAAAACTCTATTTTAAAATTGACCCTTTTTACCCAAAAAGCGCTGGCCATCCGTGAGAAGATGGAAGCAGAGAGAGGTGACTTTGCCGCCATCAACAAAATTCAAACTTAAAAACTTAATATGGACATGCCACTAGTTTTACCTACCCGCGCCCCTGCCTAAACCCTACTTTAAGGAATTAATCAATTTTTAATCTTTTAATTTTTTTTATCCTGTAGTGGGTTGACAGGCCAGTAGGCCGGGATGCCTTGTATTCATATATGGCTTTACTGTATGTATGGGCAAGTGTGTATGTTTTGTATGTTTTGCATGTTTTGATATGGTCAAAATTGACTAATCAATAAATAATTGTTGTTGACACCTACATTTCAAACGATCATGAAAGGATCCTTATTGTCCAAGTATCTTAGTAAATGTCTAAAGAAGCAAATCACTTCACCCACTACCCTGTTTTCCAAAACACACTTTCTTCCCTACTTTTCCATTTTTCTTATTTCCCACGGCCATCTTTTCTCCATTTTGTCTTCCCAAAGAAATCGAACAGTTTAATCTGCCTAACAAAAGAGGCAGCAGAATTCCCAGGGTATTTTAAACACAAGGAGGGTTATATAACCAGTTCTTTAAAATTCTAACAATTTAATTAAAGTAGCTTTTAACTTCTGCCATACTTAGAAAATCTAGTGAGTTTATAGTGAATGACTACAAACATTTAATGAACCCAATCAATTAATTGGGTAGATAATCCCAATTTATTTATTTATTTCTTGCACTTCTACCCTGCCCTTCTCAACCCCCGAGGGGGGACTCAGGGCTGCTTACAAAAGGCATAATTCGATGCCAGCACAACAATAAGATAAAAAAATAAAACATATATAAGCAGTAATTAAAACAATTAAAACATTCCATTATACATCATAATCCATAAAATCAGTCTAGTGCTCAACGATTTCAGCTCAGAGTCCGTAAATTCAATTCGACATTGTCAAATCCATCAATTCTAGTCGTCACTTGTCCTTTGTCTATTGGCCAGATTACCCAAAAGCCTGGTCTCAGATCCATGTTTTTAATTTCCTTCTAAAGGAAAGGAGGGATGTCAATGTCCTAATTTCCCCGGGGAGTGAATTCCACAGGTGAGGGGCCTCCTCTGAGAAGGCCTTCTCCTCGTTCCCACCAACCTCACTTGTGATAGAGGTGGAGCCGAGAGCAGCCCCCCCCCCCCAGAAGATCTTAAACTCCGAGGCGGGACGTAGAAGGAGATGCATTTGGACAGATACCCAAGCTCCATATGAGCCAACAGAAATTGTAGAATAATCTTGATTCTCCACCCACAAACTTTTGTAGATACAGCAGGCATTTTTATACCTGAAATACACTGGGGTTTATTGGGAACAGATAGTATTTCAGATTACACCTCTCAGAAGATGTTCTGACTGAATGAACATTGGAATCAGAGAAGTAAAGACTGCAGTTATAAGCAGACCAATCCTAAGTGCATTAGCTTACAGGAAAGGCTCACTTCAATGATTGTGACTTCTTGACTGCAATCTTTTTGTGAAGCAAAAACTGAGAAAAGGGTATCAATGTCAGACTTTTCCTAGCTTTTAGGCATTTTCTTATCTATTTCATTGTCATCTGTGTTGTTGTCTAGCAGAGCATTAATGGAGCTTGAAGTGTAGTCTTTTAAAAACAAATCTGCTTCTTCTTATACATTGAATGCAAACACTTCAATACATTTGTCACTGACAAAGGAAATGTAGATCATGTGTTTGATGTTGGGTTTTTTTATTTTTTTTCCAGATTTTCTGGCCTGCCTTAAGAAATTTATTCATCCCCGTTTTTTTAAATTGCTGGCTTGCCAAACATGCATTGGAGAATATGATTGTAAGTATGGCAAAGATGTATAGTTGAGAATTAATTGGTTGTTGGGGGATATTGAAGGGATGTCTTCTTTTTCTTATATCACAGAGAAGGCCAGAGTTCAGCTTACAGTCACCTTCAACCATGATACATGCATTCAACCTTTATAGTGCCAATGGAAATTTGTGGGAGTAAGTGGGGAAAAATTCAAATCACTTAGTTTAATTGCATTTTGAATTGGCTTTCAAATGTCAACTGTTTTGGCATTTCAAACCTTCTGTTTTGTCTCCCCCTAACTTAGTTAGTTTCAGTACTGAGGAATCCAAATGTATTGTCTTATGTAGATAATAAAACCATTGGCCCAACATTAATCCATTTGACTCATTTCCCTTGTTTTCCTGGCTCTAGAAAGCCAGAGCTAAGAACTTTGAGATTGAGGTTTAGCAAATGCCAGTTGTTTTGGCTCATTTTTCATGCTGGTGTGCATACCATAAAAATATGGAGACTTAGCCAATGAGCAGCTTTGCTTCACTTATTTTTTCCTAGCGTATTTGGCTCTGGAACCTGCAACCAATGGCAGATTTAAGAATGTATTTAAGCTTTTGTGACAAAAGTACCAGCCTGTATCATGCTGCTAATTGAATTTCTTGGTCTCACACACTGATACACATTCCAGGTCATATATAATGAAGTAGAAGAGTGTAAATCCAGCCGCTGGATGCTATAGAATACATTATCATTTTTAAAAAATGGGTCTAAACATTAGCCCAAGAAAGTTTAAGTGTTTCTAGTTGAATAACAAATTCCATGGATTAATCAGCTTCAGTTCATTGATAAGTTTCTGTTCTGAAGCTGTAAAATGGGAGTAATAGTGATTTCTTGTATATCATCACTATAAACATAATACTGTGAACATTAATGCATGGATAGCTTCCTAGATGTATTGGGTTTTTAAAAATGTTTTCCTGAGCAGGTGGTTATCAGAATAAAGCTGGATGATCTTCAGCTGTCCATCAGCCTTCAGTGATCTCTCAAATCAAATCAAATCATTGATTTCGGTCATTGACCAGCACAGGAAATAGTCACATTTTCATACCAACTTGGTATGTTCGGTACATTAAAAATATAAATATGACTACTGAAGCACAATATGGGTGAGGGAGCGGAAGGGGAAACAGGGTAAAAACATGTAATGCCCAGATCCATCACCAAATTGTAGATTCAGGGAAGAAGATTACTGGACACACAGTTAACTTTTGGGACTAGTCATTCCCTGACGGATTTTGTATGCTGCTGCGCAGAACTTTACAACATTGTAGGTTGTAGCTGAATTAATATCTGCAAGTAGCATGGAGGTATAAAATTGTCCTGAATGGCCTGGGTGCTTGTATATCAGAGGTAAGATAAGCCTGGCACGGATATCCCTGTAGAACGGGCACTGAAGGAGCACATGTTCTATTGTTTCTACATGACGCGAGTCACAGGGGCAGACTCTCTCTGGGAAAGGGATCTTCCGGTAGCGGCCTTCAAGTACAGCTGATGGGAGAGCGCGGCATCGAGCCAGCGTGAAAGCCCATCGATGAATGGGAACCTCTAAGTTTTTTAAATATGCCATAGGGGAGGCAAGATATCTGCTGTCTTCATTGATAAGTAAGGTTGGAACCGAGGCCAGATCTAGTTGTCGCTCTGTGTCTGTGATACGTTGTTTAATAAGTGAGTTGGCTTGATTGTAATCCATAGCGAATAGTAGAACTGGAGAAAATCCCAATGAGGAGATTTTTGATGCTATCACCTGTTTCCATGTGGATTGGAAGTCATCCTTCATGGTTAGTGGGGCAAGACCAAAGGGTGCACGGGATAGTCTGAGCCAGAGGTTGAGTGTGGCCACCCACACCCTGGCCTCCACTCTCATAAAGCCCGTCTCTAGTTGCAGGGTGGCATTAGAAACGCATTTAGGTACCTGCAAGGCCGATCTCAGAAACTTTGACTGAACCAGCTCTAATGGGGCAAAACTGGGGAAGGGGCCCACTGTGATCTCTTGATATTGGGAATATCTGGAGGAATGGGGAGACATAGGGGCTATCAGACAGTCCCAAAATGCAGGACCTGTCTCGGTTTTTACCAGAGGCATCGAAATGAAGCAAAATAATGTGGAACAAATCAAGGTTTCCTTGGATTATTCCATATTAATTAAATACCTGGAGCTCCTGGTGATACAATGGGTTAAACTCTTGTGCCAGCAGGACTGGTTGACCAAAAGGTTGGCAGTTTTAATCAAGGAAGCAGGGCAAGCTCCCATCTATTGAGCTTTAGTTTCTCATGTGAAGACATGAGAGAAGCCTCCCACAGGATGGTAAAAGATAAATTATCTGGGCATTCCCTGGGCAATGTTCTTGCAAATGGGCAATTCTCTCACACCAGAAGCAACTTGCAGATTCTCAAGTAATTTCTGACACATTTTTTTTAAAAAATACCTCATTAGATCCAGGCCTTCCTGAAAGGCTCAGGTCTAACGAGGCATTTATTGGGCATTCTGTGACACCAGGAATGAGCAATCCTGCAACTTTAGGCTCCTGGAGCCCAACTATGTGGGAGAGTGCCCAGTACCCACCCCTCCCCTCGTCCCCTGATTTACCCCCTAAAATTTACTTTAAAAGCTTCTTTGCAGCCATGAAGCTTCTCCTCACATCCTCCTGGCATGAGAAAATGACACCTGAGGAGATGGGGCGGGGGGGGGGGGAGATATGGGATTTTCCTCCTCATCCCTCCCATCTCCTCAGGTGTCATTTTCTCATGCCAGGAGGATGTGAGGAGAGGCTTCCTGGCTGCCAGTGACCTTTTAAGGTAAGTTTTAGGTGGTAAATCAGGGGCTTCGGGGTAGCTTCATGCTATCCCAGTTTCAATCACGATAGTATGTAGCCACCCCAGGAGGAAAATGTTCGGGTTGTGGGAAGGAGTGGGGACTAGAACCCATACCAAAGTGGATTATTTTAACCCATTACAGCATGGGTTTTAGTCATGTGTGTTAGGGCCCATAATGTTGCTCCTACTTCTAATGCAAGATCATAGGGTAAGCAATGACTTTTCATTGGGACTGGGACATTGGCCAGGAATCTCTTTGCCAGTGCATTCCAATTTATTTGTTCTTTCAGTCCCGTAATGTATATTGAAAAGCCGTGTATTATTCTAATTGTAGCTCAGCTAACTCATTCTTTTATAGGAGTCTGATTATTACTTTATATCTATACATGACCTGTGTTCATTTTAGTCATTTCAAGATTTATTGTATATATTTATTTCATACACCTCTTATATATTTTGTAACCTATTTTGTATCCCAGATGTAAGGACCATGTTTTCTTGTTGATATTCACTTTGTGGATCTCTTTGTCTTGAAAGGTCTGAGTTTAAAAAAGGGCAATACTGTCTATATATTGTTGAATCCTGTCTATGTCTATATTAGGAGTCAGTCCCATTGAATTAAAAATAAGTTATGTAAGAATAGACAAGATTGTAGCTTAAGACGGATTATTTTAGACGGTTTTACATTTTTCAGTCAGACTATGTTACATTTCAAATATTTCCATATATTTCCTATTTTTTCCATCTAGAATGATCTCCACAGAGCCATCCAACGCACACAGTCTGCAATGTTTAACCAAGTCCTAATTTTAATATCAACATTGTTATGTCTTATCTTTACATGGTAAGTAGTACACAGCATTGTTAATACTTGAGTAACACTGTTTTGAGTAAAAGTTGTTCTTTCATTTTATTTAAGGTCATGTTTGGTCATGAATTATTGTTCAGGGTGAGAAGTAATTTGCATGTTTATGGGGAAAGAAAACTCAATTCACTTTACAGAAATGCCACAGTTCATATGAATATAAAAATTGGTTTTAGGGTTGATAAAACTGGTCATTTTGTACAGATCACAGTATACTAGAGACTATCCAAGGAAGTTGTAGATTGGCCAGAACCCAGTGAGCCCAATGCAAAGATAAATTGTGTGTGGATGGGCGACACTCCTCCCACTTGCAGAACCAGAGATGACACAGACACATATATGGAGTAAAATTGGCCACAACTTAATTTATTGATTACAGGAACAAAGGGTTGGCTGCCAGGCATGGGTTCTGGGTCAAGATCGATCAGCCCGCTGCTGACCGATACCTAATGAGTCCAACAGGGGGCCCACTGGCACAATATCAGGCAACAACACTCTGGTTACATCCCGTATAGACTACTGCAATGCTCTTTACGTGGAGTTGCCTTTGAAGACTGCTCAGAAGCTTCAAATGGTCCAGCGTTTGGCAGCCAGGTTGCTAACAGGAGTGGCACTCAGGGAGCATACTACTCCTCTGTTGCACCAGCTCGACTGGCTGCCAGTTTGCTACCGGGCACAATTCAAAGTGCTGGCATTAGCCTATAAAGCCCTAAACAGTTCTGGCCCTACTTACCTCTCCGAACGCATCTCCTCTTATGAACCGACTAGGACACTAAGATCATCTGGGGAGGCCCAGCTTTCTGCCCCGCCTGCATCACAGGCGTGCTTGGTGGGGACGAGAGACAGGGCCTTCTCAGTGGTGGTCCCTCGGCTGTGGAATGCCCTGCCTGCAGATATCAGATTGGCCCTCTCCCTGCTGGCGTTTCAGAGGAAAGTGAAGACCTGGCTGTTCGAACAAGCATTTGATTAAACAGTGTAATTGAACATAGGAATACGGAGTAATGGATGATGAGACTGGATTCTGATTTTACTGTTGAGGCGCTAATGATTGTTATACTGATGTTTAATGATATATGTTACAATTGTTTTTAATTGCCCTATACTTGTCTCATGGTGTTTTGTATCAACGTTGTTCACCGCTGTGAGTCCCCTGGGGGCTGAGAAAAGTGGTATATAAATAAAGTAAATAAATAAATAATAATAACAAAACACGGCACTCCTGGGAACCACCGGATGTTCCCTCCCCAGCCAGTAGGGGAGGGGCGGAAACCAGATCCAGGGCCCATGTCACATGCCAACCAAAGTTGTGACAAACAGATAATGACCAACAACTGCAACCATGTGCAAGAACAAAAATTGTGCAGGGTGGATGGGAGGACAACCTGAAGCAAGCCTGGTGCCTGCTAGGCCCTTACGCAGCCTATTTAAGGCTGCTGGGCAAAGCGAGTGGCCGGCCCATGGCCAATGCCAGGTGCTGGGTGGGGCCAGCCACTGACTGGCCAACTCCCCATGCAACGGGAAACTTTCCACCGCGAAGGGGGCTTCTGGAAACGAGAAGCCCCCTGCTACCAATATGGCCGGTGGGAGGGTGCCCCCCCCCCGCCACAACAGGCCTTGCCCGGTAAGTCGGACAAAGTCGGCACCCAGGGGTGCCGTGTTTTGTTGCCCGGTATTGTGCCGGTGGGCCCCCTGTTGGACTTTGTATATCCTAAGCATTGGAATTCACCCAAATGTTACAAATATCAAGGGAGCAGGGGACTGCAACTACTTGAAATATACAGTTGTGAAATATTTTGATGTTTTGAAACTTTTGATGTAGTGTGCCTTCAAGTTGTTTCCTACTCATGGCAATCATACGGTGAATTTATGACAAGATTTTCTGGTGCTGTGACAATATGACTTGCCCAATATCACTCACTGGGTTTTTATACCAGACCCTGGTCTTCAAAGTCATCGTCCAGTGCTCAAACCACAATACTGCGTTGATTCTATTTCCCATATGATGTGACATACACAAAAGCCACAAAATGAAAATTGCACTAAGTTAGGTTTTCCTTGTTGCTTTTTCATATAAAAACTAATCCTTGTGTTCTAGTGTATACTATTAGGCAGGAGTAGCACCTGGGCACTCTGTGGAACCGCCATGTACATCCGAAAGTGCTCCTTAAGTGCCTTTGAATGAGCTTGTGCTTTCATATCTACTGGTGCCTGATTCTCTCTTTCAATTCTGCTGTTGCACTAAAAAAGCTGACATAATACAAAACTATGAGTCCCCATCCTTTTAACGCTTGGTTGGCTGTGGGAAACAAAAGGTTTTGAAAGCAAGCTGGAGCCTGTGCCTGACAAGCAGGAAAGTGCTACTCAGAAGAGAACATTATGTTCAGGGGCAGGCTGCATGTTTTCTAACTGACAGAAAAGGATGAGGAAAATGGCAAGTTGACCTACAGCAATTATTGCAGTTTTCAGCATCTGCAGATTCCAGCTTATTGTGCTCCATTTTATTCTGCCCTTGTTTTAACCTATATAGAGGGATGGGGTGGAGGAAGAGAATAAATAATAGCATTACTCAATTCCACAATTGCTAGCTAAGGAAATGAAGCCTGCAATAGTTTGCAGTTTTAATTGAGATTATGTTCAGTTTGCTTTGAAACAGTTCGCTGTTGATTTTCCATTTCTTTCTCTTGTTGGGATGATGGACTTTCCAAGTGTTATTTCCCTGTATTTAAATAGTTATCAGAAAATACTGATATTTAAAACAATTATTTTCATATATCAACATTTGTCTGTTTTAGTCATCAGATCAAATGCATAAAAATTCTCATGGAAACCTGTCAGTCTTTTATCAATTCAGCCTAAGTATTCTTATTGATGAGTGGCAGTTGGTGGGTGTTGAATTGTTGCAATATAATGGTATTGGTTCAAGAGCTCGGGGGACATGCTGCAACCATGGATGTGACAGACTGTAACCACAATCTAGATTGTACTTATCTACACCACAGTTCATGCTCTGCCCACAGATGGGTAAGCTATGCCAGCTGGATGCCTGAAATGGCACTCTGGCTCAAAATAATGTGTGTTTCTTGCTCAGTAGTCTAGAAATGTAATCTGCAAGTGATTATTCAGCTTTCTAGGTAACCTTTTATGCCTGGCATTAGAAACTACATTCTGTGTCCTGCCTGTCAGTATGTCTGATTATAAACATAGGTGGTGCTTCATATATGCAGTAACCAGATAGCCATTCATTTTCACACATGTAAGCAAACACAAATACTACCAAATTTCTTGGAGAAATTTTTGTGACTGAAAAGGAGATTGTCTAGAATGGTTCCTATGACCAGAAAATGGAGAAAACATGTGTAAAGAATGGTACGATATCAATCTCGCCACTGGCACTAATTATAGAGAAGTGCATGTTATATACTTGTATAAATCACGCTGCTTGCCACAAATATAATGAAATGCATAGTTATCTAATAGGGCTGGGCGGTTTCGTTTCGTAATTTCGTAATTCGTTAAAAATTCGTTATTTTTTTTGGTTACGAAGCGATAACAAACCATTCAGGAGCATCTAAAAAACGAAACGAATTTTTCAATTCGTTTCGTAATTGCTTCGTATTCGTTTCGTATTCGTTTCGTATTCGTTTCGAAATCGTTTCGTTATTATTTCCACATGTCTGGGGCAAGTTTTATAGCTGTTGTTTGTTTAATCAGTGAAAAAAAATTATAAATATTACACCAACAATCAACAACAGAGAGAGAGGGAAGCTTCAGAAGTTCCCCCTGTCCCATATGGAGGTTTTTTAGCATATTGCACGGTCGCGTCCGCCATTAACGAATCGATTCGTATTTGTTTCGTATTCGTTTCGTATTCGTTTCGTATTCGTTTCGTATTCGTTTCGTATTCGTTTCGTATTCGTTTCGTATTCGTTTCGTAATTTTACGAAATTTCGTAAATATCGGACTTTTTTAAAGAAAAATTTCGGAATTCTTTTAAATATCGAAACGCAAAAAACCCCAAAAAGTGAATCGAGTTTAGAAACAAATTTTTCCGTGGTTGCCCAGCACTATTATCTAACACCAAGTACCCCCCCCCCCCCCCCCACACACACACACACACACAGCTGAACAGTCCCCTTTTGAATACTTTGGGAAATGTTTCATCTGAGAGGCTAGTGGCTCAAATTGGTTTTAATTTTGACTGGATGTGGATTGTTTTTCTTTTAACTTCAATTCCAACATCCTTTCTTCATGCTTCATTCTTTCCCCCTCTCTCTCAGCCTCGAGTTGTCTATCTTTTTTTCTCTCACTGGCTTCATGTTTTAATCTCTCCCCCTCAGCTTCAAGTTGTCTATCTTTCTCTCTAGCCTCAAATTCCATTCTCTTAAGTTCCATTTCCAGTTTCAACTTTTCCAATTCCAGGGAGGTAGTCACAGTCTCAGGATTCCCTTCCCTTATTTCAACCAGAGACTCAACCTCTTCTCCTTCTACAACTCCAGTCTTTTTAGTTTTTGGCAGAGCTATTCTTAAGGGTTTTCAAAATGGTGTTTCTTAGCAGTTTCTGAGGTAAAATTACCCCCAGATAGGTTTGGAACAAACTTTTACCTCAGCTTTTTGTTCTAATACACTAGATTAAGACTTAAATTCGCTAATTCTGCTGCTGGACACCACTGTAAAAAATTGTACGATATCAATCTTGCCACTGGCACCAAATATAGAGAAGTGCGTGTTATATACTAGCATAAATTATGCCGCTTGCCACCAATATAACAAAATGTGTAGTTATCTAACACCAAGTATCCCCCCAGCTGAACACCACTGTAAAAGGATTATATGTAATATCACACTACTGGACAATGGTATGGTAGCAAGATGATGTTAGATGCGTGTAATGGTAGAGTGAACACTGCTTCAGTCTTCTTTTGGTTTAATGCTGCCGCCAACCCAAGCTGCCTTAGGATTTTTAAAAATGAGGTAAACTTTTCCCTTCTCTGCCAACACAGCTCTCCCCTTAGCTCCCAAAATGACTGCTTGGATAAGAGACCTTTCTGTGGTATTAGGATGTTAAAGAGGCTGGAATTATCACAGAGGATTACTGATAGACTGAGGAACGATAGAGACCTTTTTGAAAGTTAAATAGAAAAAGATTTATTTATAAAAAGACAACTAATTTCTTCTTCTGAGAGGCACAAAAAAGCTTGACTTGTTACAAAAGTACAGTAGCTTGCTGCTTGCTTGAAAAGAGTTTCTTCAATTAGTTACATACAGAGCTAATCAAACAGATATAACTGCTCACTCTACTTCAGAGAAATAGCAATGAGTTTCTGACTAACCTAACCTAGATAGTCCCCTGAGTGATCAGCTAACTCTCCCAGAGTTCTTACTGCTAACTAACTCAGTCTAGAGAGCTAATCCCTTGTGCTATCTCCCACAAGCAATCAGGTAGCTGTCAGACCTACTAAGGCTTGGCTCCTCCCATCTGCTCTAGCCAATCCCAGGAGACCTCAAACTCCTCCCATCTTCTAGCTATCCTCACTCAAGATGGCTGCTTCCCTGGCATACACTCTCAAAATGGAGGTTTGCCATACTGTTATCCAGGCTTCCTTTTTGGCCTACTAGGTAAGATTCACAACAACATGCTATTAGAAATGCCCAACTGCATCTTGTTATTTCTATGTTAGCCCCAATTGGTGGCTTGTGTTAAATTAAAAGGTCTTATAATATTGCATGTGCTGGTGACCTCAAGATTGGACTTCTGCAGTGTACTTTACCAAGTTTGGAAGCCAAGTTTGGAAACTCCAATTAGTTCAAATATGGCAGCCAGACTAGTTACAGGAACATCTGGAGTAAGCACATCACACCCACACTAAAGTGATACCACTAATCTCCAATTACCCGTATTTCATTGCATAATTGTTGCCAATGCCTAATTATCACACACCCATTTTTGGGGTGCCCAAAATGGTACTTTTGTTTTCCTTGCATAATAGTCGCACTGCCATTTGGGGATGACCTCTCTTTCTGTCTTTCTTTGAAGTCAAGGCAGTTTAAAAACTACAAAATGGAGATCTCTGAAGCTTCACTCTTAAGCTCCATTTCCTCTCCTTCTTCCTCGGTCTTAAGGCAGTTTACAAAACCTGGAATTGAGTTTTTTGGAGAAAGGAGGAAGGAGGGGTCACCTGAGTTCCAGAAACTACCATTTCAGATTTTTTTTTTAAAAAAATGCCTTAAGCCCTAAGAGAGTGATAAATGAGAGAAGAGTGGAGTTCTAGAAACCTGCATTTTATCGGTTTTAAACTGCCTTGTCTCTGGAGAAAGAAGAAAGGAAGAGACAACTAGCCCCAAATGGCTCTTCGTTTGCGACTGCAGTCTTGTTCCCTGAGCTAAGGCATTTTATTAAAACAACAACAACAGAAACCAGAGAATAAAGGCAGACTTTTTTTCATGTAATAGTCGTACCCCCTTTTAATGAAAAAACAGGGGGTGGGGAGAAAGACTGTTATGTGATGAAATACAGTAGTTTCTGGGAAAAGTACAAAGTGTTGGTTTTGACCTTTAAAGCCCCACATGATTCAGCTTCAGGTTATTGGCTTCTACTATACAATTTGCTCAGGACACTTAGGTCCTTTAAAGGGTGGCTACTCCAAGCAGCCAGAACCCAACTGGCAACTGTCACCCAAAGGACCTTTTCATCAGCTGTTCCAGGACTGTGGAATGGCCAGTTGGAAGAGATTTGACAGCCAGATCACCTGTCAGAATTTAAGACATAATTGAAGGCCTATCTCTTCCAGCAGGCATACCTGGTCACTTTTAAGCTGCATTTTATCAGTGGATTTTAACTTGTGTTTTAAGTCTGTCTATTGTGTAGTATGTGTTTTAGTAGTAGTAGTAATAATAATAATAATAATAATAATAATAATAATAATCTTTATTTGTACCTTGCTCCATCTCCCTGATGGGAACTCGGTGCGGCTTACATGAGGCCAAGCCCAAAACAACAATTACATGAAATAAAACAAAACCGAAAATGCAAATAATAAACAATAATAACGCAATTACATAAAACAAAAGACAACGTAGCAATTACAAAATTACAATAAACACAATAAACACAATCACGGTAACATGGGCGAGCTACATGCACCAGGATTGTGGCGCAGCTGGCTGAGTGTCAGCTGCATTAAGATCACTCTGACCAAAAGGTCATGAGTTCGAAACCAGGCTGGTTTGGAGTGGGTTTCCAACCAATTGTGTGTAGCCTGTTGTCGACCTTTGCAACCTGAAAGACAGTTGCATCTGTCAAGTAGGAAAATAAGGTACCACCTTAAAGTGTGGGAAGGCTAAATTAACTGATTTATGAGGCCATAAAGAAGACTCCAGCAAAGCATTCCAGCGGGGAAGCATGTGGAGAATGCGGAAGTAATTCATCAGCGTCGCAGATGGAGGATGAAAGCAACAGCTCCCCGGTGGCCAGAAAAAGTTAAATAGCCTCTGTGTATGTCTGTATATGTTTGTATGTCAAAAATTGGCATTGAATGTTTGCCATATATGTGTACACTGTAATCCGCTCTGAGTCCCCTGCGGGGTGAGAAGGGCGGAATATAAAAAGCTGCAAATAAATAAATAAATAAATAAATAAAAGAAAATTGGGTAGAAACAGATTAAAAACTCAGGCGAGATAAACACAAGATAAACAAGGACAGATTATTTGCGGAGGAGAGCTCGTTTTAGTGGAGGTTGTGGAGCAAAACTTTCCTATGGGGGAAATGCACTCCAATAACAAAAACCATAAACTAAACACTAGTATGAGGATGTAGATCTACTCATCAAATGCGCAGCGGAAGAGCCAGGTTTTGGGGTTCTTTTGAAAGGTTTCTAGGGTAGGGGCTTCCCTAATCTCTCCAGGAAGTGAGTTCCAGAGTTGGGGAGCCATAGAGGAAAAGGCTCTCTCCCTTGTACTCGCCAAGCGAGGCTGGGAGACTGGCGGGGGCGAAAGAAGGGCCTCCCCAGAAGAACGGAGGGCCCGAGATGGTTCATGGAGAGAGATACGGTCATGAAGGTAGGTGGGTCCCAAACCATTTAGGGCTTTATAGGTGATAACCTGCACCTTGAATTGGGACCGGAAAATAAATGGCAGCCAGTGGAGCTCCTTAAACAGGGGGGTTGACCTGTCTCTGTAAGTTGCCCCAGTTATTAGTCTGACTGCTAATACTTATTTTAACAGTATTGTACCCTGCCTCAAGCCACAGGGAGAGGTGAGTAAGGGTAATATTTATTATTATTATTATTATTATTATTATTATCTATATATAAATGCACTGTGCATAATGAGTACCTTAAAAACAAAAGAACCAATGAACGAAATCACACCAAATTTGGCAACAAAACATCTCACAACACAAGGAATGACCATCACTCAAAAAAATTAAGATTTTGTCATTTGGGAGTTGTAGTTGCTGGGATTTATAGTTCACCTACAATCAAAGAGCATTCTGAACTCCATCAACGATGGAATTGAACCAAACTTGGCACACAGAATTCCCATGACTAACTGAAAATACTGGAAGGGTTTGGTGGGCATTGGCCTTGAGTTTGGGAGTTGTAGTTCACCTCCATCCAGAGACCACTGTGGACTCAAACAATGATGGATCTGGACCAAACTTGGCACAAGCACTCAATATGCCCAAATATGAACACAGATGGGGTTTGGGGAAAATAGACCTTGACATTTGGGAGTTGTAGTCACTGGGATTCACAGTTCACCTACAATCAAAGAGCATTCTGAACCCCACAAACAACAGATTTGGGGCAAACGTCCCACACAACACCCACATGACCAACAGAAAATACTTAAGGCCATCCAATCCAACTCCCTTCATCAGGGCAAGAAAACTTAATCAAAGCCCTCCTGACAAAGAGCCAACCAGCCATAGATAGATAGATAGATAGATAGAAGGCCTGGGCGGTTTCGTTTCGTTAATTCGTAACTCGTTAATAATTCGTTAATTTTTCCAATTACAAAACGATAACGAACCATTCTGGAGCAATTATTAAAAAAAACAAATTTTTAAATACGTTTTGTAAATGCTTTGTATTTCGTTATTGTATTTGTTCGTTATTGTTCTGAGGTCGTTTCGTTATTATTTCCGCATGTCTGGGCCAGTTTTATGGTTTAATTAGTGAAAAAAAATTATAATATCACACCAACAGTCAAGAACAGAGGGAGAGGGAAGCTTCAGAAGTTTTTGGAGGTTTTTTAGCGTATTTCGCGGTCACGTCCGCCATTAACGAATCGATTCGTTATTGTTTCGGAAATCAATTCATTAATTTTTTACCATTTACAAAATTTCGTAAATATCGAACTTTTTAAAAGGAAAATTTTGTAATTATTTTAAATAACGAAACGCAAAAACCCCCAAAAAACGAATCGATTTTAGAAACAAATTTTTCCGTTGTTACCCAGGCCTAATAGATAGATAGAGATAGATAGATAGATATGATTCACACACACACACAAATATAGTATCATAGATTTGAAAGGGACCCTTAAAGAAGGACAATGATATGTTGCATGTTCCAGGCAAACCAGACACTCTCCACATCAACACTGACAAAGAAACAGCAAGAAATACTGTTTACCCACAAGCAGAAAGAAATTACATATATTACATATTAAATATTACATATATTAGAAACCAACACTTTCTCATGATTTTATTTTCCAGATCAACATACTGGGCCACAGCAACGCGTGGCAGGGACAGCTAGT
Source organism: Anolis sagrei (assembly GCF_037176765.1). Lineage (NCBI taxonomy): Eukaryota > Metazoa > Chordata > Lepidosauria > Squamata > Anolidae > Anolis > Anolis sagrei. The sequence continues at coordinate 113,856,536 of NC_090024.1, forward strand.
ATAGAATAAATATATTTAGCATACTAATTTCCATCTATACCGGGTGTCAACTTGCTTGCCATTAATGTGACAAGGATTAGGAATTTCTCCTCTTTTCCTTTTCCCTGTGCTCTTGTAAATGGTTCCCATGGGTTAGATGGCTCTTTGGAGTAGGATGTGAAACAGTGGAAGGATGGAAACTGGTGGGAATAGAGAGCAATTCAAAATTCAATCATAGCCTAGCTTTGTCTGGTTGTTTTCCAGATGTTAAATGGAGAAAATAGTGCTGTTTTCTCCTTTAATGTCATTGCCGAGGATGGGATTTGTTTTATAATAGCATCCAGAATGCAAGAGGGCATGGCATATATAGGGTAGACTATTTGCCAAAATTCCAGACCAAACCAAAACATTAAATGCAATCTGCAGTTAATTTATTTACTTTATTATTTATTTATTTATATACCGTTTTTCTCAGCCCTCAGGCTACTCAAAGCGGTGAAGAACATCAATACAAAACATCACGAGACAAGTATAGGGCAATTAAAAACAATTGTAACATAAATCATTAAACATCCGTATCACAATCATTAGCACCTCAACAGTAAAATTAGAATCCAGTCTCATCATCCATTATTCCGTATTCCTATGTTCAATTACACTGTTTAATCAAATGCTTGTTCGAACAGCCAAGTCTTCACTTTCCTCTCAAATGCCAGCAGGGAGGGGGCCGATCTGATATCTGCAGGCAGGGCGTTCCACAGCTGAGGGGCCACCACTGAGAAGGCCCTGACTCTCGTCCCCGCCAAGCGCGCCTGTGATGCAGGTGGGACAGAGAGCAGGGCCTCCCCAGATGATCTTAGTGTCCTAGCCGGTTCATAAGAGGAGATGCGTTCGGAGATAAGTAGAGCCAGAACTATTTAGGGCTTTATAGGCTAACGCCAGCACTTTGAATTGTTCCCGGTAGCAAACTGGCAGCCAGTGGAGCTGGCGCAACAGAGGAGTAGTATGCTCCCTGAGTGCTGCTCCTGTTAGCAACCTGGCTGCCGAACGCTGGACCATTTGAAGCTTCCAAGCAGTCTTCAAAGGCAACCCCACGTAGAGATCATTGCTGTAGTCTATACGGGATGTAGCCAGAGCGTGGACTACCGTGGCCAAGTCAGACTTCCTAAGGTACGGGTGCAGCTGGCGCACAAGTTTTAACTGTGCGAATGCTCCCCTGGTCACCGCTGAAACCTGAGATTCCAGGCTCAGCGATGAGTCCAAGATCACACCCAAGCTGCGAACTTGCGTCTTCAGGGGGAGTGTAACCCTGTCCAACACAGGCTGTAACCCTATGCCCTGTTCAGCCTTACAACTGACCAGGAGTACCTCTGTCTTGTCTGGATTCAATTTCAATTTGTTCGCCCTCAACAAACTTGGATTAGCATACAGGAGAGCAATTTTGAAAGTGGGACATGTAACATATACAAGGCGTATCCCAAGCTTATTTCCTAATGAACATTTTAGTTAGCTTCAGATGTAGAAGATTTTTTTTATATCTTAGCAAATAGAAGTATGTCTGTCCTTGTGGAAAAAAGTGGTTTTATTAGTGCAGATCTGAGACAGCATCTTTTGTCAGTTGTCTTGACAAAAGTGGTAAATGATACCCTTTCTCTAGTATTACTGCTGTGGGAATTGTATTATAAAGGAGCATTCGATTTTGTTTTCATTAATCATTGGCTAGACAATTAGGTAACCTTCAGTTTCCAAATAGGTTTTTGGTAGAAGTGACAGTGACAATTGAATGTGTGTCTCTGGTTTCCCGGTAAAACAGCAGGACATCAAGTCAGAAAGACATCCTGTGGTTTAGAAAAACAGCAGACACAGAACGAACAGAAACAACAAAATACTGTCAGGAAAATACAAGACAGCAACTTTGATTTCAACTGACCCCTTTCCTTGACTGCATGTTGAAAACTCAAGAAAAATAGCAAAAAGTTTTAAGTTTTGCTTTTTAATGACATCCACTCTTCATTCTGGTGTACAACTGGAAATCTACCAGCATTTCAAAATTTAGTCACATATTTATTTACAATAAAACTTCATTTTCCCCCAAGACGCCCAGGGCTGCAAATTAGGAAAGTGTGTCAGTAGTTCAGAATCTTTCTGTTCTCCATGCAGGGACACAGTTCTGCATACATTTGTTTAGGATTTGTTGATCATTATCTCACAACTGATGCATGCATTATTCAAGTTAGATGGGTGTTGTTTTCCTACATCTCGTGTTGTTCTAGCCGTGTATAAAGTAGGAAGATTGTGTGGAAAGTTGTTACCACAAGCCCCTAATGAGAAATGTTGCTATCTTGGGAATGATCCCCAAGATTAACTCATGTCATGAGATTCTTTCATGTTGTGTGCTATGAAAGTGGATGCAGCCCCAGGGAAACTTAGCTATTGGATAATACGTGGATGTATTCTTAGAAGCCCACACTTACTGATTCAAAACACGTGCAGTGCATGTACAACTATAATCTATTCCCCTGCTGATGGTCTAAGCCACCTTCAGAGTAAAATGGTAGGGGAGGAGGAAGTAGAAGCTAGGAAAAGGAGTATCAAAGCCTAGAAATAGTGTGTTGATGGGTCAGATATTGATGTGATACTGTGGCACATCAAATACAGGGGTTTTTTTCAACTTGTATCCCCCCTCCCAAAAATACTCTGATTCATAGAAACACATTCTATTACCAAAAGTCGCTCCACCTCCATTCATAATATAATTATATTTAATAGTAGAGTCGCTCCTCCTCCATTCCATAATATAATTATATTTAATAGTAGAGTTTTACTAAATGATCATTAAGTTGTCTGGTTTACTAAGTGGAAATAATACCACTTAGTTTTCTTTTGTTGTTATTATTGTCTTACATTTGCTTGCTTACTACAATAATTTGTTTCATGGAAATGGTACTCAAGGAAGCCTGAATACATTGTCATTTCCAGTACTTGGCAGATCTGGCCAAGGTGGTCCACGCCTTAGTCACCTCTAGACTGGATTACTGCAATGCACTCTAGGTGGGGCTGCCCTTGAAAACGGCCCGGAAATTTCAGATGATCCAACGGGCAGTGGCCAGATTGCTAATTGGGGCGCCTTACAGGGAGCGGTCAACCCTCCTGTTTAAGGAGCTCCACTGACTGCCATTCATTTACCGGATCCAATTCAAGGTGCAGGTTCTTACCTACAAAGCCCTGAATAGTTTGGGACCCGCCTACTTGTGTGACTGCATCTCTGTATACAAACCCACACAATCCCTTCGTTCATCCGGGGAGGCCCTGCTCTCGATCCCACCAGCATCGCAGGCACGGTTGGTGGGGGACAAGAGAGAGAGAGAGCCTTTTCGGTGGTGGCCCCTCGACTCTGGAACTCACTCCCTAAAGACATCAGACAGGCCCCAACCTTGGCAGTCTTTAGGAGGAACTTGAAGACGTGGTTGTTCCAGTGTGCCTTCCTGGAATAATGATCCCAAAGCACTTCGTCCTCCAAAGCACTTTACACTTTTTAGATCTGCTCGTATGCCCTTCCACAAACGCCACTTTCACCTTTCGTCCATGTCCCAGCATTATTTCCATTTTAACTTTACATTTGGCCTTCCCACTGTTTTTAATTGCGTGTTGTCTTATTGATAATGTTGTATATTTTATTGTCTATGTTTTATTTTAATTGCTTGTACTGTTGTTGTTTTGCTTGTATTGTTGTATTCAGGCTCGGCCTCATGTAAGCCGCACCAAGTCCCTTAGGAATGGTAGTGGGGTACAAATAAAGTGTTTATTATTATTATTATTATTATTATTATTATTATTATTATTATTTTGATGAAGTACTACTGTGTCACTGCCTGAATGATTACAAAACAACAAAAAACCACTTTTAAATGTACTCTTTTCTTGGCTTTACTTATCATAGAATCATTGAGTTGGAAGACACTTCATGGGCCATCCAATCCAATCTCCTGCCAAGAAGCAGGAAAATCACATTCAAAGCACCTCCAACAGATGGCCATCTAGCCTCTGTTTAGAAGCCTTCAAAGCAGGAGCCTCTACCACAATCCGGGGCAGAGAGCTCCACTTCTGAACAGCTCTTAATACACTTCCTCATGTGGTGGCAACCCCAGCCATAACATTATTTTCGTTGCTGTAGTTTTGTCACTCTTATGCATCATCATGTCAATATCTGATATGCAGAATGTATTTTCATTCAATGGACCAAATTTGGCACAAATACCCAATATGCCTAAATTTGAATACTGGTGGGTTTGGGGTGGGGGGATTGATTTTGTCATTTGGGAGTTGTAGTGTCTGGGATTTATAGTTAACCTACAATCAAAGAATGTTCTGAACTCCACCAATGATGGAATTGAAGCAAACTTGGCTCACAGAACTCCCATGACCAACAGAAAATACTGGAAAGGTTTCATAGGCATAGGCATTCACCTTGAAACTCTTCCAGTAGTTCACCTACATCCATAGAGCACTATGGACTCTAAACAATGATGGATCTAGACTAAACTTGGCACAAATAGTCTGCCCAAATAGTCTGGTGGAATTTGAGGGGGAATAGAACATGACATTTGGGAGTTGTAGTTGCTGGGATTTATAGTTCACATACAAAGAGCATTCCGAACTCCAGCAATGATAGAATGGGGCCAAACTTCCCACACAGAACTCACATGATCAACAAAAAAAGTGTTGGTTTCTAATATATGTAATTCCTTTCTGCTTGTGAGTAAACAGGATTTCTTGTTGTTTCTTTGTCAGTATTGATGTGGAGAGTGTCTGGTTTGCCTACTCTGGAATATGCAACATATCATAGTCCTTTTTTAAGGGTCTCTTTCAAATCTATGATACTATATCTGTGTGTGTGAGGGAGAATCATATCTATCTATCTATCTATATTTATGACTGGATGGCTCTTTGTCAGGAGGGCTCTGATTACATTTTCTTGCCCTGGTGAAGAGAGTTGGACTGGATGGCCTTAAGTATTTTCTGTTGGTCATGGGGATTCTGTGTAGGAAGTTTGCCCCATTTCTGTCATTTGTGGGTTTCAGAATGCTCTTTAATTGTAGTGAACTATAAATCCCAGTAACTACAAATCCCAAATGTCAAGGTCTATTTCCACCAAACTCCATCTGTGTTCATATTTAGGCATATGGAATTTTTGTGTCAAGTTTGGTCCAGATCCATCATTGTTTGATTCCACAGTGCTCTCTGGATGTAGGTGAACTACAACTCCCAAACTCAAGGTCAGTGCCCACCAAACCCTTCCAGTGTGTTCTGTTGGTCATGGAAGTCCTGTATGCCATGTTTGGTTCAATTCCATCATTGGTGGAGTTCAGAATGCTCTTTGATTGTTGGTGAACTATAAATCCCAGCAACTACAAATCCCAAATGTCAAGGTCTATTTCCTCCAAACTCCATCTGTGTTCATATTTGGGCATATGGAATATTTGTGTCAAGTTTGGTCCAGATCCATCATTGTTTGAGTCCACAGTGCTCTATGGATGTAGGTGAGCTACAACTCCCAAACTCAAGGTCAGTGCCCACCAAACTATTCCAGTGTGTTCTGTTGGTCACGGAAGTCCTGTATGCCATGTTTGGTTCAATTCCATCATTGGTGGAGTTCAAAATGCTCTTTGATTGTAGGTAAACTATAAATCCCAGCAACGACAATTCCCAAATGACAAAATCAACTTTTTTGAGTGGAGTACATACATTGGGTTGTTAGGTGTCTTGTGTCCAAATTTGGTGTCAATTCCCCCAGTGGTTTTTGAGTTCTGATGGTATCACAAACGAACATTACATTTTTATTTATATAGATTTTTTAAATCTCTTTTTGAATGTCATCATTTGATTTGAAGTTGTGGCCCTAAGTTATATAGACACTTGGAAGCTGAAATGACTTACTTATGCCTAGCTAGAAATCCTGGTCCCTTCATAGTTTATACATAAGAATTTGGGGTGCCTTTCCCCATTAAAAGTAGCTGAACATTTCATGTTGCAAAACAAACAAGGGGCTACACTGTCTAGAGGGGAAATATAGAATCAGGGGCGGCTCGTCCATTACGCGAAGTAAGCGGTTGCCCAATCCCCGGCGCTCCACCCGCCTCCTCTCCTCTCCCCAATCCGCGGGTGGGCCAAGGGGCGGAGCCTGGCCCGCTTTGGGTCCGGAGCCGTGTCTGAAGACCCCAGCGTGCGCACCAAAAGTCGCCTCTTCTCCTGACTTTCTCTTCAGCCATTGGGACCAAGAGAGAGAGAGAGAGAGTCCCTTCGGCTGGAGATATCTCCCACTTCCGCTCCCTCCTTTGTTTTTGTGCCTACCTTCAGGAAAGGTGGGCATCTCCACCTCTGTCTCTCTCTCTCTCTCTCTTGGTCCCAATGGCTGAGGAGAAAGTCAGGAGAAGAGGTGACTTTTGGTGCACATGCCGGTGTCTTCAGGCACGCCTCCAGACCCAAAGCGGGCCAGGCAAGGGAACAAGTGGGGCAAGTGTAGTTACTGGAATGTATAGTTCACCTACAATCAAAGAGCATTCTGAACTCCACCAATGATGGAATTGAAACAAATATGGCACATAGAACTCCCACGACAAACAGAAAATATATATCAATGATTGGTTGGGGGAGGGGGGCGCCAAAATACTGTTTGCTTACCATTGAAAATTACCTAGGGCCGCCTCTGTATAGAATGGTGTTAGTCAACTCTTGTTAGAAAGGAACACAAATTAAAGACAAAATTAAACATGTATACTTCAAGGAATAGCTCTGTGTGGGTACTAAGTGGTTCAGAATGTTGACAAGACAGCTATATTTGACTTCTGAACCCCTCTGGTCTAAATTACAGTTATTTTAACAGCCTCTCGTGCACTTACAAGGATTGCAAGAAAGCAAAAAACAGGAATCTAATGGATACCATTTTATTAATGATCATAAGTATATAGTTCCTTGCAGAACTCATTTCAACTTCATAGGAAATGACTATTAAAGGGAGACCTACTATTTCAGGAATAGCTCAAAAGCTCCACTGGGCATGATTAAGCACCTTTCAGTCACATGCTTTTTAATGGATTTTGCAAGTATGAGCAAAAAAATGTTGCATGAAATAAATGGAATATTAAAATCCTTATCCTGCTGAAAAAAGCTAAATATAGAGTTTCACTTGCTATCCTATTTTTTAAAAGTTAGCTTCATTCATTCTAGTATATTTCGCAAAACAACATATGGTATTGTGGGGCCATTGAGGCTGAGGCTACATATCAATGGACAGATAAGGTTTGTTGCGTAATGGTCCTGATATCAGGGCTGAGGTTTAAACAAACAATATGGAGATAAGCCAAGATGAGAGTGCATTAATATACAGGGGCGGCTTAACCCATTACACAAAGTAAGCATTTGCAGTATAGTTGATTTTGCTCAGGGGCGCTCTTGAGACACTTTTGGGGGAAAATAGACCTTGTCATACGTGAGTTGTAGTTACTCGGATGTATAGTTCACCTACAATCAAAAAGCATTCTGAACTCCACCAATGATGGAATTGAACCAAATATGGCACACAGAACTCCCACAACAAACAGAAAATATATATCAGTGATTGGTTGGGGGGGGGGGGGGCATGCCAAAATACTGTTTGCTTACCATTGAAAATTACCTAGGGCCACCTCTGTTAATAGAGGAACCCAAATTTAAATTCCAGCCAAGAGAAAAGAATTACAAAGCACACATTGATAAGGATGAGCTAATGCCGAAATCACAGTTTTCCAGTTAGTGAAGACAAGACAAGAGGTACAGAGTAAGGGCAGGAACAAATGATAACCAAGGTCACATCCGAAGTCAGAATCCAGGAATTAATTTGTCAGGGTCCAGAAGACAAAGGCCAGGAAGACAAAAAGACAGTAGAACCAGGATCTGCAGGAAGAGTAGAAGAAAGCCAAGGTCAGAATCCAGAAATCCAATGTGAGTAGTCTTGGAAACAAATAAAGGGCCAGCTTAGCTAGGGTCCAGAACATGATGATGTTGTCTGCTACCCAGAGCTACTCCCCAAAGGATTCTTTATTTAGATATGTCAATTGGAGCTTGCCTCCACCTCTAATCGCTTGGTACTTTGCTTGTTCCGAAGGATGAGATGTGATTAACTTTTTCTGATCTTGCTGGAATACTTCTTCTGCTGGAAACCTGCCCCCAGTATCAATCAAAACTTTATTACAGTCCATGACCAACACAAAGTGGGCACAAACGCCCCAGGAAGGGGAAACACGGTTCCCCAGCAAAAGAGACACAAAAAAGCAGATTACAAAACAGCCCAAAATCACAGTTTAAAAACACATTTCCATGCAGCAGGCATGGAATTGAGGGGCAGAAGACTGATAGGAGGACCTGTCCCCAGTAGTACCTGAGCCTGCCAGACAGACTTCTGATTATGACAGGGTTGCCATTCACCCAACATTGGTTTTTCTTTCAGATTTTCAGAAGAGTTGGTAATTTGGTAATTTCTCACACTACTGTCAGTTAACAGATTTTGTCTGCTTGGATTTCTTGCATTTCATCACATGGCTGACAGTGGCACTCTTCTTAATGGTGAGAAATGGTCATCTTAATGGTCTTCTAATGGTCATATCACCTCGCTTCACTTTGGGTTGCTTTGCCGAACAACCAGCAATCCTGAGGTACGCACATAGTGCTCACAGCTGTGTGTGCACCTTGCTTCCCTCCATGGAATTGCTGGTCAGCCAGTGAAGCGACCAGACATGAAGCAAGGTGAGACGACTGCCTCCATGCCACACCATTAAGAAGAGCGCTGCCAACCACTAGCCATGTGATGAGGTCCTTACTATGAAAATATTTCCTTGAACAAAACTTACTGAGACAATTTTTGATTTACTGGTAAAGTTGTCTCTTCACTTTTGTGGGGGTCCTGGGTACAGATTTCCCATGAATATGAAAGAACTGTGAATATTTGGAGGCAGAATAGGGTGCCATCACTGCAGTCTCGGGAGGGGATATTCCCTATAATCCTAAAGGGAAGAAGAGGAGGAGCTTGAACCCACATGCTGCTTCAGATTCTGGCATCTCTTTCCTGTATGCCATGGTTGTTAGTGTTGCTCAGGCAAAGGAAGACAGATGCCAAAGGGACAGAAACATGCAATGAACAGTAAAAGAGGAGGAACCAACTCACAACATTACTGACCCGGTGACTCTGGTACTTCTTCCTCTTCCTGTTTGCAATGTGTTTCTGTTTCCACCAGTACCTCCCCTCTTTTCTTCTGGTGAAAAGATATTTGCAGACAATAGGCAAATGAACCAGACTTGTGGGATAACTAAAACACATGCTGAGCTGAACCCTCTTTTTACCACATGCTACTAGTGTCTATTTCATTTGGGCAAAGGAAGGGAGCTATTAAGTGGAACCAAAACATGTGGCATGCCTTCCTCTCAAATAGTCCTCCTAATCATCTCCTGAGGACAGGGTGGCCATGTGAATGTGCACACAACAGACCCAAATTTGGGAGGCAAGGGCTGGAAGCACAAGCTTGCAAATAATCAAAACTTTGAGCAGGGGCGGCTCGTCCATTACGCGAAGTAAGCGGTCGCAGAACACTTTCTTTTCCCAGGGAGGCAGAGGTGCCTCTGTAGATGCCCCTTGACTGCCACTTGAGGAACGCCCCCTCAGCTCACAACAGCCCTAGCAGTCCGGGGGGAGCCTCGGCTTTCTTGCCTTGCTGCCGGGCGATCCTCTTCCCAAAGGGGCCAGGCCCTTGAGCCTTGCCTAGCCCCTCTCGTTCCTGCTCCACCTGGCCACCGGGTGCATGAGCAGAGCCGGTGTTCAATCGTTCTCTGCATTAGATCCCTTCCCCATGACTGGCTCCCTTTCCCGATCCCCCGGCGCTCCACCTGCCTCCTCTCCTCTCCTCTCCCCAATCCACAGGTGGGCCAAGGGGCGGCGCCGCCACGCCTGGCCTGCTTCGGGTCCGGAGGCATGCCTGAAGACCCCAGCGTGTGCACCAAAAGTCGCCTCTTCTCTTCAGCCATTGGGACCAAGAGAGAGAGAGAGAGAGCCCCTCTAGCTGGAGGTATCTCCCACCTCCGCTCCCTACTTTGTTTTTGCACCTACCTTCAGGAAAGGTGGGCATCTCCACCTCTCTCTCTCTCTCTCAGTCCCAATGGCTGAGGAAAAAGTCAGGAGAAGAGGGGATTTTTGGTACACATGCCGGGGTCTTCAGGCACGCCTCCAGACCTAAAGCAGGCCAGGCAAGGGAGCAAATGTGGCAAGTGTAGTTACTGGGATGTATAGTTCACCTACAATCAAAGAGCATTCTGAACTCCACCAGTGATGGAATTGAACCAAATATGGCACACAGAACTCCCATGACAAACAGAAAATGATTGGTTGGGGGGGGGGGCACCAAAATACTATTTGCTTACTGTTGAAAATTACCTAGGGCCACCTCTGACTGTGAGCATGGAACCTACAAAAATGGATGAATTACTGATGTTTCACAATCATATAATCTACTTTATTTTAAAATATTTCTTAAAGGTTTTACCCTGAGCCATTGGCTATTACAAACAGAAATTGTAGTGGGGGAAATTGCCTATAATACAGAGAACTATTCATTTTAGGAGAGCATTTAGAGAAAATGGAGGCTTATTTTAGCTGTTGACCTTCATACTGTACATACTGTCAACTTTCATAAGCCTTTTTGTAGCTAGGAAACACTGCCCCAATTTTATTCAGTTTGTTTGCAGGTTCCATTCAGAAAAGAAATTGTGCAGGTTTGAATATCCTTTATCCAGAATGCTTGGGATCAGAAGCACTTTGATTTCTCGATTTTGAAATATATGTACATAATAACATATATTTTAGATGTGGCATCCAGGTCGAAACGCAACATTCATTTATTTTTCATATATAGCTTGTACACAACCTAAAGGGAAATCTATCTAATAATTGTCATAGTTCAAATGTAGTGGCATATGCTAACATAGGTGCCTTTCCAGGAGGCCCTTGCCAGATGAGACATTGAAAATTGTGTGAAAAAAACTTGATGAGGAAATATCGGCTTGCTGGATTTTTTTTTTTGGCTTAAGTCATTGCAATAATTGCAGTGTGGGCCCTTCTCACCCATAAATAGTGTATAAATCTTTGCTTGCTTCAGTCTTTTATGTGAGAACAAAAATGAAGAAAAATTCTGGAAAGTCATTTGTCCTTTCTTGTGATGAAACATTCATACAAATGATTTCTGTATAAATTAGGCAAATTGCTTAGCTATATTACAATAGCCACTGCCTTCTTGCATGGAATTTTTAAAAAAAATCTAAAATCATTGGTTGGAAGGGAGTTTGATCACTCAGCCAGTCTTTTGTGTTTGCTGTGGGTATGTAAATGCTTAGTTCACAAAGGGAAATCACAGCAGTTTTGCACAGAAATGGTTTTGTTCAAATTATGGAAACTTCAATAAAGATCAGAGCACTCTTTGTGGTCTTTTTATATAGAGGAGAAAAAACCTCTTATGGAGGCTGTCGATTCCTTATTTCCACATGTCAATTCATGGTATGTCATGAATGATAACTTTTGTCAATATTCACATCTTTTATCATGATCCTCAAAAATTTCTAAACCAACTGTCCAGTGGAACTGTGTGAAAATTCTGTATGATCTTTGCTGGGTTGTATTTATTTTTATGGAATTGAATTTTTCTGCCCTCTTTTATTTATGTATTAATTTCAATTTTAATTCATTCTTCTCCCAGCAATATAAGACTTTCATAGAATCATAGAATCAAAGAGTTGGAAGAGACGTCATGGGCCATCCAGTCCAACCCCCTGCCAAGAAGCAGGAATATTGCATTCAAATCACCCCTGACAGATGGCCATCCAGCCTCTGTTTAAAAGCTTCCAAAGAAGGAGCCTCCACCACACTCCGGGGCAGAGAGTTCCACTGCTGAACGGCTCTCACAGTCAGGAAGTTCTTCCTCATGTTCAGATGGAATCTCCTTTCTTGTTGTTTGAAGCCATTGTTTCATGTCCTAGTCTCCAGAGAAGCAGAAAACAAGCTTGCTCCCTCCTCCCTGTGGCTTCCTCTCACATATTTATATGTGGCTATCATATCTCCTCTCAGCCTTCTCTTCTTCAGGCTAAACATGCCCAGCTCCTTAAGCCACTCCTCATAGAGCTTGTTCTCCAGACCCTTGATCGTTTTAGTCACTCTCCTCTGGACACATTCCAGCTTGTCTATATCTCTCTTGAATTGTGGTGCCCAGAATTGGACACAATATTCCAGGTGTGGTCTAACCAAAGCAGAATAGAGGGGTAGCATTACTTCCCTAGATCTAGACACTATGCTCCTATTGATGCAGGCCAAAATCCCATTGGCTTTTTTTGCCGCCACATCACATTGTTGGCTCATGTTTAACTTGTTGTCCACAAGGACTCCAAGATCTTTTTCACATGTACTGCTCTCGAGCCAGGCATCGTCCCCCATTCTGTATCTTTGCATTTCGTTTTTCGTGCCAAAGTGGAGTATCTTGCATTTGTCACTGTTGAACTTCATTTTGTTAGTTTTGGCCCATCTCTCTAATCTGTCAAGATCGTTTTGAATCCTGCTCCTGTCCTCTGGAGTATTGGCTATCCCTCCCAATTTGGTGTCGTCTGCAAACTTGACGATCATGCCTTCTAGCCCTTCATCTAAGTCATCAATAAAGATGTTGAACAGGACCGGGCCCAGGATGGAACCCTGCAGCACTCCGCTCGTCACTTCTTTCCAGGATGAAGAGGAAGCATTGGTGAGCACCCTCTGGGTTCGTCCATTTAACCAATTACTGATCCACCTCACCGTAGTTTTGCCTAGCCCACATTGGACTAGTTTCCTTGCCAGAAGGTCATGGGGGACCTTGTCGAAGGCTTTACTGAAATCCAGGTACGCTACATCCACGGCATTCCCCGCATCTCCCCACCTTGTAACTCTATCGAAAAAAAGAGATCAGATTAGTCTGGCATGACTTGTTTTTGATAAATCCATGTTAACTATTAGCGATGACCGCATTTGTTTCTAAGTGTTTGCAGACCACTTCCTTATCAATCTTTTCCAGAATCTTGCCTGGTATCGACGTGAGGCTGACCGGACGGTAATTGTTTGGATCATCCTTTTTTCCCTTCTTGAAGACTTTATTATGCAAGTTATAAAATGAGTGAAACATTACTTATATTCCCTACATACCCCATCTAGCATTAAACACTAATAATTAATCTCCTCCTCTCACGTCCCCCTGGAAACTGTAATAAAAGGAAAAAAATGATAAATCTACTTAGATTGATTTCCCATCTCCTTCATTAAAGACTTATGATGAAAATATCATGCCACTAGCTTGTCTTAAAAACTTTCTATTTCTACATTATAATCTCATTACTGTATATGTATAAACTTCAAAACTCCCACCTTCTCCCTTAAAGACATAAGATGAAAATATCATACCACTAGCTTGTCTGAAAAATTTCTCTGATTCTACATTATAGTCTCATTATTGTATATACATAAACTTCAAAACTTGCCATTGTTTTTACATTTTCTATTTATGAAAACAACTAGTGGTTCCCATTGTTTAGAAAAGTGTCTATTGATGGATGTTCTATGCAGTTATTAACACCCAACTTTGGTGATGATTATAGCATACCATGGCCTCATGCCAGGTTACAGTTGTGGCTTTTTCAGTTAAAATCGTTACATTTAAGTTAATTGGTTTGGTTTTCGCTGTAATTAGTTTTAAGTACCCATGGATGCACCAACTAATACACGCTTTAGCATGTGGAGACTGGGTTACCAGGCGTACTTTTCAAACTCTATGGCTTGCACTGTAATAGACAGTGAAGCAGCAAAAACCGCAAAGAAATCGAGATACACGCACACATCTCACAGTGAATGCTGTCAAAGTCATATCTTGTACTTCAAAATGTTCCTTTTTCCATCTTCTACTTGATATCAGACTAAAAGCATCGTGCATCTTCCATGCCTCTCATATTTTTAGTGCTTTAAACCTGAAGCCACTGGTAGGAAGTGCTAAGTTGAATGAAAAAGAAATTGCTACATGATAACATGTTCTGAAAGAAGCTCCTATATATTATCTTGTCAAACTAAAGATGCTTCAGAGATAGATATGTTATATTCTTGTAGGTCTTCCCCCTCCTCTTTCTTTCTCATACTTTAATTGTTGCTGAGTAAATAAAAGTTATGAATAATAGCACTCATGAAGTGATCACTCCCCAAACACTTTGAAAACAAGACAGTGTTCTTTAAGTACTTATTGACCAATCAGCTTCTTCCAAAAGAACAAATATAGCATCACCATTTTCCAAGTATACTTAAAAATATGTTTTAATGGGGCTGGGCTTTAGCACAGCAGGTTAATCACCAAGCTGCAATAAATCTTTCCAACCGGACAGTTGATAATTGGAAGCCTGGGACAGGGTGAGCATCTGATCTTCTGCCAACCTAGCAGTTTGAAAACAAATGTGAGCAGATAAAATAAGAACCACATTAAAGCAGAAAGGTATTTTTGGCATTGCGTTTTAATCAGAAAGAGTTTAAGAACAAAGAAAAGCTCTTTGGCAAGGAGATCGAGCAATAGCACCCCCTGTGGCCAGAACCAAGCACAGCCTCCAAAGATGCCGAAAGATGGGAGAGTATATATCTATATAAATAAAAATGTAATGTTTGTTTGTGGTATTCACAGAACTCAAAAACTACTGGACGAATTGACACCAAATTTGGACACAAGACACCTAACAACCCAATGTATGTTCTTCACTCAAAAAATTGATTTTTTCATTTGGGAGTTGTAGTTCCTGGGATTTATAGTTCACCTACAATCAAAGAGCATTTTGAACCCCACCAACAATGGAATTGAACCAAACTTGGCACACAGTTCTCCCATGACCAACAGAAAATGCTGGAAGTGTTTGGTGGGCATTGACCTTGAGTTTGGGAGTTGTAGTTCACCTACATCCAGAGATCACTGTGGACTCAAACAATGATGGATCTGGACCAAACTCTATATGAATACTCAATATGCCCAAATGTGAACACTGGTGGAGTTTGGGGAAAATAGAATCTTGACATTTGGAAGTTGTAGTAGCTGGGAGTTATAGTTCACCTACAATCAAAGAGCATTCTGAACTCCAGCAATGATGGAATTGAACCAGTCTTGGCACACAGAACTCCCATGACCAACAGAAAATACTGGAAGGGTTTGGTGGGCAGTGCACTTTGGTTTTGGAGTTGGAGTTCACCTACATCCAGAGAACACTGTGGACTCAAACAATGATGGATCTGGACCAAACTCTACACGAAGACTCAATATGCCCAAATGTGAACACTGGAGGAGTTTGGGGAAAATAAAATCTTGAAATTCAGGAGTTGTAGTTGTTGGGATTTATAGTTCACCTACAATCACAGAGCATTTTGAACCCCACCAAGGATAGAATTGGGCCAAACCTCTCACACAGAACCCCCATGTGGGCCACAGCAACGCGTGGCAGGGGATGGCTAGTTATTATTAAAATTATTGAAAGGTAACATGTACCGTGATTATTAAACAAACAATGGTTCTTAAAAACTGTAGTAGAGTAATTCAGATTTCTAGCACTGATTATCCCATGTAGAGAGATGATAACTATTATCTGTATTGAAACAAAAGGAGGTAGATCTGGAGCACATCTCAAAAGTGGAAAACAAAGAGTTTCAATCTCATATTGGTGAAGGAGCCAAAGGTCTTTTTGTTAAATCTGTTTTTCCTCATTACTGAAGTCAACCTCCACCTGTGCTCTTTCCCAATGGAAAAATGAAGTTTTATGCTGACTTTTGTGGATCAAAACAGTTCTTCTTTTTGATTCGCTAGGGACTCATTAGAGATGGAAGATAGACTATTTCAAACTTTTATTTCATGTTCAGACCAGAATAAATATCAGTGGTATTTATTTTGCTCTATGTCATCAGTAACTCGGAGTAAAAATAAACTAAGGCTCAAAAATGAAAGACATCCTACTTGTGTTCATGAGTTGCAAAACAATCCAGCTGAAGAACTTTGAGAAGCTTACGTTGCACTTCTATATCAAGAACTCACACCTTTCAAGCACTAAGCAGAGGTTGCCTGGAGGACAAGTAGAGGTTGTGCTGACTGATTTTTTAAAACATGGTTCTTTTCGATCCCAATTATTTTACTGTACACCCTTTACATATTACACCACAACATAGTATAACCTGAATAAAATTATTCTGAAAGTGTTCTCAGATTTTCCCAAATGTTAAATACTAGTAAATGGCTACAATGATAAATAGTTAACTGTTTAACCATTTATCATTGGGAGTATGATATGTATACCTTTGCTAGTACTAAAAATCTGTTTAAGTCTCAAATGTCTGGAAGAAACTTGTGCTGTTGTATCCATTGCAAAGATTTAATAAAATCTGATTTCTGATTCCTTTTGAATATGGCATGAAAAGGAACCTATAGCATCTTAGAGCAGTGTTTCTCAACCTTCCTAATGCCGTGACCCCTTAATATAGTTCCTCAAGTTGTGGTGACCCCCAATCATAAAATTATAGTTGGGGGTCACAACAACTTCACACTGTAATTTTGTTACTGTTATGAATTGTAATGTAAATATCTAATATGCAGAATGTATTTTCATTCACTGGACCAAATTTGGCACAAATATCTGATATGCCCAAATCTGAATACTTGTGAGGTTGGGAAGGGATTGATTTTGTCATGTGGGAATTGTAGTTGCTGGGATTTATAGTTCACCTACAATCAAAGAGTATTCTGAACTCCACCAACAATGGAATTGGACCAAACTTGGCACACAGAATTCTTATGACCAACAGAAAATACTGGAAGAGTTTGGTGGGCATTGACCTTGAGTTTTGGAGTTGTAATTCACCTACATCTAGAGAGCACTGTAGACTCAAACAATGATGGATCTGGACCAAACTTGACAGGAATACTCAATATGCCCAAATGTGAACACTGGTGGAGTTTGGAGAAACTAGACCTTGAAATTTGGGAGTTGTAGGTGCTGGGAATTATAGTTCACCTACAATCAAAGAGTATTCTGAACCCCACCAATGATAGAATTGGGTAATCTAGCTGCCGCTCATTGGACTAATTGAAGTTTCCGAACAGTTTTCAAAGGCAACCCCACGTAGAGCGCATTGCAGTAATCTATTCAGGATGTAATCAAGTTCAATATCATTCCCTGAATGTTAGTCAGGGAAACATGTTTATGTGTGGCATTTATGATGATAGGGAGATCTCAGGTCAAGATTTGTTTCACTGCTTGAACTTCTTTTCTTTTTCCAATAATTTTTTATTAAAGGTATACAAGTAAATTATAATCCATACAAAAGGGTAGTAATACGAAGAAAAGGGAGAAAGAAGAAGGAGAGACAAATAACTAAAAAATTAAATACACTGCTTGGACTTCTTTAACTGGTGTTCCTTAGGACTGAATTTGGATTGTCTGGTTAATATGCATATGATATCCCTCCCTCCAAGTTGTAGACCCCAATCTCTCTCTCTCTCTCTCTCTTTTTTTTTTTTGTCATGTCAGGAGCATCCTGATGTGAGATAATTGGCCGTCTGCAAGGACGTTGCCCAGGGAACGCCCAAATTATTTTGATGTTTTATCATCCTTGTGGGAGGCTTCTCTCATGTCCCCACACGAGGAGCTGGAGCTGATAGAGGAAGCTCATCTGCCTCTCCCCGGGTTCGAACCTGTGACCTGTCGGTCTTCAGTCCTGCCGGCACAGGGCTTTAACCCACTGCGCCACTGGGGGCTCCTAATCTCATTTTAGTGTGTATGTACAATATATAGATCTCATCTATATGCAGAATAGAAGGGGGATTTGTTGCATATCAGGGCTAAACACTGACCTTTCATATTACCTCAAAAATGATGAGTTAGATTTGTAAAGTTTGGAAAATGCAACAGATAGTAAATGCCTATTCTCCTTTGGGAGTTCAGTGAGAAAGAGGCCAGCAGAGTTGAATTAATAGCAGTATTTATTGTTAAAGAGTTTATACTCTCAGCCAGGAATGCTAAGATTACTCATTGGAGGATGTTATGTTCAGCGATACATTTACATTTGACTGTTAAGACGTCCACAGCATCATCTTGGCAGAACTATCTGCCATTAATTAGCAAGTCCAAAAGCAAAGAGATGAAGGCAACTGTGATTATAATCATAACTTACAGATGCATTGTTGGATCCCATTTGCTATCAACAGTAGATTGCCAGATTTAGATGAATGCCCTTTCCATATCCCCGTTTGAAAGCCTTGGCAGCTAACATGTAGTGCTTATTAATTTTCATAACCCCATTAGTTGCTCTTACCACTGTGGTGACGAATCCTTACCTAGAAGAGCAATGAGCAAAACATATAATGCTAACATATATAGTCTGAATTTCAAAAAGTAGCAGTGCAGATTTTTTAATGGTAATAGTATGCTGAATTCTATATTTATATTTCTCCTTGTTTCTGATAATTCAGCTGAAGACATTCCTATCTGTTTCATTGCTAGTCATTACTTATTGAATTCACCACAACTACTATTAGATACTAGCAAAATTAATGTTTATTGTTTGAAATAAAGGTAGAATTTTGACACTAAAATATGTATGTGACGGATGCAGAGAAAGCTGTACATGGAACACATTGTGAACTGTTAAAACATTTTCCAGAAAACAAGTGTGCTTACATGAATGTAGGCATGTGAACTGAATAATTTATCATCTTTCTGAGTAGAATTGTCAGTTTCTTTCTAACAACAAAGTTACAATGGTTCTTCTTTCCCCATCCCCATTCTTTTTATTTACATAGCATTTGTGGAATTCAGCATCTGGAGCGAGCAGGAAACAAGCTGACTCTCTTTGACTCCCTTTATTTCTGCATAGTGACATTTTCTACTGTGGGCTTTGGAGATGTTACTCCGAAGATCTGGCCTTCAAAACTGCTGGTTGTCATTATGATCTGTGTTGCCCTTGTAGTGTTGCCGATACAGGTATTTTTTCCTCTTAATATAGAAACAATTGGAATAAAAGTGGATTGTTTGAAAACATTTTCAATTTTATATCATTTTTCCAAAACAATAATAACTTCATTTGTCATCTGCAAGCTTATAGAGGCAAGTTTATAGAGTCTTCCATAGAGAGCTCAAAAGCTGCCAGTATCCAAAGATTATTTGATTAGCCTATTTCAAACCTGTATCAGTGTCTTATGTTCAAATCCATTAAGCTCTTGTGTCTTTTTTCTCTTCTGTATGCAAACCATTATTTCTAATTAATGTATATTAATTTTAGTATATTTATTTATTTTATTAATATATTTACTGTATTTCTATCCCACCTTTCATACCCCAAGGGGGTTACAGCTTGGCACAATTCGATACCACGTTGAAACATAAACTTATTTATTTCTTTGTTTGTTTCTCAACATACCACTCTTTCACATGATATAACTATAGCACTACAATTCCACTTTAGGTGCCATGACTACATCCTATGGAATTCTGTGATAGGCAGTTTAGGAAGGCATTTTTAGCTCTCCAATTTACAAGCCTTAGGACTCCATTGGAGGTTCTCATGGTAACTAGTGGGTAGTAGGCATGGTTTGGTCCAGTTGGAATTTTCGTTATTCAAAATAAAGTTGGAAAATTTTCCTTTTTGAAGCTATTTTGAAGTTTTTAAGAAAACCGGAAGTCTCTTTGCCCTTCTGAAGCTTTTTTGCCATTTTTGTTATGGCTCATGAAGTGAGTCAGAAATTATTCAGCTTTTCCCCACTTCTGGTCCCTGGCCTCAGCTCAAGCCAGAGAAGCCAGTTTTAAAGCCAGAGAAATGAGTTATAAACCAAAGAAGCATGAATTTGCTCCGCTTCTATCTCAAGCCAGAGAAGCAAGCCCATTTTAAAACCAGAGAAATGAGTTATAAACCAGAGAAGCGAGTTATAAACCAGAGAAGCATGAATTTGCTCCCCTTCCATTTCAAGCCAAAGAAGCAGAACAAATTAATGCTTCTCTGATTTATAACTCACTTCTCTGGCTTGAGAAAGAAGCGGAGCGAATTCATGCTTCTCCAGTTTATAACTTGTTTCTCTGGCTTTAAAACTGTCTTGCTTCTCTGGCTTGAGACAGAAGTGGAGCAAATTCATGCTTCTCTGGTTTATAACTAGCTTCTCTGGCTTTAAAACGGGCTTGCTTCTGTCTCAAGCCAGAGAAGCAAGCCAGTTTTAAAGCCAGAGAAGCGATTTATAAACCAGAGAAGCATGAATTTGTGAATTTCCTCCACTTGCTTTTCCCCACTCCTGGAGTAAAACAACTACTTTCAAAGTAAAGACCATGCAATGAAACAAGAAATAACACTTTCAAACTATTAACGAAAGGATTCAGAGTCTCAGAAGTTCAAAAAGTTTTGAACTTTTTTTCTGTGAAAATCAGAATTGACATTAGAATCGAACCACCAGTGCTCCCTACATCCGAAATGAGTTTTGAACCTAGTGAGTAGCTGTAGTTGTATAACATGAAAAGAATATAGGATTCAAGGTAGAATCCAGAAATTAAAATAAATACAAATAAAACCACACATGTGTAGAAACATGCAAATGTTATTGTTAGCAGGTAATGAAACTAGCTGTAGAATTAAAAGAATTTAAATGTATGTATTGAAAAGATAAGAAATTAGCACAGTATTAAAAGCTCTTTTAAAAAATAATAGGCATCTCCATTTCCTGGTTAGATTTTTAAAAATCTCCCAGATAGCCTGAAAGAAATTTGGAATTATTCAGTACACCCTTCCTGTGCATTTTGTCTTACAATGCGATTTTGTAATATTTCTGTTAAGATCTATAATCTTATATTGACATAAATTACATCTTAATCTGGAAAGTGTGTTTTGCTCAAGTATTTGGAGCACATGAAACACTCAGACATCCCTACCTGTCTGTAGTCACCATCTCAGATGATGTGTGTCTTAGTTTGCCTGAATGTGTGCCTAGAAGGAAAACCTATTTTGGATTCTGATCCATTTCTAAAGTTATAGAGTAGAAGTTGCCAAACACAACGTTCTGAACAGAAGAATCAGATACGCTGTAACATGATTTTATTTTAATCATGACTAATTCATCTTGAACCAGAGTGGTGACTGACTAATGCCATGCTAATAAAAGGTAGTCTAGTGTATACAATACAAACATTTTGGCACGTTTGCTCTCTGTAGAAAATGATCATATTAATTTTACCTACTGCCAGTTTAAAGGAATAGAATAATGAGATGGTGATCAAAAGGCTTCTTCTTCTTCCTCCTCCTCCTCCTCTTCTTTTTTTAGAACATACCTGTTGGCTCTTGCTACCAATCTGTCCTTGCATATCAGCCATGCACTGTGTGTTAAATTCACGTATGAATGAGCCATCTCAGTTAAAATCGCCACAAATAGTTGTTTCTAGGCAACTAGGTCATATGGTTTCTCATCTTTTATCTCATTGGCTTGATGCCTCAAAGATCTGAGGGCATGCTTCATTGGCATTCAGATATGTTTCATTCTTGTCTTTCCATTTTATTGCAGTTTGAACAACTGGCTTATTTGTGGATGGAAAGACAAAAATCAGGTGGAAATTATAGCCGGCACCGAGCTCAGACAGAAAAGCATGTGGTATTGTGTGTGAGTTCTCTTAAGATTGACCTGCTCATGGATTTCCTAAATGAATTCTATGCTCATCCTAGGCTTCAGGTAAATCAATTCAGGCATAAATCTTTTACAAACTGACTTCTAAAGTGTTCAGTTCAGGTATGACTGAAATGATAATCTTAGCCTTGTTTCGAGAGTCTGGCAGTTTTCCCTGTAAAGTTTAAGCATATCAAAAATCAAGATGCATTAAAAATCAAGACGTGTTAAGAAGCCTTACCATGGATGTTTAAAGCTGATTAGAGCATCCAGTGCTTCCTTTCATTTTTGGTGCTCATCTTGACGTTTCTTATGAACAATGGAATTTATGTGGGTACCTGTGTTTTCTCCTGCAAACCCAGATATTGTTTTCTAAATCATGTAGAGGAAGTGATTTAAATTCATCTCAGCATGGTGCAAAGATTTGTGCTTCAATCTCTTGCTGAGCAGCTTTGGCTTCAGTGAAATCACTGTGGAGTGACATAGCATGGACCTGTTTTCCTTTTTCATTTGAAAACTGAAAATCAAAATAAGTTACTTCTCATGAATCATATTCTCCACTTCTAGTCTGACTGAGCTAAACATTAAACAAAAATGTATTCAATTGAATGTTCTTTCTCATTCTGATCTCCACTTCTCCATTCTCTTTCAATCACATTTTTACAGGACTACTATGTGGTTATCCTATGCCCCACTGAGATGGATGTTCAGGTTCGAAGAGTTTTACAGATCCCAATGTGGTCTCAAAGAGTTATCTATCTTCAGGGTTCAGCGTTGAAGGATCAAGACCTGTTAAGAGCTAAGTAGGTACAAATACACATCCTTCCTTCCTTATACTTTTTTGTTTTCAATATTCCGTATTTAATAGTATTCCTGTACCTTTGTATTTTGGAAAGTGAACAGTTAACATAATTTTCATTTAAAAACCTGTTAAGAGCTAAGTAGGTATAAATACACATCCTTCATTTCTTGTACTTTTTATTTTTTTTCATCTTTGCAATTTGAACTTCATTAGTTATTTTATTTGTCGTGTCAGGGCAACCAGTCAATAATATTACATTTCTAACAGAACAAAGCAAACAAACAGAGAAAATACAAAATTTGTGAGTTTGGTAGTTGATTAAATGTCCTTTGACCAGTATCTGGCCACTTGGAGTGCTTCTGGTGTTGCTGCAAGAAGGTCCTCCATTGTGCATGTGGCAGGGCTCAGGTTGCATTGCAGCAGGTGGTCAGTGGTTTGCTCCTCTCCACACTCGCATGTCAAGGATTCCACTTTGTAGCCCCATTTCTGAAGGTTGGCTCTGCATCTCATGGTGCCAGAGCGCAGTCTGTTCAGCGCCTTCCAAGTCATCCAGTCCTCTGTGTGCCCAGTGGGGAGTGTCTCATTTGGTATCACCCATGGGTTGAGGTTCTGGGTTTGAGCCTGCAACTTTTGGACTCTTGCTTGCTCGGGTGTTCCAGTGAGTGTCTGTAGATCTTAGAAAACTATTTCTAGATTTAAGTCATTGACATGCTGGCTGATACCCAAACAGAGGATGGGCTGGAGATGTCTCTGCATTGGTCCTTTCACTATTGGCTGCTACTTCCCAGCTGATGTCAGGTGGTACAATGCCGGCTAAGCAGTGTGATTTCTCCAGTGGTGTAGGGCGTAGACACCCCGTGATAATGCGGCATGTCAAGGGGACATGAGAGAAGCCCCCTTGCAGGATTGCAAGACATCCGGGCGTCCCCTGGGCAACTTCTTCATAGACAGCTGATTATCTCACCACAGAAGTGACCACCATGCAAGCAAGCAAGCAAAACAACCAACAGACCTTTTCAGGACCAACCATGACAATAATCTCAATCAACATCAAAGGCATGTCAGCTGCCAAAGAACAACTGCTCTATGAACTTCATTAGTTTAGACCTCCACATATAAGAACTAGTGGCCAAACAGAGAGGAAGTACAGTGTCAAATCTGGTGCTATATTACTATAGTTATTCACTTTTTACAATAGTAAATATTTAGGATTTGTTTTACTGACCCTTAGGAAGCACATTAATAATTTCTCTCTCTGTGTGTGTGTGTGTGTGTGTGTGTGTGTATATATATATATATATATATATATATATATATATATATATCATATACATATTATTTTCATCCTTAGACAAGAAGTATCTTTACAAATTACCTGAAAGACTAAATAGGTCTTTCCAAGTAAAAGCAGTCTCTCAAGTAGCCAAGCTTCCCCTTTTTAGAGTTTTGAAAACTGATAACAGGACTTCAACATGATCCAGTGGCCTCTTGCATCTTACCTCAAGAAAAAAGCAAGATGTATATTCAATAAATAAATAATTAAAATAAAATAATTGGTGCATTCATGCTGAAAGGTATTATATTCTACCACAAGGTTGCCACACTTAGAACAAAGGATGCATCCCTAGGTTTCATCTCAAAGAAAGCAACAAATAATTTCAGGAATTCCCTTCCTACTGCGAGAGTATATTAATGGACCATGCACTTTTTAAAATAGGCCATTCACAATTTATAACTTTTTTTCATGTCAGGAGCAACTTGAGAAACTGCAAGTCGCTTCTGGTGTGAGAGAATTGGCCGTCTGCAAGGAAGTTGCCCAGGGGACACCTGGATGTTTCATGTTTTACCATCCTTGTGAGAGGCTTCTCTCATGTCCCTGCATGGAGAGCTGGAACTGATAGATGGAGATCAACCTGCTCTCCCTGAATTTGAACGGTTCCGCCAGCACAAGGGTTTAAGCTATTGCACCACCGGGGGCTCCTAAGTTATAACTTATTCTGTGCATAAGGCTGCATTTTCTGTACAGAAAACACCATTTCCTGCATGAAAAATATTTCAAGACAGAAAAATTAATTCAAGTGCAGAAAAAAGGCTTTTTGAATTTTATACAGAACTAACCGCCAATCACAGCTTTTTGTATGTTTGCAGAAACAACATTTTATATACAGAAATTAATACTCCTGCATTGCAATGTTCTTAAATGTTGTTTCCTGTATAGAAAATGCCACTTTCTTTGCAAAACAACCATGTGCAAATTTTGATCATAATAAATCCTGTCTCCACTAGCAACGTAACACTAGCAATGTAACACTAGCAACGTAACACAAACTAGGTCAGAAGTTGTACCTGAATGTCCAGATAATGTCCAGGGGTTTTAAACCTCCACACAGGGTAAAACCAGTTAGTCTAATTTTATTCCATGTTAGCAAAAGTTACAGAATTCTCTGGAGATTTTCTGTCCTTGGAGGGTTGGGGTGAGCAGCTAGGTCAGTTCAGATCCAGAAGCAATACTGCTATTCACATTGGCCAGGGCCATCATCTTTTCCATGATCCGCAAACCCGACACCTTTCCCCTTTCCTCCCTCCAAGTTGCTGGCTTCAGCAAAGATGCCCAACAATAAACAGGAATTATCTGGAGCTCCATAGCTACCACTGTAGAGAGAAACAATGACAAAGGTAAGGGTGATCATCCAGCAGAACTGAATTGGGTTCCACCTGACTGAATAGTCAGGGCTCCACTCTAATTGCTCCCATGGGTTTGGAGGAGAATCTGGGATTGGCCCAAAGCAACAATGCTTCAGACCAGGCCCAGACTTAGGTGATCATAGAGAGACCTGCAGTCTAGTCTTGAGATTATTTATTTATTTACTTATGACGTTTATATGCCACCCTCTCACCCTGGTGCTAAAAATGAATCTGCATGTACTCTCCTTAGGCCATGCACTTGATCCTTTAGACCAGATCTGTCCAGAAGAGTTAGACTACCTATCTCCAGACTATGGAGACTACTCACAACAAGCCTTTCAAAGACTCAAACTATTGGCATTCATCAAATCTACACTTGCATTCAAGCATTGGCCAAAAACTTGCACAACTGCACTTGATTCATATATGACAGAGAAGTACAATTGGATGTCACCAGCATACTAATGTTACTTTGCTCCATTTTCACCACTCCCAGTAGTCTCATACAGATAATACATAACTCATACTATACTGTGACACGTCTGTATCATATATTTAGCTCCATGATATATTTGGTTTTTGTTAGTGTGTTCAAATTGTTTCCAACTTATGGTGACCAACAAGTTTTTCTGGGGATGAAAGTTTGAGACTTATCCAGCATCAGCCTTACTGCATTAACACTAAAGCCTCTTCATTATACATGTTTTTGAGTATGTATTGTAATGTGTCCCAGCAAAGACTGTCATATCACAGCACTCCTTAATGTTATGGATAGAAGTGGTTCATTTTCCTGGAAAACTGAATACATAGAGTAACAGAAAAGAATAAAAAGAATGAGTTTTATGAGCATTCTTTGTTCCCATTCAGTTATAGAAAAGAACATTGTCTGGTTCCTTGGTGTCACATTTTCAAAACCCTTAAATGAAATAATAGAGCTTCTTTGTAGGTGCAGTTTTTTTCTGTGCAGTGCTGTGTGTTTCAGGTTAGCATAGAAAACAATAACAGGGAACAGTGGTAGATTATACTGCTCCAGTCATGTAAGAACTGGGTCTGTGGGTTTCTTCTGTTTCATTGCTGCGGACATGAAATTTCATTCTCTCTCTATATGCGTAGGAGTTTGATCTATTAGGCAGGCAAGATACTTAGTTCATCAAATCTCTGTTGTAATGTACCTGGTAGCTCCTGTGTTGCTCTTATACTGTATATTAGATATATTTAGAGAGGAATCAGTTAATTGCTTATGATGAGAAGAGCACAAATTTCACTTGGAAGTAATAGCCATAGATAATTAGTTTAAAAAAACATAACAAAGGCATAAAATTAGTTCCTTATATTTTTGTTGGAATTCCATTTGTTTTTTCAGTACTTTCATACTTTACTAAATTATTTTACATGGTTCAGTAAAGATTTTACATAGTTCACAAATGAGTTCTCCTTTGTTCAGAACTCCTGCTTCAACATGCTCTATTGTATGGCTTGGAACTGATGAAAAGATGGTTGGAAGAAGAGTATGTTTTGTACTTCAGACTAGTGGTTTATAGCATGCAGGTGTTTTTCTTTTTAGTTCCTAAAAGTACCTATTTAGTTTCTTCTAAGAAATGGGAAAGAACTGTCTGTTTTAGGTACTTTGGAATTATAATACCGAAGCCTGAAATAAACCCATCCAGTGCACTTAGTATGTTGGACTGAAAGCAGTAGTGTGCTTGGAAGTTCCTTTAGCCAAAGTAATTATTTCTTGTCTATTTGCCTTTCTGCACACTTTTAGGGCTTATCCAGGCTTCATTTTAAGATGGAAGATTACTGACATTTCAATTCTATTCTATAGGACAATGAAAAAGTTATCTTTTTATGACTTTTAGGATTTCCAGCATTTTTGCATGGATACAAACAAAAAGCTACAGCACAATTCTATGCATGTCTACTTATTTTCGATTTTATATATATATATATATATATATATATATATATATATATAAAGAGAGAGAGAGAGAGAGAGAGAGATTTTATACAGTAAAGGTTAAAAAGGAAGAAGTCTCATAGATAAATAAAAAGAAATAAAAATATAGATAGAAAGTGTATTAGAAGCAAAGAATGGTGAAGAGAAGTAAGAAAAAGAAAAGAGAGGGAAGGAAAAGAAAAGAAAGAAAAAAAGAAAAAAAGTGTTTGTCCTCCCAATCTTCTTCATTGCGGTTTACTTTGGATCTTTCTGTTTTTGTTCGTCCATCCACTCCTCCTCTTTCTGATCTTTTGGAGCTCTATATCTTCAAATTGACTTTGGTCTCTTACAAATAGGTCTTAAATAGTGTCCAGTTCGTGGTTTTTATGTTATTTCCCTGTGATTTTGCAAAGGTCAAGTTGTTCATGTTCATCATATCCAATACTTTGAGTATCCATTGGTCTCTGGAAGGTGTTTCCTTTTGTTTCCACCTCTGTGCATAGACGATCCTTGCCACCATCGTCAGATAGTAGTATATTTTGTTTTTGTTAATTTCCCATTCAGTATTGATAATACTAAGGAGAAAATGTTCCAGTTTAAATGGAATTTTTGTCTTTAAGATTTTTTGGCAAGTTTCGTGAATCCCTTTCCAATAACTTTTTGCCTTTTCACATGCCCACCACATATGTACAAAATTCCCTTCCTGTTTTCCACATTTCCAGCAATTATTATTTATTTCTTTATTAAATTTACACTTTTTTTGGTGTTATCTATCATTGGTACATAATTTTCAGCCAAAATTTCATAATTTTGAAGCAGGAAAGACAAGTACTGGCAAATACACAAGAAGAACATAAAATTAAAACAGAAAAATTAGAAACAATTTATGCCAAAACAGAACTTAAACAAGAAATGATGGAACTATAGGAATTGGTGTGCCAATTAAGATGGAAGAACATTCTAGAAGAATATAAGACAGATTATTATCCAGATAATTGCAAAGATGATGGATTGCTCAGAAGAAATTATAGAACAAAACATAGATCATGTCTAAAAAATTACAACTATTTTTTCTCACCGTAACAAAGCAAAGAGAGATGTCATTGTTCACTATAAAAGGAAAAGAATGAGGGATGAAATATTAAAACACAACAACAAGAAGCCTACCTATTATAAAGGCAAGAAAATAGCAGTTGTAAAGGAATTCCCGACCACGACGATTATGAAAAGAAGAAAATATATGTACTTAAATGAAGAACTTTAAAAAGTCAGATCAAATTTAGATGGGAAAGAACAGAAGGTATAATGATTAGAACGTTATTGGTTGACATCTGAAGATAAGGCATGGGATTTTACAAAAAACTCTAAAAGGATTTGCAGGAAGACAAGAGGGGAGGATAAAAAGATCCCAGAAAAAGACCAAGATTTGACCCCCCCCCCCCCAAAAAAAACCCCAGACTTACCAGGTAACGGAGCGCCATCAAAATTGGATGCAATGGAAGAGGAAGGAGAGGAAGAGGAAGAAAACAATGATGATGACAATTAAATGCTATGCGAATAATGTGAATAGATTAAATTTTCCCAATAAAAGAAATAGAATTTTCAATCAGATTAAAAAAGGGAATTATTTAATCGCACTATAAGAAACCCACATATCCCAAAAACATGTCACACATTTAATCCAGAAGATCTTGGCATAGGAATTTTATTCGGCAGCACCAGAAAAAAAAAAGGGGGTGATAATTTATGTTAAAGATAAATTCAGGGCAAATTTAGCATTCAAAGATCAAGATGGCAGAATGGTGGGGATTTTGATGGAGATGGAAGGCCAGAAAATGTTAATGTGTAACATTTATGCTTCAAATGGGCCTAAGAGATCCTTGGTGAAGAAATTTAGAGGGAAAATTACTAATTTTCATTGAGTTTAACAGAGCCTAGTCCTGTTCCTGGAAAATTAACAGAATTCGAGTTCTGGAGAAAAACCAAGATGACATCATCATCATTATTAAGACTATGTATAGATATGATTTCCTATTATTTCAGTTACTATTGGCAATAGGTTCTCTGCGGTACTTCCAAAGACACTGAGGCTTCTTCTACACTGCCATATGAAATCCCTATTATCTGTGGATTATATACTTTGATGATTTGGATTATATAGCAGTGTAGAAGGGGCCTGAGAAAAATCACATACTCGTAGATAAGATCACAGAAGCAGAATTACAAGAAGTACATTACTTGAAATATGACACATTATTTAATGATATCTCACTGGTTTCAAGGTTATTGGCTAGAATCTGATTCAATAATGATACAAACTTCTAGGCAGTTGGAAGATGATAAGAATGGTAACGATGATGATGATTGATGGCGGTGATAATGGTGATGACAATAAAAACAGATATATAGCTTTGCATGGGAGGAAGCATGGTTGAATATAGTGGGATTTATTTCTTAGGCCCTTTCTACACTGCCATATAAAATCCAGATTATCCGCTTTAAACTGGATTATATGCAGGGGCGGCTCAACCCATTACGCAAAGTAAGCATTTGCAGTATAGTTGATTTTGCCCAGGGGCGCTCTTGAGGTGCTCTTGGGGGAAAATAGACCTTGACATATGCGAGTTGTAGTTACTGGGATGTATAGTTCACCTACAATCTAAGAGCATTCTGAACTCCACCAATGATGGAATTGAACCAAATATGGCACACAGAACTCCCACGACGAACAGAAAATATATATCAGTGATTGGCTGTTGCGGGGGAGGGGGAATACTGTTTGCTTACCATTGAAAACAGCCTCTGATTATATGGCAGTGTAGACTCATATTATCCAGTTCAAAGCAGATAATGAAGATTATCTGCCTTGATAATCTGGATTATATGGCAGTATAGAAGGGGCCTAAGTAGGCATGTATTTGATGACCTGTGAGGGAGCTAACATGGTATAGTAGTTTGAGCATTGGATTTTTGAGGCTAGGGCTCATATACCCGCTCAGCCATGGAAGTCTACTGGACAACCTTGAGCATGTAACATTCCCTCTGGCTCAGGCAAAGGCAAGCCCTCTCTGAACAAACTTTACCAAGAAAACCTATTTTATATTTGCAAGAAGTCAGGCATATCTTGAAGATGCACAACAACAACAACAACAACAACAACAACAACAGGCTTATGAAACCAACAATTTTATCAGTGAATAACTATACAAAAGATTCCATTTTATGGGAGTTCTCAATAGATGTATAATTTCTGCAAAACAAATAATTTTAAAGAATAAAAACTATTGATTAGATTTTTTTTTTAAAAAAAAAAAAAGATGCAATAGAACACCAACTAGGTGGAAATTGGCTGCTTGGAGTCCAAATACATCAGGTTTTCTATATTGATCTAATTGTTCTACAAAGAGTTTTGTGGCTTTTTATTTGTGTTGGATGGCAAAAGCTATCCATAAAAATATTTATGTTGATTTAGCCTATTACAACTTCCAGTGCTAAGAAACTATAAAAATGTACTTTGCTTTTTACAAAAGATGTAATCGAATGTGCCTTCACGAGAGTATTTTTAAAATGCTTTCTATGAGAAGCAACATGGGGAGAGCTTAATAGGGCATGTTATAAAAAAAAATGTAGCCCGATAAACGGGGAGTTGCTAAGCAGCTGCTCCTTTCTTTCTTCTTTTTCTTTTTCTTTGTAATGAATATATTAAAAAACGTCATTCGCTGGTCACTTCTTTTTAAAAACATATTGTTGTTGCTGCTGCTGTTGCACTCTTTATCTCAATATGCATGTATTTATGTGCGTCTCTATGTGGAAAATGGCATGGGTCAAACAGGAAAATTAGTGTGTATGCTATTCATTTTATTAAAATCATTTTGTTAAATGAAACTCTAAAAACTTTGGTTTAAAGAAATAGATACCTTTAAAAAGATTCATTTTTGCTATTTTGCTCTTCTTGGATTCAAAGAAAATGATAGTAAGATTGCAGGATGAATAGAGCTGATAGGGAATCAGCAAAATCAAGGAAAGGGAAGTGATAATTGAGATGATTTCACAGTTGATATGAGGATGAATGTGATTTGAAATGTAAGTTCGTTGTGGGGCTAGCCCAACCATTCAGCAGATCTGTATGTCACAAAAAGCCAGAACAAATTAGTTATTTAATTCAAAAACACATACATACCTTTTTTTAATCCTTTTCCACATGAAGATGTGGAAGAGGTACTTGAGAAATGTGCCTTCACTGTCAAAATAATTTAGTCTTTTTAGGAGTGTTGCTGACCTTAACACGAATAAATAGAGGAGAGGCTCATAATCAGTATAAAATTATTTGAGCCAGACGTGTTGTATGAAATATTTCTGATGAAATTATGAAATTATCTAAACAAAATGGGACAACCTTATCCTCAAACATAGATTTTTGCGTGAAACTGGCTGTCCATGTGCCTTGGCCAGAAGTCCTTTTGGAATTAGTGGTGAAAGATTGACTACATGTTGATAATGTTTTCATATGCTTTTTAGGATGGATGATGCAGAGGCTTGTTTCATTTTAAGTAGCCGATGTGAAGTGGACAGACCTGCAGCTGTAAGTCTTTCACAAACACTTTCTTGCCTTTGGTGTGCCTTTTGTTATTTGTTATGCATACTGTATAAGAATAGAGAAAGAGCTGTTGTGCATTATCATAGTCAGTGTTTCTCAGATTCTTCTTTTTGGACTTTTGGACCCAGAAATCCCAGCTAGTTTACCAGCTGCTAGGAATTGTGGGAGTGGAAATCCAAAATATCTGTAGAAGAAGAGTTTAAGAAACACTTATCTTAGTGGTATGAAAAAAACACATAAATGTAGACATTGTGATTAAAAAGATCTCAACTACTACCAAGAAGTAGTACCTTTAAGATAAACAAAATCCTTTGTTGACAAATATGTTGTGGTGGGAAGACAACATATCCAGAATAGGTTAATTTTAAAATATACCGGAAATATATTTGAGCTTGTAATAAACAGGAAAGTGGTACTACAAAAAGATCATATTCTGGCCCTGTAAATCAGTAATGCAAGAAATTACTCCAAACTAAATTAGAGAGCCAACATGATGTATGGTATTCAACTAGGACTCTGGAGAACAGAATTCAAATACCCACCCAACCATGGGAACCCACTGGGTAACTTTGGGGAGTCATGTTCTCTAAGCCTCAGAGGATGACAAATCTTGCCAAGAAAATCCTGTGGTAAAGTTACCTTATGGTTACCATAAGTTGTAAACAACTTGAAGGCAAACCACCATGATACGCAATTGGGAGTTACACGACATAAGTGCTCCTTTACATAAGCTGAGCTTTTTCTGTTTTACACCAGTGACCCTCCTGTTAATACTACCTCCACTGTGAAGCAGTGCTATTGATGGTAAAATAATGGTGGAAGCATTTTAATTAGAAATTACACCATTTTTTTTTTGACATTTGGAGAATATACCTAGTTTTCCTTGATTCTTGTAAGCTCTTGCCCTCCCTTCACTGACAAAAATCACTTTCATCTTACACAATGAATTCATTGTTAAGAAACTCTACATCAGTGATTCTCAACCTGGGGTCCCCAGATGTTTTTGGCCTTCAACTCCCATAAATTCTAACAGCTGGTAAACTGGTTGGGATTTCCGTGAGTTGTATGCCAAAAACATCTGGGGACCCCAGGTTGAGGACCACTGCTCTACATATTGCAGAAGATCTGGGGGTTTGTTTTGGGGTACAGAGTCAGTTCATGTGGGTCACTCACCTGCCAAGCCTCTTGAATTTACCCATCTATCCACATGCAGAGTAGGTTTGACTAGAACATATTCCTAAATTTCTCTGGATTGATAATTTCAGCAGAAGATTGATAGCTGTAGACAAGCAGTTTCTCAGGGAAGCTTGTCTGCCATTACTTTCTCATTGTAAATCTTCACTTATTTCATTTTTGCATGCAACAGTGAATAATTTCAGTTTTCTTATGCTCATGCACAAGAAAGATTTTGCACCTTTTCCAAGGGTTTTCGCATATATGCAGAATATTTGGGACTTTGTGCAAAGGTTTTGAGCAAAAATACACAGCATTATTGCAGCAAGCAAAAGGGACTCTCCACACCAGCGAAGTTGGTGGGGGGAGCAATTTGCCTCTCCCCCTGAATGAAGAGAATGGATGGTTCCAGTAGAACCATCTGGAAAAGGGGTCGGGGGTTGGCTGACTGTTGCAGCCAGCCTCCTCCCTCATTCTGCTGTGAGATTTCAAGCCTGTGCCGACATACTTAGCATATGGCAGGCATGGCCTCGGGTTCACATCACCTGGTCAGCCATTATCCCACGCCTCAGGTGGCCTGGAGGCGGCGACGTAAGGAAACTTGAGAGGGCCAGGAAGTGAGTGAACTGGGCCATGTGTACTGCACTGGCACGTGGCAGAGGATCTTACATTCATCACAATAACATTACATATGACAAAACACATTTCTACTGCTTGGACGGTGTACATCTATCGGATTTGGCTAACTCACAATTTTTGTCTGATTTGCAGATTGGGTTTCAAGGGGTTTTATGGGACTTGGTGGGGGATGGGGGCGAAATAGACATTTGCCCCCAATCCGTGGCATAAATAGCATAGAAAAACACAGATATTGATGTATACACAAGGCACCTGCACCCCTTAAGGGTTGGGGTCATTTCACTACAAACACTCACCTAGAGGTCACCAAATGGGTGAGGGGACATCACATGGTACAGAAACGGGAGAGTCTGAGATCAATAATTTGATACAGGCTTCTCCAGACCTTTACCTTAAAGGTTGCCCGGTTTGGGCTCCAGGGGACACAGATATTACACACTGAATAGCCGAGGACGCTGCCTCGGTTTGGACACCAAGTTCCTAGACACATAGTTTAAATCAGTTAAAGTTAAATAGGTAACATTTAATAAAGTTGCCCAAATTTGAATCCAAACTATTGTTGTCCAGTCTCGTTATTTCAGGGGTTAAGGGGCAAACACCCATCATTTTTGCCTGTTTTCTTCACACAAAATTATTGTTGTGCAGGCACCCAAATTTTATACAAATGAATTTTTTCAGAAAACAAAATCCCGAGTTATGAAAAATCTTGTTCAGAATGGCTATTTTCTTCGTAGAGTTTTTCCATGTGTCAGGTCAATCGTTCCCATTGAACACGAGAAAGTGAATGAATATTCCTAATAGATCTGAAGTGGTAAAGAACAGATTATGGGGAAGAGACTCCCCTGAGGGCTTTTTTTCTCCTCTATAACCAGTGCCTCTGGGGAAGGGCCTTGTCGTGGCGGCACTGCTTATACCAACGCTTCCCCATTTTTATAGTCCCATCTCTGTCACTTGTGTACTTAGCACCCCAAAGTGGAAGCTCTGATGAATTGCTTACCCTTGAATTCTTCCTTCCACTGCAACTGAATAACTAAAGAGTTATTCTTTTCTCCCATTTAATTTCCTTTGTTTATAATGGCTAAGACCAGAAAATAGGAGGGCAGAGAAAAATGGAATTATATAAAAAATATTCCGTTTTAAAGCTTGCCCTACTGTCACCTTTCTTGGAGGAGAATAAAAAGATTCATGATACGATAATTTATTAATCTTCCAATAGCACAGATTAAAACAAGAGACACGGCCTACAGTTGCTCCTCTGTTATTGATATTCCTTTTGACCCAAGCAAGACATTTTTTAATTGCCTGGCTTTTTATCATCTGGTGTAATTTGATTGCAAGCTTTATTTTATTTTTTTAAAATCCATTCTGTTTGAGTTATGTGTTCATCTGCTGCTCTTTGCTGTATTAACTAATTGATTATTTTGCTTTTATTAGCTTTGGATATATTTTGCCAAAGGGGAACATAAACATCTTTTGAATTAGATATGTTAAGTTCTTCTAAAATGATTTTCACTTCACTTCACTTTACTTCACTTCACTTTATTTCTTAATTAGTCGCTCTCCACCAAGGTGCTCCGAGCGACCTACAATCTAAAATAGCATTTACACAATATAAAAACATTCAACATAAAAACATTCAACAGTGACTATTTGGCAAATTAGATCTGATTACTTAAATGCACAATGAAACAGCCAAGTCTTGAGTGCCTTTACAAAAGGTCGCAACTCCGACATTGCTCTAATATATGGAGGCAATGAGTTCCACAGAATTGGAGCATAGGTCAAAAAAGCTCTATGCCTTGTAGCTTCCAGGTGTACCTCCCTAGGGCCTGGTATGTATAGGAGATTTTCCTGGTTGGATCGAGGTGACCACTGATGGAGAAAAGGAATGAGGCAGTCCCTAAGATATAAAGGTCCTTGGCCATTTTGAGCTCTAAATGTCAGGATCAGTATCTTGTAAGAGATCTGATGTTCTATTGGTAGCCAATGCAGTTGTTGCAGAATCAGTGTAATATGGGATCTTATAGATGATCCCGCTAGCAGCCTGGCCACTGCATTTTGGACCATCTGAATCTTCTGGGTTGTTGACTTCGGAAGGCCGGCATATAAGGCATTGCAATAGTCCAATCTCTTGGTGACTGTTGCGTGGATTTCTGTTGCCAATGCTTCTACCGAAAGGTAGGATGCCAATTTCCTTGCCTGGCGAAGATGAAAAAAGGCCTGCTTACTTATGGCAGTGATCTGGGCCTCCATTGTCAGCGATGAGTCCAACACAACCCCAAGGCTTTTAACAGTGGCAGATGGAACCAGAGCTTCCCCATCGAAATCAGGCAGAGACTGGATTAATTCTGGTGGCTGGCCGGGCCAGAGTATCTCTGTTTTTGCAGGATTCACTTGACTTCCCTAACCAGTTCTGAGATTAGATTGGAAGATTAGGAGTAGGAAGATTAGGAGTAGGACATGGGTAAGAATATTCTTCTTCTGACAAACATAATATAGAAATGACTTATAGTCCTTATCTGTTTATGTGTTGAGCAGACATGAATAAGCCATGAATCCTAGAAGCTGCATTACAGAACCAGTGTCAGATTGGCAAACAAAAAAGGACAGCAAAATGTCTAAAATTTTATCTATGACAATGACTTGTTGGTAAACAAACATCTTAATCCTAGTGATAATACAATAGCAGTTCCACATGTTACAGAAGAGATGTGTTTACTTCATGTATACCACCAATTGGCCTCTGCTCCTGGGTTTACCCAACTTAAAAAAAATGTCTGTACTTCAGGAAGTTATACCAAGCATAAAACCTTTGTATAGTACTTTGCAAGTTGTTTCAGTGTTCTGCATGAACAATCCCTTCTCTCATATAGGAACATAATTGTTTTCATGCAAAATACCTTTGTTTATTTTTAACATATAAATATCCATAATTTTAAAAAAAGACTGGCTATTGGCTACAAAGAAAACTTTTAATATTGAAGCTTCTTAGAAACCTGGACTTCTCCTTATTTATTTATTTACAGTATTTATATTCCATCCTTTTCACCCCGAAGGGGACTCAGGGCAGATCACAATACACATATAACCAGCAAACATTCAATGTAGTTTTTTAAATAATTTTTATTTTCATTTTAATAAAAGAATACAGTGAAAGAGGGGGAACAATGTGTTGTTAAAGATAAGCAGGAAAGAATAGTCTAAAGTAGACTAAAGTAGAAAAACAAAAACAAAAAGGGGGGGTAACGAGAGGAAGGGAGGGGGTTAAGGAGATGTGGGGGCTCAGGGGAAAGAGGGGGAGTTGTTGGCTTCCGGTTCGGGTCACAGGGAGTAAATCCATTTATCCAGTTACTTTTTCTTTAATGTCTTTAGTTGTTTTTCTCTTGTATTAATTTCTATGTCCTTCATCTCTATAATTGAATTTGCATTTCTTCCTGCATGAACCTTTTTAGAGGTTCCCAGTCCATTTGTTTGTTCTTGATTTTATTACTTAGATGTTGTGATAAATTGTCCATACTCATATAGTTGAAGATTTTGTTTATCCAGTCTTCAATTTGTGGAGAGCTTTTTTCTTTCCATTTTTGTGCAATTGTTGTTCTTGCTGTGGCTGTTATGTAAAAGAAGATCCTCTCTTCATTTTCGGTTAAGTTCAGGTCTATTAAATTTAGCAGGTAAAACTCCAGTTTCATTTCGAATTTCACGCTGATGCTTTTTTGCGTGTATTTATGTATTGTTGACCAATATTTCTTAATTATTTTGCACCCCACCACATATGGAAGTGGGTGCCTAGCTCCTTTTCACATCTCCAACATCTATTGCTGTAATTTTTGTTGAACTTAGATAGGCGTGAGGGTGTCCAGTACTATCTAAAATAAATCTTATACCAACCCTCAACTATATTTGATGCTTTTGTGAATTTTAGTTTCTTTTTCCACACAGTTTTCCAGTCCTTCAATAGTATTGAGTGGCCTATGTCGAAAGCCCAATTTGTCATATTTTCTTTCACTCTATCCGTTTCCAAGTCCCACTCCAGCAGAGTTTGATAGAGCAGTTTTATTAATTTCTGATCTCTCTTCATTACTCTGTCCCACTTTGATTCCTTGGATACGAAGCCCACTTTTCGATCTTCTTTAAACATTCCTTAGTTTGCCAATAATGGAACCAACTCATCTTACTATCAAAATTTCTTATTTCTTCTAGTGGTTTTAGTTCCCAGATGTTATTGCTTTTTTTTAGTAGTTTGGAATAGGGGTGCCAGTTCTCACACAGGATTTCTTTCCTATGAAACACCTCGGCAGGTGATACCCACATAGGTGGTTTATCATAGAAGAAGGGTCTATATTTATCCTATACCTTCAGGAAGGGTCCTCTAATATAGTGGTTTCTGAAATTGCTCTCAACTTTGGCCTTGCCATACCAGATGTAGGTGTATTCAATGCAGTTTTTAACATACAAGACATACAGACCGATAGAGGCCATTCAGCAGTTCTTCTACCAGGTCTCTACTCACAGCTTTAAGCTGTGGGTAGAGAAATTAGGAACCGCTTAAAGTAGGGAGGCTAATTTATGACACCATAAAAATGCCGGAGAGCAAGGAGGAAATACTATGATCACCAAGTCTTTTTGATCATAGTATTTCCTCCTTGCTTTCTGGCATTTTTATGGTGTCATAAATTAGCCTCCCTCCTTTAAGCAGTCCCTAATTTCTCTACTCACAGCTCACAGCTGTTTTTGAACTGCTTAGGTCGACTGTGAGCTGGGCAATTTTTTTAACAGCTATTAACAGTCAGGCACTCAACCCCGACTTGGGCTTCGAACTTGCCACCTTTCGGTTGGCAGTGATTTATTGTAGTTGATTAACCAGTTGTGTTACCAGCCTGTTTCTTGGTTATACATGGCTGTCCCTGGTTGCTCTTCTTGTGAAAAGATCTATGCATACAAAATTGACTAAGGGACTGCAACTTTGCCCTGGCCAGAGAAAATGTGTCCTCCACCTGTTTCATGAAGTTTCTGGCCTTCAACTCAAGTGTCACCTTCTTTTTAGGAAATGACCAATCAGGAACAAGCATCTAAAGCCTGGGAAGAAAACCCAGATTAAAAAATCCTGTGATTGCAGATTGCAGGGACATACAGATATGCAAAGATCTGAATATTCAGCTCAAAACCACAACATTCCCGCACCTGGAAATTTCACGGTTTTTGCCTTTTGTTGTGATTTCTTCCGGGTTTACAGAGAATGGCATCTGACCACCCTACTGATTTCTGCAGGAACTCCTGGGTTTAAGATACTGTCTGGATGGCCCCCTAGAGAAGTGCATACATAGGATTTATTTCTATAATAATAATAATAATAATAATAATAATAATAATAATAATGAACCTTTATTTATACCCTGCTACCATCTCCCGCAGGACTCAGTGTGGCTTACAAGAGGCCGAGCCCAAATACATCAATAAAACACAACAACAACAACAACAACAACAACAACAACAACAACAATACAACAATAAATAACTCATAACAAAGCTAAACAATAACAATAATATCACAACACATTTAAAAACCTGTGGCAGGCCCAAATGTAATGATTAAAATTTTAAAAATGCTGGGCATGTCCAAGAGAAATAGGATGGATATTTTAGGGATAGGTGGGTGTGCAGACAATTCTAAATCTCTCGTAAAGTGCATTTGGGACATATTGCTTGGGATTCCTTATTCTGGGAATTTATTTATTTATTTAAAACGTTTATATCCCGATCTTCTCTACATCCATAGAGGGGCTCAGACCGGCTAACCACTCA
This sequence comes from Anolis sagrei, assembly GCF_037176765.1. Taxonomy (NCBI): domain Eukaryota; kingdom Metazoa; phylum Chordata; class Lepidosauria; order Squamata; family Anolidae; genus Anolis; species Anolis sagrei. The sequence goes on from NC_090024.1 coordinate 113,895,883, forward strand.
CACCACAGCCCTGTCTTGTATGCAGTCCCATTCATTTGATGCCTCTTTTACCTAAGGGTGAGATTGATTGGCTCAATGGAAATCACTTCTCACCCTGGGATTACATAAAGGTACAATACTGTAAAATTCTGTTTCTCTAACCTCTTAAAGCAAATTGTATTGCACTCAAGAAGGTATTGGACCGCAGAACTAAACTATTACACTTTTAACTCTGAAGTGGAACCCCCAGTGGCGCAGTGGGTTAAACCCCTGTGCCGGCAGGACTGAAGACCGACAGGTCGCAGGTTCGAATCCGGGGAGAGGCGGATGAGCTCCCTCTATCAGCTCCAGCTCCTCATGCGGGGATATGAGAGAAGCCTCCCACAAGGATGATAAAAACATCAAATCATCCGAGCGTCCCCTGGGCAACGTCCTTGCAGACGGCCAATTCCCTCACACCAGAAGCAACTTGCAGTTTCTCAAGTCGCTCCTGACACGACAAAAAAACCCCAACAACTCTGAAGTGCAAAATTCCATTGAAATGAATATGAACTAGCTGCACCAGAACTTAACTGTATCATTCTTATATTCCATCTCCTTCATTGCCGTTTTCCCTTCCACAAATTTCTAGTCCCCTCCAAAAAAATGCCGGAGAGACATGCTTAACCACTATAACCTCTGTGTGGGAGCTTGAAACACTGAATCATAGCAAAGTTTATTTGTGGAACCACTATTCTTAAAACCCCTTTCCACTGAGCAAACACTCACCTCAAGCCACAAAGGCCAGCCATATGGCCGGAGGGGAGCCTTTGAATTCCCTCGTCAAAGAGACCAGCTTTCTGTTGAGACTGGTGTTGCTGCCAGCCTGTGTAGAGAGGGGCTTAAGGAAGCCTCCTTGGGTGTCAGCGTCTCCCCACTACATTCAGTTTCAGGCAGCACAAGCAAGAAGAAGGGTCGCTTGCTGCTCTGCTGTCTCTGAGGTGTCATTGTCAGGGCTTGGAGTCAAGGGTTGTTGGGAGCCTTGGCTATTCAGGGTGGCTATTCAGGGGATTGTTTCTGTAATTATCTCTTCTCTTTCAAAGCATTCCCATTCACCCTGCGCTACCTGGGGGCCTCCTTTGAGTCCTCTTAGACCAGCCTGTTATACTAACCCCCCTTTCACTGCAGCCTCTATTGATTACTACTGCCATTGTTGGGGAGCCTGTGGCACATCCCTGCCTCCTAGAGGCATGCCTCAGCATGCTGCACCCAGGGCTCCCGCTTTCCTCCTTCACCTTCCCGATCCAGCAGCATGGTTGTTCAAAGTGGTAAATTGTACTTATGCAACTGATTTTATGTGGGTGTTTTAATTTGTGGCTTTCTATTGTCACGATCCATAAAATAAGAAAAAGAAAGGAGTTTTGTCTCAGCCAATTGTATTGATCAGGAGTTATACAAGATTGGGAAAAATGTTTGCAAATATAACAACACAGAAAGCTGTCTCGTATAAAGTGATGTTGTTCATTTACATACAAAGTTTTTATATATATGACTAGATTTACCCTGCCACGCGTTGCTGTGGCCCAGTCTATTGATCTGGAAAATAAAGTAATGAGAAAGTGTTGGTTTCTAATATATGTAATTTCTTTATACTTGTGGGTAAACAATATTTCTTGCTGTTTCTTTGCCAGTGTTTATGTGGAGAGTGTCTGGTTTGCTCACCCTGGAACATTCCACATATAATTGTCCTTCTTTAGGGGTCCCTTTCAAATCTATGACACTATATCTCTCTGTGTGTGAATCCTATCTATCTATATCTATCTATGGCTGGATGGCTCTTTGTCAGGAGGACTCTGATGAAGGGAGTTGGATTGGATGGCCTTAAGTATTTTCTGTTGGTCATGGGGCTTCTGTGTGGGAAGTTTACCCCGATTCTGTCGTTCGTGGGGTTCAGAATAGGGCTGGGCGGTTTTGTTCGTTAATTTCATAATTCGTTATTAATTTGTTATTTTTTTTTTATAACGAAGCGATATTGAACCATTCAGGAGCAACTAAAAAACGAAACGAATTTTTCCAATTCGTTTCATAATTGTTTCGAAATTGTTTCGAAATTGTTTCGTTATTAGTTCCGAATGTCTGGTGCAAGTTTTATAGTCGTTGTTTGTTTTATCAGTGATAAAAAAATTATCACACCAACAGTCAACAACAGAGGGAGAGGGAAGCTTCAGAAGTTCCCCCTGTCCCATTTGGAGGGTTTTTTAGCGTATTGCGCAATCGCGTCCGCCATTAACGAATCAATTCGTTATTGTTTTGAAATTGTTTCGTAATTTCCGAAATTTCGTAAATATTGAACTTTTTAAAAGAAAAATTTCGGAATTCTTTTAAATAACGAAACGCAAAACCCCCCTAAAAACGAATCGAGTTTAGAAACAAATTTTTCCGTGGTTGGACAGCCCTAGTTCAGAATGCTCTTTGATTGTAGGTGAACTGTGAATTCCAGTGACTACAACTCCCAAATGTCAAGGTCTATTTTCCCCAAACACCATCTGTGTTCATATTTGGGCGTATTGAGTGCTTGTGCCAAGTTTGGTCCACATCCATCATTGTTTGAGTCCACAGTGCTATCTGGATATAGTTGAACTACAACTCCCAAACTCAAGGTCAATGCCCACCAAACCCTTCCAGTATTTTCTGTTGGTCATGGGAGTTCTGTGTGCCAAGTTTGGTTCAATTCCAAATTTGGTGTGATTTCGTTCATTGGTTCTTTTGTTTCTAAGGAACTCATAATGCACAGAGCATTTTATATATATAGATGTGAGGTGGTATGGATAGTAGAGTCACTTATAAGCTTCTGACTATTGCGATATGCTTCGTTTAGGTCTTTTATTCAAGCTGTTCAGTTTGGCTGTACTTTTGCTGGGTAGCCACCACAATGCATCTGAAGACAGGTTTTACAGAAGGCTTGGTGTTTCCCTGTTGCCCAGGTAGCACAGGAAAATTTACCCCTTCTCTAAATCTCATCCCACCATTTTAAAGTACAAAGAAATCCCAACATGTAATTAAAATAAAACACAAGCATATTTTGCTTTAAATGCTTCAATCCTGTTGATATTGATGTTTCCTAGAGAGTGTTCTTTTCTTATAATTGAAAATTTTATTTATTTATTTGTCGTGTCAGGGCAACTAGTCAATAACATTACATTTCGAACAGAACAAAGCAAACAAACAGACTATATACAAAATTTGTGAGTTTGGTAGTTGATTAAATGTCCTTTGACCAGTAGCTGGCCACTTTGAGTGCTTCTGGTGTTGCTGCAAGAAGGTCTTCCATTGTGCATGTGGCAGGGCTCAGGTTGCATTGCAGCAGGTGGTCAGTGGTTTGCTTTTCTCCACACTCGCATGTTGTGGATTCCACTTTGTAGCCCCATTTCTTGAGGTTGGCTCTGCATCTTGTGGTGCCAGAGCACAGTCTGTTCAGCACATCCAAGTCGCCCAGTCTTCTGTGTGCCCAGGGGGGAGTCTCTCATTTGGTATCAGCCATTGGTTGAGGTTCTGGGTTTGAGCCTGCCACTTTTGGACTCTCGCTTGCTGAGGTGTTCCAGCGAGTGTCTCTGTAGATCATAAAAAACTATTTCTAGATTTAAGTAGTTAAAGTGCTGGCTGATACCCAAACAGGGGATGAGCTGGAGATGTCTCTGCCTTGGTCCTTTCACTATTGACTGCTACTTCCCGGCGGATGTCAGGTGGTGCAATACCAGCTAAGCAGTGTAATTTCTCCAGTGGTGTAGGGCACACACACCATGTGATAATGTGACATGTCTCATTAAGAGCCACATCCACTGTTTTAGTGTGGTGAGATGTGTTCCACACTGAGCATGCGTACTCAGCAGCAGAGTAGCACAGCGCAAGGGCAGATGTCTTCACTGTGTCTGGCTGTGATCCCCAGGTTGTGCCAGTCAGCTTTCTTATGATATTGTTTCTAGCATCCACTTTTTGCTTGATGTTCATGCAGTGTTTCTTGTAGGTAAGAGCACGGTCCAGAGTGACTCTTAGGTATTTGGGTGTGCTGCAATGCCCCAGTGGGATTCCTTCCCAGGTAATCCTCAGAGCTCGGGATGCTTGTCTGTTCTTAAGGTGAAAGGTGCATGTCTGTGTTTTAGATGGGTTGGGGATCAGCTAGTTTTCCCTGTAATAGGCAGCAAGAGCACCTAGAGCTTTGGAGAGCTTCTGTTCTACCATCTCATAGCTCCCTGCTTGAGCGGTAATGGCACGATCATCAGCATAGATGAAACTCTCTGTCCCTTCTGGCAGTGGCTGGTCATTTGTGTAGATGTTGAACATGGATGGAGCAAGCACGCTCCCCTGAGGCAGGCCGTGCTTCTGTTTCCGTCATCTGCTTCTCTGGCCCTGGAACTCAACAAAAAAGCTTCTGTTTTGTAGCAGATTTCCTATGAAGTGGGTGAGGAATTGAAGATTATGTCATGTAATTTGGAAGTCACCTGCAAACTATCTGTGTCTGTGTTTGCCTAGCATAACATTGATATATTGCAGCATGTTCAAGCAATAGGCTCTCATTATGACTGAAACATTTGTTGTGAATAACCAAAATGTAATTGTTAAAGTAGGCCCCTTTGATTTGTGGAAGTTTAATAATGTAATAATTGTGTAAATTCAGTTGATTCAATGGTAGAACTAACAATTGGATTTGGGTTAATGTTATTAGGCACACTGAGATGTCATGTCTGAAAAATCCTGCCACTTGAATTCTGAGAGAGGCATCTCTCTCCATTTCAGATCCTGATTGAGAAATTCATTCCTTGTGGATCATATCTAGAAGGGTTGTGAACAGGGTCCCAAATTCTGAACAAAGCCAAAAATCACAATTCATATTGAGGGTCAAAGCAATCCAGACTCTAAATCTAAATCATGATTTGCATTTCTTTCACTGACTTTTACTTGGCAATTATTTTTTTCAACATATTTGTGTAAAATGTAGAAGCATGATAGAAAATAATTATGGAATTGATGTTTAAGTGATTTTGAGCTTGTCAACTGTAATTTTTTGCTTTTAAAATTATGCTGATTATTAATTCATCCTGTTTTGTCCTGGGATGGCTCTCTTCTCTCCATGCACAGTATTTGGAAACCTACATAGTGCAACTGAAAGACCAAAGTGGAAAGAAGACCATGTGTCACCTAGCATTAAGTCAGAATAGTTGGCAGAGATGGGCAGGAAGACAAGTAAACGAGACCTCTTGAGTCTGGATGCAAATAGCATCAATAAGTTAACAGTTAATAATATAAGTTTTGAAATTTTAGTAAAATAAAATAAACCCAAATCAACTAGACTGACTTTTTCACAGCCAATGTGAATAACTCTTACCAAAAATAGAGGAACCAACATTTTTTTTAGTAGAGAGGTGGAAGGAAAGAGAACCCAGAAGAAGCACTCATCCCCTCCACTCATCCTGCCATGTCAATGCTTCTGGTCTCTTTGAATACTTTGGTGGGAAAATGTGGCAGTGGTTGGGGTCTGGTGGCCGTCCCCCTGTTGTGGCATTTGTGCTTTCACCTCTCCACAGAATGACCCTTGACTTATCCATGGATCATATCAAAATTCATAATTTTGGCCTTACAACCTCATCATGATTCATACACATGTATACATCATTATCCAATATTAGTATAAAAAGGATGATGAAATGACAGTTTAGAGAGAACATTTTATTTGGGTTGTTGTAGGTTTTTTTCCTTAAGAGAGAATGCCTCTAGAACATGGTCATATATAGCCTGAAAAAACCTACAACCCAGTGATTCCAGCCATGAAAGCCTTTGACAATACAACATTTTCTTTATTTCACCAGTAGTCCAATTCCCAAGAATCAATAGCATAGCATAAGAAAGGAGAACAGTCCAAAATCACATTGTGCTCCCTCTTATGGTGCTCTTTTTGGTACTGTTGGTACTGTGCTCTTTCTTTGCCTTTAGTGAAGGCAAACAGGAATTCTGGAATCTGTTCTCAACTCAAAATTGTTCCAGATAATGACCTGTCATTTCTGTGATAACTTTGACTGTCTCCCTTCCATCTCAGGAGCTGTTCTATCATGGTAGTTTCACTCTTGCTGTCTCCAACCTGCTTTGAATCTTCAATAAATATTTAATAAAGATACAAAGAAATCCCTTCTGGCAGTGGATGCACCCTAGCATCTCTTACAACTCTTATTGGGGTTAAATACAGGGTTAGTCAAAATGCATAGGCCAATAAGCCATTCAATTGAATGGCTTATTGGCCTATGCATTTTGACTAACCCTGTACATTGCCTGACTTACCAGGCAAGGTTCGTTCTCCTTCCCAGATGCCCCCTGCATGGCAAGAAGTTTCCTGTTGCCTGGCCAGCCAATCAGTGGCCAGACCTGCCTGGCCCTCAGATTGGCCAGGGGATGGCCATGTCCTTCTCCCAGCAGCCATACATAGGCTGCATGGGGCCTCTGCAGGCATCAGACCTGCTTCAGTTTGGACATCCCACCCACTCTGCATTTTGAACATGTTTGTATTTGTTGCTCAGTTTGGTCTTTGTTAGTTCATCACAACTTGGATTGGCATGTGGCATGGGCCCTGGATCGGATTTTATGCCATCCCCCTACTGGACGAGGGGGAACATCCGATGGTTCCCAGGGGTGCCATGTTTCATCGCCTGGTATTGTGCCAGTGGCCCCTGGTCAGGGTTTTGCAGTATCAGTCAGTATCAGGCTGAGCGATCTTGATCCAGAACCCATGCCTGGCTGCCAACCCCTTTTGTTCCTGTAATCAATAAATAAGTTGTGGCCATTTTTCATCCCAATGCTGTGTTTCAGTCATCTTTCATTACGGTGGTGGGAACGGGAGTCACTCATCCACATGCAAAGAAAAAGCAGCCTATTAATACAATCACTATTTTTCTATTTTCATTATTTTTGTCATTATACTTATTTGATTGAGTGATCAGAGGTAAAAGGCAAAAGTTAAAACTAAATTATACACACATTAATTCCTTCAAGTTATTTCTGATTTATGGAGAACCTATCATGGGGTTTTCATGAAAAGATTTGTCCAGATAGGCTAAGAGATGTGATTTCCTTAAGGTTATATAGTGGGTTTCCATAGATAAGGGAATATTTAAATCCTGGTCTCCAAACATCCTTGTTCAGTGCACAAGATTATTACACCATACTGGCTCTTGTAAATTATATATAGATTTAACTACATGGGGGAATTTTAATGGGAACTAAATTTAGTTTGCTCAAGAAAATCAACAGTAAAATGTTTTGTCTTGCTTTGCAATGCAAACTGTATGTACAATGTAATAATATTGTGAATTAAATACATTTATTTTGAAATATGAAAACTGCACACATACAAAAGACTAACAAGATAACTAGAGGAATCACTCTCTTTTTTTGAAAAAAAAAAATTAAAAACCTCTGAGAAATGAATTACACCTAAATCAGCTAGGCACAATTGGGATTTCAAGGAATTAGAAAGATAATAAGAGTCTCTACTTAAAATATCCACAGAGGTTGATGAACAAATTATTTTTGGAATGCACAGAGTGGCAAGAAACCAAATAATTGAGAAATAAATAGGTCAGATTAAGATGACATTCAACATTAACTCACTGCATCTCTTGAGGCAATCTACGGGTTTTGAATTATGAATGTAATTCTTCACTAATTCCTTCCTTGAATGAAGCAATTAGTGATTTTAGCAATTTTCTTCCCAGTATAAGAAAAACTTTGGAAACCATAGTTGTCAAAGATTATTTGCAGTCATTGTTTTGCATAGAAAACATTATTTCAGCACAGATAATATTTCTGCACAAAGAAATTCTGTACAGATATTGCATGGAATAGGTACTTGAGTACAGAATTTTCTGTGTAGAAAACAACATTTTATGCACAAATATTATTTTGTATGTGTAGAAAATGTTGTTTCATGAGCAGAAAACTTTTGTGTTTTGTGAAAAGCAACCATGTGCAAAATGTTGCCTAGAAAAAATTCCTGAAGTAATCCTCCTCATATTGAAACTCCTCTGGGACTTCTGAATTCAGACAGAAAGCATTTTGGAGCACACTACTCCTGACCTCACAATCGTGTTAAAAAACAAAGTATGGATTGTTGATGTTGCAATCCCAGGTGACAGCAGGATTGAAGAAAAACAACTGGAAAAGCTGACATGATATGAGGATTTAAAGATCGAACTGCAAAGACTGACACAAGCCAGTTAAGATGGTCCCAGTGGTGATCGGCACACTGGGTGCAGTGCCTGAAGTCCTTGGCATGCACTTAAACACAATAGGCACTGACAAAATTACCATTGCCAGCTGCAGAAGGCCACCTCACTGGGATCTGCATGCATTATTCACCAATAGATCACACAGTCCTAGACACTTGGAAAGTGTCCGACGTGTGATCCAATACAACAGCCATCAGAGTGTCTGCTGTGGACTCATCTTGTGTTTCAAATAATAATAATAATCTTTATTTATATCCCGCCTCCTATCCTCAAAAGGACTCAGGGTGGCTTAAATGCCAGTAACATGTAATCCCAGTTCTTAGCCCCTGCTAACCTTCATGTGAGACTTAAAATAAATACTAATTTAACAAGGCTCATTTATTCAATCAATCTGCCATAGTTAGGTTTTAGCCTGTTATGTTTCATGAGTGACATAAATAGAACCAAAATATAGATTAGTTCCCCCGCCCAAAAAAACACCTTTTAAAGAAAATGCCTCCTTCCATTCCATCTAAAACATTTTTCTTTTTTGATAGGATTTTCATTTGTCCTAGAAATGTTTCCTCAAGAGCACATCTAGCAGTTACTATCTGGTGATCCTAATGTAACATTCTTCACCATAGGAAAACTTCCTTTCTTGTCAGTTGAAGCTTCGTATTTCCATTTTCTCATTACTCTATAATGCAGACTTGGCCCTCTGATGAATATGGGCTGAGGCAGATATCTTAGTTTGAATGATAGCATGTAGACTTAGTGTAAGAACAGTGTAAATACTTGGGTATTTCATCTCTACATGAGGTATGGGCAAACCCAGGCCCAGTGACAGGATACGGCTCCTTGAGCTCTTTTCTGAGGCCCTCCTCTTTCTCAACATTCAATCCTTCCTTCCTTCTCTCTTTACTTCTTCTTTCCATCCTTCCCTTCCTTTCTTACCTCCCTCTTTCTCCCTCCCTGTTCCCTTCCACCTTTCGTCCTTCTTTCCCTCTTCTCTCTCTCCTTCCCTCTCTCCTTTCTTCCTTCCTCTCTTTCTTCCTTCCCTTTTGTCTTTCCTTCCTTCTCTCTTTTTCCCCTTCCTTCTCTCTCTTCCTCTTTCTCCTTCTTTCCATTCCCTTCCACTCTTCCTTTCTTCTGTTTACTTCCTCCTTCCCTTTATTCCTTCCATCCTTCTCTTCCTCCTTCACTTCCTCCCATCCTTTCCTCCCATCCTTTCCTCCCATCCTCCCATCCTTTCATTTTCTCTTTCCTTCCTTCTCTCTTTCCTTCCTCCTTACCTCCCTCTTTCACCTTCCATCCTTCCCTTCCTTCCTTCCATCCATCTTTAGTTCTTGCTTTCCTTCCTCCTCACCTCCCTCCCTCACCTTCCTCTTTCTCCTTCCATCCATCCCTTCTACACTTTCCTCCTTCCTTCCCTCTTTCCTCCCTCCTTCCCGCTTTCTCCTTCCATCCTTCCCTTCCTCCCTTTCATCCTTCCTTCCTTCTCTCCTTCCTTCCTCCTTCGTTCCCTTCTTTCCTTCCATCACCATACAACCAGTCCTCTTAACAGGGAGTGCTAGCATGCGGCCCCCAAGTTAGAAGATGTGCCCATGCCTGCTCTACATCAATCCACCATCACAGAGAAAGTTCCTATGTAACTTTGAAAGTTAATATATGCACCTTGGAGAAAAAAAAATCAGAGAATTAGCTTGCTGATGTTCAGAATGCTAGACATCCTGTAAGAAACAGAAGAAAAGAAAAGTAACATTATACATGTTATGTTTTCTGTTTGTAAAATGGAAATGGCACACGAACATCATAAACACATATGATGCCTTTGATTTTAAATATAACAGTCATAAGAAAATAACTAATATTGATAGATGATGCCGCGGCAGAGAGTGGGAAGTATAAAACAGTAGGGCTCACAGTACATACAGTATATTGTCTTGGACATGCTTTCACTTTAGAATGAATGCTGTTTGACACCACTTTTCCTACTGTGGAATCCTGGGGTTTGTAGTTTTGCATGTTTTTACAGCCTTCTCATGGACCAAACTATTCATCCATGTCCAGAATTATTTTGGAAACTTACGTGATCTATGCAAAATTCCTGTAACACAGTGTGATTGATGAATGGTGATTTATCGTTAAAATGTTTAAGAGAAAAGACTGGATTTTTGGATAATTTTCCAAAATTTTTGGAATAATTTTCCAAAATTATCGTAACAGATTGTTCGTAACAGATATGCTTGTCTGTGACTTCTGCTGACATTCATGGGGTGATTATTGGCATGACAGCTATGGTATATTTATTTATTTATTATTTATTTATTTACAGATTTTATATTCCGCCCTTCTCACCCCGCAGGGACTCAGGGTGGATTACAGTGTACACATATATGGCAAACATTCAATGCCAATTTTTGACATACAAACATATACAGACATACACAGAGGCTATTTTAACTTTTTCTGGCCACTGGGGGAGCTGTCACTTTCATCGTCCATCTGCGACGCTGATAAAGCACTTCCGCATTCCCCGCATGCTTTCCCGCTGGAATGCTTTGCTGGAGTCTTCTTTATGGCCTCATAAATCAGTTAATTTAGCCTCCCCACACTTTAAGGTGGTACCTTATTTTCCTACTTGACAGATGCAACTGTCTTTCGGGTTGCAAAGGTCGACAACAGGTTACACACAATTGGTTGGAAACCCACTCCAACCAGGGCTGGCTTCGAACTCATGACCTTTTGGTCAGAGTGGTCTTAATGCAGCTGTCACTCAGCCAGCCGTGCCACAATCCCAGTATATTCTTTATTATGCTAAATAAGCAACTGGAAATATAAATATTAAAAGATGTTAAAGTCTGAACAAATGCATCTTTCCTTATGTATTCCCTTCTCTTTTATTATAGGATCATCAAACCATTTTAAGAGCTTGGGCAGTTAAAGATTTTGCACCCAATTGCCCTCTGTATGTTCAGATATTGAAGCCTGAAAATAAGTTCCATATCAAATTTGCAGGTAAGTCTGGTCCTTTGTAGCATGTCTTTGGAAATAAAGAAAGATTTCTATTTCTCGTCTATCTCACTTTCCTACCTTTCTCTCACAAGTCATTTTGGGACAGTTTCCACACTAATCTGTGCTTTTTATTAGGCACGTGTGATCAATAAAAAAATGTTTCAAAGGTCATTACAAAACTGGTGGGTGCCAGCACTTCATTTCTAAAGGGTATTTGACAGGTTTTGAACAAGGATATTATGCAGAAGGAATCACGTTATTGGGGAAAAGCCAAAAAAGCTTACGATTTCGTCCTTTACAAAGTGGCTTGCAAGACTATAGTGTGACAGATTCAGAACAGTATGAGCCTAAGAATATTTCCTTAAAAATAAATATTGATCAAAAAGGGATAACATGCCAAAAATTGGGGGAACAAGCATAACCACCACCTCACTATTTACCTTAAATAAATAAAAAGATTGACACATACATGGTAAAATATGCAAAATCTGGGAGCAAAGAACGGGAAGGTGATAACAATTACAATTATCACTATTAGGGATTTTTCATTTTAAAAAAAGGTTGAAGAGCCTCATGATTGGTGCCATTACTTTTCAATCTACATTTAGCGAAACCTAGGTTCTTCTAAATGATTACCAGCTGCTTTCTCAGTGAAAATAACTGTCAGTGTTTATTTAAGGTGATAGTCATTAAACAAAATGTACGAGTAATCAGGAAAGCTTCCCTAAAAGATTTACATAAAGAGATGAAGATCTACCTGACTGCAGGTCATAGAGTCTTCATGAACAGTCAAGTTAGAGACATTCATACATGAACTATTCCTATACCGAGAATGGTAGTATATCTGGGAAAGGATTCTACACTAGCTTATTTTCTATATATAGAGATGTTAAATCATTTCTTAATAGTGATATACTCAGTCATATGAATGTTCACATATGCTCTGAAGCGGTACAAACCAAACTATCCCATTTGGTATTTCTAAAAAATGAGAGCTCCGTTCAGAAATAATGGTTGTGAGTTTCCATATAAAGCCCTAAACGGTTCTGGCCCAACTCACCTGTCCGAACGCATCTCCTCCTACTTCAGATGTACAAACTTGGTCTGCAACTGTCAGGCGTTTTGTGTGATTCTCCTTTTCAGAAAAGCACTGATTCTCATATTGTGCTTAGTGCCATTCACTAAGCACAATATAAAGACTTTCTGTCACTTCCAGTTCTTTTTCTTTCCACACCCTTTCAGATTCTGACTCATTGCTCTTAATTTCCTCCAGTTCATTTCTTCCAACCCACTCATTCTCTCAAGCCAAGTCAAATCAATTTAATTCCTCTGAATCTACTGTTCCTGTTTATTCTGTTTATTTCCATTACCTACTTTTCGTCTTTTTCCCTTTTTTTCTTCCCATCACTAACCCTTTTTATTCAATTCTGCACTGTATGTGTATGTATGTAGTTTGATGTAATCACTTCATTTCAAATAAATAACACTGCTTTACTAAAAAAAATAACCAAGGGTAATGTGTGAAATTTACCTTTCCCCAACACTATATCATGCACGTATTTTAAAACCAAGTTTTGTTTTTGCAGGACATTTCTCTAACCTATAAATTGATTAGCTGATACTCTAGATGGGGACATTAGTTTTCCTGGATATTTTGGACTAAGGTTCTCATAATTTTACCGTTTGTAGTAATGCAAGATTTGCTGGCAGTCTAGGCAGTTAATATCCAGAATATATGGATTTGGCTAAAATTTCCTAATCCACACTTTAACCTATTTGATGTTAATAAATTCACAAATCAGAGACTTATTTTGAACCCTGAATCTTAATTAATGTCCCAGAAACAAAATATTCACAGCACGTGGCCTCAGATTTCAACAAAAGAAAAAGGTTAACAAATGGAAAAAAAGGCTGTTGTGGGAGTAAGTGTCTTATTCTGAGTTGGTTATTCACCTACAGTCCAAAATAATACAAATTCATAGCATCAGTAGAAGGCATTTCTAGCCATGCTGGAAGTCAGTAATATAAAAATAAGTTCTAGCTTGAGAGCAGTAATGCAAAACAAGGTTCATTCAAGCCAGTACCTACAATTCAACTGTCTCCCTTCCATCTCAGGGGCTGTTCTATCATGGTAGTTTTGCTCTTGCTTTCTCCAACCTGCTTTGAATCTATATAAATAAAAATATAATGTTCGTTTGTGGGATTAACATAACTCAAAAACCACTGGGCGAATTGACACCAAATTTGGACACAATATACCCATCAGGCCAACGAGTGACCATCACTCATAAACACACACAAAAAAAACCCACAGGGAAAGAGACTTAAAAAGCAAAAAAAAATACATTACAACACATGCGCAAACCCACCCACACGCACACATACATATATATGCAAACAAACACATATATACACTTATACACAACTATATAAACACACAAAACACATATACACAGACTGGGCCACAACAACATGTGGCAGGGGACAGCTAGTCTATATATATAAAATGTAATGTTCATTTGTGGGACACAAATAACTCAAAAACCACTGGATGGAATGACACCAAATTTGGCCACAAGACACCTATTAACCCAAGGAGTGATTATCACTCAAAAAATCCCCAAAATCCCAGTGAAAATAATTTTAAAATCCAAAAAAGGTAGAAAATGACACAGCAAACACACACAAATGCATTCCATGACCCCGACCCCTCCTGCATGAGGACACAGCAAGCACAACAAGCACCACTGACCATCCTCCCTTTTTCAGCAGGAGCAGGAGCTAGGAACAGATGGCACAATGGTTGGTCCAATGAGGGGGGGGGGAGCCTCATCCGCTACCAGGGACAGAAGGAAAGAAGGAGGGAAGGAAGGAGGAAAGGAAAGAAAGAGAGAAAGAAGGAAAGAGAGAAGGAAGGATGGAAGAAAAGAGTGAAGGAAGAAATGAAAGAAAAAGGTAGAGAAGGAAGAAAGGAGAGAAAGAAAAATGGGAAAGAAAAAGGGAGGGGAAGAAAGAAAGAGGTAGAGAAGGAAGGAAGGAAGGAAGGAAGGAAGGAAGGAAGGAAGGAAGGAGAGAATGGAAGAGAGAGGGAAGGAAGGTGCGAAAGAAAAAAGGTGAGAAAGAGGGAGGGAAGGTTAGCCACAACAATGTGTGGTGGGTACTGCTAGTAGCTTTATAAAATTTACGGCTCCTGTGACAATTTGGAGGAGATGAGAAAGTATGTAGCCAGTGTGAATACTGCCATATTTCTTGAATCTGTTATTCTGGCTGTTATCCTGTATGAAGAACTGAACTACAGCTTCCTATTCTGCCTCCCCTCAAACATACTGTAGAAGACTACAGCTCCTCCCATTGCCACCTTATGCCTGGTTTTGGAGAAGGGTGTCAATCAGAGTCTTCTTAGATCTACCCTCTCCCCAGCCAATTCTCCACCATTCAAAGAATGGGCATGGATGTGTTATGACAATTTGCCCTTTGGATAGTGACACAGTTAAAAGGCAAGAGGACATTTAGCAAAGTACTTTACTCACAATAAAGCAGGAAGCAACAGTGTGTGAGAGAAAGGCTTCTAGAGCTTAGATTTTTTTTCTTGGGAACTTAAACAAAAGGCATCAAATAGCATCAAAGGAAAATACCTGGAGTTGTGAAGCCACCACGCTTTCCATGACTTTGCCCAAAAAGGGGAGATTGGAAACAGGCCGAAAGTTGTCCAATTTAGTGGGGTCCAGTGATGGCTTCTTCAACAGCGGCTTTATAATAGCCTGTTTTAGGCTCGCTGGAATCTTGCCTTCCCGAAGGGAGGCATTCACCACCACTGTTACCCACTCAGCCAATCCCCCTCTGGCCTCCCTTAGAAGCCAGGATGGGCAGGGGTCTAGGATGGACGTGGTGGGCCTCATTCCTCCAAGTATCTTGTCCACAACCTCGGGTTTCACAAACTGAAAAGAATCCATCAAAATAGGACAAGCAGGTGCTCTTGTTACATTCTCGGAGACTGCATCTAACGCGGCGTCCAGCCCAGAACGGATCAAGGCGACTTTGTCTGCAAAGAACCGAGCAAATGCTTCACAGCGCGCGACCGAATTGTCAGGGCTCCCATCTGCAGTGATGGGAGTTAAAAGACCTCTGACAATCCGAAACAACTCCGCCGGATGGTTCTTTGCAGATGCAATAGTGGCCGCAAAGAAAGTTTTCTTTGCGGCCTTTATTGCCGCGGCATATGCCCTAAGAAAGGACACAAACCGTGCTCGGTTTGACTCGCTCGGATCCGAACGCCACACGCTCTCTAGTTCCCTCTTCCTTCGCTTCATCACTGCCAGCTCCTCAGTAAACCAAGGGGCTGGTTTAGCTCGGCTACTTGAGAGGGGACGTTCCGGAGCAATCATGTCAATAGCCCTGGCCATCTCCCCATTCCAGAGAGCCACCAAGGCTTCGACATGGTCACCTACCGAGGTGGCGGGAAAATCCCCAAGAGCCGTCAGGAATCCATTCGGATCCATCAGCCTCTTGGGGCGGACCATCTTAATAGGTCCTCCACCTTTGCGGAGGTTAGGGGGCGCAGTGAGCCTAAATCTGATCAGGAAGTGGTCGGTCCATGGCAACGGAGAGATGGACAACTCCTCCACCCCGCCACCCTGTTCCCATCCCTGGCAGAAAACCAAATCCAATGTGTGTCCAGCACAGTGGGTGGGGCCAGATATTTGTTGGGACAGCCCCATGGTTGCCATGGCAGACATGAAGTCCTGAGCCGCACCTGTGAGGGTCGCCTCGGCATGGATGTTGAAGTCTCCCAGCACAAGGAGCTGTTGAGACTTCAACGCCAGGCCCGAGACCACCCCCGCTAGCTCAGGTAGGGAGACTGTAGTGCAGCGAGGTGGACGGTACACTAACAGAATCCCTATTCCGTCCCGGTCACCCACCCTCAGGTAGACGCTTTCAAAATTTGCGGTCTGCGGGATGGGGCACCTGGTCAGATGGATGGAATCTCTATAGACCACTGCGACCCCGCCTCCCCGCCCTCCGGATCTCGGTTGGTGCTGCACGGAGAAACCCGGAGGACAAAGCTGGGTCAGATTTACTCCTCCAGCTTCATCCAACCAGGTCTCCGTGATGCACGCCAGATCTGCCCGCTCGTCCAGGATTAGGTCCTGGATCCAGGTCGTTTTACCGTTGACAGATCTGGCGTTCAACAGCACCACCTTTAGTCCAGAGGGTCCGCTCACCTGGTTACACCAATTTACCTTAGGAGACCGAGTTGGAATTGTTAATGTTTTAGATAAATGGTCCGAATTTGGCCGAATTTGAGGTCTCCTTTTCCCGCATCTCCTCCTTCCCACCACGACCTCTATGGGGGCCCCTCGGCTAGCGGAACACCTCCCTTCCTCCATGCCGCAGTTCATGACCAGGGTCTTATTCTCTAAATCTACCAGTGATAAGAAATTTTATGACAAAAATAATAGATTTTTTATTATGAAGAAGACAACAGAGACAGGGTAGGAAGCATTAGTTGGGGCTTTCTATTATCCATTTTTGAACTTTTTTTTATCTCCTCTGTTTTAAAACACTGTACATCTGCTTTTCATTTCTTCTGTTTTAGATTATAAGTGTTCTTTTTTGCTTCTCATTTTCTTTTTTAACATCATTGAAATATTTTTTGTATTAGATAACAATAGAAGAAGATAAAGATGTAAGATGCTAAATATGCCCCTGTTCTATATCTACCATTGTACGTGTTCTGGTATGGCTGTACCAGGAGCTCCAGCTTCTTTTTCTTTCTTTGAGTGTTTGCATGTATTTCAAAGTTCCAATTTCAAAGTTTGCAATAAGGTGGCTTCCCTTGGTTTACAATTATAGGGCCAATGACCCATCAATCATTGTTAGGTTCCTTAGTTCCGCCCCTTTTTCTCGGTTTAGGAGGGAAAAGGGGGACCTCTAGTTCAGTTCTCACAGAGAAGCCTTTCGTACAGGACGTGAGTCAGTTCCACCTGTAGAAAGCTTCATCTTTTACAGCTTTTGCTGGGGAAGTACAGCCAGCTTTTGCTGGAGGATTTACAGCCCCATAGCTTTTGCTGGGGGAATTCAGTACCACAGCTCTACAGGGAAGCATAGCTTTTGCTGGGGAAATCCAGTCCCACAGCTTTACAGCCAGCCTTCGCTGGGAATTGAAGACTTTCTTTCCTCTTGGAAATCAAGAAAAGGACTCTGTTTGGTAAGGACCACTCGCGGCAGCCATAACGCAATTTGCACCGGGTGTAGGGGCCCACGCCTGCAGAGCCTAAGACAGATTGCCAAGGTAGAGGTCAAGGATTTCCCTGATAGAGAAGAAACAGTTCATGAAGATAGCTGCCTGTCCCTTGTGGACAAGATTAAGAAATCCACCAGTTGATTCAAAGCCTTGAAGTATTTGTTTGATTTATTGAAGACCTAAGCAATAATAATAATAATAATAATAATAATAATAATAATAATTGTGGCAAGTTCTTGGTGGGTTGGGCATACCAAGCCACCTTGTCTCTCTCCTGAGGAATCTGTACAAGAACCAAGTAGCAACAGTAAGAACTGACCATGGAACAACAGACTGGTTCAAGATTGGGAAAGGCGTACGGCAAGGCTGCATACTCTCACCCAACCTTTTTAACTTGTATGCAGAACACATCATGCGATGTGCGGGGCTTGATGAATGCAAAGCTGGGGTGAAAATTGCTGGAAGAAACATCAACAACCTCAGATATGCAGATGACACCACTCTGATGGCCAAAAGCGAGGAGGAGCTGAGGAGCCTTCTAATCAAGGTGAAAGAAGAAAGCGCAAAAGCTGGGTTGCAGCTAAACATAAAAAAACCAAGATTGTGGCAACAAGAATGATTGACAACTGGGAAATAAAGGGAGAAAATGTAGAGGCCATGACAGACTTTGTATTTCTAGATTCAAAGATTACTGCAGATGCAGACTGTGGCCAGGAAATCAGAAGATGCTTACTTCTTGGGAGGAGAGCAATGTCCAGTCTCGATAAAATAGTAAAGAGTAGAGACATCACACTGGCAACAAAGATTCGCCTAGTCAAAGCCATGGTATTCCCTGTAGTAACCTACGGATGTGAGAGCTGGACCTTAGGGAAGGCTGAGCGAAGGAAGATAGATGCTTTTGAACTGTGGTGTTGGAGGAAAGTTCTGAGAGTGCCTTGGACTGCGAGAAGATCCAACCAGTCCATCCTCCAGGAAATAAAGCCCAACTGCTCATTGGAGGGAAGGATACTAGAGACAAAGTTGAAGTACTTTGACCACATCATGAGGAGACAGCAAAGCCTAGAGAAGACAATTATGCTGGGGAAAGTGGAAGGCAAAAGGAAGAGGGGCCGACCAAGGGCAAGATGGATGGATGGCATCCTTGAAGTGACTGGACTGACCTTGAAGGAGCTGGGGGTGGTGACGGCAGACAGGGAGCTCTGGCGTGGGCTGGTCCATGAGGTCATGAAGAGTCGGAGACGACTGAACGAATGAACAACAACAACAAGCACTAATAAAGAACTTTGTTAAACTTTCCAAGTTTCTAAAGACTTTGTTTAGGGAAATCTATAGGGCTTCTAATCTGAGGCATCCTGCATCCCGTTGGGCATACAGAGCACGTCCTGTCTACAGACCTTTTCACAGGCCCAGCGCGTGACAGTACAGTACTCTTCCCCAATTCTAATATATTTGCAATAAAATTATTTGGGGAAA
Source organism: Anolis sagrei (assembly GCF_037176765.1). NCBI lineage: Eukaryota > Metazoa > Chordata > Lepidosauria > Squamata > Anolidae > Anolis > Anolis sagrei. The sequence goes on from NC_090024.1 coordinate 113,914,825, forward strand.
ATATTCAGCTCTGGTGATTATTTATTAATTTATATAGAGAGAGTATTTTCACCATGTCCCCAAGCTAAAAATTCTCCCAGAGTGGCTTACAAATAATTAATATGACAGTTTCTTGTCCTCAGGCAGACAATTGAAATGAGACACAAAATAAGTAAAAGAGAGTGGTAGTGGAGGGAAGACTTACGTTTGGCAGATAGTGCTTTTCTCTCCCCCTGGAACCATAGTAGCGACAGTTTTTCATCTTCTGCTGAGATCTACTACTGCTCAGGCAGACATAACTCCATCCTAAAGCAGGATGGAGTTATGTCTGCCTATTAATCCTTCCCTCCAAGGCCATAGTTGTGGCAGTTGAAATGGAGGAAGAGCATTTCATTTGCTACTGGGCTTGATGGCATGGAAGAGGAAAGGGGACGAAAACACAAACTCAAAGTAATAGTCACCCTTCTACTGGAAACACTTGATATTCTGAAATGGTCCAATTCGCATCAGATGTGTACCTGACACATCATTGCTTCTGTGAAGAGTTCACTATATTATGCCTGGTAATAAGCTAATTTGGGAGAAAGTGTGAATGAAAAGAAACCCCAGTATGTATCTCAAAAAGGAAATACATTGTGCCATTTGTCTTCTTATTGTGTCTTAAATATAAGGAATTAAACTTTAAGGATCATGCAGACCACAATATTTCCAGTTTTTTATATGATTTTGAAAGTGAGACAATGAAGAAAGTTAATATGAAGAAGGTTGGTTCATTTGCAATGTGAAACTGAATGAGATTATTGTGGACACTTGGATATGACAAAATGACAAATGGATGGGTCCTAGAGTAAATCATGCCTGAACTCTCACTAGAAACCACAAAAAGTCCACTATCACACTCTGTTATCACACTCTGGATATATGACAGGATGACAGGATGCATTGGAGAGATGATCATGCTTGTCAAAATGGATGGTAGTAGGAAAAGAGGAATGACCACGTTACAGATAAATTAACTTTAACAAGTGAGCCATTGCCCTGAGTTTACATGATGGCTGTTAATGGCCAGGGCTCATGAAGGTCTTTAATTTATAGGGTTTTTAATGATAGCAAATAACAACAAAGTTAATTCTAATACTGTTAATATTCTTTATCAGTGTGTTTACTATTCTATAGCTGTTATACTATATCAGAACAATTTACCCATTATTACTTTACTTACTTACTTAGGCAATCTCTCATTGTCAGAGAAGGATAGTCTTCCAGAATCAGTGTACTGGCGGTGGGTCCATAGGTGACTAAGGAGCCCTATTCTTGATCTACATCTTCTCCCGTGGTGAGGGCATTGGTTTCCAGGTAGAAGATGGTCCTGGTTGGGGTTGGCTTGATGCGCCTTCCTCTTGGTTTCCAAGTGGAAGAGAGTCCCGGTCGGGGTTGGCTTGACGTGCCATCCTCTTGGCATGTTTCTCTCTTTTGCACTCCATTCGTGCCTCTTCAAATTCTACAGCACTGCTGGTAACAGCTGACATCCATCTGGAGCACTCAAGAGCAAGGGCTTCCCAGTTCTCAGAGTCTATGCCAGAGTTTTAAAGGTTGGCTTTGAGCCCATCTTTAAATCTATTTTCTTGCCCACCAACATTCTGTTTTCCATTCTTGAGTTCAGAGTAGAGCAACTGCTTTGGGAGATGGTGGTTGGGCATCCAGACAATGTGGCCAGTTCAGCGGAGTTGATGGCGGAGGACCATCACCTCAATGCTGGTGGTATTTGCTTCTTCCAGCACGCTGACATTTGTCTGCTTGTCTACCCAAGAGATTTGCAGGATTTTCCAGAGGCAGCACTGATGGAATCGTTCCAGGAGTTGCATGTGACGTCTGTAGACAATTCACATCTCAGAGAGATATAGCACGGTTGGGAGGACAATAGCTTTATAAACAAGCACCTTGGTATCCCTATGGATGTCCCGGTCCTCAAACACTTTCTGCTTCATTAAAAAAAAGCTGCACTCACAGAGTTCAGGCGGTGTTGTATTTCAGTGTCAATGTTGACTTTTGTGGAGAGGTGGCTGCCAAGGTAGCGGAAATGATCAACATTTTCTAATGTTACACTATTAAACTGTATTTCTGGCATTGGAGAGGTATTATCCATTATGTAGTCAGACACACTGGTCAAAATTTCACACAGTAATTCCTCTGGTTCCTTATAAGATTAAGTCATGAGATTGTTCATTAATACAGAATAAAACATGGATATTTTCCCATGTGAATGTAGTTCATTTGTCCCTATTGGGTTCCACTGGTAAAAAAAAAAAGTGAACTAGGTTCACATGGGAAAAGATCCATGTTTTATTCTGTACTAATGAAATAATTTATGGCTTAATCTCACATTAATGGTAGGCATCCTCAATCAGGCTTTTAAGGAACAAGCTCATTCTACCCAAGGACGGAAAATGATTATAACAGTTGAAAAAATGTGTGAACATCACATAAGTATCAGAAACCCTTTTAACTAAATTTCACCATTTTCCTCAGATATTGTTTACAATAATATTGTCCATTTGCAACAATCTTCCTAAATGATTCTACTTGGTAGTGGAAGATTTTCTTACTTTAAACATCCCCCATAACCAATAACTTTGAAATTAATCAAAAGTTTATTATTGCATCTCTGAAGCACAATAACAGTTTTAAGCTGAAATACATATTTTAACCATGAAGTAATCTGCAAAAAGTAAAACCATACTGATCTAGTTATTTTTAGGAAAATCAATTTAGTAGCTGATTTCTTGTTTTGTACTTCCAGCTGAACAAAATAACTTTCCAAGAGTGGCTTGTTTGTCCTCATTAACTTTTCCTTTTTGCACAGCTTCTGCAAATCCCTCTGCAGGACATGTTCCTATTTCTGCCACGAAATCCGTCAGCTTGATTATTGGGTTCACTGTCATTATAATTTTTAGAAATGTAACCCCCTGCCAACTGCAATAAGAAAAAAAATGACTCAATAAGTTGTCTTCCTAATGACAAATTTCAAATTCAAGTGGCAACCCTGAGTATCATTAGGTGGATGTAAAAACATTTGAAATGTTTGCCTATTCCCTTTGTATTAATCAGCAATCCATATACTCAGTTTCAAAGATTGACTTTACTTTTCTCATTTATGAAAATTAAAAGACTAACATAAATGATTAATTGACTTCCCTTTTTCTGATGGCCTCCATCTAATAGTCACTGCCCTTTCATATAAGTGATTCTAGGCTACGTTAATAAGAATATAGTGTCTAGAAAATGAAAACAGTAATGTAATTTCATTCTACTTTTGTTGTGAACCAAAAGCCTTACAGGAGTGCAAAAGGGTGCAAACAAGGCTTATTAACAAACAAAAATAGCTTAGAAACACTTGAATTCAGTGAGTCTAGCAATAAAATGAAGTCTGTAGCAACTGCTAAGCAAAAAACGCAACTTGAAGGATAATCCGGATTATACAGAGATATAATCCGGTATAACTAAAACTTTAAGCAAACTGCTTCAAAAATTCAGAGTTCACAAAGCACAAAGTAACAAGGTGGGAGCAAGCAAAAATGTAGTCAGGAAACAGTCCAAGGTCGAGGCACGTCCAAAAACAGAAGTTAAGTCCAAAACGCAATGTCGTCGTCCAAAAACAATCCGAAGTCAGCAAGGGGTAGAAGTCAGCACTTACAGGATTCCAGTCGGTAGAAGCACGGAAGCACAACGATCTGCAGTCCCAGGACCCAAGGCGACAGTAAAGGCAGCAACAAAGTCCCAAGCCCAATACAACACTTTGCCTACTGCAAAATTCCAATAGTTTGATACCTTTCTTTTATCCTATAACTCCTCATCAGAAGTGGAGCTGGACCCCTGTCCTCCTCGCTCTCAGGTGCTTTTGCTGCCACAGCTGCTTGCCACCGCCCGTCCCTCCAGCTTTTCCAGCGTCTATCAAGACTTAGATCACCCCAAGTATTTCCAGGTTGCCAGTCTCCCGAGAACCCTTCAAACTCCTCGCTTGAGGTGGGTTGCGTACATATGTCCCTGATCTCTTGTACACGGGTCCAGTCCAGCCCATCCTTCTCCCCATTATCACTCTCAGTCCCATCACTCCCAGTGAACCCCATAAAGTCTTCTTCCTCAGTTGGAGCATTAAGTATTTCATGGATCCGCTTCCTTTCCCTCTCTTCATCTGACTCTTGCTCCCGACTAACCCGTTTCAAGCCTCTACTCCCATCTCCCTCCTCCTCCATCTCAGAGTTTGTAAAACCTTCGAGTGACTCAGTATCTGTAGGTGTCATGAATATCTCTCTAATTCGCTTGCTTTGCTGCTCTTGACCAAGCACCTGAGCAGCCCTCTTTCCCCTTCTACTACTAGTAGTAGCTTGATCAGCACACTGTACTACAACAACTTTGGTCAGACCTCACCTTGAATATTGTGTCCAGTTCTGGGCATCCCAGTTGAAGAAGGATATTGGCAAGCTGGAACATGTCCAGAGAAGGGTGACCAAAATGGCTGAAAAACTGGAAACCATGTGTTATGCGTAGCTGGGTATTGTTTAGCACGGAGAAGACAAGGTGAAGAGATGATATGGGAGCTATGTTTTTACTGTGTTTTGATAGGATTCTAGACTTCACAACTGCATAGCCTATCAAATCAACTCAGTATTGGTTTGCACTGTCTCTATTAGTGCTCTTGGTGGTCCATGAAATTTAAATGTACAGAGGGAATTTTCTTAACTCTAAAGTGTTGAGTAACTTTAGTAATTTAGTAATTTGACTGTGTGTCTCAAAATTGTGCATTTTAATCACATAACCATATGGTAGTTATGACATTAATTGTTCTTACATTCATAATTCGTACATTAATATAGCTATCCATAGATAAATATAGCTGTCCATTAAGAAATATGAAGTAGCTCTATTAACACAGTTAAGACTCCAACTATTGCCCAACACAGCACTAATATAAAATGATGAAAGGTTTAATACAGCAGTAGCTGGAATGTGTTTTCTACTATCAACTGAATTCATAGTGAATCAAGCACTTATTGAAAAGGAGAGAAAAAACTCTTATAACTTGCTTACATGCTGCATGGGTAACATGTAAGTTCTAAGAACTTTCATTTCAATCAAACTCAGAATCTTATTCAATTACTACAAAAATTGAACAGCATTTTTTTTAATTCCCACTCTTTTTCACCAGAGGAGAGACACTGTGCCAAGCTTCCAGAAACTATAATGAAGATTATTAAAAGAAAACTCCTGTGAAGTTTTCACTAAGAGGTTGATTACAAATATGTATATTCTGCTTTATGTTGTATGTAAAATATAATGGTTGTGCAGCATAACTCTATTAACAATGGACTCAATAATCAAAGTTTCACCTACCCATGCTTAAAAAGTATTCCTCCCCCAGAGTGTTGTGGGTCTCTTTGGGTTCAGTAGTGTAGTTCTACAGTATGGTTCCAACCCAAGTATGATCAAAACACTGGGTTTGCTATTTTTCTTGGTTTTATGTATCCACATGAAGTTTTCGAACATATACCCCATAGATGCATGTGCCATTCTGTATCCCTTATGCATACTTACCTACTGAACAACAGACAAAAAGCAGTAGCCTCTCAAAACAGAGACATGGCACACCTGATAAATGCATCTGACAAACGTGTTATATAGCACACAAAAGTTCATAGAGATTTCAAATAACATATATATATTGGGTTATATTTATACTATTTAATGCATTTAAGAACTAGATTTAATTAAAAGTAGAGATTGATCTTCTTTCTCCAATGTATAGTTTAAAATGAAGTATTCTGTGGTCTATGAATGAAAATGAGAAATTAAATTCTGAAGTTCATGAGTGAGTGGATTAGATTTTCCTTTTAAACTGAGATGTGGATTGAGTTACTGGAAATCAATGCTTTTGGGAATGTAAAAATGTGGAAAGCCAGACTTCTAAAAAGCAATTTAGGGATAAAATTGAGAGATTGTTCCAAAAGTAGAAAATGGAGAAAAAGAGATAATAACCAAAGCTATTACTAGATACACAAACACTTTAGAAACTCCTATTTATGATGTTACACAGAGAAAAGATTAGAGACATCAAATTGTACTGACAACTCAATGAGGTAATTTTGAGAAAAATGGTATCTTAGAGAGAAAAGTCACTCCAATCTCTGTCCATTTTATTTATGCAAATTTATTTGTATTTATTCAAAAGACTTATATGAGTCAGACATCATTGTCTGAAATTTTAAAAAAAACTGAAAGTAATCTGATTCTTATAGCAATTGGTGGCCACCATATTTTGATTTTTAAAAAGTGTATAGTTAAAGTTCAACTACCTAAATAATAAATAAGGCAAATTAATAGTACTGAATATAGATATATTTATAATCTATATTATGACTGATTATGACAGCTATCAGATGACAACTTTGTGACATGTCCATCACTGATGCCTCCTGCAAGCTTTAGTTCTACTATATCGTCTTTTGACACATGCATAGGTGCCCCTTCTCAACATTATCAAATACTTGACTTGAAGGAGTCTAACTTGTTAGAGTTTTAATTTTTCACAAAGGTCTTTCCTAAATAATTTCAGCAATTTTCTTCTCAATGTAATTTGAAACACATTCTGTGTAAAGTTAAGATGTGATAGTTATCCACAGAAAACAGAATTTTCTGCATGGAAAATAATAGATTATCACAGAATATATTTTCTGTGCAGAGAGAGCTGTAATTAGAGATTTGTTGTACACAAAATGCACACATGCTTCTTTTGAAACAGTATAGAAAATAATAATGTATTAATTCCTGCATAGAAAAGGTTGTTGTTTGCACAGAAAATGCTGTTTTCTGTACAAAACCATGAGCAAATTCTGTGGAGTACAATAGTTTTTGTCTGTGCAGTTTTTGTCTGTGCGGGGAACAACTTTTTTTGGTCAGAAATTAATGTTACTGCATTTAAATATTATCTTCCATGTATAAATGTTTTCTATGCAGAAGATGTCAATTTCTGCAAAAAAACATTTTTTTGCTGATTTCTGCAAAAAATGGACAGAATAAGTCCTGAGCTATGTCTATATATTTCAGTATCATAATTGCTTCTTAATATTTTGATAATTCCAACAATTTCCTCTGCATTAAATTCTCTTAGTTAATGTATTTCATCTAAACTTTCTTTTACATGTGGATAGCAGTGTTCCAATTCATTTTGTTTACTTGGACTTTCAGGATCTTTTTTTACTTTTTTTGACTCAGACTTTCAGAATCTTTTTTGACAAAGCTGTTCAACAAAGCTTCTGATCAATTGAAACCATGCGCCAAAAAGAGAAGTTCTCTTATGGATATGAAACTGGCTACACAACAAGAGTTGCTGGTTGCTCGTTGCTCTTATATTTTGTTATAATGTTGTTTCACTTTGTTTTATGCTACTGTTTTTATATTTTGGTGTGTTATATTTTTAACTATGTTTGTTTCGGGCTCATTGCCCGAGTCCCTCCGGGGAGATGGAAGTGGGGTATAATAACAATAGTAATAATAATAATAATAATAATAATAATAATAATAATAATGGTTTTCACCAAATAGTTCAGAATGTGCAAATAAAATGTGGTAGCTGAGATGCCCAGAAGGATTTTTCCAAACCAGAGGGATGGAAATTAAAATAGCAAATGTAGTGTGATATAAACAAATGTAAAATGAACCACATAGGAACACAATGTGAAATAAAAAATAATATAAAACAAAAAATACCCAGTTTCATATGTATGATTCTGATATATATATATATATATATATATATATATATATATATATGGTGACATTGTGGAAAAAGCAATACACCATAACTTGGTTCAAAATTTAGCAGTATCACTTAATAAAAAATTGTCTTAAGAGCCACATTTTGTGTATGAGCCATTTGTGTTTGCAATTTGAAACAAAATTCTCCTTTCTTTTCTCCCTCCCTTTTTATTTTCTTTGCAGATCATGTTGTATGTGAGGAGGAATTCAAATATGCAATGCTAGCTTTAAACTGTATTTGTCCAGCTACATCAACACTCATCACCTTGTTAGTTCATACGTCAAGAGGGCAGTAAGTATCGGAATTTTAATCAAGTGGTACAAAAATGCTTCTATTATTCCTTGAAATTAAAAGCAACCTATTTAGATTACAGCAGACTCTTGGTATCTTCTGGATTTAATTCCAGGACCCCCCCCCCCCCCCCAGGGTGGATAACAAAATCCATGGGTGTCCAAGTCTCACTATATATAATGGCAAAGTGAAATGGTGTCCCTTCTGCAAAATGACAACATCAATGCTTGCTTTTTAGAAAATTTAAAATACTTTTGAACCATGGATTCAGAATCCATGGATATACAGGATTGGTTGTATGCCACTTTTCTCCATAATTCGAACTATGTTTTTCTTTGGATTAAGATGTTAAGTCATCTGCCTATGATGTGTATGTACTTTTTTCTCTCAATGTCTGTCCCTCTTTTTCTCTTCCCTGTGTTTTTCTCCATATCACCTGAGATCTGAAGACAATTGCATGTGCCTCGCTCTTCAATGTGCAATTTGCAAAGTTTCAAAGCATAGCAGACCAGGTCTTCTGGAGTGGTTTGTCTATAAAGGTGCATCCTCACTCTAGATCAGAGGTTCTCAAACTGTGCTCCATGGAGCCTTTGGAGTCCCATGAGTTACAGTGAAGAGCTCCAAGGCAACATCTTGCTTCCCACCTCCTCTTCTTTCATCCTCCTGAAAAATGCAGGGAAATTAAAGGTTTGATATTCTGGAAACAGCAACCACATCCCCTGGCACAGACCCTTTCTTCCTCACACCGCCCACTTTTTTTCTCACCACCCAGACCCTTCCCCCCTGATTTCTTTGCTTCTAAAACCCTATTTCCCTCAACCACTCAGGGTATGCATTGATCGTGTTTCTCCTACATAGCAGGAGGGAGTTGGACTGAATGGCCTCTGGAGTTTCTCCTATTATCAGTATTATTGCCACCCACCACTGAAATAAGAGACTAGAGTACAGTGCGGATTGAAATATGGGCAACTTTTATTTAAATCTTACCTGAAATTAACCTTATGTGACTTGCAAAAAGTAACTAAAGGGGCTTGAACCTGGTGTGGATTTAAGCCGAGGTAGTGGCCCTCCATGACATACACCTTGGCTAAATTGGGCAAAATACCTGGGTCCTTGGATATAGTAAATTTTTAACATTTCCAGTGTGACCACTCAGGAAAATGTATGAAAAATTCTGCCCCAAGATCAAGGAATTTTATGGAGGCCAGAACTCTCCCCGTTTCAAGGCCATTTCCATTCACCCTCACCCCAATTACATAAACACAAGTGAGGGTTTCTGTTCCTGGCCCACACCACAAAGGTGTGCCTTAGGTGTACACCAAATGTAAACCTATGACTGCTTTCTGTGGGTTGGCCTATTTAAAGAAAGCCCAAACTCCCAATTTGACCTTGTAAACAGTATAGTGTAGGTGACCCTCCCCTTCCACTAGAATATAGGGGAAAAAATCCTACCCGGCCTCTGTAGGTGACCAATATATTATACTGTTAATGGGCCAATGCAGAGCTCGAACTGAGCTCAATGGAGCAAGATTCCCCCTAAGGCAGCCACATTGAGGCGGATGAGCTCCCTCTATCAGCTCCAGCTCCTCATGTGGGAACATGAGAGAAGCCTCCCACAAGGATGATAAAAACATCAAATCATCCGGGCGTCCCCTGGGCCAATGCAACGTCCTTGCAGACGGCCAATTCTCTCACACCAGAAGCAACTTGCAGTTTCTCACGTCGCTCCTGACATGGAAAAAAAAGCCACACCCCAGAAAATAATCCCTCTGGCTGGCCTCCCTTCAGCGTGTGTGGCAAAAGGCTTCCCTACACCAGCTGCGTGGGGCTTGGGAAGCAAATTATTATTATTATTATTATTATTATTATTATTATTATTATTATTGTTCCAAAGTCTGTGTGGCCTTCTGTTGGGAGTGCTTTGATTGTGCTTTTCCTGCATGGCAGAATGGGGTTGGACTGGATGTCCTTGGGAGTTTTCCACTTAAATACTGTTAAGTTTATATTGGTTAAAACTGTTCTTTTAAAAAATATTGTATTGTTCTTTCTTTCCTTTTTTGGGCTGTGTGAATTAATTCACACAAACACTCTCCATCCATCTGCCACTGGGCCAGCCCATTCCTGAAATATACATATTTTATATATTATAATATATAATTTATAAACATTTATTGAGGCTCCCCAAAAAACTTTTGCTTCAAAAATGCTCCACGGCTGGAAAAAAAAAGACCCCTGCTCTAGATTATTTCATATAAACCAAACAGATCAAATTAATGAAATCTGTCATAGAAAAATTAAGGACCTGAAATCTGTTTCTGGAAAGAATGACTTCTCCTCAGAGAGCTGGTACTTACATTCTGGAGCCAGCCTAAAAACATTACTTTAGAATATGCACCTCTAAATTCCATATATCATATGTTTCCATATATCACCGAACCTTCTACTATAATTAAAGGTAAGATTGGGATTTGCTTAGGGAAGGTAAGCATTTCTAATCACTATGTCATGCAGCTGCTCCCAGTTTCTTAGCAACACTTGAAAGCAATGGCAGTGATAGCTTTTTTTTGTCTGTGTGGAGGAATCATCTTGAGTTATCTGTCAGTGTGCTGAACCCACTTTGGGGACAGGGCTCAGCATGTAGGGTATCCTATTTTAAGTCCACACTAAAACTCAAAATGCATTTACTATCCTACTGACAGGGAAAGTACCAACAATCTGTGCCTGAGAGATTATCTTGGATGCAGTTGTACAAAGGTAGATTTGTCAATACAAACAACGTAGGGGATAGATTTGACACATCATAGCATATTAAGCTGGATGGCCTGTATATAAACATCCAGGCCTGCACCTCTACTTGTGTTGATTTAAAATTCATCAATTAGTTCAGCAAGACTAAAGCATAGGTAGCAATTGAGTGACTCTCCAGGTGTTGAACTGTTATAGAGTTAGGCTAAGATATTAGCTCCAACACTTTCTATCAAAAAAGAATGCAGAGCTGAATGTGGGACCTTGAATCAAATTAGAAGGGAGACAAATGCACAGGTATTCTTTTGCAAAAGGACTGTTTTCAAGATGGCGAGATATAACCTGGATGCATCAGTGATTTATCAGTGATGGTTGCTCTTATATTCTGTTCTAATGTTGTTGTTTTATTCTGTTTTATGATGTTGTTTTTGTATTTTAGTGTGTTATATTTTAACTATGTTTTTTCAGGCTTTCCCCCACACAAGCTCCCCCGAGTCCCTCCGGGGAGACTGAGGCAGGGTATAAAAATAAAATTATTATTATTATTATTATTATTATTATTATTATTATTATTATAGAGCTTAAGTTTTATATTGACACATGACCTCATCACATTGAGAGGAGAAAGCATGGGTGAGTACCCTTTTAGCATAGAGACCCAAGACTCGCCCCTCTTATATTGTAAGCAGTCCCATTTCGAGTTCTGCCTCCTCACCCACGTGGAAACCTAAGAGCTGACAATACATTCATTTTACATACATCACACATTCAATATTCTGGGTTTTTTAAAACAAACAAACAAACAAACAAACAAACAGGAGAAACAACAATATCTGAAAGCCAAGAAGTCCATTGCCCTGCCCAAAGACCCTTAACATTAAAGGAGATTGGCCCCAGTTTAAAACCACTTCTTTCCGTGGGATAATATTGTTCAGCCCCAAATTCCATGTGATAGAAGAGACAGTGCTCTAGGTTAAAACCACTTCTTTCCATGGGATAATATTGTTCTGCCCCAAATCCCATATGATACAAGACAGGACATTTCTGCCTCTTTTTTAACCCTGGAACACGTGATAAGGGAACTTGCCAAAGTTCCCTCCTTTCAGGACATGTCTGCCTCTTTTCAATCAAGGAGGGCTATGCATGATGGTTGGAAGTAGTTTAACTCATGTGATGAGCTCAGTGCCTCTCCATGCTTGAAAAGAGGCTGAAGTGTCCTACAAGGGGGAAATTTCTCGGTGTAATGAGGTTGGTTGCCAAAGTTCCCTCCTTTCAGGACATGTCTGCCTCTTTTCAATCAAGGAGGGCTATGCATGATGGTTTATTTATTTAGAACTTTTATATACCAGTCTTCTCAACCTCCGCAGAGGGACTCAGTCCAGTTCACAACAAAAGATTCATAAACAAAAGTTTAAAACATCGCATCTCATGATACACTAACACATTAAAATACAATCATATAATTACATAAGGCCAAGTCATCAGAATGAAGTCACAATTCATCGCCATCCGTCCGTGTGGTCAGGAGTTATTGACTCACTCATCAAATGCTAAATTCCAGAGCCAAGTTGGAAGTAGTTTAACTCATATGATGAGCTCAGTGCCTCTCCATGCTTGAAAAGAGACTGAAGTGTCCTATAACTGGGAAATTTCTCAATGTGATAAGGTGGATAGTGAAAGTATGCATGAGTAGCAGTTGTTTAATATATGTGGCAAGGTTTATAAAATGAAGCCTTCATGACCCTTATAAGCACAAACATAATAATCTCTGTAAATGAATAGATCTTCCCAGGATTGGATAGTCAATTTCAAAATTGTCCTAACTACTTTATTTGTGGCATTAACCCTTGCAATTACAACAATTATGAAGGAAACTTGTGAGGCAGACTCAAAGCTTGATTCAGATATTGTAATCCACAGAATGGCTTTGGTTATAATAGTTTTGTTGTTGTTCATTCGTTCAGTCGTCTCCAATTCTTCGTGACCTCATGGACCAGCCCATGCCAGAGCTCCCTGTCGGCCGTCACAACCCCCAGCTCTTTCAAGGTCAGTCCAGTCACTTCAAGGATGCCATCCATCCATCTTGCCCTTGGTCGGCCCCTCTTCCTTTTTCCTTCCACTTTCCCCAGCATAATTGTCTTCTCTAGGCTTTGCTGTCTCCTCATGATGTGGCCAAAGTACTTCACCTTTGTCTCTAGTATCCTTCCCTCCAATGAGCAGTCGGGCTTTATTTCCTGGAGGATGGACTGGTTGGGTCTTCTCGCAGTCCAAGGCACTCTCAGAACTTTCCTCCAACACCATAGTTCAAAAGCACCTATCTTCCTTCGCTCAGTTTAGGAATTCAGAAATAATTTAGGAATTCAGAAATAAAAAACTAAATGCTTGAATATACTTTTGTGCCCCAAATTACAACTCCCAGAAGCCATGGTCACATACCAGGTATATGGTTTGGCTTTATTGATTTTTTTTGTATCAGGAGCAACTTGAGAAACTGCAAGTTGCTTCTTGTGTGAAAGAATTGGCTATCTGCAAGGAGGTTGCCCATGGGATGCCCAGATGTTTTGATGTTTTATCATCCTTGTGGGAGGCTCCTCTTGTGTCCCTGCTTGGGGAGCTGGAGCTGACAGAGTGAGTTCAACCCACTCTCCCCAGATTTGAACTGCTGACCTGGTGGTTAACAGTCCTGCCAGCACAAGGTTTTAACAAGGTTTTAATTGTTCCACCGGGGGCTCCGGTGGGGGCTCCACGGATGTATCACTGATATATATAAAACAGATTGTTTCTCTTTCTCTCCCTCTTAGCAGGGTGACAATATCTTTAAGAGCTCTATGCCAGGGAAGCATGTCAACAGCTGCATCCTTTCCCCATCATAGAGATGCAATATGGGAAAGGTTATGCCAAATACATTTCTACTAGTCAGGTAGCTTTCACAGTAAAAGGAGCCTGCCAAAACAACTCCTGTGAAACTGTTCCTGTGATTATATGTCTGACTCAGAATTGTGTTACATTGAATTCTAGTCTTGCAATGCCAGTGGTGAAGTGCATGCTATGTCCCACTAAGAAAACATGAATGTTACAAGGAGAATCTGGCCATTGTGTTTGTGACTAAAACACTGGCATGTACTCAATGGGCTCTTTTGCCCTTTGTATAACCCCCACCCCGAGATAAATAAAAACCGAAAGCATCATGGCAGGCAAATGTTAATTTACTAATGATGTCGATTTCATGGGCACCTGCTGAAAGAATCAAAATGGAAATCAGCAGTCCCCAACAACTGTGAATGGTAATAACTAATCAGCATTAATGTATTCAGGCAAAAGTATGCACAGTTCTGAAAATGTAGTAATTATCTTTTTTAAATGGGTGTTAATTAACATAAAATGAAAAGGAGGGGTGTGCAAAAATCCATTGTTTTCATTCTGTTTTTGTTTTGAATTTTGGGTGCTCCCCCTCTCCAGTTCTGTTTTCTGAAGAATCTTCCCAAAACAGAAATGGAACTCTGGATCCTGAATTCAGAATGCCTCCCCATAATCTTCTGGAATCTTCCCAAAAACAGAATGGGGAGGGATATAATAATAATAATAATAATAATAATAATAATAATAATAATAGTAATAATAATAATTTTTGTTGTGTCAGGAGCAAGTCGCTTCTGGTGTGAGAGAATTGGCCGTCTGCAAAAACGTTACCCAGGGGACACCTGGATGATTTGATGTTTTTTTCATCCTTGTGGGAGGCTTCTCTCATGTCCCCGCATGAAGAGCTGGAGCTGATAGAGGGAGCTCATCCGCCTCTCCCCAGATTCAAACCTGTGACCTGTGGGTCTTCAGTCCTACCGGCACAGGGGTTGAACCCACTGCGCCACCGCAGTGGATATTTCTATCCAGTCACTTCTCTACTCCCAAAGGGGGACTCAGGACAGCTTACATTTAGTAGTGGTATGATACCGCTACATAAGAATTACAATAATAAAATCACAGTTGAATACAAAATAGCAAACATTAAAACAGTAAATACAGCATAATTAAAACCATAAAACAATATCACAATATCCTCAGCCATAACGTCAATCCAGTCTATATCCAGTCCATATCCAGCTATAGTGCTCCTTATGTCTGTTGTCCAAAAGCCTGGCCCCCAAACCAGGATTTTAATTTCTTCCCGAAGGCCAGGAGAGATGGGGTTGACCTTATCTCATTTGGAAGTGCATTCCATAGGTGGGGGGCCATGTCTGAGAAGGCCCTGTCCTTCGTCCCTGCCAGATGCATTTGCGATGTTGACAGAAGTGAGAGCGGGGCCTTCCCAGATGATCTTAGATTATGAGGTGGGATGTAGCGGCAGATGCGTTTAGACAAGTAAGCTGGGCCAGAACCATATAGAGCTTTATAGGTCAAAACCAGCACTTTGAATTGAGCTTGGAGATGGACCAGCAGCCAGTGGAGCTGACATAATGGGGGGGGGGGGTGGTATGTTCCCTTTATGTTGCTCCAGTTAGTAATCTGGCTGCCACCCATTGGACTAGTTGGAGTTTCCAAACCGTCTTCAAAGGCAGCCCCACGTAGAGTGCGTTGCAGTAATCTATTCAGGATGTAACCAGAGTGTGGACGACCGTAGCCAGATCAGACTTCCCAAGGTACGGGCGCAGTTGGTGCACAAGTCTTAACTGCTCAAAAGCTCCCCAGTCCACCACCAAGACCTGGTGTTCCAGGCTTAGTGATGAATCCAGGATCACCGAGTCCCCAAGGGGACTTGGGATGGCTTACATGAGGCCAAGACCAAGAAATACATCAGTACAACAACAAAGCAAGCAAGCAAATAAATTTTGAAACTTACTTTCTTACTTAAACTAAAACACAATTAAAACAGAATGGATTTCTGCTGTTTGTCACACCCCTAGGTTTTGTCGTTTCTAAGAATGTTTAGCATGGAGGCTTCAATGTGAGTAAGGCAGTGAATCCATGCAAGGCTTTAGTTTGCTATCCAAGTGCTGAATCCATTTTGGGAAATAGGGTTCAATAACTTAGATAATTCCAAAAAAATCCAAATTAAAACTCATTGTGGATTTAGTGCCCCATTGACATTGAAGCCAAGGGCTACCACTGATGTTTAACACTCTCTTTTTCGTAAATTTACAGCCTTTTAAAATAACATTTTAAGACTCTATCACAGAACCTGCCCTTGGTGAAATCGCATATTAGATATTTTCCTGGATATAATGTGGATAGGTAAATAGCAAACAGAGAGGAAACAAAATGTTTTGTAACAGCCTGAAGAGGAATCCCTTCTCAGCAATTCTGTGCATGACTATGTATTATGGAAAGGACAAGACTATGAAGGAGAGCTTAGTTGTACTATCGTTTATTACCAATCGTATATTACGACCATGGATGAAGAAAAGGCATCCACATTTTATCTGTATGGCAACATGCTGATCTTCCCCCTTTTGTATTTCAGAGAGGGTCAGCAGTCACCAGAACAATGGCAGAAAATGTACGGCAGATGCTCTGGTAATGAAGTCTATCACATTAACCTGGAGGAGAGTGTGTTTTTTGCTGAATATGAGGGAAAGAGTTTCACATATGCATCTTTCCATGCACACAAAAAGTATGTTTCATTTCTAACAGTGGAATTTAACATGACTTCCTTTGATAAATTCTTGCTTTGATCCACTGGAAATGCATGGGCTTCTTGGTCTGATGGGTGAAACCTGCATGATGGCTGATAGGTTGCACATTTGAACATTTTGCAATATTAAACTGTTAAATCTGCACTCCTTTCCTGAGTCCAGTGCTAGAACACTTATCCTTTACGTAGTGAATTCCTAAGTGAAATTAGGAGCAAGACTTTCTAAGGAAGTGATGCCCTGCCTGAACTCTATTATTTCTGTCACCATCGTTTTTATTATGTACCTGCCATGCATTGCTTTGGCTAACCTTCCCTCCCTCTTTCTTTCTTTCTTTGTTTTTCTCCTTCCTTTCCTTTTTTTCTTCCTTCTCTCCTTCCTTCTCTTCCTCTTCCCTCCCTTACCCCCTTTTCTTTCCCTTTCTCTTTCTCTCCTTTCTCTCTCTCTACCTATTCTTGGACTGCAACTCCCAGAAGTCCTCCTGATCAATTTATCTATCTATCCACCTACCTATCTCTATCTAATCTAGCTATCTTATCTAACTGGAGGATAGCTGTAAGTTGCAATCCAAAAATAGAAAATTGGAAATATGAAGGGATTGGGATGCTCTCAAAGAAATCCAAGGAGAAGAAAGCTTGCATCTTGGAAGCAGTGCATTTGGATCATCCTCCTCTCCTAAAGGGCCTGTTCTAGGGGATGCTGGGAGCTGTAGTCTGGAAGAGAGTGTAGATATGCTATTGTGTGTTTTGTTTGCCAAAAAGAGTTGTTTTTGTGCATGCGCTGTAGCATCTTTTTGCTTTTTTTGGCTTTTTAAGTCCCTTCTGCTGGGTTTTTATGAGTGATGGTCACTCATTGGCCTGATAGGTGTATTGTGTCCAAATTTCATGTCAATTTGTCCAGTGGTTTTTGAGTTATGTTAATCCCACAAATGAACATTACATTTACATTTATATAGATGATTCTGTCGCACCTCAGAGTAGAAGCACCTTGCTTAAGACACCAAAGAACACACCCGCAGTTCTCTTTGAAGTTTTATTTAAAATAAAAGATAAAAAGTTCAAAAAGCCAAAGTATATTTCAAAAGATCAATCCAAGGTAACATAGGCAAACAAGATCCATGGAGACACAGGCAAGGCAAAGTCCCTTAAGTGCATGACAAAGTCCTAAACATGAACACGAAAGGCTACAAGATAAATCTCAAAGTCTCTTGGTTAAAGCGTGAAGTTGCCCTGACACTGAGGCACATTCAAACAGTTTGTTTAATACTCTTGGGCCAGCATGAAGGCGTTCCTATGGCCTCGGGCCTCTCTCTTTCACCTCCCGGCGACCCTGACACTCCTTCACATTTTCAATTCCAAGCGATCAGCCCTATCTAAATTACCGGCCCCATCGAGGTCAAATCTCTAGTTATCTGGCTGAGAACTATCCTCCCTTTCTACATCCTCCCTTCCTTCATCAGGCATCTGGCTCTCAGTCTCAGTAGTTTCACTTTCCCCAGTGTCAACCCTTGCTGTGGGAAACAACTAAACCCCCTGATCCTGGTCTTCCACATCTAACACAGGAACATCCTTGCTTCCCATCTGATCATCCCCATCAGAATCATTGATACCATCACTCTGTGACTCCAGCTGAGTCACAACAGATTCATGTTGAACAGAGAACCAAGATTTTGGTCCTCGGAAGACATATTTCACCTTTATTCCCATGCACCACAAACAGCTTGACAACACTGCTGTTTCACCATTCTAGCTAGGACTTCCTCAATTCCTTCTTTGATTTCCACTATATTACCAATGCCACAGTATATCTAATAAATCCAATAGACTGCTGGCTTGAGCTTTTTTTTGCTTTACAGGCCCTGGACCCAGTTGATGTTTCTTGCTCACATGAAAGGGTCAGGTGCTTTATCTCATTCCAAGTAAACAAAAGTAACAAAGTGCAAAGCAATTACCTTAATAAGGTAAACTTGACATTTCTGCTGATTAGTTGCAATGTATTTTGCTCAGCCTTGTTCTTCTTCAGGGATTTTAATTAGTGTTCTGACCCAGTAAGTGGCATTTAGGAAAAGTTGCTTATACTTCAAAAGTTATTTCAAGTATTGCTTCCTTGGATTTCTTATCAAGTGAAAAAAACCGAGGACAAATTCTCCTTGCCCTTTGGTAAACCAACATAAATGAGAAGCATGTATTATCTACCACTGTGATAGTTTTCCTTTGATAACCAGTTGTTTATATACATGCTTGATTAAATTATATTTTAGATTGGGCTGCTCTCATCTTCACATATGAGTCTCAGAGATGTAACAAATTATAAAATGATGATTTAAAATTGAGAGACAATTTTTCCCTTTACCTATTCTCTATGGTTTATAAATAGATTCTAAGAACACATAGTTAGAAAAGTGTCTGGCAATAGATCTTTACTCAGAAAAAATAATACAGTTTTACTAAGATGATTTCTTAGAACATTATACTTCAAATTATTTGTCCTCAAAAGAGAAATACAATTTTGATTTACAGAGGTAGCTGTCTTAACATAGAAAAAAAACTCCCATTTCCCTCTTTACTTTGCTGTTATAACAGAGGAACTGTATTTGATCTCACTTTACTATGTTCTCAGAATTTGGGGGAAACCAATTTTTGTGCAATTTTGGGTTCAGAAATAGGCCAATTGTATGTCTGTGGATGGAGTTCTATTAGCAAGACCTCAATGCCGTGGGGTTTTTGGCAGGATGCCTGGGAAAACCACCTGTTCCATGGAGCAATTTTTTAGGCAGCCTTCACACAATCTCCACAATTGCATTAGAAGAACTACTTAGATAAGAGATGTAGGTGAAAAAGTCTGTTTGAAGTTGGCAGCCTTATTCTCTCAACAAAATACCAGGTGTTTTGCCTACTTCACCTTGAGCATTGCAGTAATGTAACAAAGCAATATACCTGTAGTGCCAACAGGATTTTAGGCAATGCGTGTAGCATCTGTATATACTCTAAATGCTAGAGTATATAATTGGCATCACATATTTTACCAAATGAATGCAGGTTTTTACCTCGAATGTCCAAAATCCTAAAAACCTGAAAGTATCTTCAGAAAAAATGTTTGTTTCAGTTTTGTTTCTGTTTCTCCAAGTCACTGACATATTTTGGGCTGAAGTTTTTAGACTTGTTTTCCCAGGGAAGTAACCCAACCTTCTGTGGTCTAGCACGGCAGTTTTCTATCATCCTCCCAAACCCAATTTGCCCATTAATTTGTAGGAAAATCAATCAGAGTGTCAATGGCTGCATGTTTTGCCATCGTTCCTCCATCTCAATGATATAGCAATGAGACAATAACACCTTAGGCACTCTACTTGCAAATCAAAGTAGTATGTGGTAGATGATGTATGTGGTTCCTTACAGACTCTAATGCAGTTGTGATTGCAGAGCAACTCACAGACATTTCACAAACTCCAACTCCTTGCCACTACCATGTCACCACAGTGAAATAGTTGTTATTAGAGTGGCCAATCATAGAGTACTGGTTATCTGGACTAATATTCCCATGCAATGGCTTGATGTATCTCATAGTGTGAAATATCCACCATAGATATTCTGGTGAAAACATGCATTTTCTTTCCATGAGTTTCTGGGCATTCCACCCTTCTTTCTGGAACCAGCTTCTTCCAGAGACAGCTCATTATATCTTCTGCTGTTACTGCACATGTGGAGAGTTAAACAAGTACTTCCAGGGATAATTCCTCCATAAGCTCTCTTCTTGGAAGTGGGCTCTGATTCTTGCTAATCTTTTCTTTTTCATCTTTAGTGGAGTTATCTATTTAACATAACATTGCAGTTTCTCTGTGTGTTTCTTTAGTCTGATTCATGAATTGCTTTTTCTCCATAATTTCACTCATGTGCTAGTTATCACATTTACCAAGACCTGAATTAAAAATGAATTTGGCAATTTGGGAGTAATTGTGAATATTCTGGAATCAATAATTAGTCAAGCTTAAGGGAAAAGAAAAGAAATGGCACAAATCCACTGGTTAAGAAGAAGAAAGGGGGAAAGAGCCCAATGATGAGGACAGAGATGAGGACACTGGTTAACAAGAAAAAAGAGGAAAGAGCCCAATGATGAGGAAAGAGCCCAATGATGAGGACAGTTGAACGATCAATGGATATTTGAAATAGTCTTAGATCTGTGTTTAGACTAATCTCCAAAATCCTATTATTACTATTTAAAACTAAGTAAATATATTTATGTTCAACTTTGGATGTTTGGCTTGCTGCTTGCTTAATTATTGTACAAAGCATGACACAACCTGGTATAGTATGAATTGTACCTTCTGTATTTGAATAGAGTATGTCATGCAAACATTGCAGAGATTTACACAAACCATGGATAATCTACAGTACCTTTGAGACTGCAACTAACTTAAAAATCTACTGAATTTATGATAATATTTGCTTGGTGTGATAAAGAGCATGGTTTCCTAGCTTATGCATGTGAGATAAAGTGTAATTCAGTCACTCTGCATGGACAGTCAATAAAAGTGATCCTATCTCATCAAAACATGAATTGCATGCATGGAATATTAATGAAAAATGGCATGCCTATATCACTTGTCACATTCAAATGCATGTTGGAAGGTATGTGATCATGGCCCCTTTCTAATCACAGAAGTATTTTGTAAGCCCCATAAATATCTAAATTGTGTTGAAGTAATTGCAATCTGGGTTTCTTTAACCAGATATTATGTCAGTGTTATTAATCCAGTTCTAGTAAATAATTGTAGAAAAGGCAATCTAGTGAATAGTTTATATAAATAATCCTTCTATTGATCATTCTTCAAATGCTTGTTTTCTTCTGATAATGGTGTATAAAACTTTATTGACCATATGAATGAATATTGTGAATTATTTTGGTCATTTTGGTGGGTTGGTGTAATGTATTTTTATATTGCTCAGCTTGAGGTTTTGTCAGAACATGATATACTCTCAGAAGTGACTATACAAATATTGTAATATCCTATATTTTGCTTAATTCTTGCTAACCTCATGTTATTTTTTCTGTTTTAAAATTAAGGTTTGGTGTCTGTTTAATTGGTGTTAGAAGAGAAGACAACAAAAACATTTTGCTGAACCCAGGTCCTCGCTATATTATGAGTGCCTCGGACATATGTTTTTATATCAACATCACAAAAGAAGAAAATTCAGCTTTCAAGAAACAAGAACAGCACCGGAAAAATCACTTATCTAGATCATTTTACCATGGCCCTTCTCGATTGCCAGTGCACAGCATAATTGCTAGTATGGGTAAGAAAAAGAAAGACCACTCAGTCAGTCAGTCATTGCTGTGTTGATCATGAATTACAACAAAAACAAAATCCTAAAAACCAATGTATGAATGAAATGTTCTGAAACTTGGGGGGCATAGAGTTGTAAATGTGTGCTACAATTGTAGCAAGTTTCATCATGATATCCCTAAAAGTGAGTGAGGGAGGGAGGGCAAATAACATCATGAAAAACTATGATGTTTACGGAACTCAGTAATAGTTCTGACACAGAACCCTTACATTTTTTCAAAACACTTAAGAATGAAAGTTCATTTTTGTTAAGACAAATGAAGCAGGTCTTTTGAGTCATGCACACCTCTAATATTTCTACTAGGGATGTGTGATCCATTTTAAAATGGTTCAAAAGTTATTACAAAACTGGGGGGCACTGGCATTTTATTTCTAAAGTGTTTGTAAAGTATAGTTAGTAGGGCTGGGCGGTTTCGTTTCGTTAATTCGTAATTCGTTAATAATTCGTTAATTTTTTTAACTACAAAACGATAACGAACCATTCTGGAGCAATTTTTTTAAAAAACGAATTTTTAAATAGTTTTGTAAATGCTTCGTATTCCATTATTGTATTCATTTCGTTATTGTTTTGAGGTCGTTTCGTTATTATTTCCGCATGTCTGGGGCAAGTTTTATGGTTGTTTTTTGTTTAATTAGTGAAAAAAATTATAATATCACACCAACAGTCAACAACAGAGGGAGAGGGAAGCTTCAGAAGTTTTTGGAGGTTTTTTAGCATATTTCGCGGTTGCGTCCGCCATTAACGAATCGATTCGTTATTGTTTCGGAAATCGATTCGTTAATGTTTTGTAATTTTTTTCACATTTACGAAATTTCGTAAATATCGAACTTTTTAAAAGGAAAAATTTGTAATTATTTTAAATAACGAAACGCAAAAACCCCCAAAAAACGAATCGATTTTAGAAACAAATTTTTCCGTTGTTACCCAGGCCTAATAGTTAGTGAAAGATTCATTACAATAACAAGAGTAATGACATTTCATTACTATTTCATTACAGTAATTGTGTATAAATTACTATAATTGGGGAAACTTTAGGGGCTCTTTTCATATTCAGCTCTCTCTGGCAGCTGTTAGGGAGGGATAAATCTCTCTCTCCACTACTCTGATTGTTGCTTTCTGATGCTGATGCATTCTGGGAAATGTAGTTTAGGCCAGGGCCTTTAGATTTCTCTGGCATAGATCTCCTCCCTTCCTAAACTACATTTCCCAGAGTTCTGTGCTGTTCCCAGCAAACACTGCTCTCTCCTTTTCCCACTCCCAATGCTGAGACTCAATTTAGAGAAAAAAGAAGGCAAGGCACTAAGACAGCCTTTTTGGCTTTGCTTTGCTTCCTTGTGCTGAAAAGGATACTGACTTTGAGAGCCTTCTGAGATTTACATAAACAGAAAAGTATGGGGTAAGTTTTGATTCTTAAATTTTTGGCACAGGCTACACCCATGTATCAGATATTGTGTTGTAAGTACAATTATGAGGCAAATGAATTATGAGGCAAATGAAAAAAGTGCACACCTCTAATTTACACATCTATACCACACACAAAAATGCAGGGGCCTCCAAGGTGGATGGAGGAGGTGAGAGTTGGGACTTGTAGTGTAAAGGGGACAAGGAGAGTGGGTATGGCGTCTGTGGTAGTGATGCCTATGGTGGTGGCCTCAGAAGATGTGGACTTAATAAGATCTGTAATTTTTTCATAAAGCAGCCTTTCTCCTGCCATTTCAATTCCATATTAAGGCTGGATCCAGTGAGGCAGCCACCATAAGAGCAACTTCTGCAACCTATATGAACGAGATACATTCAGACTATTGCATTCTGGCTAATGTATGTATTATTTGGATTTGAAATCAAGACTAGTATTTACCCAACTGCCAAGAAGTATTTGTTCAGCTGCCAAGGCAGAGAAATGGTATTCCTCAAGAGAATATAAACAACCCTTTTCCTGCTTTATTCCTGATGTGCTAAGTGAAGACTTAACTTTGACTAGTCTGACAAAATTCAAAAGGGATTTTCTCGCGATTTTCAAAGAGCTAAGCTCAGTTGAAAGAGGATTCAGTTCCCCACTCACCTATTTTAGCGTAAAAACACAATTCTGTTCGTAGCCTGCTACCATAAGTGGCTGCAATTTTTTTTGTCCCTATTCCTCTTGATTAAACCAAACACGTTGATATTTTTCCCTCCATTGTTACTTAAAGCTTCGGGGTTGTCTCTGCTTTTCTCCACAGGTACAGTGGCTATAGACTTGCAAGATACGGGATGCAGATCTCCAAGTGCAGCTACTTTAACCCTTCCTTCAGAAGCAGGCAAAGGGGGCAGAAGGCCAAGCATAGCACCTGTGTTGGAGCTTGCTGATTCTACAGCTCTTCATACCTGTGACCTCTTAAGTGACCAGTCAGAAGATGAAACAACTCCTTCAGATGAAGAAGTTTCAAATGGTTTAGAGTACGTACAGTTCAAATACCAAGTTTTGCATGTTTAAAAAGGCATAGAATGGGAATAAGGAAATTCATTGAATTGTGATGGAACTCATTAGAAGCACCTCATTAATACTTGCATCTCTACGAGCTTCTCAGGTGCTAAAGTGCTTTAATCAAGAAAAAAATGTAACTGAAAAGGAAAAACGAAGAAAATCCTGCTTTGATCTAGAGTTTGGAAAATTACTTTCAGGAAAAAGGAGTATAATGATATATTGAGCTGTTCTCTGGCACCCAGAGTATCATCGTACTATTGCTAAAATATGAATAGCTCCAGAATATTGTTGTATTCATTCTTCTTATAAATAACTTCCAAAACTTTCTTTGTAAAGCAGTATACGCTATACAATACATGTAATTTAAAAAGCTACAATTGTATGAGCATGTTTGGCATTATGAAACTTGTTGCACCCACCAAAAACATTCTACACTGCTCTATAATGCAATTGGAAACTATATTATATTTTATTTATTTTATTATTTATTTAGAACTTTTGTGTACCGGTCTTCCCACCTCCGTGGAGAGATTCAGGCCGGTTTCCAACAATAGTATCACAAACAATCATTTAAAAACATCACATTCTGTAATACACTAACACATTAAAATACCAAAAATACAATCATATAATTACAATGGCCAACTCGTCCCAATAAAATCGTTGTTCATCACCATCCATCCATATAGCCACGAGTTATCGACTCACTCATCAAATGCCAGTTTCCAGAGCAAGGTTTTCACCTGTTTTCTAAAAGTCAGGAGAGAAGGGGCAGTTCTAATCTCCAGTGGGAGGAAGTTCCAGAAGTGAGGAGCCACCACTGAGAAGGCCCTGTCCCTTGTCCCCACCAGGCACACTTGCAAGGATGGTGGGACCAAGAGCAGGGCCCCTCCAGACGATCTTAACAATCTTGATAGTTCATAGGTAAGTGGGCCAGAGCCGTTTAGGGATTTATAGGTTAACACCAGCACTTTGAATTGTGCTCAGAAGCTAATTGGCAGCCAGTGGAGCTGGTGCAACAGAGGAGTAGTATGCTCCCTGTACCCCGCTCCTGTTAGTAATCTGGCTGCCGCTCGTTGGACTAGTTGGAGCTTCCGGGCAGTCTTCAGAGGCAACCCCATGTAGAGAGCCTTGCAGTAATCTAAACGGGATGTAACCAGAGCGTGGACCACCGTGGCAAAGTCAGACTTCCCAAGGTACGGGCGCAGCTGGCGCACAAGTTTTAATTGTGCAAAAGCTCCCCTGACCACCTCCGAGACCTGGGGTTCCAGGCTCAGTGATGAGTCCAGGATCACTCCCAAGCTGTGAACCTGCGCCTTCAGGGGGAGTGTAATATGAGTCAGTGTAGACTCATATAATGAAGTTTGAAACTGCATTATTGGGCAGTGTAGATGGGGCCATAGACTTTGGTAACTGTTATTCAAATGAAAAAAAGCAATTATTTTTACAAACCAAGCAGAAGGGTACAGTCTTTATCAAGAGTAAGCTAACCGCCCAAAGTGCCAGAAGTCAATTAGATGAACAAGTCGATGATATTTATATAGCAACAAGGTCAAATACTTGATTATTTCTTCTCCAAGAATCCAAGAAAGATGGAATCAACAGATGTGATGAAGAGACAAATAGATCAAAGAGAGCAATGTGACCAGAGAAGATACAGTCTTTTGCAGCTATATGACAAATTCAGGTTACTATAAAGAGGCATTTCATGAGTTTATTTAAGAAAGAATCACAGTCCCTTGTTGCCCAGTATCAGAAGTCTTAATTGTGAAGCCATATCCTTAATTGGATTAACATTACACTCATTTGAGTGTAGTGATAGCAAAATCTTTGACCTGTTCAAACGTCTTGTAGGATTATTTATAACTCACAGCAACAATAACATCAATTATTTCTTGTCCTAGGTATTTGAAAGGCTATCCTCCTTACTCCCCTTATATAGGAAGCTCTCCCACCTTCTGCCATTTGCTTCATGAAAAAGTGCCCTTCTGCTGTCTAAGGCTAGATAAGGTAAAATTGTTGTTGATTCCTGCACTGCTGTTTCTCATTGTAGGTTTGGCACATGGAAGGATGGAAAGAATATAATTTTTTGACAAATTTTGGGTGTTCAGAAATCTAGATTATGAAAATTTCATACTTACCAGAATCTTCGCAGTTTTGGATTTATTTTCTGCAAAAACTGTGGTTATTTTGCACAGAAAACAGCCTTTTCTGCAAATAGATTGTCATTTCAGTATTAAAACATTTTTCATCATGTTGTTTGATATGCAGAGACGTATTTTTCATGTAAATAAACCATGTATGTTTTTATGCAGAAGAAATTCCTAATTACAGCAATATTTTGATCTGTCCTGAACTGCAAATAATGTTGAAAAGCTTTATAGCTTTCATAGATTTCCTCACTGTGGAAAGAAAATTGCTGAAATTACTCATTGTGATACCTAAAGCCATCTATCATATTTTCAAAACACAGTCGGATTTAGTTAATACATGGATGGGAGTTTGCCAAAAAATACCAGGTGCTGAAGTCTTTATTTCAGAGGAAGATTGGCAAAGCTGTCTCTGAGTATTTCTTGTCTAAAAATGCATAGGTCACCATAAGTCAACAGTATGTGTGTATACGAGGGGTATGGTCCGCTTGAACATAAGTACACAATGAAAGTTTATTTCAAAAAAGTAAATTTATTTTCAGAAAGTACATACTTCACTCTATTTTTTGACATAGTTGCCAAGTTTGTTCAAACACTTATCATCCCTCTGAACCAATTTTAAAATACCCTCTTCATAAAAACTTGCCGCCACCAAAAGCCACCAAATCGTCTGTAATCAAAGAAGGGTGACCGGAGCAATCCTCATGATGGACGTTGTCACGGCCATCTTTGAATTGTCATACCCACTTACACACTTTGCTTTCACTTATAACAGTATCGCTGTACACTTCACAAATCTGTCGATGAATTTCTGCAGCAGGCAGGTTCCTTGCTGACAAAAACCGTATCACTGAGCAAACCTCACATGCGGAGGGTGAGTTGATAGTCTTAAACATATTTAAAGCACAGAACAGAACCATACAGTTTAGCTACAGAGCGGAAACTGAGCATAGTTGTTCCCGAGGCATGCCGGTACACGACGCACATGCTCATTGCGGTATGCGCTCGAACTACTAGTGTCTACAACAAAACGGACCTTGCTTAAAAAATACCCCTCGTATGTGTGTGTGTGTATATATATATATATATATCAGATTTCAATATTAATATCAAAAATACATAGTATGATTTTACATAGGATTTGTGCTACATTAGAACAGTAAAGACAAATATCACTTAAGTAAAATAAACCTTAAATATTAAATAACCAGAAAAAATAAAATAAGGTGTAAACACTAAACTAATCTGGGAATTTGCTATTGCAACACAGCCAATGAAGTGGTTTAAAACCAGTATAAAAAAGGTTAGGACTATGTTTCAGTCTACTTGGAATACACAAAGCTCATTCCAGAAGCTTTAACCATACAACAATACATCCAATAAGAAATTTGATGAACAATTGCATCCCAAATATTGAGACAAGTTGTGGTATTTATTTATTTATTTATTTATTTATTATTCAAACTTATATGCCACCACTCCCCTGGGGCTCGGAACGGCTTACAAGAACAGGCTAAAATCTAACACAATTTAAAAACAATTTAAAACAATTTAAAAACAATTTAAAAACAACGGTGTTAGAGGTCAAAGGCCTGTCGAAACAGATATGTCTTACATGCCCTGCGGAAAGCTGATAGGTCCCGCAAGGCACGGGCTTCAGGTGGCAGAGTATTCTAGAGTGACGGTGCCACTGCTGTAAAGGCTCTGCGTCTGGTTGCTGTTAGACTCAAGGTCGTGACTCTGGGAATTTCCAATAAATCTTGGTCTTCAGAACAGAGGGATCTCTGGGGTTGGTAGGGGGTGAGGCGGTCCCTCAGGTACATCGGCCCCAGTAGATGCAAGGCCTTAAAGATGAGTACCATCACTTTGAAAGTGATCCGGTGCTCAATTGGTAACCAATGCAGCTGTAGTAAGATTGGTGTTATGTGGCATCTCATCAGAATTCCTGCAAGAAGCCGAGCAGCTGCATTTTGTACCAACTTGAGCTTCTGGATCACCGACAGAGGAAGGCCAATTTGTAGCTACCTGGGCTTAAATATAGTCGCGGATGTATTGTAGCCATTCCCAGAAATTATTTGTTATTCTTGTTTTTCTGAAGGAGGCAACTGAAATGTTGCCACAGAATTTTACGCAAGAGGAGCTTTCACTTCAAAATCATACTGTTGGGAGCAATAGATTCTTTAGAGAAGCTTCAGAGCTGTTTTCATTAGTTGCCAATGAGGCATAATAGTTATTTTCATTAGTTAGAATGTTTGCATATAGCTAAGAAAAAAATACTGTCCAAAAGCATTTTGCTGCTTTATGCAAAGAAGAATAGTGCATTCCCACCTTCGTTGAATGTTATTTTCTGTATTGACATCTCCTAGAAAACTTTGCATTTGTGTCCAGGATACGAAAAACTATCCTGTATCTCTGATAGATTTAATGATGTGATCCAGCCTCTCAGTCTTATTTTGTTCTGCTAGTCAACATGCATATAATACCCACAATGGAACAATGGATAGACTTACTCAAAGAATCACACAAAACAATGGAGGTGACCAAAAAACGGACTGGACAATTTTTTTAGATTTCATTAAAAAGGAAAATAAAGAGATCTATATTAGTGAATTATAAAAGAAACTCAAAGGAAATATCAATAAGAAACTGGAGATAAAAAAATAATAATAACCAGATCATTATTAAGTGTGAAGATTTTCAACTTGGGGAGACCTGGAAGTTTACTCTTGCTTTTATTTTCTTTTTTTCCTCCTTTTCTTTATTTTTTTTCTTTCTTTTCCTTCTTTTTTTCTTTTCTTTTTTTCTTTTTTCATTTTTTATCTCTTTCTATTTCTTCTCTGACTTTCCTTAATGGATTGTTCCTACTCTTTTTATGTAAAACAATGGAAAAATAAGCCGTGTATCTGTTTTTCTTTTTTAAGCTCCTACTCCTGAGGAGTAGGAGCTTAAAGATATATATGGAACATGCAATAAAGATATATATGGAACATGCATATAATTCCTGCAGCATATAATGTTTGTGTATAAGAAGTGTATTCTCATAACGGTAACCAGCTAGTTGATACTATATTGAGTCTTATATGAGTCTCTTCTCTGAATAGAAAACACTGTGCCTTGTTTTATTTACTGGTTTTAGGGATGCCAGCATAATTACTATGAAGATGCCAAAGCTTATGGATTCAAAAACAAAATCATTATTGTTGCTGCCGAGACTGCTGGGAATGGACTCTACAACTTTATTGTTCCTCTCAGGGCATATTACAGACCAAAGAAAGAGCTCAATCCTATAGTCTTGCTACTGGATAACCCGTAAGTGGGTTGTTTGTTTGTTTGTTTGAAATGCTTACTGCTGTGTCACACAGATTCAGAATTCACTCTCAGAATATGGCATGTTGTGGTGAACCAGTTCATTAAATTAGTGATTTTAAATTGGAAGCATTGTGGCATTAGATAGTTTGGGAAATAAGAACATCATGCCCCAAAGGAAAAATTCAACTACTATTTTCTTGGAGAAAATAGGAAAAGTGAAGCTCATTGTTATAGTGGTACATATATGAAGATCATTAGCATTAATTTACATTATTGGAAACTGCAAGATGTTATATTGCAACTTGAAAAATCATGCCTGATCCATCCTGTCTCTGGCTACATCCACAGATTCAAATAGAAGGTTTTCATTTTGCTTTCCTTTTTTACTTAGAAAAGTAAGCTACATGTTTGACACAATTGCATCGATTATTTATATTTCTACTGCTAAAAACTCAGTGGAACTCTTCTCCTGAATCTAATTTAATTCCTTTGATGTATTCCTATTGACATTATAACAAAGAGTAGCTTTCAAGATTTTCAAAAAGGAATACAAAATGAATGGTGATTAGAAAAGCAATGCTTAACCGGCATGGTTTCACTTCTTATTTGTGTAGCTCTGTAGCATCGACTTTCACTAACAGCTGACTATGATTTTCTGGATCCTTCTGTCTAGGGATCATTGTCATGAACGACTTTTCAATGATTTTGAAGCATAGGTTCTTCTTATTGCAATTTCCAGTGTGAGAAGGTATATCAGATTACAGAAAACATTAAGACAAAAAATGACATTGGACATACAGACATACAGATTCTATGCAACTACATTGGATTTACAATTACATTGGTTAACAAACAAACAAAGGGAAATTACATTTTCAGTCAATATTCACCCACATGTATAAGCATTCATCCACATGCATCCAAGTATTACCATATCCTTTTCTCCCTCCTTGGAGAAGCACCTGTAAGGCCAGACCCTGCTTTCCTGCAGCCTGCCAACTCATAGTTCCATAACTTCCATAATGCCAAAACTTCAAAACGCTGAGATACCAAAACTTCTTTCTCTAAGAACAATGCCAAGGACCAGATCTCTGTTTTCTATGCAGCAGAACCTGACTCCCTGCACAAAATCCAAGACTCCAAAAGCACACTTCTTCCTCTTCCCTTGAGAAAGAAGCCCCAAAGTGACCAGACTGCTCCCGTGCAGATCTTCCACTCTCCTAATATACCATCTCTCTCCTTCCATGGAGCAGAGCATGGCGGGTGGAACAGTGTCTGCCACGATTTGAGCATTATTAGACTGAGTCTTTTATAGCAATATTCTGTTGATGTAGTCCAAAAGTTGTAAATTAATGATATACGTCTTCCATCCTGGATCCATCTCTGTGTTGATCTTCTTGATTGGTATTGACAAACACAAGGCTTATGTTGACTTCCTTCTTAATATAAGGAAGGTTGCAATCACTGTCCCGTTCTTATCAGAGTTTACTCTTCAGATCTCATTAACAGGTTTTAATCACAAAGCAGCAAGCAGGTAGTTAGTCATTGCAGGCCTTAATATTATACTGGTGTTTCCAAAATTATTAACTCCATCCATACATCCTTCCATTCCTCCATTCATTCCCACACATCATATTAAATTCACATTTATCAAATTTTCACATTGAATTTCTTATTACATCATGATATATGAAATGATTTTGAAATATTGTTTTAACTTCAGCTTTCCATATTTCATGGGCATAATTCGATTCTAAATCCAGAGCGCCCTCTAGTGCTTGCAGTGAATTATAGTCTAATTTATTTTAGGGATATAATTTTTAAAACAGATCTTCTGCCAGAGCATTTTTAGTACACTTTATATATTTCCTCTGTGGCCATGTGTCTTCTCCCTTGCTATAATGGAAGGGATTTATGTCCTCACTGCACAAAAAATTAATGTGACAAAAACTTAAGATTTGTGATTATCACCAAATATAGCAAATTTGTTTTCTGAACATGAATTTTGGTTGTAAGAAACTTATAGTAGAAGATAAAACTGACTTAATACAATAAGAGTGCTAAACAAGATTTAGATATGCTCAAGCTTTATTACTTTCAAGAGGATTTATATCCAAGTAATTGTACATGAGACCATTTATATTATGAGCTTTGAAAACTTCATGGTAGATTTACTACTTCAGTAAACCCCAGGGAAGTGTGAACTATATGATAAAATGTTACACTCCAAAATTACTTCATCAGTACACTATTAATCTACAGTTCTCCATAATGCTGGATTATGACAGAGAAAAGTGGATTCCATAAAGTGTGCATAAAAGAGTGTCCATATTAATCAGTGAAATGTCACCAACAGCACAGGGATATTCTGTATTTCTGTGTTGTAATGCTTCTGATTTAGATACTGTTGTTTAAAATGTTCTTATGTGCATTAATTTAATAAATGAATAAAATCACAGATAATTGGATCCATACTTAATCATGATTATATAGACCCACTAAAAATCCATGGGCTTACACTAATCATGACTCATTGAGCTCACATGAATTTTGTTGGATCTGCTCTATGTATGACTAGGACAAATCAAATGTTTTCACTACTTATAACGGAATGAATCACTGTAAAGGAATGTATGAACCATTTATATGTTGTCTCAGAATGCACTTGTATTTCCAAAGTGGTTTAAGATGGTTTTTAAATTGATTTAGCATTGAATACTTGCCAAGTGCCACACCCCATTTGTGATGTTATCTTTCACTTTGTGATTCATCTGCTGCTTAGGCCAGATATGCATTTTCTGGATGCAATCTGTTGGTTTCCAATGGTTTACTACATGGTGGGCTCCATTGACAAGTAGGTAAAACAATCCTTGGAACACTAAGTATTGTAGTGTGGTGTGCAGTGCAGTGCTTTGTGTACATGTGTGTAATGCCAATGTGCATGTGTGTGATGCCATATTTAAAAGGTGACATCTTTGCATGCATATTTGTTATTTACCTTTCTGAACCCTTCAGCTTTGTGAATTTAGTAATAATAATAATGAACTTGTTTTTCATTATTACCTCTGAGATGTAAAAAGATTATATTATTTGGAACAAAGCCAGTAAAAAACAATCAGAAGTAGGCACAAGTCACATCCAAGCAGGACATTATTTTAAAGTCTGTACGTTTTATTCATGCAAGACTTAAAAGAGGATCATTTAATCACTAACAAATGAAGGGTTGGGCAAATCAATTTTAAATATGGAGTGGGATTGGCATCTGCATGGAAGGTAGCTAAAGAGAAGTTGTGCTGTCGCACGCTGGGCCTGTACATAAGACTGTAGACTGGACATAAATTCTGTGTGCCCAATGGGACGCCGGGGCTGCCTCAGATTAAAGGCCTTTGAATTTCCTTAAACAGAGTCTTTAGATTGCTTAAAGGTTCAACAAAGTTCTTTATTATTGAAATCAAACAGGCACTTCAACGCTTTCTTAATAGTCTATTGGCTCTCTCAATCTTGTCCACAGGGGACAGGCACTATCTTCATAACTGTATTTTAACTAATGGGGAAATCCTTAACCTCTAATCTGGGCAGTCTGTCTTTGCCTCTGTTGGCGTGGAGCCCCTACACCCGGTACCAACTGCTTCTGGCTTCCGCTAGTGACCCTTACCAAGCAGAGCTTTGTAGACTTCCAGGGGAAAAGAAGGTGTTCAGGTTTCAGTGATGGCTGGCTGAAGTGCTGTGGGACCGGATTCCCTCAGCAAAGGAGCTGTAAGGCTGTAAAATCCTCAGCAAAAGAGCTGTGCTGAGACTGTATCTCTCTGGCCAACCTATGGGGCTGTATTTCCCCGGCAAAGCTGTAAAAGACGAAGCTTTCTACAGGAGCTCCTTGTTTTATGTCCTGTATGAAAGGCTTCTCTGTGTGGACAGGTCCAAAATGGCTCCTATTCCCTCCAAAACCCAAAAAGGGGGCGGGACCAGGGAACTTAACGATAATTGACAGGTCATAGATCCAATAAATGCAAACTAAGGAAAGCCATCTAACTGCAAAGGCATAGAACTTTAAAATGCATGCAGCAATCAACAAATAGCAAGATAAGCTGGAGCTCCTGGTGCGGCTGTCCCAGAACAGAAATAAACTAGTCATAAGCTTTGAGATGTGGATGATACAAGATTTGATGAAATAGAATCACATCTGGGTTGTTGTAGGTTTTTTCAGGCTAAATGGCCATGGTCTAGAGGCATTCTCTCCTGACATTTCGCCTGCATTTTGTTTTCAGGTCCCAGTGATCTTTGAATTTCAGAACTTAGTGTTGGTATCTATTTTGCCAAAATGGCATCACTCACCATTGAGTCACACTTCTTATTACAAAAACCACTTAGGGATCTGAGGGAAAGGCCTTACAATCCTTGATGTGACAGATCATTTTAAATAGGAGTGTTAGTGTTCTGCATGCAAAAGTTATATTGGGTTGTTGTAGGTTTTTGCAGGCTGTATGGCCATGGTCTAGAGGCATTCTCTCCTACATTTTGCCTACATCTATGGCAAGCATCCTCAGAGGTAGTGAGGTCTGTTGGAACTAGGAAAAAGGGTTTATATATCTGTGGAATGACCAGGCTGAGACAAAGGAATCTTGTCTGCTGGAGCTAGGTGTGAATGTTTCAACTGACCACCTTGATTAGCATATAATGGCCTGACATTACCTAGAGCAAACTTTTGTTGAGAGTGATTAGAAACGTCAGGAGAGAATGACTCTAGACCATGGCCATATAGCCCGAAAAAACCTACAACAACCCAGTGATTCCGGCCATGACAGCCTTCGACAATACAGAATCACATCTCCTCTTCTGGGTCTGATATCTCCCTAGTTAATGTTAGAGGATCCAATCTTTTTATTTTTATTGTGTGTGTGTGTGTGTGTGTGTGTTGCATCCAGATTAATGTGAGTTTGAAGAAAAATATTTCCGTGGCCCCGCTGACTTCCTGAAAACATTATGCAAAGTGTCTGGGAACACTGCAGAATAGAGTGATGTATAATGTATAAGGAGTCCCTAAATGTCAGGCAGAGGGGCCTTCTACAAATAGAGCCCTTCTGTTCATGAAAGGCAAATCCTGAATCCAACTCATATTTATTTAGACAAAATCATGTCAATATGTTTTCTCTTTTTTGACCTCATTTCACCAGCTCCTTCACTGGCATATGTGCAGATATGAATACACACCATTAAAATGAATACAATTGTGACATCTTTGTCATTTTAACTGTTTAGCAGATGGTGCTGCCCAGGCACCCACCAAATGACTATGAAAGAGCTCATAATGGATGCCCTTCTAAAGTTGTTTAATTCATTGAAGCTGTCAAAAGAGAGTTCAAATGTAAAAAGAAAAGGGGTCCATAAAGCATTAGAGTGAGCTCCATCTTTATTGCCCATGTAATCCTTCAAGTCTAATAGCATATGGATCTGCTCTGTAAGAGTGAGGTCCCCATCCTACATAACTAGTGTCTTCTCACCAAACTAGTAGGATGTTTCCTACATTACCTAATAATAATAATAGCTTTATTTGTGTGCCCCACCTCCATCTCTTCAAAGGAACTCAGGGCAGCTTACATAGGGACAAGCCCAAGTTCAACATAATTAAAATATAACACAACGGAATTATTATTATTATTATTATTATTATTATTATTATTAAACTTTATTTGTACCCCGCTAGCATCTCCCGGAGGACTCGATGCAGCTTACATAGGCCGAGGCCTCAACACACAAGATAACAATACAATCTAAGCAAATCAAACAATTAAAAACAGAATAAAGCAAAATGAACAACAAGCAATAAACAATACACTAAAACACAATAAAACTGGGCCGGGCCAGAGTAATGGGTACAAGATTAAAAGTGCTGATGTGACAGGAGGTGTATATGAGGCTTCTAGGGCAAGTGCGATGTGCGATGTGCAGCAATCATTGGTTATAGTAAAGTGCTTATGGGACTTGGTAGTGGAGATTTCCTAATCTGGGAAGGCACATCGGAAAAGCCAGGTCTTCAAGTTCTTTCTGAAGACTGCCAATGTAGGGGCCTGTCTAAGATCTTTGGAGAGGGTGTTCCAGAGTCGGGGGGCCACCACGGAAAAGGCCCTGTTCCACGTCCCCACCAAGCACGCTTGTGACGCAGGTGGGATCACAAGCAGGGCCTCTCCAGATGACCGAAGTGAACATGTGGGTTCGTAGATAGAAATGCGGTCACGCAGGTAGGCTGGTCCCAAATCGTTCAGGGCTTTGTAGGTAAGCACCTGCACCTTAAATTGGGCTCGGAATATAAACGGCAGCCAGTGGAGCTCCTTGAACAGGAGGGTTGACCTCTCTCTGTAAGGGGCCCCAGTTAGCATCCTGGCTGCTGTTCGTTGGACCAGTTGGAACTTCCGAGCCTTCTTCAAGGGCAGCCCCACGTAGAGCGCATTGCAGTAGTCCAATCTGGAGGTGACCAAGGCATGGACCACTCTGGCCAGATCCGCCTTCTCAAGGTACGGTCGCACTTGGCGCACAAGTCTCAGGAATTCATAAAAATAATTTCAGTAGTATAAAAATAAAACACATAATACAATATATTGCCTACAACTATCCTGCCCAATAACTCTACAAAGATAAACCTAACTGTGACTAACTCTGGTACATACCATTCACTCCCAAAGTTCACATACATATATAGATGTGTTGGGTTAATAGAGAACTGGGAAAGTGGCAATAGCTGATAGATTTAGGGCCCTTTAAGACAGGATTAATAAAAAAAGAAACCAAAATGTTAAATCCCGATTCCTTTTGATATTTCGGCCATACAGCTTTCTTCCCCTTGGAGAAAACTCTTGATGAGACATTTTGACACATCTGGAGCTTTCTCTGACACAGACAGGTCCTTCTGGTAAGTTTAGAGGGGAAGCGGGGGGAGGGAGGTGACATCCCATTCCTTTAGGCTCTTAGAGCCTGAAGAACCTGGATAGTAATGGGGATTGGCCCTCAGGATCACGGAAGACCTTACAGATCCAGAACTTTTAAGGTGTTACTTTTTTTAAAAATGGAGTACATTGGGAAATCCCAGTTTACTCATTTAAGGGACTGTTTGGATGTGACTCAGGTTAACCTAAGGCATTGTCTGGACACCTCAAGTTATTCCAGAATGCATTATGGGTTTTGGGTCTGTCTGGAATGGCCCTTAGAGATTGAATTGATCTAGAATAATTCTTGAACAGTTCCATAAATAGCATGTGCATGTGTGTGTGTGTGTGTGTGTGTGTATATATATATATATAGGAGCCCCCAGTGGTGCAGTGGGTTAAAGCACTGAGCTGCTGAGCTTGTTGATTGAAAGGTCGCAGGTTCGATTCCGGGGAGCGGCGTGAGCTTCCGCTGTCAGTCCTAGCTTCTGCCAACCTAGCAGTTCGAAAACATGCAAATGTGAGTAGATCAATAGGTACCGCTCCGGCGGGAAAGTAACGGCGCTCCATGCAGTCATGCTGGCCACATGACCTTGGAGGTGTCTACAGACAACGCTGGCTCTTCGGCTTAGAAATGGAGATGAGCACCACACCCCAGAGTCAGACATGACTGGACTTAGTGTCAGGGGACTACCTTTACCTTTACCTTTACCTTTACTTATATATATATATATATATATATATATATATATATATATAGTCTATTCCAACATTCCATGCTAGTGGCAAGTGTCCTAACAGCAAGTAGTACAGATAAAAGTCTCATGCTGTCTTACCAATAGCCACATGTACACTGTTTTTCTTACTTCTTTTGTCAATCCTGGTCTAACTGGAATAGGATTTGGCAAAGACTCAGCTCAGGGGAAGTATCTTTGTCTCTAGCATGAACTTAAAATTATAAATTCCTTCCATGATCCACTCCATAGGCCATTCTACTAGTTGATTCAGCTGCTTGGCTCCCAGGATGTCATTGTCTTATGGTATAATTTATCAATGAATTAATTTCAAGACAGACCGCCTTTTCTGTTGCTTCTCCTTTCCTGTAATTAAAAACGAATAAACCTGTAGACCCTAAAAGAATGCAATGATTGTTTAGATAGGGTAGGGATGAAAAAGGGGGAAAGTTGGCTTTGTAATGTTCATCTGTTCCAATAGTATTAAGCCTGCCTGTCTAATGTTGTCACTTAATTGTTTGTATAACAGATAACTGTGTTTACACAGTAACCTAATTACATTTGAATTTGAAGTAGGAACAACTTTTGTTATCTGCCCAGTAAGCTTCTCACCTAATTATCAGTAAATCTTTATTGTTCCAGCCATACATCACTATAGCAAATAACCTAATTGTAAATATGCCAGTGCCGTTTTATGGATTTGATGTCTGAAGAATCCATGCACATTCTGGAACATATTTTGATTTGCATTCTAGAATATCCCATTTAAAGAAGACTTTATTTTTAGTCCATTTTTTTCAAGATTTTTCAAGAGATACAAAACATTTCTATGTGACAAATTCCAAAATTGGGTTGTTGTAGGTTTTTTGGGCTGTATGGCCATGTTCTAGAAGCATTCTTTCCTGATGTTTCACCTGCATCTATGGCAAGCATCCTCAGAGGTTTGGAGGCTTGTTGGAAACTAGGAAAATTGGGTTTATATATCTGTGGAATGTCCAGGGTGGGAGAAAGAACACTTGTCTGTTGGAGCTAAGCGTGAATGTTTCAATTGGCCACTTTGATTAGCATTTGCTGGACTAAGTTCTTTCTCCCACCCTGGACCTTCCACAGATATATAAATCCAATTTTCCTAGTTTCCAACAAACCTCACCTGTTTTTATATCTTATCTTATTTTCATTTTTATTTATTATATTATTATTATATTTTTATTTTATTATTTTATTACATTATATTCTACACTATTCTATTTTTTGAGCCCCAGTTTCCTATCCCTGAAGGGTGGGCAAAGCTTGGGTGCAGGTCGAAAAAGGGCTAGAAAAAATGCCAAGAATTGTCGAAGTCTTTCATGGCTGTAATCACTGGGTTGTTGTAGGTTTTTCCGAGCTATATGGCCATGTTCTAGAGGCATATTTTCTCCTGACATTTCACCTGCATCTATGGCAAGCATCCTCAGAGGTAGTGAGGACCTCACTACCTCTGAGGATGCTTGCCACAGATGCAGGCAAAATGTCAGGAGAGAATGCTTCTAGATCATGGCCATGCGCCTGAAAAACCTACAACAACCAGTTATTCCGGCCATGAAAACCTTCGACAATACACTTACAAAATTATAATGCATATAGATATGTTATAACATCAGTCTTACACTATTGTGTGGAAAGTATCTACGCCATCATAAAATCATGACTCTGATACAAAGAAAAAGATACTAAAAATAAACATTTTTAAACATAAGTGAGTGGGAGAAAATAGTGTGTGGACTGACCTAAAATCCTTCCATTAATAGAGGTATTTACTTTATATCTCTGCATTTCAGTACTCTATGCTTCATGGATGAGGCACTGCCAATTTTTACACATTAAAAACGATCATGTAAAATGTTAAGATATGTGCAATGCGCATAGGAATTCATTTTTTTCAAATTATAATGTGGCCCTCCAATAGTTTGAGGGACTGTGACCTGGCCCTCTGTTTAAAAAGTTGAGGACCTCTGGTCTAAGGGTCATTCCTACCAAATTCAATAGGAATACAGTAAACATTTACACTGTTTGTTAATTTATTAATAAATGGATTATTATTTCTGAGGTGGAAGTACATGAGCTTTTTGGGACAGAATGTGCATTCCTGCGATTGACTCTTATTCATCATTGTTAAGATAGAAACAGACTGATATTTGTGTTATCATGCGTTTGTAAAGTTCATGATAACTAGGTACATGGTAGCCATTTTGAAAACCAGTTGAAAACTGTAAACTTATAAATTCACCTCAAGGGTTCTACATTCCTAAGTGTTGTATTTTATAATCATGTGAAACATCATTACATGGTTAATAAGGAATTACATATTTTTTTGGCATCACTTAACTTTTTGTCCTCTTTACAAAAGCCTAGATGATTTGCTAAGATGTGGTGTGACCTTTGCTGCCAACATGGTCGTAGTGGACAAAGAAAGTACTATGAGTGCTGAAGAAGACTACATGGCAGATGCTAAGACTATTGTAAATGTACAAACCCTCTTCAGGTATGTAGTAGTGCAACTTCTCTGTTCTCTGTGTTTTTTTACTATGCTGTATTGCATAGATTCTTGCTATAGTGGCAAAATCAGTGATCTATGACATTGTTTAAAATACCTCTCTAAAAGAAACAACCTACTTAATAGCTGATATCTGTTAGCAATATACAAAAGCAAAAATCCAGCATATATCTGCATATTTATTATTTATTATTATTTATTTACCTTACTTATATACTGCTGTTCTCAGCCCGAAGGCGACTCACAGCGGTTCACAACAAATACGAACAGCAAAAATTCAGTGCTACAGTATAAAAACAGTTAACAACCTAACACATTACACAATTAATAAACAGTTACTACAATACCCATTCACTGTCGTCTCATCATCAAAAACATGTTCCAGATTCGTCATCCATTGTTCCATTCCAGTGTTCATTAACCAATCGTTGCACTAATTTTTCGAACGCCTGCTCAAACAGCCAGGTCTTCACTTTTTTGCGGAATACCATATTTTGTTTTGACCATTGTGAAAGCTAATATTCTCTTCCATCTTCTGCAATGATCAAATTCATTGTGACAATTCCCTCCTCTGTGGACATTCATTGTCTGGTGGGTATGTGAAGGATAGGAGAAGCATTTGTCTGTGTCCTCATAGCTAGACATACTACATCATCAGACGCGCTGATTTGCTCATCGTATACTGCTTCGTCTCCACTTTAAGTGTCATGAATGACTTTTCAATAACATTAAAGCATAGCTTCTTTGCATTGCAATTTCCAGTGTGAGAGGGTATATCAGATTACAGAAAAATATTTAGACAAAGAATGGCATTGGACATACAGACATATGGAGTATTTGCAACTACATTGGATGTACAACAACTTATAGTACACTGGACTAACAAACAGACAAAGGGGAATTACATTTTCACTCAGCATTCACGCCACATGTATACGCATTCATCCTCAGGCATTCAAATATTACCATATCATTTTCTCCCTCCTTGGAGAAGCACCGGTTAGGTCAGACCCTACTTTCCTGCAGCCTGTCAACATACAGTTCAAAAACTTCCATAATTTTAAAATGCCAAAACTTCTTCCCTAAGTGCAATGCCAAGGACCAGATTTCTGTTTTCTATACAGCAGAACCTGACTCCCTGCACAAAATCTAAGATTCCAAAAGCACACATCTTCCTCTTCCCTTGAGAAAGAAGCCCAAAGTGACCAGACTGCTCCCTTATAAATCTGCCACTCCATGGTACTCTATCTCTCTCCTTCCCATGGAGCAGAGCATGGCGGGTGGAAAAGACTCCTCAGGTCTGCCACACTTTGAGCATTATTAGACTGAGTTTTTATAGGAATATTCCACTGATGTAGTCCCAAAGTTGTGAATTAATGATAGACATAGAATCATAGAATCATAGAATCAAAGATTTGGAAGACACCTTATGGGCCATCCAGTCCAACCCCCTGCCAAGAAGCAGGAATATTGC
Organism: Anolis sagrei; assembly: GCF_037176765.1. Classification (NCBI taxonomy): domain Eukaryota; kingdom Metazoa; phylum Chordata; class Lepidosauria; order Squamata; family Anolidae; genus Anolis; species Anolis sagrei. Next base: position 113,956,200 of record NC_090024.1, read on the forward strand.
ATTCAAATCACCCTTGACAGATGGCCATCCAGCCTCTGTTTAAAAGCTTCCAAAGAAGGAGCCTCCACCACACTCCGGGGCAGAGAGTTCCACTGCTGAACGGCTCTCACAGTCAGGAAGTTCTTCCTTATGTTCAGATGGAATCTCTTTTCTTGTAGTTTGAAGCCATTGTTTCGCATCCTAGTCTCCAGGGAAGCAGAAAACAAGCTTGCTCTCTCCTCCCTGTGGCTTCCTCTCACATATTTATACATGGTATCATATCTCCTCTCAGCCTTCTCTTCTTCAGGCTAAACATGCCCAGCTCCTTAAGCCACTCCTCATAGGGCTTGTTCTCCAGATCCTTAATCATTTTAGTCGCCCTCCTCTGGACGCATTCCAGCTTGTCAGTATCTCAAAATTGTGGTGCCCAGAATTGGACACAATATTCCAGGTGTGGTCTAACCAAAGCAGAATAGAGGGGTAGCATTACTTCCCTAGATCTAGACACTATGTTCCTATTGATGCAGGCCAAACTCCATTGGCTTTTTTTGCCGCCACATCACATTGTTGGCTCATGTTTAACTTGTTGTCCACGAGGACTCCAAGATCTTTTTCACATGTACTGCTCTCGAGCCAGGCCTCCCCCATTTTGTATCTTTGCATTTCATTTTCCTGCCAAAGTGGAGTATCTTACATTTGTCCCTGTTGAACTTCATTTTGTTAGTTTTGGCCCATCTCTCTAATCTGTCAAGATCATTTTGAATTCTGCTCTTGTCCTCTGGAGTATTGGCTATCCGTCGCAATTTGGTGTCGTCTGCAAACTTGATGATCATGCCTTCTAGGCTCTTGGCTCCTGGCTCCATCTCAGTTTCCTGGCCAGATGTTGATTCTTCGTGATTGGTGTTGACAAACACAAGGCTTGTGTTGATTTCCTTCTTAACATTGTAAACATTTCTGTTATCACTGTCTCACTTCTTATCAGCGTTACTCTTCAGTTCTTATTAGCATTTTTTAATTACAGTCCATCAAGCAGGTAGTTAGTCATTGCAGGCCTTAATATTGTACTGGTTCATATTTTAGATAGAGTCATGTTAGAGGAGGGCTCATTTCTATTTTATCAGGTGTAGGGTTATGTAGCTGATATATACCGAAATTAAACAACTTCATTTTGTTTTCAGGCCCCAGTAATCTTTGAATTTCAGATCTGAGTGTTGGTGTCTATTTTGCCAAAGTGGCATCACTCACCATTGAGTCACACTTCTTATTACAAAAACCACCTAGGGATCTGAGGGAAAGGCCTTACCACCCTTGATGTGGCAGATCATTTTAAATAGGAGTGTTAGTGTTCTGCATACAAAAGTTATATTGCTGTAGATAGCAAAATATGTGCACACTTTCCACAAAATCCTTTATGGACCTGATTATAGAATCATGGAATCATAGTTGGAAGAGACCACAAGGGCCATCAAGGCCAACAGTTTGCCATGCAGGGACACACAATCGTTATTATAACTTGTTATGAACACATTGTAGTTAGCTGGGCTTTAGTTACGGCACACACTCACTAGATGGCAGGCTTTTCCTATGTCTTTAATATTAGAACTCTTATGATCTGTATTAACACAAACACAAGAGCATTAAAAAAAATTAATAAACATTTTATTCATTTTTTGGAAGAAATAAAAGAATTATCACAGAAAAATATGTTTAGTCAAACAAATTTAAGGAATTGGATGAACAGTTGTATGTAAAATATTTTGATTTTGTGAAATAGATGAACATGAAAAGCAGACTCCGAATTGTTCAGCCAGGCCAAACCCAGGTCAGCCTTGGTGGATGGTCACCCTTAACTTTTCTGTCATTTGTCACCACAGCAGTTCTTGGCATTGTTTGACACCCTTACTGATGCTACAACATTTAAAAAATTGATTATTGTGCATATTTACAAGTATTCCTTCTTAAATAAAATACCCCCGGGAAACTGAGTCAATATGAGTGCTTGTGTCCTTTATTGATGGCAATCTGCTCAAATTTGCTACTGTAAAGGTTTAAGCATTTCTAATGTTCAAATATCAGAGAACATGCATTCAAGTGCTTCTTCTCTTAACACATATATGGTGCATGTTTTGTGTTGTAATCCTATACATGGTTTCACAAAAGTCAGCACTACTGAGTTCAGTGGGACTTATTTTCAAGTAAGTAGATGTCTAAATGTAATTAATTGCTTTGGGAGGTTACTACGTAAAAGCAAGGCAAAGAGCAAGACCACAACAGAGGCAGTATCTATAGTGAGACAAATAACACAATAACAGAGTCTGCAGCCATAATATGCTTTCGTAGCATTTCCACTTTCCACATTCCACAAGAGTGCGCCCTTGGCTAATATAAGAAATGTTATATTGAGTTAGCGAGATGGGGATGTTTTTGGTATCGTTATGTGCTTTCTGAAGCTGTGTATTGAAAGAATTATTTTTATTGTTATTAAGGTCCTGTACAATGGAGAACACTGCGTTGCAACATTTGCATTATCCTGATAAGTTGAGTTGCTAGATTAGTTTGGAGGGGCCAACTGTGGGAGGTAGGAGCACACATTAGCCCCCAGGAGACCTTGAAGGGCTACACAGAAATAGTACATGAACAACCCTAGAAATAGTATTTTGCCTGAAAGTGTCACAGAGGGCCAGATAGGCCCAAAATGTGGGATCTGTCTCGGTTTTACCAGAGGTGTCCAAATGATGCCTATGGTAAAAGCGAATTAATGCAGAGCAAACTGGGCTTTCCCTGGTTTACTCCACATTAATTGAACTCCTAATTAAATCCAGATCTTTATGAAAGATCCAGGCCGAATGAGGTTCTGGGCTTATGGGATCTGACTCCTGGGACTGCTTCGACAGTCCTGGGGATGAGTCCCCACAGTCATGCTGCTTCTTCGGGCTTTTCAAATCCCAGAGGAATGGGATGGCACCAACCTCCTTGCCCCAGCCCCCAATTTACCCCCTGTAACTTACTGAAAAGGGTTCCTGGCTACCATGGAACTTCTCCTTGCATTCACCGGAGCGTCATACAGGGAGCATACCACCCCTCTGTTATGTCAGCTCCACTGGCTGCCGATCCAGTTCCGAACCCAATTCAAAGTGCTAATTTTGACCTATAAAACCCTATACGGCTCCGGCCCAGTGTACCTTCTCCGAACGTATCTCCTTCTATGTCTCACCTCAGAGTTTAAGATCTTTGGGGGAGGCCCTGCTCTCAGCCCCGCCTCTATCACAAGTGAGGCTGGTGGGGATGAGGGACAGGGCCATCTCAGTAGTGGCCCCTCGCCTGTGGAATTCACTCCCCGGGGAAATTAGGTCATCAACATCCCTCCTCTCCTTCAGAAGGAAGCTGAAAACATGGATATGGGACCAGGCCTTTGGGTAATCTGGCAGACTGACAAGATAATGATGACCAGAAACTGGTAATGCTGAATGGACTTATGGATATTAGAACTTGGTGAACATTGGCCACCAGATTGGCCTTTAATTGCTTAATTGTTATTGTTTTAATTGATTGTTTTAACTACGGTGGTTATTGCTGTTATGTAATTTATTTGTTGAATTGTTAGCATCGAATTGTGCCGGTGTAAGCTGCCCTGAGTCCCCCCTCGGGGGTTGAGAAGGGCGGGGTAGAAGTGACCGAAATAAATAAATAAATAAATTGTGGCACAAGAAAATGCTGTGTGAGGAGATGGGGGTGCAGAGGGATTTTCCTTATCACCCCCCCCACCATCTCTTCAGGCATCATATTCTCACACCACGAGTATGCAAGGAGAGGCTCCATGGAAGCCAGGGATGCTTTTCCATACATTTTAGGAGGTAAATCAGGAGCTTTGGGGTGCCGTCATGCTATCCTGATATACCCACTCCCTCTATATCTTTGCTGAATGCTTGTCTTGTTTTATATAGGAACATATTTCCTTTTGCCAAACACTGCCATTGCAACTAATTAAATATTTTGAGCTATAAATAATTAGGTTCAGCAAATGTTATCAGGTTTTATCTTCCACAGCTGATCTTACTTGAGGAATAACATCATTATCTCTTTATGAAAATATTTAGGTTGTTCTCCAGTCTAAGCATAATCACGGAATTAACGCACCCAGCCAACATGAGATTCATGCAATTCCGGGCAAAAGACTGCTATTCACTCGCTCTGTCAAAATTGGAGAAGGTAGGAAAATAACATCTGGTTTATGCCAATCAGGATTATGAAAATAAATGTGACACAAAGAGAAGTATTTATACGTTAAATAAAAAACAATGTAATATTGACACTAAATTTGCAAATTTATCAAATACTGAGTCAATATGAGTGCTTGTGTCCTGTAACCGCCATGCGTTGCTGTGGCCAACTTTCCCTCTTTCTCTCCTTCTTTCCCTCCTTCCTTCACTCCCTCTTTCCTTCCTTCTGTATCTCTTTCCTTCCTTCCTCCTTTTTCTTTCTCTTCTGCTGTCTCTCTTTTCTTCCTTCTCTCTTTCCTTCCCTCCCTCTTTCTCTACATCTTCCCCCTTCCTTTGCTCCCTTTCCTTACTTCTTTCCTTTTTTCTTTCCTTCTCTCCTTCCTTCTTTCTCCAACTTTCCTTCCTTCCCCCTTTTTCTTTCCCTCCCTCTTTCTCTCCTTTCTTCCTTCTCTACCTCTTTCCTTCCTTCTCTCTTTGCTTGCATGCTTCCTTCTCCCTTTCCTTCTTTCTTTCTTTCCCTCCCTCTTTCTTTTCTTTCTTTTCTTTCTTTTTTTCTCCCCTTCCCTCCCTCTTTCTTCCTTTTTTCTGTATTGTCATGTAGCTTTTCATCATTTAGCTTTTTGGGGCTTTTTAAGTCCCTTCTGCTGTGCTTTTCTATGTTTTTATGAGTGAAGGACATACATTGGGTTGTTAGGTGTCTTGTGTCCAAATTTGGTGTCAATTCTCCCAGTGGTTTTTGAGTTCTGTTGATCCCACAAACGAACATTACATTTTTATTTATATAGATTCCAATTTCTGGAATTTAAAATTTCTGGTGAAATATTAAATGAAATAATTCAAAATTCGTCTACTTTTGACTCACTAGAATCTCTTCGATTTTTTTTAGAGATCAGTACATTCTGGGTTGAAACTTTTAGACCTGTAATTAGCCTAGTATACATTACCACACAAACCTATCAGTGGTTTTCTGTATTCTGAAGAAAGTTGATATCTTCTCAGATAAAACATTAGTAATCAATTTTCCTTGAATGACAAGTTATATATCATTCCATTGATCTTCCACTGAAGCATTAACTCATGAAAATGGTGGAATTTTATTGGACAAGCTTTTAGATCATAGCTGTAATGACAGAGCACCTCATATGATCTGAGTATGCACTTTAGAAAGGTACCCAATCTACAGCGTCTGGGGATTAATTTCAAACAAAAATCACTACCGAGTCAAAGCAGAAAATGTTCTCCCTTAACATAAAAAGTCTGAAAAAATGATACTACAGTAGAGTCTGTATTGCTTATCCAACATTCACTCATCCAACATTCTGTATTATCCAACAAAGTCTGCCTCCTGCCTGGATCCATAGCATCATTTTTAGTACATTGCAATGTTTTGATGCTAAATTCTTAAATACAGTAATTACTACATAATGTTACCATGTATTGAACTGCTTTTTCTCTTGATTTATTGTAAAACATGATGTTTTGGTGCTTAATTAGTAAAATCATCATGTAATTTGACATTTAATAGGCTTTTCCTTAATCCCTCCTTATCATCCCACATTTTCGCTTATCCAACATTTTCTGGCCCATTTATGTTGGATAAACAAGACTCTACTTATATGAATGATTGTATTCATAGAATTCTGGAAATAGTATTTACATGAGTTATCTACCTGAGTCTTATCCATATACATACTGTATTTATGAAAATACCCATATACAAATAGACAGCTTAAACTGTGAATACACATTTAAGTCAGTTTGGCAATCTGTCCAAACTTACTTGAAAGTGAACGTGAGATAGTTTGATTTTTAAAAAATTGCTTTAAATACTAGTTACATTTTATAGGTTTTTAATGGACTTAACGGCTTTTCTTTAATTTCCGATTGTATGGGTTTTATACAAGCTTATATCAACTCTGTGATTAAACTATTCATATACACTTTTACATTTTGTGAATAGATGAGTGAGTGATCTTACCTACAGTTAGGAAATACATGGTGAATATTGAACAAATATTTGAACAGACAGAAAAGGCAAGATTTACTCCTTCCCTGTTGTATTCATGATAGTAAATGAAAATGTTTTTTTTTTTCCTGACAAGTCTTTGGCACATAAGCTGTCTCTGTTGAACAGAATCTAATTTATACTGGCTTTTGTTGTTGTTGCATTTTAATTGTCTTTAATTTATTTACTTCAATTTTCCCTTTTGATATTTGTGTTACAATTTTGTTTTTAAGTTTCTGGTTGTTGTTTTTTTGTTGTATTTTATCCTTGTTTGGGATAACCTGAGGACCTTTTAGCTCTCTTTCCATGTACCAATTTCCTTTGTCTATTAGTGGACACCTTAATATTCACCATTTAATGAGGGAAACTTAGTGCATTTCATAGAATCTGGTTTTGAAAGACACTCCTAGGATACAGATACATGTGGCATCTGGACCTGGAGTGGAGTACTCTAGATCAGTCCAAGGGAATCTGCATAGTTAGCTTTTGAGCTGGCTCAGTGTCAGGAGGATGTCCTCCTGAGAAAGGGAAGGACTCTATATGTCCTAGATCCATCCTTTCTATTCTCTGATAGCTCTGGTACTGTAGCCAGCATTAGTACTCGTGATAAGTGACAACCACCAGCAATCTCACACACCACTATGTTGAGGATAGGATGGTGACAATAAGTGCCACCCCCTGTACCTAAGCCCAGAGAAAGTGGTATGGCTGTGTAAAAAGCAGCAACCAGTTCCAAATCAGAACTGATTCAACTGTTTTCACATGGCCAAAGTGATGATGAGTTCTGGAGGTCAGGCCAGGCAAGGCATCCCAATTTGCTTGGCTTCGCAGAGGAAAGAGAGGGGCAGTAGGGCAAATCCATCTTCTGTGTACAGATCCCTCTTGGTAATGCTTTCCCCATCACACATGGGGTTTTTTTTTTGTTGTGTCAGGAGCAACCGCTCCTGTTGTGAGAGAATTGGCCGTCTGCAAGGACGTTGCCCAGGGGATGCCCGGATGATTTCTGATGTTTTTGTCACCCTTGTGAGAAGCCTCCCACAAGGATGACAAAAACATCAGAAATCATCCGGGCGTTCCCTGGGCAACGTCCTTGCAGACAGCCAATTCTCTCACAACAGGAGCGGTTGCTCCTGACACGACAAAAAAAAATCACACATGGGAAGCTGTAGTGAAATTGCTACTCTATGTTAAAGTTTTGGTGTATAGCTCTATGTTTACATATGGCAGATAGGGAAGAATAGGCACAGACAGGGTAGCAACGGCAGAGATAGGATTTATTTACATATGTGAAGCCGATTGGTCATATGCAGATTAGTGTAGGGCCAGGATTTGAAAAGGCTGCTAGGCCAAAATGACAGTTAGGGAGAGCAGAGCTGAACATTCCAAAGGGGCGGAGCCAAGGTTCTGAAAGAGGCAGTTAGAGTGAGGGAGTTTGAAAATAATAGTTAGGAATCTGTGTGTGAAGAGGAGAGTTGGTTTTTGAGTGCCTGATAGAAATAAGCAGTTATGAAGATGTGTTAAAGACTTCTGATATAGAGAAGCAGTTAGTTAAATAGAACTCGAGTTTTAAGGAACATAAAGAAGGCTAGTGTTGCCTTAGTTCAGAATATAATTCAGCCAAGAGTGTGTAAAGCAAGTAACATGTTTGTGAATGTGAAACATTGATAGTTTATTCAGAAAAGTTAACCAAGTAAATGATACTGACTGTAAGCCTCAAGATTGTAACAAAACACAAATGTAACCACAAGCGTTGGAACCAGAAGTTATAAATAAGCTGTGTTACTTTGTTATACACAAGAGTGTTTCATTGCCTGTGATATAAAGTACAAAGGTTTAACAGCACACAGAAAGTCCCAGCCAATATAAAAGAAGAAATTGAATCAGTATAAGGCAGCAAAGAGGTTTATAAAGAGGAAATAGTCTCTCTCCCTCGCCTCAGAAGCGTTGCCCTTCTGGGAATGATCGGTGGGGGCTCCATTGAAGCCAGCACAACACAGGAAGCTTTCCGTGTGGTGACAGAAGCATCCAATGATGCTTCCACCATGGTTGGGGGCAAGGCCTCTGCTGGAAGTCACATGATGTTGTATGATGGCTGGCATGGGGCTCTGTTCCCAAAATAGTCTGGAAGCATCCTAGAACATTAATATTGATGAGTGTGATGAGGTCGAAAGTGCCTTTCCAGGCATGTATGTGGATGCCACAAAATTCATTCAGCCCTGCCCACCTCATTTGGTCTGTGTAGATGGGCCCTTAGTCCACATTGGTTAATCCTCAACTATGAATTAGTGTCCAAGATTGACAGCTTCCCACTATTATATTGACTGTTGGTGGTATCTGTAATACAATTTGAAAACAATTATTAACATCTATTTATTAAAATTTCTAGCAGAGTTTTTGGAAATTTTGTAACTTATGAATCCATATGGGTATGGGCATTTTTTACAAAATTAATCTGATTTTTTTCAAAGTGGAATGTTCCTTTGAAAAATCTGCTCTTTTAATTTTGGAACCAAACATAATGTGTGTCAAAATAATTTTAAAATAGCAACTCTAATGTGATACTTTGAATATCAGTTAATTAATTGGAAAAAATATTAATGCTAGCGTGTGCATTTAATATATGCACATTAATTTGGATAAGAGGGACAAAATTAATTTCATTTAGACTACAAATGTAACAAGCCAAAAGTTGATACTCTCTTCATAATTAGCTTCATTGTGTCTATTCTGTTTTGAATGCATTTATATTTGTTTCTTTCCCATTACTGTCTCTCAATATCTTCTCTAATACACTGTGAATATATATGAGTTGCACATGAACCATAAGAATACTTTAGTATTATGAAGAACATTTTTGGGATATAGAAGTGCATCATGTTAAATAGCTGAGCTGCTGAACTTGCTGGCCAAAAGGTTGGCAGTTTGAATCCGAGGAATGGGGTGAGCTCCTGCTGTTAGCCCCAGCTTCTGCTAACCTAGCAATTTGAAAACATGCAAATCTGAGTAGATCTATAGATACCACTTCTGCAGGAAGGTAATTGCACTCCATGCAGTCATGCTGGTTACATGACCTCGGAGGTGTCTATGGGCAATACAGACTCTTTGGTTTAGAAATGGAGATGAGCACCACCCCCCAGATTCGGACACAACTAGACTTAATGATAGGGAAATATATTTACCTTAACCTTTAGAGGAATAAAGGAAAATGTTCATTAGGGGAAAATGCATATGTGAACTGAGTAAATTAATGATTCCCAAATGCTGGTTTTTCAATTGTTTGTGACTTCATTTCCCAGAAGCCCTAGCCAGCTTGTTCACAGGTCAAAAATTTGAGGAGCTAAAGTACAAAACACCCGGAAGGCCATTGTTGCTAATCACTAAATTAGATGAATGGGACTATGGCAATCACAACATCTTTGTTTGGAGATCTAATCTGTATACACGAATATAACAAGTGAAAACGTGAAGACACAAACAGCAGCAAAACTCTCAATATTCTCTGTTGTTATAAGTACTGAGACACAACCAGTGGTGAAACTTTTCTTATTCTTCCTTAATCACCCTATTCTTATAGAAAACTATTTCTTGATTTAAGTTGAGACACTTGCTGGAACACCTCAGCAAGCGAGAGTCCAAAAGTGGCAGGCTCAAACCCAGTACCTCAATCAATGACTGATACCAAATGAGAGGCTCCCTCCTGGGCACACAGAAAACTGGGCAACTTGGAAGGTGCTGAACAGACTGCGCTCTGGCACCATGAGATGCAGAGCCAACCTTCAGAAATGGGGCTACAAAGTGGAATCCATGACATGCAAGTGAGGAGAAGAGCAAACCACAGACCACCTACTGCAATGCAACCTGAGCCCTGCCACATGCACAATGAAGGACCTTCTTGCAGCAACACCAGAGGCACTCTAAGTGGCCAGCTACTGGTCAAAATACATTTAATAGAATACCAAGTCTACAAACTTTGTGTTTTGTGTATTTGTTTGTTTGTTTTTAATGCAATACAACTGTTTTGGTTCACCCCTGACACAATAAATAAACAAATCCTATTCTTAATAATCCTTAATCATTTCCTGGTGGCACAACGTGTTAAACCCTTGTGCAGGCAGGACTGAAGACTGACAGGTCATAGGTTCTAATCCAGGGGGAACGCAGATGACCTTCCTCTGTCAGCTCTGGCTCCCCATGTGAGGACATGAGAGAAGCTTCCCACAAGGATGATAAACCATCAAAACATCTGGGCATCCCCTGGGCAACGTCCTTGCAGATGGCCAATTCTCTCACATCAGAAGCAACTTGCAGTTTCTCAAAACTCTACTGCCATTTTAAAAAATCCCATTCCTGCCATTTGCTCTTTCTTCTTATCCTGTTTTGTTTAACATGCAGCCAGGCAAATACATTTATTAGTTTTTGGAAATTAGGTTGCTCACTCCTAGACTAAAGTTTTTGGGGAAATTAATGAATGGTTACTTAACAGAATACCTCAAACGGTTTCTCTTTCATGTCAAAGAAGTCAGATATCTCGACTGCTGTGTTCAATTCATTTCTTCTTTAACAGTTACTACAGTGTATTTTTTTGCAGGTGGAACTGTCATTCATTAAGTTTCTCAGCCTTGTGAAAAATGAAATGCAGTTAAATTTTTGAGAAGACACTATCTTATATTGTCCAGTATGCAGGTGCTTGCTACTTTCCCTTTACAAATGGGCTTTAAAAATAGTTTAGTTGCCTGCAGCTAAAGCATACAAACATGCATGGAAAATTGACTTCATGGCTTAATGGGCTTCTGAACCAAAAAATCCCTGAGTCATACAAGAACTCCATCTGCTGCTGCATCTGCAACTTCCCTTGTTTTTTCTCTTTGGAAATAGCTAAACTATCACAATTGGCATCTGAGGAAGAAAAAAAAGCTATGGTGGCCATATGTTCAAAGTCAAACTTTCTCCTTTCCGTTTCTTCATGGAAATTAACATTCAAGAAACTCCATTATCTCCCCCTGTACATGCATAAAGAAAGAGAATCCGAAAGATATTACTTAAGCATTATATTTCTCATATTACCTGACACCAATCCTATGTATATACTGTTTCTATTCTGCTGTCTTTGTTTAATTTAAGCAATATAGGGCTAAAGACACAAAGGCATGGAAATGATTTGATTACCACCCAGAAGGTGATTTGGAACTGAATATATTAAGGGATTCCACTGTGATAATGAAAGCAGGCCAATGTCCAAGGTCATTCAATGGGTTCTCAAGGCTGAGCAGGAACGCTGTTTTTTAGTCATAGATCTACACTGCTATTTGCCTGCCAACCCCCGAAATTATTAGACCACACACCAGTATTTGGGTTTAAATATGGGCAACTTTTATCAATTGTTACCTATTGGACTTTGACTGGATCTAAATCTAGGGATCCTGAACTTGGTGGCAAAGCCGAGGTAACATCCCTGCCCGGCCTACCCCTTGGCTAGTTAGGGCGAAACACCTGGGTCCCCAGAGAACCTAATCCAGGCAACCTCAAAGAGAAATGTGTTGGAGAAATCCCTCTCAAGGTATCTGAGACCTGACTCTCCCCATTCCTAGGACATTCGAATTCCCCTCACCTCATCAAATTGAACCTTAGGTGAATGTTTTAGTTGATGGCCTTCACCCCTGAAGCCTTGGGCGTACACCCATTTGTGTTTAGATGGGCAATTTCCGAACACCATTATTTTTGACTTGGATTTGTTTATTGTCAGCTTGTTTTTGTGGGCATAAGTGTTAAGTTTACTCAGTAATCTTCGTAATCCTATTTGAGTATTTGACATCAAAATCATGTCATCTGCATATAAAAGAGTGTTTACTAGGCCTGGGTAACAACGGAAAAATTTGTTTCTAAAATCGATTTGTATTTGGGGTTTTTTTTTGTTTCGATATTTAAAATAATTACAAAATTTTCCTTTTAAAAAGTTCAATATTTACGAAATTTCGTAAATGGTAAAAAAATTAACGAATCGATTTCCGAAACAATAACAAATCGATTCGTTAATGGCGGACGCGACCGCGAAATACGCTAAAAAACCTCCAAAAACTTCTGAAGCTTCCCTCTCCCTCTGTTGTTGACTGTTGGTGTGATATTATAATTTTTTTTCACTAATTAAACCATAAAACTGGCCCAGACATGCAGAAATAATAACGAAACGACCTCAAAACAAAAACAAAACGAATACAATATCGAAATACGAAGCATTTACAAAACGTTTTTGAAAATTCGTTTTTTTAAATAATTGCTCCAGAATGGTTCGTTATTGTTTTGTAATTGAAAAAATTAACGAATTATTAACGAATTACGAATTAACGAAACGAAACCGCCCAGCCCTAGTGTTTACATGTCTGTTACCAATTTTTGAGCATACACCAAATTTTACCTTTTTCTAACTGTTTACCATGATCACCTATTTAATGCCACACCATCCCAATTTGCTCTGCAACAGTATAGGATAGGTGAAAAAACCCTCCTTGAGAATAGGAGGGGAAAAATTCCTACCCAGCCTCTTAACGGCAACCCTAATAAACTGTTTAATCGGCAGGAGTGGTGGGTTGATGCTTGACTCCAGAATGAAGAAGGGGCAGGCCAGTGCCAAGGGCCTGGCTCTGCCCCCTTCAAAGTAGTTCCGCAGAACTCATTGTTCTCTCCTTGGGTGAGGAGGCAAAAATCTCTTCCTCCCCCCCAGCTGTGCCAGGGTGGGAAAGTTTCATAATGCAGTTTCAGAATTGAACTGGATTATATCAGTCTACACCAGGAGTCCTCAAACTAAGGCCTGGGGGCTGAATGCGGCCCTCCAAGGTCATTTACCCGGCCCTTGCTCACAGTCAACCTAAGTCTGAAACAACTTGGAAGCACACAACAACAATCCTATCTCATCAGCCAAAAGTAGGTCTGCACTTCTCATTGAAATACTAATAAGTTTATATTTGTTAAAATTGTTCTTCATTTTAATTATTGTATTGTTTTAAGTGTTGTTTTTGCACTACAAATAAGATATGTGCAGTGTGCATAGGAATTTATTTATGTTTTTTCAAATTGTAATCCGGCCCTCCAGCAGTTTGCGGGACTGTGACCTGGCCCTCTGTTTAAAAAGTTTGTGGACCGCTGGTCTACACTGTCATATAATCCAATTCAATGCAGTTAATTTGCATTCTGAAACTGCATTATATGACAGTGTGGATTCAGCCATAGTTCAAATCACAATACCTCATTGGAAGGGAAAGTTAAAATGTCTTCATATTTCTTAAAGTATACATAAACAATTAAGGACATAATATCAGAAATGGGAGTGGAGAAGGAGATTCAAGCCTTCTACCTGTATGAATGAAAGGATCTGCAGTATAATCCAGACATTAGAGAACACTCCTTGAAAACATTAACAGAATGAAACAGGAAGCTATATTTCCCTGAAACTCACAAATTTAATTTTCCTTCCATTTTGAATAATAGATGGCAAACATTTGATAAACAAACATATATGAAAACAAAAACAAAAACAGATTAAAAGGAACTAAAGCTACAAATACTCCCCATACCCCAAAAGGTGGTGAATGGTATTATAGTTACACTTTGAATTCAACTCATTAAAGTATTTTTTTAAAAAGATACTTCTAACTAAAATTTAATGTATATTCCCGATAGTATAGTGAATCCACTTATTCCCCTCTCCTTGCATTGAATTTTCGCCATTAATGCTAGATTAATTTTGTGTCAGTCAGAATAGATGCAGAACAAATTAAGCATTGCCTCCTCCTTGCTGAAGTCCTTTGTTAGCCTAAGGCATTTAGTCCCCAATCTGTTGGTTATACTATAAGTATGGTCACATTATTAAAATCCTTATGCACAAAATAATTAGAACGAAAAAGTTCAAAAGGAATTGCAGCCAAAATGGTTTAAAGGAAAAGTAATCTTAGCAATGTAAAGAAAAAAAATAATTGTTTTATTAAAATATGAGTGAGAGCCAAATCAAATCAAATCATTTATTTCAGTCATAGACCAGCATAGGAAATAAAGATCACAGTTTCATACAAAATCGGTGCATTTAAATGTAAAGATAGATACTGAAGCACAATAGGGGGGAAGAAATGGAGGGGGAAATGGTAAAAACACACAATGCACAGGTCTATCAGCATATTATAGAATCACGGGAGAGGCTTACCGAATACATAGCTAACTTTTGTATGCTGCTGCACGAAACTTTGCAACATTGTAGGTTGTAGCTGTATTAGTATCTACAAGTAGCAGGGAGGTATAAAATTGTCCTGAATGGCCTGGGTGTTTGTGGGAGCCAAGCATCTTTTAATAAAAGCAAATGGATGCTGACGATTAACATATGTAGGCCTGAACCTTGGAATCTCTATGATAATTTCACAATGTGTCATTTCATTGTTCACATGGATGCCTAATCTTTTTCTTCCGTATTTGTCTTGCTTGATGGCAGGGTCTGCTTTACTGGTTTCTTGATGCCATTTTACCTGGTTGTGCACCTGATAAGGGTGTATGCCACCAGACTTCAGATCATTGTGCAATGTGTCCAGCCAGTGTTGCTTTGGTCATCCTTTTGACCAAGGAGCCCCTGGTTGCGCAGTGGGTTAAACCCCTGTGCCGGCAGGACTGAAGACCGACAGGTCGCAGGTTCGAATCCGGGGAGAGGCGGATGAGCTCCCTCTATCAGCTCCAGATCCTCATGTGGGGACATGAGAGAAGCCCCCCACAAGGATGATAAAAACATCAAATCATCCGGGCGTCCCCTGGGCAACGTCCTTGCAGATGGCCAATTCTCTCACACCAGGAGTAACTCCTGACACGACAAAAAAAATCCCTTTGACCTTTTGCCAGGCAAGAGCAATCTTTGGAATGGACCTCGGAGAGTATGACCATACCATCTGTGGCCTGCCTCTCATAGTTTATCAGCAATTGAAGCAATGCCAAAGTGTTTTCAGATGTCACAATTGCAAATATGGTCAAGGTGTGTGACACCAGCTGTAAGTCGTAGCATCCTCATCTCCATAACCCCACAATGGTGTTCTGTCTCCTTTGTTGCACTGTGTGTGTGGGGGTTGTTCCTCCTCCACGGGCCGGATAAGTGCCCTTGGCGGGCTGGAAGTGGCCCGTGGGCCGTAGTTTGAGGACCCCTGCTAAAAATGGTAGTGCACCTGGCCTACATTTGGAGAAACAGATCCAGGATCACCCCCAGTTTGTGAACAGTCTTTCAGGGGGAGTGTAACCCCATCCAGGACTGGTTAGTACACCTCTCTCCACAAGTTATGGACCTTCATGACAAGCACCTCTGTCTTGTCTGGATTCAGTTTCAATTTCTTTTCTTCATCCAGCCCATTACCTCTTCCAGGAATTCATTCAGAGGAGACACACGATCCTTAGCTAAAGCAGTTTTTGAAGGCATGGAGAAATATATTTGGCTGTCATCAATGTACTCATAGCACCCCATCCCCAAGAAACCTTAGAATTTGGTAGTCATTTGGACCTGAACAGATCTCTAGCGTGCAGCTAAGCTGTTTCCCATCTAAAGGTTCATAGTGCCTTTTTCAATACATTCTTCTCTCTTGCAATCTGTCCACTTATACTGTGAAATATGTAGGAGGATGGAATGATGCTTTTCCAAATAGTTAAAGCTGTTTTGGTAGCTTTCATTGTGCCAAGGAGTACATTGTATCTCTATGACTATGCAGCTTGAAGATCAATTAAAAATGCATGAGAGCAATTACAGCAACTATTCGAAGTATTCATTTGCCACAGTGGATGAGGCCAAAGTTAATATCCAGAAGCATGTTTCATTATGCATAAAGCAGATGTAAACTTGGATGAAACTCTGTTGACATGTAGTGCTGTGAAAACACTGGCAGTTCTGTAATTGCATGCAAAAAATTTAAAAAAAATAAAAAAGTGTATTTTGATTGGGGGGCCTTTTTTGCTCATCATTTTAACAAAAACAGTTGATTTTACACAACAGGGAACTTAGATGTGCAATGGCATGGTCAATACTTGAATCTTGTCCATGGCCATTGATTCTGAATAACCTAGACCTATCCCATCTTGTTTCAGATCAACATATTTCACAGGATTTTGTTGAGAAAAAAAACCCCCATGAGATAAAACAAATGGACAAAATCAAACATATTGATAATTTTGAAGTGATTATTTTTGCCGGGTTTTTTTTGCTTTTGTCATCATTTGAAATCCTTTTATAAGAACATTAATTCCAGTAATAGTAGGTAAAGATAACAGTTTTCCCCTGACATTAAGCCCAGTCAGGTCTGATTCTGAGGGGTGGTGCTCATCTCCATTTCTAAGCCAAAAAGCTGGTGTTGTCTGTAGACACCTCCAAAGTCATGTGGCTGGCATGACTGCATGGAGTAATAATAATAATAATAATAAACCTTTATTTGTACCCCACTACCATTTCCCGGAGGACTCAGTGCGGCTTACAAGAGGCCGAGCCCAAATACAATAGTAAAACAATCACAACAACCAACAACAAAATAACTCAAAAAACAAGGCAATAACATTAACAACATACAATGACGCAATTAAAAACAATGGCAGGGCCAAATGTAATAATAAAGTTAAAAAGTGCTGGGCATGACAAAATGAAGTGTTTGGAGGGTGGTGGGCATGTAGATATCCTAGATCTCTGATAAAGTGCGTTGGGACATAATGCTAGGAGTTTCCTTATTCTGGAAAGGCACACTGGAACAACCACGTCTTCAAGCTCCTCCTAAAGATTGCTAGCGACGGGGCCTGCCTAATGTCTTTAGGGAGAGAGTGATGTTACCTTCCCAAAGAAGCGGTACCTATTGATCTAATCACATTTGCATGTTTTCGAATAGCTAGCTTGGTAAAAGCTGGGGCTAAAAGTGGAAGCTCACGCCGCTCCCCGGATTCGAACCTTGTGACCTTTAAATCAGCAAGTTCAGCAGCTCAGTGTTTTAACCCACCGCATCACCGGAGGCTCTTGTAATAGTACAATGTCCTAAAATGAAATACCCCCTCCCCATTTTTGAAGGTTGTTTTTATGGATATAAAATAATTCCTATATTGAGAAAATCAGTTCCGTTGAGAAAATGTATTTGAAAGACACCCTACTCTCCTGGACTAACATGTTCTGTAGAAAATAAGTTTTTATAACCCTGTGCTTACAAATATATTTTCAGAGGCTAAAAATGTATTGGCCAGAGTCTTGAATAGGGTATTGTTCAATAAAAATTGCAAGAATTCTGAATTCCTTATAGTTGTCCCCAAATTTTGGTGGATTTGTGTGTGTGTGTGTGTGCGCGCGCACTTATTTTTCTTGGTGTAAGAGTATAACTTTTCAAAATTTAGAGTAAGAATGAGTAACTTTGGAAAGTCTGGGGGCTATCATCTGCCTCAAGGGACTACATAGACAGAGATAAAATGGTCCTCCAAAACCTAAAATGGCAAGAGGTCCACTTCTAGTTTGGAAAATTGTGGTCTATTAAATTTAAAGAAACATAACTCATCAAATGCACCCCACTTTCGACAAATAAAGGAGTGGTTTGTGAGAGTCTGGCAGACATGGGGCTACAATGGTCCCACTAGGTAGATATGAGACTACTGCAACACACTCTACGTGGGGTTGCCTTTGAAGACTGCTTGGAAGCTTCAAATAGTCCAACTAGAGGCAGCCAGGTAAATAACTGGGGCAGCATACAGGGAGCATACAACTCCCATGTTACGCCAGCTCCACTGGCTGTCAGTTTGCTACCGGGCACAATTCAAAGTGCTGGCTTTGGCCTATAAAGCTCTAAACGGCCCCGGCCCAAATTACCTGTCCAAACGCCTCTCCCTCTATGTACCATCGTGGAGATTAAGATCCTCTGAGGAGGCCCTACTTTCTGTCCCGCCATTGTCACAGGCGCGATTGGTGGGGACGAGAGACAGGGCATTCTCGGTGACTGCTCCCCGGCTATGGAACTCCCTTCCTTGTGAGATCAGGTCAGCCCCCTCCCTCCTGTCCTTTAGAAGGATGGTAAAAACTTAGCTGTGGGACCAAGCTTTCGGGACAGGGCAATGAAGCGACAATGGGAAAGATGACAGGGCCAATTGGATTTGATGCGGATGGCTAGGATGGTTTTTAATTGTGCTATTTTAAATAGTGTATTTTAATATTTAGGTAAATGTTTTTAATGTTTATGCATTGTATCAAGGCATTGAATGTTTGCCATGTATATGTTGTGCTCCGCTCTGAGTCCCCTTCGGGGTGAGAAGGGCGGAATATAAGTGTTTTAAATAAATAAATAATAATAAATAAATGCAAAAACATGCCCTAGGCTACATGTAATCCTGCCCTGATCTAGAGGTTCCCAAGTAAGCGATAGCTGTTAGAGAACTAATATATTTTTCCAGTAGAGTATCACCATAAGGAAAATTTTTACTTTAGCAGACTGTTTCCCGTGAAAGCATCCTATGCCATTTACATAATGTGTTGAAGTATTTATGGATTTTTGTTCTCTCTCTTTTCTTTCTTTCCCTTGACCAAATGTTGAATAGAAAGAACGAGAGAAAGGCTCCAATCTGGCATTCATGTTTCGTTTGCCCTTTGCAGCTGGCAGAGTTTTCAGTATCAGCATGTTGGATACCCTGCTGTACCAGGTATTGTGAAAAGCAGTGTTTTTTGGGGGAGGAGGGGGCACAGCTATCTCATGCTCACTATTTTGCCTTTCTCTGTCTACACATGTGAGAGTCACAGTACATGAACAAAAGCTTTTCAAGCCAAAATATTGCCCAACTGAAGTCATGATTGCAAATAACACCATAAAAACAGAAATAGTTATGAAGCTCAAAAAAAAAAGATATTAATCTTGAGGACTGCCAATATATTTTTCCAGTAGAACACATTTTTGAGAAGGAATGTTGGAATGCAACAATGCTTAACACTGAGGAGTGAAGAATGCAGCACCACGGACAATAGTAATAGGGTTAGATAGTTCAAGGGAACTGAAGTATACTCCCTCTATGTCCACTTATGCAACTCCTCTGTGATATAAATTGATACTCTTAAAGATGTATCTTCACCTCTTCTCCTTCTCATTAATCATCTCTCAACCTTCCAAGATGTAGCTAGATTAGGTCAGCACTCTGAGCTACTCTCCTGTTTTAGAATGTTCCTACAATAAAGCTGAATTTATTTCTCTAAGCAATTGGGTGTTTGCTCCTCAAATCAAGATCTCTAAACCTCTGCATGCACATGTCACACTCTTTGTCTAATGCTGTTTGGTTCCGGTTCACCAGTTTTGTTTCCTGATTTGCTGATTAGTACTGATTTCTGGTTCACTCAAGACTTCTTCCTGCCTTCTTAACACTGCCCTAAGGAAGAGAACGAAGGAAATGCAGTGCTCAGTTTCATATTATTGTGTAGTATGACTGATGGCTGAATATGGTTAAATATAATTTTTTTAAAAAATCAAATTTGGAATCTTTCAGCACTGTATATTGGGTTTTTTAAAAAAAGATGTGCAGTTTCTCTTTTTTTAAAAAACCCATAAAATATAGATTTGTCTTATGAAATTATTACATGAGAATGAACAAAATATAGAGCAGCGATTCTATTTCAAATATAAGATTAGGTCTAAAATTCAGCATGAATTTTGTCAGGATTAATTTGCCCCTTGACCCCAGAAATAACGAGACAGACAACAATGATATGGATTCAAATTGGGCAACTTTTATTGAATGTTACCTATTTAAGTTCAACTGAACTAAACTATGTGTCTAGGAACTTGGTGGCTAGCCGAGGCAGCGTCCTCGGCTATTTAGTGTGTAATATCTGTGTGCCCTGGATCCCCAACCAGGCAACCTGAAGGTAAAAGTCTGGAGAAGCCTGTCTCATATTATTGTAATCGGCTTCTCCAATTTCTGTGCCAAGTGATGTCCCCTCACCCATTTGGTGACTTCTAGGTGAGTGATTGTTGTACACTGCCCCCCACCCTTAAGGGGTGCCTTGCGTATACCTCCATGTCTGTGTTTTCCTGATCTATTTATGCTAACCTAGTTAAACCGAACCACCCCATCTAGCCCCTAATAACAGTATAGGGTAGGCGAAAAAACCCCCCAGAACATGAGAGGCAAAAAATTCCTACCCGGCTCCAACGGGCAACCAAATATACTGTCAATGGGCGGGAGTGGTGGGTAGAAAGTCTTAACCAGACTGAAGGAAGGAGGCTGGCTCACGTGATCAGCCAGCCCCCTCCCTTCTTCTAGGAGGTTCGAAGGAACCTCCATTCTCTGCCTTCTGGGGGGAGGGGCAAATCGCTCTCCCAACCAACTGCGTTGGTTTGGAGAGTCCCTTAGTTATGTATGTGTTTTAAATATGCTTCTATGTATTGCCAAGATGGATGCTACTGTGAATTACAAATGCTGTGCAGAATGTTTACACCATGAGACTGTGATTAAGTGAACTTGAGAAAAGTAAGATAAGGTTTGTTCTTGCTGGGAACAGAAAGGAGTAACCAGTCTCAGCAAGAAGAGATAAGCAGATGTGAAGAGGCTTTCGTTTTGACTAGTTCCCGATTGTAGCTCGCTGTAGTAAGACATGTCTGTTGAATGTGCTTAGTAAACTTAGTTTCTTCTGTAACTCAAAGCCTGCAGAGTCCTTATTTCACAACTCAGTGTCTGCTGATCTAGCATTCCTTCCGCTGGGCATCGTCTGAACTCTGACAAATTTTCTTGTCTGTACCTTTTTAATAGCATGCTAAATGTGAGAGAAATAAGGTTGAACACTGTGAAAACCATCCACAATATGGCTACCAGCCTCCTCCCAGTAGGCTCACATCAAGGAAAAGCTTTATGAGAGCTACCACTCCTCTTGGTGTCCCCCAGCAACAGCAAGGGTATCCCTCTGGGCAGCTAAACCAGGAAATCCCAACTGGATGGTCCCCCACGAGGGTCTTCCTCCAGGGGCAAACCAAGAATGGAAGTCCCTGAACATCATAAGTGGAGTGGGCAGATCAAAAGACAACCTGGCACTACCTAAAAGAAACCCACACCTTGTGTGACTGTGGAGCAAAACCGACAACTCCGCATCTGTATGCTTGTCCACCATGCCCTGCCTCATGTACAGAGGAAGAATTGTTGGAGGCTACAGACAATGCCATTACTGTTGCCTAATTTTGGTCAAAAGATATTTAGCTGCCTGCGATCCTTCTATTTTTATCAGTTTTATACTAATTTATGCAATGCTTTTAATACGAAATAATTAAATAGCATGGGTTTGGCTTATTTAATAAACATTTTTATATATACCACCAGTGTTCAGGGTTGTCTTCTGAGTAATATGGGCACCAAAATTGGCTAGAACAGATTTTTAGAGTTTTCTAGTGTTGTTAAATTGTGTCTTAAGTTCACAGTTACTAAATCCAATTTTTCACTGATTGTTTTCACATATAATTGTTTTGATTTTTATTTTTGAAAGAAAAATCAATATCCAATCCCTTTGTCCATCCTTTCAAAACCAAGAGTATTTCCAATCTTAATATCCATGGGAAAGAATGATCTCTGAGGCTCTAAGAGAATATTGCTATCCTTTAATGGTTCACCTCATCTTATCTTTTCTAACTATATCGACTGCTTATGGTTGTTCCAAATATGAGCCTACAAATCTATACCATCAAACCTGCCATCAAACAGCCAGCTCTCTCACTGGAATGGGAAGCATTGCTGTGGCTGAATCAAATAACTGGAAATAAAATCAGGCTCAGAAGAACACAAAGCTAGACACATAATAAAAAAAACCTCAAGACACACACTTATCACAACTCGCTGTAGAGTTAATGAATATCCTGCTGCTGAGAGGTGATTGGGGAGCTATGAGGTTGTGAACAACTCTGCCATGCTGTAATCCTGCTATTTTTCTGCCACTAGCAGTAAAAATATAACACTGAGGATTTTTGCTGTGTGTTTAATCTTTGAACAGCTGAATTATGTTCTTGGCCTTTCCAAGCCTTGCTAGTTGCCTTTAAAGATAAGTTCTGGATCCGAGGAGATTCATCTGTACCAAAAAATTGCTTATGCTAATTGATATGTTGAAGTACAAGCTGAGTCCTATTTTCAGAGCCCCTCCAACTTGAATCCAAAAGTAACAGTTGGATATTTTAGTACATCCTATTTTATGAGTCCGTGTATCATGAAGGATCAAGCTATGCAGTACCTGCTACAGTTGAAGAGAGGGAAATGCCTTCTTCAAGCACAGCCTGCAAGAGACGAATGCAGCATGTTATAAACCAAATATTTTTCCTCAAAGGAAACTTCTATATAAAAAGAAGACCGCTTGCCTGACTGGTGTGGAGCCTTGGGCTTGAGTGCCACCAGTATGCTGACGACTCTAAGCTCATTCTGAGGATGGAGGGCTGGCCGGACTCTGTACCCAAAAATTTCCATCAGTGCCTTGAGGCCGTTACTGGATGGTTGTGTGCCAGCAGGTTGAGGGTGAACCCAGTGAAGACGGAGATCCTTTGGCTGGGCTGTCCGGGTGGGAGGGAGATCCAGCTGCCTACCCTGGCGAGACACTACGTCCGTCACCTTCTGTAAAAAGTCTTGGTGAATTATTGGACCCTCTGCTCACAATGGAGGCCCAGGTCTCTGCTGTGAGCAGATCTGCATTTTTCCACCTACGTCAGGCTAGGAGACTGGCTCCCTTCCTATCTAGGAACGAGCTGGCTACGGTGATCCAGGCGACAGTCATCTCGAGGCTTGACTACTGTAACGCCCTCTACATTGGCCTTCCTTTGTCAGTGATCCGGAAACTGAAGCTGGTGCAAAATGCGGCGGCTCGTCTTCTCGCTGGGGTGCTGGCGAGGTGCCGTATCACACCACTTCTACAACCGCTGCACTGGCTTCCGATTGAGTACCGGATTACTTTCAAGGTGCTGGTATTAACAGCCTTATATGGTCTGGGGCCGGCGTACATGAGGACCCGCTTATCCCCCTACCAACCCCAGAGATTACTTAGGTCCAAGGACCAAAATTTTGCTTGAAGTCCCCAACATTCAGACTTATCATCTGTCCTCTACTAGGCAGAGAGCCTTCTCGATTGTGGCCCGAACCATCCGAGAGCTACTTGCTTTTCAGAAAGCCTGTAAGACCTTTCTTTTCCGACAAGCTTTTGATGGATGAATAACTCGGGACTATGTCGGTTCTCATTTTTATTGTATTTTAAAGTTGGTTGTATTGTTTTAATCTACTGCTGTAAACCACTCCGAGCCAAATTGGGAGTGGCATTATACAAGTCAAATAAATATAAATATAAATAAATATAGTCATGCTGTGTGAATGGTTACTGAATAACTGTTAGATCTAAATAACTTTTCTTCTCTTTTTAAAATCTTCACAGTCATTTGTTAAGGATTATATGATCTCCATCACAAGACTTCTACTGGGACTAGACACTACCCCGGGATCTGGGTTTCTATGTTCTGTAAGTGTGAAGCCTTTTTTTTTAAAAAAAAATCAAACTCTGTACATCTACTCAATTTGGGATCATTCTGGTTTTTCTTCTCCTTCTTGTCCTTCAATCAATCAATCAATGATTTATTACGGTCTGTGACCAGCACAACATAGAATGGGGCACAGGTCCCAAGAAAGGGGAATCACAATTCCCAAGTAGGTAAAATATAAAAGCAGATTAAAAGCATGTTATAAAAAGAAAACAGATTAAAAAAACAAGTTAAACTTAGTTTATAGAGCAGGTATGGGTCTAAAGGAGGGGGGCGGCTAATAAGAGATATCAAGCCACTGGGAGGCTCTGGAGGGGGTTGAGAATCACTTCCCATTTTTTGTCAAGGAAAATGATTTTAACAAAAGGAGTACGAATTCATCACACTTTTAATAATGTAGAAAGCTGGGGTTTAAAAAAACAAAGGGATACAAGCCTCCAGAAATCTTCCAAGACAACTTACTTACTTACTTACTTACTTACTTACTTACTTACTTAGGTAATCCCTGGTTGTCCAAGTAGGATAATCCTCCTCTCCTGACTATGGAGCCCTATTCTTGATCTGCATCGTCTCCCGCAGTGAGGGCATTGGTTTCCAGGTGGAAGGCGGTCCCGATCAGGATTGGTTTGATGCGCCTTCCTCTTGACACGTTTCTCTCTTTCGCTCTCCATTTGTGCCTCTTCAAATTCTGAAGCACTGCTGGTCACAGCTGACCTCCAGCTGGAGCTCTCACGGGCCAGGGCTTCCCAGTTCTCAGTGTCTATGCCAGAGATTTTAAGGTTGGCTTTGAGTCCATCTTTAAATCTCTTTTCCTGCCCGCCAACATTCCGTTTCTTGAGTAGAGCAACTGCTTTGGGAGACGGTGGTCAGGCATACGGACAATGTGGCCGGTCCAGCGGAGTTGATGGCGGAGGACCATCACTTCAATGCTGGTGGTCTTTGTTTCTTCCAGCGCGCTGACATTTGTTCACGTGTCTTCCCAAGAGATTTGCAGGATTTTCTGGAGGCAGCGCTGATGGATGTTCTGAATGCATTTTATCTCAAGTCAAAGAGAGTCTAATCCAAGATGTAGGATGCCCATTTCTTTATTTAGACAGTAGTCCAATATGTATTTTCCTGTTGGAAGTCACATCCTTAGATACTGGCCTTTCTTTAAATAGTGGTTTGATTTATTGAGTAGCAGTTGGAACATCTATTTTATAGATAATATGAATAACTGGGGTACTTCATACAATACTCCAAAGGTAAATACAATCTGAAATAACTTTTATTACTTATAGAAGCAATGAGCAATCTTTTTAATAGACCTAGATTACTACTTGGGAAAGTTGAGAAGAATAGAGCTGAAGTTATGTCTGGTTCCAGTTGTCTATCCCAGCCCAAACAAATGCCATCTGTGGATGAATATGAGCATAAACTTCTCATGTTCACATCTAGCTTTAATCCTATACTCATACAATATAGATTTGGCTTCTGAAATTATTACATGAGAATAAACAAAATATAGAGCAGTGATTGCATTTCATATATAACATTAGGTCTAAAATTCAGCATGAAGCAAAATGTTCTATAATTTGTTATGGATTCTACTCTACCTTTTCCTGTGCCAGATGACGCATCATTTTAAAAAGCCATTCTTCATCATTTCATTCTTCATTCATATCATTTTAGACCTTCCCCAAATCTCTTTCTATTGCCATTCTTTCTCCTGCAAACAGCTTTTTTGCTTTCCATTTCTTGCAAAGCTTGCAAATAAAATTTCTCCCCAAAATCAATCGTTATTTGCAGATGATCAAACAGTATCTGAGGGGTCATCTACTTGTGCCAGAAATTGTGATGCTGATCCAGGGGCGCTCTGGATTAGCACTGCCAAAACGTGAACTACTTGCCACTTAGCCAGTATGGGGGCCGGCAGGTGTTTCCACTGTATGGTGCTGAGTTGGCCCAGTAGTGCTGGATGGGATCCACAAGGTCCAACAATTCTGGAATGGGTTCAGCACCACTGGATTGCCACAGTTGTCTTCATACTATCAATCTGTCTTTAGGGGAGCTCATCAGGCAAGAAACTGACAGAAACTGACAGTGGTCCTTGTTTGCCATTTATAGCGATGCCAGTCAAAGCAACTAAGGAGTGGCGAAAGGATGAATCACACCCTTCTTTCCCCATTCCATTTTCTGATTGCTTTCTTGCTCTGTCTAGCACCACTACAGGTGTCCAGAAACAACTAGTGCCAATTTTGCATGTGCAAGGGCGATACACCTCCCCCCCATCAACCAGAGAAATACGTGTACACATGTTGTTGGGTTAAATAATGGCCACAACCCATTTATTGATAACAGGAACAAGGGTTGGCAGCCATGCATGGGTAGTGGATCAAGAATGGGCAACCCGCTGCTGTCCGATACCGCAAAGTGTCCGGGTGCTGCCGGCACAATACCAGGCCAATGTAAACTAGGCACCCCTGGGACCACCAGATGTTTCCCCTTTCCGCTAGGGGGGATACCAAGCCAGATCCAGGGCCCATGCCCCATGCCAACAGGGAGTTGTGACAATGAGCATAACAATAAATAACTATTAACAGGAAGCCAGTACAAGGTTAAAACAGAAACAAAGCTAACTGCCAATGAAACACAAAAAACATGCAGGGTGGGTGGGGTGGATCAGCTGGTGCAGGCACAGTGCCTGTTGGGGAGCCTGGGGCAGCCTTATATAGGCTGCCCGCAACAGGGGGAGACCAGCTCCGGCCTCCCTGTAAGTGAGGCGTGGTCAGCTGTCCATTGGCCACTTAGCTGAGCGGCGGGAAACTTTTCCGCCATGCAGGGGGGGCTTCTGGGAGGAAGAAGCCGCCCTGAGGTAATAATGGCAGTGGGGGATGCCCTACACCGCGACCTCCCTGACCCGGTAAGTCGGGCCATGCCTTTCATATCTGGAAATCACCGCTAAGATAAGGACATAAGAGGGAAAGTACGTGTCAATCAATGTGTGAGGGCTGCCCAGGCTGTGACTGATTTCAAATAGGAAGTGGCCCAACTGTTCACACTGGCACAAAGTATAGGTGATCTTTGAAGTGACTTTTTGAAAATGTGGGACAAAGCCTTTTCCATAGCATCTCCCAGATTTTCAACACTCTTTCATTGGAGGTCCAGTTGTCCCTTGTCTCTTTCCAAAAAGTGAAGTAATTTTAATTTAGTCAGACATTTGAATTGTAAATTATAATAATGGGAATGTAATGTGCAATTGGTGTGATATTTTAGTCATTTGTGCTAGTTTTATAATGTTTTAAAATTATATTTTAAGTCTTTTAAACTGTTTTAACTATAATGCTCATCTATCAAAAAATTAATTCTTTAATTTATTTTTAAGTGTTTGTAATTTAACCTTTTGTCGTTCATTCGTTCAGTCATTTCCGACTCTTTGTGATCTCATGGACAAGCCCACGCCAGAGCTCCCTGTCGGCCATCACCACACCCAGCTCCTTCAAGGTCAATCTAGTCACTTCAAGGAGGCCATTCATCCATCTTGCCCTTGGTCGGCCCCTCTTCCTTTTTCCTTCCATTTTAACCTTTTACTCATTTTAATTATTTAAACCACCTTGGATGCCACTTTGAAGGAAATGTGGGATATAAATTTACTAAATAAATAAAATAAATTTGAAAATATCCATTAAGTGGCAGCACAGATGGGAAAGCAGCCTAGAATTTTTGTATTACGAATAACAATAAGTTTAATAATTGAGGAACAGAAAGCATCTTGATATGCAAGTATATAATGTAGTTGTTAGGCAACTACTTTCCATACTATTTTCCTCAGAATTATCATAATGGCTAAGTGGGATATGAAGTTACCTTGTCATAACAGTATCCTTTAGAGAATGTTGTTTTTCTCCACTGAGAGACCAGAATAAGATGAAATTATATATTACAGAGTTATATGTTAGGCGCTGTTTTATACATTTACAAATAACTTGTACCAACAGAAAGTGACAAACTTTGTAATGCTTACTTACATTATCTAGTTTTTTATGTTGCAGCTCTAAAGGGAAATGAAAAAATCTTCCCTAAGCTAAAAGTACATTCTGTTCCCAGAAATTATCATGTTCTTCTATATCTCTGTTCAGGTACTTTCAGTTCTTGTGACCATTTCCCTGTCCTTTGTAATCACTGCTTGGTTTTAGGCACTGATAATTTACCAAACCAAAATTATTTATCATCATTGAGCATGAACAACAATAGTATAAAAGATTTCATGTCTTGCACAATGTTTGAGAACAATGACTAGTCTTTTGCTAACTGTAGTATTTTTTGCAATTTTTCAATTTTAGCATTTTTTTAAAATTAGACTGTCTTTATTACTTTTGTTGCTACTTAGATGAAAATTACTGAAGATGATTTGTGGATCAGAACATATGCCAGACTTTACCAGAAGCTTTGTTCTTCTACAGGAGACATTCCTATTGGTATTTATAGAACTGAATCACAGAAGCTTACAACATCAGAGGTTTGGATAGTTTACTCTTCTCATATACATATATATAACAAGTATTGCAGGAGATTAATACATACGATCATTGTAATGTACTGTGATATCCTTGTCTTACTTTTGCAATGCTTTATGTCATGAACAAGTCACACTTTGCTGTGGGGTGTCATTTATCCCCTATAGAATCCTGTATTTTTCTCTATAGATGTTAAGTATGGGTATTATACGTCTTCAGATCCCTGAAAACCTGCAGTAAGTATACTTCATAGAACCATAGTTGTCTATAAGTCCTGGTGCTATTCGTTATGGGCTTGGAGTTCTCTGGCACATTTTACATCAGCAATTTCTAAACTCTTGTAGCATAGACGAACAGTGTGGTTTCAGAAATAAGTTTCTTAAAAAACTATTTATGTGAACAGGAAATAAATATTTGTTTACACAGGAAGCAGAATTTCCACATTTCTGCAACATTTACCACATTTTCTTTCCTTCTTACCAATCAGACTTCTGCTAGGAGAGGGTAATTCTCTCCGGTATTGTGTATTATTGGATTGACATTTAGTTACTACCAGGCCAGGGGTGCACCTTTATTGCATAGTTGTATGTGAGAATTTCTGCTCAGATGTAGCAATTTTTCAGTTAAGAAGCAGACAAAGGACAGGATGAGATAGGTTATACTAAGGAGTGATAGTCACTTTGAGACATTCTAAAAGATAAGGTTTGACAAACAAAATGGGATTTATCACGGAGAAAAAATGTGTCTCACTTATCAGAAGTTTGGAAACAGCACCCCCCCCCCTACAATTACAAAAATCCATTATTATTATTATTATTATTATTATTATTATTAATAATAATAATACTTTATTTGTACCCTGCTACCATCTCCCCAAGGGATTCGGTGCGGCTTACATGAGGCCGAGCCCAAACACAACAATACAAGCAATAATCACAACAATACAAGCAATTAAAATAAAAAACATAGACAATAAACATATAACATTAACAATAAGACAACATACAATTAAAACTGTGGGAAGGCCAAATGTAAAATTAAATTTGGAAATAGTGCTGAACTTGGACGAGAAGGTGATAGTGGCGTTTGTGGAAAGACATATGAGCAGACCTAAAAATGTAAAGTGCTTTAGAGGGACAAAGTGCTATGGGATCGTTATTCCAGGAAGGCACACTGGAACAACCATGTCTTCTAGCTCCTCCTGAAGACTGATAGGGTTGATGCCTGCCTGATGTCCTTAGGGAGTGAGTTCCAGAGTCGAGGGGCCACCACCGAAAAGGCCCTCTCTCTCGTCCCCACCAATTGCTCCTGCGATGCTGGTGGGATCAAGAGCAGGGCCTCACCAGATGAACGAAGAGATCATGTGGGTTCGTATACAGAGATGTGGTCACGAAGGTAGACGGGTCCCAAACCGTTAAGCGCTTTGTAAGTAAGAACCTGCACCTTGAATTGGGTCCGGTAAATGAATGGCAGCCAGTGGAGCTCCTTGAACAGGAGGGTTGACCTCTTTTTAAACAATACATTTACTGGTCAGGCTAACTGTAGATACTCTAGAGATGTAATTCTTCACTACATTTCTTCTCAAAGGTCACAATGAATAATTTCAGTTCTTTTTTCCCACCTCAAATAAGTCTTCAAAAACCACAAAGTTTTTGAAGGCGATTTCCAATTCAAGATTTCGGTGGGGGGAAAAATAAATCACCTTTAGTTGTTTTGCCTGCACAGATATATTTCTGCACAAAAAGCAGCCTCTTCTGTATGAAAAATGTTTCAACACAGAAATATGAATTTCTGCAAATAAAAATGTTTTATGCTGAAAAGGTTGTTTTCTGTGCAGAACAAATGTCATTGGGGGATTTATTTTGTATAAAATTTGCACATGGTTTGTTTGCATAGAAAACAGCATTTCCTGCACATAAAACAGAGAACTATATTTTTACACTGCATAGAGGTTATTATTTCTGAATTGAAATATTATTTTCACTCAGAAAAATCTGTTTGTTCTGTAGAAAATACTGATTTCTACACAAAATAATTAAGTCAAACGGTGAAATTTTTCTTTAGTCAATTCTTCTTGTCAAAGTTTTTCAACCCTCAAAAAGATATTTTGACAATTTTTCAAAATGTTGTGAAATAATTTCTGATTTCTAAGAGATTCTGGCCATTATAATCCAAAAATAACCTTTCCACTTTCCGTCTGGAACTTTGTACAGAGTCGCCTAATGGCTGAGAAAAGCGGTATGTAAATGAAGTAAATAATAATAATAATAAAATGTGCATATATTGAGTTCACATATATTTATTTATATGGTTAAATAATTTCTCCCCATCCCTCCAGCTGAAAAGGCTGCCGGACAACTTTATGTAAGATCAATAACAGCCATCAGAGTCATTTTTCTAGGTTTATCCTCTCATGGTAGAAAATGGTAAAAGAGGAAGAAGAATAATGAGAAGATAACATTACAAATTATTATGTTTCAAAAATATTTTAATTGCTAACTTGAACAGACATAGGGAGATAAGCTGGAACTTATGGAACAACGGATAGTTCGCTATTCCATAACTTTCCTATAAAAACATCTCTTTTTGTTCCTCCTTCAAACTAGTTATGTTAAGAGGGTTTTTTTTGTGTGTGTTGATGCTAAGATCATATGCTTCTTTCCTCTTTTTTGCTGAATGGAGACCACAATGTTTGCTATTGATCCACTCCAGACATCTTTTTTGGTAGCAATGAGACAAAAATATTTCAAATATATAAAAGCTAATAATATTTTAAATATATACAATGTAAAATAATTAAGATATATCAAAATGCACATTTATCCACTCACCATCTTGTCATATGTTCGATTGTTTATTAGTTTTGATTTCATAACCTGTTCAAATGCCATCCCACATTATTTTCATTTCACTAAGCTATTGTCACATAGATAATGTATAATTCTAGGTAGATATGGAAATGAAGAACATTTAATAGTATTGAAATATTATTTAGTTTTCATACAAAAAGAGAGAGAAAAATGTGAAAATACAGAAAATTAAAGCTATGAGACACATTTTAGCATTGTAAAATTGGTTGGAATGCATACTTCATCACACAGTATGCTCTGGGTAATGTCAAGAGATTAGAGCAATGAACCTGAAATGATAAAAATGTGCATTTGCAATGCTCTGATAAAAGTTTCAGCTGACTACATTTTACACAAAATTACCGTAACAAACAAACAAATATGATTGCATAAAACATGTATACAAATATACAACAATAGATGTATTGGAAGCCCATGAATGATGCACTACATTTCAACCATGTTTCACATATGTGTATATTTTTCATAATGAATATACAAATATGTTCACATTATGGTGTGTGATTGAGGGGATTCAGTGCACGTAACATATTCCCAGGGCTTTGATGTTACTGCCTCATTTATATTAAAAGAAAAATGTGGTTGTCATATAAAATCTTAATTTGAGCTAAAAGGGGCAGGGGGGTTGTATTTCCTTGAAAATAATAATAATAATAATAATAATAATAATAATAACAACAACAACAACAACAACAACACTTTATTTGTACCCCGCTACCATCTCCCCAAGGGACTCGGTGCAGCTTACATGACGCCGAGCCCGAATACAACAATACAAGCAAAACAACAACAGTACAAGCAATTAAAATAAAAACATAGGCAATAAAATATACAACATTATCAATAAGACAACACGCAATTAAAAACAGTGGGAAGGCCAAATGTAAAGTTAAAATGTAAATGATGCTGGGACAGGGACGAAAGATGATAGTGGCGTTTGTGGAAGGGCATACGAGTAGATCTAAAAAATGTAAAGTGCTTTGGAGGACAAAGTACTATGGGATCATTATTCCAGGAAGGCACACTGGAACAACCACATCTTCAAGTTCCTCCTAAAGACTGCCAAGTTTGGGGCCTGTCTGATGTCTTTAGGGAGTGAATTCCAGAGTTGAGGGGCCACCACTGAAAAGGCCCTCTCTCTCGTCCCCACCAAACGCGCCTGCGATGCTGGTGGGATTGAGAGCAGGGCCTCCCGGGATGATTGAAGGGATTGTGTGGGTTCATGAATGTGAGTAGAAGTCTCAGTAGGATTGATAGCACAAATAAAACGTGATTTACAATTGCACAAAGGTTTCTACTTATCCTCAGGTTTATCTTTGTAGAAGACATTTTTAGTACTTTCCCTTCAACATCAGTAAGTCTGAGACTGGGCAGCTGGACCCCGACATTGTCAGAGGTGTGTGTGTATCATTACCATCTTCCCTTCAACACACTCACTGCCAGTTGAAAACCTGCTCATATCTAATGTGTGCCAAGAAAGGTTAGAATCCTCCAGGAAGAGCTGTATAGCACGAATCTATATAAAAAAAAAAACAATTAGATTGGTAGTAGATATTAAATATTTCAGCTTTCTTTTAATTTCTAGGGATCTGTAAAATCTTTGTGAACAGAAAAGTAAACATTCCCTAGAATTTTTTTCAAGCCTACATCCTTTTGTTTTTACCTTAAATGTAGCCATAGGCCAAATTCAGCAACAGCTTTGATTTTATTTATAAAGCTACCAACAAACATTTATGATGATAGAATCGAAGAGTTGGAAGAAATCTTATGGGCCATCCAGTCCAACCCCCAGCCAAGAAGCAGGAAAATCACACTCAAAGCACCCTTGACAGGTGGCCAAAGAAGGAGCCTCCACCACACTCTGGGACAGATAGTGCTACTGCTGAACACTGATTCACAGTTAGGAAGTTATTCCTAATGTTCAAGTGGAATCTCCTTTCCCACAATTTGAAGCCATTGATCTGCATCCTAGTCTCCAGGGTAACAGAAAACAAGTCTGCTCCCTGTTCCCTATGACTTCCCCTCACATATTTATACAGGGCCATCATGACTCCTCTCAGCCTTCCCTTCTGCAGGTTAAACATGCCCAGCTCTTTAAACCATTCCTGATAGGGCTTGTTCTCCAGACCCTTGATAATTTTAGTCACTCTCCTCTGAACACATTCCAGCTTGTCAACATCTCCCTTAAATTGTGGTGCCCAGAATTGGACACAATATTCCAGATGTGGTCTAACCAAGGCAGAATAGAGGGGTAGCATGACTTCCCTGGATGTAGACACTATCCTTCTATTTATGCAGGTCAAAATCCCATTGGCTTTTTAAGCTGCCACATCACATTGTTGATTTTTCTTTTCATAATAGTCAATAGTAAATAAATAGTAAATAGTAAGTGTGTTTTGAGACAATGTTAATTTCTGTTGGAATCATAAAGTATTATTTTTGCAACAATCTTGAACCCTTTAGAGCTAGAATGATCTGGTAGTTACTCCAGCATTTTATTTTTTTTGCTGATGGATAATTTTAGATAATCAAAATAAATGAAATACGAGAGGTATTTTTTAAGTAAGGTCCATTTGAACATAAGTACACAACAAAAGTTTATTTCAAAAAAATAAATTTATTTTCAGAAAGTACACACGTCACTCTATTTTTCGACATAGTTGCCAAGTTTGTTCAAACACTTATCATACCTCTGAACCAATTTTAAAATACCCTCTTCATAAAAACTTGCCACCTGCTCCGATAACCAAATCATCTGTAATCAAAGAAGGGCGACTGGAGCGGTCCTCATCATGGACGTTGTCACGGCCATCTTTGAATTGTCGTACCCACTTACACACTTTGCTTTCACTCATAACAGTATCACCGTACACTTCACAAATCCGTTGATGAATTTCTGCAGCAGGCAGGTTCCTTGCTGACAAAAACCGTATCACTGAGCGAACCTCACATGCGGTGGGTGAGTTGATAGTTTTAAACATTTTTAAAGCACAGAACAGAACCATACAGGTTAGCTACAGAGCGGAAACTGAGCACAGTTGTTCCCGAGGCATGCCGGTACACGACGCATGCGCTCGTTGCGGTATGCGCATGAACTACTAGTGTCTACAACAAAATGGACCATACTTAAAAAATACCCCTTGTAGTAATGAAACCGATTGTACCAATTAAAATAAATATTTATTCATATAAAAACTAGCAGATCCCTTATCAATGAAATCTAATTTTCCATCTTCTTTTTATTCATTTTTTTTCTGCTTTTGTGTACAAACTGTCTTTTACTTCCCTGGGTTGACATCTGTTCTTTTAGATTAGCTGCAAATATATACATCACTGGAAACATGGGATATGCTCAATTATTTATTAGTATCACAAGCAGTTATTTATTTTTCAGAATAAAGCTTAACAACCACAACATTTAATTTAAGAATGTGTTTCTGATGTGCTTATGCAATTTTTAAGTAACAATATTCTTCAATGACAAATAAAGAACAAATTATATTAATGCATTCAAAACAGGCTATAAAGCATAAGATTAATCACTTTTCTTTTTATCTTAATTATAGAATTAAGTGGCCCTACAATTCAGTTTCATATTTGTTATGATTCAATGTAAAGTAAATTTGTGCAAATTCTTTAATATGCAATTATCACCAATTTTATAATCTGTGGCATTGCAGCACATCAGATACTTAGTCACATATACATTAAATTCTACTGACAATAGGCCTGTGGTTACTTTTACATGTATTCAGACATAGACTTTAATAATCTACAATTGTCTATGACAGTGGGCCATCAGTGGTCCCCAAGAACTAAAATATGGCCCACGGCCTCATTGTTACTACACCGTTGCAATGAGAGTGACTGGTTTCTCAAAATCCTCTTATAGTGCCAACAGGGATGTTGGTAGGGGAACAGCTGACTACCCACGAAAGGCTCAGCAAAAAGCCTCCTGACTGTTGCTTCTCATCCTCCTTCCTCCCCCTGAGGGAAGCTGTTCCATGTGGCACCTGGAAGTGGGGGCTCCTTGATGTCATTGTTTTTAGGCCTATTGGGGTTATTTGGGGTGCTGATTCAGAAAATTGCATTGGATAGACCACATCAACTCTAGATTATTAAATATGGTGTTCTGTGGGAGAGTAGATGGGGACTACTGGATGGCATATGTTCTGTATCAGAAAGTAAAGCTGATGTGGTTTATCTAATGCAATTTTCTGAATTAGTACCTCAAATAACCAAGCCAAATCTAAAGTTGACCAAAAACCGATTCATAACCCTTTTGGTACTAACCCTATATGGCTCCAGCCCAGCTTACTTATTCAAACGTATATCTCTCTATGTTCCACCTCGTAATTTAAAATCTACTGGGGAGGCCCTGCTCTCGGTCCCACCAGCATCACAAACGTGTCTGGTGGGGACCAGGGACAGGTCCTTCTCAGTGGTGGCCCCCCGCTTGTGGAATTCGCTCTCCAGCAAGATTAGATCAGTGTCCTCCCTCCTTACTTTTAGAAAAAAACTAAAGTCGTGGTTTTGGAGCCAGGCCTTTGGCTAGTGGGCACATCAGCACTTTAGATATTGAACCCAGACCATAGGACTGTTATGACAATTGGAAATGGCTATGTGACTTTGTGATTAGGTGACTATGTTACTATATGAGTATGTGATTTTAATTAATGTTACTGTTTTAATTTGCGATGTATTTGATTTTACATTGTTGTATTGATATCGTGGCATTGAATTGTTGCCTGTGTTAGCCGCCCTGGGTCCCCCCTCAGGGGTGAGAAGGGCGGGGTAGAAATGGTGTAAATAAATAAATAAATAAATAATGTTGGAGAGTTGGTCCATAGCCAAGTGGTCCCTGGTCAAAGTGGTCCCTGGTCAAAAAAAAAAGTTGGGAATCACTGGTCTATGGTAAAAATCAGGAAACACAAGTTGACACATGGGTTTCTTTTCTTTTTTTAAAGTTAGTCTTTATTGGAAAGGGAGAAGACGTAACCTTCCTTAATTCTCAAGACAAATTAATTAGGTTATAAACCATGAACCCCAGATAAATGGTATCTAATTTAGAGCTAGGAATTGCATGAGAGCTTAAAACACAATCTTCCCCTCCCCAAAATGTCTGGCCTGATGGTGAGGCAAGTCCACTACCTTTCAAGCTTAATCTTACTCACAATTGGTTCCCAGATATTTTTAGTTGTCTTCCCTATCTATCAAGTTATGAACAAAGGATGTAGCAAATCACAAAAACCTGTGGCCTTTTCAGAGCTGTAAAGAATCCACCAATGTAAAACTGATTAGTTTTACCTATGGCTAGCCATGAATTCAATGTGAAAATGCTCAGTGTCATCTTTGGATGGACTTTCCATCATTCTAGGCTGGAAATGGATTCAACACACCATTTAGGGCAAGGTGAAGTCATTGTAAGTCTCCTCCTGTGTTGAAGTGACCCAAATTGACCCAGAGTATCTTACACTGGTGGCTCCATTACAATTCTCCTTGTTGCTTGTATTTTAACACAAGGTAGAAAGTAAAAAAGTTTTAACGACCACTACATAAGAGCCTCATTAATTAAAACATGGGAAAAATGCAAACCCAGATTATTTAGTAGCGCCCCACTGTGGATTTCTCCAGTAGAAGCTAAACATAAGCGGGAATTAGGCAAAGGAAATTAGTTAACTTATCAACAATTACTAAAAAAAAAGAGGATGGTAAATTAATACTTAAATCTTTAGAGGAGATAAAACAACTAAACAAGAAAATTATTTGGCTGAGTTACTTCCAAATCCATCAGGGATTCAAGGAGGATGAAAAGCTTGGTTTTTGTCAAGATCAAGGGCTTTGGGGAACAATCATGATAAAAAAAACTAATTAAAATCCTGTACCAACAATTACTATCGTGGGCCACCGAAGAAGAGCAAATAAAAAATTGTCAAGTGAAATGGGCAAGAGACATAGGTCATAACATCTTAAATCAGTGGGAAGAAATTTGGAATATTAAAATAAAATATACAGTAGCTAGTGACCTACAGGAGAACTGGTATAAGATGTTCTTCTGATGGTACTATATCCCAGAAAAATTGGCTAAATTCAATAAAAATATCTCAAGTAGCTGCTGGAAATGTGGAAAGGAGACAGGGACTTTCTACCACCAATGGTGGTCCTGCAAACGCATAAGAAAATATTGGAAAGAGATACATCAAGCAACTCAAAAAATCTTAAAAATCAGCTTCCCACAGACACCAGAAACGTATCTACTGGGCATATCAAATGCAAAGTTGAATAAAAATCAGGAGAAAATGCTCTTCCTGCTAAGTACAGTGGCAAGAATACTACTTGCCGGGATATGGAAACAAAAAGAAATCCCAAGTCAAAAAGAATGGATTATAAATTTTTTTGACATAATTCAAATGGACTGCCTATCTCAAAGACTAAATGGAACATACAAAAGGACAAACTGGTCAGGCTTTAAAGACTTTATTAGTACACGGGAAATTCCATTATTGATAGATCTGTCCTGCATCTGAAACAAGAAATCAAAGGAAGCTATGTCGGCAGGAACAATGAAGATTTATTTTTATTTTTCACAAATTAAAACTTTAATATTCTCAGAAGATTTTGGGAAGTCGCATCACAGACACAAACTTTTTGGGTTTTGGGTTTTTCCTTTGTTTGGTTTTTTTTTCCTATCTCTTGTGTATTCCACTCTCTGTCACTCACTTTTTGATGTATATACGTACAAGATTCAATAAAAATTAAAATTTAAAAAAAGGTAGAAAGTAAAAGGAAAATAAATTGGATAAAACAGGGAGAAAAGAGGGAACTATGCACAGTGATAACATTATTGGTGGTTTTACACTGCACATTTTTATTACATTTGAGTCCCTTCCCAAAAAAGGTAGGATAGTATAATATAAATTTTCTATATATTTCATCATATATGTCATTCTAAAACAAATTATTACCCATATACTTAAATTCTATGAAATTAATCCATCTGATCTGTATATAGCAATATAAGTTGATCAAGTACAATTTGAGGCATGACAGGTTACATGAGGATTATTTTATTCACATTCTTGAATTATTTTAAATTTAAAGTAGGAATAGACATCACACTAAACAAGTGTGCATTTACTTGTAGAATCCCTAAATTATGATCACTGTCTCTGTATATTTCTTGTTCAGCCACAGTTGTTGAATGGTGTTTTGTTTTTTCTCCTTTTCCCCACTTCCCACTTTGTGTCAGTCTCGAGAAATGGCTTCACAAGTAAGTATTTGTCATACGTACACCTAATGTTGGCTGAACACAACTCCTTATTCCTGCTACGTGAATAAGAAAAATTGTAAATAAGAATGGGCACTTAATATCCTAGATCATATGTTAACAGTGCAATCTAGTAAAAAGAATGTACACAATTTTTTTGTCGTGTCAGAGCAACTTGAGAAACTGCAAGTCGCTTCTGGTGTGAGAGAATTGGCCGTCTGCAAGTATGTTGCCCAGGGGACGCCTGGATGATTTGATGTTTTTATCACCCTTGTGGGAGGCTTCCCTCATGTCCCCGCATGAGGAGCTGGAGCTGATAGAGGGAGCTCATCCACCTCTCCCCGGGTTCGAACCTGTGACCTGTCGGTCTTCAGTCCTACCGGCACAGGGGTTTAA
Organism: Anolis sagrei; assembly: GCF_037176765.1. Lineage (NCBI taxonomy): Eukaryota > Metazoa > Chordata > Lepidosauria > Squamata > Anolidae > Anolis > Anolis sagrei. The sequence goes on from NC_090024.1 coordinate 113,994,934, forward strand.
CCCACTGCACCACCAAGGGCTCCAGTACAAAATGAAACACTGCAATTGTTTCAAGAAATTACTAGTGCTTTTTATACAAATTCACATCTAATTTAACTAAAGATAAATTCAGGCAACCCAAGAACCTTTTCTTTATCTCCTCCTTCTAAAAAGTTGTATATTTAAGAAATTGATAAGAATTATTTTTCAGGATGGAGTGGGGTGCTTTCTGTGAACTCCAGTACAGAACACAGTTTACTGAATCATAATACTTAAATGTGCTCCTTTAAATGCCTTGATCTTACCATAGTAGAATTATCTCACATTTGCTATATGCATTGCTTGAAAGTATTTATTGTGCAATAAAATAAAAATTTGGAAAAGAAAAAGTACAATTTTCCTGCAAAAAGGATCAACCCATAACTATTCCTCTGCGTAATGATATCCTGAAACACTTTGAGATGTTCAAATAAATACTGGATGAAAATATTACTCTTCCCAACGAGGTTTCCTGAGATTTTGAAAACTTAACTACCTTAGGAAACAAGGAACACTTATTCCCATTCTTTTTCTAGTATTATTAACAAGGAAGGAAGGAAATGATGTGCATTAAGACTGTCCAGTTCCTTCCCAGAAATCGTCACACAGATAGCAATTTTCATGGTAGGGAGTCATTATCCTCATTTTCCATACGAACAAAGATCATGGGTGTATTGGTCATTCTGTCTCCATCTTTCTGTATGTGCAGTGGGGGTGGAAAGAATATTTATAAATATTCAAAATAGTTTGAAAACATGTTTTCAAATGTTGAGAAATTCTGACAAGATGAATGCTACTCTGAAAACTGGGCTTAGTCTGAGCAAAATATGCATCTGATTATTTTGGGCTAGGAAGCATAATTTTTTGCATGTAAAGTTACATTTTAACACAAAGCTATTAATTCCTGGGCAGAAAAACCTGTCTTTTATGTAGAAATTGGGGAGTTGTTCTGCATACAACTCATGCATGTTTGATTTTCAAAGCAAATGGCATAATCTGCAGAGAAAATAGTATTTTTTCAGGCAATAATAAATAGTTCTGCATTGAAGTACCCTTTTTCACAAAACAAATATTGTTTTATGCTCAGAAAATGCAGTTTTCTATAGAACAAATCCACAATGACAGCTTTTTTTCTCATGCAAAAAAATAATATTTTCTCCACGGGCATTAATCATTCTGCACTGAAATATTTTTCATACCGAAAATGCTATTTTCTGTGCATAGCAGCTATGTGCACATTTTATGAAGAAAAGGTCCTGAATTTCAAATAGCTTTTGGAAACAGTGTAGTTTTAAAAGACTTTCTCATAGCAGGGGAAAAAATTACTGAAATTACTTGTTACTACCTTCCAGAAGAAACTTAGTGGATTACACTCCTAGTGTATGTGCTTAGTTGCAAACTCCAACTCCATAGCCAGAACTATATGCAACTCTTGGTGATAAAAGGTTTATTGGGTTGTTGTAGGTTTTTTCTGGGCTATATGGCCATGTTCTAGAGGCATTCTCTCCTGACATTTCGCCTGCATCTGTGGCAAACATCCTCAGAGGTTGTGAGGTTTATTCATCCCGTGCACCCTACATATTAAACTTCACCATAATCAGGGCTATGTTCCAATTCTCCCAATCAAAGCTGTTATGGAGTGTACACTTTAGTATGAACAGATAAAATAAAAGCATGTGATTACATTGAAAGCCCCCTCTGCCTGTTTAAGTAATAAAACTGCTTATTTCTATCTCATACTATAACATATATTAACATATAATTGTCATTATGTACAACTATAATCTCTCCTGATGTTGTCAGAAAGTTTTGTGACCTTTATCCATGCATTCTTCCACATGTGAAGATCCAGTTCCCACACATAAATTTATGGATCCTGGGCTTGGCTCCTTAACAGCTTCACAATTAAAACAAAATTCATTTGAGCTGTACCGTTTAGATAATCTTTCAAATAATATACCGATATAAATCTGATCCCCACCCACTCCAGAATAGAGTAAATAACTTGGATTATCTCTTCAATTTAAGTAGTTTTAACTTGTAAGTGCTTCCACTATGATTTATCAAACACTGGTGCTGTAAACATATTTCATAGGAATGGTGAGAAAAAGTGAGATAAAACCATAGCTGTGTAAAGACAAATTAGCAAACACATAAAAGTATTTGAATATTGTAAATCTGTTTATTGGGTTAGATAGATAAACATGCACACACATTCTGTTGAGATTAACTTCACAATTCAGCAGCAGATCAGTTGCACAACTTCAGCACTTTCCAGTAGCTTCTTCCTGCACAGTATTTTCAGTCAACTGCTCCCACAACCTGCAGTCACTCTGGAACCTTTTACAGACACTTGCGCACATGCCCGGCCATTGTCAGTTCTACCATTGTCTTTCCCCCAGTCTAGTTGATATTACAAACTTACCACAGCATACAGTTATATCTTGTCTTAGCAGACAGGTTATTTTAATTACATATAGCCTTCGACAAACAACATCACAGCACAAGGAGAAATATACACTGTACATGACTTCCTTATATACAATTCATTTACACATAGCAATCACTGATTGGTTCCCAACTCATTGACTTAACTCAAACCCAGGATTGCATCATTCACAATCACCTGGACTAGGCCAGAACACATTCCCCAAATGAAGTTATATATACAGTTAATGCATAACTCAGCATTTCCAATAGAAGCCTATTAGCAGTGCATGACTCAGCTATATTACATTACAATACATTGTAAAACCTGACACATTCCTTTTAAGATTTAGCTTCTACCTTCATATTCTTCATGCCCCCCCCCCCCCCCAGCATTTCACTAATTATGCATTTGGTGCAATGTGGTCTGGAGTGTTTCCCTACCACTAAACTCAGTGTTATTAATTGTGGCCTACTCTATTTACTCATATATATGTTTTGAGATATTTTGACCAAAAAAAATCAACCACCAAAACCTTGCCTTTTCTTTCTGAGTGGGCCAGGAGCTGGTTAACTTTATCACTCCACTGGCTACACACATCTCATGGTCTCTGCTATTACCTCTGCCTCTCCAACACAAATGTGGTCATTGTTTACCAACATCTAAGGCAGCTGCCCACTACCTAGCCCTTCTGAGTCACTTTCCTTTAACTTCCAGCCTTTGTGCCACCTCTCTGAGACACCTATCTTTGATGACCTTCCCAGTCCTCTTTCTGACTAAATTAGTTGCCTCAGTGGTTCCCTAAGCTCTGTCAGTTCAATGTATTTTCTGCAAGTTCAATAAAGTTCACTCTAGAGGTCCATGCTCATAAAAATGGTTTGTATTGTATACAAGGACAAAAGAAAAGAAGATAGGCATGTGTGTGGAATTGAGAATTGGAGTGAGTGTTGTGTGTTGAGAAAGAACTGCAATTGAGGTTAGTTACTTCAAGGGAAATGAAGCTGATTTCAGAAATAATTTAATGGTTGCAATGGTTTTCTCTTTCCAGTCTCAAATTTCTATCAGTGTGGAAGAATGGGAGGACACAAAGGACAATAAAGAACAATTTAACTACCGTAGCAACCATCGCAATTCAACATCCAGTGATCAGTCAGATCATCCTTTGCTACGACGAAAAAGTATGCAGTGGGCTCGACGACTGAGCCGGAAAGTGCCAAGACATTCCGCAAAATCAGCAGAGAAAATAAGTCAGCAGAGAATGAATCTTTATAAAAGATCGGAAAGGCAGGAACTTGCTGAATTGGTGAAAAATAGAATGAAACACCTTGGACTTTCAACAACAGGTTATGGTAAGACATCCTCCATAAATCGGGGTGGGGTGGGAATATGATTTGGGTAGTAAAGCCTTAGGTGAAAGGAAGCAAGAGTTTTCTAATTCTTTCCCACCAAAGTCTCAAAAGTAAATCTAGCAATCGTTATACCAGAAAGAGAACCTGTTATGAAATAGCTAGTTAAATAATAGGAATCAGAAGACAAATGTAAATAGAGAGTTCTCACAACTGAGAAACTGTTGAGATATTTAGTAGGTTCAGTGATATTTAGTTTCTTCAAAAAATACCTGGGATTATGAATGAATGATGAAATTGCCAGATTTATACATCAGCCCTAATTTGTGAAGTGAAAACTCCAAAAAATTAGGATTTATGGATACTGGAGCAGGTACAATAAAATGGCAAATGAAGTTTAATAGAAATTGAAATTAATGTACACCTAAAATTTTCTACCTAATAGCCATGTCATCATTTTTAATCACCACACCAGTAGAGTTTGTAGGAAACTCTTGTCAGATGTAAACAAAAACTACAAGTCTTCAGATTTTAGACATTCTCTGATCTAGTCTATATGATAAAATCCTGTCTTCTTTTGCCACTGAGTACTGTGAACATTTTCTTGTGCTGATCCATTGCAATCAAATACTTGCACCTGATTTATTTTGCATATGGAGCACTGGTATTAATAATCATAGTGGTAACTACAGAACTCTGTTACAGAAAACAATGAAGTTTTCATTTTCCAATATGCTGGTTTTCAGCTGTTCACAAATCATAATCTGTTTTGTATATTAGCTGAATGTGTTTTGTACAATTTTGTATTTTATTTTATTTAAACAAAGGAAATGGGAAAGAGTGGACATAAAAGGAGTATATACGAGGAAAACTTTGAAGAGAATGTTATATTCCAGGTTGAGGTCAAGGACAAATCTTGGGTCTAAAAATGAAAAAAAAATCCCCATAGGAAAACTGATAGAACATGTTTTTCTTTGTATTTGTTGAAAAATGTCTGCTATATTTAGAACTTGTGTGCAGGTACAGCTGTAACAGGAGCTCCAATTTTGTTTGCTTTGCACTGAATGTTTGTTGTAGTCCTAAGTTTCAGGGACTCTGCAGATAGGTGGCTTCTTTTGGCTGCAATCATAGGGTAAGCCACCTGTCAATTATAGTTAGGTTCCCTGGTCCCGCCCCCTTTTTGGGTTTTGGAGGGAATAGGAGCCAGTTTGGGTTCAGTCCACACAGAGAAGCTTGTCATGCAGGACATAATACCAAGAGCTCCTGTAGAAAGCTTCGTCTTCTACAGCTTGGCTGGGGTTATACAGCCCACAGCTTGGCCGGAGAGAAAAGGCTCTACAGCTTGGCCGGGGTTATACAGCCTACAGCTTGGCCGAGGGTCATACAACCTTACAGCTCCTTTGCTGAGGGACTTCAGTCAGCCATCAGTGAAACCTGAACTCCTTTTTCCCTGGAAGTCTACAAAGCTCTGCTTGGTAAGGGTCACTCGTGGAAGCCAGAAGCAGTTGGTACCAGGTGTAGGGGCTCCATGCCATCAGAGGCAAAGACAAACTGGCCAGATTAGAAGTTAAGGATTTCCCCATTAGTTACAGTTATGAAGATAGTGCCTGTTCCCTGTGGACAAGATTGAGAGAGAGCCAATAGACTGTTAAGAAAGCCTTAAAGTACCTGTTTGTTTTCATTAATAAAGAACTTTGTTGAGCCTTTAAGCAATCTAAAGACTCTGTTTAAGGAAATCCAAAGGCCTTTAATCTGAGGTAGCCCCGGCGTCCCGTTGGGCACACAGAATTTATGTCCTGTCTACAGTCTTGTGCACAGGCCCAGCGTGTGACAGCACAACTTGTAATACATTTAATTATGGCCTTCCTATATAAGTCACCATTACCTGTAAGATTCGATTTAATACTTATTTATACTTCATGTTTTAAAGTAGTATGGTCAATATGTACAGTAGACATGACTCAAACATAGAACAAAGTCCCAAAAAATGCTATGCTTACAGCTTTTGCATCTGAAGTTTTGTTTATAAAATTGTATGTTTTCCATGGTTTATATCTGTACCTTACTTTCTCTGAATTCTCCCTCATGTGTTGGTATAGTATAGGTGTGGTATGGGGGTGTGCCAATTTCCTGAATGGGATCAAAATTCAAGCTCCCTCAAACTTTTTGCATTGTCAAGACTTTTTTTTCTTCTTACTGAAAATTGTTCAGTTTTGACAGCTGATTTTTTTTCATAGCCTCTTGTCAGGTTTAGAGCTTGGAGAGAGGGAAATTGCAGGAGGAAAAAGAAGAATGAGATAATCAACTGTCAAATATCCACAACTTTATCTCCCCAATCTTTCACAGAAATCCTAAATAGATGTTGTGGAAAGATGTTTCAGTTTCCATCCCCAGCCCTTCTCTGCCTACTGGATTGACAACTGAAAAGCCTTTTCAAAGCCCCTAGAGAGGATTTCTAGGAAAGATGGGTGAAGAAGTTTTGGACAATCTGACAGGCAGCTGACAATCTAATTTCTGATTTCTTACATCTTTCCTTCCCCCAAGCTTCAATCTTTTATAGGAATCCTCACTGGAGACTGTAAAAAAGACTTTTCTGCTTTCCAAGCTGCTTTGACAGCTAAAAAGTCTTATCTCTTCCGGATTACATAGCTCATAATTTCTGTGAATCTTTGGAGCTGGGAGGGAAAAATTGCGGAAAAACAATCCCCAGTACATATAGCTTAAAATGTTCACTTTTCAATGGAAGTTATGCTGTTTTCTAATTGAATGAAGTTGTCATTTGCTTTTTCAGAGCCTGGTCTATCTTGTAGCCTAACAAGCAATAAAAAAATAAGATCTGCTCTTACCTGTTGATCAATTATTTGTCCTTTTCCCCTCTACCCAACTGTATCTTGTTTTTGTCTTATAAAGAAGAATAAAATAAAATAGTAGCAGTATTTCAGCTCTGACTCATTTTGTGTTATCTTATTGTGTGAAACAATTTTTCGACACAGCCTTCTTTCATTTCCTTTATTAATTTTCTCTTTTTTTCCTGTAGATGAAATGAATGATCATCACAATACCCTTTCATACATCCTGATCAATCCTTCTCCAGACACACGACTTGAACTGAATGATGTTGTGTAAGTTGAGACCATAAAATACAACATTCCAAAAACTGAGTGTTTTCACTATCCTGTAGCACAGGGGTCCTCATACTAAGGCCCAGGGGCCGAATGCGGCCCTCCAAAGTCATTTACCCAGCCCTTGCTTAGGGTCAACCTAAGTCTGTAATGACTTGAAAGCACACAGCAACAACAACAATCCTATCTCATCAGCCAAAAGCAGGCCCACACTTCCCATTGAAATACTAATAAGTTTATATTTGTTAAAATTGTTCTTCATTTTAATTATTGTATTGTTTTTATGTGTCTTTGCACTACAAATAAGATCTGTGCGGTGTGCATAGGAACTCATTCATGTTTTTTTCAAATTATAATCTGGCCCTCCAACAGTTTGAAGGACTGTGACCTGGCCCTCTGTTTTAAAAGTTTGTGGACCCCTGCTGTAGCAGAAGCTGTTAATTTTATAGATCGGGTTGAATATTCTTTTTAAAAATTAAATTCAAAATAAGAAGACTGAAATGACTAAAAGAATTTAACCTCTCCCCCTCCCCCCCCCCCCCCATCAAAACTGCTGTGTGTTTTTATGGTATTTGGTGGCCACCACAGTTGCTAGAAACCTTTACTTCTAGTTGTTTTGTATGCATATTGAAAGTGTCTGTTTGGCCATATATCAATTTTCTAATGCCACATTAGAGTAAGAAGCAATGTTTCTTCCGTGTCCTTTAAGTAAAAGAACATAAACATATCCTCCTACTTCCACAAAAATATTTCCCAAAATTCAGGTGGATTTTCATTTTGATCTTATCTTTTGTTTCTATACAGCACATTTGTCAAACTCGAGGCTTGTGGGTTGAATCCAGCCTGCCATATCATTTTATGTAGGCCTCCAGATACTAGACTACAATCCCTATATTTCTCATCATTAGATGTGACTAGAATTGATGGGTATGTTACAGTAACATCTGGAAGGCTGCAGTTTATTCTATTAAATCAGGATAGTGGTGTTTGAGTTAACACAAAAGGCTTGTAGATATGATATCTAACTTTACATTGCCAATTAACCTTTCCCCAGCCTCAGGGCCACAAGTGCTATCGGGTTACAATTCCTATTATCTCCGGTTCACATGGCGGATAATCAAGTGATTGGAGTCGTCATTCAATAACATCTGGGAACCTAAATTGGGTAGAAACTAAAGAGGACTGATTATTGTATATAAAAAAAGAATGTAGTTGGTCCTCTGTATACATAGATTGTCCATCCATTGATCCCTTTGAAGGAGATGTGCTGATGTGACACTTGATGAAAATGAGTTTGATACCTCTGCTCTAGTGTGATTCTATGATATCCAAATATATGAGGGGTATTTTTAAGAAAGGTCCGTTGGAACATAAGTACACAACGAAAGTTTATTTCAAAAAAGTAAATTTATTTTCAGAAAGTACATACTTCACTCTATTTTTTGACATAGTTGCCAAGTTTGTTCAAACACTTATCATACCTCTGAAGCAATTTTAAAATACCCTCTTCATAAAAACTTGCCGCCTGCTCCGATAACCAAGAGTTCACTGTAATCAAAGAAGGGCGACCGGGGCGGTCCTCATCATGGACATTGTCACGGCCATCTTTGAATTGTCGTACCCACTTACGCACTTTGCTTTCACTCATAACAGTATCACCATACACTTCACAAATCTGTCGATGAATTTCTGCAGCAGGCAGGTTCCTTGCTGACAAAAACCGTACCACTGAACGAACCTCACATGCGGAAGGTGAGTTGATAGTCTTAAACATTTTTAAAGCACAGAACAGAACTGTACAGGTTAGCTACAGAGCAGAAACTGAGCACAGTTGTTCCCGAGGCATGCACAACGCACACGCTCATTGCAGTATGCGCGTGAACTACTAGTGTCTACAACAAAACGGACCTTACTTAAAAAATACCCCTCGTATTAGTCTGGACAAAATCTCTCTGCTTAAAATTTTATGATTTTTTTATGAATCTATAATTTTTTTTGTCTGCCACAAATGCTGTTGTCAGTTTATAGTAAAATGCATTTTAGTTACTCATTATATAAAATTATTGTTCATTGATACGCAGTTTTGTGTTTTTGTTATATCTGATGAATTAAGAAGAACATTGTATATTTTTTTCCCCAAAGATACTTGATTCGCCCAGATCCACTGTCATATGTTCCAAACAGTGCAACCAGCCGGAAAAGCAGCTTCTGCAATGCCATTGGACAGGATACAAGGGAAGAAACACAGCTTTGATGCAGCACATAGATAATCTATAAAGACATTTTTATACAAATAGCTGTTTTGAAATTTAGTGAAAATAAAATGATGACTTTTTATGAGAACTGGCTTAATGGGCATCATGGTCCACTGACTGGGCAACTGACTCACTGGAATTACCAGAATAAATCCAGAAAACTCTGTATGATTTCTGATTACTCTCATCAAGGGGTTAATCAAAATGGAGTGGAATTGAAGAAAGTGTTTCATAGCATTGCTCAACAAAAGGATGATGTTTGTTATTATTTTGTCAAAGAGAAACTAAGCTTTAAGATCTTCTTTTCATCTACTGATTTCAGCCAGACACTGTGGGGCAGTGACTAATTCTTATTCACACTACATAGTTGTTATTGTTATTCCTGTGCCTATGGAATGAAATGTTGCAGGTACAGACAAAGGTTCAAGCAACTCCTCTTTCTCTGAGTGTTTGGTCCTTGCTAAGGCAACAAATGTCACTGATGAATGATGGTAGTCAGATGTATTAACTTGCCCATAAGTCAATTGAATTATATCTCACACAAATAGCTTCCTCAACAAATACAAAATTCTGTCTATTTGATGTCTATCAATTGGTTACTCATGTAGCTTTGCATATTGAAATGTTTAGCACAAATAATGAAAACAGAGAGAAAAAGGTGCCAAGTGGATTTCAGTCCGAAATAAATAGCCTAAAGGATTCTGGAGTGAGAATAATTCAATATTTTTTGCTTATTTGGAAGTCAGCACATTTAGCAAAGATTTTTTTTTGCTGAAAATTCATTGAAAGATAGGAGCCAGCAAAACTGGTAGACTGTGAAATATGGAATGGAACGAAGTCAGAATGCATCTATGATGCAATAAACTTGTTGAAACTAAGTGGATGGTGATCTAATGACCTAGTTAGATCACTAGGAGTACCACACACAAAAAGGGAATAAATATGGTAAGTGTCTTATTATAGGAGTGGGGTGGGGGTATGGCAGCAAATGTAGCTAATTGTATGTCTACATAGTACATAGGTTAAGGTTCATAGGCTTGTAATCTGCCAAGTGAGACTCATGAACTAACACACAGTAGTCTGTGCTTTAACGTTTGGTGATATACTGGACAAATAATTCCCAGAGAAAATGGAGAACACATCATCTGGGACAAAAGCCTTTGAGATCTAAAATACTCCAGGAAATTTGAGTTGCCTACATCAGTGGGGAAACTGTAATGATAGCTCCAGTATTGCTCAGGCCCCATCCTTGAGAACATGTTTGATCTTTAATTCTGCTTAAATGCAAACTCAAATCAGATGGCAGTTATGATGCTGGCTTTGGTAGAATAAGCCAGTGAAGCATTTACTGTTGCTTAATATGTCAAAGCTTTCTTTGTGTGGTCCATCTACATGCCACACCAGTTAAAAGGCCTTAAGTAAACCTATGAAGAATTATGATGATAGCATTTGGATTGTAGAGAAGCATCACACTGCCCTGGTAATGGGAGTCAATGTATTCAAGGTTGTCATCAAAGAGTTTCTAGTGAAATTATATTAGGTATATTTCTACTAAAGTAGCATGACTGAATGCATAAAGCATTGTTCAGGTAGGGCAGATGGAATAGGTTGGGACAATGCTGACTATTGATTGAATTCCTTCTTAGCATTACATGTACAGCTTATATTATCTATATTATTTCAAAGAACTGCTATTAGTTTGTGTGTACAAATCAAATGATGCCAAAACTGCTCAACAAAACTATCCATGCATGTGATGGTAGCAATGCATACAACAGCATTTTAAATGGTTGTAATATTTGTTGTAAGGATACAACTATTGTTCTCGCCACATGCACTACGAATTTGTTTATTCCGCTATCTTCCATTTGTCAACTATGTGAATGAATAAAAGCCCATTTTTTTGTAGACTGTTCCTCCCACACTGGCAGTGTGACACGGTGGTAACCAATATTTGCACTTCTGTCCACTAGCAAGTATTTGTAGATGCCTGAAACTAGAGGGGGATATTTTGTGTAATTAGGAAATACACATGTATACATTTTCATATATCCATCTTTGTACCATCTCCAATTACCTTCAAAGATAACATATCCAGTGGGCCTGCTGTATCCACAGTCTTGTTGCGGTTTATCAGTCTATGTGGAAGCTACCCAGTAGTCTTCCCAGCCCCAGCCCTCTAGTTGAATCACACAGAGTCAGAGTAAAAGGAAATACAAAATTTACTCTTGAGTAGTCAGAGATAAATATGCAGCTTTACAGAATAACCAGCCTTGAAAATAAACTTAGTCCATTGCAACAAAATAACTCACACAAAAGTCCAATGCATTAAAATAATGCATTCTCTGCTTCTTCATTGGTGCAAGGAGTCTTGTAGTAAATTCGGCAAGTCCTGTAGTATAGAAGGATCTTCGGCAAGTCCTGTAGTATAGAAGTCCTATCCGGTCTCTTCCTGATCATCTGATCACCTGAACACATCAAGAAAACTCCTCATGATATACTCCATTCAGGGAGTGGCTCAAGCTTAATTGCTTAATTGTCCAGGTGTTCTTCCTCAACACGCACCCATACAGGCAATGATCCTTGTAAAAACTTAGCATACATATGCACATCCTGTAATAAGTCTTATATTCCACAGATTCAGCTCACTGAAGATTCAAACAAGATAGCTCCTCTATAAATCTCTATTAATGAAATGGCATAGGGGCAGCAATGGAGGTGGCAGTATAGGGCTTCTGGTCATGAACAAATGTGTTAAATAGCAGGAATCCAAGCATAATACTAATTGCAAATCCTTACCTCCCACTATATCACAAATCCTCATATCTCCCTGAAGCCTTGTTTGTGCTACCAACTAGAGCAAGAGAAAAATACCCTGGAGTGTGAGAGTGTAGGCAGCTTAGAATCCTACCTGCACAAATCTGAGCCAGGACACACTCTAGGCTAAGACTGTATTCATCTTCTGGACCTTGGGATAGTATTAGCTTTGAGCTTTCCTTGCACTTCACCAGGAAGGATTGGGCAAAGTGCTGCAGAAGAAGATGGCGACTGAGGAGGTAGTGGTGGTGACATATCCTTTGTCACACTTCTCACAGCCTCATAGAATCATAGAATCAAAGAGTTGGAAGAGACCTCATGGGCCATCCAGTCCAACCCCCTGCCAAGAAGCAGGAATATTGCATTCAAATCACCCCTGACAGATGGCCACCCAGCCTCTGTTTAAAAGTTTCCAAGGAAGGAGCCTCCACCACATTCTGGGACAGAGAGTTCCACTGCTGAATGGCTCTCACAGTCAGAAAGTTCTTCCTCATGTTCAGATGGAATCTCCTCTCTTGTAGTTTGAAGCCATTGCTCTGCGTCCTAGTCTCCAAGGAAGCAGAAAACAAGCTTTGCTCCCTCCTCCCTGTAGCTTCCTCTCACATATTTATACATGGCTATCCTATCTCCTCTCAGCCTTCTCTTCTTCAGGCTAAACATGTCCAGCTCCTTAAGCCGCTCCTCATAGGGCTTGTTCTCCAGACCCTTGATCATTTTAGTCACCCTCCTCTGGACACATTCCAGCTTGTCAATATGTCTCTTGAATTGTGGTGCCCAGAATTGGACACAATATTCCAGGTGTGGTCTAACCAAAGCGGAATAGAGGGGTAGCATTACTTCCCTAGATCTAGACACTATGCTCCTATTGATGCAGGCCAAAATCCCATTGACTTTTTTTGCCGCCACATCACATTGTTGGCTCATGTTTAACTTGTTGTCCACGAGGACTCCAAGATCTTTTTCACACATACTGCTCTCGAGCCAGGCGTCCCGTGGAGGCAAGTCCTAGCTGCCTTAGTTGGAGAACATGCCCCACAAGGGGAATGTATTTAAATCTCCCCCTCCCCAATAGTACTTATGAGTCCCTTATAAGCCACCTTACACCATTCCATCAAATAAAGGACTTACTATAAGGAGGAAGAGACCGTTTCATTTCCTGAGTAAAACACCATGCAATTATCTGACTCAAAATACCACATTCCTCTCTTGTTTAGCATAATCGCTTTACATATTGCAAGCTTTACATATTGCAATGTTTATATGTTCCATTTCATGTTTTGCTACATCTGGCTTCCCCTGCTTCTTACATTTCATTGTTCCTATAATATGTATTTGACTACCTTTCACTTCTGAACATGTCAACATCTGAACATCTTTTTGGCTTGAGTTGAGTGATTGACCCCTTACTTGTCTATATTTGTTCCTCTGCTCTATCTCAGTAGCTTGCTGGTATTATTACTTGTTTCATGTTGGATTGTCTCATCATAGGGCTTCCATAGTAAAAGAACTAAAAAAGGGGGTTTTTTTCATGACAACACTTCACAATACTAAGACGTTTTAGCTATGGTGCCACTGCCGTTGTCTTTGAAACATCCTCTGTATTGCTTCACTAATATTGCATTAAATAGAGTAGCAAGGAGATAGTTGTTTGTCTACTGTTGTTTCAGCACAGGTTTGCTTCTATCATTGTCAATATGGTAGCAATGAAATGACTGTTTATTCACTACTACTGCTGCTCTGTAGCTGTTTCACTTTATTACAGTCAATACAGTAGCAATGAGGAGATTGTTTACCTATTGTTTCCTGTGCTGACTGCTTGGGAATTGTCATGCTTTTCAAAAGTAAACAAATTGCTTTTTTTAAAATAGACCATTGCCTTATTATTCTTATTAAAATTGATTAAAGTTTATCAATTATTTCCTTTTTGCCTTTTGCATTTCTTTGAGTTACTCTCAAGAGCAAATTCTTTAGAAATATAAGTGAAGTTTTAAAGAAGCGTATAGAAACTGCAGAGTTTCTGGACAACAAAAATATTCATGCTAGTTTGCTTACAACTCTTGGTCTCATAGAGTATAACACTGTAGTTGAATGTATGAGGGGTATTTTTTAAGTAAGGTCCGTTGGAACATAAGAACACAACGAAAGTTTATTTCAAAAAAGTAAATTTATTTTCAGAAAGTACATACTTCACTCTATTTTTTGACATAGTTGCCAAGTTTGTTCAAACACTTATCATACTTCTGAACCAATTTTAAAATACCCTCTTCATAAAAACTTGCCGTCTGCTCCAATAACCAAGAGTTCACTGTAATCAAAGAAGGGCAACCGGAGCGGTTCTCATCACGGACGTTGTCACGGCCATCTTTGAATTGTCGTACCAACTTACTCACTTTGCTTTCACTCATAACAGTATCACCATACACTTCACAAATCTGTCGATGAATTTCTGCAGCAGGCAGGTTCCTTGCTGACAAAAACTGTATCACTGAGTGAACCTCACATGCGGCGGGTGATATGATAGTCTTAAACATTTTTAAAGCACAGAACAGAACCGTACAGGTTAGCTACAGAGTGGAAGCTGAGCACAGTTGTTCCCGAGGCATGCCGGTACACGACGCACGCGCTCGTTGCAGTATGCACACGAACTACTAGTGTCTACAACAAAACGGACCTTACTTAAAAAATACCCCTCGTATATATCACTGCTTCTTTTAAATTGACCCCAAAGCTTTGCAGTGCTTCTTGCCTTTTAAGAGCATGCTTCTCATGTGGCCAAATATCATGTTCCCTCTGGCCTCAAGTTTGTGAGTCATTGCCTCATTGTCAGTGGAGCAGATAGACATAGCCCAAAGCAGAGTGGGTAAGGTTTTTACTGTATTATTCTGGCATAGAATCAATTAATTTGATATTATACATTTTGGGGAAAATTCTCCATACGAAGAGTTGTATGTTGAGATTTAAATCTAATTGATTCAGCTAGATCCACTGAGCCAATCAGGACCTAGTAAGTCAAAAATTATATAAATTGCTTTCTAGCTTCATTAGATTTCAACATACCTGGCCTGGAATTCAAGTATTCAGAGGAGAAGAGGCACTAGAAGATCCGAATGTGAAAGAATCTCCTAGGAATATGGAAGGCAGAGCCTGGAACCTCCTATTTGAGAATGGAAGGAAATCATAGTCTTGATTACATCTTCATGAAATACCAACTGGGGCAAATCCAACTATGAAGGTCATGTCTATACTAGCTCTATACCCTGGAATGGTTTCCCCTATGTTAAGCAAATTTAGGGAATGCAGTTCAGAGTGAATGCGGATAGCTAGCAAGCTCCAAAATGAACCTATTTGCTATCCACAGAAGTGTTGTCTTTGTTATAGTTGTGTGTCTTAGAATAATTTCTGAGTTATGGTGACCCGAAGATGAACTTGAGAGAGGGTTTGCCTTTGCCTTCCTCTGTGGCTGAGGAAATTTTGCCCAAGGTCACTTAGAGGGTTTCCATGACTTATCATGGAGCAAATGAATGTGTAAATTTTATACCAATTTTAGCTTGGCCTAGCAATTGAATTTTGGGCATCAGTGAGAAAGCTGTAAGCAGCAATTTTTGGACAATGCTTCCATGTTTCATCACAGAAGCAGTGAAAATGTTTTGATTTTTGCTCATCCATGTTTTATCTCCTGGCTTAGAAGTATGATGATTAAAAAACAAATAAAAGAGCAAGCTGCTCTTTTAGTAGTATAGTGCAAATTAATATTATGGCAGATGTTTCGAAATTAAATACAGGCTTACAAGTAGATTCAGTAGGTATTGGCCTAAAAGGCTCTGTAATTCTGAAGAGCTGCATAAATTGAGCATGCATTTTGTAGTCATGCTTTTTGTCATCTTTAACGCACCACATTTTCATTTGGGATCAACACAATGAATGGGTAACACCGTTTACAGAAAACCCACACACACAGATAGACATCTACATAAAAACTCCAACTCCAACCATCAGCCAAGTCAAAAAAGAAGCACCATTAAAACCTTGGCAGACCGTGCAAAATGAATCTGTGAACCCCACCTCCTCCAAGATGAACTGAACCACCTAAACTGGGCTCTACAGGCCAATGGATACTCCACATCAGACATCAGAAGAGCTGCAAGAACAAGCCACGAGAGTAAAGACGAAGATCCACCCAGAGGAAAAGTCTTCTTGCCATACATCAAGGGAACCACTGACCGCATAGGGAAGCTGATGAGGAAACACAAATACAAACTATCTACAGACCCACCAATAAAATCCAACAAATGCATCATTCAACAAAGGACCAAAGGGATCCTCTCGCTTCTGCAGGAGTCTACCGTATACCATGCAGCTGTGGACAAGTCTACATAGGGACCACCAAATGCAGCAATGCCCAAACACAAATCAAGGAACATGAAAGGCACTGCATACTACTTCAACCAGAGAAGTCAGCCATAGCAGAGCGCCTGATGAACCAGCCTGGACAAAGAATATTATTTGAGAACACAGAAATGCTGGACCACTCCAACAACCACCATGTCAGACTACACAGAGAAGCCATTGAAATCCACAAGCATGTGGACAATTTCAACAGAAAGGAAGAGACCATGAAAATGAACAAAATCTGGCTACCAATATTAAAAAAAACTCTAAAATTACAACAGCAAAACAGCAGAGAGGAAACAACCAGGCACATCTTAACATCTCTCAACAAAAGATTTTCCCAGGCTCAGGCAGGCCTTCAAATGCTAAAGAAGGTGGTCAGTTGAAACATTCACACCTAGCTCTAGCAGAGAAGAGCTCTTTGCCCCACCCCAGCCATTCCACAGATATATAAACCCATTGTTCTATTTCCAACAGACCTCACTACCTCTGAGGATGCTTGCCATAGGTGCAGGCAAAACATCAGGAGAAATGCCTCTAGAACATGGCCCTATAGCCCGAAAAAACCCACAAGAAGCTAATGATGTTGTTTTATTGTTGTTGTGGTTTATGTAGTTGTGATGTTTTAAATTGTTCTGTGATACTGTGTATGCTGTTTTGTTGGAAACCGCCTTGAGTCGCCGATGGGCTGAGAAAGGCGGTATACAAATACAGTAAATAAATAATAAATAAATAATTGTTTAAAGGGGGTTTCTGTGGCCAGATGAACCTATGACTGCATTTTGTGGTCCCTGTCCCCAAAATTACAGCGTGCTCAAAGCTTCCAAAAGCTGGAGATCCATATATGTTTGTTGAATTGAGAAGAAAGAAAGTTTCACAGGTCCACATTTGAAAACAGCCATTGGCACTTTAATGGGTATTGGCTAGGGCTGGGTGGTTTCATTCGTTAATTTCGTAATTCGTTATTGATTCGTATTTAAATTAGCTTACGATCCGATATTGAGCCATGCAGGAGCAACTAAAAATCGAAACGAATTTTTCAATTTATTTTGTAATTGTTTCGAAATTGTTTCGAAATTGTTTCGAAATTGTTTCATATGTCTGGTGCAAGTTTTAGGGTTGTTGTTTGTTTTATCAGTGATAAAAAATAAATTATCACACCAACAGTCAACAACAGAGGGAGAGGGAAGCTTCAGAAGTTCCCCCTGTCCCATTTGGAGGTTTTTTTTTTCATATTGTGTAATTGCATCCGCCATTAATGAATTGATTTGTAATTGTTTCGTAATTGTTTCGTAATTTACAAAACTTTGTATATTTTGAACTTTTTTAAAGAAAAATTTTGGAATTCTTTTAAAAAACGAAACGCAAAAACCCCCTAAAAACGAATCAAGTTTAGAAACAAATTTTTCCGTGGTTACCCAGCCCTAGTATTGGCATGTATGAGGGGGATACATTGTTGATCTTGACATTTGAAATTTTCCAATCTGTGACACCAGGTCAAGTAAACAAAACTCAGACTAATGAGACCAAGCCTGGGCATTTAACAGAATCAGCCACACAATAATAAGTAGAGATGGAGCAGTTAAAAAGGAAAGAAAAAAACACACAAAAATGAGTAGGGTATGAGAAACAGAACCAGGTTTAGAGGTGAATGGAGATGATATGAAAGAACAAGGAAGTGAAAAAATCAGGAAGAATTTTCTTTGAATACTGGGGTTTTACAGTCAGAGTCCTATTGCATAAATTCTTGTTGGAAAAAAAACTATCAAAAAGTGAGGCTATTCATAAAAAATAACATTTTACTCTGTGGCATTACATATGGCACAATTGGTCTAATTAGTGAATTTGCTGTCATTGAAAAGTTCTCCTGGTTTTCTCTAATTGGAAGTTTTAGCCACATGAGATTTTCAGAATGAACAATATGTCATCACAGTCTTTGAATTTACTAATACTTACTAAATAGTTGCATCCAAAAACCCAGACAATCTATTTATTGTTCCAGATTTGAAACATTCCATTGGAATATATCAGAGGTTCTCTTGTGTTCAATTTTAGCTCACAAGCAATGCTCTTCTTTTCTCTAGATTGTACAGCATGGGCTCAATACAGCTGAGCTTCTGAATACAATACGAACAATATATGCTGCTGGTTTTCCAGTATTTGATGGACATGAATGATTAATTTATTTTTGGTATATGCTAACTGTTGTCTAAATTAGCACATACATCTGTTCCAATTTTTAGGCCTAAACTAGAGCCCAATAGGAAAGAATTTAAAGGCACACAGAAAAATAATTTTTTTCATGTTAAGGATGAAAAAAATGAGTTTTAAAAACTTTAAAATGTGAGCAAAACTGAAATGGATATATTTGAAACTGCTGAAGTTTGAGTACTAAACTTTTTTTGTGTGTGTCAGGAGTGACTTGAGAAACTGCAAGTTGATTCTGGTGTGAGAGAATTGGCCGTCTGCAAAGACATTGCCCAGGGGATGCCCGGATGTTTTGATGTTTTACCATCCTTGTGGTACATGGGTAGCTGGAGCTGACAGAGGGAGCTCCACCTGCTCTCCCCAGATTTGAACCGCTGTCCTGTCATTCAGGAATCCTGGCAGCACAAGGGTTTAACCCATTGCACCACTGGGGGCTCCAATGGGTTAAACTCTTAAAATTCTAGAATTGGATTTCTGTGTTATAAGTCATAATAATGCCGAAATTGGTTTGCCATATAACTCTCTTTTTTCTTGATAAGATCCTCTTCTTTAACATCTGCATCATAGGTTAGCACCCCATGATCATCCATGTTGGGAAAATCTGCACTTAGTGAATTTGCATCAATTCCTATTGTAAGGTTGTATATCATTGCAATTCATTATCATGGTTACATCAATTTTGTACTATGGACTTGGAACATTTAATGCAGTTTGAAGCTAGCTCCAAACTATGGCAGCTAGACAACAAACTCTTATGAAAGCATGCATTAAGGTAAAGGTAGTCCCCTGACATTAAGTCCAGTCATGTCTGACTCTGGGGTGTGGTGCTCATCTCCATTTCTAAGCTGAAGATCCAGCGTTGTCCGTAGACACCTCCAAGGTCATGTGGCCGGCATGACTGCATGGAGCGCCGTTACCTTCCCGCCGGAGCGGTACCTATTGATCTACTCACATTTGCATGTTTTCGAACTGCTAGGTTGGCAGAAGCTAGGGCTGACAGCGGAAGCTCACGCCGCTCCCTGGAATCGAACCTGCGACCTTTCGATCAACAAGCTCAGCAGTTCAGTGCTTTAACCCACTGCGCCACCACATTAGAAGGTCCTTAATGCATAACAGTGCTCTGTAGTTTGTGTAATCACCATCTTGGCCAGGCTCCAGGATTTCCTATATAATCATATTCACAGCAAAATCACTTCACTCGATACTGGCTTGAAACTAACTTAAGTAGTCAATGCAGATGTGCTCCAAAAGAGGATTTTGAAGTAAATGCCTAATAGGAGGCTATCTTCAGTTTCTAAAGTACTACAATATTTTGATGCTGGCAGCAGTTTTATGGTTAACTGTAATCAAATCAAAATGCCTGTAAACAGGCTTCTTATTCTGAGAATACATATCTAACTTTGGCACATGATGACAAGGATTCTACCTTTAACAACAGAATTGTGTGTGATTTTGGTTTTGTTGTTGTTGTTGTTATTATTATTATTATTATTATTATTATTAACTTTATTTGTACCCCGCTAGCATCTCCCGAAGGACTCGATGCGGCTTACAAAGGCCAAGGCCTCAAAACATAGCATAACAATACACAACCTAAAGCAAATCAAAAACAGTTAAGGCAATATTAAAACAACAAGTAATAAAACAATACACCAAGACACAATAAAATTGGGCCGGGCCAGAGTAATGGGTACAGATTAAAAGTGCTGATGTGACAGGTGATATGAAGGATTATAGGGTAAGTGCAGTGTGCTAGCAATCTTAATTTCTACTAAAGTGCTTCTGGGACTTGCTGTTGGAGTTTTCCTATTCTGGAAAGGCACATCGGAACAGCCAGGTCTTCAAGTTCTTCCTAAAGACTGCCAATGTAGGGGCCTGTCTAAGATCTTTGGGGAGGGTGTTCCAGAGTCGGGAGGCCACCACAGAAAAGGCCCTGTCTTGCGTCTCCACCAGACATGCCTGCGACATAGGTGGAATGTACCAGATTTGAATATTTTGGAAGATTCAGTTGTCTAATGCATGAAAATAATGCTGGTGCAGGGCAGCCAAAGCCTTAGCTGGAAAAAGTCACAGCAGCCAGACCTTTTTGACTAATGGGGGCTAATAATGGGGATCAATGGGGCTGAGCAGAACTCTACCTGAGGCGGAGGTGGGATTTCAATTCCCAGAACCCCCTCTTGTGGTGGCCTTTTTAATTTTATGGCAAAAAACTTTAAAAAATTCTGTTTAGTGAAACTTCTGAAACTTGGTAGGCTTGCAGTAGAAGATGTGGCCTATTAGTGAGGTGTGTTCCATGCTGATAGGCCTAAAAATAACAGAGAAATTCATTTCTAAATTATCCCCATTGGTGCCAATGGACCAAATCTTTCAAGCATGAAAACAGAACCCTCTCCTGAATTCAGGAAGTCCTCTATAAATTCAATGGGCGGCAGCCGAAGACCGTACATCAAAAATAGCATGGGGCTTTCCCTGAATTGCACACCCCTAATTATCGGTATATTTACTTCTAAGTATGTTAGATCTAGAGTTTCCAGTAAACCTGCTTTTGGGAAAGTTGTTTTCCCACTCTAAGGCTTTGAATTACCCATTTGAAATGGTGTGGGCAAGGCATCTCAGAAAGACAGCAGAGCAGAAATTTGGCCGAATAAAATTTATTGATTGCCAGTGTTAACTGAGTTGAAATAGACAAACCACAGTGCTGGGATCTGTGAGAATGCTGTAATAGAGTGCAGAAGAGCTCATAAACCAACAGTGCTCATCTTTTGAATGATACTCATTGATTCGATAGATACTCACAGTGCCTGCCTAATGCCTCTTCACATCCAAGCATGCCTTTGAACAGCCTGTAAGAATGTGAAATATTATTTTCCATCTTGTAATTACACATGGCAGAGTGACCTCTTCAAATAATTTATAGATATGTCTTGAAGGCAAGAGAAATGTTTTATAATGTAAGAAACGTAAGTAATTACTTGTCTTGAGACATCAACATAATGCTATGCAAATATTTAGAAAATCAATATACTTTATGAGGCAGGATATTGCCTTTTTAAATTTAAAAATAGGTGTTTAATAAATAAATAAATAAATAAATAAATAATTTGAGTTGACTATGTCCTTTATAAACAACTAGATTTTGGTTCATAATGCACTGTAGAAACAAGATGGTGTTGAATAAATGATATAATCTATATTTTTTGCTAGATTGATATCCTATGAAAGCCATTTTAATAAAGCATTAGGCCACAGCCTACAACTTGCATAAGCTTAGTTAAATCACTGCAGTTTACCCAAGAAGCACGTGCACAGTGATATGGCTGAACTTTTTGAGATACTTCTAATTGGGATAAGATCAAAACTTATGAAGCACTAAGCAGTAAAGAAATTATATAGCTTTCTATGGTTTAGGCAGCTAGAATTATATATGGAAGCTATGTTTTTCTAAGTGCTGGAAGTAAAAATTGGCAATTTTGTAATATATGTATCCAGTTTCTTTCAAAAGTAAAGTTCCCATGTTTCTTTCTCCCTTATTGAATTTACAAACACACCATAGATGTCGGAACACAGATGTCATAAATGTCCAGAGTTAGTTCCAAAATAGAGTTTATTGAACAAAGGAAAAAGACTCAGAGACACTTAACTCAATGTCTCTGGTCAAAGCTCAAAGGTAAAAACCAGTCCTGGTTGAAAAAGGTTAACCAAAGTTATAATCCGGATTATCCGGAGAAAAGAACTGGATTAAAGCAAAGTACTCCGAAAGTCACACAAAAACAGCATAGCATGCAAATGGTTAACAAAACAGAGAAGCCGCAGGGCAGAAAGCGAAGTCATGCGAAGTCCAGGGTCATAGCAAGCAGAATCCAAATTCCAAGGTCCACAGAAGCAGCGTCGTAGTCAAACCTGTCCAAGGTCAAGGAAGGGGGAAATCCACACTCACGAGAATCCAAGCCGAGTCGAAACCACATGAACAGGAGCAGCAACCTGTAGATCCCAAACCCAATGCCAACATGGAACAGGCAGCGACAAGTCTAGACAGTACCCAATGCATGAACGTATACCAACACTTTGCCTTCTGCAAAGATTCCCCATTTCAGAGTCTATTTTTATCTTACACATCATCATCAGAAGATGAGCTGACCTCCGCTTGGACACTTTATGATAATTCTTCTTGGACACTTTATGATGTTCATTACCAGGATTAAATCCCCCAATTTTCTCTGATCTGTTCCAAACAGTTATGTTCCTGGATGTTGAGGGAAAAATATTTTCATATTGAAAATGAAAAATTACCAAAATACTTCCTATCTTGATGAGAGATGCCAGAACACAACTAGGCGTGGTCCATAAAAAAAATCTCCTCAAAATAGGGCTGAGTTTTAAGATTTCAAATACATCTTCCAGCTGGCAGAAAATTTCTAAGTTGGTGGTCCTATTGTTTGTTTGTTTGGGTTTTTTTAAAACACACACACACACACACACACCTTCTCCTCTTGATCTTATATACTTTAGCCTGAGTATGGAAGAAGAATTCAGAGGGATGAAAAAAATATTCAAATATATATATTTTTAAAAATTAGGAAAATGTGCCTCCTGAACATCAAGAAATCCTGACAGGGATAATTCATATACTGGGAGCATGTTTTCAGTTTTGGAGGGACTTACCAAAAAATTCTCACATGGCACTGCACAGGCAACAGCCATTTTAATTTTTTACATAAATATAATTTTATGAACAGAAGATGTTGTTTCCTGTGCAGGAAATACTTTTTTAGAGCCAAACTACAATGGATGAATTTTGTGAAGAACAGGTCACAAATATGAACTTTTTTGAGAAAACTTTGTTTTAGTGAGAAAAAAATTGCTAAATGTGGTCATTGCTTCCTATAAGAAGAAAATAACATAGAACTGTATCTCTAGCACATACTAGGATGAGACAAATGAGAAAGGTGAATTTTCCCTTTGGCCCTCTTACCGGTGTAAAGACTGATTGAAGGCATTTTTATTGTTTCTGGGGATGCTATAGTTTCAAATATACAGGATGAATGTTTGTTTTCTTCCTCCTGCTCCTTCTTCATTCTGAAAACGGCAAAAATATCCTAAATAAGCAAATAAAGTCATTTGTGTTCATTTTGAAACTGTATCCCCCTTTGCTCTGAAGTGAGCTTTAATACTACAATAGTATCATAAAAGACAGTAGGATCCCTCCAAATGTTTAGAGTTAGGACAAACCTGTGGGGGTTCAAGGCTATACTCCTGTCTCCAAAACATTGTTTTTATTGAACTCTTCAAAAAAAAAAGGCTTAAATGCATTTTCACATAACCAAAATCTTTGAAGAGATTTGGATATTCATGAAGCAGAGAGCCTTTTATTTTCCAGAAAAAAAGAGGCTTTGTGGAATGAGTGCTGCTTGAAGAGGCTTCAGAGAGAGGATTAAATTCTGCTAGACAGTTTTGAAAGAAAGAAAAAACCTTTTTGAACCACTGCAAAAGAAGGCTCTTGTACTCTGTAGTAGAACAGAATGTAGAAACTGGCCTGATAACAAGACCAGGGTGTGCTATGATTGTACACCCACAACCAAAGGAGTAAGTCATTTTGAATTAGCCATGTAGAACATCGAGCATTTAGCATCAGTACTCAGTTTCCAATATTCAGAGTGTGATTACTGTAACTAAAATGATATAATTTAAGAGGGAGGGAAAAGTAGATTTGGAGGAACATTTTTTTAAAGAGAAAAAAGAACATTTTTAAGACAAGAAGTCTTACAAACCCACAGATAATTAAGGATATTCAGATAGCATCAAATGCTAGCTTTTATTTATTTATTTATTTTGAGTATTTCTACCCCGCCCTTCTCAACCCCCAAAGAGGGACTCAGGGCAGCTTACAAAAGGCACAATTCGATGCAAGAAATACACATAGTAAGATAAATACATAGCAGCAACAATTATAAAACAATTAAAACAATCCAGCTTTACAGTGCAACTAATAAAAACTAATCTAGTGATCAACGTTCGCCAAGTTCAAAATCCGTAAGTTCATTCCGCATTGTCATAATCCTATCCAGTTCTAGTCGTCATTGTCCTTTGTCTGCCAGGTTACCCAAAGGCCTGGTCCCATATCCATGTTTTTAGTTTCCTTCTAAAAGAGAGGAGGGATGTTGATGACCTAATTTCCCTGGGAAGTGAATTCCACAGGTGAGGGGCCACCACCGAGAAGGCCCTGCTCCTCATCCCCACCAACCTTACTTGTGATAGAGGTGGGGCCGAGAGCAGGGGCTCCCCAGAAGATCTTAAACTCCGAGGTGGGACGTAGAAGGAGATACGTTCGGACAGGTACACTGGGCCAGAGCCGTATAGGGTTTTGTAGGTCAAAACCAGCACTTTGAATTGTGCTCGGAACTGGATGGGCAGCCAGTGGAGCTGACATAACAGAGTGGTGGTATGTTCCCTGTATGACACTCCGGTGAGTAATCTGGCCACCGCCCGTTGGACTAATTGAAGTCTCCGAACAGTCTTCAAAGGCAACTCCATGTAGAGTGCATTGCAGTAATCTATTCGGGATGTAACAAGAGCGTGGACCACTGTGGCCAGATCCGACTTCCCAAGGTACGGGCGCAACTGGCACACAAGTTTTAATTGTGCAAAAGCTATCCCGGCCACCTCTGAGACCTGGGGTTCCAGGCTCAGTGATGAGTCCAGGATCACTCCCAAGCTGTGAACCTGCGTCTTCAGGGGGAGTGTAACCCCATCTAACACAGGCTGTAACCCTATGCCCTGTTCGGCCTTCCGACTGACCAGTAGGACCTCTGTCTTCTCTGGATTCAATTTCAATTTGTTAGCTCTCATCCAGTCCAACACAGCTGTCAAGCACCGGTTTAAGGTTTGGACACCCTCCTTGGTGACAGGTGGGAAGGAGTGACAGATTTGGACATCATCTGCATAGAGATAACACCTCATTCCGAAACTCCGTATGATCTCTCCCAGCGGCTTCATGTACATGTTAAACAACATCGGGGACAGAATTGAACCTTGTGGGACTCCACACAACAAAGGTTGTGGGGCCGGACAGGTGTCACCCAGTAACACCTTCTGGGACCGTCCCTCAAGAAAGGAACGGAGCCACTGAAAGGCAGTACCCCCAAGTCCCATATCTGTGAGGTGTCCCAGAAGGATACCATGGTCGACGGTATCGAAGGCCGCTGAGAGGTCCAGCA
This sequence comes from Anolis sagrei, assembly GCF_037176765.1. NCBI lineage: Eukaryota > Metazoa > Chordata > Lepidosauria > Squamata > Anolidae > Anolis > Anolis sagrei. The sequence goes on from NC_090024.1 coordinate 114,020,731, forward strand.
GAACTGACAGGGACATACTCCCCCTGTCCAGCTCCCGGCGAAGATCATCTACCAAGGCAACCAAGGCTGTCTCGGTTAAGCATAAGGGATTAAGGAGTGGAAAACTGATGGAAGAGGGCATTTAGAATTATTGCACAAAGCTGCTATTCCATGCAAACCAGCAATGGGATGTGCACATTGTCATGCTGGTTTCAATATTGGTTTGCCTTCCTTGTGTGATGATAAACTTGTGAGTGGAGTAGCTCTGTGTGTACTCCAGAAAGTCCATAATATTGGAGGAAAAGAAGTCCATTTTCCTCATAGAGATATGCTTATTGAACTTGCCCTCAAGACCCAAATGAGGCATCCTTGCAGAGGGAAAGGTGCTATATGGGTGAAATTTCAAGGAAAAATGAAAGAAGTCAGAATCCCATTTTTGTTTTATGCTGGCATAAATAGCAGTTGTACTTTTAAGATTTACTTCATAATCAGACTTGCACAAACAAAATTAGCTTCCTGAACAATTGCACAAGTGATTGTATAATTTAAGACAGGGGTCCTCAAACTAAGGTCCGGGGGCCGGATACGGCCCTCCAAGGTCATTTACCCGGCCATCGCTCAGGGTCAACCTAAGTCTGAAATGACTTGAAAGCACACAACAACAACAACAACAACAACAACAACAACAACAACAACAATCCTATCTTATCAGGCAAAAGCAGGCCCACGCATCCCATTGAAATAATAAGTTTATATTTGTTAAAATCGTTCCTCATTTTAACTATTGTACTGTTTTTAAGGGGTTTTTTTTACACTACAAATAAAATGTGCAATGTGCATAATAATTCATTCATATCTTTTTCAAATTATAATCCTGCCCTCCAACAATTTGAGGGACTGTGACCTGGCCCTCTGTTTAAAAAGTTTGAGGACCTCTGATTTAAGATGATGGGCTTGGGCAATGCCTGAAGTAAGTTGCCAAATCTACAGTGATGGGATCCAGTATAATTAGAACATTACTACACTGATATAGTTTTATGTGACAAACTGAATGAGCATACCACAAAGTGTCATAGTAAACATTCGTAAAAATGATGTTCCAACTTCAATGCAGTTTTCCTGCTTGATACGCTAAAGTCTCCTCACCAGATGATCACCTTGTTATGGTGAGTGGACTTGTATGTTCCAATGAACCTATTAGTGAAGCCATCAGAAGTCATGTACTCCCAGCAGGGTTACTCATGGTGGCAAGGTTAAGGGGGGGGGGGGGGGGGAGGAAAGAGAGACTAGACAAAGAATCTTCTGAAAAGATTCCATCAACATTGCCTTTGAAAAATCCTGCAAATCTCTTAGGAAGACATGTAGACAAACATCAGCATTCTGGAAGAAGCAAAGATCACCAGCATTGAAATTATTCTCCACTGTCAACTTCGAGGGATGTCTGATCAGTGTCTCCCAAAGCAGTTATTTTATTCCCAACTCAAGAATAGAAAACAACAAAAGAGATTTAAAGACCAGAGTAAAGCTAACCTTAAAAAATGTGATAGAAACACAAAGAACTGGGAAGCCTTGGCATTCACGCATTTTAACTGGAGGTCAGCTGTTACCGATGGTGCTATGGATTTTGAAGAGGCACTAATAGAGGGTGAAAAGAAGAAATGTGTATCAAGCAAACCACTCTCATGACACGTTTCCATATAGAAATGTATGTCCTCAAAGTGAAAGACCATGTGGGTCCTGAGTAGGTCTCCAAAGTCACTTACAGACCCACTGCCAAGGCTCTACCTTTTGAAAGACAATCATACTCTGCCACAAGTGTTCACCTATCATGATGACAATAGTACATAGAGATATACAGAGGAGTGTTAATAAATATACAAAGTATTGTCGAAGGCTTTCATGACCGGAATCACTGGGTAGTTGTAGGTTTTTCCGGGCTATATGGCCATGTTCTAGAGGCATTTTCTCCTGATGTTTCGCCTGCATCTATGGCAAGCATCCTCAAAGGTAGTGAAGTCTGTTGGAAGTAGGAAAATGGGTTTATATATCTGTGGAATGACCAGGGTGGGACAAAGGACTTTTGTCTGCTGGAGCTAGGTGTGAATGTTTCAACTGACCACCTTGATTAGCATTTAATGGCTTGGAAGTGCCTGGAGGGAATCTTTTGTTGAGAGTGATTTGATGTGCCTGATTGTTTACTCTCTGTTGTTTTGCTGTGGTAATTTTTGCGTTTTTTAATACTGGTAGCCAGATTTTGTTCATTTTCATGGTTTATTCCTTTCTGTTGAAATTGTCCACATGCTTGTGGATTTCAATGGCTTCTCTGTGTTGGCTGACATGGTGGTTGTGAGAGTGGCCCAGCATTTCTGTGTTCTCAGATAATATGCTGTGTCCAGGTTGGTTCATCAGGTGCTCTGCTATGGCTGACTTCTCTGGTTGAAGTAGTCTGCAGTGCCTTTCATGTTCCTTGATTCGTGTTTGGGTGCTGCGTTTGGTGGTCCCTATGTAGACTTGTCCACAGCTGCATGGAATACGGTAGACTCCTGCAGAAGTGAGAGGATCCCTCTTATCCTTTGCTGAATGTAGCATTTGTTGGATTTTCTTGGTGGGTCTGTAAGTGGTTTGTATGTTGTGTTTCCTCATCAGCTTCCCTATGCGGTCAGTGGTTCCCTTGATGTATGGGAAGAACACTTTTCCTCTGGGTGGATCTTTGTCTTTACTCTCGTGGCTTGTTCTTGGTCTTGCAGCTCTTCTGATGTCTGAGGTGGAGTATCGATTGTAGAAAAATCCCAAAATTAAACAAAACAAAATAAGATGTTATGAGCTATTTCAATTTCAGTAAAGGCATTCACAACTATGGAAAAAAACTTCAATTACTTGTCCACATTACCCTAAAAATTCCTAAAGATAACATGCTATACCTAAATGAAGATATTTCATTTAGATACAGCAGGGACTGGGGACTATAAAAAGTTTTAAATAGTCAAGGAAATAAAATGACTTGAACTATTTTGAATGAGGAAGAATATATAACAGGAGGATTGTATGAAGCCATATCTAGTGGTTATTGTTTACAAAATCTTTGAGCATTTTCTAGCTTCCTGATCATTTGTTTCTTACAGCCCTTTCCTGGCTACCTTGAAATGAAACAGTAAAACCACAGGATATGGCTAGTTACAATTCATTAGAATCCCAAGAACGATGGTGAATCTTTTGGCCTTCAAAAACAGCTTGGGAAATGGGGGATGAAGTCCAGTTTTCCTTATATTGCTTCAGGAGATGAAGAAAACCCTCAGGAAAAAAAATTCTATGTACTTTTCTGTAATTAACTAAAATTCATTCCTGATGCCAGGTATGGCTGTTATTTCTCCAATCAAAAAGATCTTGGAAAGACTTTGGGCCAAAGTATTTGCATTTGAAAAGGTTTCCAACCTGTGCTCTGGGCAGATGCTATGTGATGATTTTCTTTGGAGCTTTTCCAATGGATAGCAGTCCCACAAATTAGAACTGGCTGCCATGTGGTCTTATGGTAATGGTGCATAAATACAGATATGCTAGTTGAAAATAATGCAATTATTTTTATTATAATGTGTCACAGCTATTTGATGTGAGATTTGCTCACTTCAAACCATGGCTGGCATGGATATTATTTTGTTGCCTGAGTCAAAGGACAAGAGAATACTTCTTGTCAAACAGAAGAACACAATACAGGTTGGTGATCAACATACATTTGTAGGTAGGTCTTCAACATACAATCTTATTCTTTATTTCCAGGGGTTCCGAACAGGCAGTATTTTAAAATAATCAGATGCACAGGGATCTTTCCTGTTCATTCAGGAGACACTGAGGGAGAAAAATACTACTGTGAAAAATCTGGTTAAGACCAGCTGACTATAAGATTCTGTACTATACAAAAGCAAATTTTTATGCTTGGTGGGCCCTTAAACTCTTGTCAGAAACTTCACATTTGGGATTGAAATGTGCTTTGATGATGTTTATTGAGATTTATGTACTGTGACTAGAATTCATGATCAGAGTAATATGTAATCTAGAGTTATGTTTTTGTAGTCTCTATGTATTCAACAGTGTAAGGAATAGGTAAAGATCATAAAAGTGCACCAAAAATGATTGACTAGGCAGCTGCTCTAAGTGATGTAGGTCTGTCTTCCTGTTGATTAACATATAGCGATAATCAACAAGGACCTTATCACATGCCCCCTGAGCAGTTTTGCCAGCAAGTATGATGAAAAGGAGGGTGTTCTGGTACGGCTGTACCAGGAGCTCCAACCTCCCTTTCCATTTGTTGAGTGTTGCATATATTTTGGGGTTCTGTGCATTTGCAGTTAGCTAGCTTTCCTTAATTTGCATTTATTGGATCTATGGCCTGTCAATTATCATTAGGTTCCCTAGTCCCGCCCCCTTTTTGGGTTTTGGAGGGAATAGGAGCCATTTTGGGTCAGTCCACACAGAGAAGTCTTTCATACAGGACATAAAACCAGGAGCTCCTGTAGAAAGCTTGATTATTTACAGCGTGGCTGGGGAGATACAGCCCCATAGCTTGACCAGGGAGATAAAGACTCAGCACAGCTCTTTTGCTGAGGATCTTACAGCCTTACAGCCCCACAGTGCTTCAGCCAGCCTTCACTGAAACCTGAACACCTTCTTTTCCCCTGGAAGTCTACAAAGGACTCTGTATGGTAAGAGCCACTCACGGCAGCCAGAAGCAGTTGGTACCGGGTGTAGGGGCTCCACGCCAACAGAGCCAAAGACAGACTGCCTAGATAAGAGGTTAAGGATTTCCCCATTAGTCAAAATACAGTCATGAAGATAGTGCCTGTCACCTGTGAACAAGATTGAGAGAGCCAATCGTTTATCAAGAATGTCTTGAAGTACCTGTTTGATTTCAATAATAAAGAACTTTGTTGAACCTTTAAGCAATCTAGACTCTGTTTAAGGAAATCCAAAGGCCTTTAATCTGAGGCAGCCACGGTGTCCCATTGAGCACACAGAATTTATGTCTTGTCTGCAGTCTTTTGTACAGGCCCATTGTGCAACAGCACAGAGGGTGTGCTGTGCGACTCCGTGTTGAAGAGGAAGCATCCCAGGATACTTCCATGCTGGTTGGGCCAGGGTCTCTGCTGGAAGTTGAGGGACAGTGTTTGATGGGCTGTGTGTCCATCTGTCCCTTAATTGGCTGGAAAGCATCCTAGGATGCTTAAATTGGGAATTGTGAGGAGGTCCCAAAACTGAAATTTCCTCATCTGGCAAGTGATCTCTGGTGCAACAGTCAGAAGCAGTATTGTTATGTCAATTCCTCCTCACATTTGAGATTGGGTTGTATTAGGTATTTTGGGCTGTATGGCCATGTTCTAGAAGCATTCTCTCCTGACGTTTCACCTGCATCTATAGCAGGCATCCTCAGAGGTTGTGAGGACTCAGTGATTCCAACCATGAAAGCCTTCGGCAATACATTGGACTCTTGAGATTGCTTGAAAGAGAAGAAATTGAAATATCAATCTGCTGTGTTCAGATCAACAGGAGAACACATTCTCAATACTCACACAGTTGCTGCTTCCTGGTAAATTTCAATGGGGGTTAGGGGGTTGGAATGGGAGTAGTTATGTAACTAAGTAATGTATGTAGAATTCCTACCCATATAATTAATGATTACTTAAAGGTTTTGAAGATAAATGCTATGTTCCTTTCAACGAGGAGAAGTTTCACAGTGTTTTCAAAGGCAAAAGCTCTATGGGAGGTATGAGGTTATCTCATTGTTTGAGGAACATCTCCCTTACACTTCCTCAAGGCTGCTAAGCTTGGCAAATGATTCAATTAATCATCCAGGAGTTTCCAGGAGTTTCCAGGCTCCAGGAAGTTTCAGAGGTGAGCAGTTGTGTAAGACTGGACCTTTGAATCACTATGGAAGTTATATTAATTTTCAAAACCTATATAATAGAAGTAATGTTTTAATTCATACTTTAGGGAGGGGGTTGATTTTTTGACAATAGGATCAACTTCCAGTGAGTACCAAATGGATATCCCTACAGTGCTAAATCAGCTACCATGGCATCTGCTGTCTGGTGCAAAATCACAGAGCAGATAAATCATTTGTGCTAAAGCAGTATACATTACAGACCTTCATTGGCAGTTGGTATGCAGCTTCAGAGATTGTGATTATCTGTCCAATTTCTATTGAATAATTGTGTAACACATAGAATGGAAATCTCTTCAAGCCTGTGGGAATGTCTTTGATAATGAGATTTCGTTTCTCCAGTCTTATCCTTGTCACCAAATCAATAAAATAAAGATTAAAGAAGAATTAAAATTGGATGCATGATATCTGATGTATTGTTTGTAAACTAGGAAAGCAGTTTATTCATACTTCTCCTTTGTATTTCCTTAAAAACAGCACACCCTCTCCAATGATTGTCAATGAAGCATAAAAAAGAGTTGAATGTAGCACACATGTACTTGAGCCATATGAGTTCATTTTGAGGGTGAACAGACTCCTTGGTGTCCACATGACACACAGGATCCATTCATCTTAATGCTGCCTTATTCCATTTTTAAAAAATGTTGCAGGATGCCTTAGAGCAGTGGTTCTCAACCTGTGGGTCCCCAGATGTTTTAGCTTTCAACTCCCAGAAATCCTAACAGCTGGTAAACTGGCTGAGATTTCTGGGAGTTGTAGGCCAAAACATGTGGGGACCCACAGGTTGGGAACCACTGCCTTAGAGCATGACACCACTTTAATTACCATGGCTCAAAGCTATGGAAACATAGAACATTAAGTCTAGTCATGTCCAACTCTGGGGGGTGTTGCTCATCTCCATTTCTAAGCCAAAGAGCTGCCGTTATCCATAGACACCTCCTGTCGGGATTAATTTAGTTATGTATGTGTTTTAAATGTGCTCCTATGTATTTCCAAGATGGATTCCACTGTGTATTAGAAATGCTGTGTAGAATGTTTATTCCATGAGGCTGTGATTAAGTAACCTTGAGAGAAGTAAGATAATGCTTGCTCTTGCTGGGAACAGAAGGGAGTAACTAGTCTCAGCAAGAAGAGATAAGCAGATGTGAAGAGACTTTCATTTTGGCTAGTTCCTGAATTGTAGCTCGCTGTAGTAAGACGTGTCTTTTGAATGTGCTTAGTAAACTTAGTTTCTTTTGTAACTAAAAGACTGCAGAGTCCTTATTTTACAACACAGTGTCTGCTGATCTAGCAGTCCTTCTGCTGTGCTCCAAGGTCATGTGGCCAGCATGACTGCATAGAGTGTAATTTCTTAAGACTCCAGTATTCTTTGACAGAGAGGGCTAAAGACCTTGTCAAACTACAACTCTTGATTTCATTGCATGGAGCCATGCCAGTTAAAGTATCAAACTGCATTAAGTCTACTGTGTAGTTGCACTCTTGGTATGAATCTCTGTGCAGGCAGGAGACTTATGGGCTGATCTTTGGCCAATCATTGCAGATTGGTTAACCTTTCATAATAATTTTGCTTTGAGGCTAGTGTGGTCTAATTAGTAATTATATTCCCCTTAAAGGAAGAATAAAACACATTAGTGATTAAAATAGGAGATAAAATGAAATTGAAAAACCCCAGTGATTCATTTTAACAAAGGAAGTGATCTGTCTTATATTTGAAGAGGTTTATTAACAATTATTTCCCAAATATCTATCTATCCATTTTCTCTTACACTGCTTTCCAGTACAGCTAAGGGATGTGCAATGATGGAGATAGGAGGATAGGCAATGCAGCATGTTTAGGACACCTTTCATTTTGGAGATTGACTCACTAACCCCTTTGCCCTAAGAAGTGCATACCAAAATGCAACTAAATGTAAGGGGGGAGGGTGGGTAAGCAAGAGCACCACTGTATTGTATTATATATTGACTAAAATATGCAAAATCTATAATGAAAGTGTAGGAAAAATAAAAATAAATTAAAACAATAATGCAACTAAATGTAATTATCAGAGTAATCAAGTCACGCCTTTTTGATAAGTGAAAGCTTTACTATGCTCAGGCCTATTTGGATGCCTTATAATAATAATAATAACACTCTATTTGTACCCCGCTACGATCTCCCCAAGGGACTTGGTGTGGCTTACATGAGGCTGAGCCCAAACACAACAATACAGGCAATAATCACAACAATACAAGCAATTAAAATAAAACATAAATGATAAACATATAACTTTATCAATAAGACAACACACAATTAAAACTGTGGAAAGGCCAAATGTAAAAAATAAAATTGGAATAGTGCTGAGGCATGGACGAAAAGGTGATAGTGGCGTTTGTGGAAGACATACGAGCAGACCTAAAAGTATAAAGTGCTTTGGAGGACAAAGTGCTATGGGATCATTATTCCGGGAAGGCAAACTGGAACAAGCTCCTCCTGAAGACTGCCAGGGTTGGGGCCTGCCTGATATCTTAGGGAGTAAGTTCCAGAGTCGAGGGGCCACCACCGAAAAGGCCCTCTCTCTCGTCCCCACCAATTGCGCCTGCGATGCTGGTGGGATCGAGAACAGGGCCTCTCCAGATGAATGAAGAGATCGTGTGGGTTCATATACAGAGATGCGGTCACGCAGGTAGGCGGGTCCCAAACCGTTCAGGGCTTTGAAGGTGAGAATCTGCACCTTGAATTGGGTCTGGTAGATGAATGGCAGCCAGTGGAGCTCCTTGAACAGGAGGGATACCTAATGGTAAGGTATAGACAAGAACTCCCATGCTTAATAGACCTGGCAACAAAGTGTCCAGTATACAGTATATAAGCATCAATGGGACACAAAAGATTCAAATAGAATATTGTTCAATATGCAAAAAAACAAAACAAAAAACCTGCAACTATTTTAAAGGTACTCCATGATACAAGTGAGTCATAATTTATGTCACTGCCATTTACAACATTTCAAATTTATGACAGTAACCTGGGTGGAGAAGATGGAAGGAAAGGGGTAGGAAAATGTAGGAGGAAGATGAAAAATGGGGCAAGCAGTAAGGAATGGAAAGAAGGACATTGAGGATGAAAGACGAATCATGGCAGAAACTGGAGGGAAACTTTCAGAAGGGGGACAGCTGAAAGTTTGACAGAATAAATCAATAAGCCCAGGAATAGGACACCAATGTAAATATTTTTTGTATGAAGAACCTGCATGTGAAATTTTACTGAATCAATCACCAGGGATAGAATTTTTCATGCAGAAAATAGTACATTTTTACATTTTTTAAAACATAAAAATGATGCCTCCTTCACTGAAAATGCTGTTTTGTGTACAGCCAATTTAGTGCAGAGTACATTTCATCCTGTGTATAGTATTTGAAAACTTTGCTAAATCACGCATTCTTTTCTCTCAGAAGGAAATGAATAAAGAATTACATCCCTACTGTCTGTTTTCTGACTCTATAAGTAGCAAGTGAAATAGAAAAGGGATTTCTGGGTTTCCACATGGATGTTAACTTTCTTCATAGATGTGATGCTCAGTTGGTGGTTGTTGACAAACTATACATTTCTTTTCATGGCCAGACCAAGAATATTTTGCAAGCATCTAAGCTCCTTTGGTATCAAAATATCTTTAAAACTTGTGCTTTTTTCTGGGAATAAGTCTTATTTAACATAGGGGATCTGCCTTCCCAGAATAAGGAAACCCTAAGCAACATGTCCCTAATCGCACTTTACTAGTGATCTAGGATTGTCTGCTCGCTCCATCTCTCTCTAAACACCTATCCTAGTTATATGTCACCTGGTCATACCCAGCATTTTTTAAAATTTTAATTATTACATTTGGCCCTGCCATAAGTTTTTAATGTGTCGTGGTGTTATTGTTACTGTTCATTGCTTTGTTTATGAGTTTATTTATTGTCTGTATTGCTGTTGTTGCTGTTTTTACTGATGTACTTGGGCTCGGCCTCTTGTAAGCCGCACCGAGTCCTTCGGGAGATGGTAGCGGGGTATAAATAAAGGATTATTATTATTATTATTATTATTATTATCTATATAAATAAAAATGTAATTTTAGTTTGTGGGATTAACAGAACTCAAAAACCACCAGGCAAATTGACACCAAATTTGGACACAAGTCACCTCTTAGGCCAATGAGTGACCAGCACTCATAAAAACACTGAAAAACACAGCAGAAGGGGCTTAAGAAACAAAACAAAAAACAAAAAACCAACAACATTACAACGCATGCGCAAAACCACATATATATACACAAACACACACATATACACACATATATCCATATACAGACACAAAACACATACACAGAAAGGATGAAAGAAGGGAGAGAAGGAGGGATGGAAGGAGAGCAGGAAGGAAGGAAGGAAAGGTAGAGAAGGAAGGAGGGAGAGAAAGAGGAAGAGAAAGATGGAGAGAAGAAGGGAAAGAAGGAGAGAAGGGAGGAGAGGAGGGAGAGAAAGAGGGAAGGAGAGAAGGAAGGAAAGAAAGAAGGGTAGAGAAGGAAGGAGGGAAGGAGATAAAGAAGGAAAGATAGAAGGGTAGAGAAGGAAGGAAGGAGAGAAGGAGGGAGAGAATGAAATAAAAAAATGAAAGACGCAAGGAAGGAGAGAAGGAGAGAGAAAGAGGGAGGGAAGGAAGGAAGGAAAGGAAGAGACAAGACAGGATAACCAAAGAGCAAAGGAAGCGAGAAAAGAAACAGGTAGAGAAGGAAGAAAGAAAAAGGAAAAGAAAAAGAGGGAAGGAAGAAAGGAGAATAAGTGGGAGGGAAGGTTGGCCACAGCAACGTGTGGCGGGTACAGCTAGTTATTATTGTTATTATTCCAGAGTAAGCATGGATCAAATAATGTTGTAATGCACATGGTCCCTTTATTTCCCAACTTCTGTTCCTGATAAAAACCCTAGTTGCTATCCACCCCCACCCCCCGACACACACACATTTTCTAGTGCACTTTGTTGAAATATGTGCATTACTTTCTTTCAGAATTTGGACTTGCATTAATGACTTGGTATTCTTTTAACATCACTTTTTTTGCTTTTAATGATTGAAGCAATTTGAATAACAAATAGCGCTATTAGGCGTGAAGGGAATTAAGTACTTTTGAAATGCCAGTGTACAAAAAATGCATTAATTATATTTAATGGCACTCAGTGATTTTAACAACTTTGGAATATATTTATTTTCTTAAATCCCATAGGTTTTTAAAATTTAAGAATCCTCTTTTTCAAAGATTTTTAGTACATACCATCTACTACTAATACTTATTGCAGTGTACCTTTCAGAGAACCATAAAAAAGACTATATGCATTTTTGATGTTGTTGAGTGCTGACCTTGTAAACATTTTCTATGTACTTAATGCACAGTTCCTTACTTTCCAAAGAAATGCAGTATCTTTTTCTTTTGACATATACAGAGTTCTTAGGCCCTGTGCAATTTCTCTGTCTTCATGATCCTCCCTAGAATTTGATAGTTTACTTCTACTGCAATGATGATCTAGTGTATGGGTTGTGGTAGGTTTTTTCGGGCTATATGGCCATGGTCTAGACATTTCTCCTGACGTTTCTCCTGAATCTATGGCAAGCATCCTCAGAGGTAGTGAGGTCTGTTGGAACTAGGAAAAAGGGTTTATATATATGTGGAATGACCAGGGTGGGACAAAGGACTTTTGTCTGCTGGAGCTAGGTGTGATTGTTTCAACTGACCACCTTGATTAGCATTGATTGCCTGGCAGTGCCAGTGAGAGGTGATTAGATGTCTTTGTTTGTTTCCTCTCTGTTGTTGTGCTGTTCTAGTTTTAGAGTTTTTTAATACTGGTAGCCAGATTTTGTTCATTTTCATGGTTTCCTCCTTTCCGTTGAAATTGTCCACATGCTTGTGGATTTCAATGGCTTCTCTGTGTAGTCTGACATGGTGGTTGTTGGAGTGATCCAGCATTTCTGTGTTCTCAAATAATATGTTGTGTCCAGGTTGGTTCATCAGGTGCTATTCTATGATCTTGTGTATGTTTTTAAATATTTTGGTTGGTATGCAATCAGGTATATGTCATCATAAACTGACTTACAATCACTTAAATGTGAATTGAAACATTTGGCACCAGTGGTATTCCCATAAAGGATGAGAAGATGTGGGTAATATTTCTGTGAGCTTTGTGCATTTCTGTGTACGAACCCACACGGTCTCTTCGATCATCCGTAGAGGCCCTGCTCTCACTCCTGCCCTCTTCGCAGGAGGGATTGGTGGGCAAAGGAGAGGGCCTTCTCTGTGGTGACCCCCTGATGCTGGAACTCACTCCCCAAGGATATCAGACAAGCCCCCACATTGGCAGTCTTTAGGAGGAGCCTGAAAACATGGCTGTTCCAGTGTGCTTTCCCTGAATAAGTAAACAATGCCCTGCTCTGATTAATCCTCTGCAATTGTCCTCAGAAGCACTTTACTACCCGTTGGGTTGGTCTCCCTACATTATCTTTCAAAACCCTCCTGCTTAGATACATCCTACCTCTGTTCACGCCTAGTGTTTATTTAAAAAATGTTAATTTATTACATCTGGCCTGACCATAAGGTTTTAAATTCTCTGTGTTATTGTTTATATGTAAGTTATATTAATTGTACTGTTTTATTTGCTTGCTGTTTTGTTTTTACTGATGTATTGTTGGGTTTGGCCTCATGTAAGCTGCCCCGAGTCCCCTTGGGGAGATGGTGGCGGGGTATAAATAAAGTTTTATTATTTACTAGCTGTCCCCTGCCACACGTTGCTGTGGCCCAGTCTGTTGATCTGGAAAATAAAATAATGAGAAAGTGTTGGTTTCTAATATATGTAATGTCCTGATGCTTGTGGGTAAACAGAATTTCTTGCTGTTTCTTTGTCAGTGTTGATGTGGAGAGTGTCTGGTTTGCCCACCCTGGAACATGTATCATATCATTGTCCTTCTTTAAGGGTCCCTTTCAAATCTATGATACTATATCTCTCTCTGTGTGAATCATATCTATCTATCTATCTATCTATCTATCATCTATCTATCTATCTATCTATCTATCTATCTATCTATCATCTATCTATATATATCTATGGCTGGATGGCTCTTTGTCAGGAGGATTTTGATTACATTTTCTTGCCCTGGTGAAGGGAGTAAGACTGGATGGCCTTAAGTATTTTCTGTTGGTCATGGGGGTTCTGTGTGCCCCCAATTCTGTCATTCGTGGTGTTCAGAATGCTCTTTGATTATAGGTGAACTGTGAATCCCAGTGACTACAAATCCCAAATGTCAAGGTCTATTTCCCCAAACTCCATCTGTGTTCATATTTGGGCATATTGAGTATTCGCACAAAGTTTGGTCCAGATCTATCATTGTTTGAGTCCACAGTGCTCTCTGGATGTAGGTGAACTACAACTCCCAAACTCAAGGTCAATGCCCACCAAACCCTTCCAGTATTTTCTGTTGGTTCTGTTGGTCATGGAAGTCCTGTATGCCATGTTTGGTTCAATTCCATCATTGGTGGAGTTCAGAATGCTCTCTGATTGTAGGTGAACTATAATTCCCAGCAACTACAACTCCCAAATGTCAACGTCTTTCCTTTAAACTCCATCTGTGTTCATATTTGGGCATATGGAATATTCGTGCCAAGTTTGGTCCAGATCCATCATTGTTTGAGTCCACAGTGCTCTCTGGATGTGGGTGAACTTTAATTCCCAAACTCAAGGTCAATGTCTACCAAACCCTTCCAGTTTTTTCTGTTGGTCATGGGAGCCCTGTGTGCTAAGTTTGGCCCAATTCCATCATTGGTGAAGTTCAGAATGCTCTTTGATTGTAGGTAAACTATAAATCCCAGCAACGACAATTCCCAAATGACAAAATCAATTTTTTTTGAGTGGAGGACATAAATTGGACTGTTAGGTGTCTTGTGTCCAAATTTGGTGTCCATATGCCCAAAGTGGTTTTTGAGTTCTGATGGTAGCACGAACTAACATTACATATTTATTTATATAGATTATTATTAAAACGAGCAGCAGATTTGTTGCCCAGTGGTCCCAAAACACAACATATCTCTAAGCAGTATATTTTCTAATGAGCAAGGTGTCCCAATGCACAGGAGGGTTTATACTCATGTCAGGAATATAGCTCCATCATCATAAACTTATGCATGATAGCATCTAATTTGGGTGCTCACATATTGTATTTTAATTTGTAAATTGCCTCGAGCCTGTTTTCAGCAAAAGGAATGGTATAGATTAAGTTGTTGTTTATTGAATTACTTTCTAATTGTTCTCTAACATTCTAACAGAAATATTTTAATTGCATTTTGTTTAAACTGGTAAACTGGCTGGGTCTAATAATAGGAGGGAAAGTGAGATATTGATTACATGAATAAATAAGAAGCCAAATAATTTACTTCTCATAGTTCAATTGCAAGGTGTTGTTCTAATGCATGGTAAATTGTGTTACAAAAACAATATAAAGTAACCAGCTATTTATTTATTATTTATTTATTATTTATTTACAGCTTTTATATTCTGCCCTTCTCACCCCGCAGGGGACTCAGGGCGGATTACAGTGTACACATATATGGCAAACATTCAATGCCAATTTTAACATACAACATATACAGACATACACAGAGGTTATTTAACCTTTTCAGGCCACCAGGGGAGCTGTCGCTTTCATTGTCCATCTGCGACGCTGATGAAGCACTTCCGCATTCCCCACATGCTTCCCTGCTGGAATGCTTTGCTGGAGCCTTTTTTCATGGCATCATAAATCAGTTAATTTAGCCTCCCCACACTTTAAGGTGGTACCTTATTTTCCTACTTGACAGATGCAACTGTCTTTCGGGTTGCAAAGGTCGACAACAGGCTACACACAATTGGTTGGAAATCCACTCCAACCCGGGCTGGCTTCAAACTCATGATCTTTTGGTCAGAGTGATCTTAATGCAGCTGACAGTCAGCTGCGCCACAATCCCGGTGCGTATTTATAACTAGTTACTGCTGAGGTTGGATTCTTTCTTCCTGCCCTGCTTATGAAAGGGTGGTCTTTGAATCAATCTGAATACTCCCCAACAGAGATTTATTTATTTTGTGGTGAATACATTTCTTTTTTTAGTTGACTACTTCAGGAAACCTACTCATCAGTTATTATAATTTCAGTAACCTAATATTAGTATTTCTTTTATTGTTAAGACTACACTGTGATGTGATTTTGAAAGATGCTACTGGCTGTGTTTGTTCAGAATGCTTAAAGGAAAATGTCTTTGCACACCATATTCCCCTCATTATATTCTATCCTATATATACATATATATGAACTATATAGTCTATTTAATTCAGTTGGGAGACCACAGAGGGGTTTTACAGAAGTTTGGAGGCTGTTTCATGATGAAAGACCCCAATCTTGGCTATTTTAAAACACTTTTATATCTTTTCAGTTTTTTAAAAAAATAAAAATATCCCACATACTGATGTTGCCTCCTCACTCTTCACATTATGCAGTCTCACAATTCCACTAAACCTGGAACTCAAGGAAGCTTAACACATAAAAATACAGTATTGTTATTAAAAGGTGCGCTTAAAATCAGGGATCGACCGAAAATTAGACATATTGGCATCACTGTATATCCCTGTACTCAAGAAAAACACAGTAATTTTCCAGGTTTTTCTTGACCTTTTTGTTAATCATGTTGTTTGTTTCTTTCACTATTTTTTTCAAAACTCTTTAACTATATTACAAGTCCACCATGCATGGAAAAAATGATCCCTTTGCTTTCTTACATCTCCAGCAAGTCCCTTGTTCTGTTTTCTCTATTTTAGCCAATAATTCTGGAGTTATGTAAGTTCTATAAAACATTTTAAACATATTTTCTCTAATTGAGCTGGCCACTGAAAATTTAAACCCCCTTTTCCACAAATGTTCCCATTCTTCCAAATCAATATTTCTACCTAATTCTTTGTGCCTATTAGGACTATTTAGTATATGTATCAGTGCAGGAGATGAAGAAATTTGTCAATATTACTTTGTTGCTGTGAGACTAATAATATCCAAAACTTGGAAAGGGGAAAAAGAGTTAACTATTAAAGATTTGAGAGATAAACTAGTAGATTATATCCAAATGGCCAAGCTGACAAATAGCAGCAGAGGAGGAAATAATGAAGAATTTACAAACAAATGGAGGCTGGCACTTGCGTATTTGGGAAAGAAGACAAAGGGAAATTTGAAGATTGCCATAAAGGGGATTCAGTGAAAGAAGATATATGGGTAGTTGTTGGTTTGTTGTGTGATCCTTTTTTGAGGGGCTTCGGAGGTCATGGGGTGGAGTTCATGGGTGGGGGCGATAGAGGGTTAAGAAATGTTAAGGTATAATTAATTGTGCAGCCAAGTCTGATTGTTCATATGTTTAACGAGCACTGAATGTACACCCTTTTATAAATCTTTTGCATATTTTTTTCTTTTTTCTTTTGTTCATTTGTTTTGTTTCCTATATACACTATAAAACAATTTTAAAAAGAAAGAAAAACACAAAACTTTGTTGTTCCACACTGGTGTGAACTGTAACACTGCATATACACATTTTAAAATATTGAAACAGCTGATAGGAGCTGTAAACAGATGGAACCACAGATACACAGGTGGTTAAAAGGAAGCACAAATGGAAAGGAATTCCCATGATAACTCTACAACCATTCCTTTGTTCTCATGTTTATAAAATAAAACAGAGCTAGGGCAAATATAAAGGCAGCAGAAGGGTGAAGAGAGATGACAAGAAATCTGCTTATGTGCACATTCATATATCTGCATCAGCACTTATCAAGTCCAGTACATCTCGGAGCCTCAATAAAAAAAATTACAAGAAAACTTCTCACATGCATTTTGCGGATTTCTAAAATCCGCTACAACCAAACCTGTCAGGATGCCGGGGGATGATTTACTGGGACTGACAGCTCCACGTTTGGACAAAGCCACTTCTTTGTTCTGCATTATAAAGCTGTCTGGATGGGCCCTTTGTGAGAAAACCTAGTTTCTGGGTCAGGTCTATTGGACCGACTTCAAATAATCCATCCTTTGTCAGAACAGAACAAGCGGTAAATTTCAGTTAGGAAATGTGGGTGATAATAATGGATGTCTCTAGCAAAGTAACTTGACAAGGCAAAAAATGAACAACACTCACAACACTCACTTATATCTGATCTGTTTTAGACTTACCACGACCACTAACCTTTGCAGGGGTGGAGGATCAACTAAGATGATCCACCCCTGGAGACTGATGGATCCGGAAGGATTCCTGAGGAATCTTGGGGCTCTTCCTGCCATGGAGCCTAGCGATCATGTCGACACCCTGGTTGATCACTATAACAGTGAGATGGCCAGGGTGATAGACTTGATCGCTCTCGAACGCCCCCTCTTGTTGCGCAGAGACACACCGTCTCCTTGGTTCACTGAGGAACTGGCTGTGATGAAGCGCATGAGAAGGAAGCTAGAGTGCATATGGAGGAAATCTCAGGATGGGCCTTTTTGAGGCCCAATCCCCACATTTATTTATCCAGGAAACAGACTCCCAAGATCAACTGGTTTCCCTCTTTTTTTGACTGGAATTCTGTACTTTGTTGTTGTTCTTGTACAGTCTCTGGGTGAATTGACATTACCTGCCAAGTATTTAATCTTTTTTATTATTATTATTTAAGTACGAGGGCTACGGCCTTGCTTAGGGGCTATACTGTGGCTATACGGGTAGCCAAGGAGACCGTCACGACTGCCCGTATAGAGTCTGCATCTAATAGATCTTCGGAGTTGTTCCGGGTCATTGGGGAACTTCTTCACCCCCCTGAGGTGGAGGAGACCTTCGATGACCTGAAAACTCGGTGCTGCAAATTTGTGCAGCACTTTGCAGACAAAGTTGCTCAGATACGTCTTGAGTTGGACTCCAGTTTGATCGCAGTTCCAAGAGAGGTGACTGAGGCATCTGCTCGTCCAGTTTTGTGGGATTCCTTCCATGTCCTAACATTATTTCCATTTTAATTTTACATTTGGCCCTCCCACTGTTTTTAATTGCGTGTTGTCTTATTGATAATGTTGTATATTTTATTGTCTATGATTTATTTTAATTGCTTGTACTGTTGTTGTTTTGCTTGTATTGTTGTATTCCGGCTCGGCCTCATGTAAGCCGCACCGAGTCCCTTGGGGAGATGGTAGCGGGGTACAAATAAAGTGATATTATTATTATATATACAAGAGAGAGAGAGAGAGAAGAAAAACCCTGTGTTTGTGATGGATAAATATTTTGGAAGTAAAGCTACTTTTACATATTTTACAAATATCTAAAATATTTAAAATTAGCTTTACTCACAAATTATTTATGCATAATCAAACACAAGATCTATGGAGGAAAGAGAAAAATGGCTACAGATTAATGCAGGATGAAAGAGAATACTGTAAAATATATAATTCAGAGGTTCTTGTTAATATGTGCTGTGCATAGTTTCTTAGAATGTAACATGTAAATCAGCAGTTAGCAGAGACTATGCAAAGACTGTCAACTTTAAACAAACAAAAATAGGGCATCAGACTTTCCGTTAGATATTTGTGTCTTCGGAAACG
This sequence comes from Anolis sagrei, assembly GCF_037176765.1. Classification (NCBI taxonomy): domain Eukaryota; kingdom Metazoa; phylum Chordata; class Lepidosauria; order Squamata; family Anolidae; genus Anolis; species Anolis sagrei. The sequence goes on from NC_090024.1 coordinate 114,039,259, forward strand.
CAGTAAAAGGTGGTTGTGAAAATGAAAGAATGCAATAGCATTTAATATACCTGTTCTACTTGAGTTGAGGCAGATATTTACTCTAAGAGAGATTTAATTAAACACTCAACTAAATTGTAATTGCTCAAATGTATAAAAATCAAAACCGACAATTATTGGGAACAAGTACCAGAAGATGTATGTTTTGAGGTTATGTTGGCATTGGTACTACATTCGAGTCCAGATGGGCAGGAATGAGTCACATGAAAGAATCAGTTTCCAACTTCAATCGGATGGGCCTAAACTGCCTCAACGATGGTGTACAGAAATCAAAGTATATTGGCTGTCAAAATTGATATTTGGAGCAAAAATAGTAAGAGAAAATGGAAAGCATTGATTATTTAGCTGGATGTTTATGGAATTCTTTTGTGATGGTTCCATCTAGCGGTCAAAGTGAATATAATTGCCAAACTAAAAATGCTTTTGAACTAGATGTATTTCTTCCTTAATGTCTGCCTGATTTCCTTCTTAATGTCTGCCCGATTTTAGCAGATAACTGCTCTCAAACACAGAATTGACACACATTTCATGAAGATCATGGAAATCTTCTAATATGTAGGATATATAACAAATGAACATATTAAAAACCTGTAGATATTTTGTAATATAGACATTTTCAATGCACATGTAAATATTATATTCTGCCCTGACTTTGATGCCGTCTTGATAATTATATAAGCAGTGCAGACATTTCACGTTAGTCAAAAATCCAAAATTAAGTTTTGTTTTTAAAAAAGAAAGGTGAAATACAGAAATTGGGCTGGGCAGGAATGTTTTAACATAATTTTCATGAGCCAGTAGACACAAAAGAATCCCTTTTCCTTTTGCTTCATTATGCAACTACTTTCAATATTCATGAACACACTGGATTTGCACCAATGTAAGGAGTCAAAATACCATTGAAATGTTGGCCCAAAGCTGAATTTAGTATAAAATCTGCAACAGTGCCTGTATTATGCATGTCCTGTGGATAGAGAGAAAATATTACTGCTGGCATCTTAGTTTAACACAGGCAATGGATAGTTTGGAGGGGGTAGAAGCTTAGCTGTGAACTATGCTGCCCAAGAATGAAGAATGGACAGGTCAGTTTGAGGGACTTCCAGCAGTGCCTGCAAGCATCCACTGCTCAATATGTTTGTTTCATTTTTGCTAAAAGAAGTGACAGACATGCCTATTCTCCTTATCAATGCAAAGGACTGAATTACTTTATTTGTCTTCACCAAGCTATGTGATGTGGAGCAAGTTAAGATTTTATTTACAAGGGAGATGTTCAGAAGAATCCCACCATCTGTTTATATAATGAGTAGAGGAGGAAATTGGAACTTTGCCCCTTTGTCTGCAAGAAATTAGAGTTGCCAGGTTAAATATATGTTGAAGATTCCAGTCGTTTTAATCCTGACAAGATTGTTCTGGTACAGCTGTACCAGGAGCTCCAATTTTGTTTGCTTTACATTAAATGTTTGTTTGCAGTCCTGAGTTTCAGGGACTCTGCAGATAGGTGGCTTCTTTTGGTTGCAGTTATAGGGCAAGCCATCTGTCCATCATCATTAAGTTTTGGTCCCGCCCCTTGCTCAGGGCAATTGGGAAGGGAAGGGAGCCATTTTTTAGTTAGTCTCAGCAAGGTTAGCCAATGTACAGGACGTGTGTAAAGCTTCCCCTGTACAAAAGCTTCAACCTTTAAGAATTTCCAGGAAAATGAGAGAGATTCTTCAAGTCAGCTTCGAATTTAAACCAGAGTACTTTCTGCTAGGAATGACCAATTTTAAGCAAAACAAAAATGATGATAAGATCTTCTTCTACCTGACTACGGCAGCGAGGATAGGTATTGCCCGTGTTTGGAAAACCAAGGATACAGCTACATTCAATTTATGGATCAACAAGGCCATGGACATTATGAATATGGACTTGTTAACAAAGAAAATAAGGAAAAATAAAATAATAGCAGACAATACTTTCATCAACTTTTTAAAGAAAAATAACTTTGTGTATGTTTGAAACAGGAATAAAAGAGGAACCCCGCAAGCGATGGAAAAGTAGGGTGTAGACCAACAAGTTAATTAAGATAGGTTAGAAATGAAATTTAACATATAGTCACTTGAGTATCCGGGAAGTTGAGGGGGAATGTATATGTATATTTATATGTATGTATAGGTCGTGTAAGATGTAGTGTGGGGGGGGGGGGGGGTGGGGTTGAGTACATGTACAGTCTTTGAGCTTGGGCTGCGGATATATATGTAGCAGTGAAGATGAATGGAGAAATTAGATATGGATACTTATATAGGAGAATGGAATTTAAAGAAGGAAGAACTCAATTAACAATGGTAGCAGCTCTTTTTATCAGGTATATAGGTCTGTCTGTCATGTCTGTCGATTTGTATATGTTGATTGTATATGTTGTATATGTCGTATATAATCCTGTTTCAATAAAAATAATTTTTAAAGAATTTCCAGGGTTACAGAAATTCCAACAGAAACAGAAGAAAAAGAGTCTCCAAAGACTTTCCAGGGAAACAGCCCTAAAGATCAAAGAACTCCAGCTGAAGCGACTACAGGCCTTGCTGGTAGGTCCACTCGGTGCTTTGAGACGCAGTTCAACCCAGTAGTGGTGCCCACATCAGTTAGGTTTAAGTTTCAGTCAGCCTGGGAGAAGTTAAAAAGGGGATTTTCCTTTAAAGAAGAAGTTATTGAAGACAGTTGCCTGTCCTTCATTGGCAAGATTAGGAATTCACCAGTTACCTAAAAGTTTGGAATTATTTGCTTAACTTTACTGAAGACAAGAGATGTTTCTGTTTGATTGTTCATTAATAAAAGACTATTGTACTTCTCAAACCATCTAAAGACTGTTTGTGGTGGAAACCTCTGAGAACTTCTCTTTAGGCCCCCTGGCTTCTCGTTGGGCAAAGGTTGCACGTCTTGTTTTAAAGACAACTATTTACAGGCCCAGTGCACGACAGAACAAAGATCATGGAGCAGACCAAGGTACCATATAGAGCTCCATCAAGTGAAATGAAGATCTCTGGAAGCTTGAATTCAGCTTCCAAAGCCAAACTTTCACCTGAAGTCCATCTGCTTCCATGGTCTCTCTGGCAGCAGTGGAAGGAGACATATGCAGGAGCATCCAATGATGTCCTTTTCATTGGATGCCTCATTGATTCTGGAAAAGAAAAAAAATACAATTTTCCTGCTAAAGTGATTTTACTTGAAATGATGAGGGAACAACAAAGATAGAATATGGCAGATGACCCTCCCACTCTTTCTTTAAATAAATCAATTTATCCACTATTCTAGTTAGAGAACTAGGTGTTATTATTTTCTCCATCTGCAGTTTGCACAAGTTTAAATTTATGTATATTTGCTAATTAGTTGCCTTCACAATAATATGTTATTCAGAGCCAGTGCTATCCAAATTAGCATAAACGCAATTACCAGTCTTCTGTGTGTTAGTTGTTCACAATGGCTGGTCTTTGGCATCGTCTCAAATATCTGCATTGCACAGATTTTGGGTAAAGCTGCAGCAGTCCAGATGCTAATAATAATTTAGCCTTTCCAGGGTCCATCTTTATTAATGGCAATACAAATCTGGGCTGGTTGTTTCAGTACTGTGTGACATATGTTCTTTTCCTTGACAAAGCAGTCAGCAAATAGCAATCTTCATGAAAGTGAACTGAATTACGTATGGCACCAAACACAGAGGCTTGAATCCAGATTTGTTATTCTAAAAAGTAGACTCTTTCAAATAGTGAGATCACTATATGATGCATTTCTCCCATTGATTTGAATGGTCTATTCTAAGCATGACTAAATCTAATTTTGCAGTGTTATTTTTCCTTTTGAAGTATTTGTTGAAATTATTGGTGACTATTTCTTTATGTGTTCCTTTCTTCCAACAGTCTTGTAGAAAAAAAGGGAAAGCATTGCTGTTGTAACAGCTGGAAAACCAGCTGCTTTTTAAATTACACAAGTTGTCAATCAAACATAAGATGTTTATCTGGTCATCATGAGTAACCACATCTTCTACCTGTTTAAATGCAAATATTACAACTATTGACCAGCTTAGGAGCAACAGCATTTTTGGATTTGTGATTCTTCTTTCTCTCTCTGGGTGGATTTCAGAATAAAAGAAAGATATTTGGGATACATATAGTGTGATTAAGGAGGCTTTATAACTCCATAATAATTACTTAGGATAGGATTCTTACTTAGGACCAATACGGTAAGCTTACTACATGCAATGAAAATTGCTGGGAGAAGTCTTGAATGGAAAAAAAATGTTCTTAATTATAATTGTCTGCTTGAACCAAATCAACCAAGATTCCTAGACATCTTACAGAAAGATACTTGTGCAAAGAGAAACAGTCAACCATATGGGGTAACTTTATTTAATGTCATTTAAAAAATCTCTTTCCCGACTTACCAAACAGGACAGTTACAGTAGCAATCACTTCCTCCACTCACCATCTTATCCCTCGTCTCCTTACCGGTAAGCTCCACTCTTCATGCACTTGCCTGCATGTGAGAGCACCCCAGCCAACCAGGGAACCACCTATCTCACTCCGATTGGCCAGCCAGAGAGGACCTGAGTGAGGCCACCTTCTGGAGTTAAATACTGACCCAGCATCTCCTCTGGCTCAGTTAAATTCAAGCTCTCTGGCCTCAGTGTTGTGGGACCAGCGGTCATAATAACATGATAATAATAACACTTTATTTGTACCCCGCTACCATCTCCTCAAGGGACTTGGTGCGGCTTACATGAGGCTGAGCCCGAATACAACAATACAAGCAAAACAACAACAGTACAAGCAATTAAAATAAAACATAGACAATAAAATATACAACATTATCAATAAGACAACATGCAATTAAAAACAGTGGGAAGGCCAAATGGTCAGACTGGCCAATGCTGTGATCCAGAACCTATGTAGGGCTGCCAACCCTATATCAGCTGTTAACCAATAAACAAGTTGTGGTCTTTGTTATTCCTTTTGTTATTCCCTGCTCATGAGTGGATTGCCATGTACACACAACTTTCTTTATAAACTGCAGTAATATAACTCTAGGGGGAGCAATGCAGAATATTCTGAGGCTGATTGTTATTCCCAAAACTCCTTCCCAGCTATCATGAGTGAAGGCACCTGAATCCACTGAGGAAAAAAACTCCTTTAATCAAGTTAAAACACAAAGAACATTCTGTTTTTGTCCTTCACCAAACAGGGTGCCTCACAATCCTGCCAGGATATCTCTGGAAACAACTTCTTTCAAAATGCATCCCAGAATAATTACTGTTTTCTGTCAGCACTCTCCACTGTTTTCATGATTTCCATTTTGGTGGCAAAATGTATAGACCTATTTTCTACCCTGGCTAAATGGCTTGCCCTCCCCCCTCCCTTTTGCTCTTCAAACATACTCAAAAATAATTCTGGAGGCAATTGCTTATCTTGCCTAGAGGAGCAAGTTAATAGAGGAATAGAGGAAAATCCCCCCCCCCTTTTTTTTTTTGCTGGGCTGAGCTTTATTTCTTTCTCTTTTTTTTTACTATTGCAAACACTGTGGCAATCCAAAAGAGAAAGTAGGCTTTTTTCCAGCCTTCCTTCACTATCCTCTCAAAGTGTGTATCACTCCAAAGGTACTTTCCTCCACATTGCCATGTGCAGCATTTACTTACTCAGAGACTACATCCCAAGAAAAACACCAGAATTCAACCTCATCAGAAACCAACCCTTTCATACCACTCATTTGAAAAACTCTAAAACACTGTAACTTCCCTGACAGCACAAAGAATGCTGAGCTTTTTGCCTGGGAAGCCAACATTACACAGCTCTGCAAAGGATTCTCATTCTAAATATCTTCCACATTATAAATCAAGACAAATAACCCTAATCAACCTTTTATGTGAAAGTTTAATCAGTAATCACAGTAGCCAAAATAAGGTCTTGGACTGATACATAGCCCAAAATTACTTTTTTTTAACCCAATGGTACAGTAATACTTTCCTTGATCAGATTTTTGCCTTGATTGTTTTTATGTTCACAAGGAACCAGTTGTTGTTTGACCCCTTTAAATTAAACTTGATTCATGTAACTAACTATTTTTTGGGGGGGTGGGGGGAACAGATGTCTTGGCAGGATACAATTCTCCTGAACATGATTCAATCCTTACTTTGTTCTTGTTGTAGTAGAGCCTGTAAATAACATTGCAAGCAATAGTATGGGCACCAGAAGGGGGAAAAGGGGTTGAACTAATGTACGGATTTCATCCACGTTGGGGTCCAGCACCGTCACAAAATGTAATCTCAAATGACATCACTTATTGTGCCAACAAGTTTCTAGCTTTACATGATGTGGCAAAAAAGATTTTGCTGGAGGCCAAGGCATCTCAAAAGAAGCAGGCTGATAGATTACAACAAGCTGGGGAGGATCTGAATGAGGGGGATTTGGTGCGGTTATCTTCCAAGAACTCGTGACCATCTGGGGGTAAATTTGGGGCTCGTTTCCTGGGGCCATATTCAATTATAAAGAAGATTTCCCCTGTAGCTTTTCATTTATGGTTACCTCCCTCTCTCAAGGTGCATCCTGTACCCAAGGTGCATTATTGTTCCCTTTTAAAACTCGCAACATTGGAGAGGCATCCTGCTTTGGTTACTGAACTATCCCAACCAGTGGCTTCCCCTGTGGGGGGCTTTGCGGAGGGGGATAGTGCTGTAGTGGAGCCTGTAAGTAACATTGCAAGCAGTAGTATGGGGACCAGAAGGGGAAAAAGGGATACTCATGAGCAGGAATTGGATGAGGAGCAACAGAGGAAAAGGATCTGGGATATACTTATGGCACCTACCGATGAGGACTCATTTGAGGGGTTTTCTGGGGATGAAGGGTCCATGAGTGAAAGAGAGGAAGAAGATACAATGAATGGGAATAGAGGAACAAAGAGGGTTATTCAGGAGCAGGAATCAGATGAGGAGCAACAGAGGAAGAGGATCCGGGATACACTTACTGCTCCTACAGATGAGGAGTCATTCATGGGTTTCTCTGGGGGTGATGGGTTAGGGAGTGATGAAGACGGAGATGACATGTTGGACTGGACTAAGGTAAAAGAGGTACAAGCTGTATGTGCAGAGCCGACGTCTAGTGATACATTTGTAGGGTTCTCTGGTAATGAGGACTGGCAATCGGGGAATACATCTGAGTCTTGGGGGGATTTAAGTCTTGACAGAAGATGGAGAAGTAGGAGAGATGGGAGTAGGAATTCATGTGTGGGTTCAAGAACAGCTGCAAGGGATAATGATGGGGCGGAGGTAAACTCATCTTCTGACGATGATGTGTAAGATAAAAGTAGGCTCTGAAATGGGGAATCTTTGCAGAAGGCAAAGTGTTGGTATACGTTCGTGCATTAGGTACTGTCTGGACTTGTTGCTGCCTGTTCTGTGTTGGCGTTGGGTTTGGGATCTGCAGGTTGCTGCTCCTGTTCGTGTGTGCTTTGACTCGGCTTGGATTCTCGTGAGTGTGGATTTCCCCCTTCTTTGACCTTGGACCGGTTTGACTACGATGCTGCTTCCGTGGACCTTGGAACTTCCCTACTTCAGATTCTGCTTGCTACAACCCTGGATTTTGCTTGACTGCGCTTTTTTTCCTGCAGCTTCTCTGTTTTGTTAACCATTTGCATGCTGCGCTGTTTTGTGGGACTTTTGGAGTACTTTGTTTAATCCGGTTCTTTTCTCTGGATAATCTGGATTATTGCTTTGGTTAACCTTTTTGAACCAGGACTGGTTTTTACCTTTGAGTTTTGACCAGAGACATTGAGTTAAGTGTCTCTGAATCTTTTTCCTTTGTTTAATAAACTCCGTTTTGGAACTAACTTTGAGCCTGGCCTTTTAAGGCATCTGTGTTCTGACAGTTCTAGTGTGTGACATGGAAAATTTAAAGTGATTTACTTATGAATGGACTAGTTATTGGGATTATAGTTCACACCTATGACAGCAGAAGTATAGGATGTTCTACTCAAAAGCAAATCCCATTTCGTGCAATGGGATTTAGATTGGATTCATTGTAGAATTATAGCACTGAATTACCACAATGACTGTCATGGTTCAATGGTATGAAATTCTGTAATTTAAGAAAATTTTACCCCTCTTCATCAGAGAACTCTGGTGTCACAACAAACTATATGATGGAGTTATGGCCAAGGAAATCTCATTGATAAAAGCAACATCTGAATTTGGGCAGAAAGTTCTCCCAGCACTAACTCTTTGCAGGACTTTGTAGGCTAAAGTTTTTACAAATAGAGAAGTCACCTAAAGTGACCCCAATGAGGAAATGAAGTCAGGTTGAAGTCAAGCTGATTGTGAAACAAAAAAAGAAAGTGATAGCAATAGAAAACTAACAAAACTGTGTTCAGTATAAGATGTTTTTCAAAGGAAAGACAGGTGCTAAAATCTTACTCCTGAACCATTTAATGAGGTTATGAATGATGCCACTAAAATTAGGGGGACTTCAAAATAACATACATATAGATATTGTCACCATGGGATGTGAAGAAAATTTCTAATAAGTCAGAGGAGCAAGTTCTGGATAGACAGGACAATTTAAAACCCGTCTGAACCACCTCAACTGGGCTCTACAGGCCAATGTATACTCCACCTCAGAATCAGAAGAGCTGCAAGACCGAGAACAAGGCACAAGAGTAAGACAAAGATCCACCCAGAGGAAAAGTGTTCTTGCTATACATCAAGAGAACTGCTAACCACATAGGAAAGCTGATGAGGAAACACAACATACAAACTATCTACAGACTCACTAAGAAGATCCAAATGCTACGTTCAGCAAAGGACAAGAGGGATCCTCTCACTTCTGCAGGAGTCTACCGTATACCATGAAGATGTGGAAAGTCTACATAGGGACCACCAAACGCAGAAATGCCCAAACATGAATCAAGGGACATGAAAGGCACTGCAGGTTACTTTAACCAGAGAAGTCAGCCATAACAGAGAACCTGATGAACCAACCTGGACACAGCATATTATTTGAGAACACAGAAATTCTGGACCACTCCAACAACCACCATGTCAGACTACACAGAGGAGCCATTGAAATCCACAAGCATGTGGAGAATTTCAACAGAAAGGAAGAAACCATGAAAATGAACAAAATCTGGCTACCAGCATTTTAAAAAGTCTAAAATTATAACAGTAAAACAAGACTCAAACATAGGGCAACTCCAGAAAGGAAACAATCAGGGACAGCTAATCACCTTTCAACAAAAGATTCCCACAGGCACTAACAAGCCACACCAAAAAAACTGCCAGGCCATCAAATGCTAATCAAGGTGGCCAACTGAAACATTCACACCTAGCTCCAACAGACAAGAGTCTTTCTCTCACCCTGGACATTCCACAGATATATAAATCCAAATTTCCTCGTTCCGACAGAGCTCACAACCTCTGAGGATGCTTGCCATAGATGCAGGTGAAACGTCAGGAGAGAATGCTTCTAGAACATGGCCATATAGCCCGAAAAATCTACAACAACACAGTGATTCCAGACATGGAAGCCTTTGTCAGAACTTAAGTTAGTGATGTGGGAATACTTTCCCTGTATTCAGAATTCTGTAGACTCAGAGGGAAACAAATTTCTGTTTAAAGTCACTACATTTTAGTCATAATGACACACACACAGAGATTGATATGGGCTTTGGAAAGTAAAACAGCTTGTATCTACTCAGAAGTAAATCCAATTAAGCACAGTGAGACTTGTTTCAAGACTAAATGGGGATACGTTTTTAATCCTCTCTACCGAGAAGTAATGTCCATGGAATATTGTCGCAGCTAACAATGCAATCATAAGGATCTACTCAGAGCCAGGTTTTTAATTCCACACGGCCCTTCCTGTCAGTCTGTGGAATTATCAGTGTAGATCTATGAACTTAAAAGTTTGGAAAAGATTTGTGAGCAAATACCTGGGTTGGGATTGTTTGCTAAAACATCAATATATACACATTCTATGAAAGTTTAAAGTACCATCTTGTGACTTTACATACAACAGTATGCATCCTAATGTTCTCTGGAGAGGAAATGTGCTCTGGAGATTTTCAGCTTCTTCTGCTTTGGAAATTTGTGGTTTCTCAAGACACTCCTGACACAAAAAAAACTTCACTAGATAGTAGATAACACTGTTTGGACTTGTTTTTTTATGGAGCTCTATGGTTGAAATAAACAATTTCGTAACCCTCCTTTATGTCATTTCCTCAGAGCTTTTTTCTGAAAAAAAGAACTGCCAGTTAAAGGGGATCAGTTCATGAAACTCAATAAAAGTTTGCTCTTATCTTTAATGACTTGCCATTTAGTCGTACATGTGGAGTTTCAGAAGTAAAATAGCTCCCTTCCTGTTGTAGTAGAGTGTGCTGATCAAGCTACAATGAGTAGTAGAAGGGGAAAGAGGGCTGCTCAGGTGTTGGATTAAGAGCAGCAAAGGAAATGAATTAGGGAAATATTCATGACACCTACAGATACTGCGTCGTTTCACAGATTCTGAGATGGAGGAGGAGGGAGATGGGTGTTGAGGTTTGAAGCAGGTTACTCGGGAGCAAGAGTCAGATGAAGAACAAGAAAGGAAGCGGATTCGTGAAATACTTAATGCTCCAACTGAGGAGGAAGACTTTATGGGGTTCACAGGGAGTGATGGGACTGGGAGTGATAATGTATGAGCTAGACTGGACCCGTGTGCAAGAGATCAGGGACATATGTACCCAACCAACATCAAGTGATGAGTTTGAAGGGTTCTCGGGAGACTGGCAACCTGGAAATACATGAGGTGATCTTAATCTTGATAGATGCTGGAAAAGTTGGAGGGACAGGTGGTGGCGAGCAGCTGTGGAAGCTAAAGCAACTGAGAGTGATGAAGACAGGCTGGAGAGCAGTTCATCATCTGATAATGAGTTATAGGATAAAAAGAAGGTATCAAACATGGGGAACTTTGCTGCCATTACTTTCGCCTTGAGTCCTGGGACTTCAGATCACTGTGTTTCCATGCTTCTACTGACTGGAATCCTGTAAGTGCTGACTTCTACTTCCCTGCTGACTTCAGATTGACAACATCATGTTTTGGACCTCTATTTCCGCTTTTGGACGTGTCTTGACTTTGGACGGTTTTCTGACTATGTTTTTGCTTGCTTCCACCTTGCTACCTTGTGTTTAATGAACTCTGTGACTTTGAAGCAGTTTGCTTGAATTTTTTGTTATCCCGGATTATATTCCTATATAATCCGGATTATTCCCAAATTGCGTTTTTTTGCATAGAAGTTTGCTACAGACTTATTTGCTAGAAACACTGAGTTAAGTGTTTCTAAGCTATTTTTTTATATTAATAAACTTTGTACCTTTTACTTGTGTCTGGCTCCTTTAAGGCTTCTGGTCCACGACACTTCCTTCCTCTAATATCCCTTAATTCTCTTACAATATGAATTAAAACAAAATACAGCTGAAACCAATAAATTATAGTGTTAAAAAAACACTTTTTCTTTAAAAATTAAATAAACTTTATATTAAAACCCAGCATTTGATAAAAACGAGTTCAAAAGCACTGAGTAATGAATTCAATAGGAATTACTCTGAAATATGTACATATTTCAGCCAAAGTCTTGAAATCTATTGATTAGTTCCATCTAGTTTCAACTGGAGTACATTTACTGAATCAATTGTAAATCCTAAATAAATCCTACTCATCCAATAGGATTACTGTAGTGAGAGATAACCAGTAGAATTCAGGTCAAAGCGTGCTAATATAAACAAACGCCAAAGATTTTTATTGAACTCCATTTCACTTCTGGAAGGCAACTTTATTAGAGATTTTCTTTTAGATTTGTTCTTCCAGCAATGAAGAGGATTCTTTGCTGCTTTTCTTTAGAGAGCTTGACAAATAGCAAGCTTTCACTGGTAGAATTTCTATCAGCGGTAAGTCCCAAACAACACATTCCACAGATAGAAATAGCTCTACAAAGAGAAACCCAAGATGAGTGTGGAACTGGTGGAGACAATTTTGGGGAAGGCATGAGAGAAGCTTAACGAATGATCCAGCAGGCTGAAAGGTCTAATTAAAAGTATTGCAAATTTTATCCTATCTGGTATGTTCTCTAGTCATAAGTGGAAGCACAACATCACCCTAAACTCACCCCAAGTTTCCCCCCTAACCCCAATAGTTTTGCTGGAAAATTTTCCAGAAGACCTGAGAATTAAACTTAAACATAAAAAATTAGTGGAGGGGAAAACTACTCTTTCCTGGCAGGAATGGATACAAAACTCGATGGGCAAGTTTAATAAGTTGGAAGAACAAGGTGCCCTGAATTGGTTCGAGAGACAACAGTTATATAATTGGAGAAAGGACTGGTTAAGTAAAAATCTCAGATGTAGAGCACTGAATAAATTTGAGGAATGGCTAAGTAAGCTTAAAAACCAAGAAATAATGGGGAAAGGATTAATTGGGAAAATATATAATGGATTAATTGGCAAAGAAATAGGGCTGAAACTGTTAGAAAACGTGTGGGAAGGAGACCTGGGGCCTCTTACAGATTTTGATTGGAAAGGGGTCCTGAAGTGGAGAGTGGCTAAGAACCTATCAATAAGATTAAAAGAAAATGTATACAAAGTTATATGGAGATGGTATACCGCGCTGTATTGGACTCGTACCTTTGCTGGCTAGGCTGCAGCCTTCAAAGTCAGTAAGCCGGCTCCATGTTAGTGAGGGAATACAAGGAGAGTCAGATCAGCAGAGGGGAGGAGCTTAGCTATCCCAGGATTGGGTAGGACAGATGGGAGGAGCTGGAGCTGTGAGTGTAAAAAAGGCAGGCAGTTTCTGACAGGGAGAGAGATTGGATTTTTGATCTGAAGGGAGTGGGTGGATTTCGAGTGAGCTGAAGTTTTCCCGAGGGAGAGTGTTTGGAGGCAGGTGTGGCTATAGAGAGTGGCCTGGAGGGTCGATAGCCACCTGTGAACTGGTGTGGATGGAAACACACTGGTTGTTTTTACTTTCTAAGGGACAGGATATTCTAGGGAAGCTAGATACGCTGAGCGGACAGACAGGATTAGTCTGTCAGAGGGAATTTGCTCACGTTGAAGAACAGATACCCAGTTGGGGAGTCCAGTAAGCTTGTTAGGACTCAGAAACCGTTTGAGAAGATTGTGCTGTGCTAACCATATATGCTTGTGTAACTCTAAGAAGAATTTAGTTGTTTGTTCCAGTATATATAAATAAACTTTGCTCTAGTTCAACTTTCCATAGAGTCTTCACATCAAAAAAAAAAAAAAAAAAAACAAGTCATGCCAGACTAATCTGATCTCTTTCTTCGATAGAGCTACAAGCTGGGTAGATGCGGGGAATGCCGTGGATGTAGCGTACCTGGATTTCAGTAAGGCCTTCGACAAGGTCCCCCATGACCTTCTGGCAAGGAAACTAGTCCAATGTGGGCTAGGCAAAACTACGGTGAGGTGGATCTGTAATTGGTTAAGTGGACGAACACAGAGAGTGCTCACTAATGCTTCCTCTTCATCTTGGAAAGAAGTGACGAGCGGAGTGCCGCAGGGTTCCGTCCTGGGCCCGGTCCTGTTCAACATCTTTATTAATGACTTAGATGAAGGGCTAGAAGGCATGATCATCAAGTTTGCAGACGACACCAAATTGGGAGGGATAGCCAATAGTCCAGAGGACAGGAGCAGAATTCAAAACGATCTTGACAGATTAGAGAGATGGGCCAAAACTAACAAAATGAAGTTCAACAGTGACAAATGCAAGATACTCCACTTTGGCAGAAAAAATGAAATGCAAAGATACAGAATGGGGGACGCCTGGCTCGAGAGCAGTACGTGTGAAAAAGATCTTGGAGTCCTCGTGGACAACAAGTTAAACATGAGCCAACAATGTGATGTGGCGGCAAAAAAAGCCAATGGGATTTTGGCCTGCATCAATAGAAGCATAGTGTCTAGATCTAAGGAAGTAATGCTGCCCCTCTATTCTGCTTTGGTTAGACCACATCTGGAATATTGTGTCCAATTCTGGGCACCACAATTCAAGAGAGATGTTGACAAGCTGGAAAGTGTCCAGAGGAGGGCGACTAAAATGATCAAGGGTCTGGAGAACAAGCCCTATGAGGAGCGGCTTAGGGAACTGGGCATGTTTAGCCTGAAGAAGAGAAGGCTGAGAGGAGATATGATAGCCATGTATAAATATGTGAGAGGAAGCCACAGGGAGGAGGGAGCAAGCTTGTTTTCTGCTTCCTTGGAGACTAGGACGCGGAACAATGGCTTCAAACTACAAGAGAGGAGATTCCATCTGAACATTAGGAAGAACTTCCTGACTGTGAGAGCCGTTCAGCGGTGGAACTCTCTGCCCCGGAGTGTGGTGGAGGCTCCTTCTTTGGAAGCTTTTAAGCAGAGGCTGGATGGCCATTTGTCAGGGGTGATTTGAATGCAATATTCCTGCTTCTTGGCAGGGGGTTGGACTGGATGGCCCATGAGGTCTCTTCCAACTCTATGATTCTATGATTCTATGATTCTATGATTCATTCCATTAGGTCTGTTCCAGTAATTTCTAACATCTTTTGACCTCAGACACCTTAAAGGGAGTTAAAGGAAGGGCTGGGGAACAACAAGCTTTACCTCAGGCATAACATCAAGATAAATTCTCAAATCTATTTGAGTGGTGGCTGTAATTCTACCAATACACATTCACGTTTCTTCAATACACATCGAGCTTTGTGACAGGATTGTGTTGGTGTCCAGTTGGAGCCTTAAAAAATAAAATCCTCTACTCTGATCCTTCAAATTGGTGCCAACGGCTGAATGGCCCTTTAATCTTATTACACACGCCATTCAAACAACATCAGATGGATAGCAAGCAAAGTGACCTCTGCTGGAGATGTGGTAAACACAAAGGGACATATTTTCATTTATGATGGGAATGCCCCCAAGTGAAGAGTTTTTGGAAGGATATATTTATCGAAATAAACAACATTATAGGATCAAATATTACCAGGTTAGCATTATTAATGGACACCACAAAGCTGAATTTAGAAACAAGTAAGAAAGAATTGGTGATTATTTTACTCACAGTGGGAAGAATTATAATAGCAAAGAACTGGAAAATAATAACTAATCTAACACTGGACGCATGGTATAGGGAGGTATGGAACCTAGCTTTAAATGATAAATTAACAATGGAAATGAGGGTATTCGAGGGGGGGGGGGGAATTAACAGATCAGATTTTGAGGCATACTGGTCAATCTTTATTACATACGCTTTAGTGAGCGAAAATGGAAAACAACAGAACTTTGTTGGTCAGGAATTTTGGATATGACATTTGATTAATGGTTGATTTATCAATACATGGTGAAGGAAAGGATAATTGTTCAGGCCTTGGTGGTTGGGCTATGTGTTTGTACAATGTTCACTGTTTTGTGTTTTGTTTACACTGTAAGTTGTTATTGTATGTAAATAAAATCTTACAAAATTTTTTTTAAAAACTCCAAAACAGTTGTCAATTAGTATAAAACAGTGCTTTTCAACGAATGAGGGAACCCTGTTTTTAGGCAGCTGGAAGTGTTTTGAATTAGTGTTCAAAGTGTTTTCAATGGGTACAACAATTTAAAAACCTGTCTGCAGTGAGTTTGAGGATAGTGATCTTTGGACATTCCTTTGAACCAAAATGTTTTCCTATTCCAAAATGACTTGCCATTGCACTTCAAAAAAGTAGCCCAAGAAAAATTTGGCTTTAAAGCGATTACTTCCCAGTTTTGTGCTGATTACTTCTTTTTTTAAAAAAAAGTTCAAGAAACTGTGCAGCTTTGCAAATAATTTCAAGCACTAATAGAGATTTCCATTCTTTCTCCTTTTTTCATTTTTCAAGTCCATTTTGCAGAGCTTTCAGCTAAGGCATAATTCTACAATGTTTGCCAATCAAAAGTATACTTCTGCCTTGCATAATACACAAAATAGAAATAGGCTTGTAAGTGCAAAATTCATTTTTATCTTTTCGTTTGTATTGTAAATGGTTGTAGGGACAGTGCTTGTGATCTTTGAAAAGGTAGAAATAACTAAGTGTGAAAACACAGTCCCGTGGATTTTTAACTCTTGTGATTGTGCAATTCTTCTTGGGGGAAAAAAGAGGGTAATGGACAAAGAAAAGCAATGCGCATGTTGGGAAGAATTATGTCCCAGCAACTTCAGTAAGCTAAAATCACTTTCAGCTTTCTGCGGACTCTTCCAGATAGACCAAATTCCAAGAGGAACTGAGATTTTAAATTTGAGTTCCTCTTGGGATTTAGGTCCCATAGAAGCACCAAACCTTGGGATAATGCAGGGATGGTGGCAGCTACTTGCTCTCATAGGTCAACCAGAGGGAGGACATCTATCTACCTCCATTCCATTTTCCCTCTAAGCATACCTCCCGGAGAAAGCTCTCTCCCCTCTCCAAAGCTACCAATGTGTCATTTTTATGTGTCAGGAGCTTTCTCTGGGGGGCCTGAGGATTCCGCTTAGGCCCCCCCCCCCATAAGTTTAGAGGAAGAACAGAGGGCTGGGAGGAGAGGGTGGGGGTGCCCAAAGAAACAGGATGGCAATGGGGATTGACCCCCAGGATTGTGGAAGGCAGTCCCAAGAGTCAACCCCCACAAGCTCAACACTTGGAAAGATCTGGATATCACAGTAAAGTCTGGATCTCTCCAGGTATTTTTTAAAAATCTAGAGTATTCCAGATTAGTTCATATTAGCTTGAGGTATTTTTTGGATCACAGGTTTTGGGGCTGTGTGGAAGAGCTCTAAGAGCACTTGTTGAAAAGATTGCTGCAATAAGATGAGTGGCTATCCAGGTGTTCTCCAGTCCCAAGCAAGATGGGCTTGCCAGGACTTGTTTGTAGAGCCTCAAACAATAATGATCTCAAGCAAATATGAGCTATCAACCTATACAGCACGGGTGGGTAACGTGTGTTCCACAGAATCCATGTGAATGCTAGATTTCACTGTCATAGCCTCTAAAACCCCTTTCCACTCCCACAAGCCACTTCTAAAAATATAATTTGGGGACTCTTTTTTTGTCCACAAATTGTGTATAAAGCTTCTCAGTGTGGAAAAATGTAAAAATACTCTTACATGCATCTCAGATCTTTACTACCTGCAAAATCTTACATTTTCTTCTGAATTTCCAGTCAATATGATGTCACAAAGTGAAAAAATACTTCCAGTTGTCATTTCGAGAGAGACTGGGAAAAATTTGAACTTGCTATATGTGTGTGTGTGGGGGGGGGGGGAGGTGCAACCAGTGATAGATTCAGGAAGAAGATTGACCCCTATCCCCCATATGATGCTCCAGTACTGATTTATAAAATAAAAGGAAAGACAACATTAACTATTTTTTAGGCAGACAAGCAAGCATGAATCAACACTTGAAATAATTGATTGTTTTCCAGCTTTGCCATTTTATTTTCCTCGATTTTTCTTATCTCTTCCTCTCATGTTGATTCTGACTCTTTCAAATGATAAAGCAGCCAAAGCTGTACTTTGTTTATTAGATAGTGAGTCACTTGTTTTATAAGGCAGCATTTAAGCATGCCTGCATTTTTATTCAGATCCCCTGGCATGATCATTATTACCTTCCATCTGTTTCTGTGCATCTGATTTTGTGTTTGATGCCCTCTCCCTTTCCCTGGCTTTGAAAATGAAGCTTTTCACATCTTTGCAACATTTTTACTAACTGTCTATGAGAATGAACAAGCACAAAACCCCTCTCATTGCTCTATTTGACAACAGAAATGAGAATTACATCCCTCTTTTATAATGCTGAAGATTCACTTTACTCTTGACTTTTATTGTAAATAGATGTTGGTAAGAGAAATTGAAAGGGCATCATCAGTTTATCAGATCTTCTGTAAAAGGTAGAATATAATATTCTGATGATTTTTGTTTTACATAGGACCATCATGATTGAATTGAGTGAGAGGTTCATATTTCAGGATTACCCAGAGATTTTGCTTTCCATTCTCTTTAAAGCCATATTCAGCTTCAATCACAAAATACTAATCCAGCCTAAACTCCTCTGAAATGAGTGCTTTACTGAAATAATCTTGCTACTGATATGAAAAAAGTTAGGAGCCTTTCCTACTTTTAAAGTTTGAGTGGGCAAGTCACTCTGTTGTAGTACAGCGTGATAGTAATGTTACTACTACCGGTAGAAGGGAGAAGAGGGCTGTGCAGGTGTTGGAGGAGGAGCAGCAGCGAAAGCAGATTAGAGACATATTCATGGCTCCAACTGATTCCGAATCCTTCGAGGGTTTCTCAGACTGTGAAATGGGGGAAGGAGAGGAAAGCAGGGGAGTTAAGCGGGCTACTCGTGAACAAGAATCTGATGAAGAGCTCCAAAGGAAGCGTATCCATGATATACTTAGCGCTCCAACAGAAGATGAAGATTTTATGGGTTTTGAAAGGAGTGATGGGACTGGGAGTGACAATGAGGAGGAGGATGATTTAGACTGGACCTGTGTACAGGAAATTAGGGACATCTGTACTCAGCCTACCTCCAGTGATGACTTTGAGGGGTTTACAGAAGGCAAAGTGTCTTTTTGGGTGTGAATCTTTGTTACTGCCATTACTCTCGAGCTTGGGTCCTTGGACTACAGATCTTCGTGTTTCCATGACTTCTGGTTGATACTCTGTAAGTACTGACTTCAACTCTCCATTTTAACTCTGGACCGTGTTTTGACAACGACTACGCTTTTTGGACTGCTTCTTCTTACTTTGGACGTGCCTGGACTACGGACTGCTTTTGGACTCTGATTTTGCTTGCTCCCACCTTGTTTTCTTGTGCCTTTTGGACCTTTTGAATTACAAGCAGATTGCTGTATATTTTTATTATCCCAGATTATACTCCGGATTATATTTAAGTTGGGTTTTTTACTTAGTGGTTGCTATAGACTTTTAGTTTGTGCTAGAGTCACTGAAGCAAGTATCTCTAAGCCCTTTTTGTGTTTAATAAACCTGTGTTTGGACCTTTTATATTGTGCTTGGCGTTCTTGAGGCTTCTGGGTCTTGACACACTCTTCCTATGAAATCCTGATAGACACAGAAATTCCATGATTTTTAGTTTTTGTCATTTCCGTATTATCTTCAGATGCTCATCTCTATGAATGATCAGCATGACACCAAAACCAAAAAGGTATTCATGTAATCTCAAACTAAACTGTGACATCTGCATAACGATAGCTACATTTTAACAAAACATTCAGCCATGATTCCTTTTAAAAGAGGAATCATGGCTTCATTGTAGTGTGTCACTTTTATTTTCTTAAGGTCCCTGGTTCAATCCTGGCATTCACTACTAAAAGGACCATGGGCCAGTAGTGGGAATCACCTCTGAAAGTTCTTCTGGGGAGTTGGTGTTAGCAGGGGTGGCTCAAGCCATTACGCAAAGTAAGCATTTGCAGTATAGTTGATTTTGCCCAGGAGCGCTCTTGAGGCGCTCTTGGGGGAAAATAGACCTTGACATATGCGAGTTGTAGATACTGGGATGTATAGTTCACCTACAATCAAAGAGCATTCTGAACTCCACCAATGATGGAATTGAACCAAATGGCACACAGAACTCCCACGATGAACAGAAAATATATATCAGTGATTGGTTGGGGGGGGGGGGGCAAAATACTGTTTGCTTACCATTGAAAATTACCTAGGGCCACCTCTGGGTGCTAGCTAGAGAAGGCAGAAGTAGGGCAGAAGAATGAATGATTTATTATGAGACTTGTTCATATGTTCAGACCTCTTTGCTTCTGTACTGTTGCTCTTTAGCTATCTTCTGTTGGATTACTTATCTTCCCATTTCTAAATCTAGTTATTAGTCTCAGTAACAGCAGAGTAAATGAATGAATGGAGCTTAAACAATTATTGACTTACAAATTTCCATTAGGACCACTTGAGGCAAAAATTGGCTAATTTCTGTTATCTGATTGGAAGTAGGAAAGTGCATTTTCACTTACTTTGTAAAAGCCCAAGTCTTCAACAGAGATATAATTTAGTTTTTCCAAAGTCACTTTTCTTCCTGGTACTTTCATATCATCCAAAAGGATGCTATATCTGCTTTTTCCCTTAAAGCTCAAAATTTGTTATATGTTTGTCCATATTTTATTAATATTCTTTAAGTCTATTTAAATTACAAATAAATATAGTTTTTGAAAATAAGCCTCTGCTGTTGTTTACTTATATCCTTGTTCCTCAGATATTCCTCCCAAAATTGAACTTCAAAATGGTAGCACTCATCTTATCAACTTGCCTTCTAAATAAACAGTTTGGTCACTCATACCAGTCTTTCAAGAAGACAACACAAGTAAAATATCACATTGCTTATTGTTTTATTGTTATTGTTATTGTTATTTAGGGCTGTGTGATCAATGAAAAAATGCTTCAATAGTAATTATGAAATCGGGGAATAATTTTTGAGGCTGTTCTTGAAATCATGGACCTAAAGATTTGTGTAACTGTAACAAAATAATGATTTTTTTTGTTCTTTTTTGTTCAATAATTGAACAAGTGGGGAAACTTCAGGGGCTCATTTCTCCCCATATTTATTTATTTATTTATTTACTTACTTACTGTATTTGTATACCACCTTTCTCAGCCCGTAGGCGGCTCAAGGCAGTTTACAGGACAAAATTCAATGTCCACTGTACCATAAATACAATTAAAAACATTAACATATAATAAAATCCATAAAAATCGATAAAACTTAAATCCATAGTGTCTCCTTGTTAAAAACATTGTCCGGTCCCATCGTCTAGTACAGGGGTCCTCAAATTAAGGCCCGGGGGCCAGATGCGGTCCTCCAAGGTCATTTACCCGGCCCTCGCTCAGGGTCAACCGAAGTCTGAAATGACTTGAAAGCACACAACAACAATCCTATCTCATCAACCAAAAGTAGGCCCATACTTCCCATTGAAATACTAATAATTTTACATTTGTTAAAATTGTTCTTCATTTTAATTATTGTATTGTTTTAAAGTGTTTTTTGCACTACAAATAAGATAGGTGCAGTGTGCATAGAAATTCATTCATGTTGTTTTCAAATTATAATCCGGCTCTCCAACAGTTTGAGGGACTGTGACGTGGCCCTCTGTTTAAAAAGTTTGAGGACCCCTGGTCTAGTAGTTCCATTTTCTTATGTCAGTTACTCTGCAATTGCACTTGCTCACAAAAACCACAGCTTAACTTTTTTTCAGAATATTAAAAGGGAGGAGTCCGATCTGATATCTCTAGGGAGGGCGTTCCATAGCCGAGGGGACATTACCAAGAAGGCCTTGTCTCTCGTCCCTGCCAAACGTACTTGTGACGAAGGCGGTAACGAAAGCAGGGCCTCCCCAAATTATCTTAAGATCCTAGATGGTTCATAAGAGAAATGCATTCAAAAGGTAAGTTGGGCCAGAAGCATTTAGGGCTTTATAAGCTAAAGCCAGCACTTTGAATTGTGCCCGGTAACAAACTGGCAGCCAGTGAAGCTGGCGCAGCAGAGGAGTTGTATGCAATCTGGCTGCCATCCATTGGACCATTTTTAGAGTTCTGATGATGATGAAACTTGCTATGAGTGTACCACATATTTTCCACTGTTTGTTGTCCAAATTACAGAATGTCACACCCATCCACTGTGAATTTTTAAAAAACATTTTTTTAAAAAAAATCTACATGGCCTATCTACTTGAATTTTATATGCAACACACAAGACAACCAGGACATCAATCTCCCCAAATTTCGGAAAAAGCCAGGAGTAAAGATTATATTTCTTCATCTGTTTCCCTATACTGTCAGAGGTTCCCTCGATTTATGGTAAGAATATTATTTAAGAACACAGAAATTCTGGACTACTCTGACAACCACTATGTCAGACCACACAGAGAAACCATTGAAATCCACAAGCACATGGGCAATTTCAACAGAAAGGAAGAAACCATGGAAATGAACAAAATTTGACTATCAGTATTGAAGAACATGAGAATCAAGACAGTGACTAATGAATACCACTCAGACACAGGAGGTCTCCAGGCAGTAAGCAATCAAAGGCTAGTGAACACTACCCAGACAAATGATGTCTCTAGGCAGCAAACAATTCAAAGAGAACACAGGCCATGCTAATTCCATACATATGCCTTACTCACATGCTAATGGGTGGATCCCACTCAACACATAAAATCTAGTTTGCTATTTGCACCCTTTATACTTGTTTACCAGACAATGGTTAGTTCCTCCCACTCTGGACATTCCACAGGTATATATACTCCAGTTGCTTTAGTACCATCAGATCCTCTGAAGATACTAGCCATAGATGCAGATAAAAATGCTGCTAGAATATTTTATTACTTATTTATTTTATTATTTATTTATTATTCGAACTTATATGCCGCCACTCCCCTGGGGCTCGGAGCGGCTTACAAGAACAGGCTAAAACCTAACACAATTTAAAAACAATTTAAAACAATTTAAAAACAACAATATTAAAAGTCAACGGCCTGTCGAAACAGATATGTCTTACATGCCCTGCGGAAAGCTGATAAGTCCCGCAAGGCTCGGACTTCAGGTGGTGATGGTGCCACTGCTGTAACGGCTCTGCATCTGGTTGCTGTTAGACGCAAGGTCTTGACATTGGGAATGTCAACAAATCTTGGTCTTCAGACCGGAGGGATCTCTGGGGTTGGTAGGGGGTGAGGCGGTCCCTCAGGTACATCGGCCCCAGATCATGCAAGGCTGCAAAGATATGTACCATCACTTTGAAAGTGATCCAGTGCTCAATTGGTAACCAATGCAGCTGCCATAAGATTGGTGTTATGTGGCATCTCATCAGAATTCCCGCAAGAAGCTGAGGAGCTGCATTTTGTGCCAACTTGAGCTTCCAGATCACTGACAGAGGGAGGCTAATGTAGAGGGCATTACAGTAGTCCAGTCTTGAGATGACTGTAGCCTGGATCACTGCAGCTAGGTCGTCCCTGGACAGGTAGGGGGCCAGCCGTCTAGCCTGCCGCAGATGAAAAAAGGTGGTTCTGCTAACGGCGGAGACCTGGGCCTCCATCGTCCAAAAGGACTCCCAGACTCTTTACCAATGATGACGGGCATAGTGCCTTGCCATCCAGGGTAGGCAGCTGGATATCCCCACTGCCCGGTTGACCCAGCCATAGGATCTCTGTCTTTGCTGGATTCACCCTCAACCTGCTGGCACACAGGCATCCAGTAACGGCCTCGAGGCATGGATGGAATCGGGTGCAGAGTCCGGTCAGCCTTCCATCTTCAGCACCAGCTGAATGTCATCAGCGCACTGGTAACACTCAAGGCCAAAATCTCGAACCTGGGTCATATAGCCCAGATCCACACAACACCCCAGCAATTCTGGCTCTGAAAGCTTTCGACAATACATTGTTTTTTTCTTCTTGCACAAAACCCAATGCCTATTTGATATGCTTTTTTGCTATTCTCGATTTTTATGCATTTCCCTAACAGCTATAGCACATATGTGCACACATTGCAATTGTACACATTCTGTTTTGCATATTTACTTGCATATAATTTGATTTTTAAGAAAGAGATGCACTTGGCTTCCTTCCCATGGTAGGAAACAAAAAGTCCCATATGTACTTTCATAAATAGCCTGGCAAACGCATTTGCCTTTTTAAAAACCCAGTTAATGAGAATGTCTTTTCCATCACTACTTAACTCACTTGTATTTCCATTAACGCAACTAAAAAGTGACTAACTTTGGCTTGATTGTGTATAGTGGCTGAAACCTTAACCTAGTTATTGTCCTGATCAAACATATATTGGAAGAGAATGCAGGCAAAGAAATCTTTCTCCAAAAAAGTGTCAAGAGAGTGTAAAAGTGAGGTTTTATATAATAACTCATTATACACAGAGGAATGTCATCTCTTTTTAGGTTTTCAATGCTATGGGTATTTTGCTTCATTATGCACATTGCCATACTCACTTTATTTCATTATGAGACGGGTGGCACCTTAAATTATTTATTTCCCATTTTTGTAAATAGGAGGAAATGGTTCCTCTGATAGGCAATTCCAGTTATTGCTTATGAGTGCCATCAAGTTACAGATGCATTGAAGTGCAGCAGAAATGAAATACCTATCACCCCGCTGCTGCTGATGTGTCCAAAAAGCTGAAGAGTTTTAATGGCTTGTAATATATGCTGTCACTGAAGTCACTTTCACAACTGACTGTGCAACAAATCATTTTAACTGTTGCCAATCTTTCCTCTGGTTTCAAAGCATCAATTAATTAATGCCCATGTTCTGGCTGTTTCCATGCCCTTTCCCAAATATTGTCATATTTTATACAATACTGTTCCATGCCTCCTAGAGTCAGTCAGGCAACATTGTAATAGGAGAAGCTTCTGTAAGGATCAGTGGGTTTCAAAATAATGTTACTAGTTTGGTATTTCTCAGAGAAAATAACACTTTATACCTTATGTGAATCATTTGTGAAACAGCACACAGTGTCTTGAAAATCTGGACATCTGTGCAATTTGGAGAAATAAAATGCACACAGAACTACATGCATATTCTGAAAAAGAAATAAATGGCAGAAGTATGTCCTAGTGAAAAGTACATACAAGAATAATTTATTTAATTAGAATACACACACACACAATGTGCAAAAATATGCAAGAATATGTTACATATGACTTGGCCACGGTAGTCCACGCTCTGGTTACATCCCGTTTAGACTACTGCAACGCTCTCTACGTGGGGTTGCCTTTGAAGACGGCTCGGAAGCTCCAATTAGTCCAACGGTCGGCAGCCATGATACTAACTGGAGCGGAGCGCAGGGAGCACACAACTCCTCTGCTGCACCAGCTCCACTGGCTGCCGATTTGCTACCGGGCTCAATTCAAAGTGCTGGCGTTGGCCTTTAAAGCCCTAAACGGTTCTGGCCCAACCTACCTATCCGAACGTATCTCGGCCTATCAGCCCACCAGGACCCTAAGATCTTCTGGGGAGGCCTTGCTCTCTATCCCGCCTGCTTCACAGGTGCGGCTGGCGGGGACGAGAGACAGGGCCTTTTCTGTGGTGGCCCCTCGGCTCTGGAACGCCCTTCCCATGGAGGTAAGATCAGCCTCCTCGCTGATGGTATTCCGAAGAAGACTAAAAACTTGGATGTTCAAGCAGGCATTTGGCTAATTCGGTGCAATGAATGTGTTGATTACAGATTGGTAATATGGATGATGCAATTGGACCACGATTTTAGTTAGGAGATGTATTGGATTGTGATTTCGTGTAATATTGTGTATTATGTTTTTTATGGTTTTAATTGTATACTGTGCACTGTATATTTTGTTGTAAACCGCGTTGAGTCGCCAATTAGGCTGAGAAACGGCGGTATACAAGTACAGTAAATAAATAAATAAATAAATAAAATACAGTAAGTTGTAGCAGGATCAAGTGTGTGTGTTAAAGAAAAACCTTATGATGTTAATTATTATGTGCAGCTGATAATGTAGGTCAGCCAGCATGTTTGGGCCACACCCGGTGGGGTATAACTGTATGGATTTTAGAATACAGTTAGGAGAAACAATACACTACTCTGAGGTGGAGAAGCAATATGAGGAGGAGAATCAATATGCTGCTCTGTAGGAGATGCAATATGCTGTAATGCTGCAATGCTCTAACAGCTATGCTCTTTGCTATGGTGGAATAGCTATTTACTCAAGGTTTATGTTTTGCCTCTCATTTGAATGAAATGGAGCCCCCGGTGGCACAGTGGGTTAAACCCCTGTGCCGGCAGGACAGAAGACCGACAGGTCGCAGGTTCGAATCCGGGGAGAGTGCGGATGAGCTCCCTCTATCAGCTCCAGCTCCCCATGCGAGGACATGAGAGAAGCCTTCCACAAGGATGATAAAACATCAAAACATCCGGGCGTCCCCTGGGCAATATCCTTGCAGACAGCCAATTCTATCGCACCAGAAGTGACTTGCTCCTGACATGACAAAAAAAAAAAAGAATGAAGCCTTATTCTGTGTTACTTACAAGGACTATGTAAGTTTGTTGCACTGTTTGATTTTGTATGCAACACTGCAAGTGTATGGCTCTGCTAATAAGAGTACAGTTTTTCTGTTCCTTTTTCCTCTTGCCTGTGTGTCTTTTGCATGGGACCTGGCTAAAATCCACTTCTGTGCAACAGAGAATAGGATAGAAGAGGGTCAAAATTAGGACATTGCTCCTCCAAGGAATTCTTTGAATCAAATGATATTTTACATCAACCTTTTGCAGAAAATGAGACCTTGAACATTGGAATTGGCACTTTGCAAGTTCTTTTTTTTTTAAAGGCACCTAACCTGCATATTTAAATGACCAACCAAAATCTCAAGTTACTGCAGTGCTATGAAGGAAAATTTCATTGAGACAACAGAATTCTTATCTATGAAAGAAAGAAAGAGCCACATTCACTGTTTTAGTGTGGTGAGATGTGTTCCACACTCAGCAGCAGAGTAGCAAAGCGCACGGGCAAATGTCTTCACTGTGTCTGGTTGTGATCCCCGGGTTGTGCCAATCAGCTTTCGTATAATAGCATATGATTTAGAAAATACAAGTTGGATAATCATGTCAACCAGCTCAATCCCCTCCCTGTCCCCTCCAACTCTCGGGCGACAGTATAATATGTTACATTACAAAATGATCCAAATCAACAAATCTTTCCTCAATTTAGCTGAAAGATTCAGAGACACAAGTCTCTGAATTTCAGAGACACAAGTCTCTGAATCTTTCAGCTAAATTGAGGAAAGATTTGTTGATTTGGATCAATTCATAAATGCTTTGGAGGAGGCCTTCCTACATTGTATTTCAGCTGTTCATATCTCCAAAATGCCAAAATTTTCTGAAATCGGAAATGGGGTCTGGAATTTTGCACACCTCTAATTGTATTTAGAATTTCATAAAACAGACTATTAACAGCTATTCTCCACCATGAAAGTCATCAAGCATTTGAAGACCTAGGGTGATTTTTCTCTGTCATATTCCAGTGGAAGCACATTTATTCTATTACAAATGCATAGCTCAAAGGGCTCGTCAGGACTTTGGTATTCTTTTCTATGACACCAGTATGTAAACTTCGTTTCCCCACCTGTATAACTGCATTGCAGACTAATATACTTTACATTAGCTATTACTTCTACAAATTCTCATTTTCTCTGTCAAATGATGCATGAAAGTTTGAATTGCTATAGCTTAATAGAGTAAGCATCTTATCAGTGCAGTATATCAAAGGCATCCCGCTCAGAACACCCAAGGACAATTTATACATACACACACATACAGATCTTTCAGTTCTTTCCAAGCTCAGCAGTTTGATTTCTCCTACTATTTCAATTTTAAGTTATATAGCATTTGTAGAGTTAACTGTCTGTTCACTGAAATGCATTTTGAACCCCTTTAATGACCAATTTTAATGTGTTTTATCAATTATGTTAAGTTTGGGGTGAGTTTTTTGTTTCATTTTTTCCTTTAAATATAGATTATAAATAGACTCAAGAAATAAGTGGAGATGTGACTAAAAATGTTTTAAACAAATAAACAGGTAAACAAACTACTATATAACATGCAGTTTACTACAGATTTCATTCTACATATACAGTAATTAAATCCTGTAGTTTACCATGGAAGAGATTAAAAATAATCAGAACAATAAATCATCTATATAAATAAAAATGTAATGTTCGTTTGTGCTATTCACAGAACTCAGAAACCACTGGGGCAATTGACACCAAATTTGGACACTATGTCCCTAACAACCCAATGTATGTTCTCCACTAAAAAAAACAATGAAAACCAAAAGCAGAAAGGACTTCTAAACTGCACGTCCACAAAGGATAAACTGCATGTCTACCGAGACCCATAGCCACCCCCCCTCCTCCTACTCACGGGGAAACAACCGACTGTTAAATACAGGCACACGTGCATGGCCACACACACACACACACATGCGAGTGGAGTGGAGGAGGTGGAGGCAGTCTCCTCCTCCTTTCCCTGTTGGAAGAGGAAAGGGTGGATGAGTGCCAGCAGCAGCAACGGAGCAAGGAAGAAGGGGAGGAGGAAGGCGGAGAGGGAGGAGGAGGAGGCGAGGAAGGTCCACGGTGCTTGAATGAAGGACCTCCCTTCTCTCCCTCCCTTCCCTTCTTTCCTCCCTTTCCTTCCTTCCTTCCTTTCCTTTTCTTCTTTCCTTCTCCTTCCTTTCCTTCTTTCCCTCCTTCCTTTCCTTCCTGTCCCTCCTTCCTCCTTCCTTTCCTTCTTTTCCTCCCTCCCTTCCTCCCTCCCTCCCTTTCCTTCTTCTTTCCCTTTCTTCATTTCCTTCCCCTTCATTTCCTTCCCTCCCTCCTTTCTTCATCCTCTCCTTTCTTTCCCTCCTTCCTTCCTTCTCCTCCCTCCCTGTCCCTCTTTCTTTCTTTTCCTTCCTTCCGTTCTTTCCCTCCCTCCCTTCCTTTTTCCTTCCTTCATGTCCCTCCTTCTTTCCTTCCTTCCTTCCTTCTTCCTTTCCTTCTTTCTATGTAAGATATAAATACAATATTAAATGGAAGGGACAGTCAAGAAGTAACGAGAGAAGGAAGGAAAGAGGGACAGAAGGAAGGAAGGAGAGAAGCAGGGAAGGAAAGAAAGAAAGAGAAGCAAGGAAGGAGAGAAGGAAATGAAAAGGTGAAAGGAAAAAGAGAGGGAAGGAAGGAAAGAAGGAACAAAAGATAGGGAAGGAAGGAAGTATGTAACCAAAGAGCAAAGAAAGGGAGGAAAGAAACAGGTAGAGATGGAAAAAAGAAGAGAGATAGGGAAAGAAAAAGAGGAAAGGAAGGAAAGAGGGAAGGAAGGAGAGAAAGAGGGAGGGAAGGTTGGCCACAGCAATGCGTGGCAGGTACAGCTAGAATCATATAATTAGAATCATATAATTATAGAACCATAAATTTGGAAGAGATAACAATGGCCATCCTGTCTAATCCCCTGACATGCAGGAAAAGCACAATCAAAGCACTTCCAGCAGATGGCCACCCAGCCTCTGGGTTCTGGAGAATAGTGCAGTGCAGTAATATAATAGTGCAGTGCAATGACTACAGAATGGCCTTAGACTACGATATGTGGATTGTGTGATTTTAATATTGAATGTAATTTTAAAATGTTGAATATGTATTAACTTTAATTCAATTGATTTTAAGCTTAACATTTGCATGTGTTTAAGGCATTGAATAATTTCCATATGTAAGCCACCTTGAGTCCCTCTTGAGGTAGAGAAAGGCAGGGTACAAATGGGGTAAATAAAAAAATAAAAAATAAAATCCTCCGGAGAAGGAGACCCTACTATGCTCTGAGGCAGCATATTCCGCTGTCAAACAGTTATCATTAAGAAGTTCTTCCTAATATTGAAGTGGAATCTCCTTTCCTGCAGTTTGAATTCATTGTTTCATGTCCTAGTTTCTAGAGCTTTGCTTCTTAAACTGTGGCTTCCAACCCCAACTGGAGTCCCCTTAGCTCAATGTTGGAGTCATGATTTTTTTTCTAAACATCACAAAGGACTTTATCCCATGGTTCCAACATGCAGTCTGGAATTAGAACCTCAACAACATTAGTTTTCCTTATGTGCATAGATATCCATGTCATTCTTTTTTTCCTTCTGCAGTACTCAAAGTCCCTGGAGTTACACCACATAACCATTCTCATCTCCTAAGACAGATTCAGAGAAACATTCTGTTGCAGCTCCATAGCCAGCAGCAAAGTGATCTCACTAGCATGACGATCTCTACTAGTCCCTGCTGGATCTCAGCACAGATGTCATCCTTTCATATATAGCTATGAGAATGCTTCTCCAAGGCTGCTTTCTGTCTCTGTACAATGAGAAGCTTCCGAAGCTTTACAGTAAGTCAAAAGGAACGTGTATGACTCAACATAGAGGAGGTCTGCAGTGGCTATTTATGCTACACTGAGAGGATGTAGGATTTATTTATTTATTTACATCACTTATATCCCGCCCATATCAGCCCGCAGGCGACTCAGGGCGGTCTACATATTGGCACAATTCGATGCCATCAATACAATACAAAATCAAAAACAATTAAGTGCATTTAGACAAAAACAATTTAAAAAGAGCTATATCCTCTCAATCCAATCCTCATCCATTTCATCATCTTGGCCGTTCCTGGGTCATACTCCATCTCAAGCTTGATTATTCCGGGGTTCCGAATGCCTGCTCGAAGAGCCAGGTTTTCACTCTCTTACGAAAGATCAGGAGGGAGGGGGCTGATCTAATATCCCTAGGCAGGGAGTTCCACAGCCGAGGGGCCACCACAGAGAAGGCCCTGTCTCTCTTCCCCGCCAATCGTGCTTGCGAAGTAGACAGGATCGAGAGCAGGGCCTCCTCAGATGATCTTAACTTCCTGGAGGGTTCGTAGGAAGAGATGCGTTCGGATAGGTAGGCTGGGCCAGAACCGTTTAGGGCTTTATAGGCTAAAGCCAGCACTTTGAATTGGGCCCAGTAGCAAAATGGCAGCCAGTGGAGCTGGCACAGCAGAGGAGTTGTGTGCTCCCTGAGCCCCGCTCCTGTTAGCAACCTGGCTGCTGCACGCTGGACCATTTGAAGCTTCCGGGTCATCTTCAAAGGCAACCCCACATAGAGCGCGTTGCAGTAATCTATGCGGGATGTAATCAGAGCGTGGACTACCGTGGCCAAGTCAGACTTCCCAAGGTACGGCTGCAGCTGGCGCACAAGTTTTAGTTCTGCAAATGCTCCCCTGGTCACCGCCAATGTGCTCTAGAAGAAAGGTGTACTGGTGCAGCAATAGTGACTCCATGCCTGAACTTTCAGAAGCTACTCCTATTTGAGATATGCTCACTACATCTTTACTAGACCTCATTTTATATTGGATGGCAGTCACAGCACCTGGATGAAACCAACTTCATTTGCTAAATCATTTGTTGAGCCATTTGGGATTAGCTCTCATAATACCTGTCTAGTGTCAAGGGATCTGCAAGTTCAGTTGGTATCCCCTGTGACATTGTGTTCTGTACATCTTGCTGCACCTGGCAATCTTGAAATACATTCAAAAATGGATATTTTAAGATTTATTCCAAATAAAGTCATAGGAAACATTTCCCCCAGTTTTATACATTGTCCATTACCCAGGAGAAAGATGGACAATGCATAATATCATGGAAGTTTTCACATTTTTATAGAGTGCAAGATAATACTATTTTCATCAACCATTGTGCTGTAAAGAGTACACAATTGTTCTTATAGCTCAACTACATTAACAATGTGGTAGCAATTATATTAAAGTTGTGGGGGAGGCACAAATATAACTCTATCCGATTAGTTGTTTGATCATTACTTTTTCTTATTCTTCAGACATTTTATTACATATTATGATTGAAAACAGAAATTAATTACTTTAAATTTAATAAAAGATTTCAACAAATAAACATTTTACTTTGAACATAGTCAATGAAAATACAAAACAGAGAGTAGGAAATCATATGTAGATGTGGGTGAAGGGAGGGGTAAGTGTAATTTGGTAACAATTCTGCCTGGATCCTGGGATTGTAATCGACTGTGTCAAATGCTGCTGTGAGATCCAGTAACACGAGCAGCGCCAACTTGGTCAAGCTGGCATTGAAGGTGATCCGTGATGGAGACTAGCGCAGTCTCTGTCCCATGCCCCCCCCCCCGGAAGCCAGACTGGAAGGGAACTAGTCCGGTTGTGTTGTCTAAGAACTGCTGCAACTGCTCTGCTGCTGCCCTCTCAATCACCTTGCCCAGAAACAAAAGATTCAAAACTGGACGGTAACTGGAGGAACCGAACAATCTAAATCTGGTTTCTTCAACAGGGGAGAGACCACCACCTCTTTTAAAGCCTCTGGAAAAACTCCTTGCTCAAGGGAGCTGTTTATAATCTTCAACAACGGGCCACGTAATCCCTCCAAGCAGGATTTCACCAACCAGGAGCCTATCAACAGCTTCTGCGTCCAGCGGGATGAACCGGTCGAGGACAGGCCCAGCAAGTGGCCACGGAGTCTCAAGTTCTCTCACTGTATCAATTGTGGTGAGAAGGTCCCTTCATAGTAAAGAGATCTTGTCTGCGAAATAGCTCTGAAAAGCCTCGGCTGAAGGGGACTGATCATCACTTTTTGGGACGTTAGGGACCGTCGTTAAAGATCAGATTATTTTAAACAATTTTGCTACTTCCAGTTAGGCTTAGAATAGGCCTAGAAAAATGGTAGGCCCAAGGAGTCAGCAGCCATCTTAGAAAAAGGTGCCGAGGGAATCCATTTTGTCACTCATTTCCAGGATGGGTCATGTTTAGTTAAAGCAGCCTTTTGGTGGGAAATGAGAAAAGAATGGGATTGGGTAAGTTAGAGTGGGCGGAACCTAACTTGCCAAGAGGAAAAAACTGTCTTTAAAGGGAGGTTTTTTGATCCCTGTCAGCAGATCAAAATTGGGTGTTGAAGAGAGAGGGTGTTTAGAAGATTAGTGGTGTTGAGGGTTAGAAGAAAAGGCCTGAGATTGGCCAGAGTTCGCTAGCAGGGTAGCTAGTGAAGACTTACAGCTATTAGGAGGATAGCTGGGTAGTAGTAAGATAGATCCAAGTTTAGGACTATCTGTACTGCTGAAGAATTTCTATCAGAAAAACTATCCTGCCAGGATTCTTGTTTTTGGAGGGAGAGAGAAGAGTTTCTTGAGTAACAAAGTCAGAACTGTTTTTGTAACCATTACGCTTTAAAGACAAATCTCTGAAACAGCCAAGATAGTACCTACATTGTTCTTGTTCTTGTTAATAAACATCATTGTTCCTGGTTTATCACCTCTGACTCAAGTGTGCCTTGGTGCATAAAGGTTTTCAAAGCAGCTTTAAGCAGAAGTCAAGAATCTAATGGTGGCAGCGTATGTTTTTTTAAAGAATTAACTTAAAGGGTACCTCAGTAACACAAACCTGAGGGCTAGTACCATCACACTCTTTCTTTAGTTACCTCAAATAAGCCAAGGACTTATCAGCACTGTTAAGTGGGTGTGTGCCAGTATGCTTTCAAATAGGGTTTGTTTTGGCCAGGAAGAAAGTACCAACTTTCTACTATCAGCTTTTTGGGTTTTGGAGCTTGTAAATTTCAGAAGCCACATTCAAATCTTAAGTGGTGTTCTCAGCTGTGTCTGTTTGTGGGATTATTTTTATTTCCTCATAAATAAAGTTCCCTATTTCTCTATAATTAGTGGAACAGTGTTGGGATTTTTATTATCATTGAATAAATATTTCCCTCCTCCCAAATAAATATCCCATCCTGCTATGCCATGTTAAAGCAGCCTGGATGAATTTCTTCACTTCGCTGTCCCCCTTGCTTCAGTCTTACACTAGAGAAGCCTGTTAAACCAGTGTGGATGAATTTCCTCGCTTTGCTGTCCCTCTTGCTTCATTCTTACACTAGAGAAGCCTGTTAAACCAGTATGGATGAATTTCCTTGCTTTGCTGTCCCTCCTGTTTCAGTCTTACACTAGAGAAGCCTGTTAAGCCAGTGTGGATGAATTTCCTCACTTTGTTGTCCTTCCTGCTTCAGTCTTACACTAGAGAAGTCATTTTAAACCAGTGTGGATGCACGTCCTCACTTTGTTGTCCCTCCTGCTTCAGTCTTACACTAGAGAAGTTATTTTAAACCAGTGTGGATGCACGTCCTCACTTTGTTGTCCCTCCTGCTTCAGTCTTATGCCAGAGAAGCCATTTCAAACCATCATGGATCAATTTCCTCCCTTTTCTCCTTCCCCCCTTTTCTGGAGTAAAACAACTACTTTCAAAATAAAGACCACACAATGAAACAGGAAATAACACTTTCAAACCATTATTCGGAATTTGAAAATCTTGGAAGTTTCAAAAAGTTTTGATTTTTTTTCTGTGAAAATCTGAATTGATTTCTGAATTGAACCACCAGTGCCCCCTACATTTAAAACTAGTTTTGAACCATTTTTAAATAAACAAGCCTACTGTACATCTATTGTGATTTCCACATCTTAATGCAATCAGACAGAGGAGAGAAGTCAGCATTAATTTGGTGGGGGAGATGGGACAATGCTTGGGTAGCCTACTGCCCTGTTTCTCCCCATCTTTGGAAATCATCAACCTACCTTCTCACCTCCTTTCATGGTGTAAGTCTTCTGGTTACTTTGAGGCCAGGTAGCAATTGCCCCCTCCCTCATTAAGGGTTTTTGTTTTGCCTTCTCTACACTGTCATAGAGGACAGGCTTGGAAAGTAACAATATTGTTTTGATTCATCCCTAGGTTCAACGTGGTGAGGTAGTATGTGAAGATCTGCAGTCACAGCATAATATATGGGGTGGCACAACAGGCATGCATTTAAATTAAAAATGTCTACAGAGTTTGGCAGTTTCAGCCATTTATAGACACACTTTGTAGGCAATACATATTGAACAGAATTTTAAAAAGAGCGATTGGCTCTAGCATGTTCATTCAAATACTGCTAAAATGTTGACCTTTGAAGTCCCCAATTACTTATTAGAACCAGATTTTTACCTCTGAATTTCCATTGTAAGCTTGCTTAAGAGCTCATATCAATCTCTTAGTGAAAGGTCACTGGTCCTTGCCATGTTACCTGGATTTTCATTATTTCATCATAAACTCTGACATTTAAAAATGTCAGCGAGTAAGGAAATCTACACAATATGGAGATGGAAGGAGAGCATAACATGTTTATTCCATTCCCCCCATAGCTAGTCACATAACTATAGCTAGTCACATAACTATGATGAATAATATGCATTGAATGCCATCTGCAGTCCAGGTGAACCAAGTTCAGATTTCCGGCTTCATGAATAACATGCATGGCTTCAGACCTTTGGTTTATATTTGGGTTCATATTCAAGCCACTGGGGAACATTGGATTGGGTGTAGAAGTTTGCACGTTACTTTTGAGAAGAATAAATATAGCAAATGAGTCCCAAAGCATCATACTACACTATTGAATTATTGATGACTTCAATATATTCTTATATTCCTTCTTCTTAAAAGTAACTTTCCAAGATATGCAATAAGGTCAGTTCTAAATCATAAAAGGCATTCTGAAAAAGGCTCAGGGCAAACCAGATTCTCTCCATTTACCACTTGTAAAATAGAAGCAACAGTTCTCCAGCTACAGACTATTTCCATGAGGATGAACAAATTGACAGTTCCAGAATGTCATATATGTTGAAATCTCACAACAGCATTCGTGGTGGTGGGATACTAGCACTTAAAAAAAATTGGGATAATATTACCATTTTCTTGTTTTGTACATGTCTAAGAAGACAGTTACTTTAGTGCAGGGGTCCTCAATCTAAGGCCCGAGGGCCGGATATGGCCCTCCAAGGTCATTTACTCGGCCCTTGCTCAGGGTCAACCTAAGTCTGAAACGACTTGAAAGCATACAACAACAACAATCCTATCTCAGTTGATTCTGCTGTTACACTTGATTGGTTCACTTATGCATCCATCCCTCCCTCATGCCAAAATAAGAGTGGGCATTTGTCTTAAACCTAAGTACTGTAACAGAAGCAAACACTCCAATTTTTTTTCAACCCGGTGTTCATTGTGAACCACAAATTGTTGGCTTAACCTGGGTGGAAGCAGAAGTCCCAGTAGTTACTTGGTTTCATCAAAACATTTCTTACATCTAGCAAAACAGATTAAGATCATTCAAGGGCTTCCTTCATCCCGGGACTTGGAGCATTCTTGCATGGCATTTCTTTTGTCATATGCATCAACTCCACCGAAAAGGTGACATTTGCATGTTATAAGGACTGGTGGCTTGCAATACCTTTGGGATATGCTGTCTAACATAGATATAAGCTTACTATTCTCTTTTGAAGTTATTTAATTCCACAAGCAGGCTTTATTGCAATTCACTCTGTTCCATTCCCTTCCCCTCTTCGTTTGTCTTCAAGAGAACATTTGACATGCTCATTGTGCTGCTCCACATTATGTCCAAAAAAGAGATGATGATATCCTTTCTGTCCATCATTTTTTATGGCCAAGCAGAAAGCTGAAAAGGAAGAAAGGTTTCTAAATTATTACTATAATGTACAGCACATTGGAATCTAAGTGGCAAATAGAAACTATGTTTCTGTTTGCTAATCTCAGGGCCCTTCAACACAGTCATATAACCCAGAATATCAAGGCAGAAAATCCCACAATATCTGCCTTGAACTGGGTTATCTGAGTCCACACTGCCATATATTCCGGTCCAAAGCAGATAAGGTGGGATTTTATTTAGCTGTATAGAAGGGGCCTTAAATAATGTCAATGCTAGTGTATATGTATATGTTCAAATAGAACATGAATTGGTATTGTATTAGTAAGCCAAGAAATGGCAGCTTGTATGCATTTCTGTTTGGCAAGCACATTTCATGTTGCCCACTACATTATGCAAATCAACACTTCAGAAATTAAAGGTTTGGTGAAACTGAATGATTTATGTATTAACTTGAACAGAGCTCAGAAGTAGCATAATCCAAAACAAGATGTCTGAAACACTATAAAATATACTATTGAAATACAGATAATGATGATTATTTAATTTGACTTATATCCTGCCCTTCTGTGTACAAGCTATTTACATTAAAATACAATTAAAATCATACATAACAGACATATAATAACAATTGTGCCAAGAAAACTCCATCATGGGTTCATCTTTTTTTAAAACTGTTTTAGCAGTTTTATTTTGGACTTAAATTTTGTTAAAAGCAGCTACACCCACTAATTGTAAATAGTCTTCAAAAGCTGTACTCTTCTCTTCCAATATGTCGCTTTCAATTTTATCCTCTTCAGCCATATATTGAATTTGAAACTTCTTGATTCCATAACCAACTGGAACCAGTTTGGAGGATCTCCAAACCAGGCCATCATCTTAACAACACCATAAGCCAGAAACACCTTAAAAGCGCACAATGACAGAACTACAAATATGTAATATTATCTGCTAAAATATAACATAAGCGAAGCAGCGCCAGAAAGATGTGACCAAGATAAGCCAACATCTGGAAACCAAATCTTATGAAGAATGAATTAAGGAACTGGGTAATCTTATGGCCCTTCTACACAGCATCTAAAATGTAGAAGTTACCATGTTAAAAAGGGGGGTGGGGTGGCTAAATGATGCTAGTGAGAAATCTGTGCTGATTCACTGCAACAGACAAAAAACATGTGTTAAAAAGGTCCACTTATATCCCGATTCCAGCAAGAAAATGTGCATATT
Source organism: Anolis sagrei (assembly GCF_037176765.1). Taxonomy (NCBI): domain Eukaryota; kingdom Metazoa; phylum Chordata; class Lepidosauria; order Squamata; family Anolidae; genus Anolis; species Anolis sagrei. The sequence goes on from NC_090024.1 coordinate 114,076,566, forward strand.
AACATAACTTGAGAAAAACACATTGTTTTCATCCCTTCCCCCCTATGTAGACTGCTCCAGCACACATACATTTTTTAAAGCCCCAGACAGCTTATTCGGCTGTCAAAAAGACACACATGTGGCTCAAGGGAAGCACTAGTGGAAAGCAATTAGAACTTTCTGAAACTCTTTATTTTAAAGTTATAATACGAGGGAATTTTTCTAAGTAAAGTCCATTTTGTTGTAGACACTAGTAGTTCGCGTGCATATTGCAACGAGCACGTGCGTCGTGTACCGGCATGCCTTGGGAACAACTGTGCTCAGTTTCCGCTCTGTAGCTAACCTGTATGGTTCTGTTCTATGCTTTAAAAATGTTTAAGACTATCAACTCACCCTCCGCATGTGAGGTTCGCTCAGTGATACGGTTTTTGTCAACAAGGAACCTGCCTGCTGCAGAAATTCATTGACAGATCTGTGAAGTGTACGGTGATACTGTTATGAGTGAAAGCAAAGTGCGTAAGTGGGTACGACAATTCAAAGATGGCCGTGACAACGTCCATGATGAGGACCGCTCCGGTTGCCCTTCTTTGATTATAGTGAACTCTTGGTTATCAGAGCAGGCAGCAAGTTTTTATGAAGAGGGTATTTTAAAATTGGTTCAGAGGTATGATAAGTGTTTGAACAAACTTGGCAACTATGTTGAAAAATAGAGTGAAGTATGTACTTTCTGAAAATAAATTTACTTTTTGGAAATAAACCCCTCATATTAAACAGAGCTTGAATTAACAATTGGAGAATGAGAGAAATCCAGTGGAGTTTTTTTTTCAAAAAAGAATTCACTCCGTTATGTGCTGGACCTCATATGTGCACATGCAAATCTGTTTATATTTATATTAAGATAGTTGCCTGTGTGTATATACAATCCAGTGCATAACGGAGTGATTTTTTAATTTTTTTAAAAATCCTTTCAGGAATTTTTGCCCCACATTTAAAATGTGGATTTTAGGGCTGTCTGGAATTGCCCTTAGTTTCTTTCATTCACTGAATGTAGATGTTAAGTAATAGATGAGGCAAGAAGGGTAGCCAACTCTGTTTTACCATTAGAACTACCTATGGAAGCTTCTTGGTCCATTATAGGTAGACATGATGGGTTAGAAGATTACACCCAAACCAACTTTGACTATATAAGTTTTGAGTCAAAGAAAACATAGTCACTTAATCCTTAAAAACACGTTATGGTAAATACATCAGTGATACTTTCATGCCACACAGTTTAACACTATGATTCCACTTTGACAGCTATAAAGAATCCAATAGTTCATAGTTATGCTAATTTCTTGAGTTTTCAGTCTGAGAATTCTGAATATTACTATCAACTGGGAGTCCCATAATTCCACAGGATGTTGCCATAAGTTTCAAAGTAGAATCATAGTACTCAAATTGTGCAGTATGAAAGAACCCTGGATTGCTTTGAGCTGATCGTAATCACAAGATTAAATTACAATTAGAATGTCTCTCCTATAACCTAGTTTAAATTTCTCCACTAGATGACAGTGCCTTACCTACTTAAAGTATTTATTTTGTACAAGCCATATTTTGGAACTACTGTTCAGAAAGTAAAAGAAGCATGGACTGTACAAATCATGCACATGAGTACAACACAGAGAAAATACAGTTTGTACAATGAATCTCAGCACCTTCTTTGTTCTCATGAAATAGACTTTCGGATAGACTTTTCTCCCCCATTGATTTCAACGAGGTGAGTGTGAAGCTGCTCTTTTCACTCACTGTACAATTGCATGTAGTAGCAAAGGTTGCTGTGTTGAGCATAACTGTATGCACCCATACAACAAAGGAAAACATGTTCTTTTAATAGAAAGGTAAAGAATAGACATGAAAAAGGCAGAGATGTCCCTGGATTGTACAATGTTCACAATTACTCTTGAAAACACCCAGTTGAAGTCCAGTTTTCAACTTACTCAGTTTGTAGGGAATTTTGTAATTTCTGGTTCAACTTTTAGCTAGATCCTGCTGGTCGAATCTGTCTTGTCTATAAAATGAGAACCCAAAGTCCACTTCAGTTCATTTCAATAGATAAACTGAGCCATTCTCTGTGGACTGTTTCATTTGTTTCTGCAGAAGTAATTTCACAATTGAAAAAGCAATACATATAAGCTTTCAATGTGGCAATTTCTGTGCAATAAGATATTTACTGAGTTGGAACACATATTGCAAAAATTTAAATTATAAGCTGGTTTATTTAGTTTGGGAAATCAATGTGAATTACTGCTGTCTTGGGAACAATTGATCCATTGATCTATGGAAGCAACACTAGATTTTAATATATCTAAGGTGGGGTGGAGCACCTTAGGCTCAATATATGCAAACATGCAGTGTTCTCTGCAGGCTATAAGCAGTCCCAGATCCCATCCCAGTAGCCCCCTCTCCCGATACATTGACTTCCACTGAATACTTCTCAATTTTTATTAATATACTAGCCGTCCCCTGCCACACATTGCTGTGGCCCAGTCTGTTGATCTGGAAAATAAAGTAATGAGGAAGTGTCGGTTTCTAATATATGTAATTTCTATGTGCTTGTGGGTAAACAGTATTTCTTGCTGTTTCTTTGTCAGTGTTGATGTGGAGAGTGTCTGGTTTGCCCACCCTGGAACATGCAACATATCATTGTCCTTCTTTAAGGGTCCCTTTCAAACCTATGATACTATATCTCTCTGTGTGTGAATCATATCTGTCTGTCTGTCTATCTATCTCTATGGCTGGATAGCTCTTTGTCAGGAGGACTTTGATTACGTTTTCTTGCCCTGATGAAGGCAGTTGGATTGGATGGCCTTGAATATTTTCTGTTGGTCATGGGGGTTCAGTGTGGGAAGTTTGCCCCAATTCCGTTGTTCATGAGTTTCAGAATGCTCTTTGATTGTTGGTGAACTGTGAATCTCAGTGACTACAACTCCCAAATGTCAAGGTCTATTTCCCCCAAACTCCATCTGTGTTTCTATTTGGGTGTGTTGAGTGCTTGTGCCAAGTTTGGTTCAGGTCCATCATTGTTTGAGTCCACAGTGCTCTCTGGATGTAGCTGAACTACAACTCCCAAACTCAAGGTCAATGCCCACCAAACCCTTCCAGTATTTTCCGTTGGTCATGGTAGTTCTTGCTTGTGGCTGATGAAATAGTGTTGTTGTTGTTGTTGTTGTTGTTGTTGTTGTTGTTGTGTGCTTTCAAGTTGTTTCAGACTTAGGTTTACCCTGAGCGAGGGCTGGGTAAACGACCTTGGATTTATTTATTTATTTATTTCACAGTTTTCTATACCGAGCTTCTCAACCTCATTGAGGGACTCAGCCCGGTTTCCAGCCATAAAAACATATACACTCATTAAAATATCATATATCACAATTACAAAAACAACTTTAAAAACACTATATATAAAAATAGGTCAGTCGTCCTATTAAGATGGCTCTACATCAACTTCCATCCAGGGTCCTATGGTGTTGTCTCATTCATCGAAGGCCTGACTCCACAGCCACGTCTTCACCCGTTTCCTAAATGTTAGGATGGTTCTGGCCTCCAGAGGGAGAGAGTTCCAGAGTCGCGGGGCCACCACTGAGATATCTGGCCCTCGGGCCTTAGTTTGAGGACCCCTGTTCTACAGTATAGAAGCAAACCAAGTACATGCATTCATAATTGCCACTCATTGACCATTGATAGGTGGAAATATGTTTTCAACAGTGTGTTCTGGCTTTTGTAATTAAAATGTCTGAATAAAATCTATTTCCATTCAAATCTACAGGAATTAACTAATCAAAATCAATTACATTATGAATTAAGTTGGAAATTTGCTAAAAGGGAAAGGAGGTGTAATTACATTTATCTTTGAACCAAAGTGATTAACTTTTGTTGGAATCCCAACATAACTGTCTCTTCAATATGAATGATCTCATTGGTTAAATAAATGAGCCATGGTGTAAAACATCATGAGCCATGGTGTGAAACATCCAATGCATTTTACATTACTCAAGTAGTTCTTAACCTGCCTACTTTTTAACCCTTGGGTCGTCTGTCTTTTCCATAATCCGCATGAGGAGAGTAAAATAAAGAAAATGAGAAAGTAAGGACTTAAGAATAAAAGGGGAGGGGGGAAAGAAAAGCAAAAGAAGGGTTTTTGATGGGATGGGTGAGAAATGTGATTTTTGTATTGTCGAAGGCTTTCATGGCCGGAATCACTGGGTTGTTGAAGGTTTTTTCGGGCTATATGGCCATGTTCTAGAGGCATTTTCTCCTGACGTTTCGCCTGCATCTATGGCAAGCATCCTCAGAGGTAGTGAGGTCTGTTGGAAGTAGGAAAATGGGTTTATATATCTGTGGAATGACCAGGGTGGGACAAAGGACTTTTGTCTGCTGGAGCTAGGTGTGAATGTTTCAACTGATCACCTTGATTAGCATATAATGGCCTGACAGTGCCTAGGGCAAATTTTTGATGAGAGGTAATTTATTTATTTATTTATTTAATTACTGTATTTGTATACCGCTGTTTCTCAGCCTAACTGGCGACTCAACGCGGTTTACAACAAAATACAACAATCAACAGTATACAATTTAAAACCATAAAAACATAATATACAGTATTAGCACATCAATAACAATTAGGCCATGATATGCTAATCAAGGTGATCAGTTGAAACATTCACACCTAGCTCCAGCAGACAAGAGTCCTTTGTCCCATCCTGGTCATTCCACAGATATATAAACCCTTTTTCCTAGTTCCAAAACACCTCACTACCTCTGAGGATGCTTGCCATAGATGCAGGTGAAACGTCAGGAGAGAATGCCTCTAGACCATGGCCATATAGCCCAAAACCTACAACAACCCAATGTGATTTTTAAAAATTCATGCAGTTGTTTCATTCACTTTAAAAACTCAATATAGGGAGTAGAGTCAGAAAAGGAAAAAAACCCAGTTTTTTCACTTTGGGGAGGGGTAGTTCATGATACAATATAGATTTAAACACAAATTTATCATGAACACAACTGTTTCAAGCAGTTAAATTACTTTTGGTATTTTTAGTGAATGTTGGTGACACTTTCCTGAAACCAGAAAATTGTTGTGCATGGTGTGAGACATAAAAACAGACACTCTTAGCAGAAATCTAATTCGGCAGCTCTGTTTTACAAGATTTAACTAAATAGCAAAGGTTACAACAACACAAAACAATGACTTTATGCATGCTTATTGCTTAGTACATTCAATGGCATCTTGGATTCACTGATTTTTTTGTTTTATTTTTAGAACACTTCATTTTTGATTTGTTTTTAGAACTTTCTTATCTCCAAGAGAGATGAGGAGAAGGAGGAAGGACTGTAGCCCCGAATGGCTGTTTACCAATATTTTTCTAGGTGCTACTTCTTGCTTCCTCTGCCTTCTCAATGGGCCCATAAATGTAATAAAATAAACTTATGCAGACAAGATGACTTGCGGGTTCTCCACACTCCCTCCATATCCCTGCACTACAAAGCTGTGTTGATACAAAACAGATATTGTGCATGCAGAGGAAAATGTAAAAAAATATTCTAAGATTTGTTTTTTAAAAACCTGAAACTTCAAAAATAGGGGACATCTTACATTTGATGGCACATTAGATCCGGTGTTTTGTTTGTTTGTTTGTTTTTGCTTGGGGTTATTATTGATTTTTGAAAGAATCACATCACTACAGAAATAAAAGAATTAAAAATTTAATAGCAGGGGGAAAATGAAAACAAAAACTGCAGAGAATTAACACTGCTTGCCATAGAAGAAGAAACATGGGAATATTAATGTTCTTTTGTTTGCTGCTGAAATGAAAACAAATACCAAGGAAACTCACCTGGACAATGCATTCTATTTTTGGGACTTATTATTATTATTATTATTATTATTATTTAATTTTATTTATAACCCACCTTTCTCACTGTGGGGACTCAAGTCAGCTAACTATCCACACTAGGCAAGTTTAAAAAGTGCAATACGAAAGTCAAGAAACAGAATTAAAATACAATAAATTCAAAGTGCTGGTGTTGACCTATAAAGCCCTAAACGACTCTGGCCCTATTGACCTGTCCAAACGGATTCTTCCCTATGAACCATCAAGGTTATTAAGATCATCTGGAGGGGCCCTGCTCTCGGTCCCACCACCCTCGCAATCATGTCTGGTGGGGACGAGGGACAGGGGCTTCTCGGTGGTGGCCCCTCGGCTCTGGAACTCTCTCCCACTGGAGATTAGAACTGCCCCTCCTCTCCTGACTTTTAGAAAGCTGATGAAAACTTGGTTCTGGAATTTAGCATTGGATAAGAAAGTCAATAACTCTTGGCCACACAGACAAATGGTGATGAATTGTGATTTCATTCTGATGACTTGGCCTTATGTAATTATATGATTGTATTTTAATGTATTTTATGTATTAGTGCATTATGTGATGTGATATTTTAAACTATTGCTTATGAATCTTTTGTTGTGAACACGCCTGAGTCCCTCTGCGGAGGTTGAGAAGACCAGTATATAAAAGTTCTAAATAAATAATAAATAAATACACAAAAATTGCTTTTAAAACTCACATCCCCTCAATCCCACCAAACCTCCCCAAAGCCTGTCCTCCAAAGTCTGGGACATTACATACTTACTGTATTTTATTCTACAGGAGTTACCTGAAAAGGATGTCAAGAACTAGGTAGGTCTATGTGAGTCCATGGAAGCATGCAGTTGTTTAAGGTGCTTGCTTCCAAGGCATGTAGGATCTGGCCATAATGTTTCCTATTCTAGGCATCTCTTGACATTCTGAAAATTGGTTAGTATGCTTTTATTCTTTCTGAGCAGCCACCTTGTTCCCATTTTATTTGTTTAAATATTTATTAGAATTTTTTCATAGGAGTAGAATGGGTTAGCCAATTAGTGCAGGAATACGAGGGGTATTTTTTAAGTAAGGTCCATTTGAACATAAGTACACAACGAAAATTTATTTCAAAAAAGTAAATTTATTTTCAGAAAGTACATACTTCACTCTATTTTTTGACATAGTTGCCAAGTTTGTTCAAACACTTATCATATCTCTGAACCAATTTTAAAATACCCTCTTCATAGAAACTTGCCGCTTGCTCTGATAACCAAGAGTTCACTGTAATCAAAGAAGGGCGACCGGAGCGGTCCTCATCATGGACGTTGTCATGGCCATCTTTGAATTGTCGTTCCCACTTATGCACTTTGCTTTCACTCATAACAGTATCACCATACACTTCACAAATCTGTTGATGAATTTCTGCAGCAGGCAGGTTCCTTGTTGACAAAAACCGTATCACTGAGCGAACCTCACATGCGGAGGGTGAGTTGATAGTCTTAAACATTTTTAAAGCACAGAACAGAACCGTACAGGTTAGCTACAGAGCAGAAACTGAGCACAGTTGTTCCCGAGGCATGCCGGTACACGACGCATGCGCTCGTTGTGGTATGCGCGTGAACTACTAGTGTCTACAAGAAAACGGACCTTACTTTAAAAATACCCCTCGTATTTTGGTGGCCAATCACTGTTTCTTATTTGAGCAGTTTATATACATTTATCTCATACTCAATAAGACAAAAACAAACCAAAACCACAAATCCATCCTCCATACAGAACATTTTTACCGCCAGACATATCTTCAATCATCTACTACTTTATTTTTTAAATACTATCTGCATGCTCAAAAGCAGCTTAGCTGATTTTCTAAGACTGACATCTTGGCCTGTAGTGCAACTTTGGTACGACAGTGATGGGAGCAGTCAGGGAGAGAATATTCAAATACCAGTAAGAGCTGAATAGATGCAGGGAGGAAAAAAAGAACAATTCACATTTTGCCTTGTACATTTGCATATGGACATCATGGTTTTGAAACACAGCCTGACTGAATAAAACGCAGATAACACTAAGTGGAACTCAGAGCTATTTTTCTAGCCCAATTATGGGTTTTGGAGACGCAGTAAATGGAAACATCTGCTGGAGCCACAAATAGCTGCTCACTGGCTGAGAACAGCGGGAGAGCTCACGGTTAATCATCTGTGCTCCTAGCAGGAATCACTTTAGCCAACATGAATGAGTAAAGAGCTTTTTGGGAGTTTGAGTGATAATGGAGTATCTCTGGCCATAAAGCAGATGGGGTGGAGGGAACCACACTCCAATGAAGAAGAAGAGAGGTCTCCTTGCCAGCAAGGGAACACATCATTCTGGCTATTCCAAACAGAAACTTTTCAAGGATGCTAGTTCTTCTTTTTCAGATGATACCTTGAATGATCAATGGCTGTTGCACAGGCAGGTGCCAGCGTGCCAGAAAGCAATTGATGAGTCACATTGAAATGAGACGTAAGACAAAAAAGAAGAGCAAAGCTGAAGCAAACTTTGGGAAGAGGATGACAGCAAGATTTACACTTATTTTAACACACAACAAGTTATTTGCATTTATACTGGCAGAGGATTATCATATTCAGAAAGAGAGGCTATAAGAAGGGAGATTAGTGAGTCACAATGAAAGCATTATGTTCTGACATTCTCTTTAACCATATCACGTGCATTATTATCAGTAATACTAGTGGAATGACTACACATACATTTTTTATTTTAAATTTATCCCTTCTTCTTTATCTCTTGCCCCATCCAAAGTTTATTATCAAGAGATCTCTTGCAAAACCTCTTCTCCTACATTTACCAAGAGCATATTTATTTCATTTGTTGAATATTCAGGATTATGAATTTGTTTCATAAAACCATACACATGATTGGGCTTTAGCATTCATTTTTAATATGGTATATTGTCAAGACCCAGAAGCCTCAAGAAAGCCAAACACAATATAAAAGGTCAAAACACAGGTTTATTGAACACAAAAAAGGCTTAGAGACACTTGCTTCAGTGTCTCTAGCACAAACTCAAAGTCTATAGCAACCGCTAAGTAAAAATCCCAATTTAAATATAATCCAGATTATCCCGGAGTATAATCTGGGATAATGAAAATATGCAGCAATCAGCTTGTAATTCAAAATGTCCAAAAGGCACCAGAAAACAATGTGGGAGCAAGCAAAATCAGAGTCCAAAGGCAGTCCATAGTCCAGGCACGTCCGAAGAAAGAAGAAACAGTCCAAAAAGTGTAGTTATTGTCAAAACACGGTCCGGAGTCAAACAGGGAGAGTTGTAGTCAGCACTTATGAAGTATCAGGCAGAAGTCACGGAAACACGAAGATCTGTAGTCCAAGGCCCTAAGCTTGAGAGTAATGGCAGGAACAAAGATACACACCCGAAAAAACACTTTGCCTTCTGCAAAGACCCATTGAAACCAAAGCAACTTATATCCTAAAGCTCCTCATCAGAGGATGAACAGCTCCCCACCCTTTCATCATCACTTTCAGCTGCCCCATTCCCTGCAGCTGAACACTGCCTCCCATCTCTCCACCTTTGCCAGCATCTGTCAAGACTTAGGTCCTTCAAAGTGTTCCCCGATTGCCACTCTTCTGCAAACCCCTCAAAGTCATCACTGGAGGTAGGCTGCATACAGATGTCCCTAATTTCCTGTACATGGGTCCAGTCCAAATCACCCTCCTCCTCAATGTCACTCTCAGTCCCATCACTCCTTTCAAAACCCATAAAATCTTCATCTTCTGTTGGAGCGCTAAGTATATCACAGATATGCTTTCTTTGAATCTCCTCATCAGATTCTTGTTCATGAGTAGCCCGCTTAACTCCCCTGCTTTCCTCTCCTTCCCCCATTTCACAGTCTGAGAAACCCTCGAAGGATTCGGAATCAGTTGGAGCCATGAATATGTCTCTAATCTGCTTTCGCTGCTCCTCTTCGTCCAACACCTGCACAGCCCTCTTCTCCTTTCTACCGGTAGTAGTAACATTACTATAATGCTGAACTACAACATAGATATTGGCTGGAACTGATATGAGAGCAGAGTCTACAATAGACTTCTTTAGACATTGGATGCACCCTTTGGGTGTTTCATTCTGTCCTAACACAAGTACATGCCCTCAGATTAAGAATGGTGGAATGGTTTAACAGATTTAGCTTTCCCCTCTCTTCTTGTGGTGGGGAGTGTGATTTGCTGCCCCCCAGTGAAGGAAACCAGTTATCAATTAGTCCCAGATGGGACTAGTTTTAGGATGCGGGGCTGGTTATTCCCCTGGCCCTGGTTCTTCTTTCAGTTACTCGTGTGTAATAAACCACTTTCCTGATCTGGAACAGTGTACTTAGGGGTTGCTTCGAGACTGGGTAGAAATCCCACCCCCATAAGCGTGTGTGTGTGTGTGTGTGGGGGGGGGGTGCCTACCCTACACTGTTCAGTTAGAGGCTAATTGGTGTTGGTGGAATCATCAATAGGTTGTCCTGTGGGAAACGGGTGGATTTTACATCTCAGTGTGTAACTAAGACACCAGTTTTGGTGAAGGCCAGGAACAAGAACCCTCACTTGTGTGTTTGGGCAACCAAGGTCAGGCTGAATGGGAATACACTTGGAACTGCAGGGGAATTCTGATCTCATTAAATCCTTGAGATTTTGAGTTGGAATTATCTGTGCAGCTTCCCTAAGAGGTCATCCCGGGAGGCACTCTGAGGTTGCACTCAGGAGACCCAGATGTCTTGCCCAATTTAGCTGAGGAGGAGGTCTCAACTTATTCCACGTGAACTTGATACCCCTTAAAATTGTTTGCAGGTCACAAAGAAGTTAAATAAGTAACATTAATAAAGTTGTCCATAGTTATCCCATGTGGTTGTCTGGTCTTATAATTTCATTAGCAGGGGAGCAAACCCACTATTCTTTCTGGGTTTTGAACATACCCAGTATCTTTTTAGTACAATCATTGTCCTTTGCCATACGAATAGCAACAGGGAGGATTTAAGTCTTTGTAAGTAAATCTTTGTTTCCACCCAGGCAGAATATAGTTGTTGACTTAGATATGGTTTCAGCTTATAGAGTACCTGTAGATTTGTGTTCATTTCCTTTAGTTATCTGTCACAAAGATTCACCTTTCTGCTGTTTCCACATTCATGTGTTGTTCCTGATTCACTGATCTAATTTCCTTTTTCTTCCAGCATGGACTCTTTTCCAGGTCCATGGTACAGACAGCAACATGTCATTTCTCTAATTACTAGACCTGAATTGCAGCAACCTTGTAACAAGGTTTCACTGATTTCTTACTATGCTGTATTCTCACCCACCTTGGAGGTACAGAACCCAACATCAGCTTTGACCTGTAGGTCCTCATCTCCATCCCATGCTGCTCCAGCATAGTAGGTCAGGAGAAAAATCTTAGATCCTATATGACATGGAAGTTAATCTGGGGCAGGTTTGGTTAGTACTTGAATTTTTTTTCATGCCAGGAGTGACTTGAGAAACTGCAAGTCGCTTCTGGTGTGAGAGAATTGGCCATCTGCAAGGACGTTGCCCAGGGGACGCTCAGATGATTTGATTTTTTATCATTCTTGTGGGAGGCTTCTCTCATGTCCCCGCATGAGGAGCTGGAGTTGATAGAGGGAGCTCATCCACCTCTCCCCGGATTCGAACCTGCGACCTGTCAGTCTTTAGTCCTGCCGGCACAGAGGTTTAACCCATAGTACTTGAATGGGGGACTACCAATGAATACCAGGTGCTTAGGGCTATTTCTCAGGAGGGAACTGGCAAAGCTATATCTAAAATAAGCCTATGAAATCATGGGTTCGCTATAAGTTGTCAGTCTACTTAAAGGCAAGCACACACAAATGATATCATTGTTACTAAGATTTTTTTTTAAAAAAAGAAAGAAAACCCCATATATTTCATGTCTTTCCTCAGTCCAGAAAATGTTTTCTTTCTCTCATGTAACATGTATATATGATATTAAATATTAACATGGAATTGAATTAAATGACTGTGTCAGTTGTTTCTCTAAGGTATGGCTCCAATACATGTCTGAAACTACTAGTACTGTAGCACCCCCCCCCCCCCAATTCAAATTTTCTTTAAATAATATTACTATATCTCCAGAGCATAGTTTTGCAGCAGTGTGTTACTGCCACAGACAGAAATATCTGCAGAACAATTTTCTGTTTTGTGCTTCCTTCTGTTATACCAGTGACATTTTCTTCCTTGCTTTGTGGGTTTGTCTTCAGGACAGACTCCAAATAGCTTTCCTTTATTGTGGCCTTGTCCTTTCTCTCTCTCTCTCTTTGAACATGGAAATAGTCTGCCTGAGGAATACCTTTGCTGCCATGGAAGTCTTATTCTTGCTTCTTAACACTTTAAAGCTGTCTCACAGTGGTGACTGCTTTTTCCAGAATGATCCCTTCATCTAATTGCAGAGATTTCCCCCGGAGACTTTGCAACTGCTGATTCCCTCCTGAAGTTCTGTCTCTGATCATCTCATTATGAAGGGTGCCTTATTCACAGTGTTCAGCTAGGGAATATAAAAAAGCAATGAAATCTTCCATAGTTTCATTTTCTTTGATCATGCATGAATTAGATTTTTTTGCCATTCATAAATCAAATTGCACCTCACACTGAAAAAAACTTTTTAACACTGTCCATATTGTCCTGAAAGAGAGGTATCTTTCTACACCCGTGTAGGCAAAACAAAGCCTCTGAACTATCTCAATCAATCAGTCTTTATTATGGTCAAAAGATCCAATTCGCTCAGTGGAGAAAATGCTATATGTAGTCTGAACAATGTGTCACCTCCGTACTCTCCGTACTCTTTTTCTTTCTAGCCAGGGTTGCCTGGACATGTTCACACAAATCCCTCAGCGATCTCCATTAAATCTCCCTCGTATCTCCATCCAATCTCTCTATCTCCATCCTGCGTGTGTTCAGATCCCTCACATATCTCTATCTCCTGGTTAAACTGTTTACAAATATCCCAACATGTCCATAATGTACAACTGGAGCCCCCGATGGTGCAGTGGGTTAAACCCCTGTGCCGGCAGGACTGAAGACCGACAGGTCGCAGGTTCGAATCCAGGGAGAGGCAGATGAGCTCCCTCTATCAGCTCCAGCTCCTCATGCGGGGACATGAGAGAAGCCTCCCACAAGGATGATAAAACATCAAATCATTAGGGCGTCCCCTGGGCAACGTCCTTGCAGACAACCAATTCTCTCACACCAGAAGAGACTTGCAGTTTCTCAGGTAGCTCCTGACACGACCAAAAAAATACTGGAAGTGATGTCTTATTATGACTTTTTGGTTAAATGGAAGGCAGGTTGACAGGCCACAGGGTCATGGAGTGAAAATTGAATCCTGAACTTGCCACAGCTGGTCTCCCTGAGAGACACGATTGCACTTATTTATTCCTTATTTAATCAAGACATAGTTTTCTTAGATCTACAGAGACACTCGCTGGAACACCCCAGCAAGCGAGAGTCCAAAAGTGGCAGGCCCAAACCCAGCACCTCAATCCGTGGGTGATACCAGATGAGAGACTCCCCCCTGGGCACACAGAAGACTGGGTGACTTGGAAGGCGCTGAACGGACTGCGCTCTGGCACCACGAGATGCAGAGCCAATCTTAAGAAATGGGGCTACAGGGTGGAATCCTTGGCATGCGAGTGCGGAGAAGAGCAAACGACTGACCACCTGCTGCAATGCAACCTGGGCCCTACCACATGCACAATGGAGGACCTTCTTGCGGCAACACCAGAGGCACTCCAAGTGGCCAGATACTGGTCTAAGGACATTTAACCAACTACCAAGTTTGCAAAATCTGTGTGTTTTTTTCTTTTTCTTTTTAATCTGTGTATTTGTTTTGTTCTGTTAGAATTGTAACACAATGGTATGGTTGCTGATGACACGATAAAATAAATAAATAAATAAATATTCCTTTCCCAGCTTAAATATTCTAGCTATCCCAGCTTAAATATTCTAGCTATCCACACCTAATCAAATATTTCCCTCTATCCAGGGCCACTCACTGGGGATTGTAAACGGCAAAGCTTCAAGTGATTAGACATTAATGAAAGCTGGTGATATTCTCTGTTAGGATAAGGTATAAGCCTTCTTCCAAGTCTGCTGCTTCCAAGTTGGCTCTGGTGTCTCTTAGTTCATTTCTCTCTAGTGGAGGCTACTGATTTCAATGTGAGTGGGGCAGTGAATGCTGTCTGGATTTTAGGCCAGACTTTGAAAACATTATTAAGTGCTGAGCATGTTTTGGTGATTAGGTTCAGCACTTTGGATAGCTCCATAAATTTAGAGCAAATTCATCCCTATATTGATTTTGGAAACCTCAGCTCTCATTGCTCTTTCACCCAGCAGTGTAAATATGTGGAATCACGACTGTCTGTTATTTGAATTATGTACAGTAAAGAACAGGAGGCCCCAGTGGCACAGTGGGTTAAAGCACTGAGCTGCTGAACTTGTTGACAGAAAGGTTGCAGGTTCGAATCCGGGGAGTGGTGTGAGTTCCTACTGTCAGCTCCAGCATCTGCCAACCTAGGAGTTTGAAAACATGCAAATATGAGTAGATCTTGGAGTCCTCGCAGACAACAAGTTAAACATGAGCCAACAATGTGATGTGGTGGCAAAAAAAGCCAATGGTATTTTGGCCTACATCAATAGGAGCATAGTGTCTAGATCTAGGGAAGTCATGCTACCCCTCCAGAGGCGGCCCTAGGTAATTTTCAATGGTAAGCAAACAGTATTTTGGCGCCCCCCCCCCCAAAACCAATCACTATCTATCTATCTATCTATCTATCTATTAGGCCTGGGTAACAACGCAAAAATTTGTTTCTAAAATCGTTTTGTAATTGGGGTTTTTTTTTTGTTTCGATATTTAAAATAATTACAAAATTTTCAAAAAAAAAAGTTCGGTATTTACGAAATTTCGTAAATATTTACAAAACATTTTGTAAAGATGGCGCCCTTTTTTTTCAATATTTTTTCAATATTTTTTCAATATTTTTTAAATTTAATTATTAATTTAGTAGAATAGGGAGGAGAAATTAAAATTATTATTAAGGAGGGAAGGCAGGCACTCACTCTGGCGGGCCCTCTAATCAAGGTGGTCAGTTGAAACATTCACACCTCGCTCCAGCAGACAAGAGTCCTTTGTCCCACCCTGGTCATTATTCCACATAAATGTATAAACCCTTTTTCCTACTTCCAACAGACCTCACTAGTAGAGGATGCTTGCCATAGATGCAGGCAAAACGTCAGGAGAGAATGCCTTGCTCGCCCCTCTCGCTCGCCGCTCGCTCGCCCCTCTCGCTCGCTGCTCGCTCGCCCCTCTCACTCGCCATAGATGCAGGCAAAAAGTCAGGAGAAAATGCCTCTAGGCCATGGCCATATGGCCTGAAAAAACCTACAACAACCCAATCAGGGACATCTGTAATCACCTCTCAACAAAAGATTGCTCCAGGCACTGCCAGGCCATCAAATGCTAATCAAGGTGGTCAGTTGAAACATTCACACCTCGCTCCAGCAGACAAGAGTCCTTTGTCCCACCCTGGTCATTATTCCACATAAATATAAATCCTTATAAATATAGACTTCACTACCTCTGAGGATGCTGCTTGCCATAGATGCAGGCAAAACGTCAGGAGAGAATGCCTCACTCGCCCTTCTCGCTCGCCATAGATGCAGGCGAAAAGTCAGGAGAAAATGCCTCTAGGCCATGGCCATATGGCCTGAAAAAACCTACAACAACCCAATCAGGGACATCTAATCACCTCTCAACAAAAGATTGCTCCAGGCACTGCCAGGCCATCAAATGCTAATCAAGGTGGTCAGTTGAAACATTCACACCTCGCTCCAGCAGACAAGAGTCCTTTGTCCCACCCTGGTCATTATTCCACATAAATATAAACCCTTATAAATATAGACTTCACTACCTCTGAGGATGCTGCTTGCCATAGATGCAGGCAAAACGTCAGGAGAGAATGCCTCACTCGCCCCTCTCGCTCGCCATAGATGCAGGCGAAAAGTCAGGAGAAAATGCCTCTAGGCCATGGCCATATGGCCTGAAAAAACCTACAACAACCCAATCAGGGACATCTGTAATCACCTCTCAACAAAAGATTGCTCCAGGCACTGCCAGGCCATCAAATGCTAATCAAGGTGGTCAGTTGAAACATTCACACCTCGCTCCAGCAGACAAGAGTCCTTTGTCCCACCCTGGTCATTATTCCACATAAATATAAACCCTTATAAATATAGACTTCACTACCTCTGAGGATGCTGCTTGCCATAGATGCAGGCAAAACGTCAGGAGAGAATGCCTCGCTCGCCCCTCTCGCTCGCCATAGATGCAGGCAAAAAGTCAGGAGAAAATGCCTCTAGGCCATGGCCATATGGCCTGAAAAAACCTACAACAACCCAATCAGGGACATCTAATCACCTCTCAACAAAAGATTGCTCCAGGCACTGCCAGGCCATCAAATGCTAATCAAGGTGGTCAGTTGAAACATTCACACCTCGCTCCAGCAGACAAGAGTCCTTTGTCCCACCCTGGTCATTATTCCACATAAATATAAACCCTTATAAATATAGACTTCACTACCTCTGAGGATGCTGCTTGCCATAGATGCAGGCAAAACGTCAGGAGAGAATGCCTCACTCGCCCCTCTCACTCGCCATAGATGCAGGCGAAAAGTCAGGAGAAAATGCCTCTAGGCCATGGCCATATGGCCTGAAAAAACCTACAACAACCCAATCAGGGACATCTAATCACCTCTCAACAAAAGATTGCTCCAGGCACTGCCAGGCCATCAAATGCTAATCAAGGTGGTCAGTTGAAACATTCACACCTCGCTCCAGCAGACAAGAGTCCTTTGTCCCACCCTGGTCATTATTCCACATAAATGTATAAACCCTTTTTCCTACTTCCAACAGACCTCACTAGTAGAGGATGCTTGCCATAGATGCAGGCAAAACGTCAGGAGAGAATGCCTTGCTCGCCCCTCTCGCTCGCCGCTCGCTCGCCCCTCTCGCTCGCTGCTCGCTCGCCCCTCTCACTCGCCATAGATGCAGGCAAAAAGTCAGGAGAAAATGCCTCTAGGCCATGGCCATATGGCCTGAAAAAACCTACAACAACCCAATCAGGGACATCTGTAATCACCTCTCAACAAAAGATTGCTCCAGGCACTGCCAGGCCATCAAATGCTAATCAAGGTGGTCAGTTGAAACATTCACACCTCGCTCCAGCAGACAAGAGTCCTTTGTCCCACCCTGGTCATTATTCCACATAAATATAAATCCTTATAAATATAGACTTCACTACCTCTGAGGATGCTGCTTGCCATAGATGCAGGCAAAACGTCAGGAGAGAATGCCTCACTCGCCCTTCTCGCTCGCCATAGATGCAGGCGAAAAGTCAGGAGAAAATGCCTCTAGGCCATGGCCATATGGCCTGAAAAAACCTACAACAACCCAATCAGGGACATCTAATCACCTCTCAACAAAAGATTGCTCCAGGCACTGCCAGGCCATCAAATGCTAATCAAGGTGGTCAGTTGAAACATTCACACCTCGCTCCAGCAGACAAGAGTCCTTTGTCCCACCCTGGTCATTATTCCACATAAATATAAACCCTTATAAATATAGACTTCACTACCTCTGAGGATGCTGCTTGCCATAGATGCAGGCAAAACGTCAGGAGAGAATGCCTCGCTCGCCCCTCTCGCTCGCCATAGATGCAGGCAAAAAGTCAGGAGAAAATGCCTCTAGGCCATGGCCATATGGCCTGAAAAAACCTACAACAACCCAATCAGGGACATCTAATCACCTCTCAACAAAAGATTGCTCCAGGCACTGCCAGGCCATCAAATGCTAATCAAGGTGGTCAGTTGAAACATTCACACCTCGCTCCAGCAGACAAGAGTCCTTTGTCCCACCCTGGTCATTATTCCACATAAATATAAACCCTTATAAATATAGACTTCACTACCTCTGAGGATGCTGCTTGCCATAGATGCAGGCAAAACGTCAGGAGAGAATGCCTCGCTCGCCCCTCTCGCTCGCCATAGATGCAGGCAAAAAGTCAGGAGAAAATGCCTCTAGGCCATGGCCATATGGCCTGAAAAAACCTACAACAACCCAATCAGGGACATCTAATCACCTCTCAACAAAAGATTGCTCCAGGCACTGCCAGGCCATCAAATGCTAATCAAGGTGGTCAGTTGAAACATTCACACCTCGCTCCAGCAGACAAGAGTCCTTTGTCCCACCCTGGTCATTATTCCACATAAATATAAACCCTTATAAATATAGACTTCACTACCTCTGAGGATGCTGCTTGCCATAGATGCAGGCAAAACGTCAGGAGAGAATGCCTCACTCGCCCCTCTCGCTCGCCATAGATGCAGGCGAAAAGTCAGGAGAAAATGCCTCTAGGCCATGGCCATATGGCCTGAAAAAACCTACAACAACCCAATCAGGGACATCTGTAATCACCTCTCAACAAAAGATTGCTCCAGGCACTGCCAGGCCATCAAATGCTAATCAAGGTGGTCAGTTGAAACATTCACACCTCGCTCCAGCAGACAAGAGTCCTTTGTCCCACCCTGGTCATTATTCCACATAAATATAAACCCTTATAAATATAGACTTCACTACCTCTGAGGATGCTGCTTGCCATAGATGCAGGCAAAACGTCAGGAGAGAATGCCTCACTCGCCCCTCTCGCTCGCCATAGATGCAGGCAAAAAGTCAGGAGAAAATGCCTCTAGGCCATGGCCATATGGCCTGAAAAAACCTACAACAACCCAATCAGGGACATCTAATCACCTCTCAACAAAAGATTGCTCCAGGCACTGCCAGGCCATCAAATGCTAATCAAGGTGGTCAGTTGAAACATTCACACCTCGCTCCAGCAGACAAGAGTCCTTTGTCCCACCCTGGTCATTATTCCACATAAATATAAACCCTTATAAATATAGACTTCACTACCTCTGAGGATGCTGCTTGCCATAGATGCAGGCAAAACGTCAGGAGAGAATGCCTCGCTCGCCCCTCTCGCTCGCCATAGATGCAGGCAAAAAGTCAGGAGAAAATGCCTCTAGGCCATGGCCATATGGCCTGAAAAAACCTACAACAACCCAATCAGGGACATCTAATCACCTCTCAACAAAAGATTGCTCCAGGCACTGCCAGGCCATCAAATGCTAATCAAGGTGGTCAGTTGAAACATTCACACCTCGCTCCAGCAGACAAGAGTCCTTTGTCCCACCCTGGTCATTATTCCACATAAATATAAACCCTTATAAATATAGACTTCACTACCTCTGAGGATGCTGCTTGCCATAGATGCAGGCAAAACGTCAGGAGAGAATGCCTCGCTCGCCCCTCGCCCAAAATCTGGCTACCAGTACCCTCTAAAATAACCCTCTAAAATCAGAACAATAAATAAAGAGCAACACTAAAAAGGGGGGGGGGATTCCTGACATAAAGCAATCAGGGCCAGTTAACCGCTCCCAACAAAGGATTCCTGGGCAGCAACTAGCTCGGCTTCGAAGCTGCAAGGCCATTAAATACTCATCAAGATGACCAATTGCAACATTCACACTTACCTCAAGCAGACAGGAGTTCTTTTTCCCACCCTGGACATTCCACAGATATACAAACCCCACTTGCCTAGTTACAAACAGACCTCACAGCCTCTTGAGGATGCCTGCCATAGATGTGGGTGAAACATCAGGTGAGAATGCTTCACCAAGCACCAAAGAGCATTCTGAACTCCACCAATAATAGAACTGAACCAAACTTGGCATACAGGACTTTCATGACTAACAGAAAATACTGGAGAGGGGGTTGGGAAAAATAGACCCTGACATTTGGGAATTGCAGTTTACCAAGCACCAAAGAACATTCTGAGCTCCACCAACAATAGAATTGAACCAAGCTTGGTATATAGGACTTCCATTATTACCAAATACTAGAGGGGTTTGGGGGAGGCATGTACAGAAGATGACATTTGCAGTACCTTTTGACCAGGCCTCCTTGCTGCCCTGAGAGGAGTGGTCCAGGCTCAGCTGCAGCAGGGAAGGAAAGCGAAAGCCAAAGAAAGAGCCTGGCTGGCTGCCTCCCTCCCTCCTGGCAGCAGCACGTGGAGGGAGGGAGGGAGGACTTCCCTCTCGCCTAGTGGGCGGGGCCTGCGCTTCTCCATTAGAAGAAGGCTGTGGAGGGCGCATGGGGCCTGCAGGAGGAGGCGTGGCCTAAGGACAGAACAGCGCCCCCTGGCAAAAAAAGTATTCCGCCACCGCTTACTTCAAGTAATGGACGGGCCGCCCCTGTACCCCTCTATTCTGCTTTGGTTAGACCACACCTGGAATATTGTGTCCAATTCTGGGCACCACAATTCAAGAGAGATATTGACAAGCTGGAATGTGTCCAGAGGAGGGTGACTAAAATGATCAAGGGTTTGGAGAACAAGCCCTATGAGGAGCAGCTTAAGGAGCTGGGCATGTTTAGCCTGAAGAAGAGAAGGCTGAGAGGAGATATGATAGCCATGTATGTGAGAGGAAGCCACAGGGAGGAGGGAGCAAGCTTGTTTTCTGCTTCCTTGGAGACTGGATGCGGAACAATGGCTTCAAACTACAAGAGAGGAGATTCCATCTGAACATGAGGAAGAACTTCCTGACTGTGAGAGCCGTTCAGCATTGGAACTCTCTGCCCCGGAGTGTGGTGGAGGCTCCTTCTTTGGAAGCTTTTAAACAAAGGGTGGATGGCCATCTGTCAGGGATGATTTGAATGCAATATTCCAGCTTCTTGGCAGGGGGTTGGACTGGATGGCCCATGAGGTCTCTTCCAACTCTTTGATTCTATGATTCTAATAGGCACCACCCTGGCGAGTAGGTAACGGTGCTCCATGTAGTCATGCCGACCACATGACCTTGGAGGTATCTAGGGACAACACCGGCTCTTCGGCTTAGAAATGGAGATGAGCATCAACCCCCAGAGTCGGACATGACTGGACTTAATATAAGGACCTAAAGAACAGGTTATGGTATTAATCTACTGTGATATCAGATGTGGAAAATCTGCATCCAGAATTTGAGCATAAATCTGCATCCAGAATTTGAGCATAAATCATTTTGTTTGGAATTTATTGCATATTCAATCAATTGTGTCAGCTATAAACTCCAAGATCTTTGCATGAAGAGAGCAACAGGCAGCAAAAGGAGACTTTTATGACCCATCTGCAAGGAAATGAAGCAAGAGCCACATAGCAGAAAATGCCCTTTCCACTGATGCAAAGGTGGTTAGAGATTAATTTAATATTTTTTTTTCCAGTCTGTTTCTTCTCAGCAGTGCCAAGATCACACCGGGCTATTGTTTTATCTCACCTTAAGACTCTGACCATGTTTAAATTGTTCTCCTAGGATGCTGTTTTGTCTTTTAATGCTTTCTAACATTCTTGCTATTTTAACCCCTGACTTCACCTCTACAAATCTATTGATTTTTTTACTTGATAAAGGTTATTGTTTAGTTGCCTATAATTGCAAGGTTATTTCTTAAAGCTTCTGGAGGTTCTTCCTTTACTCGCCAAAGTAATCATGCTTCTGTTGATCTGAAAAAAAATAAAATAGAGTCTTCTCCCATGTTTCACATCTATCAAGTTCAATGTAAACACTCTGTGGTTTTAAAAATAACAATTTGTGGTATCAACCTCCAGAAAAATGATAGAATGGACAAGCTGCAAAAAATCTGATTAAATAAATGTCACTCTTTTTATTGCCACCCTATGATGATGGAAGTAGGTAAGGAATCCATGAAGTGGTTTTGCAAAACTCATTCACATAGCACATTAATGCTTTGGTAAAGTTTTCAGATTCCAGGATAACAATGTAAGCCTATATGTGTCACTTTGGAAAGAAGCTCAATGTAATTCTGTGAGATTTCCTCCCAGGTTATTTTCACAATTCCTTGCCCTCAGGATTGCAATCTAAAAAGACAATGCCTGGCTCGAGAGCAGTATGTGTGAAAAGGATCTTGGAGTCCTCATGGACAACAAGTTAAACATGAGCCAACAATGTGATGTGGCAGCAAAAAAAGCCAATGGGATTTTGGCCTGCATCAATAGGAACATAGTGTCTAGATCTAGGGAAGTCATGCTACCCCTCTATTCTGTTTTGGTTAGACCACACCTGGAATATTGTGTCCAATTCTGGGCACCACAATTCAAGAGAGATATTGAGAAGCTGGAATGTGTCCAGAGGAGGGCAACTAAAATGTTCAAGGGTCTGGAGAACAAGCTCTATGAGGAGTGGCTTAAGGAGCTGGGCATGTTTAGCCTGAAGAAGAGAAGGCTGAGAGGAGATATGATAGTCATGTATAAATATGTGAGAGGAAGCCACAGGGAGGAGGGAGCAAGCATGTTTTCTGCTTCCCTGGAGACTAGGATGCGAAACAATGGCTTCAAACTACAAGAAAGGAGATCCCATCTGAACATGAGGAAGAACTTCCTGACTGTGAGAGCCGTTCAGCAGTGGAACTCTTTGCCCCGGAGTGTAATGGAGGCTCCTTCTTTGGAAGCTTTTAAACAGAGGCTGGATGGCCATCTGTCAGGGGTGATTTGAATGCAATATTCCTGCTTCTTGGCAGGGGGTTGGACTGGATGGCCCATGAGGTCTCTTCCAACTCTTTGATTCTATGATTCTAGGTTCGAATCCAGGGAGTGGCGTGAGCTTCTGCTATCAGATCCAGCTTCTGCCAACCTAGCAGTTCAAAAACATGCAAATGTTAGTAGCTTAATAGGTACCACTCCGGCGGGAAGGTAACGGCACTCCATGCAGCCATGCTAGTTGTATGACCTTGGAGGAGACAATGGACAACGCCGGTTCTTCAGCTTAGAAATGGAGATGAGCACCAACCCGCAGAGTCAGACATGACTGGACTTAATGCCAGGGGAAAACCTTTACTAACCAAGTTTATTTTATAGACACACATTTCTTAGTTATTTTACATTCACACTTAATTTGAGCTGAGAAATAATATATATTTGATCGTCTGCACTGGATTTTAAAAGATTTCTCCAAGGCATTGAATCTTATTTGCGCACAGGGTTCAACATTAGATAGCTCATTGAAACTTCCAATTAAAACTTTGATTATATTCACAATCCTCAAACATGGTGTATATAATTAAGCCTTCACTAGGCTCTGCATTAGGCAAAAGAAATGCTTCATTTTCAATTGACTATATTGTCTTTTCTATTGACTACCTCTGATCCATTGGTAATAACAAAAAGAAATTCTGGTATAAAGTGTCAAACTTCAAATTGCCATACTTAAAAGCAAAAAGTTGCTGTTCTCTCTCTACATTCTAGTTAAGACTCAGGATCATACTTAATTTATAGCTAGTTTTTCTACAACAAAGAGACAGCTGAGTGCTATATAAAACAGTGAAGCTGAAGCAAAAGCTGTGGTACAAGTAGCTGATTGAGGGTGACAGGTCTTTCTAAAATTTATGAGGTGACGTGAAATGGAATAGCTCCTTGTTTAAAGATTTACAGCCAATTTCAAAAATATCTTCCATTACCCAAAGACTTGGGAAATCTCTGCTTAAGCACGTACATGCATACTGAGGACATTTGATGGTATAACATGGTATTTTTACCTTATCTTTTTCTAAAATGTACATGAGTTCCTCCTTGTGTTGCACTGTTTGCCTCCGCAATAATAAAACTGTCGAAACCAACTAGTTGCATAGACTGCAAATCGCTATAACATTAAAAGAAGATTTACTAAAGGTTCATGGTAGATCAAGTAGCCGTAGTAAATTGTATCCCCTGCTTTCTCAGTCGAATCTTAGACTGCACAGGGCATAAATCAGCCATACAAGTTGGCAAAAGATTTCATTGCACTATTATCGCAGCTAAACTACCACATGTATAAGAGCATGGTCAGTGTTGTCAACTGGTTAAGCATGCTATACTAGGTGGGATATCCAGGACCAAATCCCTTTTCTACTATGAACCTAATTAAATTAACTTGGTTGGGTCTGTTGAAAGCAAAGACACATCAATACTTACATTAAAGTGATACATGAGAAAAGGGAGTCAAGACAATGTTTGACCTTTGTTTTCACTCTGTGTCATCTGTTGGCCTATGTATTCAAGCCTTTTGCTTAATTCTTACTCAAAGACATCACTTCCCCCTTCTCTCAAGAAGTTAGTTAGTCAGTTTGTTCCTATTGTGTGGAAAGAAATCTCCAATCCTTACAAGGGATGCTAAGTAAAATCCATGCATGAGAGCCAACTTTAGGGGCTTTTCTAATGAAGTTTAGATCAACTTCTGTTGCTTATCAACTTTACGATCCTAAGATGGATTTCCTGAAAAGTGTATTTTTTTACCTTACTAGAGCATCATGAGTAATTGCCTCTGTTTGTCCCACAAGTCCACAATGCTCCAATCCTGCTGCATTTTGCTTACTAGAGATTCAAAACATCCATACTTCTTGCCATACTATATCAATGGTTTGTTAGAAGAACAAAATTGTATGAAATTTTGAACCCTTTGGAGGTAAAGATTAAAATATTTGTATGTATATATACGCACACACACACACACACACACACTATATATTTCTTGGTTGTTCTTTATATTTTATTTATACTTTGCTATTTACTATGTATTACGTAATGCCCGACTGCTCATTGGAGGGAAGGATATTAGAGACAAAGTTGAAGTACTTTGGCCGCATCATGTTGCAACTCAGAGTAAGCTTCACCTTGCTGCCAAACAACATCACACAAGAGCTGTAGTTTTATAGTTTATTGAAGAGAAAATCCAAGTCAAAATAAAGAATAAGCATTGCAAAATTCCAAAGCTTAAGGTTAAAATCAGAATATAGTTCCAAAGATCTTCAGGTAAAAACAGGAGACATAATCCTATTGGCAAAGTTCAAACCAGAGTCCCAGGTACAAGCAATGAAACATGAATCACAATGCAAGAAAACCCATGCGTACTGCTTTCCAGGCTAAGATTATTCCATCAAGCTTTCAGGCTAGTAAGCTACGTTGAACTGACACTTTCACAGAGTTTGCAAGAAGCCTAAATACCTTTCTAACATGAAAACATTAGGCTCTCATCATCATAAAAGCATTGCAACGACCTTTCACTGAGCTGGCTTCTCGTCTGCTTGCAACGACCTCGTCTGCTTGCAACGACCTTTCACTGAGCTGGCTTGAAGTGACTGGCTTGACCTTGAAAGAGCTGGGGGTGGTGACGGCCAACAGGGAGCTTTGGTGTGGGCTAGTCCATGAGGCCACGAAGAGTTGGAAGCAATTGAACCAATGAACAACAACAACAACAACATGTATTACCTTACTTAGATGTTATTTTTAAATATTCAATGCACTCCCCCTCCACTGCTATCCCAGTCTAAAAAAATGTAAGGTAGATTATGAAATATCACATAAAAACGACCACTAAGTGAAATCGGGCACCAGAAAATAGTCAGCAATTAATTTGCATGGAAGTCTGGCATAGATTTCCAATGCTGTTCCAAAGGTTATTTTGAAATGCTGCTTGTGATGTTAAATTAAATCTAGGAAAGACAAATGTCAAGTTGTGAATAATATAACTTAACTTAATAACAACATTACAAAACATCGATTGGCTCTTGTAACAATTAAACAATAACAGATAACAATTATCCATTTATAAATGACATGCACTGGAGATAAATACATCAATCTTCCATTCTTTTTATGTTCTGATGTTAAATGTATACACAACACATTTAAGCAAATCAGACTGAGTCATTCCCTGACTAAATAATCTGGCAGTTTTTTAATGCATTAAATGGTTAGGTGCCTTCCACACCATAGTTTTCATTGCATTCTTTCTTCCTTTTTTGGACACATTAGTCCACAAACTTTGGATTAGAGCTCCAATAATATCCAAATCAATATGACCACTTGCAAGATATAGTTAAAAAATTAAACCCTTCCAAGCTCTGTGTTAGGCCTATCACCAATAGCCATTATGGTATGGGCAACAATTTGTTGTTGCTGTTGCTGCTGCTGCTGCTGTTGTTGTTGTTAATGATGATGATGATGCATGCCTGCGAGTTATTTCTGACTTATGATGCTCCTACAGCAAACCTATCCCAGCATTTTCTTGGCAAGTGTTTTATGGGGATATGACATTGTCTTCTTCTGAGGGTGAGAGAATGAGATTTGTTCAAGACACCCAGTTGAGGTTATATGGTTGACTGTGGCTTTGATGTCCAGTCTACCAGATGCCTAGTCAAACAGTACACTACACTACACAACTTACTACACTACAATGGATTCCTAGACAGCACACATTTCAATATTAGGATTCTGTAGTATGAGGGGTATTTTTAAAGTAAGGTCCGTTTTGTTGTAGACACTAGTAGTTCGCGAGCATACCGCAACGAGCACATGCGTCATGTACCAGCATGCCTCGGGAACAACTGTGCTCAGTTTCTGCTCTGTAGCTAACCTGTATGGTTCTGTTCTGTGCTTTAAAAATGTTTAAGACTATCAACTCACACTCCGCATGTGAGGTTCGCTCAGTGATACGGTTTTTGTCAGCAAGGAACCTGCCTGCTGCAGAAATTCATCGACAGATTTGTGAAGTGTACGGTGATACTGTTATGAGTGAAAGCAAAGTGCGTAAGTGGGTACGACAATTCAAAGATGGCCGTGACAACGTCCATGATGAGGACCGCTCTGGTCGCCCTTCTTTGATTACAGACGATTTGGTTATCGGAGCAGGCGGCAAGTTTTTATGAAGAGGGTATTTTAAAATTGGTTCAGAGGTATGATGTTTGAACAAACTTGGCAACTATGTCAAAAATAGAGTGAAAATAAATTTACTCTTTTGAAATAAACTTTCGTTGTTTACTTATGTTCCAACAGACCTTACTTAAAAAATACCTCTCGTACTTTGGCTAGCTAAACAAAGACAAATGTTGTTGAGATCTGGGATCAGCTTTAAAAGCATATCCCTCTTTTAACTCACTGCACATCATGAAAATGGGACAAGGAGGAAGAGATATACAGAAGCATTTCTCTTTGGAGAAATTTTCATATGCTATCTTCCTCCAGTTTTCAAGGTAGAATGGACAGATTGTGTGCTGAGGTCTTATCTTTGTCTTCAGACACTAAATTTTATTGGTAGGCTCAAGCAGAATTAAAGTCTCTCCCACACTATTGAATATCATCCAAAGCTTCAGACTTTTTGGTTTGTTTTTTCAAAATCATCTTACAACTGTAATGAAAAAGGGATTTCGTAGACATCGCATGTTCCATTTAATTTTGTGAAATATCCTTCTAATAGCAGCCAGTTGCTTGCTTCTCAATATATATTTTATATTGCATCACTAGGGGAGAAACTTATATTTTCTGCTTGGCTGTTTCTAAATTAGTGATCACATACATACCTAAGAGGATCATTTCTGGAGATAATTAAAAGGTGTATGAGGATCACTGGCTCAAATAATAAACATTTGAAATGAAATGTTTTGTATCAGTTGGTAGCAGGCTTGTATCTGTGCATCCTAACTAGAAATGAGTCAGAGAATAATGAATGATATATCCAACCCACTCACTATTTGTGGCTGCTAAAAATAAGAATCCCTTATGACGTCATACTGTTAAAATCAGAGTATTCAAGCCTATATATTGTTACAATTGCACTAGAGAAGAGCTTTCCAGTGTGTTGCAACACACTAGTGAGTCACCTGCAGTCCACAAGTGTGTCACATGAGAAATGTTCCTTCCTGTCACTGCCCCCACAAACAAAAGCTGCTTGACAGCCACTTGGAAGGAGAGTGTTGGCGTCTCCTGGAGGAAGAAGTCGTGTCAGTGGGAGCAACAGTGGTGGTGACCATTTGCGGGGCATTGGCAGGCCCAAGCCTGAGGCCCCACATTGCTCCTCCTCCTTGTCATCCTCAGCTCTCCTGTTTGCCTCCAAATGAAAGTGGCCCAAACAGTGGTCCCAGCCACAGCAGGTGGGGAGGAGGGGAGAAGAAGAAGAGGAAGTGCAGGAAAAGAAGGAGCATCAGGAGGAGAGCGAGGAGGAGAAAGAAGGGACTCTGAAAGGGCATCGTTCAACCCCCTTCAGCCAGGCAGGAAGGCAGTCAAACCACTCCCAACAGACAGCCACCCAGCCTGAGTTCACATACATCCAGAGGATGAGGCTCCACTCGACTCCCAGGCAGTCTATACTTGGGAGAGACCTTCAGAGGACATCTAGTCCAAACCCCTTCGGCCAGGCAGGAAGACACAGTCAAATTACCCTGGATGGCAAACCAGTCTCTGTTAAAAACCTCCAGAGATATGGAGTGTTAGTGCTGTTCAAGAGTGTTGTTGTTTATTCATTCAGTCGCTTCCACTTCTTCATGACCTTAATGAACCAGCCCACAGCAGAGCTCCCTGTCAACCATGGCCACCCCAGCTCCTTCAAAGTCAAGCCAGTCACTTCAAGGATACCATCCAGCACCTCTTCCTTTTTCCTTCCATTTTCCCATGCATCATTGTCTTCTCTAAGCTTTCCTGTCTCCTCATGAGGAGCATTTTGGCCATCTTCCGACCTGGGAGTCCCGTCTTCCAATGACAATCCAACATAACTCTGGTTGTACTGGTCCATTTAGTTTTCTTGGCAAGAATACTGGGGTGATTTGCCATTGACTTCCCCAGGGATCGTGCTTGGTCTGACCTCTCTGCCACGACTGTCCCATTTTTGGTGGCCCTTGACAGTTTTGCTCGTGACATCATTGAGGTGCTCAAGCTCCAGTGCCACGACAAGGCGGTGATCCTTTGCTGGAGCTTATCAATATAAAGGCAACAAAATATTACACTTATTTGATTATCACTCTATTGTTCTCCCTTTCCCAGTTAAAATAAAGATTTAATTGTAAATTGCTAGTGAAGAGCTACTTCCAAGCATGTATTTATTTATTTATTCAAAAATGAAACGAATTCTTCCTCAGGTAAATGGAGACATTATATTCATATCAAGGAGATATCTGGATATCATGTCTCCCTTTATTGCCACAAACATTCTTATCTGAAGGAACTCTATGACGTGTTGTAAATCTTAATGAAGGACTGCGGCGCTAAATTCTCTCATTGTGTCACTATTTCTTAAAAATTCAAGGGAACTCACTGAATATGATAGGGAAATGGGATTTGCATTCTAACCTATTATAATGTCATTTCTCAGACAGTTTATGCTTCTTCCCTTACTAGTTATTCTTAAATATCAGTCATTTATGTTGTCAAAATTGTGTTTGACATCTATGTGCTTCAAAGAGGGAAATTACCATGTATGATCTGTCTTTAATGATGAACCACAGAAATAGCCTGAAAATAGGGAGAAAAGCCAATATTTTACTAGCTCCTCATCAATGGCTGTTACTCTTTAAGTGTAGAACTCAGGTTATGACTTCACTTGCACATTTTTGTTCTTTACATGGTATATCTCTGCAGAATGATAGCCATAAATATTTTTAAGAGGACCCTGCCAATAATGCAATTTTGGCTGTAAAGAACTGACTGAAAGCAGGAATAGTAGCTAGTTGGTGTGTTAATCATACAGAACAATTATATAGATTTGTGAATAGCATAAACTGAATGAAAGGAAAGAGTGAAAAAAATACATATCAGAGACCCTGTTATCCTGGCATACACACAACAGTAATACACAACAACTGTCTTTGGGTTGAAAATTCTAGGATGAACATGCCCATGCAAAATGACTTATTTTTATTCCTATGTCATTCTTTCTCAGTGTTATGCACATTGCTTCTTTTCAATTTGTAATACATGGACAAGATTCTTAGAGAGGTGAGAGGATGTATGTCTGTCCTTTCTGACTTATTTATAAAGCTGGAGAACTGGCTGAGTGGAAAGAGGGTCATTAAGATAAAGCATTATTCCAGCAGTTAGGATGCAGTCATGAAAAGAGCCTCCTTGGGTCCCACCATAATGGATAATTAGTTAGTTACTGACATTCTATTTTTTTGGGCTTGCTCCACAGGTTTCTGGATAAGATGGATACTGCATGGAATCAATTGTCTAAAGCAGCGTTTCTCGAAATCTTCTCCTCCAGATGTTTTGGACTCCAGCTTTCACAATTCCTAACAGCTGATAAAATGGCTGTGATTTCTGGGAACTAAAGTCCAAAACACCTGGAGGAAAAAAGTTAGGGTTGCTAGTTTGCGAAGGACTGTTAGGAACTTCTGTGAGAGAAAAGCAGTTAGGAAAATGGAGTTTAAGTTTTAAGGAAAATAAAGAAGTGCCAGTGTGGTTTAAGGCAAAATAAAGTTCTGCCAAGAGTGTATGAAAAAGTAACATAGTTGTTGATGTGAAACAGTTGAAGTTTGATAGGAAAGTTAACTAAGTGAATGATATTGAATGTAAGACTCAAGACTGCAACAGAACAAACAAATGTAACCATAAGCATTGGAGCCAGAAGCTATAAATAAACTTTGTTACCTAGTTTACTACAAGAGTGTCTCAAGCCTGTAATATAAAAGCCTCAACGTAAAAGCTCACAAGACAGCCCCAGCCAATTTAAAAAGGGGAAAATATAGTAATAAGAGGCAGTAAAAAGATTTAAAAGAAAATATTTTCCCTTCACATCGTCACACATAAAAAGACACCTGTAAAAGGACTGAAATAGAGAAATGTCATCTCACTCTACCATTGACAGAACTTTGAGAAGGAAAGGGAAGATGGGAAGGATCCTGTGACAAGTCCAAATGCATACAGCTGCTGTGAACTCACCCTTTATGCACAATTCCATGGTATCCATACTTCTGCATGCATGGCATGGACTGGCCAGGCAGTCGGAGTTTTTCAACATGCCCCAAATCCACAGCAACCAGATATATTTGGATTTTTCTTCTCCTGACATCTGTTGTTAGGTTTCTTTTTTGGGGAGGGGTGTAAGTCAAGCACAGCATCTGGAATCATGCTTTCATTCCCCCAACATTTTTTTTTAGATTGGCAGAACAAGTGTTCCTTGATAAAGTCTTAATAGATACTAGCTATGAAGCTAGCTCCCTTTCCTCAAAGATGGAGGTCTTGGTGGCAGCAAAAAGTTTATATTTTTGGAAACTTTTGGATTTCCAGAAAAGAGAAACTCAATCTGTTGTAAACACTGAAATTTAATTCAGGTAAGAAAAAAATGCTCCTGGAAATAAAGATCAAAAATAAATATTGGGCCTGTGCTACATGAGATTACATTAGCTATGAAGATGCAGATACAGGTGTACTTCTAGACTCAATTCTGACCCTAGAAGCTGTTTTAGAGGTGATTAGAACTGCATATTATCTATACTTTGAGATCTAGCCATAGTAACTATACCTAATTACATCAGCATTTGGATTAATGCAATACTTTTTCTGTGGAGCTTATTTCTTTAAAAGCTTCACCTACAAAGAATATATAACTTCCTTGCTGCAACAGCTGAACTGGCTGCTACTTTAATTTCCAATCATAAGTTCAAGTGCTGGTAATAATATAGAAAGCTATATACAGCACAGATCCAGGTTATCTGAAGAACTATATTTTTATATATAAAGCTGTCTATATCTTAAGATCATTTCAGGATATCCTTTTGTCATTCGACCACACTCACAGGTACATTTGGTGATAACACAAGTGAGGCACCTTCTCAGTAGCTGCTTTCAGATACTGGATCTTCTCTCCAAGAGAGGATTTATTTATTTATTTATTTATTTCGAACATTTCTACCCCACCTTTCTCAACCCCTGGGGGAACTCAGGGCGGCTTACAATTGGCAATAATTCAATGCCGCATCATAAAATACAGAATACAGAATAACAAATATAACAATTAACATGAACATTAATAAATAAAGATTAAAACAGTATACTTACACTCTGATTAGCTATTGCCCGTCTGGTGGCTGTTTAACTAGCCATCTACTAATGAAAACTCCGCTTAACTTATCCAAATCCTCTTCCATGCCATAATCAAACATTATCAATTTTCCTTTAACCTGATTGCCCGAAGGTCTGGTCCCACAGCCATGTTTTAACCTTTTTTCTAAAGGTGAGGAGGGATGACAATGACCTAATTTCCCCGGGGAGCAAATTCCACAGGCGGGGGGCCACCACTGAGAAGGCCCTGTCCCTCGTCCCCACCAAGTGTGTTTGAGACAAGGACGGGGCCAAGAGCAGGCCCTCCTGAGATGATCTTAAGCTCCGAGGTGGGACGTAGAAGGAGATACGTTCGGACAGGTACGCTGGACCGGAGCCATGTAGGGTTTTATAGGTCAAGACCAGTACTTTGAATTGTGCTCTGAATTGGATCGGCAGCCAGTGGAGCTGGCACAGCAGGGGGGTGGTATGCTCCCTGTATGACACTCCAGTGAGTAATCTAGCTGCCGCCCGTTGGACTAATTGCATTTTCTGAACAGTCTTCAAAGACAACCCCACGTAGAGTGCACTGCAGTAATCTATTTGGGATGTGACAAGAGCGTGGACCACCGTAGCCAGATCCGACTTCCCAAGGTACGGGCGCAGCTGGCGCATGAGTTTTAATTGTGCAAAAGCTCTCCCGGCCACCGCTGAGACCTGGGGCTCCAGGCTCAGCGATAAATCCAGGATCACTCCCAAGCTGCGAACCTGCGTATTTAGGGGGGGGGGGGGGTGTAACCCCATCCAACACAGGCTGTAACCTGTTTGGCCTTACGACTGACCAGTAGGACCTCTGTCTTGTTTGGATTCAATTTCAATTTGTTAGCTCTCATCCAGTCCGACACAGCAGCCAAGGTTCCGACAGTCTCCTTGGTAACAGGTGGGAAGGAGTGACAGATTTGGACGTCATCCGCATAGAGATAATACCTCATTCAAAAACTCCGGATGATCTCTCACTGCAGCTTCATGTATATGTTAAACAACATCGGGGACAGAATTGAACCCTGTGGGACTCCACACGACAATGGTTGTGGGCTCGTACAGGTGTCACCCAATAACACCTTCTGGGACCGTCCCTCAAGATAGAATGATAGAATGGATTCTCACCTTCCCTTGATGTGCTTATCACAATCGTTCTATGTTGGTAGGCCTTTGAAAATTAATTTTGTAGTTGAAATGGGCTTTGTATAATTTGTTTGAATTCTATACATTTTGTTCTTTAATAGGTTTATGTTTTAAAATGGTTTTAATTGTTTATACTTTAATTGCTTTGTGTGCTGTGGATTTGTAACAATGTCTATTTAAACTGTTAACTGCCTTGACTCCCAAAGTGGATAAAATATGGAATATGTGTGTGAGTTGTCTTCAAAGTTCACTGGAGACAAACTGCAGATGGAGATATTACTAGTGAGTGGTTTAGATGATGCAGAAGTAGGTGGACTGCTTGTTCTAGATAGCATCACACTTCCCCTGCGATACAAATTGTAATGCTAAGTTACGTTGCCTTACAGCTGAAGGCTCAGATCTTTTTGCCAAGACTGCTTTTTACTAGCTGTTGATATTACTGCCAGCTGGTCTCATGTTTTGATTATTGCATTCTGCCCTGCATGTCTTTGCTATTGAATTCAACAGTGTATAGAAGGAAGTTTATTACTCGCTCTGGAAGCCTGAGAGAATGTGTTCCTAGCTTGTTCATTATAGCCCTCATTATTCAACCATATGAGTGCAGAATTAGGGTTGCCACCTCTTTTTTCCCCTTGAGAAGCTACTGATTCTTATATACAGATGGCTTCAAAATTATCCTTTGTATTGGAAATAGCTGCACCCATTGGAATTGTCTAGGGCAAAGAGGGTACATTTTTCCCAATTCTTGAAGAATTTACTAAAATTTACATACCAAGGGCATTTGAGGAGGGAAAACAAATGCAGAATAAATTGAAACTGCTAGGTTTCCTGTGACTGGTAGTAGCATCTAAGTCAGTGGATATACTGAATGCAATTCCAAGCTTTATACAAATTTTATAGGATGCATTTTATGCCCTGAAAACTATCCCCAAAGTGAGTCAAAGTCCTGGGACAGTTATGTTAAATTTCAGATTAAATTCCAGAGTGGATTCACAGCTCCACTAACATGGAGGGCACTAGTTTCCATTAGGCTGGTGCAATTTGGCCAAAAGACATGCCGTTTCGGGGTCCATTTTTGGCTAACCTCTCATTCTGTTTACTGGGAAGTAATAATAATAATAATAATAATAATAATAATAATGTTGTTCATTCATTCAGTCGTCTCCGACTCTTTGTGACCTCATGGACCAGCCCACACCAGAGCTCCCTGTCGGCCGTCACCACCCCCAGCTCCTTCAAGGTCAAGCCAGTCACCTCAAGGATGCCATCCATCCGTCTTGCCCTTGGTCGGCCCCTCTTTCTTTTACCTTCCACCTTCCCCAGCATAATTGTCTTCTCCAGGCTTTGCTGTCTCCTCATGATGTGGCCAAAGTACTTCAACTTTGCCTCCAGTATCCTTCCCTCCAGTGAGCAGTCGGGCTTTATTTCTTGGAGGATGGACTGGTTGGATCTTCTCTCAGACCAAGGCACTCTCAGAACTTTCCTCCAACACCACAGCTCAAAAGCATCTATCTTCCTTCGCTCAGCCTTCCCTAAGGTCCAGCTCTCACATCCGTAGGTTACTACAGGGAATACAATGGCTTGGACTATGCGGATCTTTGTTGCCAGTGTGATGTCTCTGCTCTTTACCATTTTATTGAGATTGGACATTGCTCTCCTCCCAATAATAATAATAATAAACCTTTATTTGTACCCCGCTACCATCTCCCGTAAGTGCAGCTTACACGAGCCCAAGTCCAAATACAACAATAAAACAACAACAACAATAATACAGCAAAATAAAACAAAAACAAGCAATAAACATTAACAACATGCAATGACGCAGTTAAAAACAATGGCCAGGCCAAATATAATAGTTAAAATTAAAAGTGCTGGATATGACAGGTGGGATGTTTGGAGGGGATGGACATGCAGATATCCTAGATCTCTGATAAAGTGCGTTGGGACATAATGCTAGGAGTTTCCTTATTCTGGAAAGGCACACTGGAACATCCACATTTTCAAGCTCCTCCTAAAGATTGCTAGCGACAGGGCCTGCCTGATGTCCTTAGGGAGAGAGTTCCAGAGTCGAGGGGCCACCACCGAGAAAGCCCTATCCCTCGTCCCCACCAATCATGCTTGCGATGCCAGTGGGATCGTAAGCAAGGCCTCTCCAGATGAACAAAGAGATTGTGTGGGTTCATACACTGAAATGCGGTCACGGAGGTAGGCGGGTCCCAAACCGTTTAGGGTTTTGTAGGTAAGCACCTGCACCTTCAATTGGGACTGGAAAATGAATGGCAGCCAATGGAGCTCCTTAAACAGGAGGGTTGACCTCTCTCTGTAAGGAGCACTAGTTAACAGCCTGGCTGCTGCCCGTTGGACCAATTGAAATTTCCGGGCCATTTTCAAGGGCAGCCCCACGTAGAGTGCGTTACAGTAATCCAATCTAGAAGTGACTAAGGCATGGACCAACTTACTCAAATTGGGAGGAGTGTTGCTGCTTACATTTGGCAAAGATTTGGCCCATTGCTACAATGGAAAACTTTAAATATACACCTGGTTTATATATTATTATTCTTTTCATGTTGATGTATTTTATTTTATTATTATATATTTTATGCATAACACCTTTGTGTGCTATTTTGTAAGCTACCCTGAGTCCCTATGGGAGATGGTGGTGATGTATAAATAAATAAATAAATAAAGGCTCAATACTCAGTAATTTAAAGGCTATCTGCATGAAACTTATTTTAGTTTTAGACCCCATTTACAACTGAAGGCCTGCTAAGTTTCAGAACAATTCACCAATCTACAGGGTGAGGCAGCATAACTTCCTTTTAAAATGTGCGCCATTCAGTCGGTTGAAGACGTAGCGGTCTCGTTCGAGAGGCAGGAGTATAAAGTTTTGTCCTGACACAGTTCAGTCACCATCATGCATCGGAACAGTGAGGAGTAGGGCCCTCTCTGGAGGATGAGCCTAGGAACTTTTCCAAAAGAAATTGACACTTCACTGTGAGGGAGGGAGAAAAGATGCTTCAGGTAATCCCATCTTCTCCAGGAGCTCCACAGCAGATCCCTGCCTCAGGTATATTGCAGAATTAAATCCATCCTCTCCAGCAGTTGATAAATCTGGCTCTCTTGATCCATTTTGCCCAGCTTTTCAGTTTCCGCCTCCCCTTTCTGTGTTCTGGGGATTACTTGAAACAGACCACCAAATATTACAAATCACTTTCAGTCAAGCTGATCTGGGCTCAAGCCTAGTTTCCATAATACATTCCCCCAACTTTATCCCAAAAATTACAAAAATAAAGACAAATAAAAATTCTTAAATGTTCAATTCTTATTGATTGTATGATGGACATTGGACACATGAATGTGAATAAATAAAAAAACCTAGTGCATCAATTGCATTGCATACAAATGGCTGTTTCACTTTACATAGAGTGGGCTGGAAGCAAAAGTCCATTGCAATCTCTTGCTATGAGACTATAGTTTTAATTCATTTCTACAGTTCTTTAAATCTTCAAAGTGCTGAGCAAATATTAGAATAATTCATTACTGAAAGCATTTTAGTGAAGATTCTGGGTGATCTGGTACTCAATTCAGAATTATCTTTCAGGGTATGTCTTTTTTTAAAAAAAAAGAAAAAAAACTTTTCAATTTGCTATCTTCATTTATGAGATCAAAGAACAGCCATCAGCTTTTGAGCTTTACCATTTAGCAGGGTAAAGGTGACTTGTCTCATTACAGGTGTCAAACTTTCAAAAGAAGACAAGACATATCTCTGTGATTGCAAAAGAGTATTTTTGGCAAGGAAATGGGAAGCTTGCAGAAAATATGAATGGCACGTAGTATCTACAGCTCTTAGCATATATATTTAAATCCAAAGGCAGCACGACAAAGGCATTACAACCTGATTACTTCTTGCTGTCCAGAGAACATGGAGATAGGTCTTTTAATTTTATTCCACCTTGTACTGAGTTATATAAAACCTATCACACAGAGGGTTGTTGTTCTCCAACCTTGCCTGGACAAAATTTTCTAGTCATCATGGATTATTATAGTTATAGCTGGAAAAAGCTGAAGTATTGCAACATTTTGAAAGTCACATATTGCTATCCCAAAAGGTTGGTTATAGGTTTCTGAATTGTTAATAATCCCAACAAATATAGAGGAAAACACAGGGGTGACCCATTCTTTTAAAGCTTCACTGTAAACCTGTGAAGTAGGTTTGGTTGACAGAGACTTGCCAAGGTCACCTAGGATAGATCTTGAGAAGGCAGAAATAGCACTGTTGATCCAGATTGGGCCTGAGTGGGTAAAGGTGGTGGTTAATGCCTCCCTTTGGGAAGGCAGTATTCCAGTGAGCTTAAAACAAGCTATAATAAAACCACTGTTGAAAAAACCATCACTGGACCCCACTCAGCCAGTTTCCAATCTCCCCTTTTTGCGCAAAGTCCTGGAATGTGTGGTGGCTTTACAATTCCAGGTATTCTTGGAAGACATGGATTATCTGGATTCGGCACAGTCTGGTTTTAGGCCGGGACATGGAACTGAAACAGTTTTGGTCGCCTTAGTGGATGATCTACTCCGGGAGCTAGACAGGGGGAGTGTGTCCCTGTTAGTTCTGCTGGACCTCTCAGCGGCCTTCGATACCGTCGACCACGGTATCCTTCTGGGACGCCTCGCAGGAATGGGCCTTGGAGGTACTATTTTGCAGTGGCTCCGGTCCTTCCTAGAGGGTCGTTCTCAGAAGGTGTTATTGGGGGACACCTGTTCTTCCCCACAACCATTGTCTTGTGGGGTTCCACAGGGTTCAATATTGTCTCCCATGTTATTTAACATCTACATGAAGCTGCTGGGGGAGATCATCCTTCCTTTCTCTGGTTGCTTCACGGCTCTGGATATCATCATTCCAGGTACTGAGTGTTGAATGTGACTATAAAGTGACAAATTTGATGAAACGTGCTTGGAAACTCCAGAGTATTCTGTGACTTCTGTTAATGTGAATGCCACATTAAGCTGAGTTAGCTCTGTGTGTTGTGCAACCACCACAGAGCTTATTTGGTCCCCCTTCAAGTAAAGTACCAGTTAAGTTGCACCCCTAGTGATTTTTATACACAAAATGAAGTGAATGAGGGCACTCTTAGGTCCTGTCCAACTCTCCTATGACTATACCACAGTGGATGTCTATTAATACAGCTGCAAAGAGAAAGCAGAAGTCGAGAAGCAAAAGGCATTGAACTACCCTATACATTTAGTATTTAGAAGTAATTTTCATCAAGTGTTGGATATTGGTTTGACACAGGCATGGTTTTTCTAAGCTCTATATCTTGTAATTAGCCTGTTCTCTGTGGTTGATCATTGGAACCCAGCTTTCTTTGGAAGTTGACTCACCGGGGCACACATCTCAGTGGAAATACAATTGCTGCTATTATTTTATTTATTTCATATACGTGTACCCCACCCTTCTCACCCCTGCAATCAACAAATTCATTAAAGCAAAACATTAGTAGTAATTTTATTGATAAGAAACAGAACAACAAGGCCTGACAAGACCTGATCACACTCCATGTAGAAAGTTAAAATAAGACACTTATAATAATACAGTAAATACATATGATAAGACATGATAAAACTGATAAACTGATCAAGCTGAGTATATACATCATATTTCATTATCACCCCTACAATTTACCCCAATCAGCTCTACATATGTGGTTCTCAGACGTATTGTTTTGCTTAAGTACAGAGCTGTTTTATATGTTATTTTTGGGTCTTGGCCACACATAAAATATGTTGTTCTGATGTGAGAATCCCAATACATTGTCCGTTTGATATATGGACCAAGGTGGAAGTCTCTCACCTTTTGATACAATTTGCAATCAAACAATATGTGTGCTATATCCTCAACTTCAGGTGCCCGCAGATACAACTCCGTTCATTATAAGGGATGCTGTTAAATCTCCCATATCTAACCATTGTCTCGAGCTGATCAAATCTGGCTCGAGTGAATACCTCCCTGAGATGTTTTGGTATTTGCATTTTTAGGTAGTTAGCAGTTTGAAAGGTACGTTTATATTGACTCAGCCATTTTAGGTTAGCAGTCTTACTGAGGGTGGCTATATCTTTTTGTGCTACTATATCCAAAATTCTTTGTATAGCACCCTTTCTTACTTGGTCAAAACATTAAATAAACAGTTGTTAAAACTTGCCAGTTAAAATCTGGGTCCAGGTCAATTCATTGTCACTTCAAAATTGCTTATGTCTTCTTCATACAAGCTGCTATTCAATGGTCAAACGCAAGGTCCCACAGCCAAGTCTTGAGTTTGGGAGGTGGACAATCTGATGTCTTTGGGGAGGGAATTCCACAGATGGGGAGCCACTGTTGAGAAGACCCTATCTCTTGTCTCCACCAATCACATTTGTGATGGTGGTGGGATCGAGAGCAGGGCCTCTCCAGATGATCTTAAATTTCATGATGATTCCTAGCAGGAGATACGTTCGGACATGTAGTCTTGGCCAGAACCCTTTAGCGGTTTAAAGGTATTACACACCTTCAAGTTCATCTGCCTTATGGGGATCTATCATAGGGGTTTCTTGGCAAGATTTACTGAGATGTTTGCTGTTTGCTCATCTAAGGATGAGAGTGTGTAAGTAGCACAAATTTACCCCATGAGTTTCCATAGCTGAATGGGGATTTCAGCCCTAGTGCCCTGCAATCTTGGTTCAACACTGAAAATGCTACGCTAAGCTGGCTCTTCCATTAACAATTGCGTATTCTTTTATTGAAAAGAATATACATTTCCCTAACATTTACTCTGACCATTTATTTACTCTAAATTGTTGCTATGTGCATGAATAGGTCTTATGGGAGGAGCCAAAGCCTAAATTTCACAATAGAAATATCTTTTGAGAGTTTAGATAAGGATTTCCTTGAAGACAAAAGTTAAATTTTCCTTTCCTAGCCGATATAGTTGCAATGCTGCTTTAATTTGTGAGGATTGCCATCTACATAAAAAATCTGTCTACCCCTTCATAAAATTCATGGCATGTTTAGCTTTGTCCTGCAAATCAAGGTGGCTAATCTGTGTACCTTCCTCCTTTGCCAATGTCAAATGGGGTTTAAGAATTAGAATATAGGTAAATAAATGTATTAGTTCATGTGTCCTCTATTTAAAATCTATCAGGATGACTTTCGCTTTCTTGATCTTGTACGCTTGGGCACATCATCATAAGCATAAAAAGTTTTAGGCCTCAGACCTTGAATTCTTCGAGGAAATCAACATCTATTTTGCAGAGACAAGGAACACGGGCAGAAAGACTGTGCTTTCTACAAGATCACCTGGGCTTAAAACCTGGAAACACACCGTATCCATGGCTACACACATTTTCAAGTGCTAAAAACAACCACAACTAATGGCAAGCATTTCTTCTTAATGACAGCAGTAGCAGCAGAGGCAATAAACAGAGGAGCAAAGAATTGCAGTGTTGTTTTTTTTAAAAAAAAAATAGCCTTGAGTAACACATCCCTCAATTCTGTGCATGTTTGCTTGGGAATAAATCCCAGGGCAACAGCTTACTGTGCATCAAAATAGAGCTCAGCTCCATGCAGTTTCCCAGGCTACAATCCAAAACTCAGTTTCATGCTATAGATTCCTGGTCTTTAAATAGTATTTAATATTCAATTGGAAATTGGAAATAAGGGCAGGTGAAATTTGCAGTTGGTGGAGAATTGCTACTCACTACATCTACTTCAGAGAATCCCAGGGACCCCACCTCTGATGCATATGGGTACAATGTGTGAACACTTTAGTGTATGTTTGTAATTGGTTGGTATTACTCAGAGAAATAAAAACAACAGCATTTGGGCCCTTGTACACCAACCTGTCCCCAACTATGACATATATAAAAATAATAATGCAACTTTACTGATATACTTTCCTACCTCCCAAAAGGTATTCAGGGTGGTGAACAACAAAGTCAGCAAACATTAAATGCCATACAAAAGAAAAACACATAAACGAATAACCATCTGTAGTGAAATCTACCTTTAAGACGACCAGGCCGAAGCTTGCATGACAGTAGCTGTCATCTTGGAAGGCAGGCAGAGACAGGAGGAGGAGTCAAGCCGACTCCTGATTGGTTGGAGCAATTAGGGGAGGAGTCGGTTGAGAGAGGGAAAAAGGATGTCAGCTTTTGACAGGGAGAGAGAAGTGTCCTGATATCAGACACAGAAGGATAGGATTTTAAGAGAGGAAGCTAGATAGGGTTCTGACAGAAAAGAAGAGCTTTAAAGTGAGCCTTTAGAATAGGGAATAAGGTTCAAACAAGGGCTAGGTTTACTGTGTTGAGAGGGCCAGTAAAAGAAAGCCTTGTCCTCTTAGACTGAGGAGAAGTTTAAGAGAGCTTAATTGCCCTGTGTGTGAGACAGACCGGAGTCTGTTCTCTAGGTGATACTGTTTCTAAGAATAGAGCAGTGAGTTTGAGGGAACTCAGTTTTAAAAGCTTTACTGTCAGTGAAACCAATTGTTTAAATATACCAAGTCTCTACTACTGAATCAAGCTTCTGTACCACTCATTCCATGAGTTGCTATTTGTTTAAAGTTCAATAAACCTTTCATAGTTCACTTTTAACTGGTGTCAGCTTCAGTCTGTCAATCTCCTCAGAACTAAGTCAAGTCCTTTTAAAGTCCAGTCAGCCAGTGAAGAAGCATAGAAGAACCAAGGGCAAACACACCTTACCTACAACACATTCACACCTTTTGGTTCCTCAGTCCATTAAAATTGAGGTGGTGGCAGTTATATCTACCAAGAACATCGCTCATTGATATCTTTAACCTATGGTCAGCTGTTCATTATTTTACACTGGTGTCAGAGGTGGGATCGTTTGACCACCCTGCCCAAGCTGTGACCCTAAAATTTATTACACCATCCCATCCAAAACTCATGCAGATCCATGTTTAAACCAAAAACAAGACTAAAAAATAACGTGGATAATTTACAATTCCATAGTAATCCATCAAGAAAATGGAGGAGTCAGACCAGCAAAATATATTTAAAATTATGAAATTAACTATAAATTATAAAATTAACTATAAAAATAGTTAATAGACATACCACCTGCCTCTTGCACTGATTCAATATTGTCCCATTTATCTCTCCCCCCCGGAGTATTCGATCTCTCTTGTGATTCCCCCCCCCCCATCAAACACACACAGAAATCTGCATTTTTCACCTCCCTTCTTTCATCATCCAAGCTTAGTCCCTCCTTCCCTCCCATTAACAATTCCTCCTCCATTTGACTTGAGGTTTCGTCCTCATCTGCGATCCAAGTGCACAGTTTGTCAACTGGGTTCTTTGCAGTTAAGGAAACACTGGCAAATAGGTAATTCAACTTTTTGTTCAATGGCTAATTGCTGAAAAAGACATATTGATTGCCCCAGCAGTTCACGTATATTTGATAGTTCAACATTTCTGTGAGTCTCTTGGCTATCCATGGTTGTTGTCTACCATCTGTCCAACTTACTATACTTTCCAATGAAACCTTCCTGTAAATTTCTCGATTGCTATCCATATGATCACTTTCTCTTAGCTTCTACTAACTTCCCTTCCTTTCCATCTCCTTCTCCCTACCTGCAGGTCTTTACTCCTTCTCTTTCCTTCCTGTCAACTGTCATTTCCTTCCTTCTTCTCCCAACCTACCTTTCATTCTTTATTTCCTCTCTAACCTTCTATTCTTTCTCTCCCTCTTCCCACAGGGAGGAGGGAGCAAGTTTGTTTTCTGCTTCCTTGGAGACTAGGATGCGGAACAATGGCTTCAAACTACAAGAGAGGAGATTCCATCTGAACATGAGGAAGAACTTCCTGACTGTGAGAGCCGTTCAGCAGTGGAACTCTCTGCCCTGGAGTGTAGTGGAGGCTCCTTCTTTGGAAGCTTTCAAACAGAGGCTGGATGGCCATCTGTCAGGGGTGATTTGAATGCAATATTCCTGCTTCTTGGCAGGGGGTTGGACTGGATGGCCCATGAGGTCTCTTCCAACTCTTTGATTCTATGATTCTATGACCCACCTTCATACCAACTTACTTTATCTTCAAAAAGACTGGACAGGAGAGGAAAATTATTAGACTATATTTAAATGGCCACGCTATCCAACAACATTGGGGATCAAATAATGAAGACTTTGTTAGAATATAGAATAATGATAATAACACTTTATTTATATTCCGCCCTTTTCCCTTAGGGGACTTAGAGTGGATTACAGGAATTACATACATAGGTAAATATTCAATGCCTTTACACAATGAGATGCATTAGCACAAACAAAGGCAGAGGCAACTCCTTTCATTTCCGGCTTCTGGAAGCTTGCATTTAAATATTTAGGAAGAAAGACAAAAGTAGAAATAGCCACAAGGGGAAGTTATCAATATAGTAAAGATAAGGGTAGGTTTTTATGAGATATTAGTTTTACATTGAGTGCTGTCAGAAGTCATGGGCAAGGATGG
The DNA here is from genome assembly GCF_037176765.1 of Anolis sagrei. Classification (NCBI taxonomy): domain Eukaryota; kingdom Metazoa; phylum Chordata; class Lepidosauria; order Squamata; family Anolidae; genus Anolis; species Anolis sagrei. The sequence continues at coordinate 114,120,049 of NC_090024.1, forward strand.
GAGGAGGGGGATAGTTTTGGAAGACAGATGTATTTGTATTATGTGTATTTGATTTATTTCTGTTTTTCTTTTGTGTCCTGTATATCACCTTTACACAAGATTTTCTTTAAAAAAATCTGGGACTATATTTCCCATCAGTACCAGAAAGCTTGCATAATGCAAGGGGCAATGGAAGTACAGCGGACATGTCCTTTATCTGAATCACTTTCTATCATTCCACACTGCAGAGAAAGCAATTTGCAGACCAAGTTGCTTATTTCATTAATGATTTGATATTTTCCTTATTGAAATCAGCAGCAATGCTTCACTGAGCTTAAGTGGCTTGGGGACTACCCATCCATTTACCATAAAAGGCTAAATTAGAGCCCCACTGAACATTATTTACTTGCCCTTGTTACTCAGCTCTCTGATAATTAGCGAGGGAGTTCTTGTCCCTTGTCAGGTCTATTGTCATCCATCGCCTAGTAGTCAAAATGACACCACCTTCTCAGCATCATTAAGATACCCAGCAGAGGATATGATTTATATACATTGTAGAAATGCTTACTCCAGGGACTTTTGCAGAGCAGCCAGAGGGAAATTTTCTTCTGCAGCAAATGCAACCATAATAATGGGCTATTAGCTTGGGAAAAAGAGCTCATGTTTTCTTTGTTGGAGTGTTAAAGACATTATGCTTAAATCTGATATTATTGTAGCCTTTAAAATGAAGTAAGCAATGATTCCATTAAGTAACTTGCTATGGAAAAACTTGCAAAGTTTGTTTCATATCAACGTATCTATACAAAACCAGCTTCAGATATAGTTTCAATGAGTTCTCCATGGTGATCTACTTATCTACTGGTTGACTCTAGCAGTGTTATCAGAGGTTAGTAACCCTCCAAATAGTTTCAAGTAGTTGCCTCTTAATTCAATGGTGGGGCCTCTTTACACACCAAAGTGTACACCACTATGATCCTGTATTCACTGTCATGTCTACATCTTGTGGAATCCTAGGTTTTATGGTCTGTTGAGCCTTTATATGGAGAAAAAATTTCAAATACCTTGTTGAACAGCAAGTCCCATAAGTCCATAAGATGCAGTTATGACAATCAAAACTGAATATAGTAGTATCATCATCATCATCATCATCATCTTTAATTACTTATTAATCGCCCTCCATCCGAGATGCTCCACGCGATTTACATAGCAGAAATTATACAGGATAGAACACATATATACAAATAGTAAAATTAACATGGGTCAAATGCTCTAGTAAAAAAGCCAGGTCTTAAGTGCTAGGATAAAATGTCCTAAGTCACACATGGCTCTCAAATAGGGAGGCAAGGAATTCTATAAGGCAGGGGAAAAAATAGAGAATGCCCTGCATCTGGTGCTTTCCAAGTGCACTTCCCTAGGACCCGGTATATAGAGCAAATCGCGTTGGGATGGTCGTGGCGACCTCTGATGATGGTAGAAGGAGAGACGCTCTCTAAGATACAATGGACCCTGGCCATATAAAGATTTAAAGGTCAGGACCAACATCTTATACAAACCACGATACTCAATGGGGAGCCAGTGTAGATGCCGCAGCACTGGTGTTATATGGCATTTCATGGGCGTTTTTGTGAGTAACCTGGCTGCAGCATTCTGGACAATACGGAGCTTTTGGGTCATAGAAACAGGAAGGCCAACATACAAGGCGTTACAATAGTCCAGCCTAGATGTTACCGTGGCATGGATGACTGTTGCCAGAGCCTCATCCAACAGGTAAGGTGCCAGTTGCCTCGCTTGTCGTAGATGGAAAAAGGCCTGTTTGCTGGCAGCAGCGACCTGAGCCTCCATCATCAGCTGCGAATCCAAAACGACACCAAGGCTCTTAACAGTAGTTGATGGAGATAGAGTAGCGCCATCAAAGGTAGGTAACGGATGGGTCGGACCTATCGGGCGGCCATGCCACAGGATCTCAGTCTTCGCCGGATTCACTTTCAGTCTGCTAGCACATAGCTAGTTCGACAAAGCCTCCAGGTATAAGGTGAAATTATCAGGTATTCACGTTACTCCAGGCTCCAAGCGCAACAGGAGTTGGGTGTCGTCCGCATATTGATAGCAGTCCAGGCCAAATCTCTGAACCAAACTGGCAAGGGGTCTAACGTAGATGTTGAAAAGAAGAGGGGAGAGAATTGCACCTTGGGGTACCCCGCATAGGAGGGGGGAAATTTCGGAGACTTGGTCCATATATTCCACACACTGACTCCGATTTCAGAGGAATGAATGATGAAGGACCTTTGGTGATAAGACATGAACTTTAGCTATAACTCTGGACATATTGTTATTACATGGTTCAGATGTTGGTAATGGGTCTTTGCTAGACTGTCAGGATCGTGGCAAATCCTTGAGGATGTTGATGCCCCCCTTGTAACTACAGATTAAAATGCAGTGTCTTACACCATTAAGGCCAGTTTTCCGAATTCACATCAACATACCTAACATTGTGTTACAATGTAGCCATGAGATATTTTACTGCCTGACAACAGAATGGTGCTCTCTCCCATTCCATGTATAAAAATGGATGGTGAACTCCTTGTACAAGAGGCGATAGCACAACTTCCTCCTGAAGGTAGCTTAGGAGTTATAGCAAGGAATGGTGGCAAGCTGGTCCTTCATCCTTTACATTTGTTGATTGAGCCAGCTTCCTCACTATGTGGTACCTAGTGGCCCATGGTTTTTTTTTAAACTGAAACTGAAATGAGACATAGTACATAATAAATATGTCTTTTGTAAAACATCCAAACACTAGTATCCTTGTCCAATATATTGCTTCAAGATTTGCAGTCCCTTCTTTGGGGTATTCCAAAATATCCATCAGAAAAGCAAAGTAGCTTTTGTGGTTGTTCTTTTCCAGACTTTTCAACATTTTTTATGAGTGATAAAAAAATACTCTAGACAGCATATCTTATAATTCCCCAAGGAAGGGACTATGGAGTTATTAGAGTAGGATACTTGAAGATATTTTTTTCATTTAAAATGTTTTCTAATTCTTTAGGGATTTTCAGTTTGTCCTTACATAAAATTAGCAGAATCTGTACTACAGAATGCAATGATCCCTCCTCTTACTTTTTCCTGCAAATCCCTGGGGAACCATTAAAGTTTATCAGGCTTCTCAAAGAAAAAAAATCAGTGGGATAGTAAATGTCAGAAAAGCTTCTCTAAAAACAGTTTGCCTGCTTCAATTGTTCATTTGTCTGGCAATGTTCAGCAGCCATAGGATGGTATAATAGGTATGTTTTCACATGTTTTGTTTTGTTTTGGAAAACCATTCAGGTTTTTGTTGCTTTGAGTCTTTTCAAAAGACATAATTTGGTATGCAGAGGGATCTTGTACAGGGTGAGGCAGCATAACGTCCTTTTTTAAAATGCGTGCCATTCAGTCGGTTGAAGACGTAGCGGAGCGCTTGTGGTCTCGTTCGAGAGGGGGGAGTATAAAGTTTTGTCCTGCCACAGTTCAGTTGCTATCATGCGTTGGAACACTGAGGAGCATGTTTTTGCCATTGAGACCAACTTTTTGAGTGGATTTGGAGTGGCCGGCCCACTCTCCAGATTTGGCCCCTTGTGATTTTTTTTCAATGGGGTTTTTTGAAATCCCCTGTTTATGTGAACCATCCAAGGACCCTACAAGATTTGAAGACCAACATCCAGGAAGAAATTGCCAACATAACGCCTGCTATGCTGGCAAAAGTTATGACAAACGCCAGAAATTGGTTTACTCAGTGTATGGGGAATGGAGAATGGGGGACGTCACCTACCTAATTTGATCTTCAAAACTACGTAAAACAAAACTTGAGGTATGCACCTACATTATAACAAAAAAAAAATCTGATTTCATACAATGGGATTTATTCAGTTTTGAAAAAAGGAAGTTATGCTGCCTCACCCTATGAATCTTATGGTTTAACTGTGAGAATGAAGTTGGTAGCATGACATTTTGTAGACCAAATCTACTTTGTCAGTTGCATAGGTAAAATTCTTTCTTTCTATTCCCACCAGTCCCTTCTTCAACGCAAACCTTTTTCTCCTACAAATGACATTTTCATTTTAATGTTTACTAGGCCTGGGTAACAATGCAAAAATTTGTTTCTAAAATCGATTTGTAATTGGGGGTTTTTTTTGTTTCGATATTTAAAATAATTACAAAATTTTCCAAAAAAAAAGTTCGGTATTTACGAAATTTCGTAAATATTTACAAAACATTTTGTAAAGATGGCGCCCCTTTTTTTTTCAATATTTTTTAAATATTTTTTAAATTTAATTATTAATTTAGTAGAATAGGGAGGAGAAATTAAAATTATTATTAAGGAGGGAAGGCAGGCACTCACTCTGGCGGGCCCTCTCGCTCGCCGCTCGCTCGCCCCTCTCGCTCGCCGCTCGCAGAAAACAAGCTTGCTCCCTCCTCCCTGTGGCTTCCTCTCACTAGCTACCATGATTTCCTGGCTTTTGGACATAAAGATTTGAAGGGAGATTTAACAAATCAGCTAAATGTATTAAGAACCCTCTTCACAATTGGAACACATTAGAACATTTACATAAAGCTGCATTACCCATATTCCCAATCATATCCCCAAGTTCGCCCCTCTCCCTTCCAAGGAAAAGTAAAAGCTCGCCCTCTCAGCAAGCATCGGCAGGCGGCCATCTTAGGTATTTCCAAAATGGACGGAAATACAAAAATTTTTGGCACCTGCCGTTTCGATATTTAAAAACACTTCCAGGTTAAAAAAAAAGTTTTGTAATCGTTTCGTAATTCAAAAATTAACGAATTTTTAAACAAATTACGAATTAACGAAACGAATTGCCCAGCCCTAATGTTTACAATAAAAAATAAAACTAAATCAAATATTTTTTAAAAAAACATAAATCCAAAAGAGATCTTCTCTATATATTTTTTTAAATTCAACACATGGTTAGGAACTGAACATTACTGTTACTGGGGTTATCAAAAATATCTTAACTCCTTCTGGAAAAGACTGGTTGGAATAGGACTATGCTTTATCTGTGGCAGGGAAAGAGAAAGTGATGTTGGGAAATGTGAGAGATAGTATCATATAGCTTAGGTAGAGCAATCAAGCAGAAGCTGAACAACAATCAGTTCCATATTCATGAACAAGGTCTAGCAGAGAATTTAAACAAATTTAATTTTAATGTATTGTCGAAGGCTTTCATGGCCAGAATCACTGGGTTGTTGTAGGTTTTTCCGGGCTATATGGCCATGTTCTAGAGGCATTCTCTCCTGACGTTTCACCTGCATCTATGGCAAGCATCCTCAGAGGTACCGGGATTGTGGCGCAGCTGGCTGAGTGTCAGCTGCATTAAGATCACTCTGACCAAAAGGTCATGAGTTCGAAGCCAGCCCGGGCTGGAGTGGGTGTCCAGCCATTGTGTAGCCTGTTGTCGACCTTTGCAACCCGAAAGACAGTTGCATCTGTCAAGTAGGAAAATAAGGGACCACCTTGTGTGGGAGGCTAAATTTAACTAATTTATGAGGCCATAAAGAAAAAAGACTCCGGGGAATGTGGAATGCGGAAGAACTTCATCGGTGGCGTTGATGGACGATGAAAAGCAGCAGCTCCCCTGGCGGCCAGAAAAAAAAAGTTAAATAGCCTTTGTCTGTTAAATGTTGTTTGTCAAACTGGCATTGAATGTTTGCCATATATGTGTTTACTGTAATCCGCCCTGAGTCCCTTGCGGGGTGAGAAGGGCGGAATATAAGAACTGTAAATAAAATAAAATAATAAATAATAATAAATAGATGCAGGTGAAATGTCAGGAGAGAATGCCTCTAGAACATGGCCATATAGCCTGAAAAAACCTACAACAACCCAAATTTAATTTTCTTTGTAAAACATATAAAACACTATTTGCTTTTTACTGTGCCGGGATTGTGGCACAACTGGCTGAGTGTCAGCTGCATTAAGATCACTCTGACCAAAAGGTCATAAGTTCGAAGCCAGCCCGGGTTGGAGTGGGTTTCCAACCAATTGTGGTAGCCTGTTGTCGACCTTTGCAACCCGAAAGACAGTTGCATCTATCAAGTAGGAAAATTAAGTACCACCTTAAAGTGTGGGGAGGCTAAATTAACTAATTTATGAGGCCATAAAAAAAGACTCCAGCAAGCACTCTAGCAAAAAGCATGCAGGGAATGCGGAAGTACTTCATCAGTGTCGCAGATGGACGATGACAGTGACAGCTCCCCTGGTGGCCAAAAAAAGTTAAATAGCCTCTGTCTATGTCTGTATATGTTGTATGTCAAAATTGGCATTGAATGTTTGCCATATATGTGTACACTGTAATCCACCCTGAGTCCCCTGCGGGGTGAGAAGGGCAGAATATAAAAGCTGTAAATAAATAAATAAATAAATAAATAAATAAATACAAACTTTACTTACAATATGTCCACTAGAGGTGTGCATTTTTGTTTGCCTTGTAATTCAGATCAAATTCGTTAAATTTTGTACTTACACGGTGATATTTGATATGTGGATTTAGTCTGCTCCAAAAAAATTATGAATTGGAATGTAGTGATTTAATGCAGCTAGCTCTCAGCTAACTGCTCCACAGCCCGGTACACAGCTTAGAAATGGAGATGAGCACAACCTCCCAGAGTCTGAATTGACTAGACAATGTCAAGGGGAAACCTTTACCTTTAACTTTAAGAAAGGCTGCAGCAGTTTGCTTTTGTCTGGGAAGGTCAATATTTGTCTCCTTCCTCTAATTTTGCTTTGCTGAATTAACTCAGTTCGAGTGAATGTTGCACTTTGAATTACGTTTATTTATTTATTTATTTATTTATTGAACTTATATGCCGCCATCCCCTGGGGCTCGGAGCGGCTTACAAGAATGGCTAAAATCTAACACAATTTAAAAACAATTTAAAACAATTTAAAAACAGCAATATCAAACATTAAAAGCCTGTTGAAACAGGTATGTCTTACATGCCCTGTGGAAAGCTGATAAGTTCAAATAAGTCAAGATGTAGGGGAAAACTGGGAGTAGGAAAGAGAAAATTGATTTGAATTTTTTTTAAAAGCTGCTGAAAACGTGAGACTGTTCTGGCCAAACTGAAGCAATTGAAGTACAGGGTTAGTCAAAATGCATAGGCCAATAAGCCATTCAATTGAATGGCTTATTGGCCTATGCATTTTGACTAACCCTGTATATGCCTGAAATAAGTACTTTGTTCTCGAAAGACCAGACATGATAGTTTGCATTAGTTTACAATATCTGGACAATTTGCAATGCTTTGTTTCTCAAATGGAAGCACTAAAATTCTCCATAATCCTTCACACTTCAAACTTTTAACCCACCTCCTAGGCTGCCAGTACAATCGCTGTAAAACTATCAGTGCCTCTCAAAAAGAATATGGCAATAACCAGGAGGAAAGGAATTTTATTCTCCTGCTTCAGAGGAAGTTGTAAGAGAAATTAAAGCCATAAACTCTCATTGACAGTTTTCCTTGTAAATTCGCTGTTAGTAAAAAACATTTTTTTCCCTGTGGCTAAAAACAATATTTCATATTTTATTTACGGAGAAAACAGGGGAGAGAAACTATTTGGTTGAGCATTGTTGTAAATAGGACAGCTGTTCTTTAATTCCACTCTGAAAAATCCAACACAACTGTACTTTAAGATATCCCCTTTTAAGAAAATTGTGCTGCAATTTGGTTAGAAGGGCAACACAGTACAGGTAGATTGCAAATACATGGAACATCCCACAACCTAAAAAAAGAAAGTACCACTAACAAATTGTTTACAAATATATGATATTTCCTCTGTCAGTGATCCGGAAGCTCAAGTTGGTACAAAAAGCAGCTGCTCGGCTTCTTGAAGGAATTCCGATGAGATGCCACATAACACCAATCTTACTACATTGGTTACCAATTGAGCACCGGATCACTCTCAAAGTGATGGTACTCACCTTTAAGACCTTGCATGGTCTGGGGCCGATGTACCTGAGGGACCGTCTCACCCCCTACCAACCCCAGAGATCCCTCCGTTCTGAGGACCAAGATCTATTGGAAATTCCTAGTGTCAAGACCTTGCGTCTAACAGCAACCAGATGCAGAGCCTTTACAGCAGTGGCACCATCACTCTGGAATACTCTGCCACCTGAAGTCCATGCCTTGCGGGACTTATCAGCTTTCCGCAGGGCATGTAAGACATACCTGTTTCAAAAAGCCTTTGGTTTTTAATATTACTGTTTTTAAATTGTTTAAAATTGATTTTAAATTGTGTTAAATTTTAGCCATTCTTGTAAGCTGCTCCGAGCCCCAGGGGAGTGGCGGCATATAAGTTCAAATAATAAATAAATAAATATTTGAAATTATTCTGTGATACTGCTCATATATGCATCTTGATCAGGCAGTGAGGAAGGAAATACCACATTCATGACATTGCAAAGGACCAGGTATGTGCTACTGTAATGCAGTTAGAATCTGCAAAAAGTACTTTTAAAAACCTCTCTAATTCAAAGAATTTCTCAAACAGTGGCCATGTTTACCAATGTTTCTTTGCCAAGATGTAGATCTGTTTTCTCTGTGGAAACATGGAAAAACCTCTTGGGAAGTCCCTGTGTACATTAATTTTCTTGTGTCAATGAGAAGCTATAGGATTTTTGTTTTACATTGTCTCTATGCTTTCCAGTTTTTCATAAACCAGGAACTAGAAACTTACCAAAGATATTGTGGAAAATATACCTAGAGCCACAAAAGGATAACTTCCATTCTGTCTCGCTTTTAGGAACTCAGAAGACATTTCACTTTGATGTAAAGTGAAACTCTCCCTCATATATGGGGTGTTCCCTTCCTGACGAAGTGGGGAGAGAGAGCAATTTGCCTCCTCCCCTGAATGAAGAGGGTGGATGGTTGCATCGAACCATCCAGAAAGAGGGTGTGGCTAGCCATGAGGCAGCCAGCCTCCTTATTCCCTCCTCATTCCGGTTTTGACCATTGAGTGCACATGCTCGTCTATTGCTCTTGAGGAGACTCATGTTTGATATCGCAGAGGTCAGTAATCAGGGAATGAGGGGCTGGGCATAGATGCCCCCTCCCCCTTTTCTATATTGAAGTTGAGGCCATGAAGGGATCATGTGGCATTGGAGGATGGTCCCTTCCGGGCGGTTTGGGGGCACAAGGGGGGATGGATTGTATCTGTTTGTTGTAGTTGGTATCTTGTTGCCTCCCCCACTCCTGCCTCCCCCTCCCCCCAATTACCAGCTAGCCTTTCTTCTAGCTTTTCTTCCTTACCTTGGCAAAGCTGTGGGCTGGCCTTGGTGAGGGGCTGCTTTCCTTTCAGTTAGCAGAGCAAGGCATGTGGGATGCACCTCGAGGACGCACCTCACCCTGGCTGGCTGGTCACGGATAGGCACTGCTGCGTGCCCTCCACGCAACCCGGTCTTCTTCCCAGCCAACTCGTCTTCTTCTTCCTGGCCATCTGCATGTGAGGCGTGCCTCGAGGATACATCTTGCCCCGGCCTTCTTCCTGGCTGACGGCACACATAGCATGCCTCAGGAACATGGCTCATCCCGGCTGGATGGTCATGGATGGCCAGGAAGCAGGTGAACAGGGCCATGCACACTACACTCACACAGAGTGTAGGGGCTTTTACATTCATCATAATGACATTACACATGACAAAAGTCATTTTTACCATCCAGATGGCATCCATTGCCAATACCCAATTTTTAGTTGATTTACAGGTGGGTAATAAGTTGGTTTTGGAGGGCTTGGTGGAGGATGGGGCAACATAGACATCTGCCCCCACTCTGTGGTGTAAATAGTTAAGGGAACAAAAAAGAATTGGTTTACATCTTTGGGGTGTGGGCCTTTATCCAATACACTCACCTTGATGTATAGTTAAGGGGTGAGGTGAAATTAAATGGCCCTGAAACAGGAAGAGTCTGGTCTTGACAACCTTGGGAGAGGCTTCTCCATACGTTTCCCTTTGAGGTTGCCCAGGTTTAGGTCACCAGGGGACCCAGATGTTTCGCCCTTGCAAGCCGAGGGTTAGGCCTTGGCTTTGCCATCAAGCCCAACACAGTTATAATTTAGTGATAGGAAAAGTTAAATAGGTAACATTTAATAAACATTGCCCAAATTTTAATCCATTTACATGTGTCTTGCCTCTTCATTTCAGGGGTGAGCAAGCAAATATAAGTGTAAACAGGAAAAAGTAGACAAACTGGCTGTATGTGCTTTGTGACATGCAGGCTGCTAATCTTATTTTAAACTCATCTCATTCCTTCTTTTCAAATGTGACTTAATGCAGATATATCCTGGAAGAAAAAAGAAATGGGACAGCTTGTTGTGTCCCAAAAACCTTAGGTTAACCTCAGGCTAGCTGGGGAAAAGTATACAATCTATTACATGGCATATTGTGAAGAATTTATCATTTGCACTGTGGGATGTTACACAGTGCAAGCTATAGTCAAATGCTTCTTTACCCCCAAGTCCAATTATCTCATTGTAATTGAACTAGGGGATACCACATGTTGGTTTATTCAAAATATTACCTACTAAGTTAAAATGGATTTTTAAAGTACTGAAAATGACCAAGGATATTTCTAATTGGTGAGGTATTATAATCTTAAATTCTGAAGATTTACGGGTTTTTTTCTTTAGTCACATAAACCTGATGAAGTCAAGTAAACTTGTGAAATACTACCAGCTCCATTAACAGGTAATCTGAATTGGTGGGAAAAAAATCTTCTTAATAGGTACAGTACAGCCCCAGGATTCATTGACGTATTTTCATGGATATCCATGTTTCTGGTTATTGCAAGACAATGGAATATAGTGAAATCTATTGAAATGATGAACTTCTGACCCAGAAATACCATTATTATTATTATTATTATTATTATTATTATTATTATTATTGACACCTTTTTATTGAAAACATGAAAACCACTGCTGATCACACTGTATGCATCCTCTGTAGTAGACCCCCCTCTAAAGTACCCTTGTCCCATCTCAGTCTTTCATTCAGCTTACAAATGCTACACTACGGAAAAGCATAGTCTATACAGTGGCGGTCACTGATTTCACCCAGAATTTGAGGACTGGTTTTCTAAAACAGCGCTTCTTAAATTATGGGTCAGGACACCCAAATGGGGTCACCAAAACTTTATGTTGGGATTGCCTTCCTTTCTCTCCCATGATTGACACCCTCTGCTTTCCCTCCCCCCTCCCTCCCTTATGACTGCACACCTCTCTGCCTTCCTTTTTCTCTCTTGCACACACCTCCCTCCCTCTCCCTCCCTCCCTCCCTCCCTCTCCCTCCCTCCCTCCCTCTCCCTCTCTCATTTGCTTCTCTCTAACTTTCTCTCTTTCTTCCATGCACCTCTCTGCTTCCTTTCTCTCTCTTTCTACCTCTCTCACACACATGTGTCACTCTCCCCTTCCCCCTCCATTCTTTATATAATTCTGGTTATGCAAACTTTTCTTGGGTACAAAGGGGTCGTGAGTCATAAACGCTTAAGTAGCTTTGTTCTATAAGTCACTATTAGATTTGTGTTTGGTATTTTCCCTGAATGGCTTACAGGTATTAGGTTGTTTAACATTAATCTTGGAACACTATTCCACTAATTGCTCTGGGTTGAGAGACATTGTCACAAGGTGAAGTAGCGTAGTGGTAGAGTGTCTACCTGTCATTCTGTAGAGGATGTGATCTGTAGTCATTCTCTAGAGGAAGTCCTGCTGGGGCTCCTTTTTTTTTTTTTTTTTTGGTCATATCAAAACTTGGTCATATCTAAACATTCCTGAATGACACAGGCAAGTATGTAGACAAACAAGTAAAGAGGGGAATTTACCTTTGTAACTAAAAGAATGGGTAAGAACCAAGAAACAAAGTAGACCCAACAAGACTTGATCTCCCACCTATAAATTGATAGGCAGATGCTTTATCACTGTGCTACTTTGCCTTATGACAAGGCTGTCAGGATTATTGAGTTATGCTTTTGTGTTTTTCAATGTGTTTCTATGTAATTCAATATGGATTAAGATGTGTTTCAAAATGGATTCTATTATGTTGTTCAATTGTGTATTAGAAATACTGTGAGAAGCAGAGAAAATGTAACCTTGACAGAAGTGAGATAACATGTTCTCTGGCTGTGGGAAGTAGGAGGATCCAGTTACAGCCAGAGGTCTGATAAGCAGATGTTCTGAAACTGTTTGTGCTGTGCTTTGTAGTTCCTGATTATAGCCCGCTAAGAATTGACGTGTGTAGATGTGCTTAGTAAACTTTGTGTTATTTGCAACTGTAAAACTGCAGAGTCCTGATTTTTGGAGTCCTGTGTCTGTTGATCTAGCAACCTCTTCCGCTGCGCATATACCCCCAAATTCTCTCATGCAATCCAAAGCAATAAGTGGAATGGTATTCAAAGTTAAATAACTAAATATCTATGATCCATTCAATGAAAGCACTGAATATGGGTCTAATGATTTCTCATAGAGAACACATCCTCTAACTTGGGGCAAAATCTGTGAATCGTAAAGAGTGTACTTTTTGACGCTGCACATTACATTCACTAGCAAACACTCTTTTTTTATTTCAAGGTTTTGAAAATTGAGGTGCACATTAGGTTCGATGGCACATTAGATTCAGATTTACATAAATGTGGCAATTTCTCATTGAGATCATAAAAAGCTTGTGTGTTTTACAAGGTGGAGGCTGCTTATCTGAAAATGCAACAATATCATTTTTAATGAGGCATATGTGAGAATAGAGAATAGAGAACATATACTTTGCCATTTTTCTATAAAACAAGTATAGTTTCCAGTCCTTTGGACAGGGTTTCCCTTCTGTCTATGTGTTAAAAAATAAACACACTACCTCAGCAATAATCCATCATCCCAACATGGTTTTGCAGAGGATGTTAAATGCAAAACAAAGATCAATGGAGTGGGCTGTCAACAAATTAACAGTGACATGATCACATGCTGTTTCATTTAAGTTTTTTCCCACTGTTTTCTAGGTCAACACTGTTTTACAACATGGAATAGAAGTCTTCTCTCTTGCTATAAGGCAAAAATAGGAGTATAGTAACAAATATGTGTATTAGTTTCAAAATCAAAAAATGGAATTATTCTGTTGTTAGAATGCCATCAAGGGAGTTGGATTATTATTGTTATTATTATATTTGTGAGGCAACAGTAAACATAATTAATAGTTGAAAAATGAGTATACAGTGACTGTTTTAGGAGAAATATGTATAAAAGTTCATGGGATATTAATATAATCTTTTTTTTTTAAAAAAAAACATATTTAAGGTTGATAAAAGCGGAGATGCATAGGAGCCAAAATACCATTTTTTCCTACTTTTACAGATCTCAGGAAGTAATCATAACTAGCCACACAGTCAATGAAGCATCTTTTGAAGTCATTCATAGGAGATTCATCACATAAATATATTTCAAGTAGTATTTAAAGGAAAATTAACTATAAGACAAAGACACAAACACGATTGGTGTTTTATCATTGGGAATTATAGGGCACCTATAGAACAAATTGTGTTTATTTTCACCTTAGTATTATATTTTGTGAGGAGGGGTTGAGTGTCTAGGTTTTGTGAAAACACTGTTGGCAGTGTGGGTGAAAATCACCACAAAAGCACTCCCCCAGCTGAATTTTTGGTGGTCTGAAGACATTGGGAGACCTCAGGGACTGTACTGGATAGTCTAAAGCAGGGGTCCTCAAACTTTTTAAACAGAGGGCCAAGTCACAGTCCCTCAAACTGTCAGAGGGCCGGATTATAATTTGAAAAATAAAAAGAATGAATTCCTATGCACACTGCACATATCTTATTTGTAGTGCAAAAGCCACTTAAAAACAATACAATAATTAAAATGAAGAACAATTTTAACAAATACAAATTTATTAGTATTTCAATGGGAAGTGTGGGTCTGCTTTTGGCTGATGAGATAGGATTGTGGTTGTTGTGGTGGTTCTGTGCTTTTGAGTCGTTACAGACTTAGGTTGACCCTGAGTGAGGGCCGGGTAAATGACCTTCGAGGGCCGCATCCGGCCCCCGGGCCTTAGTTTGAGGACCCCTGGTCTAAAGGGTTGCATGCAGACCTGAGGCACATTTTGTATAACCTAGTATTACAACCTTTTTGTACTGGGTCTGTTTTACTGCAACACTTTCTCTTGGTGTGTCAACCCTTCCCTCAAAACAACCCATAATACCATTGTATTAAGAGAAGTCATAAGGGGGAATCGCTTGTCATTTCAAACTAATTTGGCTTTGTTAAAAAATTGGGAGAATAATTTGTCTTGAGAACAGGGAAGATTTGTCCATTTGCCTTCCCCATTATGGCTTCCTGAGATAAAAACAAATGTGAGACATTTTCTTATGGGAGAACCATTTGATCATTTGGTTGTTTATTTTTTTCAATGAACTATTTATGGCAATGTCCAATACACTAAAGGTCTACACACTATGCAAAAATAAATTTAAAAAAACAGAAAAACAAATAAAATGCTGATATTTATTTCAAAATGTGCTTTGATGGGCATCTAATAATAATAATAATAATAATAATAATCTTTATTTATATCCTGCCATCATCTCCCCAACGGGGACTCGGGGCAGCTTACATGAGGCCAAGCCCAGACAACATATTACAGTAAAATAAAACCAAAAACATAAGCGACAAGCAACAGCATCATAATTACATAAAAACATATGAATACAATAACAATATAACATTACAATAAATGCAATCATGGTGACAGTGGGCAGGCCACATGTGCAGGATAAAATGTTAAAAAACTCGAATGAGATAAGGAGAGGAACAAGTTATTTACAAGAGGAATCTCATAAAAAAACACAGGCGACTATGTTAGTATATGAGTATGTGATTTTAATTAATGTTATTGTTAATTTTCTATGTATTTGGTTTTATGTTGTTGTATTGATATTATGGCATTGAATTATTGCCCATGTAAGCCACCCTGAGTCCCCCTCGGGGGTAAGATGGGCGGGGTAGAAATGATGTAAAATAAATAAAATAAGGGTTGTGGAACCAAACTTTCCCATTTGGGGTGGGGGCGTATACTCCAGTGAAAGAAGCGTTGAGGTGCCCTATAACATTTCCTAATCTTTGAGATACTTCATGCTGAATCTCACCACTCTATGATCTCATTATTTGGATTTCAGTATTTTGGACTTGGATTTTATTATTTTTGTCAAATAACTTACAATCTTATCTACTTTGGAGTAATTTTGCACATGTCGACTGAGTACATTAGTTGCTGCCATTGATTTCACTAGAACCTTGTGGACAAGATTTACTTCAGCATCAATATAAAATATAAAAATATAGCAAATGACAATCAATTAGAATGTAAAAAATAATAATAAAACAGGCAAAATCATCAGTAGAAAACACACACATGAGCTAAAATATCAAAGGGGGAAATCTTAACTAGAAACCATAACAGAGATCAAAAGTAATGATATTCATTTTTTAACCATTAGATATAGTAAATTATTGTTCACTAAGATGGAAAAGGGCCAGGTTCAAATCCAAAGTCAGCCATAAAGATCTTTGGATAAGTTTGGACCCATTATTCTCGGCCACTTAGTTCACCTTACAATTTGCAAATATTTTTTTAAAAAATGTAAAGGAGAGCTCTGCATGCATTGAACTTAAAGGGAAGCAGCCCCCCCCCCCCACCACCACCACCACCTGGTCAAACAAAAATGAGAAGAATAAGAAAAAAAATTGTAGTATGATAGCCAAAAAGATACTCAGATATATGTCTGGTGAGCTCCTCTCAGAAGATCATTTGGCAAATGGGGAGACAATAAAAAAAGAGTTTCCCCCCTTGAACAAATTCTGTGCTTCTGACCGACAGTCTCATTCAAAATCAGATCTCCGCAGATGATCACAGAGAACATGAGAGTCGTATGGTCCATTCACGCTACACAAATATAGCACTACTAGCTGCCCCCTGCCACGCATTGCTTTGGCCCAGTCTGGTGATTTGGAAAATAAAGTAATGAGAAAGTGATGGTTTCTAATATTTGTAATTTCTTTCTACTTGTGGGTAAACAGTATTTCTTGTTGTTTCTTGATCAGTGTTGATGTAGAGATTGTCTGGTTTGCCCACCCTGGAACATGCAACATATTATTGTCCTTCTTTAGGGGCCCCTCTCAAATACTATATCTCTGTGTGTATGTGAATCATATCTATCTATCTATCTATATTTATGACTAGATGACTCTTTGTCAGGAAGGCTCTGATTACATTTTCTTGCCCTGGTGAAGGGAGCTGGACTGGATGACCTTAAGTATGGGAGTTCTGTGTGGGAAATTTGCCCCAATTCTGTCGTTTGTGGGATTCAGAATTCAGATTTATAGGTGAACTATAAATCCCAGTAACTACAACTCCCAAATGTCAAAGTCTATTTCCCCAAACTCCATCTGTGTTCATATTTGGGCATATGGAGTATTTGTGCCAAATTTGGTCCAGATCCATCATTGTTTGAGCCGACAGTGCTCTCTGGATGTAGGTGAACTACAACTCCCAAACTCAAGGTCAATGCCCACCAAACCCTTCTGGTGTTTTCTGTTGGTCATGGGAGTCCTGTATGCCATGTTTGGTTCACTGCCATTTTTGGTGGAGTTCAGAATGCTCTTTGATGGTAGGTGAACTATAAATCCCAGCAACTACAACTCCCAAATGACAATTTTTTTTTAGTGAAGGACATACATTGGGTTGTTAGGTGTATGCTGTCCAAATTTGTTGTCAATTGGCCCACTGGTTTTTGTGTTATGTTAATCCCACAAACTAACTGACGAGCAGCGGCCAGGACGTTAACTGGTGCTCCTTACAGAGAGAGGTCAACCCTCCTGTTCAAGGAGCTCCACTGGCTGCTGTTTATTTTCCAAGCCCAATTTAAGGTGCAGGTGCTTACCTACAAAGCCCTAAATGGTTTGGGACCATCCTACCTGCGTGACCGCATCTCCGTTTATGAACCCACACGCTCACTTCGTTCATCCAGAGAGACCCTGCTCGTGATTCCGCCTCCGTCGCAGGCGCATTTGGTGGGGACGCGAGGCAGGGCCTTTTCTGTGGTGGCCCCCCGATTCTGGAACACCCTCCTCAAAGATCTTAGACAGACCCCTACATTGGCAGTCTTCAGAAAAAACTTGAAGCCCTGGCTGTTCCGATGTGCCTTTCCAGAATAGGAATACTCCAATAACAAGTCCCAGAAGCACTTTATGAGAATTAAGATTGCTGCACACTGCACACTGCACTTACCCTATAATCCTTACATATCACCTGTCACATCAGCACTTTTAATTCTGTACCCATTACTCTGGCCCAGCCCAGTTTTATTGTGTCTTGGTGTATTGTTTATTGCTTGTTGTTTAATATTGCTTTAATTGTTTTTAATTTGCTTTAGGTTTTGTATTGTTATGTTGTGTTTTTGAGGCCTTGGCCTTTGTAAGCCGCATCGAGTCCTTCGGGAGATGCTAGTGGGGTACAAATAAAGATAATAATAATAATAATAATAATAATAATAATAATAATAATAATAATAGGTTCTTGTGGGTTTTTTCGGGCTATAGGGCCATGTTCTAGAGGCATTTCTCCTGACGTTTCGCCTGCATCTATGGCAAGCATCCTCAGAGGTAGTGAGACCTCACTACCTCTGAGGATGCTTGCCATAGATGCAGGCGAAACGTCAGGAGAAATGCCTCTAGAACATGGCCCTATGGTCTGAAAAAACCCACAAGAACCTAGTGATTCCAGCCATGAAAGCCTTCGACAATACAATAATAATAATAATAATAATAATAATAATAATAATACATTTCTATTTATATAGATGATTCTACTTGAAGCAATTTTCCCCTTGAAGTCTTCAAGTAATTTAATTATTTTAAAGAAGGATAATTTGAACATGAACATGTATGTTCCATAGCTGCCCTGGCAGAATGGTAAGAACAGGGTTGAGGAGTTAATTTATAAACTCATAAACTGAGAATGTTGCTAATTTGCTATTGCTGTGGTGAAAACAGCACGAGCATAGCAATCATCTGTAATAACTGTCTTGTCAGTGGATGTCACCATGATCCCACAAAAAGGATGCTGCAGCAGGAAATGTTTTGCATTTAAGGGATATGAAAGCACTTATTGCAGTCTACTACACTAGTCATAATAGACCGAGAAAGCTGCTCTAGAGAAAGGATAGGCAGAGTGCCTCTCAAATATAGGAGGGGACAAAGAACAGGTATGTCCCAAACATACCAGTTCCTCTTGTAAATCTCCAAGGTTTCTATGGAGAGACAATATACTTAGGGTAGCTGCTGTCTTTTGGCTGGTTGAAAAGAACAGCTGCATAATATTATTCTAAGAGTGGGAAAAGCAAGTGGATCCACAGCTATGCAGGCAGAAAATACACTTTTGATGTTCCTACCATTTTTCCCACTGAGGCTCGGAAAGGAATGGAACCAGCGGTTCAGCATCACTGAAAATCTTGTTCAATGCTCAGCGGCTGCAGAAAAGCTGTGACAAAATAAAGAATAGATTTCCCACTTCCATTGCAGAGAAAGGAGTCCAAGCTGTCAATCATTTGGGTCTGTGAAACTAGAAAGATTGTGTTTCTGCCCTGAAACTCTAATTCTGGTATAAATAAGCAAGAGGGTGTTTCCTCAGGCCATTTTAGATGCCGAGGCTGTGGGATATTGTAATTAAGGTTTTTCATTAATCCTTGAGATGGGGTGGCAGCAGGGGGAAAGAACTGGAATTGAATTACTTCTCTAATTGTAATAGCAATTATGTGGTTTGTGTGATTAAGGCTCTTATACAAACCTGTGTGGGAGTAAGTTTGAGTTCAGTGGGATTTCTGAGTAGACATGTAAAGGATTGGGCTGTAGATGTACTTGTAATTTGCTTTCTGTGGGGATAATTAGTAGAGCATTAAGCATAACAATTTTGGAATGCACAAACAGAAGTTGCAATAGATGATGCCTTTATAGTTTCATTTTTCATTGTGTTAATGATTTAAATGATATGAAGGAGAAGGGGTTTTTCATGAGAAGGTGATGCACAGGCATATGTGATGGTCCTCACGCATGATTCATGCCACCATAACATGCTCACACATTCTCTGTGTGTATTTGTGTGGGTTGATTAGCATCACGTTTCATGATGTTAGAAGTCTTCATTGAGCAGAGTCAATCCTGGGAATACTATTCTAAGAACATTGTGTCAAGAAGGGGCATTTGGCAGGAATTTGATCTGTTTTGTAAGGGTCTAGGAACAAGCTGAAGGAGGAACAAGCTGAAGATTAATCCTGACAAGACAGAGGTCCACCTGGTCGATCGTAAACCAGATCAAGGTATAGGGTGGCAACCTGTGCTGGACGGGGTTACACTCCCCCTGAAGTCACAGGTCCACAGCTTAGTTGTCCTTCTGGACTCATCACTTACGCTTGAAGCTAAGGCGTCGGCGGTGGCCGGGAGGGCCTTTGCACAATTGAGACTCGTGCGCCAACTGCGACAGTACCTCGTGAAGGCAGATCTGGCCAGGGTGGTCCATGCCTTAGTCACCTCCAGATTGGACTACTGTAATGCACTCTACGTGGGGCTGCCCTTGAAGACGACCCGGAAATTTCAGTTGATTCAATGGGCGGTGGCCAGGCTGTTAACTGGTGCTCCTTACAGAGAGAGGTCAACCCTCCTGTTCAAGGAGCTCCATTGGCTGCCGTTCATTTTCCGGGCTCAATTCAAGGTGCAGGTGCTTACCTACAAAGCCCTAAATGGTTTGGGACCCACCTACCTGCGTGACTGCATTTCCATATGCGAACCCACACTATGCCTTCGTTCATCTGGTGAGGTTCTGCTCACGATCCAACCAGCATCGTAAGCACGATTGGTGGGGACGAGGGACAGGGCCTTCTTGGTGGTGGCTCCACGACTCTGGAACTCCCTCCCCAAGGACATCAGGCACTCCCCAACACTGGCAGTCTTCAGAAGGAGCTTGAAAACATGGATGTTCCAGTGTGCCTTCCCAGATTAAGGAATCCCAAGCAATTGTCCCTAATGCACTTTATGAGAGAGTTAGAATTGTCTGCACACCCTTCTATTCCCAAAATATCAGTTCTACCTCACCTGGACATGCCCAGCATTTTTAGAATTTTAACTATTACATTTGGCCCTGCCACAGGTTTTTAACAGTGTTGTGCTTAGTTATTGTTGTATTGCTTGCTTACTTATTGTTGTATTGTATTGTTGTCTGTTGTGTTTTTGTTTATGATGTACTTTGGGCTCGGCCTCTTGTAAGCCGCATCGAGTCCTGCGGGAGATGGTAGCGGGGTACAAATAAAGGTTTATTATTATTATTATTATTATTAGTAGTAGTAGTAGTAGTAGTAGAATAGTTTGCTTTACTTTTCATGCTATTATCACACATTTTAAAATTCAGCTAACAGAAACCTTTTTTCATTACTTACACTTCAAGTTGCACAAATTTCACTTGTATTAAGGAGTAAACCTGGCATAGGAATTTCCAGCTACACAGGTTTTACTGAAATACAGTCTCTAAATGTATTAGAAATTACATACCTCTTATTCAATCAAGGCCGTCCTTTATTTCCAACCAGACTCCAAAATACTGCTCCTAAATAATATGTGTATTCTTCATAACGTGGTGTGCATATATGAACTTTTAAGTAAAAGTTTGAGATTACTCATCATGGCCTATGATGTATTGCTTTCCTGACAGGGTGATGTCCCTCACACAATACACAGTGAATTGCTGCAATTTACAACAGGGCAACATGATCTAATGCATGACAGGTCAACTAGCACACAAGAGGGTGCTGAAAAATTGTTAATATTTTTTTCTTCTTCAGCACAGTGGACCCTTGACTTTTCAATGCCAATCCATTACCAGTACTCCATGTCCCTGTTAAGGGTCATTGCTCAGCACCATGTGCTGTCTTTGTGGAAAGTACTCTAATTTTATGGACTGTGGCCATTGGTCAACATTCATATTGTGTAATGGTGCACCTATGACAACCATGTATCCCTTCTCGGAATATATCCATCACACAATGTCATGATTCTAAACTGAACAACCAAGTTTTTTTAATGTTGCCAATTTGCAATACAATACCAGTAAATGTAAATGATCAACTACTCCATTCTCTTATCTCACCCAATGGCCCCTGTTTTTATCCTGGCATTTGGCTCAGCCCATTTTGTTCAACTTTCTGCCTTTAACTTTTCATTTGTCCTCATACCTGATTTATTATCTCACTGTGCATTTTTTTTGTATTGTATTTTGAGTTACTATCTGTGGTATGTATTTTATTTTGTGTATTGTATTTTTGGGCTTGGCCTCATGTAAGCCGCACCGAGTCCCTTGGGGAGATGGTAGCGGGGTACAAATAAAGTTAATAAATAAATAAATAAATAAATAAATAATAAGCCGCTCTGAGTCCCTGTGGGGATATGATGGTGGGCTATAAATAAAGTTTAATAATATTAATAGTAATAGTAATAATAATAATAATAATAATAATAATACATTTTAACACATGGTTAGAACTAATACCCTGTCTGTCTGTCTGTCTGTCTGTCTGTCTGTCTGTCTGTTGGTCTATCTATCTATCTATCTATCTATCTATCTTCTAGAGATTTTAGTAAAAAAAATTGAAAAAAAATCTTTGTTACTTTATTCATGGATCAGTATGAGTACTGGATGGATTCCTGATATTTCTTGGGAATTTTTCTGTCATCTTGAAGTAAGTTAGATGGAGACTAGAGCAATGTTGGCAAAGAACTTGAACCAAACCCAGGCTAGCGAGTATTTAAAAGCCTACTTCATGGCAATATAGGCAGCAGTGAAATCATTTCTTGCTGCACCCATTGCACCTGCAAGGAACTGTCCAGCTGAGCCATTTCAAGTGGTCAGAGGACTATTACATACAGGTCTTCAAGAAGAAATCCCTGACCATTCAGAAGCCCACTGTGAAGAATTTGCAAGGCACTTTGCAGATAAAGTCATTTCAGATTCATTCTGACTTGGGTGCTATTGTTGATACCATTCTAATAGATGTAACTTTGGCTCCTGCTTGTCCAGTGTTTCAACTTGTAAAGCCTGAGGACGTGGACAGGGTCTTTGGAGAGATGAGAACTTCACATGTATTCTAGATCCTTACCCTTCCTAGCTGATCAAACAGGGTAGAGGGGGGTTGGCAGAATGAGTGGAGGTGATGGCTAATGCCTCCTTAGAACAAGGCAAAGTTCCAACTTGCCTAAAGGAAGCAGTTGTGAGAACAAGATTTTCAAAACCATCCCTAAACCCCTCTATAATGGACAACTCTCTGCCAGTTTCCAACCTTCCCTTTCTGGAGGTTTTGCAGTGTGTGTTAACCTCTCAACCCTCAAAGGGATTTCTGGATGAAATGGATTATCTACATTAATTTTGATCTGGTTTCAGGCCTGGCTATGGAACAGAGGCAGCTTTGGTCACCTTCGTGGATGACCTACGTAGAGAGCTAGACAGGGGGAACATGTCCCTGTTGGTTTTCTTAGATCTCTCAGTGGCTTTTGATACCATTGACCATGGTATGCTTCTGGGTCATCTTGTTGGTATGAGACTGGGAGACATTGTCTTACAGTGGCCGGTCCTTCTCAGAGGGCCATACCCCGAGGGTGGTGCTGGGGTATGGCTGTTGACCTGTGGAGTTCCTTGGGGTTTCATTTTGTCTCCTGTGTTGTTTAACATATACATGAAACTGCTGGGAGAGGTCATCTAGAGTTTTGGAGTACAGAACCGCCTGTATGCAAATGACATCCATCTCTACTACTTCTTTCCACCTGTTCCAACCCTAAACCAGTGTCTGTCATCAGTAATGGACTGAATGAAGGCAAACAAATTGAAACTTAATCCAGACAAGACAGAGGTGCTCCCAGTCAGTCGGAAGGCAGACCAGGGAATAGGAAACCAACCTGTGCTGGATGGGGTTACACTCCCCCTGATGATACATGTCCACAGTTTGGGGGTCCTCCTGGACTTTGTAATGAACCTGGAGGCCCAGGTATTTGTGGTGACCAGGAGGTCTTTTGCACAATTCAAATTTGTGTACCAACTGCACCTGTTCCTTGAAAAGCCAGATCTGGCCAGTGTTACATGCCTTAGTTACATTCTGTCTGGATTACTGTAACATGTTCTATGTGGGGCTGCCTCTGAACAGTGTTCGGAAACTTCAACTGGTCCAAAGAGCTGCAGTCAGGTTGTTCACTGGACCTAGCTACAGGGAGCAGACAACCCTCCTGTTGCTGCAGCTCCACTGTCTGCCATTATGTTTCAGATCACAGTTTAAAGTGCTGCTGATTAAAGCCCTAGATGGTCCAGGCCCAGGCAATTTGGCTGACTACATCACCTTGCATGAACCTGCCCAGGCCCTGAGATACTTAGGAGGGACCCTTCTCTCTGTCCCACCTCCATCTCAAGCTTGGGCGGTGAGAACAAGAGACTGGACCTTCCTTCTTGGTGACTGTGCTGTGACTCTGGAACTACTACCTACGCTAACCAGAATGGCCCCCTCTCTGCTGATCTTTTTATTCAGGCAGGCTTTTAAAGATGAAGGTGTTTAAGATCTAGTCAGGTGGTGCTGTTGTTTAAAACACTGAATATGCTTTTGATAGATTTTAACTGTGGATTTTTAGTGTTGCTTGTTTTTAATTCTGTTTTAGTGTTTGAATATTTGTATATTTTAAATTGTATACCAATGCTTTTATGTCAAGTCACTTCGAGTCCCTTTTGGGGAGATAAGGCGGGGAATAATAATAATAATAATAATAATAATAATAATAATAATAATGTAACTTAACTCTTTTCAAGGAAGCAACTATCCCTTTCTCTGAGTCGAGTGGTGAAAGACAGAAGCTTAATCCATCTCAGAAGAATGTAAAAGGAGCACTGACCCCCCCCCCCCTCTAAGTTCTTCACCATGGTGCTCCTTCTGGCCTTTTTAAATGCCAGCGTGATAAAATGGAGGTGATGGTCAACAGGCCTGTAGCGAGGAGGGGATTTTAGGAGTTCAACTCCCCCCCCCCCCAAATTTTTCACGTTAAAAAAATAAACCTGGTTTACTCATGAATTTTAACTGGTTAACCAAATCCCCATGCTAAGTCTATGAGACACAAAAAATTAAGAGTCCCTCCAAAACTGCAAGCACGATCTCAAGCAAATATTGACAATTTATTCACACTGTCATTACTTGCAGCAATAGCCGATGTAGCAAAGCAACCAAGTTTGGGGGGGGGGGGTATTGAATGCTCTCATTAAGGAGGCCAGACTTGGTGGAGGTGGTTGACAGGTGCGGAGCTGCAGGCTATTGAAGGCTGCTCTGCCCCCTGCTGTGCTCTTTGCTTCAGCGTGAGCTAAGAGGCAGATTTCAACCCCCCCCCCCCTGAAATTTTCAAATGCCCCCCTGAAATTTTCAAAACTCCCCCCCCCCCCAAATTTTCAACCCTCCCCGAATTTTTTTTCTGGCTACGGCCCTGGTGGTCAAGGGTGGCTGGTCCCTCAATATGGCATTTGTGCTTTCCCTTCTACATAGAATAACCCTTGGCTTACTATTGGATCATTTCCATAATTTTGGTCCCAAAAACTGTCATCAATTTATACACAAAGCTGACATATATTTCACCTAAACATTAGGAAGATATTGGTGATGGGAAGAGTTGTGTGGCAGTGGAGTATATTACCTTGGAACATGGTGGAGTCTCCTTTTTGGAGGTTTTCAGACAAAACCTGGACAGTCATTTGTGTGGTCTCTTCCATAGCTATGATTGATTCTGTGATTCTGTGTTTCTGTTGGACTGGATGGCCTTTGTGGTCTCTTCCATAGCTATGATTCTATGACATGAGTATATCATCATCATCATTTAATAACTTATTAATTGCCCTCCATCCGAGAATGCTCTAGGCAATTTACAGCCAAATTATAAAAGATAAAATGCATACATACAAAAATTAAAAATTAACAGAGATCGAATGCTCTAGTAAAAAGCCAGGTCTTAAGTGCGAGAGTAAAAGGCCCTAAGTCACGCATGGCTCTCATGTAGGGCAGCAAGGAATTCTACAAGGCAGGGGCAGAAATAGAAAAAACCCTGCGTCTGGTCCTTTCCAAGTGCACTTCTGTAGGACCCGGTATATGGAGTAAGTCACGTTGGGCTGGTCGTTGTGACCTCCGATGATGGGAGAAGGAGAGGCGGTCCCTAAGGTACGATGGACCCTGGCCGTAAAGAGTTTTAAAGGTCAGAACTAGCATCTTATACAGGCCACGGTACTCAGTATATATGGTATACTTAGAATAATAATAGGATCATTTTACTCACTCAGCTTGTGTGTTTTCAAATACATAGTGAGGATCCTGTTTTTTTTCCTTAGCATATGGATTTGTTCAAAGATTGGCACTCAGGTGAATTTTGCTATTTAAGAGATGCAGCCTCTGGCAGTCTTCTTTGCATTTGATCTTTCCTGTTGAGATCAGTTTTCATATTTGCAGAATATAATTTTTATTTAGTGTGCATTTGTTTGAGCAAATTCATAAAAGGTAGTTTTTCTTAGTTTCTACAGATGTGTGAATACTTAACTGATCACTCCCAGAAGAACTAGGTTTTTACTTTGCCCTAACATTTCTTTCAAGTACTAGCAAAACCTTAAGAGCCTATTTGAGTCTTTTAAAAAATGAAGGCAAATGCAAAATCTTTTTCTATATGTGTGAAGAAGTGTATTCAATAGTACAAGAGATCCCATGCTTATGTAGACTGATTTACTGTCATATGTCTGTAAGGGATGAAATGAATATTAAAAATATTTGGAAAATGGTTGAAAATGGTTTTTGAATCATAGAATCATAGAATCAAAGAGGTGGAAGAGACCTCATGGGCCATCCAGTCCAAACCTCTGCCAAGAAGCAGGAATATTGCATTCAAATCACCCCTGACAGATGGCCATCCAGCCTCTGTTTAAAAGCTTCCAAAGAAGGAGCCTCCACCACACTCCGGGGTAGAGAGTTCCACTGCTGAATGGCTCTCACAGTCAGAAAGTTCTTCCTCATGTTCAGATGGAATATCCTCTCTTGTAGTTTGAAGCCATTGTTTCGTGTCCTAGTCTCCAGGGAAGCAAAAAACAAGCTTGCTCCCTCCTCCCTGTGACTTCCTCTCACATATTTATACATGGCTATCATATCTCCTCTCAGCCTTCTCTTCTTCAGGCTAAACATGCCCAGCTCCTTAAGCTGCTCCTCATAGGGCTTGTTCTCCAGACTCTTGATCATTTTAGTCTCCCTCCTCTGGACACATTCCAACTTGTCAATATCTCTCTTGAATTGTGGTGCCCAGAATTGGTCTAACCCAAGCAGAATAGAGGGGTAGCATGACTTCCCTAGAGTATCAGAACATCCTGAACAGGCAAACTGTGGATTGAGAAGAATTCTTGGATTTACTCCATGATTGTCAGACACCTTAATCTGAATCATAATCATAATATAAAACTGTGGGGATTGTTTCCTTGGTCAAAAATGGTAGTTGGGGACTTCAGTGCAAAATTTTGTGTCCAACGAACACTATTTTCTGCAAATGAAATATTGTGTAAATTTTATGCAAAGTTTTCAAAGAGTCCCCTGATTCAGGAAGACATTTCTGAAATGAAGGTTTTTTTTCTTTTAAAGCAAATTACTGTAGGGATGTAATTTCTTTTACTAATTTAATTCCTGAATTAAATTAGTAGATGAAATTACATCACTTGTGTATCTGATATGTATCTGAGTAAGCATGCATAGAATTGTGATGATAACCACTGCATATAGCATTATAGATCTAGGCATGGCAAACTGACATTTTACATTATGTTCAGAAGAACTTTGACCATATATTTTTGGAAGATTTGGGGGAAAGTTCAATAAAAATATTATAAACTAGGATTCATAGAGAATTAATATTATAAATGGAGGCTGTGTACATTAGCTTTACTAAGATGATGTCTGCATGGCTTCAAGAAAGGATGGCGTATTCAGAGTCTTCGCTCGAGAGCAGTACGTGTGAAAAAGATCTTGGAGTCCTCCTGGACAACAAGTTAAACATGAGCCAACAATGTGATGTGGCGGCAAAAAAAGCCAATGGGATTTTGGCCTGCATCAAGAGAAGCATGGTGTCTAGATCTAGGGAAGTAATGCTACCACTCTATTCTGCTTTGTTTAGACCACACCTGGAATATTGTGTCCAATTCTGGGCACCACAATTCAAGAGAGATATTGACAAGCTGGAATGTGTCCAGAGGAGGGCGACTAAAATGATCAAGGGTCTGGAGAACAAGCCCTATGAGGAGCGGCTTAAGGAGCTGGGCATGTTTAGCCTGAAGAAGAGAAGGTTGAGAGGAGATATGATAGCCATGTATAAATATGTGAGAGGAAGCCACAGGGAGGAGGGAGCAAGTTTGTTTTCTGCTTCCCTGGAGACTAGGACGCAAAAAAATAGCTTCAAACTACAAGAATGGAGATTCCATCTGAACATGAGGAAGAACTTCCTGACTGTGAGAGCCGTTCAGCAGTGGAACTCTCTGCCCCGGAGTGTGGTGGAGGCTCCTTCTTTGGAAGGTTTTAAACAGAGGCTGGATGGCTATCTGTCAGGGGTGATTTGAATGCAATATTCCTGCTTCTTGGCAGGGGGTTGGACTGGATGGCTCTTTGATTCTATGATTCTATGATTACCAGAATAGTTAAGACTATGAAATTTTGGCCCAAAAATTTCAGTTGGTTCAACGTGTGGCGGCCAGGTTATTAACTGGTGCTCCTTACAGGGAGAGGTCAACCCTCCTGTTTAAGGAGCTCCATTGGCTCCATTCATTTTCTGGTCCCAATTCAAGGTGCTTACCTACAAACAAAGTCCTAAATGGTTTGGGACCCGCCTACCTGTGTGACCGCATCTCTTCGATCATCTGGAGAGGCCCTGCTCGCGCTCCCGCCTCCATCACAAGCGCGATTGGCGGGGATGAGGGACAGGGCCTTCTCAGTGGTAGCCCCTCGACTCTGGAACTCACTCCCCAGGGACATCAGACATGCCCCAATGTTGGCAGCCTTTAGGAGGAGCCTGAAAATGTGGTTGTTCCAGTGTGCCTTCCCAGATTAAGGAAACTCCCAGCAATATGTCCCTTAATGCACTTTAGTAGTGATTTAGGATTGTCTGCATGCCCTATCCCTCCTCAAAATTTCTATCCTGTTTATATGTCACCTGGTCACGCCCAGCATTATTTAAAAAATAATAATTAGTATATCTGGCCCTGCCATAGGTTTTTAAACGTTGTTGTGTTATTGTTAATGTTTATTGCTATTTTCTGTTTATGAGTTTATTTATTGTATTACTGTTGCTATGTTTTATTGTTGTATTGTGGGCTCGGCCTCATGTAAGACGCACTGAGTCCCTTGGGGAGATGGTAGCGGGGTACAAATAAATTTTATTAATAATAATAAAATAATATGATACAATTTTATTCTATCCTTTTCTTAACTGGTTTTCTGTACACAAGATGCTTATGAGGAAGACGATGGAGTTGAAAGGCGACAAGTTAAACCTGAAATGTTTTGTTATCAACAATGAAGATTTCTTTGAAATAAATATTTTTTCTTGCTTTGTTGTTTCTTCAGGCTTGGCTACATTTTCTTTGTCTTATCCTTTTGCAACTGCATTTCTGGGCTTTTCAGCTTGTCCTACAAATTTCTAGAATCAGAACCAACTAAGGTCCCATTACTTTTGAATAGTGCAAACTTCCGCAGCACACATTCCCATGGCCTTGAACCTGAAATTGACAACAGAAAATTGCCAGTAGTTCATCTATATCTTAAATTGTTTTAGTGTAACAGAACCTATCTTTTGAGATGTCAAAGCTCGGGGACTGTGAATATTTGAATTCTTCCTTTCTTTTGTTTAGATATGACAATACCTGTACACAATTTTAACTTGTGAATTAACATGACAGATGATTTTGTTTTTTCATTTCTCTTTCTCCATATATTGTCCTTCTGCTCTACTCCTCCCCTTTGGACTTCAGCAGCAAAAAACACAATAAAACTTCCAAGTATTAAAGAATTAGGTATGTGTTCCTAGCAAATATTCCTAGCAGTCTCTTCTAACCTATTTTCTAAAACTCATAGTAATTATAAATTCAGCTAATTTACACTGTTTCACATCTAGATCCTTGAGGTGAACTGCTGTTGTAATTTCTAATTATTTGCAAGGAAGTGCAAATTATTGTGAATACTATTAGCATTTCTCCATGAATTAAACATTTTCTTTCTCATCAAAACTTATGGTTACAAAACATCCATCAATAAACTCCATATAAGTCAGGAAAGTTACACATTTGTAAGGTGCTGTCATTTTGTCTGTTGGTTGCCATATCAAGGTTCATGTATTCATAAAATCCTAGAGTTGGAAGAGTTCACAAGGACCATCTAATCCAGTGGTTCTCAACCTTGCTAATGCCGTGACCCCTTAATGCAGTTCTTTATGTTGTGGTGACACCCCCCCCCCCACCATAATATTGTTTTCGTTGCTACTTGATACTTGTCATTTTACTACTGTCATAAATTATAATGTAAATATCCAATATGCAGTATGGATTTTCACTCACTGGACTAAATTGAGCACAAATACCCAATATGCCCAAATGTGAATGCTAGTGGGGTTGGGGGGAGGATAGATTTTGTAATTTGGGAGTTGTAGTTGCTGTTCACCTATAATCAAAGAGCATTCTGAACTCCACCAGCGATGGATTTAAACTGAAGTTGGCACACAGAACTCCCATGACCAACAGAAAACACTGGAAGGGTTTGGTGGGCATTGACCTTGAGTTTGGGAGTTGTAGTTCACTTATATCCAGAAGAGTGCTGTGGATTCATGGACCAAACTTGGCATGAATACTCAATATGCCCAAATGTGAACACCGGTGGAGTTTGGGGAAAATAGACCTTGACATTTGGGAGTTGTAGTTGTTGGGATTTATAGTTCACCTACAATCAAAGAGCATTCTGAACTCGACCAACAATAGAATTGGGTCAAACTTCCCACATAGAATCCCAATGACCAACAGAAAATACTATGTTTTCTGATGGTCTTTGTCGACCCCTTTAACACCCCCTCACGACCCCCTCAGGGGTCCCAACCCCACATTGAGAAACACTGATCTAATCCAACCCCCTGCCATGCAGCAACACCCAATTCTTGACAGATCCCGCCTCTGCTTAAAAACCTCCAGAGAAGTAGATTCCACCACCCACTGAGGACACATATTCCTCTGCTGAACATTTCTTACCATCCAGATATTCTTCTTAATGTATTGTTGAAGGCTTTCATAGCTGGAATCACTGGGTTGCTGTGAGTTTTCCGGGCTGTATGGCCATGTTCCAGAAGCAGTCTCTCCTGATGATTGGCCCACATCTGTGGCAGTCATCCTCAGAGGTTGTGAGGTATATTGGAAACTAAGCAAGGGAGGTTTATATATCTGTGGAAGGACCAGGATGGGAGAAAGAGCTCTTGTCTGTTGGTGTTCTTGATGCTCCAACCTTCAGTCTCTTCAAGCCACAAACCTCTTAGAACTCCAACCACAGCAAACTCCAACCTTCCAGCACCTCAGCAAGGAGTAGCCCTTTTACTCCTTTGTTACCCCAGCAGTTACTTCACCCTGGCTGTAATTACACATGCCAGCCAGGTAGTTTGGTTCTTACTGCTCGCTGCCCTGATCCTTACACTACTTGTTACTTAAGAAAATATTTTAAAAAACTCAGAGACAATCTGTCATATTATTTATATGATTTTACTAATAGCTACTCTCAACTTAAAAAGAAGAGAAAGAAAGCTGAGGACAGGTATTTGCAGTGAACTTTAAAAACAGCGATAGTACATTTTATTTGGCTTAAAGTGTATACCTTTTATGTTAACAGAGTGTTCTGAGAAGATACTATAATTTTATATTACTCAGGTCCCGACATTTGGAATAACAGTGGTAATTAAAAATCCAGGTGCAGATCAATTAAACTTAATATATAATTTTCCTATGCATGTCCTGAATTATTTTAGAAATGGAAGTAAGGAGAATATTTATAAATGCCTTAATTTTTAACTGGCAATTAAAAATTCAGGTGCAGACTGGTAGAGCTTAATACATATTTTTTTCTACACATTTTTTGTATTTATTTACCATATTTATATCCCACTTTTCTCACCCCAGAGAGGACTCAAGTCAGCCTCACAACAGGCAGCAATTTGACAGCATACACACACATACCAAATACACGCGGCTTTTCTTCTGAAAATATGTCCTATATTATTAGAGAAATGGGAATATTGACAACATTGTGGAGTTATGAATTATTAAGTAGTAATTTAAAATAGCTTCAAATGGTCCAATGGATGGCAGTGTTGGGGTTCAGCCTGTGTGTGAACTTGAACCTGACTCTCTGATTGTATTTCCTGATGCCCATGTAGATGTCAATGTGAATTCTGAGGCCAATTTAGATGATGATGGTTTGAGTAGTGAAAATCCTACAGCCTTGGAAAGCGAAAGTCAAGATTTCCATGAGAACATACATTCTGAGCCGAGCGGAGATGGTTCACTCCCTTTTCTGCCCAGTCATATCTCTCCGGAGAATCAGACACCTGGCCTGCCTAATGAGGATAGACGGGGGCAGATTTGGCAGAGTCGGGGAAAAGCACAATGTTTATGCAGGTCAGCCAGATTGAAATCTAAACAAAATCTTCAGGCGTGTCTCGCAATAGATTTCTTGTCCTAAAATATGCCTGGTCTGAATACAGCTTCAGACCAGGCATCGTTCCAGATTCATGTGCCAGCGTTTGCAGGTCTCCTGATTCAAGTGGCCTTGTTCCTCGGAGGCTTTCTAGTTGTGCTAAGTACGGTTAGTGGATTGCTAACAGGTTCCAGGATTCAGCAGTTTTGCTGTGGATTTCATGATCTTGTTTATGGACATTTCTTGTTGCTGATTTTTACTGTGACTTGTTACCTTTGCATTTTTCCTCTATTTTGTATTCATCTTTCATCAATAAAAAAGGATTGTTTTTCCTGAAGCCAAGTGTGGTGGATTGTTGTCTGAGGGTCCAGTTTCCTGCTCTGGGTTGCAACAGGCAGCCAGATTGTTAACAGGAGCAGCGCTCAGGGAGCTTACAACTCCTCTGCTGTGCCAGCTCCATTGGCTGCCAGTCTACTACTGGGCACAATTCAAAGTGCTGGTTTTAGCCTATGAAGCCCAATACGATTCTGGCCCAATTTACCTGTCCAAACGCATCTCCCCTTATGAACCATCTAGGACTTTAATATCATCTGAGGAGGCCCTGCTCTCGATCCCACCTTCATCACAAGTACGTCTGGTGGGGACGAGAGACAGGACCTTCTCTGTGGTGGCCCCTCAGCTATGGAAAGCCCTCCCTAAGGAGATGAGATCAGCTCCCTCACTCTTAACGTTTCAGAGACAAGTTAAGACATGGTTATATAAGCAGCAAGTGTTTACAAATGCAAAGTAAGTGACATAGGAAATGGAATCACTTGACAATGGAATTGGACAACTAGGAGATGCTGATGATAATGATGTTGGTTTTATTGTTTCTGTTGTGGTTTTATATTATTTTAATGCTTAATCTGTATTTTGCTATTATGTGTACTGATGTATTGTAAACCGCCTTGACTTGTCGATAGGCTGAGGAAGGCGGTATACAAGTATAGTAAATAAATAAATAAATAAATAAATAAATAAAATAGCCAGCTTTCTTCTTTTATGTGCAGAATTATTGGGAGAAATAGGTACAATGGACATCTAGGTGATAATGGTGAAATTAAATAGTCTAGATGCAGCTCAGTAAGCTAAATATATCATGTGTGTGTGCTCAAATTTGTAAGACATGCTATATATTCAAATGGATATATACTTGACTGAATGATTGCACATAGACTCAACCTTTAATGCATCATTATATGTCTTCTGAATGATATAGAGTACTGGGAATAGAGGTTCTTGAAGAACGAGAAAAGTAGGAGTAAGATGAGGAAGAGGAGGGGGAGGAGGAAAGGAAGAAAAAAAGGAGGAGAAAGAAGAGGAAGAGTACACTCAATTGTTTAATATTTATATCATCTTTACAATGCAATTTCTTGTTAAATGCTCATTTCATCCTACAAATCTCTTTTATTGAGGCAATGCTTTAAAAGAGACAGACAGCCATTAAAAATGGAAGCAGTTGCATCTTAAGTAAGATTTGTATATTACTAAACAGCATGCTGTAATAAAGGAAAATATATTGTACTGTGACTGAGATTATGAAATCCCAAAGAGGCCCATAAAGTAAAATTAACAGTGTATCACAGCTTTATAAAGTTTTAATGTCACAAAGTTGCCATTCATCAATTAAAGAGACACAATTTCTTGTCTCAGGATTCTATTCACACTCATTACAATGGGAAGTAAATCATCTCAGTACAGTTGTGCAACTGGGTTCTGCTTGGTAACAGAAGTTAGATTTGGGCATGAACAAAAAAAAAATATTGAGATCAATTATTGTTTGTTTTAACTGCCTGATTTAAGGAAGACTATTTAATAGTGTGCCTAAGTGAGTGATATAAATTATACATCTCATTGATGAATACAATTCAGCTTGTTTTCCCATTGAAAACAGGGAAATAAGGGTGGGATTCATGACTCTTTAAAGGAGGGTGTACAGAAACAGAATGGCATTGCAGATATTGTTGTACCACAATCCCCAGCATGCCTTTTCATTGACTATCAAGCTAGGTTGATAACCAAAGGTAAGGAATATTGGCGGTTGCCCATTGCTATTTTAACATTTGGGTCTCTTTTATCAAAATTTACTTGCTGTACCAATGGTAACTTACACCACAAATATTAGCAAAAGTCAGTGTTAAATGTTAGGAATGTGAAGTCAAAGATAAACGTTGGAAATATGAAGACCATATAGAAACCTTTTCCATATGTGGTGGAATATATATATATATATATATATATATATATATATATATGAAAGAAATGTGTGATAATTCAGAAAATATTAAACATAAATGTAGTGGAGCCTGTAAGTAATGTTGCAAGCAGTAGTATGGGTGCCAGAAGAGGGAAAAGGGTCACTCATGAGCAGGAGTCTGATGAGGAACAACAGAGGAAAAGGATTTGGGATATACTTATGGCACCTACATTGGAGGGGTTCTCTGGGGATGAAGGGTCAATGAGTGAAGGAGAATAGGGAGAAGCAATGAATGGGAATAGAGGAAGAAAGAGGGTCACTTGGGAGCAGGAATCAGATGAGGAGCAACAAAGGAAGAGGATCCAGGATATACTTATGGCACCTACAGATGAGGAATAATTTGAGGGTTTCTCTGGGGATAATGGGTCACAGAGTGGGGAAAACAGGGATGACATTGTGGATTGGACTAAGGTAAAGGAAGTGCAAGCTATTTGTGCAGAGCCAACATCTAGGGATACATTTATGGGATTCTCTGGAAGTGAAGACTGGCAATCGGGGAATACAACTGAGTCTTGGGGGGGGGGGGACCTAAGTCTTGACAGGAGATGGAGAAGATCGAGAGATGGGCGTAGGACTTCACGTGAAGAGTTGGGAGCAGCTGCAAGGGATGATCATGGGGTGGTGGTCAGTTTATCTTCTGATGATGATGATGTGTAAAAAAAGTGAGTTCTGAAATTTGCAGAAGGCAAGGTGTTGGTATACATTAGTGCATTGGGTACTGTCTGGACTTGTTGCTGCCTGTTCCGTGTTTGGCATTGGGTTTGGGATCTGCAGGTTGCCGCTCCTGTTCGTGTGTGCTTTTGACTAGGCTTGGATTCTCATGAGTGTGGATTTCCCCCTTCCTTGACCTTGGACTGACTTGACTACAACGCTGCTTCTGTGGACTTTGGAACTTTGCTACTTCGGATTCTGCTTGCTACAACCCTGGACTTCGCTTGACTATGCTTTCTTCCTTGCGGCTTCTCTGTTTTGTTAATCATGTGCATGCTGTGCCTTTTTGTGTGACTTCGGAGTACTGTTTTTGATTCGGTTCTTTTTTCTGGATAATCCAGACTATACTTTGGTTAACCTTTTTGAACCAGGACTGGTTTTACCTTTGAGTTTTGACCAGAGGCATTGAGTTAAGTGTCTCTGAGTCTTTTCCTTTGCTTTATTAATCTCTGTTTTGGAATTAACTCTGAGTCTGGTCCTTTAAGCCATCTGTGATACTGACAATAAAAGTACAACTAAAACCAGAATACTTTTTATTAGGAATTATAGACTTTGAATTAGACAAAAATAAAGATAGACTATGTAATTCTTTACTGAATGTGGCAAGAATAATATATGCTCAAAAATAGAGAACAAAAGAAACACTAACCACAGAACAATGCACGTAAAAATAATGGACATAATGAATATGGATAATCTAGCCTAACTATTATCCCAACGTTTATCTGGAAACAAAACAACAATGGGCTGGTCACCAATGAAAGAATATATGGCACAATAAAAAATTGAACTAATAACAGAACTAAATTGAAGATTAAAAAATATGTTCTCCAATTAGAAGGAATGAAGAGGGGACAGCAGAACTATAAGGAATTATAAATGAACAACATAAACTAGAGTGGACAAGATTGGAAGTAAATTCTTTTTTTTACTTTCTTGCACATCCCCAACCTATTCCTTGTAGGGTATTTTTTATATAGTTGATATGTATTGAAGCGAACTGACATAGCTACTAGGCTTGGGCGGTTTCGTTCCTTAATTTCGTAATTCGTCATTAATTCTTATTTAAATTAGCTTACGATCCAATATTGAGCCATGCAGGAATAGTGTGAGGATTAAATTAGATTCAAAACAATTTTTTTTAATTTATTTCGTAATTATTTTGTAATTATTTTGTAATTATTTCGTAATTATTTCGTAATTATTTTGTAATTATTTTGTAATTATTTTGTAATTATTTTGTAATTATTTTGTAATTATTTTGTAATTATTTTGTAATTATTTTGTAATTATTTTGGCATGTCTGGTGCAAGTTTTATATTTGTTGTTTGTTTTATCACACCAACAGTCAACAACAGAGGGAGAGGGAAGCTTCAGAAGTTCCCCCTATCCCATTTGGAGGTTTTTTTTAGCATATTGTGCAATCGCGTCCGCCATTAATGAATCGATTCGTAATTATACGAAATTTCGTATATTTTGAAATTTTTAAAAGGAAAATTTCGGAATTATTAAAAAAAACGAAATGCAAGGGCCCCCTAAAAACAAAACAAGTTTAGAACCAAATTTTTCCGTGGTTACCCAAGCCTAATAGCTACCCCATTAGACCCTTTCCCTATTTGTTTCAACTTTCTAACTTCTTTTATAATGTAAAAACTGAATCTTTTTCTTTTGTCTTTTCAATTAAAAAAATATTTTAAAAAATCTAATAAATAAATAAATAATGGAGCTCCCGGTGGCACAGTGGGTTAAACCACTGAGATGTTGAACTTGCTAACCAAAAGGTCTCAGGTTCAAATCTGGGGAGCAGGGTGAGCTCCCGCTATTAGCCCCAGCTCCTGCCAATCTAGCAGTTTGAAAACCTTCAAATGTGGGTATATTAATAGGTACTGCTCCAGCAGGAAGGTAACAGTGCTCTTTGAAGTCATGCTGGCCACATTACCTTGTAGGTGTCTATGGACAATGCCAGATCTGCAGCTTAGAACACGACTAGACTTAATGTCAGGGAAAACATTTGCCTTCTTACTATTTTTAAAAATTACTTGCTTTTGATTTCTTATTGGTAAAATCATATTACATACAGGCAAAGATTGTATGCAAAACACATGCACTCTAAATATTCTTGTCTGTACAAAATTCTTAATTGGGTTTTCCAATGCTCAAAAACATGGTTTTTGACATTTTTTTGAAGTATTTTTTAACATGCTTCCAATCTCGAGTTGAACTCTTTGTGATCAAATTCAAGGAGTGTGATGCCTAATTTGAGGACTGGGATTGCTCAAAAGAGGGGATGGAAGCTACACCTCTCTTTTTCCAGTATATAAGTACCTTGTCAATCAAAGTGAGGCAGTATGCTTTAGTTTAGTTAATAGTAATTACAAAATTCCAGGATTCGCACGTTAAGCAAACCATTTTTACAGTGATTTTCCCAGGAAAAGATTTTGTTGCCAGATCTGCCTACAACAGAAAACTAAAAAAATCATTTTAAATATACACATACATAGTGTATAACTGAATTTTTATCTGCTACATTTACATTTGTGTTTAATGATTTGTTCAGAGCATTATTTTTAATTGAATTATCACAGCAAATCATACTGGCATCAATTTTTGATGAAGGGTGGTGTATAAATATTTCAAGTGCATCAACAAATGAATAAATACATTTCCTCCCTATGCACACTGAACAAAAAGGGATTCTGGAGGGATGTCTATAGTGCATTTCTCTTTTCTTTCAGTCCTCTTCCTATTATGCATTTTGTCACATGTTCTGCAATAGATTTAAGCATCTCTTTCAGTGTTTTCAGTTTCTACCTCACTTATTTCTACATGATTTTATTCCAAAGGCTATGAAAATAAACAAGGAAGTAGTTACAAGGGAAG
The DNA here is from genome assembly GCF_037176765.1 of Anolis sagrei. Lineage (NCBI taxonomy): Eukaryota > Metazoa > Chordata > Lepidosauria > Squamata > Anolidae > Anolis > Anolis sagrei. Next base: position 114,157,739 of record NC_090024.1, read on the forward strand.
GCAAAATGGAATTCAGCGAAGTTATAAAAGAAATACAAATAAAGCAAATATAAAAATTCTAGGTGTGAACGAATTTTGATGTCTTACTCTTGACCATGCTCAGAAATTGAGGAATAAAGACAATTTCTTTTTGAACTTATTTTATATTTTTGAATAATAAGAAGATATGATCCAAGAAGATGGAATGGAAGTCAGTTTTTTTCTTTTTTTGTGTGTTTTTTGTGTAATTTTGTAGATTTTTTATTTTTTTCCCTTTTTTATTTTTTTTAATTTTAATTTTTTTTTAGGGGTTGTTTGGGATTTTAGTATATTTTTTTTGTTTCTTCTTTTTTCTCCTTTTTTTTCTTTATTTCCTCACTTTCCTATACTTTATTGTTCTCACTCTTTCATTGTAATCTATATAAAAATTAATAAAAAATTCTAATTAAAAAAAAAGAAATTGAGGAATAAAGAAAATTTAATTTGGAAATTAAAATTCATATTAGTGGGCAATGCTCCCATTTTGTTCATCCAGGATTATTCAGCCACACTGAACAACAGGAATTGTGGAAGGATAATAATAATAATAATAATAATAATAATAATACTGCATTTATTACCTGCCTCTCCCTGCAGCTTGAGGCAGTATACAACATCATTAAACAAGAGACAAAGCGCTATTAAAAGACATATAACAAAATACACAGAGTCAAAATGCCAGTTTAAATCCATTGATAAAGTGCAGATTAAAATTCATACCTTAAAAATTGACTGGATAGGCTTGCAAGAAGAAATAGGTCTTCAATTATGTCTTAAATTCCAACAACTGATTTAGTTGTTGGGAGCTGTTCTGGCAGGTCATTCCAAAGTCTTGGGGCAGCTAATGAAAATGTCCTCTGGGTAACGGTTGCCAGTCGGGCACTGGCATGTTCCTCAAAGACCTAAGTGTGTGAGGCAGATTATACAGGAGAAGGTGATCCTGCACATAACTTGGACCTAAACAATGTAGAGCTCTAAAGGTCAAAACCAACACTTGTTACTTTGCCTAGAAAATAATTTGCAACCAATGGAGCGACATGAGGATAGGTTTAATATACTCACCCCTGGATGTTCCTGTGACCAATTTGGCTGCTGCATTTTAACTAATTGGTACTTGGTATAGAAGTAGCCCAATGTAAAGCACATTTTAGAAGTCCAAACTTGAAGTTATCAACACATGCACTACCATCTTCAGGTCCTCATATTCTAGGAAGGGACACAGCTGTCATATCAGCCCAAGCTGGTAGTAAGCACTCTTGACCATCTCATCTACCTGGGCAGACATTTGGAGAGACAGATCCAGGAGCACTCCTAAGCTGTGAAAACAGTATTTCAGGGAGAGTGTAACCCCATCCAGAAGTGATTGACACCCCACCCCCCATCCATAGGTGATGACCCTTAATGGCAACCGTTTTGTCTGGATTCAGTTTGAACATGTTTTTCCTCATCCAGCCAATTACCTCCTTTAGTCAGGTAAGTGTTTCATTGAATCCATACTTACAACCTGATCTACGACCCCCAGAGCCACCCCCCATCAAACATAAACAAATTGAAATACCCGCCTCCAAGTTTTCATAAATAAGTTTCTTTGTATGCCCCTTTTCTTTCCATCCACCTCCCTTTTCCTCTTTGTGCTTTTTTTCTCTCTCCCTCCCTCTCCCATATTTTGTTGGCCTCCCCCTCGTGGCAAGGAGAAGACCCGTCAAAGGCCTCCCGCACTAGTGGTACCACTTACAAGAGAGCCTCAAGTCTCACGAGAGGTAGCTTTGGCATGAGAGTACCCACTATCTTAAACAGAGCTTACAACATTTGGTGAGGCCTCTTCTTCCACCAAATGTGTGCCTCATCCTAGACCCAGTGCAGGACAGGGCCTGCTGAGGTACAGCCAGGCAGTGGATGGAGCAAGCAAGCCCAGCCCTGTGACTGACTGGGGATGGAGGCCCGCTGAAGGCCACAGACCCTGCTTAAGATAGCAGGTAACCGAACACCAGAGACCTTTGGCAGGGTCTCCTTCCCTGCCAGTGGCATGGCTTATCCCAGGCCCAGGACAAACAAGGCCTGCTTGTGTAAGATCAAGTGGTAGAAGGAGACGAGCCACCCCAAGCCCCATGGGCCTCCCCCTCCACCAGGTATACTTTAGCTCTTGTAGGTTTTTTAATAACAAAAGGAAAGACATCACCTCATCGTTTTGAATTACGAGGGGTATTTTTTAAGTAAGGTCCGTTTGAACATAAGTACACAATAAAAGTTTATTTCAAAAAAGTAAATTTATTTTCATAAAGTACATACTTCACTCTATTTTTTGACATAGTTGCCAAGTTTGTTCAAACACTTATCATACCTCCGAACCAATTTTAAAATACCCTCTTCACGAATCCTCGCTTCAACTGAAGGCACCAAATCATCTGTAATCAAAGAAGGGCGACCGGAGTGGTCCTCATCATGGACGTTGTCACGGCCATCTTTGAATTGTCATACCCACTTACGCACTTTGCTTTCACTCATAACAGTATCACCGTACACTTCACAAATCTGTCGATGAATTTCTACAGCAGGCAGGTTCCTTGCTGACAAAAACCGTATCACTGAGCGAACCTCACATGCGGAGGGTGAGTTGATAGTCTTAAACATTTTTAAAGCACAGAACACAACCGTACAGGTTAGCTACAGAGCGGAAACTGAGCACAGTTGTTCCCGAGACATGCCGGTACACGACGCATGCTCTCATTGCGGTATGCGCAAGAACTACTAGTGTCTACAACAAAACGGACCTTAATTAAAAAATACCCCTAGTAGATACAACCTGGACCTGTTTTCAAGTTTTGAAAATACATTAGAATCAAATTGGTGGTTGCACAAATTTCATACATACAAACAAAACAGATTTTGGGCATCATGCACACCTCTACTAACTATCATTAAGTTTGCAGTTTCAGGGCATTGCGGAGACAACTTTTGAAATAAATGCACTGCCCTAAATAAGGGCTAGATTTAACTAGCAAAAATTTAACTCTGAAAAATACTACAGCTAGCAACACCGATTTGTGGTCTTCCTATTTAGCCACAAGAGTTAACATGTATGCGTATAGGGACACACTAAAAAGAAAATGAAGAAAAAGTTGAGAGAAGATCATAAAGGCGTAAAAAATATCTCAAGTCGAAGAGCTGGAAACTAAATTTGAATATCAGTGGGTATCAGCACTGAGAATATCATCTTATTATATAAGAAGTCAAAACCTAGTTTCCCAATATGTTAAGGCTATACATGCATTCTTTGAAATTGGCTCAGGCTTTGAAGGATACAATTTTAGTGATTGTGGTTCTGGATATACATTTTTCAGACAGAGATTCAAGACCCCTTTTCCCATTTCCATGCTCCTTTGAAATTACATGGGTGTGAAATTGCTGTTTGTGAAATATAGGTCCCATCACTACTTTGCCTGTGATTTGAATAAACATAAATGGATCACCTGCAAAGGAAAATTGAAGCACCAGAAGTTGGACAGCTTGGGAGAGAATCATCTTTCCTTGTTAGTGCACAGCATCAGGGCAAGATTAATCATCATACTTAGTATGCAGTGGAGCAAAAGTATCAGTCCTGGAATTCTAATACTGCTAGAACTGTCCAAAAAATCCTTTTCAAGAACTAGTTGGTCACTTTCCCAATTTATGATACAAAATTAAGCCTGCAACAAAACAAAAGAAAACACTGCATCAAAAACGTGTTTTACTGGCTAATTTTAGCACCTCCAATTTTTAGCAGTTTGTTATACACTGTGCAATCATTCAACTCTTTTCTTTCAGGGTCATTCTGTTACTTTCATGTATCATATTGGTTTCACTTGACATGGTTTCCTGTTCTGTTTGATTATATGGGGTGATCCATAAAAGAGTTTGGGTTTCCTAATTTTTACTCAGTTTGGAGATATGAACTCTAATTATCTGATCTTTTGGCCTCGAAGGAAATATTAATGAAAGATGCAGGTTCGCAGCTTGGCTGTGATCTTGGACTCGTCACTGAGCCTGGAACCCCAGGTTTCAGCAGTGACCATTTGCACAGTTAAAACTTGTGCGCCAACTGCACCCATACCTTGGGAAATCTGACTTGGCCACGGTAGTCCACGCTCTGGTTACATCCCATATAGACTACTGCAACGCTCTCTACGTGGGGTTGCCTTTGAAGACTGCTCGGAAGCTTCAAATGGTCCAGCGTTTGGCAGCCGGGTTGCTAACAGGAGCGGCACTCAGGGAGCATACTACTCCTCTGTTGCGCCAGCTCCACTGGCTGCCAGTTTGCTACCGGGCACAATTCAACGTGCTGGCGTTAGCCTATAAAGCCCTAAACGGTTCTGGCCCTACTTACCTCTCCGAACGAATCTCCTCCTATGAATCGGCTAGGACACTAAGATCATCTGGGGAGGCCCTGCTCTCTGTCCCGCCTACATCACAGGCACGCTTGGCGGGGACGAGAGACAGAGCTTTCTCAGTGGTGGCCCCTCGGCTGTGGAACGCCCTGCCTGCAGATATCAGATCGGCCCCCTCCCTGCTGGCATTTTGGAGGAAAGTGAAGACCTGGCTGTTCGAACAAGCATTTGATTAAACAGTGTAATTGAGCATAGGAGTACAGAATAATGGATGATGAGACTGGATTCTGATTTTACTGTTGAGGTGCTAATGATTGTTATACGGATGTTTAATGATTTATGTTACAATTGTTTTTAATTGCCCTATACTTGTCTCGTGATGTTTTGTATTGATGTTGTTCACCGCTTTGAGTCACCTGAGGGCTGAGAAAAGCGGTATATAAATAAAGTAAGTAAGTAAGTAAATAAATAAATAAATAAGATTGGGCAATCTTAGATGCCAGGTTTTTGACCCTTGGATCCTTTGGGGCCACATGAAATGCCAAATGCACGTGACTGTTCTTCTGTGCCATTTCCAACATATGGTGACCCAAAGGCGAACCTATCACAGGGGTTTTTTTTTGGTAAATTTTGTTGTCACATTGCTTTCCACTGGGCTGAAAAAATGTGAGTTGCCCAAGAACACCCAGTGGGTTTCCATGGCCAACTGAAGTTTTGAAACCTGGTCAACCAGAAATTATAAAAAGGATATTAAAAATATGTTTTTTAAAAACACACACACATTTTAGGTTAAACAATGTAGATCAGATCTATTCACAAAACTCATGGATACTTCAGAAAGAAGCAATTCAGCATTTTTTAAACCAGCAATCCAGGACAGATGGAGAAGTGCCAAAGGAGTCTAGAGGGATGAATGTGGCTACAGGGTTGCAATTTGCCTATTACTAATATGAAACTTGTTCATTATCAGATCAAGGTACACCTATTACAGTATAACAAAGTGTGAAGCACTTCAAGACTGTAGAACTTAGAATATATTTGACATGTTGAAAAAATCAAATTAAATTAATATCAGAATGAAACGACAACTACATAGATTTTTTTCAGGCACCAATTTAATGTACATCCATGGCAATGGGGGCAACATTGATCTATGACTAAATAAGATAATCTATTCAGACATCACTAATCAGAAATAGGGACTACCTAAGCAAGTTATTCAGAGATCTGCATTTGGCTGTGACTGTCCATAAATCTAGACCTGGTGGCATGCTACTCTGTAATCTGTCAAATGGTCCAAAAATAATAACATTTTCATGGATGGCTCATGACCATCTTTATTGGGATACATCATCATATTTAAATGAAATGTATTTACAACCCTCAATACAGTGGAGAAGTCTAATGTCAGCATATGAAAAATAATTGCTTGTAAGCATCATACATAGGGTTGTATAATTAAAGTTTGTTTATTTATTTATTTGTTGTACTTTAACATCTACATGAAGCCATTGGGAGAGATCACTTGGAGTTTTGGAATTCGGTGTATGCAGATGAAGTCCAACTCTATCACTCCTTTCCACCTGCTATTAAGGAGGCTGTTCAGGTCCTGAACTGGTTCTTGGCAGATATGTTGGTCTGGATGGGAGCAAACAAATTGAAATTCAATCCAAACAAGACAGAGGTGCACCTGGTCAGTCGTAAGGCCGAACAGGATATAGGATTACAGTCTGTGTTGAATGGGGTTACACTCCCCCTGAATTCCCCTGAATAGGTTTGTAGCTTGAGAGTTCTTCTGGGCTCAGCAATGAGCCTAGAACCCCAGGCTTCCGTGTTGGCCAGGGGAGCATTCTCACAATTAAAACTTGTGCACCAGTTGTGCTGGTACCTTGGGAGATCAGACCTGGCCACGGTAGGCCACACTCTGGTTACATCCCGAATAAACTACTGAAATGTGCTCTATGTGCCTTTGAAGACTCTTTGGAAACTACAAATTGTCCAGTGGGTGGCAGCCAGATTGCTCACTAGAGCAGCATATAGGGCACATACATCCACCCTGTTACATCAGCTCCACTAGCTGCCAGTCTGCTACCGAGCACAATTCAAAGCGCTTGCTTTAGCCTATAAAGCTCTATGCGGTTCTAGCCCAACTTATCTCTCTGAAGGTATCTCCCTTTATGAACCACCACGGAGTTTAAGGTCATCTTGTGAGGCCCTGCTCTAAGTCATACCTCCCTTGCAGGCTTGATTGGTGGAGACGAGAAACAGGTCCTTGGGTTGTTGTAGGTTTTTTCGGGCTATATGGCCATGGTCTAGAGGAATTGTCTCCTGATGTTTCACCTGCATCTATGGCAAGCATCCTCAGAGGCAATGAGGTCCTTCTCAGTGGTGGCTCCTCAGCTGTGGAATTCCCTTCCCAGTGATGTTAGATCAGCCTCCTCCCTTCTGATCTTCTGAAAGAGTGAAAATGTGGTTTTGTGACCAAGCCTTTAGAAAACTTGTGCAATAGATAGACTTGGAACAATGTGCAACGACCATTGGAATGGCCCAGATTACACTTGTGGATTAGGTGTTCAACTCTTAATGTATTGTTTTAGAATGTTTTAATTGTTTCAATGTACTTTTAAAATCTACTTTAATATTTATTTACGTGTACATTGGGTTTTAGATCATCTAATTGTTGCCTGTATATAAACCACCTTGAATCCTTTCCGGGGTAAAAAAGGTGGGGTAGAAATGTCAAAAATAAATGCTTCTAAGTTAGTGGTGCTAAATATCTCCACCACTTTAATTGTACATTGCAAATTGCACTACTGAGTTAACAAACAATAAAACTGGTGGCTAAACAAGAGGTAGTTGTGGTTTGTATCAAGAAGACTTTGACTAGGTTAAAGTTGAGGAGGAACTTCTTAATTCATTTCAAACTTTAGTGTCAAAAAAGTATAGTGACAAGTTATAGATATTTCAAAAATCATCCCTTATCAAGAAAGCCAATTTTGAAAGTGACTCTCAAACTGATATATTTAACTTCTTAGAACCAAGGTTTTCAATGCTATTTGGATAATATGTCTTCCATGACTCCTCAAGGGTTATTCTCTACATACATCATTTTCTTTACATCATTGAAACATTTTTTTCTCATCCCTGAAATAAAACAGATGACAATATTAAGGATTTTTATAGCAAAATGGTTTACAATCTTTATTTAACACTTCTGCCCTACCCCTGTGAGGTAGGTCACTTAGGATGAAAGATAATGAGTTGCTTAAGGCCATCTGGTAAATCTGTGAATGACTGTGCATAGATAATATAATCTAATCACACTGAGCTTTAATATAAACTTGGATCTGTGTGAAAATGCAGGATTTTCAACATTTATAACAAGAAAAGGATAAGCATTAGAGCCGAAATCATTATTCACAGTGAACGCTGATGAATTTCACAGATTAACAATGAGAGAATTCAGATAAGGCAAATGAATGCAGCAGAACTACAGAATGTTACATTCCTAAGGCACGAAGGGTGATTAAGACTCTGAAATATGTATAAGTTTAATGATAAAGGTTTCCACTTTCAATCTTCCTGACATTCGCCAGCCTTGATCCCTACTTAGAAATTGGCTGGCAGTGCCAATTTCTCCTAAATTTCAGGCAGGAGTTTTTTCAAACCTTGAATGGAGAATATTCAAATTTTCTTGTCTAGAGTGATAAAAGGTATATTCACATGTCTTTAACTTTTTAAAAACATTATGATTATCATTGATACTGCTATTATTAGATTCCCTTATTTATTTATTACTAGCTTAGGTAACCAACATTGCCTGGGTTAAATATTTTGTAATGCTATTTATTAGAAACTAGCTGTCTACTGCCACGCGTTGCTGTGGACCAGTCTGGTGATCTGGAAGATAAAGTAATGAGAAAGTGTTGGTTTCTAATATATGTAATTCCTTTATGCTTGTGAGTAAACAGTATTTTTTGTTGTTTCTTTGTCAGTGTTGATGTGGAGAGTGTCTAGTTTGCCTACTCTGGAATATGCAACATATCATCGTCCTTCTTTAAGGGTCTCTTTCAAATCTATGATACTATATCTGTGTGTGTGAGAGAGAATCATATCTATCTATATTTATGACTGGATGGCTCTTTGTCAGGAGGGCTCTGATTACATTTTCTTGCCCTGGTGAAGAGAGTTGGACTGGATGGCCTTAAGTATTTTCTGTTGGTCATGGGGGTTCTGTGTGGGAAGTTTGCCCCAATTCTGTTGTTGGTGGGCTTCAGCATGCTCTTTGATTGTAGGTGAACTATAAATCCCAGTAACTACAACTCCCAAATGTCAGGGTCTATTTCCCCCAAACTCCATCTGTGTTCATATTTGGGCATATGGAATATTTGTGTCAAGTTTGGTTCAGATCCATCATTGTTTGAACCCACAGTGCTCTCCAGATGTAGGTCAACTACAACTCCCAAACTCAAGGTCAATGCCCACCAAACCCTCCCAGTATTTTCTGTTGGTCATGGGAGTTTGGTTCAATTCCATCATTGGTTAAGTTCAGAATGCTCTTTGATTGTAAATAAACTATCAATCCCAGCAACTATAACTCCCAAATGACAAAATCATTTTTTTTAGTGAAGGATATACATTGGGTTGTTAGTTGTATGCTGTCCAAATTGGATGCCAATTCGTTCAGTGGTTCTTGAGTTCTGTTAATCCCACAAACAAACATTTCATTTTTATTTATATAGATAGTCATTTTTGGTTTTGGATTTTATGAATGGTTCCAGTAGAAGTGCACATGACTCATTGCCCCTGAAACCAGTATTTTAAGTTGGATCATGGTGGGTAAGTGTGCTAAGTTTGATTCAGATCTATTGTTGGTGGGATTCACAAGGCTCTTTGGATGTGGGTGTACTACAACTCCCATCATCACCTGTCTATTCCCCCAAAACTCTACCAGTATTTTAAATTTGTCATGATGGTTATGTGTACCAGGTTTGGTCCAGATCCATTAGTGGTGATATTCACTCAGTTTTCTGGATGCTCATGCCATCCTGGAAAGTACATAGATATACATTAGGCCTGGGTAACAACGGAAAAATTTGTTTCTAAAATCGATTCATTTTTTGGGGGTTTTTGCGTTTCATTATTTAAAATAATTACAAAATTTTCCTTTTAAAAAGTTCAATATTTACGAAACTTCGTAAATGTGAAAAAAATTACAAAACATTAACGAATCGATTTCCGAAACAATAACGAATCGATTCGTGAATGGCGGACGCGACCGCGAAATACACTAAAAAACCTCCAAAAACATCTGAAGCTTCCCTCTCCCTCTGTTGTTGACTGTTGGTATGATATTATAATTTTTTTCACTAATTAAACAAAAAACTTGCCCCAGACATGCGGAAATAATAACGAAACGACCTCAGAACAATAACGAAATGAATACAATTATGAAATACGAAGCATTTACAAAACGTGTTTAAAAATTCGTTTTTTAAAAAAATTGCTCCAGAATGGTTCGTTATTGTTTTGTAATTGAAAAAATTAACGAATTATTAATGAATTACGAATGAACGAAACGAAACCGCCTAGCCCTAATATACATAGACAAATATATCTTATCTATATAAATAAAAATGTAAATGTCAATTTGTTCAAAACCTTAAATCTCCCAAAATACTTCACCGATTGCTTTGATATTTTGACATTATATAGCATTCAAATAGGCATATGTTTTTATGTTTTCACGTTCCTACTATTATATAGATATCACACCTGTGACAAGTAAAAATATGCTTTTTTCCTAAACAGCGCCGTCTGCTGGATGTCAAAGTAATACACACTATACTACATTTTTTACGATTCTATTTTAATCTTTCTTAATGTATTGCTACATTGAATTTTCATAGATTTTGATTTAGTTTCATTTGGATTTAATTGCATTGGAATTATCCAGTGCCTGAAATACCAGTATGCCTGTAATGCAGTTCAACACCACTTTCACAATCCTGGCTCAAGGCTGTTGGATTATGGAAATTGCAGGGGGTTTTTTAGCACTCTTTAGCAGAGATGACTAATGACCTTGTTAAACTACATGGCTTCACATATTTGAGTTGGGGTGATGTCAAAGTTGCACCTGTCCTCCAGGCAGAGAGCTGAAGGAGGCAGCAGCAGTGACTCACCTGTGATGACAACAGGAAAAGGCCAGTGGTAGCAGCTCCCAGGACCAGGAGGAACCTGTCCAATGGCCTCATGGTGAAGCAGCAGTGAAGAAAGGGCTGCAGGGAGGCACAAGTGGTAGCCAAGGCAGGACTGAAAGCAGTGGTCAGTGGGGTCAGGTGGTGCTGAAAGGGTGGGCACTCCTGGTCCTCCAAGACATGCCTCTTCCCAACAATATTAAAGGGCCAGAGATCCAGGAGCCAGGACTTCTTGGAAGGAACTCCAAGCTGTTTGGACTTCAAGTCCCTGAATTCAATCGCACTCGTTTCTGGAAAATGAAGTCCAAAAAAGCAGGAGGTGGCTCAAGGTTTGATTGTCACATGCAGAATTTGTTTGCTTATTTATTTATATTCTGCTTTCTCTCTTCCTACTACTGGTTTTAAGACTATAACACATTAATTCAACTTCATAGAATCATAGAATCAAAGAGTTGGAAGAGATCTCATGGGCCATCCAGTCCAACCCCCTGCCAAGAAGCAGGAATACTGCATTCAAATCACCCCTGACAGATGGCCATCCAGCTTCTGTTTAAAAGCTTCCAAAGAAGGAGCCTCCACCACACTCCAGGGCAGAGAGTTCCACTGCTGAACGGCTCTCACAGTCAGGAAGTTCTTCCTCATGTTCAGATGGAATCTCCTTTCTTGTAGTTTGAAGCCATTGTTCCTCGTCCTAATCTCCATGGAAGCAGAAAACAAGCTTGCTCCCTCCTCCCTGTGGTTTCCTCTCACATATTTATACATGGCTATCATATCTCCTCTCAGCCTTCTCTTCTTCAGGAACTTCAAGCCATTGCCACCATTATACTGAAGGAATATTTACTAATGGTAGCCTAAAGTATTTAAAAGTTGACTTTCCCCTCTGCTCTTTCATACGCAATTGTAATCTTTTCATTCCTGTGAAGCTCATCTGGAGAGCTGCAGGCATTTTTTTCCTCATCAGAGTTCAAATTTTCTTTTTGTGGTGTGCTATAGAAAAATGCCAAGATAGAAAAACAGCCCTGCTGATCTAATTATTGAAGGGGGGAGGTAAGGGGGTAAAGAAAAAACTGTAAGAAAGAGGTCAGCATTTTTCTTTTTTACCTAGGGAAGCTAAATATATCTCTTTCACGCCATGATTTGTATATATAAACTAGAAGAAGAATGAGTTGTTATATTCTTCTCAAGAGTGGAGGAAATACTTCTAATTTAGGTTCTGCTGCATATGAAGGTCAGCACACAAAGGTGCAAACATATCAGAACTGAAAAATAAATGCTGCATATATACATAGACATGATTTGTCTAAGAATCGTATTTGGAGATGTGAATGGGATGCTTGTTGGTGCATACTGTTAATACAGATGGAACTATCAGTTTGGCCAAGAAATTTGAGCATTCTTCTTTGAACAAATAGACCCGAACAAATTCAAGAATTTTACAATCCGCTGCAACTTTCCCCTGATTCATGTTTGGCCTCACACCCATCTCCACCACTTCCAGCTTTGACTGACCTATGAGAATCAACCCTAACTGGTCCTCTGTCATGTCATTAACCTCTTCTTCACACAGGACATTTTGCTTTGCAGCAAGGACGGGGCCTGCTGTGTTCCCCACCCACTTTCATCCCAAAGTCAGTGGAAGTGTTGAAAGGGACTTCCTCCACGATTATGGGGAGTAAAGTGTATTTTGGGTAGCTCCATCGGCACTTTCTTCCTCTTTCCCTGTGTGATGGCAGAAACGGTGGCAGAGAAATGTGAGTTGCCACCCTTTCTGCCATCTGATAAGGGGAGAGAAAGGGTGCCAGCGCACCCTATCCCATCCCTTCCATCCCCCTTTGAAACGGTTGAAATCCAACTTACTAATGCCTTGAAAGATCTCTCCAGCTACTGCAAAGAAAACCACCTGAAGCCTAAACCCTGCCAAGACACAAGTGTGTGCTTTCCACCTACGCAACTGTGAAGGCAACAGGAAATTGAAAATCACCTGGGAAGGTCAAGAGCTTGAACATTGTTTTCATCCTAAATATCTCTGTGTCACCTTAGATTGAACACTAGCATATAGGAAACACTGCTTGAACACCAAGCACAAAGTAGCTGCACGCAATAACATCCTGCAAAAACTTACTGGCAGCACATGGGGTGAAAACCCAAAATTAGAACATCAGCCCTAGCCTTGTCTTACTCAACTGCTGAGTATGCCTGCCCTGTTTGGCATAGGTCTGTTCATACAAAGCAGGTGAACATAGCATTGAATGAAACATGCAGAATAATCACAGGATGTCTTAAACCTACACCTGTTAATAAACTCTACAATCTAGCTGTCACTGCCCCCTCTGATGTGCAATGGGAAATTGCAGCTAAGTGTGAGAGAAATAAGGTTGAACATTGTGAAAGCCATCCACTACATGGCTACCAGCCTCCTCCCCGTAGACTCAAATCAAGGAAAAGCTTTATGAGAACTACCACTCCTCTTGGCGTCCCCCCAGCAACAACAAGAGTATCCCTCTGGGCAGCTAAACCAGGAAATCCCAACTGGATGCCCCCCCACGAGGGTCTTCCTCCAGGGGCAAACCAAGAATGGGCAACTTGGAAGTCCCTGAACAGACTTATGAGTGGAGTGGACAGACCAAAAGACAACCTGGCAAAATAACACTACCTAAAAGAATCCCACACCTTATGTGACTGTGGAGCAGAACAGACAACTCCACATCTGTATGCTTGTCCACGATGCCCTGTCTCATGTACAGAAGAAGAATTGTTGGAGGCTACAGACAATGCCATTGCTGTTGCCTGTTTTTGGTTAAAAGATCTTTAGCCACCTGTGCTCCTTCTATTTGTACCGGTTTTATACTAATTTATGCAATGTATTGTCGAAGGCTTTCATGGCTGGAATCACTAGGTTCTTGTGGGTTTTTTCGAGCTATAGGGCCATGTTCTAGAGGCATTTCTCCTGACGTTTCGCCTGCATCTATGGCAAGCATCCTCAGAGGTAGTGACCTCACTACCTCTGAGGATGCTTGCCATAGATGCAGGCAAAACATCAGGAGAAATGCCTCTAGAACATAGCCCTATAGCCCGAAACCCCCCCCCCCCACAAGAACCTAATTTATGCAATGCTTTTGATATGAAATAAATAAATAAAGAACAATCCTAATATTGTTATCAAACAGACTAAAAAAGAGGAACTGTAGTCATCTGACTGTATGCAGAAGGATGCGAAACAAACTGTCCCTGCCATATTTATAATTTCCTGTATCAATATTGTTTGGATGAACTAGAAGAACTTTCACAGACTACTTGAAAAATTTTCATATAGGTACAGAACCAAATCTGAATGGATAAACCTCAGAAATTTCAAAACATCCCAAAACATACTAAACAATCATAAACAGGACAACCCTGGGTGGTTCATCATCTCTAGCACTGGAATACTTTCAGTTCATTCCTCTATACAATGACTCCAGTAGGACCAACTACATTATGGGCACTACCAATTTCCTGTAGAAATTACAGACTATTCACAATTATCCAGGTAGCATCATTTCAGTCACTATAGATGTGGAATCCACATACACCAACATCCCACACAAGAATAGACTAAACGTTTTCAGGAACATCAATGCAGATAGGTCCATAGCAGACCGAGCTCCCAATGCTTCCTTAACTTCTGTACCCAGAAATTTCTTCTATATCTGAGGTACATTGGTAATATTTTCATAACTTGGACTCATTGAGAGGAATCACTCAAGACATTCCACTACTTTCAACAATTTTCACCATACCATCTCCTTCTGTCTGGAATTATCATCAGAACAAATCCAGTTTCTGGAAACCTCTGCAGAGCTACTGTGATGGCACGCCGGGAAGATTGATAAGAAAACTATATGTGTCCGGCTATTTTCCCAGTGACCATCGGTATGCCCTATATGTACTTTAATACCTCCAAACTAAAACTCTGTTTTTTTAAAAAATAATCTTTATTCAGTTTTCAAATACAGTTTAAAAAAAAAAGTAAAACTTTGTAGCGAAGGCTACTAGTAAGAAAAATATAGAGTGTGCGTATATATCAGTTCCCCGAAATCTGAAATGATATAGTGGCTAAAAGATAATGGACGAGAGAAACAGGAGAGATAGAGAGAAAGCTAGAGAGGAAAAAGAGGAGAGATGTAGCCCAAAAGCCCCATATAAGACAATAATAGCATAGAGAGAGAGAAAAAAAGAGAGAGTTTCTTGCTTTCGACTTCCCGAGGTTTTCATAGGGTCTTCTTTGTCGTTAATCCAAACCTCCTCCTCTTCTCCTTCCCTTTCTTCTCTCCTTGTCTTCTTTCTCCTCCTCTTCCTTCGCTCCAACTCTTCTTCAATTATATCAGGATTTTTTTGTTCCTTTGCTTAAAGTAACCCGTCACTTTTTCCCAGTTTGTTTCCTTCATTTTTATTCCTTTACTTCTTGTTATCAGAAATGTAAGCCGGTCCATATTTCTTACTTCCAAGATTTTTGTGAGTCTCTCATTTTCGTCTGGCGTGTCTTCCTGCTTCCATCTTCTAGCATAAGTTATCCTTGCTGCTGTTGTTAACATAAACAAGATCTTATCCATATTCTTTTCTATTTTCAAATCGTGAATCCCTAGAAGAAATAACTCTGGCTTCCATGGTATTTTAATTTGTAGCATTTCTTGTAATTCTTTTTGGACTTCCCTCCAGTATTTTTTGGCCTTTTTACAGGTCCACCATGTATGAAATTACGAGCCTTCCTTTTCTTTACATTTCCAGCACCTTGTGCTGGTACTACTATTGCTCGCCCCTAATTTTTTCGGTGTTATGTACCATCGATGCGCCGTCTTAAGCCAGTTTTCTTTCATGTCAGTGGCGTAACAGTATCTTAGTTTTTCTCTCCAGATTTTTTCCCATTCCTCTTGCTTAATATTTCTTCCAATATTTTCATTACATCTTTTTTTGTATTTTTTTTCTCCCTTTGCTTCCATTTTCCATTCTAGCAGCTTTTTATAAATCTTCGTTATTAATTTTCTTTTTGACTCCATTATATTATCCCAAAAAATTTCGTCCAGATTAAAACCTATCCTTCTTCTCTGTTTTTATGATGTATTTGGGCTTGGCCTTTTGTAAGCCACACCGAGTCCTGCAAGAGATGGTAGCGGGGTATAAATAAAGGTTTATTATTATTATTATTATTATTATTATTATTATTATTATTATGGATTGATTGGACACATGAGCCACGATGCAGCAGGTATGTGCTAGATCTGGGGCAGCTCTGGGACACAAATGTACTAGATTAACGTACCCCATGTAGAAGTGCCTCTGTCCTATGGAGTTTTATTCTACAAATTTCTTTCTCTTGATCAATTTTGATAGTGCTTTCAGATCCCTTTGTATATTCATAAAGGTTTGAGAGCCATGGAGATAAATACGACTGGCAAGCTGATATGGGAGAAAATTTTGTAAATCTAATCCTTGTCACTCTCCCTTTGCATTCTGGCCTGTCTCTCTATAATCAACCTTTCAACTACTGTTCGTACAAGAGTTGCTATGATTTGATCTTACCTGCAGCTTATGGCCTATAATTTGATGGTTTTATCAAAGAGCAGAACATATATATGAATTATTTTAATGTGTTTTAATCTTATGGTTTCATCTTTTAATATATGTGTTTTAATAGTTTTATGTTGTTAATCCAAGTATTTGAACCATTTTGTACCCTTCCTCAAGCCTTGAGGAGAGGTAGGTAAGAAATATTACACCACCACCACTACCACTACCACCATTGTGTACATGTTTCCAAAGGCCAAAGATAGTCCCAGACAATCTGTTTGTCTGTCTTTTCAGTCCAAACTGGACTGGATCAAGGGATGGGAAACGAATCATGAATCTTTCCAAAAGATTTTTTTTTTTAAAAAGTCATATTTTCTCAACTCACATTTCTGAAACCACCGAAGACAATTTTACTTTTGTATTGTCGAAGGCTTTCATGGCTGGAATCACTAGGTTCTTGTGGGTTTTTTTGGGCTATAGAGCCATGTTCTAGAGGCATTTCTCCTGACGTTTCGGCTGCATCTATAGCAAGCATCCTCAGAGGTAGTGAGGTCTGTTGGAATTAGGACAATGGGTTTATATATCTGTGGAATGGCTGGGGTGGGGCAAGGAGCTCTTCTCTGCTGGAGTTAGGTGTGAATGTTTCAACTGACCACCTTCATTAGCATTTGAAGGCCTGGCTGAGCCTGGGAAAATCTCTTGCTGGGAGGTGTTAATCTGTGCCTGGTTGTTTCCTCTCTGTTGTTTTGCTGTTGTAATTTTACTTTATTTAACAAGACATGTTTAGGCAATGATTTTTTCCCCTCTATTGGGAATATCAACTCTATGTTTACATTCCAACATTGGTACATATTCATTCATTTTTAATCAGAAGCAGCTTATGACCTAAAATGTAAAAAATAACCTTGTGAAACTTGACCATGTAAACATTGAGAATTCCTACTATCTCATCATTATTTATTTAATTGGTTTTCTTCTGTAATATTGTAAGACCTCACAACCGCTGAGGATGCCTGTCACAGATGCAGGCAAAACGTCAGGAGAGAATGCTTCTAGAACATGGCCATACAACTGGAAAAACCTACAACAACCCCGTGATTCCAGCCATGAAGCCTTCGACAATACATATGTATCACATCTTATTATCCTGCAGTTTTTACAAATAGACTCGGCTACATATGATTAACGCACTACTGCACAACCTACCTGGTAGATCACGCCAATTCCATGTAAAGTTTAATTAGGTGACAATTTCCCCATGTGACCTTGGCTGTTGCCAACTTTTTCTCTGAGGTAGTCAAAGTAAAACAACTTTCTGTATTAGACCCAGGTTAAAACCTGCCATTTATATAATTACAGCATTTTAACCCTTGTTCATATGCACTCATCCTGTTTTTAAGTGGTCTTATCAGTTTATGAATCTGCCGTGCACTTTCTCTGCCAAGGAAAGTGGATCTTTGGACCATAATAAAGATTGATTTATTGATCTGTCATCATCACCCTCATCTGGAGCAAGCTGTCTACTTAATTCAAGATATGAAAGCTACCAGTCTATAAAATCTTTGTTTTATTGAGATTTAATTGTACTTTGTTTACTCTTATCCATTAGAATAATGGAATCATAGAATCAAAGAGTTGGAAGAGACCTCATGGGTCATCCAGTCCAACCCTCTGCCAAGAAGCAGGAATATTGCATTCAAATCACCCCTGAAAGATGGCCATCCAGCCTCTGTTTAAAAACTTCCAAAGAAGGAGCCTCCACCACACTCCGGGGCAGAGAGTTCCACTGCTGAACGGCTCTCACAGTCAGGAAGTTCTTCCTCATGTTCAGATGGAATCTCCTTTCTTGTAGTTTGAAGCCATTGTTTCATGTCCTAGTCTCCAAGGAAGCAGAAAACAAGCTTGCTCCCTCCTCCCTGTGGCTTCCTCTCACATATTTATACATGGCTATTGTATCTCCTCTCAGCCTTCTCTTCTTCAGGCTAAACATGCCCAGCTCCTTAAGCCACTCCTCATAGGGCTTGTTCTCCAGACCCTTGATCATTTTAGTCGCCCTCCTCTTGACTCATTCCAGCTTGTCAATATCTCTCTTGAATTGTGGTGCCCAGAATTGGACACAATATTCCAGGTGTGGTCTAACCAAAGCAGAATAGAGGGGTAGCATTACTTCCCTAGATCTAGACACTATGCTCCTATTGATGCAGGCCAAAATCCCATTGGCTTTTTTTTTGCCACCACATCACATTGTTGGCTCATGTTTAACTTGTTGTCCACGAGGACTCGAAGATCTTTTGCACACGTACTGCTCTCGAGTCAGGCATTGTCTCTATTCTGTATCGTTGCATTTCGTTTTTTCCGCCTAAGTAGACTATCTCGCATTTGTCACTGTTGAACTTCATTTTGTTAGTTTTGGCCCATCTCTCTAATCTGTCAAGATCGTTTTGAATTCTGCTCCTGTCCTCTGGAGTATTGGCTATTCCAATACTCCAGATAGCCAAATATCGGTTCTGCATCTTACAATAAGAAGTAACGTTCAGTGTCATCACCATACTGATGGCATCCATCCTCATCACTACTTACAACTTCATCTATCCTTTCAGAAAAAAATAGAGGAAGCAACTTGATTTGAGAAATATACATATGGTTGAATATACAGGTTCTCAAACACATACTTTTTTGAAAATAATGGAAGAATTTGTTATTTTCAGTTTCTTTTACGATTACTTTTAAAATCTTAATTTAAACATTGTGAATATAAATTTCCGAGCTAATTATTTTCTCAATTAACTGAATTGAAATTCTCTGCCCTTCTTGTTTACAGCTGTAATGAATTCCTATTTCCTGACTAGGGTCATCACACTGTGGGCCTGAAAGTTCATTCGCAATCAGATTAGACTTGTTCTGGCTCAACTCATCACTACAAGAGAATACAATCAGAGCTGAGTGGCAGATCTGCTAAAATAAGGAAGCTGATATTTCCCAATTGTTGGCTTTGAGTTTAAAACTCTGTACTTTGCACTGTATTTATAGCTCAGTATTCTTTACCTTGTGGCTCTAACTTCCCTTGATTTAGTTCTATAATTACACTTCAGTAGTCATTCCAGCAGATGTGGAATCCATTTTCTATTGAGGCTATGTATGCATTTGGCAGTTCCAGTAATTACATGTTACTGAGCACCAGAATGCAAGCCAACAAAGTGGGGAATAAAAATATACAGGAACCGGGGAACAGAATTTCAATTCATAGATTTGTTGCCTTACACATACTTATACACCAAAATAATAGCATAAGCAAATGAAAGATGGGAGATTTTTTTTATTTTTTTTAAAAAAACCAGTAACAGTCCTTGCACTATATTCAAATGTTTGAACAGCAAGAAGCCAGGGCTGGCCTAACAGATTTCAAACTATAAAAGAGTCATGGATTAAATCAGTCCATACACTTATTGTGGAAGGAGATATCTACTTTTTCCTTGTACTAAGCCCCCTGCTGTTTGTTTGTTTGTTTGTTTGTTTGTTTGTTTGTTTACAACATTTGTATCCCATCCTATTCTTGACCTCCAAAGAGGGACCCAGGGTGGCTTGAACATCCAGAGGAAGGAGAAGCATTCTTGGTTTTGACCTATAATACCCTATACGGCTTCGGCCCAGCATACCTGTCCGAACATATCTCCTTCTATGTCTGGAGAACAAGCCCTATGAGGAGCGGCTTAAGGAGCTGGGCATGTTTAGCCTGAAGAAGAGAAGGATGAGAGGAGATATGATAGCCATGTATATATATGTGAAAGGAAACCACAGGGATGAGGGAGCAAGCTTGTTTTCTGCTTCCCTGGAGACTAGGACGTGAAACAATGGCTTCAAACTACAAGAGAGGAGATTCCATCTGAACATGAGGAAGAACTTCCTGACTGTGAGAGCCATTCAGCAGTGGAACTCTCTGCCTCGGAGTGTGGTGGAGGCTCCTTCTTTGGAAGCTTTTAAACAGAGGCTGTATGGCCATCTGTCTGGGGTGATTTGAATGCAATATTCCTGCTTCTTGGCAAGGGGGTTGGACTAGATGGCCCATGAGGTCTCTTCCAACTCTCTGATTCTATGATTCTATGATTCTATGTCCCACCTCGGAGCTTATGATCTTCTGGGTAGGCCCTGCTCTCAGCTCCACCTTTATCACAAGTGAGGCTGGTGGGGACGAGGGACAGGGCCTTCTCAGTCGTGGCCCCTCGCCTGTGGAATTCACTCCCCAGGGAAATTAGGTCATCGACATCCCTCCTTTCCTTCAGAAGGAAGTTGAAAACATGGATATGGGACCAGGCCTATGGGTAATCTGGCAGACTGACAAGGTAATGATGACCAGAGTTTGGAAAGGACTATGATAATGCTGAATGGACTTACGGGTTTTTAGAACTCTGTGAACGTAAATAAATAAATAAAATACTAGTGTGTGAGAGAATGACTGAGTTTCAGATATCTTGATGGAGTTGGAGGTATCAAGGATTTATAGCTATAATTGTTTTCCTGACTGACCAATGGGGCAACTCCTGTCAACCACTGAATAGCCATGCAGGTGTGACCCAATGCTTTCTATTAGTGTTTGTTTGTTTGTTTGTTTACAACATTTGTATCCCATCCTATTCTTGACCTCCAAAGAGAGACCCAGGGTGGCTTGAACATCCAGAGGAAGGAGAAGAATTGAATAAATATGCTGTTTAGTAACTTTGAAAGTTTGCAAGATGCTGATTTGTGGACTTTGAATTTTGTTGGTTTTAGCTGCATTCCCAACACAGCTGCTCCTTAATATGTTTCTTGGATTTGAAAATACCCAATTTAGCTGCAACAAATGGAACCTTAAAAAAGAGGGAGTCTAATAGCTGTCACTTAATTCTTTGAGGTTTTCTACCTCCAACAAAGGCAAATGTCTTTTATTGGACTACAATTGACAAGTTTTACCTATGTTGTGTGCCTTCAGGTCATTTGCCACTTATGGCAATCCTAAAATATCATGGGGTTTTCTCTGCAAGATTTTTTCAGTATGGATTTTCCTTTCTCTTCTTCTGAGGTTGAGGGACTTATTCAAGGTCAAATGGCATACAGTACAGTATGCACGGTAAAATACAGTATATAGTACATTAGAGACTGAGAGAAACATATTGGCAGCATAAGCTTTTGTAGACTAAGTATATTTCCTCTGCTATGACCATGTACAATATAATTTATATACAGGTGGCTTGATGTTCATAACATCAAGTAGTAGAACCTGTGAGTAATGTTGCAAGCAGTAGTATGGGTGTCAGAAGGGGGGAAAGGGGTACTTGTGAGCAGGAGTCAGATGAGGCACAACAGAGGAAAAGGATCCAGGATATACTTATGGCACCTACCGATGAGGACTCATTTAAGGGGTTCTCTGGAGATGAAGGGTTAATGAGCGAAGGAGAGAAAGGAGATACAATGGATAGGAATAGGGGAATGAAGAGGGTTACTCGGGACCAGGAATCGGATGAGAAGCAACAGAGGAAGAGGATCCAGGATATACTTACTTCTCCTACAGCTGAGAAATCATTCATGGGTTTCTCTGGGAGTGATGGGTTAGGGAGTGATGAAGACAGTGATGACACGTTAGACTGGACTAAGGTAAAAGAGGTACAAGCTGTATGTGTGGAGCCAAAGTCTAGTGATACATTTGTGGGATTCTCTGGAAATGAGGACTGGCAATCGGGGAATACATCTGAGTCTTGGGGGGATCTAAGTCTTGACAGAAGATGGAGAAGTTGGAGAGATGGGAGTAGGAATTCACATGTGGAATCAAGAACAGCTGCAAGGGTTAATGATGGGGCGGAGGTAAGCTCATCTTCTGATGATGGTGTGTAAGATAAAAGTAGGCTCTGAAATGGGGAATCTTTGGAGAAGGCAAGGTGTTGGTACATTCATGCATTGGGTACTGTTTGGACTTGTCGCTGCCTGTTTTGTGTTGGCATTGGGTTTGGGATCTGCAGGTTGCTGCTATTGTTCGTGTGTGCTTTCGACTCGTCTTGGATTCTCGTGAGTGTGGATTTCTCCCTTCTTTGACCATTGGACCGGTTTGACTATGACGCTGCTTCCGTGGCTTCTCTGTTTTGTTAACTGTTTGCATGCTGTGCTGTTTTGTGTGACTTTCGGAGTACTTTGTTTAATCTGGTTCTTTTCTCCGGATAATCTGGATTATATTTTTGATTTACCTTTTTGAACCAAGACTGTTTTTTCCTTTGAGTTTTGGCCAGAGGCATTGAGTTATGTGTCTCTGAGTCTTTTTCCTTTGTTTAATAAACTCTGTTTTGGAACTAACTCTTGAGTCTGGCCCTTTAAGGTGTCTGTGTCCCGACACATTTCTTGTCCCTCTACATAACATTTTAAAATATTGTTTCACTGGTAAATTGATAGCTATAAATATGGATGTATATTGACAAAGAGAATTCAGTTGAATACACTTTTACAAGATGCCTTAGGGGGAGATTTAATCAGCATTCAATTTCATAGCCAGCATTCTGATCACACCATTTGTGAGGACAAGGTGAGGAAACATTTCTTTTGCCAGAGAAAGCAAAAGAAATAAACAAATGGGACCCTCAATGAATACTGTATTGTAGAGTGCTTCTGCTCTAGGCTTCAGTCAGTCAATCATGCCTTCTTCCATGATACTCCTTTCCAACACATGCCTGCAATAGAAATTCGGTATTCTGTAACCCTGGGATTGGAGAATCAGATAATTTTCAGATTTTTTGTGTGTTTCTCTTGGAGACTACCCAAGCACACTCATCCCCCACTCACTTGTTGGTTAGTGCCCTGTCTGGATCACAATCCCATGATTGCACCTACTAATTGGGAGTCTGCTGTGACATTTCTGACATATTTCTGAGATGCTCAGTTGCCACAGTGTGACATGCTGTAAGGAAATATTAGGGAAGCTAAGAAGCATGTTGCATTCCATTGGAACAAGAACCTGAGAAGGAGAGAAAGATATGGAAGGTTTTTTTAAAGAAACAAGTGTACATTAAAAGAACACCACTTATTATCCCTAACCTATTGCTCTCTTGGGCATTACTCACCATAAACACATCTACTTGCATGATGTAATGAATCCTTTACCTTAGCTGGTTGCCTGAAGCCTAAGGGAGTGGGCCTGGTGAAGCCACAGCATCCATTTTTAGGAAAGGGAGACAGGGAGAAGCTATCTTAGTTAGATTTGCCTTGAGGGGGCTTGTTCATGACTAGAAGGGAAAATAAGCAGGCTAGAATTGGCTAGAAAGATGGGGGCGGAGCCTTAGGGGTTTAGAGGAAAAAGTTTCTTAAAAACTGAGGCTTGAGGTCCCAGTTGGGAGTTAGAGTTTGGAACTGTTAGAAGAAGTGTGTGTGTTAGTGAGGAACGAGTCTGGGTTTGAGAAGACGTTTGGGTCAGTCTTTTGTGTAGTATTCAGAAGAGCTATTGAGTAGATAGGTAGAATACTGTTTTGTGGAGCAGTACCCCATTAGTAGACTGTTCAATTCCTAAGGAAGTCTGGTTCAGGGTTTTTTGGCTAGATTTCTAAGGGGCATTTTTGGGAGTTACTTTCAGAGATTCATTTCCTGAAGTAATTTTCTGCAGTGGAACTTTGAAGACTTGAAACCCAGAAGTTTTTAAGATCTTTACTATAACACAACCACAAGTTTTTTATGCCAGTATTTTACTGAAACCATTAAGCATTTGTACCTGAATATTTCAAGCTTGTTCAATAAACATTCTTGTTATTTTTATCAACTTATGCAAGCCTCAGTGTGAATACCCTTGCGGTCAAAGTATTACCAAAAGTCAGCTTCACAGCAGCCTCTAAAAAACCATAGTGGCACAGTGTGTGTTATAGAACAAACTCTCAATATTACCTCAACCTGATTAATATTGGAAATGGTGGCAGTGGAATTCATTTGAAGAATCCTTTTAAGTCTCTCAGTTCCAGTGTTCCCAGTTCATAACTTTTAAATATATAGTGGGTTCAGCAACCATACTCCCTCTACCTTTTGTGTGCTTCATAATTTTGGCTGAGCAGCAAGCATTTGGGATTATTATATATATTTTCCCCATCTAAATAATTTAATTAAAATCTTCTCTACTACTCCTCGCTGCATCATTATATTTTGGTGAGCAGCGTGTGGTTTTGTTATACATGACTATAATAGGAATGGGACTCATGTGGTTATTTAGACGCTATTTTGATGACACTCTCAACAGCCCCAGCCAGCACAGCCAATGGTGAAGAAAGCTGAACATTTTTGCCCTATAACATATAACCCAGTTATGCAAACTGACATATGTAAGCATGTGAAGAAGATGAAAATGTGCCTGCATATTTGAGTATAATAGCCATAACAGATCCCTTATACTTTTTGTGCACTTAGTGGGCAGTAATACTAATAGTCTTGCCATGAATACCATTCTTAAGTCTCATATTTAAATAATTTGGTTTAGGAAAGTCATTAAAGCACTGCACCCAAAATATCTGCAGCTGGTATGATATTTGAGCCCCAATTACACCTTTGTTCATGTCAGAAAGAGACTGATCAGTGTGGTAAACTTCTGTCTAATCAAATATCACCATTTGTTAATTTGACACAATGCAGGTACCAAAGAAAATTAAAAGACCTCTCAAAATTGCATCAAAGGAAATATTGCTTTAACAGAATGAGAATGCAGATGGATGTGGCTGCAGGGCAAATTTTCAAAGAGACAAAGTGAGATTCAATTATGAAATACAAATTAACAAGTAAAATTCTAGAACTCAAGTGGGACTTCAATTTCTAAAAATGTGATTTATGTATTTTTAGTTATCAGTATATTTCAAACCAGGTTGATTTTATAATGTATCATTATTAGACAGAATCCAATAGGGAATTTGTATATTTAAGCAATGTGAATCTTGTCCCCTGACTCTGGAACACCCTCCCCAAAGATCTTAGACAGGCCCCTACCCTTGCAGTCTTTAGAAAGAACTTGAAGACCTGGCTGTTCCGATGTGCCTTCCCAGAATAGGAAATCTCCAATACCAAGTCCCAGAAGCACTTTATTAAAACTAAGATTGCCGCACGCTGCACACTGCACTTGCCCTAAAAGCCTTATATCCCACTTGTCACCTATCTGCTGAACTTTCTGACCAAGAATCTCATGATTGTGTCTTTCTTTGCTCACTGAATCCTTTTCCTATTGCATCTTTTACATCATAGGCAGGGGCGGCTCAACCATTATGCAAAGTAATCATTTGCAGTATAGTTGATTTTGCCCAGGGGCGCTCTTGAGGTGCTCTCAAATAGACCTTGACATATGCGAGTTGCAGTTACTAGGATGTATAGGTTTTTTTTTTGGGGGGGGGGGGGTTCCAAAATACTGTTTGCTTCCCGTTGAAAATTACCTTAAAACAAATAAGAAAAACAAGAAGTAAAACAGACAGAAAGGTCTGGACACAGAAGAGGATAAATATAACATCCATATTAGTTGAAATAGAAGGAGGAAACAAGATGAAGAGAGAGAAAGGAATGAAAGAAAAGGAAGAGACCATCCCTGAAGAATCCTTGAAGTCAAATGGAAGGAAGAAAGAACTCTTTTCTTGAATCTTTTCTTTTAATTTCACATCTTTTCTTTCTTTGTTGTTGTTCATTCGTTCAGTCGTCTCCAACTCTTCGTGACTTCATGGACCAGCCCACGCCAGAGCTCCCTGTCGGCTGTCACCACCCCCAGCTCCTTCAAGGTCAGTCCAGTCACTTCAAGGATGCCATCCATCCATCTTGCCCTTGGTCGGCCCCTCTTCCTTTTTCCTTCCACTTTCCCCAGCATAATTGTCTTCTCTAGGCTTTGCTATCTCCTCATGATGTGGCCAAAGTACTTCAACTTTGTCTCTAGTATCCTTCCCTCCAATGAGCAGTCGGGCTTTATTTCCTGAGGATGGACTGGTTGGATCTTCTCGCAGTCCAAGGCACTCTCAGAACTGTCCTCCAACACCACAGTTCAAAAGCATCTATCTTCCTTCGCTCAGCCTTCCCTAAGGTCCAGCTCTCACATCCATAGGTTACTACAGGGAATACCATGGCTTTGACTAGGCGGATCTTTGTTGCCAGTCTGATGTCTCTACTCTTTACTATTTTATCAAGACTGGACATTGCTCTCCTCCCAAGAAGTAAGCGTCTTCTGATTTCCTGGCCACAGTCTGCATCTGCAGTAATCTTTGCGCCTAGAAATACAAAGTCTGTCACGGCCTCCACATTTTCTCCCTCTATTTTCCAGTTGTCAATCATTCTTGTTGCCATAATCTTGGTTTTTTTTTATGTTTAGCTGCAGCCCAGCTTTTGCGCTTTCTTCTTTCACCTTGAGTAGAAGGCTCCTCAGCTCCTCCTCGCTTTCAGCCATCAGAGTGGTGTCATCTGCATATCTGAGGTTGTTGATGTTTCTTCCAGCAATTTTCACCCCAGCCTTGCACTCATCAAGCCCCGCACATCGCATGATGTGTTCTGCATACAAGTTAAAAAGGTTGGGTGAGAGTATGCAGCCTTGCCGGACGCCTTTCCCAATCTTGAGCCAGTCTGTTGTTCCGTGGTCAGTTCTTACTGTTGCTACTTGGTCCTTGTACAGATTCCTCAGGAGAGAGACAAGGTGGCTTGGGATGCCCATCCCACCAAGAACTTGCCACAATTTATTATGATCCACACAGTCAAAGGCTTTAGAATAGTCAATGAAGCAGAAATAGATGTTTCTCTGAAACTCCCTGCCTTTCTCCATTATCCAGCGGATATTGGCAATCTGGTCTCTCGTTCCTCTGCCTTTTCTAAACCCGGCTTGAACATCTGGCAACTCTCGCTCCATGTATTGCTGGAGTCTTCCTTGCAGGATCTTGAGCATTACCTTACTGGCATGAGAAATAAGGGCCACTGTACGGAAGTTTGAGCAGTCTTTCGCATTTCCCTTTTTTGGTATGGGGATATAAGTTGATTTTTTCCAGTCTCATGGCCATTCTTGTGTTTTCCATATTTGCTGGCATATGGCATGCACCTTGACAGCATCATCTTTTAAGATTTTAAACAGTTCAGCTGGGATCCCGTCGTCTCCTGCTGCCTTGTTGTTAGCAATGCTTCTTAAGGCCCATTCAACCTCACTCCTCAGGATGTCTGGTTCTAATTCATTCACCACACCATCAAAACTATCCTCGATATTTCTTTCTCACACGTCCCTTTATCCCTCCTATCCCTCCCCAGGTCCCCGGGTTTTCCTCTTTTCCTATTTTCTAGACCTCTTAAATTCTTCTATTAATTTTTCCTCTCTTATACTCCTCTTCTCTTATATACCTTACGCTATTCTGTCTTATTTTAATATCTGTACATTAAGAAAATTGCAATAAAGAACATTCATAAAAAAAAGAAAGAAAGAAAATTACCTTTGGCCGCCTCTGATCATAGGTCAGGCAGGGGAGGTCTCATACTGGGAATTTGTACCCTCATCTTTTGAGTTGAAAAATGGGTGAGAATTCTATAAAGCAAAAGATACATATCAGTGATATTTGAATACCAAATGTAATAGAGGATATGCAAATGCCAAGTGTGATAGAGTTCATGTAAAAGAATCTAGGAGGAGATTTATATTTGATTTGATTCTGCTGCAGTGATGATAATAATAATAATAATAATAATAATAATAATAATAATAATAATCTTTATTTCTAACCCACCACCATCCCCCCGATGGGGACTCGGAGCGGCTTACATGGGGCCAAGCCCGGACAACATAATACAGCAATAAAATCAAAGCATATACAACAGACAACAACAACATTATCAAAATGACAATAATAATAATAATAATAATAATAATAATAATAATAATAATATAAACATTCCAATAAACACAATCACAATAGAGGTGACAATGGGTGGGCCACATATTCCAAATAAAAAACAGTTAACAAACAGGACGTTTAAATGGATGGCTAGCACCTCCCATGTTCATAAGTTGGCAAATCCATTCTAACTCTGAAAAGCTTTCAAGGAGTTTTCTCTGATACGAAACCTAGTACAGGTGAAATAGAATTAGTTCAGTACTTTGGATATCTCATTGAAATCCTGGATTAAAACTTGGACTGGGTTCACTGACACACTGAAAGAGGAGCTATGCGTATCACTGTCTGGAATTGCTTTTCTAATTTTTTAATACACATATACAAACATGTATGCATAAGTAGACAACCCACCATCCATGTTGCAGTTACCCTTTTCTAATGTTTATTAAAGGAAACTTAAAACAGGATCCTTTCAACAAATTAATTCTACAGACTAGGCAACTTCTTTCTCTCAATGGTACTATGAGTTTGATTAACACATCAATTGGTCATAATGATTGCCTCTTGGTGCCAAATTTCTATTGAGCTGACACATACAAAATCCCAAATGAGAAAGCTCTCTGATGGCATATAAAATTAAATTCTACTATACATTTCATTAATTTCTAACTAAAATGCTTGCATATCGCACTGGCTCTTTCACTAATAGAGATAAGCGCAGAATATTCCCTGCCTTTTCTTCTTCTTCTTTATTTCTCCCCTTCTGTTTGAATTTTGCCTAAGAGGCTGCAAGAATTAAAGAATCAGATGTATAATTTTTCCCTAACTTCTGGGAGTTGAGAAGGAGTTGGAAAGAGACCAGGAGCAGATCCAGGGGCTTTTAATATTGAATCGAATGAGCATGTGATTATTTACTTATTATTTTTTTAAATAAAAGTTATCATGAACTTATCCAATTGGAAGAGATAATTGATTAAATGGGAGGTAAGTTAGATAGTTTAAGAATTAGCTATGCTCCATTAAAATAAGAAAACTTCATCAGCAGCAAAAAGAATGTCAGAGCAACCTTTTAATGCAAGCAAAATGATGACGATGGGAATGGTGTAATGTTAATATGCTCTATGTCAGTGTTTCTCAACCTGGGGGTCGGTACCCCTGGAGGGGTCGCAAGGGGGTGTCAGAGGGGTCACCAAAGACTACCAGAAAACACAGTATTTTCTGTTGGCTATGGAGGTTCTATGTGGGTAGTTTGGCCCAATACAATCATTTGTGGGATGCAGAATGCTCTTTGATTGTAGGTGAACTACAAATCCCAGCAACTACAACTCCCAAATGTCAAGATTCTATTTTCCCCAAACAATACCAGTGTTCACATTTGGGCATATTGAGTATTTGTGTAGAGTTTGGTCCAGACCCATCATTGTTTGAGTCCACAGTGATCTCTGGATGTAGGTGAACTATAACTCCAAAACCAAAGGACACTGCTCACCAAACCCTTCCAGTATTTTCTGTTGGTCATGGGAGAACTCTGTGCCAAGTTTGGTTCAATTCCATCGTTGGTGTTGGGGTTCAGCCTGATCCTGATCTGTGTGAACAGGATTCTCTGATAGTTTTTCAAACTGAGCAAGCTCTCCCTGACTCTGACAGTGTGGAATCTGTTGTTGATGCAGAGGTCAGTGGGAATGAAAACGAAACCCAACATTTAGAAGAGAATGTTTTGGAAGTTAGCTGTGATATCTCCCCACCTGGGCTTGATAATGCAGTCCGAAGAGAACAGATAGTCAGAGATAGATTTGTTTCTCAGTCTGTACGAAGGTCACAGCGCCTTCAGCAGAAAGAGGCCCAAACAGAAAAGTCAAGGGGCGTTTCTAAGAATAGCTTCTTTGGTTTAAGAGCATCCCTGCCGGGTGCTTCTTTAGGTCAAGCAACGTTCGGGACTGTGGCTGGTCTTGGCAGAATTCCTGTGTTCCATGGCCAGTAATCCCAGAGGCTTCTAGTTTCCAAATTCATGGTTAGTAAAAGGCTAACAGACTCCTGGTTATTGTTTTGTGGCTTTTGAAGTTTTGCTCAAGTTCAGTGATCCTATTGACTACTGTGTTTTTCTGTGGCTTTGTTACTCTGCATTTACCTTTCTTTTGTAACCAATTTTTCATCAATAAACAAGGATTGCTTTTCCTACAGTCCAGAGTGGTGGATTTAATCTTATGGTCTTGTTTCTTGAACTGGGATGCAACAGTTGGTGGGGTTCAGAATGCTCTTTGATTTTAGGTGAACTCTAAATCCCAGCAACTACAACTCCCAAATGAGAAAAATCATTTTTTTTGAGTGAAGGACATACATTGGGTTGTTAGGTGTCTTGTGTCCAAATTTGGTGTCAATTCGTCCAGTGGTTTTTGAGTTCTATTAATATGCTTTTATATTGTTTAATATGATTTGTCAGGATGTAATTTGTTTGAATGTTTTTTTTTTCTTTTTGGCATTGAACGTTTGTCATATATATTGGAAACCACCCTGAATCCCTTTGGAGTTAAATAATTAAATTATTATTATTATTATTATTATTATTATTATTATTATTCTGTTTTTCAATTTTAAAAATTTGAATTATTTCCATCCCATTTCTGTAAAAACAGAAATCTAAGATCATTTGTTGTCATGTCGTACTTACTTAGGCGATCACTCGTTGGACGAGTAGTATAGTCTTCCATGATCCGTATTCTTGTGGGTTCGTATGTGGCTGTGGAGCCCTATTCTTGACCTGCATCTTCTCCCACAGTGAATGCATTGGTTTCCAGGAGGAAGGCGGTCTTGGTTGGGGTTGGCTTGATGCGCCTTCCTCCCGGCACGTTTCTCTCTTTCATCCTCCATTTGTGCCTCTTCAAATTCTGCAGAACTGCTGGTCACAGCTGACCTCCAGCTGGAGCGGTCAAGGGCCAGGGCTTCCCAGTTCTCAGTGTCTATGCCAGAGATTTTAAGGTTGGCTTTGAGCCCATCTTTAAATCTCTTTTCCTGTCCACCAACATTCCGTTTTCCGTTCTTGAGTTCGGAGTAGAGCAACTGCTTTGGGAGACGGTGTTCGGTCATCCGGACAACATGGCCGGTCCAGCGGAGTTGATGGCAGAGGACCATCGCTTCAATGCTTGTGGTCTTTGCTTCTTCCAGCACGCTGACGTTTGTCCGCCTGTCTTCCCAAGAGATTTGCAGAATTTTCCAGAGGCAGCGCTGATGGAATCGTTCCAGGAGTTGCATGTGACGTCTGTAGACTGTCCATGTTTCGCAGGCATATAGCAGAGTTGGGAGGACAATAGCTTTATAGACAAGCACTTTGGTATCCCTATGGGTGTCCCTGTCCTCAAACACTCTCGGCTTCATTCGGAAAAATGCTGCACTCGCAGAGCTCAGGCAGTGTTGTATTTCGGCGTCGATGTTGACTTTGGTGGAGAGGTGGCTGCCAAGGTAGCGGAAATGGTCAACATTTTCTAATACTATACCATTAACCTATATCTCTGGCATTGGAGAGGGGTTGGCTGGTGACTGCTGGTACAGCACTTTGGTTTTCTCGATGTTCAATGGCAGGCCGAGCTTCTCGTATGCTTTTGTGAAGGTGTTTAGAGTGGCTTGTAGATCTTCTTCTGAATGTGCACAGGTGACATTGTCATTGTCATCAGCATACTGGAGTTCTATAACAGATGTTGTTGTAACCTTGGTTTTGGCTTTCAGTCTGCTGAGGTTAAACCGCTTGCCATCTGTCCTATAGATGATTTCCACTCCAGTGGGAAGCTTCTCATCAACAAGGTGAAGTATCATAGCGATGAAGATGGAGAATAGAGTTGGGGCAATAACACATCCCTGTTTGACACCCGATTCCACCTTAAATGGGTCACTTTGGGAGCCATTGCTGTCCAAGACTGTTGCCATCATGTCATCATGGAGGAGCCGCAGGACGTTCACAAATTTGTCAGGGCACCCAATCTTTTGAAGGATGGTCCAGAGGGCGCTGCAATTCACTGTGTCGAATGCATTTGCAAGGTCAATGAATGCCATGTATAGAGGTTGATTTTGTTCCCTGCATTTTTCTTGGAGCTGTTGTGCAGTGAAGATCATATCCATGGTTCCTCTGGATGGGCAGAAGCCATTCAGGGATTCTGGGAGGGTCTCTTCTGAGAGGGGTAGAAGGCGGTTTGCATATCAACCACTGAACTAAACTACATTCTTAATTTTCTATTACAGACAAATAAAGTGTGACTAGAGCAGAAGTAATGTTCTACCTTCCTTCTATGTTGGTATTAAGGATGAGATATCTATAGGGGAAAAAAAGGTAGAACTTTTTTTTTACAATTCCATCCTACTGACAGGAATTGGTATGTGTTTGTCTGGGGGAGCAGTTTATACAACACTAGGAATGGCATAAGATTGGTACATCCATATGAATAGCTCCAGTAGATCTAAAACTTTAAAAATCTTGCAGTTTCCCTTCCCTGGTGGCGAGCTGCCATGCAAAGGGACGAGGTGGGCATGGCTAAGCACAGCTCTCCTTGAAGGCCACGTCCCCAGCGACCTTCAAGGAGAGCTGTGCTTAGCCATACCCACCTCATCTCTCTGCATGGCAGCTCGCCGCCAGGGAAGGGAAACTGCGAGATTTTAAGCAGTTTTAAAATCCTGCAGTTTCCCTTCCCTGGTGGCGATGAAGAAGGATGAGGTGGGCCTGGCTAAGTGGAAGCTCCTCCTGAAGGCCACTGGGGGCATGGCCTTCAGGAAGAGCTGTTCTTAGCCATGGCCACCTCGTCCCTCTTCAGCGCTGTGTTCACCACCAGCAGGGGAAGGAAACCGTGAGATTTTAAAACTAACAGGGAAGGGAAACTGCAGGATTTTAAAACATGGCCTTCAAGAATGGAAACTCCTCGAGAGCAGTACGTGTGAAAAAGATCTTGGAGTCCTCGTGGACAACAAGTTAAACATGAGCCAACAATGTGATGTGGCGGCAAAAAAAGCCAATGGGATTTTGGCCTGCATCAATAGGAGCATAGTGTCTAGATCTAAGGGAGTAATGCTACCCCTCTATTCTGCTTTGGTTAGACCACATCTGGAATATTGTTTCCAATTCTGGGCACCACAATTCAAGAGAGATATTGACAAGCTGGAATGTGTCCAGAGGAGGGCGACTAAAATGATCAAGGGTCTGGAGAACAAGCCCTATGAGGAGCGGCTTAGGGAATTGGGCATGTTTAGCCTGAAGAAGAGAAGGCTGAGAAGAGATATGATAGCCATGTATAAATATGTGAGAGGAAGCCACAGGGAGGAGGGAGCAAGCTTGTTTTCTGCTTCCTTGGAGACTAGGACGCGGAACAATGGCTTCAAACTACAAGAGAGGAGATTCCATCTGAACATTAGGAAGAACTTCCTGACTGTGAGAGCCGTTCAGCAGTGGAACTCTCTGCCCCGGAGTGTGGTGGAGGCTCCTTCTTTGGAAGCTTTTAAGCAGAGGCTGGATGGCCATTTGTCAGGGGTGATTTGAATGCAATATTCCTGCTTCTTGGCAGGGGGTTGGACTGGATGGCCCATGAGGTCTCTTCCAACTCTTTGATTCTATGATTCTATAAAACCGTGAGGCTTTGCCAAAGTTGCTTAATTGTTCTAAAAATCAAAATAACTGTGGGAGACATCTGAAAATAATTCTGAACAATGGGTAAGTGAATTACAATGGGTAAGTGAATTAAGTGAATTCAGAATTACTCCTCCCACTATTCCTGCATGGCTCGATATCGCTTCAAAAGGTAATTTTTTTTCCAAAATAATAATGATTTTAGAAGATGACGACTGTGCCTACCCATGCCTACTAACTATATCAGGTTTACTTTTAGTAATACAAGGTTAAACCAGATGTTCTATTGCTATATTGTTTATCTTGATTTTGGAGGAGGTAATCCAACCCTCACGATGACAATTGCAGGAGTTTATTTATTTAAAATCAGCACGCCTTTGTGTGTTGTGTGTCATTCCCTACCTGGATGTCTGGTACCTATCAGTTTGCCCATTAAACCAAACCAAGTAACTTTACTTAATAATTTCCTCTTCTCATTTTTAAGAGGGGATCAAGGGAAGGAGTTTTCTTGAGTGGAGAAGCACAGAGGGATGATGGACTTAATTTGTCTTAGACAGCTACAAGTTGGGCAGCCTAATAAAACTCATATTTGAAAATGTTCCTCATTTCATTTCAATTCAATTATAAGTAATGCTGGTTAATTCCATATTCAACATATCTTCCCTAGGAAGGCCTATTATGAAAGGGAAAATTAACAGACTCTTCAACAAACATCTGTCTCATTAAAATTTCTAGAGAAGTAAAGAGAACATACAGAATTGTTTTCTATCATTGGGATGGGTGGATGTAGCATGTGATCAAATATGAAAGTTCTTCAACTGTGGAAATATAAATATGAGTCAGAAGTCCATGAGGAGTTGGTAACATTTAAAAAACTGTAACTGGACATTCTAATCAGATAGCTAGCTAGCTAGCTATTGCTCACATATTGTGGGGTTCCTCAGGGGGCCATTCTCTCCCCTCTGTTATTTAACATCTATATGCGACCACTTGCTCAGCTGGTTTGAGGTTTTGGGCTTGAGTGTTACCAGTACGCTGATGACACTCAGCTTATGTTGAAGATGGAGGGCCGGCCAGACTCTGTACTCAATAATTTTCATCAATGCCTTGAGGCCATTACTGGATGGCTGCGTACCAGCAGGTTGAAGGTAGACCCGGCAAAGACGGAGATCCTATGGCTGGGTTGACCGGGCAGTGGGGATATCCAGCTGCCTACCCTGGATGGCAAGGCGCTACACCCGTCATCATTGGTAAAAAGTCTGGGAGTCCTTTTGGACCCTCTGCTGATGATGGAGGCTCAGGTCTCCGCCGTTAGCAGAACCGCCTTTTTTCATCTGCGGCAGGCTAGACTGCTGGCCCCCTATCTGTCCAGGGACGACCTAGCTTTGGTGATCCAGACCACGGTTATCTCAAGACTGGACTACTGTAACGCCCTCTACATTGGCCTTCCTCTACTGGTGATCCGGAAGCTCAAGTTGGTACAAAATGCAGCTGCTTGACTTCTTGCGAGAGCTCCGATGAGATGCCACATAACACCAATCTTACTGCAGCTGCATTGGTTGCCAATTGAGCACCAGATCACTTTTAAAGTGATGGTACTTACCTTTAAGGCCTTTATATGGTCTGGGGCTGATGTACCTAAGGGACCGCTTCACCCCCTACCAACCCCAGAGATCTCTCCGTTCTGAGGACCAAGATTTATTGGAAGCTCCCAGTTTTAAAACCTTGCGCCTAACAGCAACTAGACGCAGAGCCTTTACAGTAGTGACACCATAGCTCTGGAACACTCTGCCACCAGAAGTTTGTGCCTTGCGGGACTTATCAACCTTCCGCAGGGCTTATAAGGCATATTTGTTTCAACAGGCTTTTGATCTTTGATCTGTTGTTTTGATTTGTGTTAGATTCCAGTTTGTTTTGTAAGCCGCTCCAAGCCCTAGGGGAGTGGTGGCATATAAGTTTGAATAATAAATAAATAAAAATTCAGTAATGAGTAATTAGACCACATGGTTAAGAAATTAATGCTTGCCTCATTTCTGGATTAATTATGAATAGCACAATGTAAGAAGAACCGTAACCAAAACTCACCCAACACCTTGTTTTCTATAGTGGAAAGCCAGATCACTATGGGAAGTCAACAGATTGTACATGTGCTCACGTTCCCCAACAACTTGCTTTTAGGGGAGAGAGGAAAAAGAGAGAGAGAGTGTAACTCCTAACTATAGTAGACCCATTGCATTAGAAATATTGATTGCTGATCTAGCTACTTCTCATCACAATTAGATTTAGGCTATAATCATCATGATTAATAGCAATTGATAGTTTTACTGTCTGTGGATATGTCTAATCCCCTTTTAAAGCCATTCAGGCTGATTTGACCTTGCTACAACCTGTGGAAACCAATTTAATTTCTTAGCTTGTGCTCTACAGAGCTGTACTTTGGTCTGACATAGATGATGTTCACCTTCCCTGTGTGTGCATGAGAGAGAGAGTACTGGCTTGTACTGAATCCTGTGAAGGATGCTATGGAATCCTGGGAATAGTAGTGTGGTGAGACTGCATGAATCTCATAGTGTAGATGCATCTTTAGTCAGAATCTACCAGTTTTTCAATTTTTTTGTCAGCTCCACTGGCTGCCAATCTGCTACCAAGCAAAATACAAAGTGCTGGCTTTAGCCTATAAAACCCTAAACAGCTCTGGCCCAGCTTACCTGTCTGAACATATCTCCCCCTATGAACCATCTCAGAGATAAAGATCATCTGGGGAGAATCTGCTTTCAGTCCCGCCTTCTTCACAGGCGCGGTTGGTGGGGATGAGAGATAAGGCCTTTTCAGTGGTGGCTCCTTGGCTATGGAACTCCCTTCCCAATGATATTAGATCAGCCCCTTCCCTCCTGACTGCCAGAAAAAAGGTGAAAACATGGCTTGGTGATCAAATCTTCAAAAACTAATACAGCAAAATAGATGATTTGGATTTATGTGTAACAATCATTGGAATGGCCCGACCTTGATTGTAGATAATGTGATTTTATAGCTGTAAGTGGTATTGTTTATGTTTTTAATTGCTTTTAACCTTGTTTAGATTTTTAACTAAATGTTATTTAATTGTTGAAGGTATTGAATTTTGCCTCTCCTGTAAACCACCTTGAGTCACCTTTGGGGTCGAGAAGGTCAGGATATAAATATAGTAGATAAATCTATATAAATAAAAATGTAATGTCCGTTTGTGATACCATCAGAACTGAAAAACCACTGGGGGAATTGATACCAAATTTGGATACAAGACACCTAACAACTTAATGTATATCCTCCACTAAAAAAAAATGATTTTGTCATTTGGGAATTGTCGTTGCTGGGATTTATAGTTTACCAACAATCAAAGAGCATACTGAACTCCACCAACGATGGAATTGAACCAATCTTGGCACACAGGACTCCCCTGACCAACACTAGAAGGGTTTGGTGGGCATTGACCTTGAGTTTGGGAGTTGTAGTTCACCTACATCCAGAGAGCACTGTGGACTCAAACAATGATGGATCTGAACCAAACTTGACACAAAAATTCCATATGCCTAAATATGAACACAGATGGAGTTTGGAGGAAATAGACCTTGACATTTGGGATTTGTAGTTACTGGGATTTATAGTTCACTACAATTAAAGAGCATTCTGAAACCCACAAATGACAGAAATGGGGCAAACTTCTCACACAGAACCCCCATGACCAACAGAAAATACTTAAGGCCATCCAGTCCAACTCTCTTCACCAGGGCAAGAAAATGTAATCAGAGCCCTCCTGACAAAGAGCCATCCAGTCATAAATATAGATAGATAGATAAGATTCTCTCACACACACACAGATATAATATCATAGATTTGAAAGAGACCCTTAAAGAAGGACTATGATATGTTGCATATTCCAGAGTAGGCAAACCAGACACTCTCCACATCAACATTGACAAAGAAACAACAAGAAATACTGTACTCAGAAGCATAAAGGAATTACATAGATTAGAAACCCACACTTTCTCATTACTTTATTTTCCAGATCACCAGACTGGGCCACAGCAACGCATGGTAGGGGACAGCTAGTAAATAATAAATAAGGAAATAATTTTAATTTTGATGTGGGAGAAAGAAGATCATGGAAAATTACTTTTTAGAATTACAATTCCTTGAAGCCCCTAAAGATATGGTTAGTTACCTTGAGTATTCTAGGGTTTTTTTAAAGTCCAAATAGGGACATTGTTCCCAGTCATTGATCAAAACTGATAAACTTTCTCATCTAGGCCAGCGTGTTGCTATTTGTTTATGATGTAGCATTGCCCTTAAACCTTGCCT
This sequence comes from Anolis sagrei, assembly GCF_037176765.1. Taxonomy (NCBI): domain Eukaryota; kingdom Metazoa; phylum Chordata; class Lepidosauria; order Squamata; family Anolidae; genus Anolis; species Anolis sagrei. Next base: position 114,195,627 of record NC_090024.1, read on the forward strand.
GGCACATCAGTGTTACAGAAAGACCTTCATGGTGTTCTGTCCTTGGGGTTTGCTGAGAAATTCCAATTTGGCTGACTCTGCTACAAGAAACTAATATTATTGTGAGCAGCCTCTGATGCTATTTCAGAACTCCATACTGTTTTATCTTGTACTACCAAATGACTTAATTTGTTTTCATACAAAGAATCTAAAAATAGAAAATCTATTATTTTGGAACAATAATAGTTTCTACATTCCCTACAGCAACCTGCATTACATTCTTAAGAAGTAATATGGTCTGCAGTGATAAGCAGTAGTAACCATGCAGCAGATATATATATATATATATATATATATATATATATATATATATCCCATAAGCTTTAGTGGGTCCATTTTGGTGCAATATTTAAAACTTATACTGCCTAAGTAATTTTGCATCAGGGTAAACCAACTTATAGTTGCCTCTTCCCTCTGTGACTTCGGCACTATATGAGTTCACAAATACAATATATTATTAAATTTTTCTGCTATACAAATTCTGTGCCAAGCAATTTGCTAACAAGGATTGAAGTTATTCTTGGGATGGCATGGGCTTTTTCTTGCATTCCTGACCGCAATTTTATATATAGTCTTCAGTCCATACTTGCTTCAATCTATCCAGGTGGTCAGAAGGAACACGTTACGGTCAGAACTAGCTCTGCTGTCAATGGGCCTTATTTTTCAGTGTATGTTGCTCAGGAGTGACTGATTTGTGTCTGATTTGTCACGGAACAGTCCCCATACTTGGATGGAAGAACCTGTGGGAACATGGGTGACCTTCATTGCAACTAACTTGGCTAGATTGTTCTCTCTTTGGACCTTAACAGTCCATGGATTTGTCCCACATTGAGTCAAATCCATGGACTCTTGGTGGGGGGCATGGAGAAGCCATTGCTCCACACCTTGCATTGCCTGCCTTACTTTGCTTCTCATTCCATGGGGAGAAGCATTGCCACCTGATTTTGTCCCAATGCTGGGAAGGTAGCAAGGGAAGACTCCCCTGCTGCTGTGGCAACGGTGTTCACTGATTCCTCTCCCTTTTGGCATGTAGTCCAACCGGAAGTGTCTGTGCATTGTGTGAAGTATTCTTTGCTGATAATGGAGGTGAAGCAGTTTACAACAGGAAAACTGGCCTGTGTGATGAGGTAGTAGGTCTTCCTGTTTAATCCATGATCCAGTGATTAAAAAGCAATGGTTAATTTTACACTGTATAAGAAGGTGTTGAGTTATTCAGAATCAATTAACCTTTCATGTAAGAATGATCTGTTATCCAGGCCAGAATTAATCCAGTCTCTGCCTGATTTCGATGGGGAAGCTCTGGTTCCATCTGCCACTGTTAAAAGCCTTGGGGTTGTGTTGGACTCATCGCTGACGATGGAGGCCCATATCACTGCCATAAGTAAGCAGGCCTTTTTTCATCTTCGCCATGCAAGGAAATTGGCATCCTACCTTTCGGTAGAAGCATTGGCAACAGTAATCCACGCAACAGTCACCACGAGGTTGGACTATTGCAACACATTATATGCTGGCCTTCCGAAGTCAACAACCCAGAAGATTCGGATGGTCCAAAATGCAGCGACCAGGCTGCTAGCGGATCATCTATAAGATCCCATATTACACCGATTCTGCAACAACTGCATTGGCTACCAATAGAACATCGAATCTCTTATAAGATACTGATCCTGACATTTAGAGCTCAAAATGGCCAAGAACCTTTATATCTTAGGGACCGCCTCATTCCTTTTCTCAATCAGTGGTCTCCTCGATCCACCCAGGAAAATCTATACATACCGGACCCTAGGGAGGTACACCTGGAAGCTACAAGGCATAGAGCTTTTTCGACCTATGCTCCAATTCTGTGGAACTCATTGCCTCCATACATTAGAGCAATGTCGGAGTTGCAACCTTTTGTAAGGCACTCAAGACTTGGCTGTTTGGTTGTGCATTTAAGTAATCAGATCTAATTTGCCAAATAGTCACTGTTGAATGTTTTTAAGTTGAATGTTTTTATATTGTGTAAATGCTATTTTAGATTGTAAGTCACTGGGAGCACCTTGGTGGAGAGCGACTAATTAAGAAATAAAGTGAAGTGAAGTGAAGTGAAGAGGTTCCATTATCATTTGCTAAGTTCTGTTTGCATTTCTGTTTGTTGATGATTTTTAGATGCAGGGCATATTTCACTATAAACTTAAACCTCATAGAACATTAACCAGGTATATCTCTCCCCCACCCCCAAAAAGAAGGAAAAAAAATATAAAGCAGCTTCTGGGTGGAAGATCAAATTCAGTGGGCATGCGATCATAACTCTTTGACAGATTTCTATTTCTAACCACACTTCTCTCTCTAGCTTTGTTTGCCCTGGTTAGAGGATAGATAAGGGCTCTAGTGGGTTGAAGTGGGGAGCAAAGATAGTTGAAGGATAATTTGGAAATGGAAACTACTCGAGAAAAATGTTTTCAATTCCTTCCCTATTGTATGGAAAAGTAACATTTTTGAATAAAACTCCTAATATGACCATGAGGTATGCACATTTTCAGTTGGTTGTGGTTGTCTAGTCAGGGAATGGGATGGCCTGCTTGAACTCCTTGGTCAGATGAGTAATTACTTGCTGGAATCCTAAACAGGAACACTTCTGTTATGAAGTAGGGAATGGATGGGTATATTACAATATGGTTCAGAAGTGACGATGCTGGAGTAACACTGAAAAAATCAGTTACCAATCCCCACTTGGCTATGACTTTTATTTATTTATTTGTTTGTTTGTTTATTTATTATTTTGGGCATTTCTACTCCGCCCTTCTCACCCTCTAGGGGGGACTCAGGGCGGCTTACATCTGGCACAATTCAATGCCAACAATTACAATAAAAATGCAAATAACAATAAACGCAATAGTTAAAAACATACAATTAATACAATATCAACTAAAAAGCCGATCTACAGCCCGTGTTTGTCGAGTTCTAAAATCCGTCAATCCATTTAGCATTACCATAATCCTTTCCAACTCCAGTCATCATTACCTTGTTAGTCTGCCAGATTACCCAAATGCCTGGTCCCATATCCATGTTGTCAGCTTCCTTCTGAAGGAGAGGAGAGAAGTTGACAACCTGATTTCCCCAGGGAGTGAATTCCACAGGCGAGGGGCCACCACTGAGAAGGCCCTGTCCCTCATCCCCACCAGCCTCACTTGTGATAAAGATGGGGCCGAGAGCAGGGCCTTCCCAGAAGATCTTAAACTCCGCGGTGGGACATACAAGGAGATACGTTCGGACAGGTACGGTGGGCTGGTGCAGTATAGGGTTTTACTTATTGTGCTCGGAACTGGATCGGCAGCCAGTGGAGCTGACATAGCAAAGGAGTGGTATGCTCCCTGTATGACACTCCGGTGATTCATCTGGCTGCCGCCCGTTGGACTAGTTGAAGTTTCCGAACAGTCTTCAAAGGCAACTCCACGTAGAGTGTGTTGCAGTAATCTATTCGGGATGTAACAAGAGATTCTCACTGTCTTTCAACTCAACCTACCTCTCACTGTTGTGAAGATAAAAGTGGAAAGAAGGAATAGATGTCACCATGAAATTCTTGAAGAGAAGTATTTAAATGTAACAAACAAATAAAGCATGCTTGTTAATCAACATGAACCCACAGAGATTCATCATGGTATAATTTTATGAGAAAAATATTTTATTAAAATCTTAGGGGAAATTTTCAATTTCAAGTTTTGTGGAATGTTTCTGCTTAACATGATGTTCACCCTTTTGATTGTGAGCTGACCATTCCAAAACAAAATGATACAATAGTTTTAATGGGTTAAGAGCAGCATTCGATGATTCATGCATCCTCTTGTAATCTTCATTTTTCATTACTTCTAAGTAAAACAAAACATGCCAATGGAATACAAATTGCCAGAACTAGCAATATTTCATACAGACATTGTTGTGGAGCTAACCAGATTTATTATTTGTTTTTTATCTGCGGGGCTAATGACAGCTCAGCCTTCACATTAAATAAAAAAAAACTGTCAGTGTATGGTCATTTCTATGCATTCAGATATTTCATATTTCCCCCCTGGTATTCTTAGCTGCGTATAACAAATGGTGTTGGCAATAATAGGATTCTTTTTTTAAACTTAGTCATTTTATTGTAATATTCCACTATCTCATTCTATCTGATAATAAGGGAGCAGTCCCAATTTATTACATTTTGCCTTTTTCATTAATCTACAGCATGCAGTATTCTTAATTTTGTCCATTCAATATCACCTTATTTCCTCCTGGATGCTGTTTTTAACCTACTTAATAGGAAAGGATAGAAGAAGCAAGCAGCAAGAGGTGATTGATAAGATATACTGGACATGGGCATAGCACTTCCTAATACTGGGTTTCATAGAGCCCAACATTTCATTTAAATTGTTTTCTATGGCAGTGTTAATATATCAGCATGGATTTCCTCTAGGCTACAGATGGGTGGTATGCTAATGGTGTACGCATGTGGTCCACATTTCTACATGATGGGGATGAAAGACATCTATAAATATAAAAATGCTCTGTGCATAATGAGTACCTTAAAAACAAAAGAACCAATGAACGAAATCACACCAAATTTGGCAGCAAAAGTCTCACAACACAAGGAGTGACCATCACTCAAAAAATTGTGATTTTGTCATTTGTGAGTTGTAGTCGCTGGGATTTATAGTTCACTTACAATCAAAGAGCATTCTGAACTCCATCAACGATGGAATTGAACCAAACTTGGCACACAGGACTCCCATGACCAGCAGAAAATACTGGAAGGGTTTGGTGGGCCTTGAGTTTGGGAGTTGTAGTTCACCTACATCCAGAGACTACCGTAGACGCAAACAATGATGGATCTGGACCAAACTTGGCACGAATATTCCATATGCCCAAATATGAACATAGATGGAGTTTGGAAGAAATAGACCTTGACATTTTGGAGTTGCAGTTACTGGGATTTATAGTTCACCTATAATCAAAGAGTGTTCTGAACCCCACCAACAACAGAATGGGGCCAAACTTCCCACACAGAACCCCCCATGACCAACGGAAAATACTCAAGGTCATCCAGTCCAACTCCCTTCACCAGGGCAAGAAAACATAATCAAAGCCCTCCTGACAAAGAGCCATCCAGCCATAGATATAGATAGATATGATTCACACACAGAGAGATATAGTATCATTGCTTTGAAAGGGACCCCTGAAGAAGGACAATGATATGTTGCATGTTCCAGCATGGGCAAGCCAGACACTCTCCACATCAACACTGAGAAAGAAACAGCAAGAAATACTGTTTACCCGCAAGCATAAAGAAATAACATATATTACAAACCAACACTTTCTCATTACTTTGTTTTCCAGACCAACAGACTGGACCACAGCAACGCGTGGCAGGGAACAGCTAGTTTTAAATAAAATGCCAGGCAACTTGAAATCTTGTATAGGTTTCTATATAACACAAACATACCCTGGGTTTAATCCAACTTAGATTTGTAATTTTGTTGCAGAACCCAGTGAAAAATAAAAAAGTTGAATTCCGAGATAACTCGTAATTCACTAACAGTGATTTGTGAGAGGCAACTGATTTCTGCTGGTGGAAGGGACTTAATCTTCCTGTGCAATTTTTAAAAGTCAAGTTCATGTTGTTATGTGCCCTCAAGTAATTTCCGACTTAGGCAACCCTGGGGTGAACTAATCACAGGCATTTCTTGGAAGAATTTGTTCAAACTGAATTTGTTTTACCATTCTCTGAGGTTGGGAGAAATAATTTGTCCAAACTCATGCAGCAGGTTTTAATGGCTGACTGGGGATTTAAATCCCGATCCACCAATCCTAGTCCAACACCTCAAAACTCCACGCCATGATGGCTCCTCACCTTACTGACTATGAAGGCATATGTGACTTTTGGGATTTTTAAAGAAAATCAAACAAATCAAATTCCTCATCCCTTATCTTCACTAATCAAATTAAAAAGGGGCAGGTTGTCCCATGTAAGTATATCAAAAAAAATAAAGAGTAGAACTCTACTCTTTTGGGGTTTACAGTGATCTCCCTGGGAAGGCTTGGGTCTCTAGTCTGAGTGAGACCTATCGCTCCAACAGTTCCCACACTAGGTTTAGTTTTGCTCATTACCCCAAAAAACACACATCACAATTACATAAGTAACAATAAATAAAGTTGCCTTTATTTCATCCCATATCTTGTGTCTGATCTCATTATTTCTGTGGTAGGATAGCAATATAATTTTTCTGCATAGAAAATTCTGTCCAAAACTACAAATATTAGACTTGGGCCTGAATCACTGTTCTCAAAAAGATTTGTAGCTTTCAGAGGGCCATTTTCGTTTAATTTCCAAAAACAGAAAGGGAAGAGAGAGACAAAAAGACCAGCAAAATGTATTCAGAGAGACAATATTTATGTAAAGCGATAAGTCCACAAAATACCTGAGGCAGGCAGGGGGATCTGCGTTGTCATTTTCTCTCCTTGGCAGAAGACACCTCCTCCATTTTTTTCTTGGACAGTTACCTCCTCCTCCGGAGAGAGCCCTGGGAATGAGTTTTTCTAGTGGCACTAGGATAGGGTGGTCATTAAAGTTTTCTCCCGGAGCATGATCGGAGTTGAAGCTTTTCTCTCTGTGTGTCTCTCAGCCAAAAAAAAAAAAAAAAAAGGCTGGTAGTGTCCATGCTCTCATTAGGTGAGAATGGACTCAACCAGTGACTTCAATTCCCAAATGTTATTGTTAAAACTTAAAATAATTCTAAAAAATCCGTAGACTGGTGAATTGTTTAGAAACTTGGCAGGATTACAATTGCATGTGGGGTCTACAACTGAGGTAGGTTTTATGCAGATAGGTCTTAAAATGGCTGAGAAGTGAACCTTTAAATTTTCTCATTGTACACAATGGGCCAAATCTCTGCCAAATGAAACAGAAAACATCCCTCCCCTTTCAGGTAAATTTCTGGTGAACAAAATGAGGGGTCAGCCGAAAACAGACCCAAAAACGCCATGCCTTTGGCCTGAATGCACATGCCTAAGAAATATTGCATCAAGGAGTCTCCTGATAAAAAGTTACTGACACTAGAAAACATGCTTTTTAAGTCATTGTAAAATATTTTCTAATATTGACTATATCCCTATTTATTAGATTTTAAGTCTTGGGATTCTATAGAGCAAACAGTAAAGTAATTTCAAAATATTTTAATTGTGTAGTATGCAGAAACCTTGGTATTGGAGTGTCTTTTTAAAAGTATTAACGGGGAAAATGAAAATGTCTTAAAGTGCCTTTTAGATGGCTGGTTTCTTGTAGAAAAACTTAAATGTGATATATTTGTATGACCTTCAAATAATTATAAAGGAAAAAGGAAGTAAGGAAAATTGATGAGGAGACAAGGACATGTCTGAAATTTAACTGAATGTTCAGGCATCCTTCTCAGTAATTATGATGCCACAATTCTGCCTTATGCCAGTGCAATCCACTTTTACAATTATGGATTCAATGACAAAAGAATCACCAAAACATACAGTTGTCAATGTGTGTATGTGAGTCTGGGGAATGTATGGACATTAGGCCTGTGTAATCAATGGAAAAATCAATATGGGTTATTTAATTGGAGGGGGGGGTAGCAAATCATTTCTAAAGTGTTTCTAAAATATTGCAAGGGGTCTGTATTGTAACTATAACAATATAACAAAATTTTTGTTACTTTTCCATTATGTAATTGTGCAAGAGGGGCATTCAGGGCATCATTCCCCCTAAGTTTCAGAAATATTTTGCATGGGTGCTGCCCATTAGGCCTGGGTAACAACGGAAAAATTTGTTTCTAAAATCGATTTGTATTTGGGGGGTGTTTTTGTTTCGATATTTAAAATAATTACAAAATTTTCCTTTTAAAAAGTTCGATATTTAGGAAATTTCGTAAATGGTAAAAAATTAACGAATCGATTTCCGAAACAATAACGAATCGATTCGTTAATGGCGGACCCGACCGCGAAATACGCTAAAAAACCTCCAAAACCTTCTGAAGCTTCCCTCTCCCTCTGTTGTTGACTGTTGGTGTGATATTATAATTTTTTTTCACTAATTAAACCATAAAACTGGCCCAGACATGCGGAAATAATAACGAAACGACCTCAAAACAATAACGAAACGAATACAATATCAAAATATGAAGCATTTGCAAAACGTTTTTGAAAATTCGTTTTTTTAAATAATTGCTCCAGAATGGTTCGTTATTGTTTTGTAATTGAAAAAATTAACGAATTATTAACGAATTACGAATTAACGAAACGAAACCGCCCAGCCCTACTGCCCATGTTTCTTAATATTGTGTTGTATGAATGAATCTTATGTAATAGATCTGACAAATGAGGCACAAACAACTTTTTGCACAGCCCTAATAGAGATTCAGTTGCCTTTCTATTGTTGGATGTTCTGCAATAGGGATTTACAGCAACATAACAAAGGTACAAGACTTTGAAAATGTCTGTTGCAGTACGTCAAGCTACAGCAGTGGTTCTCAACTTGTGGGTCCCCAGATGTTTTTGTCAGAGATTGACGCTGCCCAGTGGAAGGAATGCTAGATCAAACAGACACTGAGTTGCAAATAAGGACTCTGCAAGCTTTGAGTTACAAAAGAAAACTACACTTTACTAAGCACACACAGCAAGCACATCTTTCTTTAGCGAGTGACATTCAGGAAGAGAACGAGTCAAAACTGAAAGCCAAAACACTTCTTCACATCTGCTTATCTTCTCTTGCTAGAGGCTGGCAACTCCCTTCAGTTTCTCACCAGAACAAAGCTTATCTTACTTCTCAAGTTCACTTAATCACAGCCTCAATTCTAAACATTTCTGCACAGCATTTTCCATTCACAGTGGCATCCATATTTGCAATACATAGAAGCACATTTAAAACACATACATAACTGAATTAATCCTGACAGTTTTGGCCCTCAACTCCCAGAAATTCTAACAGTTGGTAAACTGGCTGGGATTTCTGGGAGTTGTAAGCCAAAACACCCACAGGCTGAGAACTACTGAGCTACAGAAACAGTACTCCACACATCTTTGTTCCTGTACTCACTAGCCAAACATAAATAGTGGCTTTGGGGTTTGTGGGAGATTTTGCTGCTGTAAATACACAATCTCAGACATTACTTTTTGTCTTTCAGTTGTTCAGCATTTTTATCAGAACCACTTTCATCTTTTACTGTTATCAGCTTTGGACTACCCTTTTCACTTCTGTATGCCTTCTCGTGGTGTGTTTTCTTGTGTTTTCCTCTTGCACTGAAGATAAATGTGCATTCCAGGATGATATATATTTAACTAACAATGGGGGATAATTTATGGAGTAAACCCAGTGCTTAATGTAACACAATATATCTTATTTGCTGCAATTGATTCTGGTCCCTGCTGGATGTGTGGCAACTTTAACGTTTCCTGCTGAGTCTTAAATATCTTCTGCAGAGAAAAGGTGGTAGGGGGAGAGAGAAGACAAAATGAGGAGGTGGAATTTCCACAATACTCAAAGAAAGGCTTTCATTTTTAAAGCTTTAGTTGAGGAACAGGAAACTCTGTGACCGCTCAGACGTCGATTGACAACTAGATACAATATATTATTATCATTTAGAGAAACCGCGAAATTTTTTTTACATCCATTGAACTAGATGCCCAGTAATAATCACACTGAATATGTAGGGCAATAGTTCAGATGCTGTGAAGACTAGAAAAATACTCCGTTTCCAGAGAAAGATTTTATATATGCAGATGTCTATTCTTTCACCATGTGTTGGCACATTTTGCTGCTGTGTCTTATTGCTCCTAAAGCAAACACATTGCTACAGAATTAAAAAATATATATTATGGGTCCATCTACACTGCCATGTAATGCAGTTTCAAAATGCATTGAAATGTATGACAGTGTAGACTCATATAATCTAGTTCAATGCAGTTAAACTGCATTCTGACACTGTATTATTTGGCAGTGTAAATCCAGCCTATACATCACAATTTTTTTGAGCTTGGTTTCTTTTCTTACTAACAAAGATAGAACTGTGATAATTACAATTGTAACTTTAGGGAGGAGAATGTCATTTCTTTTTGTGATATATCTATGATTTTATACCAAGGGTAGAAATCATGCTGCTCACCAACCTCATGAAACCCACCAGCCTCATGACCAATGTGACCCTTACCCCCTTGAGCTCACACAAATTTGCCCCCATGCCATTTCTGAGCTGGTCAAATTCTAAACATGTTTAACATTTAACCCTTGAGCTACAAAAGGAGGGAGCAAACTAGTGTGAGAGCAGCTGAGTCAGGTGGTCTCACCCATATTTCTCCCTTAGTTTCCCCTGGGCAAAATACTTGAACCCCAAGATAACTCAAAAGCTGGTTTCCTCCCTAGTGCTCTGGTCTCTCGTTGGAATAATGAGTTGACTAGGGCAATAGACACGATCGCTCCGGAGCGCCCCCTCTTAAGTAGCCGAGCTAAACCTTCTCCTTGGTTCAACGAGGAGTTGGCAGCATTGAAGCGAACAAACAGGTGGCTAGAGAGCGTGTGGTGGAAAAAGCCTAGCGAGTCAAACCGAACATGCCTATGCCGTTACTTAAGGGCATATGGCGCGGCAACAGAAGCTGCCCAAAATTATTTCTATTCGACCAATATTGCGTCCACAAAGAACCGTCTGGCGGAGTTGTTTTGAGTAGCAGAGGGTTGTTGAACCCCACCTTTCAGGATGGGTCCCCTGACGACCCGGCAGCCCACTGTGAAGCATTTGCACAGTACTTTGCAGACAAAGTCGCTTTGATCCGTTCAGGCTTTGACCCCATATTAACGGCAGTCTCTGAGGATGTAACACGAGCACCTGCTTGTCCAGTTTTGATGGATTCGTTTCAATCTGTTCAGCTTGAGGATGTCGACAGGATTCTTGGGGAGGTGAGGCCAACCACATGCATCCTAGACCCCTGCCCATCCTGACTGGTAAAGGAAGCCAGAGGGGGTTTGGCAGAGTGGGTGAAGGTGGTGGTTAATGCATCCCATCAGGAAGGCAACATTCCAGCCAGCTTAAAACAAGCTGTTATAAAACCGCTGTTGAAAAAACCATCACTGGATCCCACTCAATTTGTAAGCTATCAGCCAGTTTCCAATCTCCCCTACTTGGTTATCAAGGTTATTAAGATCTTCTGGAGGGGCCCTGTTCTCGGTCCCACCTCCTTCGCAATCGCGAATGGTGGGAATGAGGGACAGGGCCTTCTCGGTGGTGGCCCCTCGGCTCTGGAACTCCCTCCTGATAGAGATTAGATCTGACTTTTAGAAAGCTGGTAAAAACATGACTTTGGAATACTGCATTTGCAGAATGATGACTGAGTCAATAATTGCTGACCACAAGGGCGGATGGCGATGAATTTATGATTTATTCTGACGAACTGACCTTTTGTAAGTTGTATAATTGTATTTTAATGTATTTTTGTACTATTGTATTATGATGTTTACTGTGGTTTATCTTATTGTATTTTAACCCTCTGCTGTTAGCCGGCCTGAGTCCCTCTTCGGAGGTCGAGAAGACCAGGTTATAAAAGCTCAAAATAAATAAATAATAAATAATGAATAGTTGGCCTACAACTGGAAAGTCACACTAAGAATCTCTCCTCTACATTGAATGATTTAAAGTAGAGGTCAAGTTCTTAGACTAAGCTCAAGTGATGTTTTCTTTCCCCCAGTAACTTGATCTAAAGACACAGTTTCAGAGCCCTGCCCTTTACCTAAATGATTCCATGTGAGTTCACTAAATTCCTACTTCCTCCCCCACAATAGCTAGATGAATGACTAGCATCCCCAAGGCCCAGTTGGCACTAGATTGCACTGGACACAGCCCACTCCTCCAACCCAGTTATACCCCAATCATTCCCACAGAGGCTCTATTGCAATGCTATGAGACTCGCTCTCTCCAAAAGCCACTAGTTTGATTCTAATGATGCTCTGCCAATACTTTGTTGTGAAGTAAATCAAAAGAGAATGCTCTTCCATCACAGCACAGTGCTGCCATGTGATTATCCTGACTTCTTCCCATTAGAAACCAGCAAATGTACCTCCCTGCAGTGCCACTGCACCAATGTTCAGCATGAGGGCAAGCCAAATTCATATAATGACAGCATAACCTCAGAAAATATAGATCTGAATTCAGTACTTTTTTTATAATATGTTTTTCTTGCAACTAAGAAATAAATACAAAATGAAACATTATTTAATATTTTAGCTATTTTAAGGGCTGTTTTGACAGCTTAACTCAGTGATTCTATACAGACAAGATCAGAAATGGACAGCCTTTTTGGCATGTCTGCCATAGTTCTAACAGAAAAACATGAGAAACTCTCTTCTGTTTAACTTAGAAAGCATATGCAATAAAACACATGTGATGGTTTCTTTAACAGGGGTTTATCCCTTGTTAAAGAAACCTAGCTTGGATCCTATGACCCTTGGCAATTACTGTCCTGTTTCTAATCTGCCATTCTTAGGTAAGGTGATAGAGCGGGTTGTACTGGGACAATTGCAACAATTCCTGGATGACACAGTTGGCCTGGACCCTTTCCAGTCAGGTTTTCGCCCGGGTCATGGGACAGAGACAGTCCTGGTTGCCATTACGGATGAACTCCGTCGCCAGTCTGACAACGGTGGATCCGCGCTATTGGTACTTCTTGACCTTACTGCAGCGTTTGACACCGTCGACTACGATCTAATGATTCACCATCTTGCCATGTCCGGAGTTTGCGGTCAGGCCCTTAATTGGTTCAACTCATTTCTCCGGAACCGGAGTCAACGCGTGGAGTACATGGATCAAGTCTCCGATAGATCCTCCCTCCTATGTGGGGTCCCCCAAGGTGCAATTCTCTCTCCTCTTCTCTTCAACATCTACGTTAGACCCCTTGCTAGTTTGGCTCGGAGTTTCAGCCTGGACTGCTACCAATATGCGGATGATACTCAACTCCTTCTGCGCCTGGAGCAACGTCAATTCCAGACAATTTCACCCAATGTCTGGAGGCTCTGTCAAACTGGCTACATGATAGCAGACTGAAGGTGAACCCGGCGAAGACTGAGATTCTCTGGCATAGCCACCCGGCAGGTCTGACTCGTCAGTTACCCTCCTTCGATGGTGCCGCCCTATCTCCATCAACCACTGTTAAGACCTTAGGTGTTGCAGCTGACAATGGATTTGCAGCTGACAATGGAAACTCAGGTCGCTTCTGCCAGCAAACAGGCCTTTTTCCATCTACGACAAGCGAGGCAACTGGCACCCTACCTATCTGACGAGGCTCTGGCAACTGTCATCCATGCCACGGTCACATCTAGGCTGGACTATTGCAACGCCCTGTATTTAGGCCTTCTGATGTCTATGACCCGAAAGCTCTGTATTGTTCAGAATGCGGCAGCCAGGTTACTCACAAGAACGCCCATGAAATGCCATATAACACTAGTGCTGCAACATTTACATTGGCTTCCAACAGAGTACCATGGCCTGTATAAGATGTTAGTTCTGACCTTAAAATTATTTACAGCCAGGGTCCATTGTACCTTAGGGACCGCATCTCCTTCTCCCATCATCGGAGTTCGCAACGACCAGCCCAACGTGACTTACTCTATATACCGGGTCCTAGAGAAGTGCACTTGGAAAGTACCAGACACAGGGCTTTTTCTATTTCTGCCCCTGCCTTATGGAATTCCTTGCCACCCTATATAAGAGTCATGCGTGACTTAGGACCTTTTACTCTAGCACTTAAGGCCTGGCTTTTTACTAGAGCATTCGATCTCTGTTAATTTTTAATTTCTGTATGTATGTATTTTATGTTTTACTATTTAGTAGGGCTGGGCGGTTTCGTTTCGTTAATTCGTAATTCGTTAAAAATTCGTTATTTTTTATTACGAAGCGATAACGAACCATTCTGGAGCAACTTAAAAACGAAACGAATTTTTAAATTCGTTTCGTAAATGCTTCGGATTCGTTATGTATTCATTTCGTTATCGGTTTGAAGTCGTTTTGTTATTATTTCCGCATGTCTGGGGCAAGTTTTATAGTTGTTTTTTGTTTAATTAGTGAAAAAAATTATAATATCACACCAACAGTCAACAACAGAGGGAGAGGGAAGCTTCAAAAGTTCCCCCGTCTCATTTGGAGGTTTTTTAGCGTATTGCGCGGTCGCGTCCGCCATTAACGAATCGATTCGTTATTGTTTCAAAATTGTTTCGTTAATGTTTCGTAATTATTTTTACATTTACGAAATTTCGTAAATATCGAACTTTTTAAAAGAAAAAATTCAGAATTCTTTTAAATATCGAAACGCAAAAAACCCCAAAAAATGAATCGATTTTAGAAACAAATTTTTCCGTTGTTACCCAGGCCTACTATTTAGCTGTAAATCGCCTAGAGCATTCTCGGATGGAGGGTGATTAATAAGTAATTAAATATGATATGATGATGATGATGATGATGATGATGATGACCTTACACACGGGGGACCCTCCCATACTGTTTTGCCAGTAAGCATGGCAAAATGGCCCTGTGTGCTGCTTTGGCATAGTGATGCTTCCCCCATCACCTGTGGGAAGCATCACCCAAACCAAGCAGAAGTGTGCTGCCTCCAATGGAGCCAGCTCAACACGGGAAGGCCTCTGTGTTTGGAGGGAAGTGTCCAAGGATGTTTCCTCCCTGGTTGGAGGTGAGGCCTGTTCCAGAAGCCACACAATGTTGTGCGATGGCAGGCATGGGTCTCCATCCCTGAAGCAGGATGGAAGCAGCCTAGGATGCTTAAATTGTTCAGAGTGTTGAGGTCCTAAGTAAGCCTAATGCACAGTGCCTCACAATCCAAAATAAGTAGTCAGTGATGCTTTCATGCTTAGTCCAAAAACATAACACGCTCCAGCTAACTGTGCCAAATGTATATAGAAGAACCCCAATCATCCATTTTTTATTTTGAAACAATGTAGAATATGTGCAATTGGATTTAAAGGGTAAGAAAGGAGATTCAAACTAAACATTAAGAAAAAATAGTCAATTTTTATATAATAAGATCACTGTCATTATTAAGTTTATTATATTGCATTATTGTAATTGCGTGTTTTTGGTTTTTGTTTTGTCTGGATATTGAATGCTTGCCTTTTTGTATTGTAAACTGTCCTGAGTCCCTTCGGGGAGAGAGGGTGGTCTATAAATAAAGTTTTATTATTATATTTATTAAAAACTAGCTTTACCCGCCACGGGTTGCTGTGGCCAACCCTCCCTTCCTCCCTCCCTTCTTTCTTTCTTTCTTTCTTTCTTTCTTTCTTTCTTTCTTTTTCTTTCTTTCTTTCTTTCTTTCTTTCTTTCTTTCTTTCTCTCCTTCCTTCCTTCCTTCCTTCCTTCCTTCCTTCCTTCCTTCTTTTTCTTCCCCTTGTACTTTCCCTTCTTCTTTCTTCTTTCTTCCTTCTCTACCTGTTTCTTTCCCTGCTTCCTTTGCTCTTTGGTTCCATCTTTCCTTCTCTCTTTCCTTCCTTCCCTCCCTCTTTCTCTCTTTTGTTTCTTCTCTCCTTCCTTCCTTCTCTTATTTTTATTTCCTTCTTTCCTTCCTTCCTTCTCTACCTTTCTTTCCTTCATTCTCTCTTTCCCTCCTTCTTTCTCTCCTTCCTTTCCTCCCCCTGTGTATATGTCTTTTGTGTGTGTATATATATGCATATATGTGTGTATATATTTGTGTATATGTGTGTATATATGTGTTTGCGTATATATGTGGTTTTGTGCATACTTTGTATTTTTTGTTTTCTGGCTTTTAAAGTCTTTTCTGCTGTGTTTTTCAATGTTTTTATGAGTGATGGCCACTCGTTGGTCTGAGAGGTTTATTGTGTCCAAATTTGGTGTCAATTCGTCCAGTGGTTTTTGAGTTATGTTAATCCCACAAATGAACATTACATTTTTATTTATATAGATATCATGACTGTAAGAGCTATTCAACAGTGGACTATGCTGCCTCAGCGTGTGGCAGAGTTTCCTTCTCTGGAGGTTTTGAAACAGAGGGTGGGTGGCCATATTTCAGGGATGCTTTGATTCCTGCATGACAGAGGGTTGGAATAGATGACCTTGTGGTCTCTTCAATCTCTTTTATTCCATGATTCTATTCAATGATATATGTAAACTAGCAATGTCAAGGTAACTTATTAAGGATGAAAATAGGAATATAATTTTAAAAAAGAGAAAGCTGCAGAATATTGTCAAGTCTCCATTTTTTTCAACCACAGCTAAAGTCAGCATTGAAGAGGGGATGATGATTGAGATTGTATCATGCAAGAGCCTTAAATGAACCAATACTGATCTAAATCAGTCCCAAATGAACCAATACTGATTTAAATCAGTCTTGCCTATCAGTTTCTCTCTCTTTTTAAAAAAGCCCAATGTATTGGATATTCTAATATAACTCTAAACTCTAATATAATCTAATATAAAGTGTCATTAGGTCCTGAGATTTCTATCTTCTTGGGGCCTCTTCCCAGTGATTTACTAATGAAATGTCAGGTTATTATCTCAGCCAAATTTATTATTTCCCCTTCCTTCACAGAATCTGTCATTTAAATGCTGTTTTTCAGGAGCAAAATATTCCACAACTTAGTCTAATATACATAGCCTGTTACCTCCTCCAAAAGAGTTGGAAATGTTTATGAAATTTCGATGATAACAGGCCCTAAACGGTTTGGGACCTGCCTACCTGCGTGACCACATCTCCGTCTATGAACCCGCACACTCCCTTCGTTCATCTGGAGAGACCCTGCTCACGATCCCACCTGCGTCGCAAGCGCGGTTGGTGGGGATGAGGGACAGGGCCTTCTCTGTGGTAGCCCCCCGATGCTGTAACACCCTCCCCAAGGACATCAGACAAGCCCCTACATTGGCAGTCTTTAGGAAGAGCTTGAAGACTTGGCTATTCCGGTGTGCCTTTTCAGAATAGGAAACTCCAGCAACACATCCCAGAAGCACTTTATTAGTGATTAAGATTGTCCACACATTGCACTTATCCAAAAATCCTTATATCTCACTCAGCATACCCAGCAGTTTTTAATATGTACCCGTCACATTTGGCCCGGTCTAGTTTTTTATTGTGTTATGGTGTACTGTTTTTACTGTTATTGCTTAATGTTTTGATTTGCTTTTGGTTTATGTGTATTTGTTATATTGTTGTTTTATTGAGGCCTTGGCCTGTGTAAGCCGCATCGAGTCCTTTGGGAGATGTTAGCGGGGTACAAATAAAGATAATAATAATAATAATAACATTACAGTTTAGCTCATGGCTGGAAGAGGTGCTGTAGGTTTCACAGGACATTAAATTTTAGTTTTTATTGTATCTACAGCATTCACTTGTTGTCAAAAGACTATCATTTTAAAGTAGATGAAAGAAAAGATTCACCAGCATAAGATAACAATCATTTAATTCTTAGGTGTGCAGATTGGCACCTCATCCACTTATTTTCGTGAAGGAGTGCATGAAACAATCTTTCCATTTGTGTAGCCATTATTTAATGCCACAACTAAAAAATTTCAATAGTAACATATTGCTCTACTAATTATTAAAATGAAATATGGAGTGTTATGTGTCCTGTAGTTTTTGCTGGAGGTTATTCATTCATAAGAACTATTAATAAGTTGAAAACAGAACAAAAACAATCAATAGAAAATAATAGATAAAAATTTTTACTACACAGAATAATGGTTCAAATAATAAGATGCTACAACTAGGGCTGGGCGGTTTCGTTTCGTTAATTCGTAATTCGTTAATAATTCGTTAATTTTTTCAATTACAAAACAATAACGAACCATTCTGGAGCAATTATTAAAAAAAACGAATTTTCAAAAACGTTTTGTAAATGCTTCGTATTTCGATATTGTATTCGTTTCGTTATTGTTTTGAGCTCATTTCGTTATTATTTCCGCATGTCTGGGCCAGTTTTATGGTTTAATTAGTGAAAAAAAATTATAATATCACACCAACAGTCAACAACAGAGGGAGAGGGAAGCTTCAGAAGGTTTTGGAGGTTTTTTAGCGTATTTCGCGGTCGCGTCCGCCATTAACGAATCGATTCGTTATTGTTTCGGAAATCGATTCGTTAATTTTTTACCATTTACGAAATTTCGTAAATATAGAACTTTTTAAAAGGAAAATTTTGTAATTATTTTAAATATCGAAACAAACCCCCCCCCCCCAAATACAAATCGATTTTAGAAACAAATTTTTCCGTTGTTACCCAGGCCTAGCTACAACATCAGCGTGAAATAATACTGCCAAATGTATATGGAAATGTTTTCTCTTTCCATACCAAAGTGTACGCTAAAATATGTTTAGAAATGAAATACATAGACAATGAGGTCTTCATATGATATTAAAATGATACACTAGTGGCCAATTCAGTTTATCAGATTCTGTGGTGGAACAGCAAAATACCACAGGCCTTGAAAATAATTCCCCATCCTAATTACATTTTGAAAACAGCTATCATCTGTCTTGCCATCCTGTCATTAGTCATGTGTGACCTTTCCATGAAGAACAGAATTGCTCACACATTTGGGAAGATATTTTTTTTCCCAATGGAAGCTAAGCTTGGCTAGACAGAAAATCTTCCCTTTCTTCTAGCTTTTCTTAGACAAATTGTCTTCTGCCTGGGCACTACCTATCAGGTTATATATATGCCAAAACTATTATGTTATTTTTTATGACATGAAGAAAACAATCCATTTCTCTAACAGTTGGAATGACACCAAATCTCAACTCACCAGAAAAACAGTTTCACGTAAATGCTAAGAACCAGCCACACCAAAGTGAAACATGATTCTTCATGCAATGGGATTTCCAGAAGACCGAAGTCTGTTCCATAAGTATAAGATGTGTGGGAAAGCGCTGAAAGAAATTGCTGTGCCATTCAACTTGCCCTGTGTCCTCTGCTTTCAGATTTGCTAGACCCTACCAACAGTAGTGTCATAGAAATAGTGCCAGTGAAAATGTTGAATTGTAATTGGAAGAAAGATGCTTCCTTCTTGTGGGCCAAACTGTAGACATTATCATAAAGGCCAGGTGAAGCATCCCACTTCATTTGGCTTCCAGTAAGGAAAGAGGGAGAAGAGGAGTGAATCTGTCACCCCACATACAGCTTCTTCTCATGACTCTTTCCCTGTCACATGGGGAAAATGTCACCCTTGTGCAGCAAGCTTCCCGTGTTGTTGTCTGATGGCTGCCATGGGATTCTATCCCCAAAGCCTGGGTGGTTATTTTGAGCCATGTGCAGATGCAACAGTGGATACGAAGTATAATTTCCAATGAACTCTAGCCCATATTTGGTAGGACTTGCTCCAAGTCTTCTACTATCATTACACTAACTTTCGTACCACTTGTTTCATCACTGCCAGCAGCCTGTGAACCAGGGGGTTTGCATGGGAGGAAAGGCTTAGCCTCAATCATGTCCACTGTTCTGGCCATTTCCTTATTCTGGAAATCAAGCCAGATTTAAAAATGATCACCTACTAAAGCAATAAAAAACTCACCAAAAACCACCAGGAATCCAAATCCCAGTGAGTCTAAATCAGGGGTCCTCAAACTAAAACCTATAAAATGAGTGCAGCCCTCAAAGGTCATTTACCCAGCCCCTCCCCTATATAACAACAACAATCCTAATTAACTTGACTATCCCATCAGCCAAAAGCAAGCCCACACTTCTCAGTTTTCATTAGTTAAAATGGTTCTTCATTTTAAACATTGTATTGTTATTTCATTTTTGTACTATAAAGATATATGCAGTATGCATAGGAATTCATTCATGTTTTTTTTTCAAACTATACTTCCCCCTGCAAAAAAGAAAAACAAAACAAAAACAGTTTAGGGGAACATGAACTGGCCCTCTGCTGAAAACGTTTGAGGACCGCTGGTCTAAACTCTACCAGAAAACCTCTCCATGACAATGAAAGTACAGAAAGTTCCTCAACACCCAGTCATTATCATCCCACCTAGAACAGAAAAATAGGGCCAGGGTGTGCCCTGCATCTTGGATAGCACAAGATATTACTTTAAACAGACATGAACATATTAGCTGCTCCTGAAAGACACAGTGTCCTCACTGATGTTGAAGATTCCCTGTACAACAAGCCAAGGAGACTCTAGGGCCCCTTCCACACAGCTGTATAAAATCCACTTGGAACTGGATTATATGGTACTGCGGACTCAAATAATCCAGTTCAAAGCAGACACTGAGGACTAGCTGTCTTAATATGTGTCATATGGCTGTATGGAAGGACCCTAACTCTGCTGCCAGCTGAGGAAGGGTGATAAGCAGAAACGGGGGGTACAGCACACACTCAACTCCAGCAGACTATGCCACAGGACACTTGTGGTAGGAGACGGACTCTTGATACACTACAGCAACTCCACCCACTGTTGCAACTCAGAGTAGGCTTCACCTTGCTCCCAAACACCACCACACAAGAGCTGTAGATTTTGTAGTTTATTGAGGAAAAATCAAAGTCAAAGCAAAGAATAAGCAATGCAAAGTTCCAAAGACAAAGGTTAAATGCAAAACACAGCACCAAAGATCCTCAGGTAAGAACATAAAACATAATCCTTTAAGCAATGGTCAAACAAGAATCCATGGTAAAAACAGTGAAACACAATCCCCAAGAATCCCGATTAAGGAAGCCCAAAGCATACTGCTTTAAAGCCAAGGTTATTCCATAGAAGCTTTCATGCAAAAAGCCACGTTGAACTGACACCTTCCCTTTGTTAACCAGAAGCCTAAATACCTTTTGCCAACATGAAAACATTACGCTTTTGCCAACATGAAAGCATTACGGTGACCTTTCACCGACCTGGCTTCTTTCTTGCTGGCTAACCACGAACTCCTCCTGACCTGCCAATCTAAACGTTCCTGCCTGCTCATTAAATCACTATCAAGGCTCTCTTCTCTATCAGTATCAGTGTGAGAAGGCTGAGCAAGTGAAGGCCACTGCACCTGGTCGTTATCTAATTCTCTGGCATTCTTTTCCCATGAGAACTGACTTGTTGACTCCTCTGGTGCTCTGTCTGAAAGAGGCACAGAAAAAGGCATAGGAACAGGCCCAGAAATCTGAATCCCATCATCCTCTTCATCAGGGAACATTTCAAGCTCACAAGAGGGTTCAGTTTCAGGCTCAGAATCAAGCTGAGCCACAACACCCGCTGCCCTCCAAGTCTTGTACCAGTTAGACAAACTTGGGAGACTTTAATCCCTCACATCCATCTTTATGCAGCCAGGTCTCCTTGATACAGACCAATATCCTGTGGCTCTCCCTTCTAGCCCACAATAATAAAATTATGTTTCCCTATATCTTCTCCCATCATTTTGGTGTAAATTTTTTGCAATGTGGGAAAACCACATATGAGTCCTCTGTTCATAGAACCATAGAATCATAGAATCAATTAGTTGGAAGAGACCTCATGGGCCATCCAGTCCAATCCCCTGCCAAGAAGCAGGAATATTGCATTCAAATCACCCCTGACAGATGGCCATCCAACCTCTGTTTAAAAGCTTCCAAAGAAGGAGCCTCCACCACACTCCAGGGCAGAGAGTTCCACTGCTGAACGACTCTCACAGTCAGGAAGTTCTTTCTCATGTTCAGATGGAATCTCCTTTCTTGTAGTTTGAAGCCATTGTTATTCGTCCTAGTCTCCAGGGAAGCAGAAAACAAGCTTGCTCCCTCCTCCCTGTGGCTTCCTCTCACACATTTATACATGGCTATCATATATCCTCTCATTCCTTCTATTTTTCAGAAAATGTATCTCAAAAGTGACTAAAATATGCATCTATATGTTTGAAAATGTTAAATAAAAAGAGTACCTTACATACATCTCATTGCAAGAACATGGATTTAGAACAAATATCTGAAAGTAGGCCTCATGGTGTAGCATTTTTTTTCTGGGGATTTGGAAAAATCCCAGTCTACATTTTCTAGCTTTTCTCCAAATCCCAACTGCATTCAAATTCAACTCCCCCTTTTTTGCCTCCAGCTTTGTTTTCTCTTCATGCATGAAATTTTGTACATGTTTTTGCACACAGATATGTACTCATTTTGTATGTATTTTCCCAGTTGACTAAAGTATGTTCAGATATATTTTCAACTCAAAACATTTTTAGCCATTCACCTTTAAAACAAAAACAAAACTTTGCAAGCTATGGTGCATAATTCCCCTCCATATCTAAATGCATCACAAATCTCACAAATGCACAGATTACCATGCCAAAGTACACTTTGTCTCACCGTGAGTCCCAGGACACTTTCATCAAGAATCTTGGCTCTAATGAAAGTCTCTTCCACTCTGAGCATTGCTTTGGTATTCTGAGCATGCGCTTCACCTTCTGTGGAACATTTTCAGTTTTTAAGCCATGGCTCTGCATGATTATTAAGTGATGAAAGAACAGCTTCCTGCAACTCTGCTCCAAACAGAGAGAAAAGAATAAGACATAACTGGGTATGAGAAAATATCTGAACTTAGTAGGGGAGCATCATGCAACATGAAAGATCTTTGGCTATATTGACCAGACTGATTGACTGCAAGATGTTTAAAAAAGAATAGTTATAATTAAAAAAATACCTAGGTCAAAAATCTTCATTTCAGAAGAGAGGAAATGAATCTCAGAGTCAGAATGTATCTTTGGCTCTGTCTGAAGGAAATGGCAGTTACATGAGGCTGGACATTTTCAATTAATGTCCTCATCTGCCTCTTTATATGGTGTGATACTGGAAGTTGTTGGGTTGAGTGTTTGTTTTGGATTTTTAAAAAACTTGTTTGAAAAATTGCCTCTTTATTTTCCTGGGATCTTAACTCCATTTATGGTAAAAAGAGTTAGACCATTTCTTAAATGCCCCTACTGTAGCTGCCGTTTATTGATGTTTTACAGTACTGTCATACAACGTAGCTCTGAAACAAAGGACTACGTATAGATGAAACTAAATTCTTTAAGTCCTGTTAATTATGAGAGGAATGAAGTAAATGGAATCTGTAAGCATTTACACTTTGGCTGGAACATATTTCAGGGTAAAGTAAATGAATACATGCCCAATATCCAATATTTAATAACGTGTAATACTGATGCAGGGCCACAAAGTTTGCTATCTTTACCAGTAAATAATAATAATAATAATAATAATAATAATTATTATTATTATTATCTTTATTTGTACCCCGCTAGCATCTCCCGAGGGACTCGATGCGGCTTACAAAGGTCAAGGCATCAAAACACAACATAACAATACACAACCTAAAGCAAATTAAAACAGTTAAAGCAATATTAAACAACAAGAAATAAAACAATACACCAGGACACAATAAAACTGGGCCGGGCCAGAGTAATGGGTACAGATCAAAAGTGCTGATGTGACAGGTGATATATAGGGATTATAGGGTAAGTGCAGTGTGCCAACAATCTTAATTTCTAATAAAGTGCTTCTGGGACTTGTTGTTTGAGTTTTCCTATTCTGGAAAGGCACATCGGAACAGCCAGGTCTTCAAGTTCTTTCTAACGACTGCCAACATAGGGGCCTGTCTAAGATCTTTGGGGAGGGTATTCCAGAGTCGGGGATCCACCACAGAAAAGGCCCTGTCTCGTGTCCCCACCAAACACGCTTGCGACGCAGGCGGGATCATGAGCAGGGCCTCTCCAGATGAACGAAGTGAACACGTGGGTTCGTAAACGGAGATGCGGTCACGCAGGTAGGCTGGCCCCAAACCGTTCATAGATGAAACTAAATTGTTTAAGTCCTCTTAATTATGAGAGGAATGAAGTAAATGGAATTCGTAAGCATTTACACTTTGGCTGGAACATATTTCAGGGTAAAGTAAATGAATACATGCCCAATATCCAATATTTAATAGCGTGTGATACTGATGCAGGGCCACAAAGTTTGCTATCTTTACCTGTAAATGATGCCACATTCCCAGCTAAAGATTGTTAATATTCAAGGCTGGTCAAATTGTTTTGACACATGAAGCTGAAAATCCCAGGACACACTCGACCTTTATCTTGGGAAAGAAAATACAATATTAGTACGTTGACTATCTAAGAATTCATTGATCTTTCCAAAGCAACTGCCTAATAGGCTTGTTTGATATAAAAAAAAGTTCAAAACTCGTTCTGGATGTAGGGGGCAGTGGTGGTTCGATTCTAAAGTCATTTCCTTTTTTTTAAAAAAAATCAAAACTTTCCGAAACTTCCAAATCACTTCATTAATGGCAGACATGCATGCACAGTAGGAAATAAATACAGCACTGGCACTGGGGAAACTTCAGGGGATTCTCCCTCCCTCATTTTTACACCAGTGATTGGTTTTTAAGCAGTTTATGTTCTCTTGGCTTTGCAAAAGTTGCTTATTGCTTTGCTGCCTTCTTTAGACACCTTTGTAGATTTAATCAGTTCATTTTATATTTAAATGAAGACTGCTACAGATAGCTATAGCGGTCCTTCAGCCATTTTGGCTAATGATCAGCAAGGCAGTGTGGGAAATGTAGTTTAACAGTGTACACCAAAACAATTTATCTCCCAAAACGCAACTACAGCAATCCCCTTGAATGTCCATCTGTCTTTATGACACACAACCATAGAACTTCAACTTAGCACAGTTTTATACTGTTACTTGCTTACTTTAGTCCTCTTTGCAGATTCAGTGATTTCATTTATTATTTATTTATTTTATTTATTTCATTTATTTATACCCCGCCCTTCTCACCCCGGGGGGGGGGGGGGACTCAGGGCGGCTTACAGAGGAGGCACAATTAGATGCCTAAAACAATTAACAACAATACAAAGTACAAAAAAGCAATACAACAGTTAAAATTAAAACATCGGTGCATAATAAAATATTAAAACAATCTCATGCTCGGGTTCAGAGTCCATATATCCATTCCATTCCATTTGTCCTCGTCTATTGTCAGATCCTTAATTTAGTTGCCAGTGTGTCCAAAGGCTTGATCCCAAACCCAGGTCTTCAGTTTTTTCCTGAATGCCAGAAGGGAGGTCGCCGATCTAATCTCCCCGGGGAGTGAGTTCCACCACTTAGAAGGCCCTGCTCCTCGTCCCCACCAACCTCACTTGTGAGAGTGGCGGGGTCGAGAGCAGGGCCTCCCCAGAACATCTTAAACTTCAAGGTGGGATCTAGAGGGAGATCAGTTCGGACAAATACACTGGGCCGGAACCGTATAGGGTTTTGTAGGTCAAAACCAGCACTTTGAATTGTGCTCGGAATTGGATCGGCAGCCAGTGGAGCTGACGCAACAGGGGGGTGGTATGCTCCCTGTACGCCGCTCCGGTGAGCAATCTGGCTGCTTCTCGCTGGACTAGTTGAAGTTTCCGAGCAGTCTTCAAAGGCAACCCCACGTAGAGTGCGTTGCAGTAATCCAACCGGGATGTGACAAGAGCGTGGACCACCGTGGCCAGATCAGACTTCCCAAGGTACTTATTATTTATTTATTATTGACTCTAAATGGCTGGCTGGCTGCCAACCACAGTGTCTACTGCGATGGTCCAAAGTAAAAGGAATATAATAGTACTTTATGTTCTCTTGGCTTTGCCAAAGTTCCTTAACACTTGCTTATTTTAGTTTTCTTTGCAGATTCAATAATTTCTATTATTATTATTATTATTATTATTATTATTATTATTATTGAGACTAACTCTAAATGGCGACTGCTGCAGCCAGCTATCATTTAGGTCATTCAGCCCTCATTTGGGTCCTGAGCAGAATTGCATTCTGGGAAATGTAGTTTACAGCAAAGCCTTTTGCATTACCTGCCATTGGGGACCTCATTTTCCAAAACTACATTTAAGATGGCTGTGTTCTCAATCTCCATTACATTTAGGCATGCCCACAAGTTAAAAGTTCTCTTAAAAAAATAATTTTATTATGTTTTGTAATTGGTGACTGACATGATAAACTGGCAAACGTAACACACAAACAAATAAAACACAAATAATAATTAGAAAAAAGAAAAAAGAAATCACATCTTCAGATTCACAAACCAAACACCGTTGTACAAAAACATACAAAACATTAAGTATGACACTTTCCCTATAACTTCCAGGTACCTCAAGTGAACATTTGTCTCTTTTCTTTTACATTTTAATGTCAAATTGAGGGTTATCCCATAACCTACCCTATCCTTGCTTTTATTCCTATTTTAAGATAATTTTTTATTTGTTCTTTTTTCAGAAAATTGACAAATTTCTTCCAATTCGTCATGTCGGTAAGTGATCTATTTTGAGACACTTTCTGAGTTAACAGATCCATATTCTTCATGTCCGTAGTCTTTTCAATCCAGGAGTTAATCGTTGGTATTTCTTTACTTTTCCACTGGCGAGCTATGCAAATTCTTGCTGCTGTAGTGAGATAGAAGACAATCTTGTCATCGTTCTTGTCTAAACTGAAGTCCGTCATTCCCAGCAAAAAATATTCCGGTTTGAATTCAAATTGTAGTTGTAAAATTTCTCCAATCTTTTTATGTTACGTGTCAGAACATTTTGACAGCTCCACAGTCCCACCACATAGGTTGAAATGTGCCCACTTTCTTCTCACATCTCCAACATTTCCTGTTTATTTTCCCCTTGCTATACCTAGTAAGTTTCTCTGGTGTGTTGTACCACAGATAGAACATTTTGACCAATTCTCCTTTATCTCAGTCGCGTATATGTTCTCTTGACTTTACCAAAGTTGTGTGAATTTTAACTACATCACAGCTACTTAAGAGGGATTTGAAACTTAAGAATTGAAGCAATGAAAAGGTTCAATTTCTTAATGTTTGGTGCAAGCCGCATGTGCATGTTGGAATACGCATTGGAAGTACAAAACATATTATTCACTTCCAAGTAATGAACACTCCCCATTCATTTGTACACCTCTACTAGCAAGATTTAAAGGACTGTATTGTTGTCCAGAACTGGAAGGGGAAAGGCTAACTTGAAGTGAATATCTCCATTGCAAAGTGGCCAATGGAATAGTGACAAGCTCTTAAAGCACAGTCCTATTTATTTACTTGACTCAGGTGACATTTTATTCAGTAGATTCAGCCTATAGGATTTCACCTTCTGCATATAAATGTCAACTAGAAGAGTTGCAATAATTCTGTGGTACTCACTCATCAGTCTCTCCGAAGCTCTAGGTGCTCTTACTGCCTATTACAGGGAAAACCAACTGATCCATAATCCATCTAAAACACAGACATGTGCCTTTCACCTTAAGAACAGACAAGCATCCTGAGCTCTGAGGATTACCTGGGAAGGAATCCCACTGGAGCATTGCAGCACACCCAAATACCTGGGAGTCACTCTGGACCATGCTCTGACCTACAAGAAGCCCTGCCTGAACATCAAGCAAATAGTGGGCGCTAGAAACAATATCATACGAAAGCTGACTGGCACAACCTGGGGATCACAACCAGACACAGTGAAGACATCTGCCCATGCGCTATGCTACTCTGCTGCTGAGTACGCATGCCCAGTGTGGAACACATCTCACCACACTAAAACAGTGGATGTGGCTCTTAATGAGACATGCCGCATTATCACGGGGTGTCTGCACCCTACACCACTGGAGAAATTACACTGCTTAGCCGATATTGCACCACCTGACATCCGCCGGGAAGTAGAAGCCAATAGTGAAAGGACCAGCTCACCCCTTGTTTGGGTATCAGCCAGCACGTCAATGATGTAAATCAAGAAATAGTTTTCTAAGATCTACAGAGACACTCGCTGGAACACTTCAGCAAGCAAGAGTCCAAAAGTGGCAGGCTCAAACCCAGCACCTCAATCCGTGGGTGATACCAGATGAGAGACACAGAAGACTAGGCGACTTGGAAGGCGCTGAACAGACTGCGCTCTGGCACCATGAGATGCAGAGCCAATCTTAAGAAATGGGGCTACAAAGTTGAATCCACGACATGTGAGTGTGGAGAAGAGCAAACCACAGACCACCTGCTGCAGTGCAACCTGTGCCCTGCTACATGCACAATGGAGAACCTCCTTGTGGCAACACCAGAGGCACTCCAAGTGGCCAGATACTGGTCAAAGGACATTTAATCAACTACCAAACTCACAAATTTTGTATTTTGTCTGTTTGTTTGCTTTGTTCTGTTAGAAATGTAATATAATCGACTGGTTGCCCTGACACGATAAATAATAGTCATAGATAAGTGCCCATAGGATTTCATCTTCTGCATATAAATGTCAACTAGAATAGTTGCAATAATTTTGTGGTACTCATTAGGCCTGGGTAACAACGGAAAAATTTGTTTCTAAACTCGCTTCATTTTTAGGGGTCCATCGCGTTTCGTTTTTTTTAAGAATTCTGAAATTTTGCTTTTAAAAATTTCGAAATTTACGTAAAATTACGAATCAATTCTTTAATGGCGGACGCGAATGCGCAATATGCTAAAAAAAACCTCCAAATGGGACAGGGGGAACTTCTGAAGCTTCCTTCTCCCTCTGTTGTTGACTGTTGGGGTGATAAAACAAACAACAACTATAAAACTTGCACCAGACATGTGAAAATAATTACGAAATAATTACGAAATAATTACAAAATAATTACGAAATAATTACGAAATAATTACGAAATAATTACAAAATAATTACAAAATAATTACAAAATAATTACGAAATAATTACGAAATAATTACAAAATAATTACAAAATAATTACAAAATAATTACGAAATAATTACGAAAAAAAGTGTTTCGAATCTAATTTACTCCTCACACTATTTCGGAATGGCTCAATATTGGATCGTAAGCTAATTTAAATATGAATTAATAACCAATTACGAAATTAACGAACGAAACCGCCCAAGCCTAGTACTCACTCATCAGTCTCTCACTGCTAGGCTTCACAGTAAAGTATATTGGTGTACAGAGTGGAGAGGAGCATTGCACCCACAGTCTTTGTGATTTGCAAATACTCAGTTCCACGCTCCAACACTCTGTCATTATAAACAGAGATAGATTGCTAGCAAATACATTTTTTTTATTTTATTTTGGTAACAAATACTTCAAAGTCTTTAAAATATGAGACAATAATTTCACTTTGCTTCCCTCTCCAACTTTCAGCCAATTTCCTTTCACAGTTGTTTAGTTCTTTTATTAAAATGAATAGACAAGGGAAGGGGAAATATCATACTTGCAAAAACAATCCCATTTACCTTTTCAATTGCATGCTGTCTGTCAAGGAATCCTTGTAGTCACGGCCTCCTGAAGGCTACATACTGTGCGCGTATTCATTCAGTTTTTCAGAAGCTTCTTTGACAACCTCCCAGATTCCACCTGAGGCAATTTCTACCCTTCTGCTTTGTTTAACCTGCAAATCCATGGAGGAATCTTTCCCAAATTAGTGACAGTTACTTAGGAGAGAGGTATGGCTCATCTATGGCCTCCAGGTTTATCTAGCTCTCTGGATGTCATTGATAGCGCTGTAAGTTCCACCTGTGAGAAAAAGATTTTTCCACCTTCTGTTAAAGCTTTAAACTCGGCAGGCCACATTAAATCCCCAGTGAAAGTCCAATGGGGATGTATATAGCCCAGCAGCTTTAAAAGCTATACAAGAGTTTCATACTTTTAACAGCTTATGCACAAACCTTCTTCTTTCTGAAATTTCTTTCACGGTAATTCGGGGGCATTTCTTCATTTCACTAAGCTCCTTGGGGTGAAAGGAATTGCAAACTTTTATTAAGTGTTGATTTCTTGCATTTCTATAAATCATACAATCAAAGAGTTGGAAGAGACCTCATGGGCCATCCAGTCCAACCCCCTGCCAAGAAGCAGGAATATTGCATTCAAATCACCCCTGACAGATGGCCATCCAGCCTCTGTTTAAAAGCTTCCAAAGAAGGAGCCTTCACCACACTCCGGGGCAGAGAGTTCCACTGCTGAACGGCTCACACAGTCAGGAAGTTCTTCCTCATGTTCAGATGGAATCTCCTTTCTTGTAGTTTGAAGCCATTGTTTCATGTCCTAGTCTCCAGGGAAGCAGAAAACAAGCTTGCTCCCTCCTCCCTGTGGCTTCCTCTCACATATTTATACATGGCTATCATATCTCCTCTCAGCCTTCTCTTCTTCAGGCTAAACATGCCCAGCTCCTTAAGCCGCTCCTCATAGGGCTTGTTCTCCAGACCCTTGATCATTTTAGTCGCCCTCCTCTGGACACATTCCAGCTTGTCAATATCTCTCTTGAATTGTGGTGACCAGAATTGGACACAATATTCCAGGTGTGGTCTAACCAAAGCAGAATAGAGGGGTAGTATTACTTCCTTAGATCTAGACACTATGCTCCTATTGATGCAGGCCAAAATCCCATTGGCTTTTTTTGTCGCCACATTACATTGTTGGCTCATGTTTAACTTGTTGTCCATGAGGACTCCAAGATCGTTTTCACACGTACTGCTTTCGAGTGAGGCGTCCCCCATTCTGTATCTTTGCATTTTGTTTTTCCTGCCAAAGTGGAGTATCTTGCATTTGTCATTGTTGAACTTCATTTTGTTAGTTTTGGCACAATCTCTCTAATCAAGATCGTTTTGAATCCTGCTCCTGTCCTCTGGAGTATTGGCTATCCCTCCCAATTTGGTGTCGTCTGCAAACTTGATGATCCTGCCTTCTAGCCCTTCATCTAAGTAATTAATAAAGATGTTGAACAGGACCGGGCCCAGGACGGAACCCTGCAGCACTCCACTTGTCACTTCTTTCCAGGATGAAGAGGAAGCATTGGTGAGCACCCTCTGGGTTCATCCATTTAACCAATTACAGATCCACCTCACCGTAGTTTTGCCTAGCCCACATTGGACCAGTTTGTTTGCCAGAAGGTCATGGGGGACCTTGTCAAAGGCCTTACTGAAATCCAGGTACGCTACATCCACGGCATTCCCCGCATCTAAAGTTTGGAAAAATCCTAGGAAAACCGTGTTTGTGTGTGTATGCACTCTGATTTTAGTCTTATCGTCCTTTATATCTGCATCTTTGATTATCTTCAGACCTAAATTCAGTTGAGAATCTCAGGATCAAAGGGAACTTGATAACTCAACATGTATATCAGTCCCATTGATTCAAGTGATCCATTCTAGTTAGGACTGACAGTGTTTTTATGCTTCAGTTCCCACTGAAAAAGAACTCATTTCACTGATAATTTCTTGCAGTCTATAGTTCATCAATAAAATTAAATACTATTTTGGATCAGTGTACCAATTGCACTTCCTTCTTTCCATTACTACTGTCTGTGAGTTCCTCACTGCTGAATGCATTGATTTTAGTTTTACTGCACAATCCAGATGTAATAACCACAAGTTTCCCTCATGATTCATATAAGTTATAGATTTCTAAGATGAAAATTCCAATTCAAAAATTAGGCATCTTTACATATAGCCCTAATGTGAATTCTATAAACGGGACAGCATTTATTTATTTACATTTATTTACAGCATTTATATACCGCTTTTCTCACCCCTAGGGGGACTCAAAGCATGGTAAAGACTTACACAAATACAATGTTATATAAATAGCTCTGCATTCACTCCTGAATCAGAGTACAACAAAGGAGATCTCCATTTTCCATTACTGAAACCATTCTGCTAGCTGCGGAGCTAAGTAATAAACAAGCATGAGCCAACTTATGAGGAATTCTTCTAGAATGCGTAAGGTCCCATCTACACTGCCATATGAAATCCAGATTACCTGCTTTGAACTGGATTATATGGTATTATATACCCTTCGTATATAAACTATATCGAAGAGTCAACCTTTTGTGACTAGAAGGTGAAGAGAGAGGAAGGTCAGAAGGTCTACAAATAGCATGTCTAGTCAGAATTGAATTTTGAGACCATCTTAGAGACAGTTGAGCACCAAACAAGAAATAGCCAATAAGAAGAAATAAAGATTCAAGAGCGTCACTTTGGCCAGAACTGTGTCTATCTCTCAAAGACTTTACCTCTCCTCATAAAGACTTTGTAGGAGACTCAGGAGGAGAGAAAGTCTAACATTCTTGTCAGCTAATAAATTCTTGTTTGATTCAGCAATCTTGTTTGATTTGCTGATCTGTTCCTGCACAGCCAGTACACCTTCCAAGTAGGTAAGATAGTGTGGGGGCAGAACAAGATTTCTTTCCAATTTTGTGGGGATACCATCCACCCATCCATCCAACTATCCTGATATTAAAATGGTCATATTAAAATCTGATACTGGATCACTCCAGCTATTTTCATTTGGCAGGGACAGTCTCAAAAAAGGGCTGTTATCCTATTCTTTCTTTGGTCATTCCAATTTCCTATGTGATTTTAATTTGACTCTATTTCTTTCTCCTCTTCTCACTTCCCCTCTTTGTCTTTCCATTTTTCTATTGCTGCAAACTGAATTCACATTACAAAAGTATAGTAGTTTGCACTCTACTAACTTAATAAGCAGATAAGAGAGGCCAGGGCAAAAAATTGTGATTCCCAAAAAGCTCAGCTAAAAGAAAACTGATCTCCTTACTTCCTCATTAATAACATTTTTTGCAATCTTAATCACACTCTGATGTTATCTAATCATGTGTATTTTGGTTTTCATCTGTAAAATATTGGAGGATATGCTATTAGCACCACAATGTGACCTCCTCTTCCCCTTTTGCAAAACCTTTATTTACAGAGGTGGCTACTTTGGCTTTGAAAAAAAATTCATTGCAATTTGCACTTCAGATTAATTCAATAAATTATGATACATTTACTTTCCTTGGATAATTTCTTTTACACATTATACAATTACCCAAAGGATCACTTTCATACCAAAAACTGTCGGCACCACACACTCACAGCTGGGATTTCCCTGGCAAAAGTAAAATGTTCTTGGATGTAACTGAAATAACTGTAGGAAAAAAAAGCCATACAAGCAAAAGCATAAACAGAAGAGTTTCCACTAAAAGAAAATCTTGAGTAAACTTGGCTCTGTAGTAGTGGTGTATCCTTCAGATCCCACTAGAGGAGTGAGCAAAGTCCAGCTATGGGGCTGCACATCATCCCCAAAGACTCTTTTGACAGACCTCAGCAACATCATGCTTCCTGAATCATGTTTTTGTGGTCAAAGTAAATAAAAAAAAATCAGCAAATCACCTTTTAAATAGGTTATAGCCCTTCCAAGCATTTCTTTAAATGCACAAAATCACGCAATGCCAATTCTTCAAAACCAAGAATAGACTGCCAAAAACTTTTAGAAAAATCCTGAAGGTCTGGATTTTGGAGATATGAAGTCTTTGGAGATAGACACCTGGGATTGCTATTCATATCCATAGCCATCTCACCTCCTTGGGCTCAAGAAGCCCATAAGGCAAGGGGCAGGGTGGCACTGCTGTCCTCCCCTCCCAGCCAGCCATTTTACCATCAACTTAGTAGCCCAAGGCTGATTGTATAAATTTTTATTAGACTGGAAGACAGAGAAAAATCAAACTAAAAATTGTATATCGAAATGGACAGTGAATCTAGGTCACACGATTGGAACAACAGAATGGGAGAAGATTTGGAAGACTAAACTAAAATGGATAAACTCGTACGATTTGAGGGAAAATTGGATTAAAATGATGCACCAGTGGTACGTCACACCCAGTAAACTAGCAAAATACTATAAAAATGTGCCCGATTTGGAAATGTCAAAGAAAGAAGGGCACCTTTTTCCACCTATGGTGGACATGTGATAACATTAAAAAAAATGGAAAGAGGTGCATGACATAACAACCAAGATTCTGGATATAAGAAAAGAAATGCAAGTGGAATATGATCTATTGGGGATTCTAGACTTTGAAATTGAAAAAAACAAGGACAAACTCTTCTTCCACATGGCAACTGCGGCAAGGATAGTAGCAGCCAAAAATGGAAGAACAAAGAAACGCCAACAGTAGATGAATGGCTGCTGAAACTCCAAGATATAATGGACATGGATGTTTTAACAGAAATCTTGAAGAACACACAAACGATTGGCAAGAATAAGACGGACTGGTCCCCAGTCAAAAAATATTTCAATATTAAGCCGTCATAGTTAGACGCGAGAGGAGATAAGAAGAAACCACTAACAATTAACACTACCTCTTGGGGCAAATCAGTAAATAAGAGTACTATCTCCCCCTCCGCATGCTCCATCTATTCCACTCCTTTCCACCAGCACATCACCACCCCCTTCCCCCCCCCCCATTTTTTTCTTTTTTTCCCCCTCTTCCTTCTATTTCTTCTTTTCTTTTTACTTTCCCCATTGTTGGGATTGATACTATTTTTAAACTGAAGTTATGTCGATGATTGACAGTTGAGAGCACTTAAACATATACAGTAGTGTCTTGCTTATCCAACATAAATGGGCTGGCAGAACATTAGATAAGCGAAAACATTGGATAATAAGGAAGGATTAAGGAAAAGCCTATTAAACATCAAATTACGTTATGGTTTTACAAATTAAGCACCAAAACATCATGTTTTACAACAAATCAACAGAAAAAGCAGTTCAATACATGTTAACGTTATGTAGTAATTACTGTATTTATGAATTTAGCACCAAAATATCACAATATATTGAAAACATTGATTAAAAAAACATTTAGTACTAAAAATTGACCACAAATTAAGATAGAATTGCCTAAAATGAACTTACAGTAACAACATTGTCAAAAGTTAAATCCATAAAAAGTTCAGTCCTGTGAAGATTTTAAAAGATCTTGGGAAATGTCTGGGACAGTTGCATCTCATCCCTCCTGGTGGACACCCGGTGCAGAGAGGCCTGCTACTCAAAGAAACAGCTTTATATACAGACAGGACTGCATTGGATAATACAGAACGTTGGATAAGCAAAGGTTGGATAAGTGAGACTCTACTGTAACAATTATTTTGAATGATAATCCACTTTCAGTATTATCTGGAAGCTGAGCCTTTACAACTGAGCATTCTTTCCACATTATTCTTTCTGATTACAAATCTTTGAATCTCCTTCTTTAGATTCAGATTTGCATCTTTTAAGAGAGCTTTCTTTATCCCTCTATGAAATCACTTTCTTTCTGATTATATGGGAGAATTTTTTTCAATGATGTTAGTGACATTTTTGGTTTCCAGGTGAGACAATATCAGGTTACTTACTGTCTGTATTTTGTATTTCCTAGACTGTACTTATAATTGTGTAATTTCTATTTCATTGTTGTTGATGCTACTTTTATACACCCTTTGATCTCTTTTTATAACAATGTATTATTATGTTGATTGCTATAATATCCACATTTTAGCCCATGTTAGTCACTTTTGGCCTCCTTCGCAAGAGAAACATGGTGTGCAAATTCTAAATAAAATATATTGCATTTTAAAATAACCAGTCATGATTCTGCAAATGTATGGTACTTAAAGAAAATTTTGAAAATGAACATAAATATACACTTTTCAGTGAATGAAAATATTTAATGCAGATCAGTGGATAAAGCTTTGTATTTAATATCAGCAAATTAATAGATTTACATTGCAACTTCTTTCCTTCAGGGTTTTAACAACTTGTATGAGATCACTTTTAAGTGAACCAAACACACCTTTAACAGTAATGTATGGTGACACACCATGCTCTGGATATTTGCTGCTAGTTAAGAAAATACAAAATGATGTGAGGAGATGGTTGTTAAATATCTTCTTGGCCATAATATATTTGCTAGTGGTATGCATTCAGATTTGAAATTGACAACAGCGGCATGACAACAGTAATTTACTCAGGTGATGTGCTGGTCAAGCTACAACTGGTAGTAGAAGGGGTAAGAGGGCTGCTCAGGTGTTGGAGCAAGAGCAGCAAAGGAAACGAATTAGGGAGATATTCATGACACCTACAGATACAGAGTCGTTCAAAGGTTTCTCAGATTCTGAAATGGAGGAGGAGGGAGATGTGGGCAGATGATTGAAACGGGTTACTCGGGAGCAAGAGTCAGATGAGGAATGGGAAAGGAAGCGGATCCGTGAAATACTTAATGCACCAACTGAGGAGGAAGACTTTATGGGATTCACGGGGAGTGATGGGACTGGGAGTGAAAACGAGGAGGAGGATGGGCTAGACTGGACCCGTGTGCAAGAGATCAGGGACATATGTACACAACCAACATCTAGTGAAGAGTTTGAAGCGTTTTCTGGAGATTGGCAACCTGGTAATGCATGGGGTGATCTAAGTCTTGATAGACGCTGGGAAAGTTGGAGGAACGGGCGGTGGCGAGCAGCTGTGGAAGCTAAGGCAGCTGAGAGTGATGAAGACAGGGTGGAGAGCAGTTCATCATCCGATAATGAGTTATAGGATAAAAGAAGGTATCAAACATTGGGAACTTTGCAGTAGGCAAAGTATTGTATTCGTACTTGGGACTTTGTTGCTGCCATTACTCTTGACTTGGGTCCTGGGACTGCAGATTGCTGTGTTACCGTGCTTCTACAGACAGAATCTCGTAAGTGCTGACTTCAACTCCCGTTTTAACTTTGGATTGTTTTTGGACAACGACATCGCTTCCTGGACTTTATCTTCTGTTTCTGAACATGTTTTGACTTGGGACTGTTTTTTGACAACGATTTTGCTTGCTTCCACCTTGTTTCCTCATACTTATTGAACTATGTGATTTTGAAGCAGTTTGCTAGAACTTTTTGTTATCCCGGATTATATTCCAGTATAATACGGATGATCCGCTACGTTTTGTTTTCTTGCACAGCAGTTGCTGCAGACTTTTTAGTTATTGCTAGGAACACTGAGTTAAGTGTTTCCAAGCTATTTTTGTCGTGTTAATAAACATTGTTTTACTTTGTGTCTGGCTCCTTTAAGGCATCTGGTTCATGACAGCCGATCTTGAGCATTAGTTCCCACACACCCCACATTTGGGAAGGCATGGACCTTCCTGGAATTTCTGCACCCTACTAGGTTTTTTTTTAACTCAGAGTAAACCTGGATTTTCAGGTTTACTCCAGGTTAAACCGGATTAGCCAGAGGCATCATTTGAACACCTCGGGCTAATCTCTTTAGCAGTCCACGTTATAGGTCTGTCTAAATGAGGCCCCAGCTTCAGAGAAAAAGGAATAATTTATTTATCGGAACACAGGTGCAGACCTAAGCCAAATCATAGGTATAGCCTCTGAAAGTTGATCCAATTAACCACACAATGGTGCAAGCTTTAAGTGGACCAGGAAAATCAATTGCCATTGACCCTATCCAGTGTAATTGTTTTCTATCAGGCACTGCCACTCTTAAATAAAGATCTGTCAAGCCGGTTCTTTATAACGTAGACAATAGCCACAAAAGTTACCACATTGCAGTTAGGTTACGACAAGCTCAACAGTATGTAAACTTGTGTGAGGGGGAATTTTCTCAATTAAAAGTGAATTTTATTGAAAATCAATAGCAATTTAGAGGAGCTGCCTTACCATCTTTCTACAATTTAAATTTGGTTAGAGGCAAGAAGAAGATTCTCATTACCTGCAGTTTTAAATTATTTTTGTTCTGTCATAGGAAGGACGACAAAAGGGTGAAAAAACAGCCAGAAGCAAAGACAGATTACAGAATTTGGCATGTTAGCATTTTAGAATGCAAGCTGATACTTTGGACTCTAACTCTCACAATCCCTAACCATTGGCCAAACTTGTGGAATGTTGCAAGAGCTGAATCTTTAGCATCTATAAACTTTCAGCTTGCTAGCCCCAAATGTACTAAACACGCATGAAATGGAAAATTTCTCTTGACATGCACTAAGTCTAATTTGATGAGAAAATATGTTGAACATTGACCATACTTGAACTTGTACCATATTTCACATTTATTTTAACTAGTAGCGTCGCACACACATGTTTTATTACTGAACTTGCAGACTTCAGAGTAGCTCAACACATAGCTGGAGCAACATTTTTTGCATCTTTAACCACAATATGGTATAACCATCAAGTAAAATCAAATAAGAACAGAAGCAGGAAACAGATTTTCTTCCCTTCATTTTGATTTTTTGATAGAAAGTGCTAAGCAGTCAGTTTGCAGCAGCAGAAGGCCCCAAAAAATGCAATTAATGAAGCAACAACTAGCATTCTGTTGTAGTACAGTGTGCTGATCAAGCTACAACTAGTAGTAGAAGGGGAAAGAGGGCTGCTGAGGTGCTGGAACAAGAGCAGCAAAGGAAGCGAATTAGGGAGATATTCATGACACCTACAGATACTGTGTCGTTCGAAGGTTTCACAGACTGAGATGGAGGAGGAGGGAGATGGGAATAGAGGTTTGAAATGGGTTACTCGGGAGCAAGAGTCAGATGAAGAAAGGGAAAGGAAGTGGATCCATGAAATACTTAATGCTCCAACTGAGGAGGAAGACTTCATGGGATTCACAGGGAGTGATGGGACTGAGAGTGATAACGGAGAGGAGGATGGGCTAGACTGGACCCGTGTGCAGGAGATCAGGAACATCTGTACTCACCCCACATCAAGTGATGAGTTTGAAGGATTTTTGGGAGACTGGCAACCTGGTAATACATGGGGTGATCTGAGTCTTGTAGAGACATCTTCTGTCCCCCTCTTATGTCATTGCTGCCCTTTACTTCCTCCTATTCTTCTTCCTTTGAATTCTGAAAGAAATGTAATCCACTACCTATTGAACATCGATGACAAAATTTGAAAGGGTTAATGCTAATCCCCACATGAGTTTTCTGAATAATATGGGACCTCTCCTTTAGTTGGGTCCCACCTACACTGCCATATAATGCATCTCTTGTCCTTTTTCTCCATCCCCTGCTCTGCCACTCCTGGTAAATACATTCTCTCTCTGAAATCCCCAAAACTTTTTCTCCTCCACACTTAACCACAATTCTAAACTAAATTTATTTTTCTATATCTTTCTACTTCTCCTTCACACATTTCCTAGTTGTACTTGTTTTCCCCTCCTCCCTCAATCTTCTTTCTCTTTCTCTTTATTCTCCAGGTCTCTTGGTTACATTTGTCTATTTCCTCCTTTGCTATCCTTTCCTTTCTATCTGTCATCTAATTTCTTATGCTACAATTTTCCTTGTTGTATTCATCATCTATCTTCTCTTTCCTTACTTGTCTATCCTACTTTTTTCTTCTTGGCCTTATACCCACTTGAAACTATTTATTTATTTGGTTTACTTTTACCCCGCCCTTCTCACCCTGAAGGGGACTCCCAACTATGATGGGATATGTTAGATTTTCAACATTTTGAAACTGTCATGTTTCATTAAATCCAACAAGGCTGGCTTCTGAAGAGATAAGAATAGATAAGTTCATCAATTTCTTGTTTGTTTGCTGTGCTGGAATGTCATTTTCACCACCAAATGTCAACATCACTATTATTTTTCAAAATATATTTATTAGCAATAGTAACGGGTTTTAATTATTCTTGTTTTTAGGGATAAGGGAAGATTCCCCAACCTCACTGTTAAAAAAGCAAGAAAAAGTAATAAGTGGAGGACAAAAATCATTTGAAGGAATACACTGAAAGCAGAAATTGCAGTGTATTCTCTTTTGCTTCCAGCTGGAATACAATTTCTTACTTGTGAAGGTGTTAAAACACATCTGATAAAATTTTCAATTTTTCTGTTCAAAAGAGAATTTGGGGAACTTTCTTTTGTTGGACTACAAGTCCCATGTGTTCTGGGAAAAAATGCTGGTTTTATGTTTAATGAATACTTAATTCCTAAAAAAAACACTTAATTTTTCAGGCACAAAGAAGTTTTTATTTGAATGCGATGTGCGTTAAGCGACTGTGTTTATGCATAATGTATTCTTCTTAATGACATCAGTAGCTCCCTGGAACATTACCGATGTGATGCATGGGGAATCATCCCCATTAATTCAACAGAGGTTATTCCTAACAACTCAGGGCCTGGCATATCCCGTCTCTGATAAATGTATTAGAGAAAGCTGCTCTAGGTACTTTCTCTCTTGTCCCTTCAACTTGTTAAGAGATCTGATTGTAGAGGAGGCAATCATAATCTCTATATATAAAAAGCTAATGGTCGTCGTTAGTAGCCTAAAAACAAACAAACTATGGGGCCAACTGACATCAAATTTGGCCTCCAAATTTCTCATACCGCAATTTAAAAAACCATGAAAACAGCTTTATAATTCTTAAAAAATAAAAAATACCTTACCACGCATGTGCAAAACCTAGCTCACACCCTCTTGGGTGCCTGTCTCTACTTTGGGAGCCCAGCCAACAAGCCAGAACAGCCCAGCAAAGCTGCTCTGAAAGGCAGCCTTGAGAGCCTTCTCAGAGAGAGAGAGAGAGAGGTGGGAGGGGGAGGGAGGGGGAGGGAGTAGGACAGACAGAGGGACAGAAGAAGCCAAGAAGCAAGCAACCCTTTTCCATCGGTCAGGCAAGGAAGGCGAGAGGGAAAGGAAAGGGAGGGAGGGAGGAGGAGCCACGCCAGGAGGAGGCTGCACAGGCCTCCAAAGAGACACAGGGTTCAGTAACAAATCTCATACTCCAGGCCTGGGCCTACTTGGGCCCGCCAGGCATTTTGGGCTTCA
Source organism: Anolis sagrei (assembly GCF_037176765.1). Taxonomy (NCBI): domain Eukaryota; kingdom Metazoa; phylum Chordata; class Lepidosauria; order Squamata; family Anolidae; genus Anolis; species Anolis sagrei. Next base: position 114,236,192 of record NC_090024.1, read on the forward strand.
ACTCCCACAATTCCTAACAGCCATGCTGTTCTGGCTGTTAGGAATTGTAGGAACTGAAGTCCAAAATGTCTGGAGGGCCCAAGTAAGCCCAGGCCTACACACATATACAAACAACACACACATGCACATATCTACACAAACACATATGCACTCATATATACATCTATATAAATAAAAATGTAATGTTTGTGGTATTCACAGAACTCAAAAACCACTGGAGGAATTGACAGCAAATTTGGACACAATACACCTAACAGGCCAATGTATGTCCTTCACTCATAAAAACACTGAAAAACCCAGCAGAAGGGACTTAAAAAGCCCCCAAAAGCTAAATGACGAAAAGCTAAATGACAATACCGAAAAAAGGGAAGAAAGAGGGAGGGAAAGGGAGAAAAGAAAGAAAGAAAAGAGAGAGGGGGGGGAGAAGGAAGGAAAGGGAGAAGGAAGCATGAAAGCAAAGAGAGAAGAAAGCAAGGAAAGAGGTAGAGAAGGAAGAAAGGAGAGAAAGAGGGAGGGAAAGAAAAAAGGGGAAAAGAAGGAAAGTTAGAGAAGGAGGGAAGAAAAGAAAAAGGGGAAAGAAGGAAGGAAAGAGGGAGAGAAGGAAGGGGGGAAGATATAGAGAAAGAGGAAAGGAAGGAAAGAAGGAAAGAGAAGGAAGAAAAGAGAGATAGCAGAAGAGAAAGAAAAAGGGGAAAGGAAGGAAAGAGATAGAGAAGGAAGGAAGAAGAGAAGAAAAAACAGGAAGGAAGGAAGGAAGGAAAGAGGGAGTGAAGGAAGGAGGGAAAGAAGGAGAGAAAGAGGGAAGGTTGGCCACAGCAAAGCATGGCGGGTACAGCTAGTACACACACACACACATATAATTGAGAAGACAATTATGCTGGGGAAAGTGGAAGGTAAAAGGAAGAGGGGCCACCCAAGGGCAAGATGGATGGATGGCATCCTTGAAGTGACTGGACTGACCGTGAAGGAGCTGGGGGTAGTGACGGCCGACAGGGAGCTCTGGCGTGGGCTGGTCCATGAGGTCACGAAGAGTTGGAGACGACTGAACGAATGAACAACAACATATATGTGCATACATACATACATACATACATAACACATATATACACATGCAAACCACACATATATACATACACACAAGCACACACAAATATACACATGCACACATATATACACATATACATATACATTCCCTACCTTCATAACCTTTGAAAACCCTTACAGCTTAAAAGCCTGGCTTCTTCCTTCCTACAGGAAATGTTTGTGGGGAGGTGTTCCCTAGTATATAGCTCAATTCAGTGGCCCAAAACAAAATCAAAAGGAGCAACCGCTCTCAAATGTAACAGTTCCAGGTCTAAACAAGGGTACCACTGTATATAGGCTTCAGGGATACATACAATGAGATAAATCATACACAAAGTAAGCATAGAGTCATGAGGCTATATGTATACTGAAGTCAATAATGAAGATGGAGCACCACTCTCAAAAATCTTCATGGAATAAATCCAAATTAAGTCCAGTGAAAATGGAGCACTGCTTCTCAAAATAAGTCTCTGTAGGAAAAGTCCGAATGGCATTCAACAGGGGTGCCCGGGTATTTTTGTACCCTGTTTCGGGGAAAGCAGTCCCCTTCCTCAGGAGTTGATAAATTCAGCAACTCTAGACTCTTATCTATAATAAAACATAACAACACATAGAGTAACAAGTATTTTCCAGCACAATTACAGTAGTAAAGATAATGGATACAACAAACATATAACATATACTCACATCATGCCAGGTAGCTAATACAAAAAGTGACTCTGCTAGAAGTAAATTCACACTGCGAGTAATTCTGAAGGGTCATCCACAGGTTTATAAAGAGTAGTTAGAAACTTAAAGGAAACAGCTAAAATTAAGTGACTCGTTAAGTCCTTGAGGGGAAAGGGTTTTCAACTTAAAGATCCAGAACATTTCCCTTTGGGATAGTAGTTCTTCCAAATCCATATGGGGTTTTGGTGTGATGCATTCCAGAGCACAAAATTTAAGGGAATTGGATGAATGTTTGTATTGTGTAAAGTGTGAATATAGAAGGGACTCCATAGATAAACATTTTATTCTAGATTTATGTTCAGAAATTCTAATTCTCAGAGGTCTGGTTGTTTTTCCAATATACCACAAACCACAGTCACATGTTAGAAGGTAGATAAGGTTACTGCTATTACAATTGGAAAAATGTTTGAGTGTGGTGCCCACTTTGTTCCTATAGTTGTGTACCTCCTTACTTTGTGTATGATTTATCTCATTGTATGTATCCCTGAAGCCTATATACAGTGGTACCCTTGTTTAGACCTGGAACTGTTACATTTGAGAGCGGTTGCTCCTTTTGATTTTGTTTTGGGCCACTGAATTGAGCTATGTACTCGGGATTTTGTTAAATAGCATACGATATGCTCTTTTGACATTATATTTTGACATTATACATAGACTGTTTTGTGTTTGTGCTGATACCCTACAAGTACTCTGGGATATTGTAGAGGTGTTCCCTAGCCCAGATTGTTTCATGTCCGGGATTCCTGATTTCTGAGGCCACAGCAACATGTGGCCAGGGTACAGTCTTCCTCTTTAATAGACCTTTTCCTGGATCTTGGTTTTAAGTAACTTTTTTGGGGAAAAAATAGGTTTGCCATTTCATCTTTTCTCTGGAACCAACTTCCTTCTTATACCTTCTGCACAAGGGCATGTCCTCCCTTTCTAGAAATGTACCAAGATGTTTTAACTTCAGTAGGCCATAGATGATGGCTTACAGAGAGTGGATATTTTTCCTAGCATGCCTGGCTTGAGTTAATTGACTTTCAAGAGATGTCTTTATAATTTAGTTTTATTCTAATTAACATTTTAATAAATTTTAAATATAAGCAAAGTATAGTGGCTTGAGCACTGGACTGTGACTCTGAATTCCACTCAACTATGGAAACCTACTGGATGACCTTGAGCAAGTCATAATCTCTTAGCTTCAAAGTAAGTGAGCCAGAAATTGACAAATTTTCCAATAAAAATCTGTAATAAGTTGGCTTTAAGGTCTCTGTAAGTCAGAGAAGTCTTGAAAACAATAAAAATAACCAAAATTAAATTTTAAACTATTATTGCTGGTGTGGGCTTTTGTTTTGCCTTGTGTTGTTTTGCATAATCCATCTCAGGAGCCTGTGGTTAAAACATAAGATAAAGATAATAGAAATAAATAAATAAATACTAAACAATGCAAGCTGACACCCTTTTTACATGAATAGGTATTTGCTTTCTCCTGCACGACACTTTGCCTTAATGCTTGATGAAAATCTGTACTATGCCATGCTGTGCTTTCTCTTGACTTGGGAAATGTGTACATTTCCAATGAGAAACACAATCAGTTCCTAAGACTGCATTGGAATCAAGTTATGCATAATTTATTTGTCAGAGTTCTATCTTGAAGAGCAGTTATGCACAAAGCACTGATGTTTTATTCTGCACCACATTTGGTGATGAATGAAAAGCAGTGCGGTTCCCCCTGACCTCTCAATTTCTGAATGTGCTAAGTAATAGGAAGAATTGTTAAGCAGGGAATAGTTTGGACAAAGTTATTCCCTTTAAAAAAAAATCATTGATTTGAATAAAGAGTTAAGCACTTTCTTAGGTTTCTTCTACAGTGCTCTATATCCCAGGATCTGATTGGCTACATATAGTAAATGGTATAATAATAATAATAATAATAATAATCATCATCATCATCATCATCATCATCCATATAAATAAATAAAAATGTAATGTTCGTTTGTGGGATTAACAGAACTCAAAACCCGCATGACGAATTGACACCAAATTTGGACACAAGACACCTAACAACCCATTGTATGTCCTTCACTCAAAAAAATTGCTTTTGTCATTTGGGAGTTGTAGTTGCTGGGATTTATATTTCACCTACAATCAAAGAATATTCTGAACTCCACCAATTATGGAATTGAACCAAAGGTGACACATAGGACTCCCATGACCAACAGAAAACACTAGAAGGGTTTGGTGGGCATTGACCTTGAGTTTGGGAGTTGTAGTTCACCTACATCCAGAGAGCACTTTGGACTCAAACAATGATGGATGTGGACCAAACTGGGCACGAATATTCCATATGCCCAAATATGAGCACAGATGGAGTTTGGGGAAAATAGACCTTGACATTTGAGAGTTGTATTTATTGGGATTTATAGTTCACCTACAAACAAAGAGCATTCCGAACCCCACCAACAACAGAATTGGGGAAAACTTCCCACACTGAACCCTCATGACCAACAGAAAATACTTAAGGCTATCCAGTCCAACTTCCTTCACCAGGACAAGAAAACGTTATCAAAGCCCTCCTGACAAAGAGCCATCCAGCCATAGATATAGATAGATATGATTCACACACACAGATATAATAGTATCCTAGATTTGAAAGGGGCCCCTAAAGAAGGACAATTCTGTGTTGCCTGTTCCAGAGTAGGCAAACAAGACAATCTCCACATCAACACAGACAAAGAAACAGCAAGAAATACTTTCACATCACTTTATTTTCCCGATCACCAGAATGGGCCACAGCAACGCGTGGCAGGGGACAGCTAGTAATAATAATAATAATTTTTTGTCATGTCAGGAGCGACTTGAGAAACTGCAAGTCGCTTCTGGTGTGAGAGAATTGGCCGTCTGTAAGGACATTGCCCAGGGGATGCCTGGATGTTTGATGTTTTGACATCCTTGTGGGAGGCTTCTTTCATGTCCCCGCATAAAAAGCTGGAGCTGATAGAGGGAGCTCACCCGCACTCTCCCCGGATTAGGACCTGCGACCTGTCAGTCTTCAGTCCTGCTGGTACAGGGGTTTAATAATAATCATCACCATTATCATCATCATCATCATCTTTATTTGGAGACTGGGGCAGGGGTTCCAATATGTAAGGAAAACATTAGGGCTGGGCGGTTTCGTTTCATTAATTCGTAATTCGTTAATAATTTGTTAATTTTTTCAATTACAAAATGATAACGAACCATTTTGGAGCAATTATTAAAAAAACGAATTTTCAAAAACGTTTTGTAAATGCTTCGTATTTCGATATTGTATTCGTTTCGTTATTGTTTTGAGGTCGTTTCGTTATTATTTCCGCATGTTTTATGGTTTAATTAGTGAAAAAAAATTATAATATCACACCAACAGTCAACAACAGAGGGAGAGGGAAGCTTCAGAAGGTTTTGGAGGTTTTTTAGCGTATTTCGCGGTCGCGTCCGCAATTAACGAATCGATTCGTTATTGTTTCAGAAATCAATTCCTTAATTTTTCACCATTTACGAAATTTCGTAAATATCGAACTTTTTAAAAGGAAAATTTTGTAATTATTTTAAATATCGAAACAAAAAAAAAACCCCAAATACAAATCGATTTTAGAAACAAATTTTTCCGTTGTTACCCAGGCCTAGAAAACATTGCCAGAAGGAAAACATACAATTACATCAAATCATTATTATTATTTATTTAATTATTTATTTATTAAACTTTATTTGTACCCCGCTAGCATCTCCCGCAGGACTCGATGCGGCTTACAAAGGCCAAGGCCTCAACACAACAACAGCAAAACAGTAACAATACAGTTCAAAGCAAATTAAAACATAAGCAATAAGAAAACAATACATCAATTACGCAATAAAAACCGGGGCCAGGCCAGTGATGGGTACAAAAACATTCAACAATATTACACAACCTAATTAAATTAATAGACAAAATAACAACAACAAAATAACAACAAGTGGCAGTCCCCAAATGATGAACAGGATAGGTTCTGTAGGTTTGTTATTAAGTTGAATTTGTATGTATGTTGGAACAGGTACATTTTAAAATTATAACTACAAACACACACACACACACAAGCTTTGGATAGCAAAGGAAAGAGTTAACACCCCTGTGGTATTTGTTTTGCTGTCTGTGCCCCTGTTTTGAATATTTCACTTCACTTTCTGCCCATGATAATTGGATTTTGAAAAATTTGGCTTGCTGTGGAAACAAGGGGGATAAAGCTTCGGTGGAGATACCTTTTTTTGACAAAACAAACAACTGAATCTTTTGGAGAAAAATGGCATTCACAACCATTTTTAAAAAATCATAACCTTTTGTAAAAGTATGATTTTCCAGAGAAGAGCCAACAACTCATTTAAGTAAAATCTTCTCTTCAGGGTTATAGAACCACATGTACTTATCCAAGGCAATTTGGTTTCCAGTTGTTAGACTGATAACCTAGTTGTCTCTGATCTGTTAGGAACAGAGATTATGCCAATGCACAAAATATAGTAGTTCTTCAGAAGTGTTTTGTTTTGTGCCCAAAAATACATCTACTCTCTCATATTTTTTTGTTTCTATATCATTCTCTCAAGTGACAAAAATAGAGTAGACTTCATTAAAGTAACATATCTGGTTACAGTCCAAAGTCTACATTCAGTCTGAGAGTCTAATGGAGTCTGCGCTCTGAGCAGTCTCAGATCTGATCATGTGGTCTGCAGCTCCTTCCAGCACCTCAAGAAACAAAGGGAAAGCTTCATACCAAAGCACACATACGCAAAACAGTAAGCAAACAGAATAATATACAAACACATTACTAGAGGCTTTAAGAAGGTTGTTATTTCCAATACCTTTTCTCCATTATAACTCTTTTGGGAATGAATTTCCTTTCCAAGGGGTAGATTTCTCTCACTTCCTGTTGTCTCGCTCCCATCTCCTGTATTTTTTTCTCATTTTCTTCTTGTCTGCGCCTTATATCATTCAATTTTCCTTTAGAGTATCACATTTCCACTGTCAGCTCTCTCACCAATGTGTTCTGTTTCATCATTATTTCAATTAAATATTCTAGTTTGTCATCCATTGACAATACATTTGGGTTTTCCCCAGCTGTCTCTATCTCTTTTCCAGTGGTCATCTTCTCTGGAGTCATCGATCTGAAGTTTCAAGCTTTTTAGATTTTTACCTGCTACCAGGACTTGGTTTGTTACCATGTAATTACTATTTTTCAGACCTTAGCAGAAAGTCAGTCCTGTGATTTCCTTCCTGAAAATTTATCTTATTGGGAAATTAAATAAAATTCCAAAAATTATTTATTATTTATTTATTTACAGTATTTATATTCCACCCTTCTCACTCCACAGGGGACTCAGGGCGGATTACAGTGTACACATATATGGCAAACATTCAATGCCAATTTGACATACAACATATACAGACATACACAGAGGCTATTTAACCTTTTCTGGCTGCCAGGGGAGCTGTCGCTTTCATTGTCCATCTGCTACACTGATGAAGTACTTCCGCATTCTTTTGCTGGAGTGCTTTGCTGGAGTCTTTTTTATGGCCTCATAAATTAGTTAATTTAGCCTCCCCACACAAGGTGGTATCTAATTTTCCTATTTGACAGATGCAACTGTCTTTTGGGTTGCAAAGGTCGACAACAGGCTACACAATTGGTTGGAAGCCCACTCCAACCCGGCTGGCTTCGGACTCATGACATTTTGGTCAGAGTGATCTTAATGCAGCTGACACTCAGCCAGCTGTGCCACAATCCCGGTGCATGAGGTGCCCTGGCCAGATGTATCTAGTGAAATTCACGATACATGTCCAACCCAGTGTGTGTACAGTTATTAAATAACATACGGAGGATATAGTCTTTACCAGTCTTTATTTAACCCAACCTTCTCCATCTTATCTTATTATTGGTTGGTAATAAAATCAACTCATGGCACTGAAGGTTAGTTCTATGAAGACTATGGTTTGACAAAATAACCAATGCATAGATCTTTGAACAAATCAAACCTGAATTTTCCATAAAAGACAAAAAAATAAAATAGGCCTGTTCAATCAATGAAAAATTAATCAATACTCATTACTAAATGAGAGGGTGGGGAGGGACTCATTTTTAAAGCATTTCCAAAATTGGACAGGGTCTGTAACATAGCTGTAACAAGGTAACTACTTTTAGTTAAGTAATTGTGCCAATGGGGAAATTCAGGGGCTTCTTTTTCTCTCAGTGTTAGAGATATCATCATGAAACTTGCTACAAGGGTAGAACTCATTTACCATTGGTAGCCCACCAAGTTTCAGAATGTTTCACTCATCCACAGAATTTGGAAGAACCTTTGAAATGTTTACAATCAACATTTAAAAAATAATAATCTACAAGAGCTATCTCCTTAAATTTTTCCATACAACGACACAAATTAACAGGGGATCATTCCCACAACTTTCCAAAAGATTCACACATCTACTGATGTTTGCTGTCATTAGCCTATAAAGCCCTAAACGGTTTTGGCCCTACTTACCTCTCCGAACGCATCTCCTCCTATGAACCGACTAGGACACTAAGATCATCTGGGGAGGCCCTGCTCTCTGTCCCACCTGCATCACAGGCACGCTTGGAGGGGACGAGAGACAGGGCCTTCTCAGTGGTGGCCCCTCGGCTGTGGAATGCCCTGCCTGCAGATATCAGATCGGCCCCCTCCCTGTTGGTGTTTCGGAGGAAAGTGAAGACCTGGCTGTTCGAACAAGCATTTGATTAAACAGTGTAATTGAACATAGGCATACGGAATAATGGATGATGAGACTGGACTCTGATTTTACTGTTGAGGCACTAATGATTGTTATACTGATGTTTAATGATTTATGTTACAATTGTTTTTAATTGCCCTATACTTGTCTCATGATGTTTTGTATCGATGTTGTTCACCGCTTTGAGTCACCTGAGGGCTGAGAAAAGCAGTATATAAATAAAGCAAATAAATAAAAAAATTGACAAAATGTTTTTATAAAGCCTCAAGAGCTATCTCATTGTATGTCTCTCTCTATGGGCCCTTCCACACAGCCATATTGCCCAGAATATTAAGGCAGAAAACCGAACTGGGATATCTGAGTCCACACTGCCAGATATTCTGGTTCAAAGTAGAAAATGTGGGATTTTATTCAGCTGTGTGGAAGGAGTCTATATGACACACAACACAACACAATTAACCAGAGAACTATAAAACTTAGGGATTTCCTCCCAGTCTAGCATGGATTTACTTACTAGTATCAGTCAGTCCTATTTGCAGACTCAATTTATTTGAACTCTGGCTGCTGCTACAGAAGGACAAATCTCTCCCCTATCCTAATTGGGGCTTTCTGATGATGAGCAGAATTCTGGGAAATGTAGTTTAGGAAAGGGTCCTTTGAATTATCTGCCACAGGGGTCCTCACCTTCCCAATCTACATTTCCCGGAATTCTGTGCTCTCCGAGTCTCCTTCCCAGCTATCTCAGCTGTTCTGGCCCACCTGCTTGCCTCATGATGAGATGAGAGGCGGCCTGTCTCTTCTTAATTTCACTTCACTTCTTACTTCACTTTATTTCTTTAATTTAAAGAGGAATGTGATGTCTTTGGCTTCACCTCTCTTCCTTGCACTGGAAATGAAATTAACTTTGGAAGGCTTCCAAGGATTACATAATTTTAAACAAAAAGTATTGGGTGAGTTTTGATTCTTAAGTTTTTGTGTCAGTGCCCCCTGTGTTTCTTAATATCTCCTCATTTAGACAAATCTTACAAATTAGATATGACAAATGACTTAAAAATGAATCTTTGCACACTCTTAATAACTAAACTAAGTCTATTGTATTTTGATGACTTAACTCTGTAGAAACTTTTTTTTTTCATCTCGAAGTTTTTTTTTTTCATTTTGAGAAACTAGAAGTCACTTCTGGTGTGAGAGAATTGGCTGTCTGCAAGGACGTTACCCAGGGGACGCCAGGATGTTTTGATGTTTTCAATAGAAGATCATTCTTGATGAATTGGGAGGCAGTAAGAAAAGAGCAAAACTGGAAAGACTCATTACTAAATTAGAGCCTTATCCCCATGGTTTGAAAGACCTGAGGACTGTTGATGAAATGCATGGGTCTTTCAAACTTGGGGCTAAGGCACTAATTTAGTAATGAGTCTTTCCAGTTTTGCTCTTTTCTTATTGCCTCCCAATTCATCAAGAATGATCTTCTATTGAAAACATCAAAACATCCTGGTGTCCCCTGGGTAACGTCCTTGCAGACAGCCAATTCTCTCACACCAGAAGTGACTTCCAGTTTCTCAACATGAAAAAAAAAGCTTCTACTGAGTTTTCTGCTTCTCTGCTTCCATGGAGACTAGGATGCGAAACAATGGCTTCAAACTACAAGAAAGGAGATTTCATTTGAACATGAGGAAGAACTTCCTGACTGTGAGAGCTGTTCAGCAGTGGAACTTTCTGCCCTGGAGTGTGGTGGAGGCTCTTTCTTTGCAAGCTTTTAAACAGAGGCTGGATGGCCATCTGTCAGGGGTGATTTGAATGCAATATTCCTGCTTCTTGGCAGAATGGGGTTGGACTGGATGGCCCATGAGGTCTCTTCCAACTCTTTGATTCCACAATTCTATGATTGTATGATAATTCAGTATCACTGACATCTGGCCTGACTATCATCAATCTTCACTTATAAGGCAGCTGCTGCAGCCAACAGGGTTTACCTCTTGCCCACCAGGACACAGCTGGCTGATGTTTCCACCTCCTTCCCATGACCAATCCTTGATGTTACAATCAGAAGCAGGATCCCTGTCATTATTCTCCCTTTCACTGGAAATTACTAGTGAGAGAGGAGGGGGAATGTCATAAAATTTAATTCTTGAGCAGAGATAGGCTCACTATTCATTAAGCATGTGCAGAGAACACCCACAAAACAGTTCTTGCATAAATGCAAAGTTTCATTACTCATTTATCAAAAACAAGTCATGCCAGACTAATCTGATCTCTTTTTTCGATAGAGTTACAAGCTGGATAGATGCAGGGAATGCCGTGGATGTGGCGTACCTGGATTTCAGTAATGCCTTCGACAAGGTCCCCCATGACCTTCTGACAAGGAAACTAATCCAATGTGGGCTAGGCAAAACTACGGTGAGGTGGATCTGTAATTGGTTAAATGGACGAACCCAGAGGGTGCTCACCAATGCTTCCTCTTCATCTTGGAAAGAAGTGACAAGTGGAGTGCCGCAGGGTTCCGTCCTGGGCCCGGTCCTGTTCAACATCTTTATTAATGACTTAGATGAAGGGCTAGAAGGCAGGATCATCAAGTTTGCAGATGACACCAAATTGGGAGGGATAGCCAATACTCCAGAGGACAGGAGCAGGATTCAAAACGATCTTGACAGATTAGAGAGATGGGCCAAAACTAACAAAATGAAGTTCAACAGTGACAAATGCAAGATACTCCACTTTGGCAGGAAAAACGAAATGCAAAGATACAAAATGGGGGACGCATGGCTCGAGAGCAGTACGTGTGAAAAAGATCTTGGAGTCCTCGTGGACAACAAGTTAAACATGAGCCAACAATGTGATGTGGCAGCAAAAAAAGCCAATGGGATTTTGGCCTGCATCAATAGGAGCATAGTGTCTAGATCTAGGGAGGTCATGCTACTCCTCTATTCCGCTTTGGTTAGACCACACCTGGAATATTGTGTCCAATTCTGGGCACCACAATTGAATAGAGATATTGACAAGCTGGAATGTATCCAGAGGAGGGCGACTAAAATGATCAAGGGTCTGGAGAACAAGCCCTATGAGGAGCGGCTTAAGGAGCTGGGCATGTTTAGCCAGAAGAAGAGAAGGCTGAGAGGAGTTATGATAGCCATGTATAAATATGTGAGACGAAGCCACAGGGAGGAGGGAGTAAGCTTGTTTTCTGCTTCCCTGGAGACTAGGATGCGGAACAATGGCTTCAAACTACAAGAGAGGAGATTCCATCTGAACACGAGGAAGAACTTCCTGACTGTGAGAGCCGTTCAGCAGTGGAACTCTCTGCCCCGGAGTGTGGTGGATGCTCCTTCTTTGGAAGCTTTTAAACAGAGGCTGGATGGCCATCTGTCAGGGGTGATTTGAATGCAACATTCCTGCTTCTTGGCAGGGGGTTGGACTGGATGGCTCATGAGGTCTCTTCCAACTCTTTGATTCTATGATTCTATGATTCTATGATTAATACGGCAGTCTTCCCTTTTTCTCCAAGTATGTTTTCAATAAATGTTATTCAAATGATTCAAGAGGTCTGAATGAACTCTTAATTTTGTTAATAGTGCCCATCTCTTGACATTTGTGACGTGATAATTCTTAGTGATACCTAGAATTAAATGAACATTCAGATTGGATATCAATGGCTTTAGGTAGCACTCTTATATTACCATTCCTGGGAGTGGACTCAGAACTTATTTTTTGAACAAACTTCTATATAATTGCACTGTTTTGGTATTATGTCTCCTTCTAATGAAGGGACATTTAGCACACTACTTACACTAACTGCTTCAGTTCTCTTTTCTAGAATATTGTTTTTATGACAGCAATTATTGAGCCTAAAACTTGGAGGAAAAACTCATTTCAGAAATAATTGGTGTGTGTATGTATGTGCATGTGTTTGTGTGCTAGTGTCCTTCCTACCTCCATTATATATTTGTCGTATTTAAAATTTAAATTTGATTTTTTCCCCCCTTCTCATCCACTAAATATGCGCTTATAAATAATGTATCGAGTACATTAACATCATTTAAGAGGCTAAGTTAAAAGTGCTTTTGCTTTATATGGAAACAAATTTTGTACGCAAATGTAACCATTAGGGTTTTTTCTTTCCCTAAACACCAATTCCTCATAATAAAGTGCAGCAATATTCCAATTTTGAGCAACTCAACAGTTCACTGCCATCTGTTATATATGAATTGCAAATTATATTTGAGTCTCCAACATATTTAATGCAAAGCTCATGAAGTTTCCTGTATTTAGAAGGAAGATTTTTTTTCACTTCTCAGTAATAAGAATGTAAGGTCAAACTAGATATTAAGGGTAATGTATATTTAATAAAATTAACTTGGATTCCCTCCACACTCTCCACACTGGAAGGTCTTCAATGATATGCTTCTAATCAGTCAGACTTGCAAGTAAATCCCATGATTATCTTCTAACAACCAACCACAAAATGATGTACTCTAAATGCAAAATACATAGGTGAGGACAGTCACATGACATGATAAAAATGTATTTCACCATTGGCCATCTGTCAGGCGTACTTTGATTATGTTTTTATTGCGTGGCAGGGGGTTGAACGAGATGGTCCATGAAGTCTCGTCCAAATCTATTATTCTATGATTCCAAGGAGCCAACACCTTTTTGGTTTTTTTAAAGTGTTCATTTAACTAGTGAACTCTCGCTTGAAGTTTAAGATCTTCTGGGGAGGCCCTGCTCTCGGCCCCACCTCTATCACAAGTGAGATTGGGGGGGACGAGGAGCAGGGCCTTCTCGGTGGTGGCCCCTCACCTGTGGAATTCACTCCCTGGGGAAATTATGTCATTGACATCCCTCCTCTCTTTTAGAAGGAAATTAAAAACATGGATTTGGGACCAGGTTTTTTTGGTAACCTGGCAGATAGATAAAGGACAATGACGATTAGAATTGATAGGAACTGACAATGTGGAATAAATTTACGGATTCTGAGCTGACGAACGTTGAGCATGAGATTGATTTTATTGATTGTGATGTATAATTGATTGTTTTAATTGTTTATAATTGTTTTAATTGCTGTGTATATATGTGTAGAGATGTGTTTATTATAAAGTGTTATTTATAATGTGTTTAAACTGTATTTATAATGTTTATTATAAAGTGTTATTTATAATGTGTTTAAACTGTATTTATGTATTACATTTATTGCCATGGCCTAGCTGTGAGGGATAGGTTGCCATGGTGACATGACAAGACAAGGCAGAAGAGGAGGTGGGCGGAGCTTAAGGAGAAAAAGGTTTGAAAGTGTCAGTTAATTTCCAGTCAGGAGGAAGAGACCCTGAGGAGAAGAGCAGAGCCAGTTAAGGGCTCTGGGAAATAGCAGAGTCAAGAAAGGACTCTGGGAAAAGTAGTTTAGTCCGGTGGATGAGACCCGGGGAAGAGGATCAGAGTCAGTTAGGACTCTGGGTTGTGAAGCTGTGAGAATTCAGTTAGTTCTTAGGATTTGTGAATATTTCTTCAGCAAGAGAGCTGAAAGTGTTACCTTGTTAGATTGCTTAGGTTAAAAGAATCTAACAGAAGGGGTTTTAAGGATTGCCAGTAAGGAAAGTGGTTTGATCCGAGTATAGGACAAACAGTGTGGAATATTCACAATAGGGAACTCTGAAGTAATAAAAAGCACTTCACTAAAGAAGGAGTTTATAGAATTGTAACATCAGAAGCTTGAATGTATCTCAAACCAGCCATTTTGTAACATCAAGCCTTGTGCCAAGTTCAAATTCTCAAAACTGCAACAATTACGTTCTGTTAACAATAAAACTTGTTCTCTTTGTATTTCAAACCTGCCTCCTCCATTGCTTTTATGCTTGGTGCATTCCACACTACCAACGTCACCTCACAACACAACTAAAGATAAACAGAGACATAAACCAGCGTCTCTAAACATATTGGTGGCAGCTTAATTGATATCTAAAAGAAGGTTCCTTACAAATATTGTTGGCATCAAGGAAAATTAGTACTTCCTCACATTCAGTGGAAATAGTACTTCTTTACATAATTTGGTGCCAGCAGCTGGGAGGCTTCGTTACAATATGTTTTATTTTATTGTTTGCGTAGGCATCGAATTATGCCTTTTGTAAGCTGCCTTGAGTCCCCCCTCGGGGGGTTGAGAAGGGCGGGGTAGAAATACGTGAAATAAATAAATAAATAAATAAATAAATAGATTTGCCAATTCCCAATTGAGTTAGTCATATTGTAACCTTGCACTGGTTACAATATAACATCAGATGATAGATTACATGTAAGAATGGTCCACTTACAATGTCTCATTAAAAGTAAATTTGAATCAGAATTGAATAAAGGTATGAGGGTTCTTCAAAAAGTTTCCACACTTAAAAAAACTCAGTTTATTAAGAATTTCAGAAACAAATTACTGTCTAACGCCCAACAAAAATTTTAAAACTCTGAAACCAAAAAAAGGTTTTGCTGTCAACTGTAATGTACAGTGAAAAAAGAGTACATTTTTTGTAATTTGGCCAAAAAAGGATTGCCTTACAGTTGCTACCTGCTTAGAATTCCTTCTTTGAAAACAAAAGTGTTAAAACACCAAAGCTTCCAGAAACAGAAAGGAAAACCTTGGGATACGTCCATGCTGTAGAATGAATCCACTTTAATTGCCTTCGGTTCAATGCAGTGGAATCCTGGGGACAGTAGTTTTACAAGGTCTTGAGCCTTCTCTGCCAAAGAATACTGAGGACTCACCAAACTACAAATCCCAGATTGCATAGTATTGACCTGTGGCCATTAAATTAGAGATGACATTCCTTAAATAGGAGCTCCTGAATCAGCTTCCCTATTTGTTTTGGGTGAGCATAAAATTACCTTATTACACAAATCTAATGCATATCCTGACTTTGGCAAGGTAATTTAGCCAAAAAAAAAAAAGGTGAGCATTAAATGCGAGTAAATAGAGTACATCATGTTTCTACATTTTCATTTTCCTTGGCAATGTCATCAACAAAGAATGTTTTTGGTTGAGTGCATAGCTACTGATGCAACACTGTTTTCACATCATCACATAAAAATCATACACAAACCCAACTGCTTTTCTTCTTTTTTCATCAATCAGTTCATGGTTCATTCCTCATGGTCATGACTGTGGCTGGATGTCCAGAGCGCACTGCATCCATCACAGTAGTGCAACCATTTTCAAATATTTCAATCCACTCATACATGATTCTGCGAAAGAGAACTTTATCCCCATACTGAATGCACACGCGAGATGAATGTATGCTTCTGGTACACCTTCTGCCCACAAAAAGTGTATGACAAAACACAGTTTATAAGTATTGTCGAAGGCTTTCATGGCCGGAATCACTGGGTTGTTGTAGGTTTTTCCGGGCTATATGGCCATGTTCTAGAGACATTTTCTCCTGACGTTTCGCCTGCATCTATGGCAAGCATCCTTACTACCTCTGAGGATGCTTGCCATAGATGCAGGCGAAACATCAGGAGAAAATGCCTCTAGAACATGGCCATATAGCCCGGAAAAACCTACAACAACACAATTTATAAGTTTTGCAGCCATCTTCTTTACAGTGTGACAACTCTTATACCATTTTGCAAGGTCAGCTGGCTTGAAAGACAGACTACTCACTTTCAGACATGGCCAACTACAGACTCTTACCATCACCATTTCCAATGACAATATTAAAGTGTGAATTTTTTTTTGAAATAGTTGGTCAAAATAAATATCAAGATTTTCCAGTCCCCAGGAATGAAATAACATAGCCTTAATTCTGCACTCTTGCCCAAGTTATTCTCTTTCTTTTTTCTTTTTTTGTGGAAAGTCAACTGTACCATTATTGGCCAACCAAAAGAAACAAGAATCATGATGCTAGTTTTCAAAACTTCACTGGCCTTTAGAAAAGGCATTTCGAAAATCACACAGGAAAAGAAAAGTGACAGTGTCAGCATCACAGGTCTGCATTTTGTATCCATGTCACATCTCTACACAATTGTTACTCAAATAATAGGTCCCTGGATTGATGCCAATCCCTGAGCCATTGGCTATTGTCACCTGGCAATTTTCTAGGAAAGAAAGAAACAACAAACAAATTTAATGCTGGTGAATGATCCTGAGGAAGTCAGAAAATCTCAGTCCCAGAAAACCCTGTGATAGGTTTGCTGTAAGGCCACCAGAATCCAAAAGCTCTTGCACAAGTTACTAAAAAGATACATGTCTTTAGTATAAGTCCACAAACTATTTGGTAACTTGACAGTGGCACACATTTCACACAGTGAAGATGACAAATAGCATTGTTTTGAGCTTCTTAGGAATTAAAATATTGGAAAAACCGAGAAGACAAATGCAAGAGATATACATCTTTCAGAAGGCAGAGCATAAATGAAATTGCCACCAGCTTTTTCCTGATGATTTTTAATTGAAACCCCTTTAGTTAATTGGTAAAAAGTCTTCATTTCCCAGCAATGGCAATCAACAAAACCATAATATACAAAGGGACTTCTGTATAGACTGCACCACCAAAGTCCAAAATGTATAGGTAGTGAGGAAAGAAGCAGCAGATGCTGGTATAATTAGTACCAAATGAAGGGGAATTACATTCCGATCTGGCTATTTATTGATTTTATGATTTCAGGGTTTCATAGAGGTCAGATTATCTGGGATGGGTACAACTGCATGTGCCACAGGCAGGAAATTGTCCAAGCTACCCTTCCCAGGATGCCTTGGCTATAAGGACATTTCTCTTCACAAAGTAGTGTAAGTATATGTTAGTCTGGGTCAGAGTAGAGGTTGAAGGAGCTGCATAGGTTTTGAGTGATTTTGGATTGTTCATCGCGGAAAGGCCTTCCTTTAGATTTTGGGGAAATGTCCTTCATTTTTTCTTTTATGACATCTTATTACTTTTGGCAGGGTCTTCAGCCAACTCAGTGCCATTTTTAGATGAAGAGCACTAATTAGGAGGATACTATGGAGAGGACAGCTTTTGCCAACACAGTTACACCTGTCCATATCTGCATTCAATCCAAGATCTACATTTTCCACATTAAGATGACAATGAACAACCAAAACGCTTTGAGGTTTTTCTAAACAGGAACATAATCGTTACAAAATTGATTAATGTTGCAGATTGAGTTCCACACCTGAAGAGCTTGAGGATTTGAGAACAAGTCTATGAAACATTAAGGTTGCAATAAATCCCACACTGTCTGTGTGCTAAACATTACTGAATTATTTTTCCTAAATGTGTTTAATAGCAAGATAAACATGGTTTTCCGTGCCACATAAATGTAACTCAAAAGGGAAAACAGGGTTGCTCTTTCATTAATCTTTAAATAATACATACTTATACCTGAGCAGTGAATGGTACTGTAGAGGAAGGTATATGTTTGATGTCCTCCAGGAATAGAAGCCAGATAATTGTTGTGTGCCATATGCTATGTGTTTTGCAACAAGACATAGTTGGAACCTTCATGCACACTTTTCGTGTTTTGCATCATGATCACATCACACACATTCTAACAGATCGGGGAACAGAAAGAAGGAGACACCGAGTAAGAGGCTTAGAAGACATCAAGCCTTTTTAGCACCATTTGGGGTGGTATTGCCTCAGTTGTGGTTCAGATCTGGTCCAATGCAAAACACACACCAATGATACTGTAGGACATTTATTGACAATTTAGCCATTTCCGGATCACAAAAGTTATTTTGGGGATATCATATGCTAGTTTGCTTAGGGCAGATCCAGGCAGTGGTAAAGTCCACTTTGACCCAGGATTTTTAAAAAACAGGGTTTTTTTTTGGGGGGGGGGGGGGGGTTAGAACTTCCACAGCCTTTGCTATGGTTTAGGGTTAGGATCCAGCTAATATATTGTGTTTTGTGGATGCTTGTGTGTAGAACTGTATTTTGCTGTTTATCAATTATCTTTTCCACATTCCAGGTTTTATCTCAATAGTGGCTGGGCCCTGATTTGAAGCTATAGTATGGTTTACTGGGCAGCATGCCAGGCACAAAATATCAATTTAGGGACTCAACTGGGGTTGAGCAATTAGGCCTTCATTGACATTGTTTCTTGCTTTTGCTGTTTAGGGAATGAAAAAGATCCTGCCTACCCTTGTTAGTCATTCAACTGGGTGGGCAGAGCTTGGATCTGCAAGGGGTTCAATTTGGCACTCATTTATTTAGAATTGGCATCACTTCTTTGGCTTTTGCTATGGAACTGGGCATTCAGTCTAACCATGGAAATCAACTGAGTGACCTTGTGTAACTCATATTCTCTTGCCTTGAAAATTTAGTTATAGAATTTTGTAAGTTATAGTTGGCTTGATGGCACATAACAACATTTATTCCTATTTGGCCGTGGCCAGTTCCATTACCTTAGATCTCCATGTTCAAAATAGTAACACTGGTTATTGACTTTATTCAGGAATGACTCATACATGCCCACACTGAATGCAGCATAAAAAAGTAAGAAAGAAAATTTGGACAAGGCAGACCAAACTGAAGTAGCACCTAGAGCTACTTCAGTTGCAAGAAGTTCCAGTTCAGTTGAATAGCACATTGAAATGAGAAATTCTAGCAGTCAAAATGCCTTGGCCATTGTAGTAATACTAGCTGAAAATGTCTCTTAATTGCAGAATTTCTCATGAAGAGATTAGTACAAAAACCATGAAGTAAGATGTGATTGGAAGGTTAAAAGTCTTGTTATTTTGCTATCCAGAAAAACATATAGAGGAATAATTTATATTATGTCTACCTATTCTCAGTCCGTGTAGAATTGTGCCACAGAATTCAGTTTTTATTTGAAATCATAGCATTTGCATGCCAAAATCCTGAAGAAGAAGAGCAATGAATCTGATTTACTCTTAAAATATTAGGCCCCACAGCTATGTGGGAAAGAGAAAGCATATTGGAGTAACTAATCATGCAGTCTTCCACATAATAAATCATTTTCTTTCCTCTTTCTTTTTGTTTTCCAAGTTTGACAAAATACCAGTCACAGCATGGGTTTAGAAACATTATCAGGAAATCTGTAGGAGTCAAACTTTGTAATGTTCTTAAGCTTATGAAAGATTCTGCCTGATCCTTTGCATAACTCTCCTCACTATGAACATTAAGGTGGATAATGTTTGTTTGTCCGCCAAACAATAGAAAATGTGACTATCTCAGACATTTATTTGAGGTATTTCCAAATTGCATTATTCACCTGTCTAGTTCTCTGAGGAAATATTGCATAGGGTGCATTTGCACTGTAGAATTAATACAGTTTGACACTATGTTAACTGGCAAAGAATGCTGGTGCCTCATCAAACTACAAATCCCAGGATTTCACAGCATTGAACCAGGTCACTTTTCATTATTTCGTTGGCATAGAAACTTGGCATGTGCAGTCCATCAACAATGGTTCAAAAGTATTTACAAAACTAGAGGGCACTGGTGCTTCATTTCTAAAGTGTTTCTAATGTTTCAGAGGTGAAAATTTCAGATCTCTAATGAAACAAACAAAATTTTGTAATTACTTTGTTAATGGTGGTTGTGCATGTACAACAAGGAAAATATTACTTTCAGTGAAAAACTCCAGAGGCTCCTATCTCCCTCATTTTTAAAGCTATTGGGATGAAACTTGCAACAATGGTCGAGCACATTTACCACTCTTTGCCCATCAAATTTCAGAACATTTCATAATGTTTTGCTTATACATAGATTTTTTTGGTCAATTTTCAGTTTTTATAAACAACATTTTTTTAAAAAAAACTGCAAGTGCTTTTCTATGTGAATTATATATACAATGCACAAGATAACTTGGGCATCAATCTTCAGAAATTTCAGAAAGGTTTACACATCTACAGATTTTTGGGGATTTTTTAAAGTTTAAACCCAAACAATCTATCTCCCAAAAAGTAACTACAGCAATCCCCTTGAATGTCCATCTGTCTTTATGACACACAACCACAGAACTTCAACTTAGCACAGATTTATATTATTACTTGATTACTTTAGTCCTCTTTGTAGATTCAATTATTTCATTTATTAGTGACTCTAAATAGCTGCTCCCCACAATGCCTCCCCACAGTGCCATCCTTACAGGCCAAAGTAAAAAGAATGATTTTTTAAAAACTTTATGTTCGCTGCTTGCTTACTTTAGTCTTCTTTGCAGATTCAATAATTTATGCATTATTATTATTATTATTATTGTTAATAATAATTATTATTATTATTGTTGGTGGCGCAGTGGGTTAAAGCACTGTGCTGGCAGGACTGAAGACCGACAGGTCGCAGGTTTGAATCCGGGGAGAGGTGGATGAGCTCCCTCTTTTAGCTCCAGCTCCTCATGCGGGGACATGAGAGAAGCCTCCCACAAGGATGATAAAACATCAAAAATCATCCAGGCGTCCCCTGGGCAAAGTCCTTGCAGATGGCCAATTCTCTCACAACAGGAGCGGCTGCTCCTGACACGGCCAAAAAAATTAAATTATTATTGTTATTATTAAACTAACTCTAAACAGCAACTGCTGCAGCCAGCTATCTTTTGGGTCCTTCAGCCCTCATTTGAGGTCCTGAGCAGAATTGCATTCTGGGAAATGAAGTTTACGGCAGAGCCTTTTGCATTACCTGCCATTGGGGGCCTTGCTTTCCAAAACTACATTTAAGATGGCTGTGTTCTCAATCCCCATTAAGTTTAATCATGCCCACAGCATTTTCCTTATGGTGACGATCAGGCAAAACTCCAAAGTAACAGAATAGGTTTTTAAGCACTTTATGTTCTCTTGGCTTTACCAAAGTTGTGTGAATTTTAACTGCATCACAGCTACTTATGAGGGAATTGAAACTTAAGAATTGAAGCAATGAAAAAGTTCAATTTCTTAATGTCTGGTGCACGCCATGAGTGTGCATTGGAATAAGCATCGTTAAGTCCTACACATCTAAAGAACATCCAACTTATGAAAATTTCCGATACAAATGCACATGCCTAATAGATACACATTTATTGTTTTGGCACAGATTTTCTATCATTATTCTCAAATGTGTTTTTTTTCTTCATTCCTAAATCTATGATATAGTTCATCAGTGTACTTTGATAGAAGTAAATGTACAATTTTGGTAAGTATCTGTTTTTTCATCCCTACAGTTTCCCTTGTTTTTCTTGCATCCTTGCGGCATGTTAGAAGCTCAATTGCTTCAAAGGTAATTGCATCATTAAAAATTAAGAGTATAGTATAATTGTTACTGTATGCCACGTATCTTGCTGGCTCAATGATACAATTGCTTCCAGCATCAAACTATTACTTTTATTTCCCTCTTCTGTCTCATTTCAAAAATACAGTAATTTTCCTAAATTCTTGCATCAAATTCTCATTATACATTCTAGTTAGTGTGTGTAAAGGGGGCTTGTTCCATAGTTCTACACTGACTATATAATGCATCTTCAAACTGCTTCCCTTCTTCATTAAAAACACTTTCATAAAGAAGGGCTGATCCTACCATGAAATAGAGTGAAGAAACTCTCAGGTAGCAGATGCTAGGGAGCTGAAAGAAGTGCCAGAGCACAGAACTGTATATATCACATACCCTCTCAATGCCCTTGCTCAACAGGGACAGCCCTGATAAATTGTTCATTGACACACATTTTCAGTGGCTTCTAAAATATCCCAATGCATTCCCCCCTCTTCCACTTTTCCTCTTTGTCCCAAGCTTACTTCAGTAGGTGAAAAATTTTCAAAGTCCAAAAATAATTAGTACGTAATAGGCCTGTGTGAAAATGTTTCAATACACATTACAAAATTAGGGGGTGGGGGGGGGGGGAATCATTTCTGAAGTGTTTACAAAATTGGACAAGGTCTGTATCATAACTATAACTACTTTTTCATTACTTTTCATTAAGTAACGGAGAAACTTCAGGGGCTCCTTTCTCATTGTTGGAGCTATTGGTATGAAACTTGCTATGATTATAGAACACATTTACCATGGTGAGTCCATCAAGTTTCAGAATGTTTCACTCATCCACAGATTTTTGGGGAATTTTCAAAGTTTGTATAAACAACTTTTTTTAAAAAACCTACAACTGTTATCTCCTTTTTTCTGTGGGCACACAGAAAACTGGGCAACTTGGAAGGCACTGAACAGACTGCGCTCTGGCACCATGAGATGCAGAGCTAACCTTAAGAAATTATAAATAGAAGGTCAGCTGCTGTCCTCACCTTTTGCCTTGTTTTTTTTTTACTCATGTTCTATTTTGAAATCGTCATATGACTGATCAAATAAATAAATATTATTATTATAATAACCTTAAGAAATGGGGGTACAAAGTGAAATCCATGACATGCGAGTGTGGAGAAGAGCAAACCACAGACCACCTACTGCAATGCAACCTGAGCCCTGCCACATGCACAATGGAGGACCTTCTTATAGCAACACCAGAGGCACTCCAAGTGGCCAGATACTGGTCAAAGGATATTTAATCAACTACCAAGTTTGCAAACGTGTCTTGTTCATTTGTTTTTTTAAAGCAATACAACTGTTTGGTTTGCTCCTGACATGATAAATAAAATAAATCTCCTTGAATTTTCTATAAAATAAGATTACGGCGGATCATTCTCCCCAAGTTTTAGAAAAATTCATGTTGTTGTTGTTGTCCATTCGTTCAGTCGTCTCTGACTCTTCGTGACCTCATGGACCAGCCCACGCCAGAGCTCCCTGTTGGCCGTCACCACCCCCAGCTCCTTCAAGGTCAGTCCAGTCACTTCAAGGATGCCATCCATCCATCTTGCCCTTGGTCGGCCCCTCTTCCTTTTACCTTCCACTTTCCCCAGCATTATTGTTTTCTCTAGGCTTTGCTGTCTCCTCATGATGTGGCCAAAGTACTTCAACTTTGTCTCTAGTATCCTTCCCTCCAATGAGCAGTCAGGCTTTATTTCCTGGAGGATGGACTGGTTGGATCTTCTCGCAGTCCAAGGCACTCTCAGAACTTTCCTCCAACACCACAGCTCAAAAGCATCTATCTTCCTTCGCTCAGCCTTCCCTAAGGCCCAGTTCTCACATCCGTAGGTTACTACAGGGAATACCATGGCTTTGACTATGCGGATCTTTGTTGCCAGTGTGATGTCTCTACTCTTTACTATTTTATTGAGATTGGGCATTACTCTCCTCCCAAGAAGTAAGCGTCTTCTGATTTCCTGGCCACAGTCTGCATACATCTACTGATTTTTGGATTTTTAAAAACTTTTGACAAAAATGGTTTTTTTTAAGCCACAACAGCTATCTCATTGAATGTCTTTACTTGCTATTATTGAAGTATCAGTCAGTCTATTTATTTATTTATTTATTGTACTCATACCCCACCCTTCTCACCCCCAAACAGTGACTTACAAACTATGGCAATATTTCAATGCCAGATTTGGACAATAACAATATTATAGAACTGTAAAAACATATCAATTATAAATAATCTTTCAGAAGATTAAAAACATATCAGAGGTCTAGCATCAACTTATCTTTATAAACATTCAACCAATTTCTTTCACCATTCTTATACGGTTTCCGTCATATATATGAGTCATATTAATCCACAAAGGCTTTCTTAAATAGACAGGTCTTAAGATTTTTCCTGAAGGTTAAGAGTGATGGGGCTGTTCTGATGTCACTGGGGAGGGAGTGACACAACCATGGGACCACCACCAAGAAGGCCCTGTCTCTTGTCCCCAACAACCATGCCTGCCAGCGGAAGTGGGATTATCTGCCAATCCAATTTCCCACTGCTTTTTGCACATTAAATGAGGATAAGCAAATTTGCCATTTGCTTCCGGTTGCAAAGTCTCAGGGAGTGGATATGTCATTTATTCACACAAGGAGTTCTGAAAAAAAGATAAAATATTGCAATGGGTATGAATAAAATATTGCAATGGGTATGAATATATGAAACATCTTCTTTTAGACAATACATTCTCTTCCTCTTCTACTTCTCTTCTCTTCTAAGGGAAAGGAATGTTAATTCTTTGCCCTTTAACAGATCAACAGGAAATTCTCTGCTAAATCTTTCTGGGAATTCTGGCCAGCTACTGGTTTACTAAGAACCCTAATGCAGAGGCAAACAATATATATATGTTGCAACCCAGAAGCAGGAAACGAAACCATTAGATAACAATCCACCACACTTGACTGTGGGAAAAAACAATCCCTTTTCATTGATGAAAAATGGTTACAAAATAGAAGAAAATGCAAAGTCAAAAAGCCACAGTAAAATTTAGCAGTCAAGAATATCCATGAACTAGATCAAAATTCCAAAAGCCACACTGTAAAAACCTAGAACCTGTTAGCCATTCACTAACCGTACTTGGAGTACTAGAAGCCTCTTGGGATGTAGGCCACGAGAAACGGGAAATCTGCCAAGGTAATGCCTCAGTCTAAATGATGCCTGATCTAACGAGACAACCTGGCGAGAGGCACTTAAAATTGAAGAAACTGTTTCGTGACACGCCTCCAGGCTTTGAAGCCAGTGTTTCCCTTTCCCTTAATCTGCTTGACCTTCGCAGACTCTGTGATTCACTCCTGTTTTTCCAAATCTGTCTTTTTCTATCCTCATTAAGGAAGCCAGGTGTTAACTCCTCTGGAGAGCTATCACTGCTTGGCTCTGCAACATTCTCATCAGAATGTGTAGTTTCACTTTCCAAGCCACTGACCTCGGTATCAACATTTTCCTTACCCTCAGGGAAAAATACATGTTCAGTAGCATCAGGAGATACAATCAGAGAATCAGGTTCAGCCATCAGAAAATCAGGTTCACATGCAGGCTGAACCCCAACTACATATATATATATAGAGAGAGAGAGAGAGAGAGAGAGAGAGAGAGAGAGACCCTAAAACCTTCAGCTCTTGTACCTAATGGCATTCCTTTACTTATGGTCATCTCAATTTTTCCTGTTAATAGATATATTTACAGGGAAGGGAAGAGCTAAGAATAACCCAATCTTCTTTATAAGCATAGTGCATTTTGAAAGGATTTGGGCATGGAGTGCAAAAAGCTCAGTATTTCGAAACTCTATTCCAAACCCAGCAATCTCACTACTTTGATATAACAAAAGGATTTGTAACACTGAGACATTTCTCTGTAACACAAATAAGTTGTAAACACTTGCTGTGTGTTTGGAAACTAAAAATCAATGATACTTGTGACATTCGTACTTATATTGTCATTTTTGAGACAAATGTTATATACCCTTCTAACAAACAACATGCTGTGGATCTAACAGAAAGAAAGAACCAAAATAGAACATCATATCATGGCCCCAGCATAAGAAGCTAAGTATATAGCACAACAGGATATTGCAGAAAGGTGTCAAACTGCCTGTTTAGAAACAGTTTCCAAGTTATTGCTAATGTTATAGGTGGGGCTTCAACCATAGCTACAGTCTGATTACTGCTGAAGTTTAACTATTACTGAATCTAGGACATTACAACACTGTGGTCTATTAGTGCCATGATCCCACTCTCTGTGAATTTTGGAATACTCTGGCCTTGTCATTCTTCCTTTTACATGGTTCCCTCATCTTTCATCTTTCACATAGGAGCCCAGGGAAAATTAAATGATTTCAGACTCCTTGATTAGAAGGGAGAAAAGGTAGATCTCTTCTAGGGACTTGATGTTCATGTATTTGACCAAGCGACCAAGTTTGGTGACTAGAATCCATTCTTTGCCCTCAGCCTTGCCTCCGCGGGCCCCACGTCCTCTTCCCCAGCCCCTGCCCCATCCACGACCCCGTCCTTGGTCTCCACTGCCAAAGCCCCCCTGGAAGTCTCCCCTCGGGCCACCAGTCCTCCTCCTCTGCCACCACCAGCCCCTCCGGCTCCTCTCACAGCACCAGTGTCGTCTGCCATTTGGTGATCTCAATTAGGAGCTACATGGTTCCCTTAATAGCACTCTATTAAAACATGGTCCGTCCCCCCCCTCCCCCAATGCATTGTCACCTTGTTGTGGTGAGAGGGCTGCCGTATTCCAATGACCTGCAGGTGTAAACACTGGAGCCATGCACTCCCGGGGGGGGGGGGATCTGTAGAAGAGGTTCCAGATCGAGCACAATCCGATGATCTCAGCGGTGGATGAGGTGGAAGATAAAAAAAAAAACTGTGAAGGTGGAAGAAGGCTGCAACAGACAGAGAAGCCACTGTCATCATGTTAACCATGCCAGTGGTTGGGACCCTCGCTCTGTGAAGACTGTGTGTTGATTGACTGTTCACTGACATCCACATATTAAAAAAAACTCATGCACAGGCATCTTCCAAGAACTTGGAAGGCCATCATACTCAGACAATGAGGGATCTCCTAAGTTTTGCTTACCACATTGCCTTATAGACCACTTCTTTGCCCTTACTAATGCATGCCTTTTTGAATTTCTTTTTTTTTACCAGAAGATTTTGAGATCGGCCTCATTATAATGATAATCCACCATTTTGTTTGATTCCCGAGTTGTGTAATAATGCTTTTCTGCTTTCCCGTGCATATCTCACAATTCTTCCCATAATAATAAATATGACTCCAGTGGATGGCCAGGTATTGCAAATCCCAGGCTTATAAAATTAGTTTATGCTGTCGGAAGATAGTGTAGTTATCAGTGCCAAACCTGATTTTGAGGTGCTGGGGGCACAATAGAAGAGCTTTGAGGTTTCTGATTGGTGACAATGTGTGTCATTTTGAATCTAGAATACCACATCACAATTAAAGGCATGTGTCCACATTCACAAGACAATTCTTGTTAAAAAAAATCAGTGTTGTTAGTGTATGCCTGAATGTAGATGAACAAATCAGTAGCAATTTCAAACATCTCCAGTATATCCTCTATCACAAGTGTGGTTGGTGGGGACAAGGGACAGGGCCTTCTCAGTGGTGGTCCCTCACCTGTGGAATTCACTCCCCGGGGAAATTAGGTGATCAACATCCCTCCTTCAGAAGGAAGCTTAAAACATGGATATGGGACCAGGCTTTTGGGTAATCTGGCAGACTGACAAGGTAATGACGACCAGAATTTGGAAAGGACTATGGTAATATTGAATGGACTTACCGATTTTAGAACTCGGTGAACGGTGGCCACTAGATTGGCTTTTTAGTTGTTATTGTATTAATTGAATGTTTTAATTACAGTGGTTATTGCTGTCATGAATTTTATCTGATGAATTGTTGGCATCGAATTGTGCCGGTTGTAAGCCGACCTGAGTTGAGAAGGGCCGGGTAGAAGTGCCCGAAATAAATAAATAAAATAAAATATGAAGCTAATGTCTGTTTAACAAATGAAAAAGGAGAATAGCACTAGATAAGGACTTGTGCTGTTAAGTAAAATTAAAAATGTGAGTGAACAGAACAAAAGGGGCAACTAATTACTTACTTACTTACTTACTTACTTACTTAGGTGATCCCTCATTGGACGAATAAGATGGTCTTCCATTATGCGTTTCCTTGTGGGTTTGTAGGTGGCTGTGGAGCCTTATTCTTGACCCGCATCTTCTCCCACAGTGAAGGCATTGGTTTCCAGGTGGAAGGCGGTCCCGGTCGGGGTTGGCTTGACACGCCTTCCTCCTGGCACGTTTCTCTCTTTCGCCCTCCACTCATGCCTCCTCGAATTCTGCAGCACTGCTAGTCAGAGCTGACCTCCAGCTGGAGCACTCGAGGGCCAGGGCTTCCCAGTTCTCAGTGTCTATGCCAGAGTTTTTAAGGTTGGCTTTGAGCCCATCTTTAAATCTCTTTTCCTGTCCACCAACATTCCATTTTCCGTTCTTAAGTTCGGAGTAGAGCAACTGCTTTGGGAGACAGTGGTCAGGCATCCGAACAACGTGGCCGGCCCAGCAGAGTTGATGTTGGAGGACCATTGCTTCAATGCTGGTGGTCTTTGCTTCTTCCAGCACACTGGCATTTGTCCGCTTGTCTTCCCAGGAGATTTGCAGGATTTTCTGGAGGCAGCGCTGATGAAATCGTTCCAGGAGTTGCATGTGACGTCTATAGACTGTCCACGTCTCACAGGCATATAGCAGGGTTGGGAGGACAATAGCTTTATAAACAAGCACCTTGGTATCCCTACGGATGTCCTGGTCCTCAAACACTCTCTGCTTCTTTCGGGAAAATGCTGCACTCACAGAGCTCAGGCGGTGTTGTATTTCAGCGTCGATGTTGACTTTGGTGGAGAGGTGGCTGCCAAGGTAGCGGAAATGGTCAACATTTTCTAATGCTACACTATTCAGCTGTATCTCTGGCATTGGGGAGGGGATGGCTGGTGACTGCTGGAACAGCACTTTGTTTGTCTTGATGTTCAGTGACAGGCCAAGCTTTGTGTATGCTTCTGCGAAGGTGTTTAGAGTGGCTTGTAGATCTTCTTCTGTATGCTCACAGATGACATTGTCATCAGCATACTGGAGTTCTATAACAGATGTTGTTATAACTTTGGTTTTGGCTTTCAGTCTGCTGAGGTTAAACAGCTTGCCATCTGTCCGATAGATGATTTTGATTTCCACTCCGGTGGGAAGCCTGGTGATGCATGAGATTGTGTTGTTTTTTTTAAAATGTGGTCATTCAGTGTTAAGGTGTCGCCCAGAAATCAGTTAGTAAAACCAAGGGATTTCTAAGGATGCAATTGTACAGCTCCTGTGATGGGCTCACATATTGTGTGTAACAAATCTCCCACATGTTTAATCCTGCTCAATGAATTCTCTTTAAACTTTAATTGAAATAATAATTAGAAAGTGGGAAAAATATTACTGCTTTAAATAAACCATCTGGCAAGGGATTTTTTTTTTAAAAAAAGAAGATATGCAGTGACAAAGGAATAAAGGACAATTTACTTTACAAGCCATTTAAAAGGAAAGTCTGATTATTTGAAATCATTAAGTTACAAAAGTGCCAATAACAAGGGGACCTAAATAACTTTTAGACCACCCCATTACCAGGAACAGATTGGAAATGTGACCATTATTGAACACTCTAAGGTTCACAGTATGCAATCATTTTTTAAGTGCATATACTATTATTTTAAGTCACCTTTTTAATATTCCATTTGACCAATGGCACCAACTGCAACCGCACAATTTTCTTGATGGGGTATATTTGCTTGTTATTAAAGCTGCTGAGTTTCTCTCTCCTCCTCCTTCTCTTTCTAAAGTTTAGGGCAGAAATGATAACATTTATCTAAGACCTCATGTAAATTTCCATATAATACAATTTGAAACTGCATTATATTTATTTATTTAGCAATTTTGTATACCGGTCTTCTCCCCTCTATCGGGGGACTCGGGCCGGTTTCCAACAATAAAATCACAAAACAATCATTAAAAACATCATATAACATATTCAATTAAAACGTTATAACAACAAAATGCAATCACATAATAACAATGGTCAGTCGTCATAGTGAATTCGTTGTCCATCATTCATCATCATCTATCCGATCACAGAAATATTGATTCACTCATCGAAAGCCAAACTCCATAGCCAGGTTTTCACCCGTTTTCTGAACAACAGAATGGAGGGGGCAGTTCTGATCTCCAGTGGGAGAGAGTTCCAGAGTCGAGGGGGCACCACCGAGAAGGCCCTGTCCCTCGTATATGCTTATTGTATATTCATATAATGCAGTTTAACTGCATAGGCATGGACCCAGGATCTTGGAATCACTGTATTTATGCCTACATGGTATTGATAATGGAAAGGGGACCCCTTTCACAGAATCATAGAATCAAAGAGTTGGAAGAGACCTCATGGGTCATCCAGTCCAACCCCTGGCCAAGAAGCAGGAATATTGCATTCAAATCACCCCTGACAGATGGCCATCCAGCCTCTGTTTAAAAGCTTCCAAGGAGCCTCCACCACACTCCGGGGCAGAGAGTTCCACTGCTGAACGGCTCTCACAGTCGTGAAGTTCTTCCTCATGTTCAGATGGACTCTCCTTTCTTTTAGGGTCTCATGGATGTGCGTGAGGCAGATTGAGACCAGATGAATGTCAGACTCCTTTACAGCACTTCTTGGTGGCATGGGAGGATGACCACTGGGGTATCATCCCCAATGGGACTTTTCCCCCTGTTGTGCCACTGGTATCAGTTTTGAACTGGTGGATAAGGTTAATTAATAGTAATAATAAATTTATTATGATCATTGATTCAACAGGTCCTTTGTTGATGCTGGGGGTCCATGTGGTTAGCTCAACCCTGTTGTCAGCTGTAAACAATAATGTTGTGGCTTTTATTTTTCCAAATTATTCACACACACACACACACACAATCAAATTTATAGACATTTGGGGTTTTTCCCTTGGTCTGATTAATCTTGTAATTTGCAGAAACGATATTTATGTGCATGGACAGTAGGTCTCTCAGTTATTTCTGTTCAAAAAACCTATGCGGAACATCCTTTTTCAGGGGTAGTGTATGCCTCAAATGCCACAAGTATGATAGGATGGACACAAAAATCTTTTCATGCAGAGCACAACATTAATATTTCAGTAAGTAAATAAGAAAGTGATAAGTTAAATACACAAGATGTGCAGATACTATGAAATAATGTATAGCATTCGCCACTGGGAGGAGAGAGGAAGCATCTCTGACCATATCTTGCTATAGAGTCCTAGGATCTTATCACATACACAACCTGTACTGTTTTGCCAGCAAGCGTGATGAAATGGCAGGCGTGCGGGATTAATCTTAGGATGCAAACAGGGACAAATGCAAGATACTCCACTTAGGCAGAAAAAACAAATAGCAAAGATACAGAATGGGGGATGCCTGGCTTGAGAGCAGTACGTGTGAAAAAGATCTTGGAGTCCTCGTGGACAACAAGTTAAACTTGAGCCAACAATGTGATGTGGCGGCAAAAAAAGCCAATGGGATTTTGGCCTTCATCAATAGGAGCATAGTGTCTAGATCTAGGGAAGTCATGCTACCCCTCTGGAATATTGTGTCCAATTCTGGGCACCACAATTCAAGAGAGATATTGACAAGCTGGAATGTGTCCAGAGGAGGGCGACTAAAATGATCAAGGGTCTGGAGAACAAGTCCTATGAGGAGCGGCTTAAGGAGCTGGGCATGTTTAGCCTGAAGAAGAGAAGGCTGAGAGGAGATATGATAGCCATGTATAAATATGTGAGAGGAAGCCACAGGGAGGAGGGAGCAAGCTTGTTTTCTGCTTCCTTGGAGACTAGGACGCGGAACAATGGCTTCAAACTACAAGAGAAGAGATTCCATCTGAACATGAGGAAGAACTTCCTGACTGTGAGAGCTGTTCAGCAGTGGAACTCTCTGCCTCAGAGTGTGGTGGAGGCTCCTTCTTTGGAAAGGAGCTTTGGCTGGATGGCTATCTGTCAGGGGTGCTTTGAATGCAATATTCCTTCTTCTTAGCAGGGGATTGGACGGGATGGCCCATGAGGTCTCTTCCAACTCTTTGATTCTATTATTCTATTATTCTATGCTTCCACACTGATCAGGGGTCAGTCCTCCACCAGAATCTGAGGGATGTTGTGTGATGACCTGTGTGCCCATCCAACTCTCAACTGGCTGGCAAGTGTCCTGGGGTACTTAAATTGGTAAGTGTTATGAGATCCTTAGACAAATAACAAAGAGCCAAAGGCCTTTGGATCCCTGTTACAACTCCTCTGTCTGAAGGAAGAAAGCATGAAGGTCAGGGGCAAGTAGAAAAACACCTGGCAGGAATCATGTCCTGATCATGCACATAGAAAACCACATGTACATATGCAGGACTTAAGCAATTAAAAACATATCAGATATGAAGTATCAGCCAATTATTTAAGCATAACCTTTTATGTTGAACAAAAAATATGAAAAGTCTTACTCACTAAGGACTCACTAAGCATTGTGTCTTATACCAGGTAACTTTTCTTTATGCAAACTAGAAATAACATACTTGTTTCTTCTCTACTGACTTGTATCTTTTTTGGCTTGAGAGACTTGTGTAGCTTTGGAGTACCAAGGATAGATACTTTCATGCACTGTTTAAAACCCCAGGAAAGCATTTTGATGGTAGCTCAAGCCATTACGCAAAGTAAGCATTTGCAGTATAGTTGATTTTGCCTGGGGGTGCTCTTGAAGCGCTCTTGGGGGAAAATAGACCTTGATATATGCGAGTTGTAGTTACTGGGATGTATAGTTCACCTACAATCAAAGAGCATTCTGAACTCCACCAATGATGGAATTGAACCAAATATGGCACACAGAATTCCCACGACGAACAGAAAATATATATCAGTGATTGGTTGGGGGGGGGGGGGGTGCTAAAATACTGTTTGCTTACCATTGAAAATTACCTAGGGCCACCTCTGGGTAGCTGTTACATACACAGTGTTCAACTACCCAAAGCAGTCAGAATACCCAGCCTGTCTTTAAAAAAACCCTTCTTCTGTTAAAAAAAAGTTATAGTAGAGGAAATATAAACAATTGGAGTAGTTCCCTGGCTATATATTGGGAGAGATAAAAAATTGCTTAAGAAATACTGGATTAAAAAAGAAAACTCCCATGGCTAATTCCAAATTGCCAATCCCTACTATCGCAGACCCAGTGGGATTTGCATAAGTGTTGATTGCACAAGACTCATTTATTCAATGCATCTGCTATAACTGGGACAAAGAAGTAGATTTATAAATTTCTATTCGTTCTGCAGATAAATAAGATTGTCATATATTTCTACAGGAGATAAACTTGAAATATGTACTTTTATCTGTCCTTTTTATTGTTTTTTTGTCTTTAAGCAGATGTTTTAAATCTCTCCTTTGATAGCTGATAATATGCTCACTGACTTTATCAATGAAAGCCATATTTCATAGAAAACAATACAAAAGAGATTTGGGGATTTTGGCTGTTTTTTCCTCCCTGGTTTGTAAGAAATGTTTTAGCTCCTTTCAAAGACAAATTGATTGGTGGGAAGTGAAGAGTATTCAGCTGAGAAGACAAGACAATACAACAAAAATGATACAAATATTTTAGAGACTGAGATGAAATGTTCGCTTTTATAAATTGAGATGCTTGGTTGATTATTCTTCTTGGGTTTATTTTGAGATATGGAGAAGGGAGGGACACAATCCCACTCATTCTTCTCTGTAGAATGAGCAAAGTGAAGCATTTCAGTAGCTATAGTGCCATAATTTATGCAGCTTTCCTGGGGAAACTATTTTTAGTCTGTTTTGCTTACAGTTTGAACCATACAAGATACTGACCTGAAATCTAGTGGATTAGTTTCTACTGAATGGTAAGTGTACTCATAAGTAAATCTATTGATGCAATGTCCTTTGTCAGTGATCCGGAAACTGAAGCTGGTGCAAAATGCGGCAGCTCGTCTTCTTGCCGTGGTGCCGGCGAGGTGTCGTATTACCCCAATTGTCCAACAGCTGCACTGGCTACCGATTGAATACCGGATCACTTTCAAGGTGCTGGTACTAACCTTTAAGGCCTTATATGGTCTGGGGCCGGCATACCTAAGGACCCGCTTATCCCCCTATCAACCCCAGAAATTACTCCGGTCTGAAGACCAAAATCTGCTTGCAGTCCCTAACATCCAGACCTATCATTTGTCATCTACTAGGCATAGAGCCTTCTCAATTGTAGCCCCTTACTTATGGAATGCCTTGCCGGTCGAAACTCAAACCATCCGAGACCTACTTGCTTTTCGGAAAGCCTGTAAATCTTTTTTTTCCGGCAAGCTTTTGATGGGTGAACAACCCGGGCTATGCCTGTTCTCACTGCCTATTGTTATTGTTATGGTTATTTTTAAAGCTAATTGTATTGTTTTAATCTGTTTCTGTAAACAACTCCGAGCCAAATTGGGAGTAGTGGTATACAAGTTAAATAAATAAATAAATAATATTTATTTTCATAGAATCATAGAGTTGGAAGAAACATTGTGGGCCATCCAGTCCAACACCCTGCCAAGAAGCAGGAAAATCACATTAAAAACACCTCTGACAGATGGTCATCCAGCTTCTGTTTGAAAGCCCCCAAAGAAGGTGCCTCCATCACACTCTGGGGCAGAGAATTCCACTGCTGAATAGCAATCACAGTTAAGAAGTTCTTCCTAATGTTCAGGTGGAACATTATATGTAGCAATGTGATTCAGACCTTAGAAAGCAGTAAATAAACAGCTAGGATCAGATGAATGGATTTTTCACAAGCAGTGTATTGAAACTGCACATTTGTAACATTTTCATAGCACCATAATTTATCTCAACATCATTCCATGGAATCCTGGGTTTTCTAGCTAAGTGAGGTCCTTAGAATCCTCTGCTAGAAAAAAAAATCTAGACTGCTTAATCTGAAAAATGATAGTGTAGCTTTTTGCTAGGTAATTCTACATAACACATGAAAAATCATTCCAAGGGTATTTTGAATAATTTAGAACTTGGAAATGTTGCTTCTTTTTAATTTGTACTCAAATATGTAATCCACACTGTATTACTTGAATAATGACACAAGGAAAATACTTTGAAACAGTTGAAAACCAACTTATTAATGCCCTGAAAGATCTCTCCAGCTACTACACAGATAACCACCTGAAGCCTAATCCTGCCAAGACACAAGTGTGTGCCTTCTGCCTAAGTAACCATGATGGTAACAGGAAACTGAAGATTGTCTAGGAAGGCTAAAAGCTTGAATACTGTTCCCACCCTAAATATCTCAGTGTCACCTTAGATTGAACACTAAAATTTAGGAAACACTGTGAGAACATCAAGCACAAAGTAACTGTGTGCAACAACATCCTACAGAAAATTACTAGCAGCACTTGGGGCAGACCCAAAATTAATAAGACTTCAGCCCTGGCCTTGTCTTACTCAATTGCTGAGTATGCCTGCTCCATCTGGCATAAATCTGCCCAAGTGAAGCACGTGAATATAACACTGAATGAGACTTGTAGAATAATCATAGGATGTCTTAAACTTACATCTGTTGATAGACTATAAGCTACCTGGCTTTGCCCCCCCCTCCCCCTCCATGTGTAATGGGAAGTTGCTGCCAATTGCGAGAGGAATAAAGTTGAATACTGTAAAAGCCATTCACTGTATGGCTATCAGTCTCTTACCAGTAGACTTAAATCAAGGAAATGTTTCATGAGAACCACCAGTCCTCTAAATGTTCCTCCAGCAACAGCAAGAATATCCCTGTGAGCAGCAGAATTAGGCAATTCCGATTAGATAACCCCTCATGAGGGTTTTCCTCCAGGGATAAACCAAGAATGGACAACTTGGAAGTCCCTGTGTAGACTCAGAAGTGGAGTTGGCAAATCAAAGACAACCTGACAAAAATCGCACTACCTCATGCACAGAGGAATAACTGTTTATTGCTTTATGCTATTCAATATCTACATGAAACTGCTGGGTGAGATCATCCAGAGTTTTGGAGTTCGGTGCCATCTCTACACGGATGATACCCAACTCTATTACTTTTTTCCACCAGATTCCAAGGAAGCCACTTGGGTCCTGTATCAGTGTCTGGCGGCAGTGATGGGCTGGATGAGGGCTAACAAGCTGAAGCTTAATCCTGACTAAACAGAGGTCCTCCTGGCCAGTCGTGGGACACGGCGGGGCATAGGGTGGCTACCTGTGCTCGATGAGGTCACACTCCCTCTGAGGACACGGGTCCGCAGCTTGGGGGTCCTTCTGGACTCTGCTTTGACACTTGATGCTCAGGTGTCGCTGGTGGCTGGGAGGGCCTTTGCACAGTTAAAGCTCATGTACCAGCTGCGCCCATACCTTGTGATATCTGATCTGGCCATGGTGGTCCATGCCCTAGTCATCTCTAGGTTGGATTACTGCAATGTGATCTATGTAGGGTTGCCCTTGAAGATGGCCCGGAAACTACAGTTGGTCCAGAGATCTGCAGCCAGACTACTCACGGGAGCTGGTCACAGAGAGCGGTCAGCCCTCCTGTTTAAACAGCTCCACTGGCTTCCAATAAGTTTCCGGTCCCAATTCAAGGTGCAGGTCATCACCTATAAAGCCCTAAATGGTTTGGGACCTGCTTATCTTCGTGATCGCATCTTCCCCTATAAATCTTAAAGAATTCCAGCTTCAAATACGTATTGGTAACTTAACTGGTTTATTAACAGGGTTTCATATAAATCCATAGCTCAGTTTTTCATGCAAACCAATAATAAGTTTCTCCTTTCCCAAGGACACAAAGGGAAATAGCAATACAAGCCAGGCAGAAAGGGCAGAAAGATAATGGTACAAGCAGCACTGACATGAAGTTTAATATGGAGACTGGCTCCAGAAATTATTGTGACAGTCAGCATAAAAAAACCATCATGCAGAAGCTTTTTCAAAAAAAAATATCTCTACATGAGAGACACAATAGGGACACAGGTCTTTAGTCTCACTAATAGATTTTGATGGACCTCATTTTCAGCTTACTGTGCTTAGAAAAGGCACAGCAGTGGAAAAGAAATAAAAGAAAATATGAATGGAAAGTTTCAAGTTCAAATCTTGAAGAAACATTGCTAAGGACAAAACTAGGCTATTCGGTATTGTTTCTTTATGAAGATCAGGCTTTCTTTTAATATAATCTTAAGAAAGTGATTATAGTTTATGTTTTCTGTCCTCTTGCACTAATAGATATGCTACATAATCTAATATATCCCTTATCTAGTACATGGTTAAATATATTTTAATTACACTTATGGTTGAATCACCAGCTAAACCCAGCCTATAGTGACTTTCCACATGAACCCCAAGTTCTCTCTGGTTGGCACTTTAAATGAGGATGATAATGATGATGATGATCATAGACTACAATAAGAAAATATATACTTGAATGGTAAATGACCCAAAATCTGAGAAAATCATGTGAGCACCTATTAAGACTATTAACATGTTTCTAGAGTACATAGTCTGTCATGTGAACTGTAACTTTAAATCTATTACCTTTAAATCATATTTGCAGGAATTCAATTAGTATATTAAACACTCCAGGGGTGTGTGGTTATAATAGTGGAAGGCAGACAAAATCTGCCAGGTTTGACCAGCCACTTTCTCCAAGATCTACATTTTTCATTTCTTTTGTGTTCATGGCCTTATGGCTTCTTCTGGCATAGCACACCAACAAGATTCCAGCCATCATGTTACACTGATGGTTGCAAAACTATATATCCTGGAAATTATGAGATTTGATTTTTTTTAAAAAAAAAAAATCCAATTGGTTCAAAGAAAATTCTCATTCATCCATTGCTTTTAAACTAATTGATGCTCCCCTTCAGCAGAAAAAATCTTCAAACTGGAGGCACTCTTCTATAAGGTAGAAAACATGTTCCCTCTCTTGGCTAGTGAGACCTTGCTTGGCCACTAACTTTTCTAGAAGCTGGAACTTTCTTGGTGATTCCAGAGATAATGTGAAATCTTCTGCCCAAATGCAAGTATTAGGAGACCTTGTTCTGGTCTTTTCACCAGCAAGTTTAGATTGAAAGTTCTCTTGGGCCTTTTTGCTTTTGAGTACTTATTTGAAGCAGAGAATGTTTGAGGATCAGGACATTTGTAGAGATGAAGCCAAACTAGACTTTAGGGGGGTCAACTCCAAGGAGAGATGACCCTTAGTTCCCACCAAAGAGGGAACGCTACCTTGGCAAGCCTTCAAAGAAGCCTGATTCCAGCAATTTTATTTAATGTTAATAATTGAAATGAGACCCTTGCCAAAGCGAAGAAGAGGCATCGAGGTGTTTATTAGCGATTCAGCTGAGATCGGATGCAAGTGGGAATAGTTCCTCCACAAGCATGCAGGAGCACAGTGATGCAGGCATATTTATACAATTTTTGAAAACCCAGAGTTCAAACTTCCCGCCCCGGCTCCTCTGACATTCCCCGCTGTGATTGGGCAGCAGGGCGAGCAGCTGTGGAGGAGCCTCCCATCCCCTGGGCTCCTGGACCAATCAGGGAGCTTCAGGGGCGTGCTGGATCCAAGGGGGAGGGCTCCTGTCGCCCGCCGGCCAGAAAATCAGAAGAGGGGAGGCGGGACGACAGAACACAAAGAGAGTTTATGAATGGGTCAATGGAAACTGGCCATGTGCTCAGCGAAACAAAGGAAAAATGTCTCCAGCCGATGCAACTTATTGTCCTTTGAGTGATGCAAATCACCATGTATGAGGAAATCCAGTTGTTCTCCAGGCTGGCAAACAGGGCGTTTGTGGAGATGAGACTGATACAATTGTGTTGTCGTGAAGGTGCAATTGAGTAAATCAAGGGGAGGGCAAAAGGGAACTCTTTGTCCTTCTGGTAGGAAAATGATATTTCTGCTAAAGGGCAAGCTGAAATGCCTGGGCTATCCTCCGAAGGGCAAAACAGCTGGCCGGATTTATTATCCATGCAAAGGGAAATGATTGATAAACATTCTGAATGATTTGCAGCTCAATAGCTCTTTTCTGGTGGGATTTCTTCATGGGTTTGAGGGGAAACAAAGGCCAGGAGGAGGGAAAGGGGTTCTTGCCATGAAAGGATCAGAAATATAATTTTTATACATATAAAAAACCCAAAAGGATAGAATTTTATAAAGGTAATCCATGCAGGGGACAGAAAGGAGTTCATAGTAAATGGCAAATCCATAAGAATCAAATGATAAATCCACAAAAGTATTGTCCCTAGGTTCATAAGAGACTTTCAGGAAGGATCCCAGGAGCCCTGCGCTCCTGCTGGCCCAATGCTGCCCTTGTCCTTAGAGAACTATAAGTCACTATCCCTTTTTTTTGGGGGGGGGGGGTGCTCGACATCAGAGATACCAAGACATTTGTTTATAAAGCTGTTGTCCTCCTAACTCTGTTAAATGCCTGTGAAATGTGGACTGTCTATAAATGTCACACTCTACAATGATTCTCCGTCATCAACCCTGCTGGACAGGTCACATTGTCCAAATATCCAATCACCATCTCCCAAGGCAGTTACTATACTCCCAACTCAATAACAGAATAGGGAATGTTGGTGGACAGGAAAAGAGATTTAAAGATGGGTCTAAAACCAACCTTAAAAACTGTGGCATGCACACTGAGATATGGGACGTCCTGGCCCTTGAGCATTCTAACTGGAAGTCAGCTGTTGCCAACAGTGCTGAGGAATATGAAGAGGCATAAATAGATGGTAAAAGGGAGAAATGTATCAAGAGAAAAGTGTGCCCTCATTGCAAAAAAACATACAGATCAAGAATTGGTCTCTACAGTCACCTATGGACCCACCAACAAGACCCAACAACTGGAAGGTAATCAGGCTTGGCTGTGAGTGATAGCCTATGATAATGATGGTGATTTTATTAAAGCATTGTAATGATCATCATGAAAGTATTAATTTGACTCTAGATCTAATTCAAATGAAGGTGAGTTAGTACCAGATAATTTCTGTCATCCTGTCTCTTATATTAAAAGTCTGAATGGCAGACAAACTGTGAATTTACATAGTGACAATTTTATGCATACCTCAGATACATTAGCATTTTAGGTTTTTCCTTACCCCTTTTTATATATCAATATTTTATTCAATAGTGATTCATTTAAAAAGCATGCTGAGGAATCTATCTGCATATATGGCTTACAGGATAAAAGTCTTAATAACTTTTCCCCCTTACTTGAATAGCGAGTTGATAGTCTTTTTGTTCCCTTCTACATCTTGCCACAATAATTTTGGGTGAACAAACATTAGATTAGCAAAGTATAAATCTAATATTATAATGGTTACTATTACTGCTTGTTTGTAAAGAAGTTGTAATGTTAAGAGAATAAAAAAGATACTCTCTCTCACACACACAATAAATGTAAAGATGAATATATACAACTTCACTATGGAAGCTATTTTTCTTATATCTTATATTTGCATGTATACATTTCATGACAGAATAATTTTATTCTTTAACTGGGGGTACGTTTAGGAGTTGGCTGTTCTGGTAAAATTATGAAAGATCTGCCTTTTTCTTTATCCTTCACTTCCTCCATAACATATTAAATGCGAAATGATATGATTGACCTTAATTTCCAGAAACTGGTCCATTCAAGCCTTTTCACAAGTGTGGGTGCCATATTGGGAGAAAGTTGGGATAAACATTGAAACATTGAACTAGGAGCTTAAGATCATCTGGGGAGGCCCTGCTCTCAATCCCACCTGCCTCGCAAGTGCGATTGGCAAATACGAAAGACAGGGCCTTCTCAGTGGTGGCCCCCTGGCTGTGGAACTTCCTCCTCAGAGATATTAGATCGGCCCCCTCCCTCCTGAATTTCCAAAAAAAAAAAGAGTAAAGACCTGGCTCTTTGAGCAAGCTTTTGAGAATGCAACATAATAGATAACACGGAACTATGAATGATGAACATGGCCAGACAATGTTACTGGATAACGTTTTTTAACAGGATGACACCAATGATTATATGTTTTAATGGTTTTTATATATGATTTATATTGTAATGTTGATTTTTAATGGCATTTTTATGAATACCAGGCATCGAATTGTGCCAATCTGTAACCCGCCTTGAGTCGCCATATGGCTGAGAAAGGGGGACTATAAATATTGCAAATAAATAAATAAATATTAAATGACTGAATGCATAAACCTTGCTTTCTTCAATGCACCAATAAGGCTACTCCTTTGGCAGCAAAAGGGAGGACAATCCTAAGGAAAATTCTGGTTTGTCCTTTTATAATGAGGCTTGCCTTCTTCCAAGATGGTTAAGGATCCAGGAGGTCACTTCCCACCTGGCCTTTTCTTGTTCAGAGTATGACAAGGCGTATATCCCTGCTTGCAAGTCATATTTATTTAGTATCACTCGTAACAGTACATGCCACCACACAACATTCATGTACATAAATGCAGAAAAAGAGATTCCACCTAAACATTAGGAAAAACTTCTTGATGGTTAGAGTTTTCCGTCAATGGAATATCCTGTTTGAAAGTGTGCCAAAATGTATTTCTTGGAGGCTTTGAAATAGAGGTTGGGCGGCTATCTATTGAGTGGGTGTTCTGGGATGGCAGGGGGTAGGATTGGGTTTCCGAGGTTGAACTATGATTCTATGATTCTACAACTGGGTCTGAAAAGTGCTTGGTTTATCAGAGTCCTGAGCACAAAATGTTCACACTCAAGGTGAATAAGCTCCTTTCTAGGATTTGGAATGGGAAGTGACTGAAGAAGTGACACTGACATACACAGGGGCATTTGGTGTGAAACCAATATGCCCAAAGCTGCATTCATAACATGACTTTTGTGCTATCGCACGCTGGGCCTGTGCATAAGACTGTAGACAGGACATAAATTCTGTGTGCCCAACGGGACGCTGGGGCTGTCTCAGATAAAAGGCCCTTGGATTTCCTTAAAACAGAGTCTTTAGATTGCTTAAAGGTTCAACAAAGTTCTTTATTAATTACAACAAACAGGTACTTTAAGGCTTTCTTTAACAGTCTATCGGCTCTCTCTCAATCTTGTCCACAGGGAACAGGCACTATCTTCATAACTGTAACTAATGGGGAAATCCTTAACTTCTAATCTGGGCAGTCTGTCTTTGCCTCTGTTGGCATGGAGCCCCTGCACCAACTGCTTCTGGCTTCCACGAGTGACCCTTACCAAGCAGAGCTTTGTAGACTCTTTTCCAGGGGGAAAAGAACTCAGGTTTCCGTGATGGCTGACTGAAGTCCTTCAGCAAAGGAGCCGTAGGGCTGTATAACCCAGGCCAAGCTGTGGGCTGTATATCTCCCCGGCCAAGCCGTAGAAGATGAAGCTTTCTACAGGAGCTCTTGGTATTATGTCCTGCATGAAAGGCTTCTCTGTGTGGACTGAACTCAAAATGGCTCCTATTCCCTCTAAAACCCAAAAAGGGGGCGGGACCAGGGAACCTAACTATAATTGACAGGTGGCTTGCCCTATGATTGCAGCCCCTGAAACTCAGGACTACAACAAACATTCAATGCAAAGCAAACAAAATTGGAGCTCCTGGTACAGCTGTACCTGCACAACTTTACTTTTAAAATTCAAGGCCTGAAGGAAGCATATTTGTTCCAGGCCTTTTTGGATTTGGGATACTCAGCTGTTAAGAAGGAGGATAAGGACACATATTTCTTTATCATATTGCAAATTGGAATCACAATTGTGCAATATTATATCTCAAAATGAAGATATAATATGTGATGAAAGCAACTCAAAACATTTGTCAAGTGCGAACAGAATTGAATAATGGTTTCTGGAAATACTTCCAGGCATATGCAGAAATGCCAAGACCTGCTATTCAAGAAGCAGAGTTCTTTTATTCAAGGAGTAGAGCCCTGTTATTATAGGAGCAGAAGATCTTGAGAGTGGCAGAAAATAAAAACTCATGTAATCCTCTCCATGAAAGACAAGATGCAGATACTGATATAA
The DNA here is from genome assembly GCF_037176765.1 of Anolis sagrei. Lineage (NCBI taxonomy): Eukaryota > Metazoa > Chordata > Lepidosauria > Squamata > Anolidae > Anolis > Anolis sagrei. The sequence continues at coordinate 114,279,090 of NC_090024.1, forward strand.
TGCAGAGACTGGGATGTAGGGAGCTTGTGCAGACATCAGCAGACAGTACAGTGCAGAGCTAGAGAAATCATTCACAAATGCCCAGGGCCAAAGAAAAATGCACACAAAGAAACAGAAATCCTAGGAGCTTTGAATTGCTCATCACAGAGAATATTTTTAATCATTTCATCTGTAAAAGAAATAGAGAGGGACAGCACTCATTTAGGGCAAGAACACAATTAACCCTTACAACAGCAAATTCTGTTTGACATCACTGAACTGAAGGCAAATATTTGCCTGCTGTTTCTGGTAGGATTGTATCATGGATAACATACATTCTTGGAAAAAATATGGCATCCAGTCTGAGGACATTGTCACCTCAGAGCAACAATTGGCCTGACAAATTTTGTGGGCTCACAAAGTTCAATAACAAGACAAGAGCAATGTCGCAAGCGTTAACTGGCTGCCCTTCAAATAGTGCTTGCTGAGTGACTTTAAAAGTGTACACAACAGGAATGAACAGCTGTTTCAAACATAAATTCACATTTCAGCAGTATATTTTAAGTAAACCTAGGGGAAAGTGCATAAAAAGTCTTCACTTGCAAGGACATAATTGTTTAAGGACACATTTCTCTGAGCAGTCAAATGGGTACGTTACTGAAAATCTAGCTTGGTTCCAGTGTGATGACAACGGTTTGACTATGCCCCGAAAGTGTGTGAAATGTGGTAGAAGATAATTTTGTCACCAGTCTTTGAATCCTTATTGTCTCTCGGAAGTTCCCTAAAGCCATCCAAACTAACATGTGTAAAGATCTGATGACTGTATCCTACTAGTCTAGACACTGAGAACTGGGAAGCCCTGGCCCTTGAGCGCTCCAGCTGGAGGTTAGCTGTGACCAGCAGTGCTGCAGAATTCAAGGAAGCACGAGTGGAGGGTGAAAGAGAGAAACGTGCCAGGAGGAAGGCGTGTGAAGCCAACCTCGACCGGGACTGCCTTCCACCTGGTAACCAATGCCTTCACCATGGGAGAAGATGCGGGTCAAGAATAGGGCTCCACAGCCACCTACAAATCCACAAGGAAACCCATCATGGAAGACCATCTTACTCATCCAACGAGGGATCGCCTAAGTAAGAAAGTAAGTAAGTACTAGTCTAGAGTCCAAAAGACCTAAATGAAGATTAGTGGACTTTTCTGTTTTACTCTAAACCAAATGCTACATCACTTCTGGTCATGCCAAAAGTGATAGTGTCACCACCTGCAGAGCAGGCATGAAAAAGAATGCCCCCTGCCCCCTTTGGTGGTGCTTATCTGGGTGTAAAGTATATTAGAAGTAATAGTATGTATACTCCCTCCTACTATTACCTCTATGTATGGAAATTAACTAGATGGAGAATTTTTTCTTGCAAATGATGACTTCCTTATCAGCCAAGTGACATCCTCCAGTGGTGTCCAGAGTAGTTTGTCCAAAACATGGCTTTTTTGAGAGGTGTTTTGATCATCATAGGCTATAGAAAACAGTTTCATGATCTTCATAACATTATACGAGGGGTATTTTTTAAGTAAGGTCCGTTTGAACATAAGTACACAACGAAAGTTTATTTCAAAAAAGTAAATTTATTTTCAGAAAGTACATACTTCACTCTATTTTTCGACATAGTTGCCAAGTTTGTTCAAACACTTATCATACCTCTGAACCAATTTTAAAATATCCTCTTCATAAAAACTTGCCGCCTGCTCTGATAACCAAGAGTTCACTGCCGTCTGTAATCAAAGAAGGGCGACCGGAGCGGTCCTCATCATGGACGTTGTCACGGCCATCTTTGAATTGTCGTACCCACTTATGCACTTTGCTTTCACTCATAACAGTATCACCGTACACTTCACAAATCTGTTGATGAATTTCTGCAGCAGGCAGGTTCCTTGCTGACAAAAACCATATCACTGAGCAAACCTCACATGTGGAAGGTGAATTGATAATCTTAAACATTTTTAAAGCACAGAACAAAACCGTACAGGTTAGCTACAGAGCGGAAACTGAGCACAGTTGTTCCCGAGGCATGCCGGTACACGATGCAAGCGGTCATTGCGGTATGCGCGCGAACTACTAGTGTTTACAACAAAACGGACCTTACTTAAAAAATACCCCTCGTATCTTTCTTTCCCTCTCTGACAAAAGAAATCCCAAACCTGTTTTTGTTCAGTTATTGGTTTATTCCCTGATTTGGGTTTTTATTTTCTTTCTTTTTTGTTCTTGTTTTGAATTAGAAATTAAGGACAGAGAAATTGTAATATTTCCTTTTGCCAAAAATTAAAGAAATACACAAAACCATTAACAGCTATTTATGCCAAATATTCCACCTCAAGTTAAGATGTGCTTTTAGATGCGTTTTGGCCTGAGTAGTATGAAATATCTTGTTTCTGGGTCCATACACACTTTGGTGGATATAAGGCACCATTGTAACACGCAATACATTGGAAAGCTCATAAGGCATGAAAAATACTCCATGGTTTTATCAATGAAAGTTTTCTGTAATGTGCCTATATGAAGGCTAAAATAATTGCAGCAGATGTATACCATTTACTCTAAATCAAATCATTTTTTTCCTTCAAGGGTCTTTACAAATAGAAATTGAAAAGCTCTTGTCATGAAGTCTCAACTCTTTAGTCCCTTTCTGCAGTGGTTCCATCATTTCATTTCTGTCAAAACGTTGCCATGTTGATAATCTAAAGGAGAGAGTAATGCATATACATACATGCACACAAACACACACACACACATATAAAGCTACTGAGGTTATATTCACTGTTGCCTTCTGGTAAAGAAAGGTAACTGCTGAGCACAGCAGTGAATGAAGGATTCATGCTGCGAGAAGCTGCCTAACTTGGAATAGCATGTGTTTAAAAATACCTTCTGCTCCAGGTAATTTCAGCTTTACAGTCCAATGAGCATCAGCTGCTCTCAAGGACAATGCTCATGATCTCAAGCTATCTAAAAAGGAGATTACAGGTTTAGCTAAAAACGCAACCAAGACAGATGTTGTTTGGAAGGTGGAACATAAAAAATGCTATATATTTAACTTTTGTTAGATAAAGCCAGAAAAAAATATCAACTTGAACCACAATAACATAAATGCCAGTTTAACACATTTTAGTTTTTCCAGCATGCAGTTGCTTATTAAGTCAGCTTGATTAGAGTAAATGCATTGCTCTGGATTAAGGGTGGGTCAGTTGAGTCTCTACCCACTATTACAACAAAAAAGAGAAAGAGAGATATTGTTTCTCTGGTTTATATTCAGATAATAGGCTAATAGAATGATTTTAAATTTTACAGTATATCCATTTAAGGAGAATCAATGATTGAAGGGGTCTTTTAAAAGTGTTCAAAAAGTTATATTTGATGAGTGAGTTTCACGGGGAGATTTGGTAAGGGTTAAACCTTACTGGCCAATTTATAACCTGTACAGTGTCATTTGAGAAAAAAAATTGTGGGGTGGGGAAAGACTTGAGACACATCTAAATTGACCATTTAGGTTTGTGTGGGGTGGAATTCAGCCTGTGGACGTTTATAAAATGCATGCAGGTGAATGCAGTCTAACATAGGGAAAGCACCTTAATGCCTCTGCACCTTGGGTTAGGCACTTGGGAGGAGCAAGAAGAAAATCACATGGGTATGCTTTCTTCCTTCTAGTTGGCAAAATCAGGGTGGCAGGAAGGGTAGAAAGCAGAGGCGGCCCTAGGTAATTTTCAACAGTAAGCAAACAGTATTCTGGCACACACCCCTCTTCTCTGCTCTCACAACCACCATGTCAGACTACACAGAGAAGCCATTGAAATACACAAACATGTGGACAATTTCAACAGAAAAGAGGAAACCATGAAAATGAACAAAATCTGGCTACCAGTATTAAAAAATTCTAAAATTGCAACAGCACAACAACAGAGAGGAAGCAGGCAGGGACATCTAATTACTAGGCTTGGGTAACCACAGAAAAAATTGGTTCTAAACTCGTTTTGTTTTTAGGGGTCCCTTGCGTTTTGTTTTTTTAAATAATTCCGAAATTTTCCTTTTAAAAATTTCAAAATATACGAAATTTCGTATAATTACGAATCGATTCGTTAATGGCGGCCGCGATTGCGCAATATGCTAAAAAAACCTCCAAATGGGACAGGGGGAATTCCTGAAACTTCCCTCTCCCTCTGTTGTTGACTGTTGGTGTGATAAAACAAACAACAACTATAAAACTTGCACCAGACATGCCAAAATAATTACGAAATAATTACGAAATAATTACAAAATAATTACGAAATAAATTGAAAAAATTGTTTCGAATCTAATTTACTCTTCACACTATTCCTGCATGGCTCAATATTGGATCGTAAGCTAATTTAAATACGAATTAATAACGAATTACGAAATTAACGAACGAAACCGCCCAAGCCTACTAATTACCTCTCAACAAAAGTTTGCTCCATCAAGGTGGTCAGTTGAAACATTCACCCCTAGCTCCAGCAGACAAGAGTCCTTTGTCTCACTCTGGTCATTCCACAGATATATAAACCCCTTTTCCTAGTTCCAACAGACCTCACTACCTCTGAGGATGCTTGCCATAGATGCAGGCGAAACGTCAGGAGAGAATGCCTCTAGACCATGGCCATACAGCCCGAAAAAACCTACAACAACTCTGGTTTGACTGTTGGGGACATGTTCTCTTGGTTGTAAAGTAAATGCAGGCTGTTTCAACCATTCCTGGCAATCCAAAGGTTATCGCAAAACCACTGAAATCAGCTGGGGACAATTCTAAAAAGAAGACATTTTTACCTTTATCTATATTACTTCAATTTCTCTGAAAATGCTGAACAAGCTCTTTCAAATTAATCTCACAATATTCTCTTCAAGTGGAATTTGTTGGCAATTTTGACCACAAATATGAAAAAAAAAACTCTCTCTGCATTTAAAGGAATAAACTCATAGGTACAATCAGGGAAAACATGTTTTCCAATTTCTTGTTAGCTTTACTGTGGCTACTTATTTTTTAAGTAAAACTTTTTTATTTTTCTAGGTAGGAAACATTCCCAATAATATTGACTTTTCTCTTCTTTACAGAGGTGTCCTTTGCCCAGTTGATTGAGGGGCACCTTTTCACGGGACTCCAACATATTGAGCAATAAACCTATTCTGTACTTGATTAAATGTCAAAGAGAAGTAGAATTGTGACTGCTTAAAAGATAACTTGTCTCAGATTTCATCAGGTATGCTGGCTCTAATTGTAAATTATGATTTTAGTTTATGTTTGTTTGGACAACTGGAAGCTTTAAAGCATCATGGCTGACAAATGGAAGACAGAGGGTTGCTAGCACAACAACAATTTCATTGATTTAGTTATTTGATATTACCTTTATAGTTGGGTTAAATGCACTGGTGTTAAAAACAATGCCAAGATTTCTTTCGTCCTCTTTGCTCCAATGCGGTTGGTATATTTTTTCCCCCAGCACTGATTCATTGATGCAAGCAAGACTGGAAGGTCAATATTTTAAACACAAAACCATGGAAACATAAAAAGAGTGAGTGAACTGCACTGGAATAAAGTTAGGTAAAGGTATCCCCCGAAATTAAGTCTAGTTGGGTCTGACTCTGGGGATGGTGTTCATCTCCATTTCTAAGTTGGCATTGTCCTTAGCCACCTCCAAGGTCATGAGGCCAATATGACTGCATGGAGTGCTGTTTACTAGGCCTGGGAGGTTTCGTTTCGTTAATTCGTAATTCGTTAATAATTCGTTAATTTTTCCAATTACAAAACGATAACGAACCATTCTGTAGCAATCATTAAAAAAAACGAATTTTTAAACACGTTTTGCAAATGCTTCGTATTTCGTTATTGTATTCATTTCGTTATTGTTCTGAGGTCGTTTCGTTATTATTTCCGCATGTCTGGGCCAGTTTTATGGTTTAATTAGTGAAAAAAATATATAATATCACACCAACAGTCAACAACAGAGGGAGAGGGAAGCTTCAGAAGTTTTTGGAGGTTTTTTAGCGTATTTCGCGGTCGCGTCCGCCATTAACGAATCGATTCGTTATTGTTTCGGAAATCGATTCGTTAATTTTTTACCATTTACGAAATTTTGTAAATATCGAACTTTTTAAAAGGAAAATTTTGTAATTATTTTAAATATCGAAACAAAAAAAACCCCCAAATACAAATCGATTTTAGAAACAAATTTTTGCGTTGTTACCCAGGCCTACTGTTTACCTTCCCACAGAAGCAGTACCTATTATTCTACTATCATTTGAATGTTTTCGAACTGCTAGGTTGGCAGATGCTGGGCCTAACAGCGGGAGCTCACCCCACTCTCTGGTTACAAACTGCCAATTTTTCAGTCAGCAATTTCAGCAGCTCAGCAGTTTTACCCACTGCACCACCAGGGGGAATAAATTACCTGAGTGTATATAAGGACCTCATCACATTGAGGTCCAATTTGCGAATGACAGTGGAGGATTCACCAGGCAGTATGGTCAATCCATCACATTGGCCGCATCATCGCTTTCTCGATCCCATACAATTCATACAAATTACAGCAAAAATCAGTTCGTCAAAAAGAATCACAAATACATCGCCATCTGCCAGAAAGGTCAGTAGTTATTGACACAGTCATCATTCTGCGAATGCAGTATCCCAAAGCCATGTTTTTACCTGCTTTCTAAATGTCAGGAGGGAAGAGGCAGATCTAATCTCCATCAGGAGGGAGTTCCAAAGCTGAGGGGCCACCATCGAAAAGGCCCTGTCCTCACCAAACGCAATTGCAAAGGTGGTGGGACAGAGAGCAGGGCCCCCCCAGAAGATCTTAACAACCTTGATGGTTCATAGAGGAGAATCAATTCGGACAGGTAAATAGGGCCAGAGCCGTTTAGGGATTTATAGGTCAACACCAGCACTTTGAATTGTGCTCAGAAGCTGATTGGCAGCCAGTGGAGCTGGTGCAACAGAAAAGTAGTATGCTCCCTGTACCCCGCTCCCGTTAGTAATCTGGCTTCCACTTGTACTAGTTGTAGCTTCTGGGCAGTCTTCAGAGGCAACCCCACATAGAGAGAGTTGCAGTAATCTATACGGGATGCAACCAGAGCATGAACCACCGTGGCCAAGTCAGACTTCCCAAGGTATGGGCGCAGCTGGTGCACAAAAAAGAGGGGTAGACCCTTTTTCACTCAGCCCCCCTAAATCAAACTCAGCCCTCCCCCCCCAATCAAAATCCTGGCTACAGGCCTGACCCTAGGTATCTGCTAGGCCTGGGTAACAATGGAAAAAAATTGTTTCTAATATCGTTTCGTTTTTAGGGTGCCTCAGCGTTTTGTATTTAAAAATATATCCGAAATTTTCTCTAAAAAAAGTTTGGTATTTACGAAATTTCGTTAATATTTACAAAACGTTTTGTAAAGATGGCGCCCTTTTTTCCAATATTTTTTCAATATTTTTTTAATTTAATTATTAATTTTTAATCTGGGATAAACTGAACACCTGGGATCAGATCCTGGGATATAAGTTCTGCCTGGAAGGGCCCTGTGATAATCCAGTTCAAAGCAGATAAGATGAAAAAAAAAATAAGAAAAAGAAAAAAACTCAACTCTGGGGTTTTTTTTTGTTTTTGTACATCCCCCTGCCATTGGTATTATTCTGGATCATGTAGTTGTGCAGAAGGGCCCTAAACCTCCCTCTCCACTGCCATATACTCACGGGGAGTGGGTGGCTGGGAGTGGAGTGAGGAGGTCGGCGGGAGAGGTCACCCCCGGCTGCTCTTGCCCCGCCCCCATGGATGCCCCTTCCTGCCGCCGCTGCCCAGTCACTCCAAGCTTGAGATGGAGCCGGGGGCAGGGACAGCTCAGCTGGCCACCACCCCACCAGTCTCCCTGATAACCGGGCCTGCCGCTCCTCCTCCTCTTCCTCCCCCCTCGCCCTCAGCATCTCCGAGCGGCGCGGCCTGAGGAGGAGGAGGAAGAGAAAGGGTCGGAGGATTGGGGGGGGGAGGAACGGAAGGCCCCATGACCAGGGAGACTGGTGGGGTGGTGGCCAGCTGAGCTGTCCCCGCCCCTGGCTCCCTGTCAAGCCTGGAGTGATGGGGGGCGCCGGCAGTGGAAGGGGCCATCCACAGGGGCGGGGCAAGAGCAGCCAGGGCAAGAGCAGCCAGGGCAAGAGCAGCAGGCTGCGCCGCTCGGTGGGGGCGGGGAGGAAGAGGGACCCTGCTGCTGCTGCTGCTGCTGGAGGCGGAGAAGGAGGAGGATGGGAGGAGGAGGAGCAGCAGGCTTCGATACCACCAGCAGCAGGGTCTGACCTCTGAGCCCGCCCAATCAGGAGAACCCACAGGGCAATCAGCTCCGTGGGTTCTTCTGATTGGCTCCCGGAGCTCCCAGCAAGCATCTAGCCATCTTACGTATTTCCGAAATGGACGGAAATACAAAAATATTTGGCGCATGCTGTTTCGATTTTGAAAATACACTTCCGGGTTTGGAAAAAAGTTTGATATTGTTTCGTATATGGAAAATTAACGGAAAAAAAACCGATATACAAAATTAACAAACGAAACCGCCCAGCCCTAGTATCTGCTAAAGCTTGGTTCTCACATGGATCTCATTAAATCATAAAATGACTTCCTTACAAAAATGGCAAATCGATATTTCCATTATGGAAATCTATATATTTAAACTGTAGATGGTTGAATCTGGTTGCAAACTCAGTGGACATGGAGGTCTGCAAAGTATTTAGAAACAAGCCTCACTAAGTTCAAGATTTATTCTTAGCAAGAATATGTAAGGCTAAGATTATGAGAGCTTTTGGGCTTTTTGCATCCTCATATTTCTGAAAAAAAAAGAAATGGTTTGCACACCCACACACACATAATATCCCCCCCACACACACACACACACACACACCATCCCGAATAAAACAGTGAATTTCTAGCAATGTAATCCTGCATGGAAAAAGCTGAAAGAAAGGGCTTCTGCTTCTGCCATAGGACATTATCACACAAGGCTCATAGTATAAGCTGTGCACCCCCGCAAAATAGAAATGGAATTGCTTATCTTCGCATTACCCCACCCTTTACTCATTCCAAACATGCCTACAATTTATCTGCAACTAGTAATTTTTTTAATGGGAACTCATTTAAATTTCTGTTCAAAGTGGTTTTAAGCTGCACTAAACTCAAAAGAGTTTGGGAATGATGATGTGTCATTAAGGTCATTTGGTGATGTCATTTTCAACTACTTCACTTTACCATGGCTATAGTGATCATCATTTTACATCTGGTGATCAGAGAAGTGTTCTGGCTGCAAAGCCGTAATTGTCCTCTTTTATATCAAGTCTTTCCATTGAAAAATCATGGAATTGTGCAGTTTCAACACTCTTTCCTGGCACTTATAGGAATTTCTCCTCTTGATTATGTATTTCTGTAATTTTTTTTCTCATTTGCAAGGGTTGGAACTGGACTGCTGTAAATCGCAACCTGAGCTGGTTTGGCAATGAGAAATAACCAGCTCCCATACAGAATATATAAACCAAGGAAATGCTTCTAATTGCAAAACACATATTTCTTTTCTTATTAATTGAAATCATCCATTTTGCAATACAGAGAGCTAATGAAAATCAGTAGCCTGTGTAGGTTTGCCACTGAGAAGTAGCTCTCTTGCTTGCAGAATACACAAAACAGTGAAAGGATTAGACATGCAAAATTCACATCTCTTTTATTAATATTTTAAATTTTTAAAGGGAGACTCGTGGAAGTGTTTAATTGTGAGATTTTGAACTTACAAAGTTGTGTAAAAATAAATAAAAAGTGTGGGGCATAGGTAACTGGGAAATGCACAGATAGAGAGGAGACCGGTACCAACAGTTGTGGTAAGCTAAGTGTGCTTGCTAATTACTTCAAGAACTTGGAGAAATGATTGGTGTGATTAGAAAAGTGTCTATCCTTGTGTGCTCCAGCTGAAACCTGAGTCAGGTTTGCAACTCCAGGCCCATTTTTATAGTGTCCTGTGATATTGTCCATAGTATGAAGCCATTGGGAGAGATCATCCAGAGTTTCGGGGTGTGGTGTCACCTGTACGCAGATGACATCCAACTCTGTCACTCCTTTCCTCCTGCTACTAAGGAGGCTGTCCAGGTCCTGAACCGGTGCTTGGCCGTCCTCCTGGTCAGTTGAAAGGCCGAACAGGGGATAGGGTTACAACCTATGTTGGATGGGGTTACACTCCCCCTGAAGACACAGGTTCGCAGTTTGGGAGTAATCCTGGACTCATCACTGAGCCTGGAACCCCAGGTCTCGGTGGTGGCTGGGAGAGCTTTTGCATAACTAAAATTTGTGCGCCAGCTGTGCCCGTTCCTTGGGAAGTCTGACTTGGCCATGGTGGTCCACGCTCTGGTTACATCCTGTATAAACTACTGCAACGCTCTCTACGTGGAGTTGCCTTTGAAGACTGTTTGGAAGCTCCAAATGGTCCAACGGGTGGCAGCCAGGTTGCTAACAGGAGCGGCACCCAGGGATCATACAACTCCTCTGTTGCACCAGCTCCACTGACTGCCAATTTGCTACTGAGCACAATTCAAAGTGCTGGCTTTAGCCTATAAAGCCCTAAACGGTTCTGGCCCTGCTTATCTGTCTGAATGTATCTCTCCTTACGAACCCTCTAGGAATTTAAGATCTTCTCGGAAAGCCTTGCTCTCTGCCCTGCCATCCTCACAGGTTCGATTGGTGGGGGTGAGGGATAGGGCCTTCTCAGCGGTGGCCCCTGTTGTGGAATGCCCTCCCCAAGGACATTAGATCAGCCCCCACCCTCATAACGTTTCACAAAAGAGTTAAAACCTGGCTATATGAGCAGACCTTCCTAAACGCAGTGTAGCTATTAAACTCTGATCTCGGAACAGTTGGACAACGTGACTGGATAATGACTGGTCATGAAATGCGGAGGACTTATGGTTTTTATTGTGTTATTGATGTTAATTGTAATGAATGTTTTACCTGTGTTAAATGTTTTTAATGTTTAAATTATTTTTGTACTGTTGTGGGCATCGAATTGTGCCATTTTGTAAACCGCCGTGAGTCACCGTCGGGCTGAGAATGGCAGTATACAAGCACAGTAAATAAATAAATATGTTCCATGACCATCATTTCCCACTGTTCTTTTGTATTTTCTGTGACATTTGGTACAGTTCAACAAAACTTCTTAAAGGCCTTTAATTATAATTTCACTCATCATATCTCCTGAGCTTTTCTCTTTTGAAATGTTGCAGCTTTCCTATATACAGTACATTCTCATACAAATTGAAAAGAGGCCATGGGAGAAGTAATAAGAGGAAGAAAATCACTCTCCCCAAATTCAGAAATAATTCAGCACAAGGGTTTCAAAACACAACCGATTTCTTAGCAAACTCCATGTCTATATTTTTGTGATATTTTTAGTAAATGAGTGGGAACTACCCACTTATTTTCCAGAAACTTTACACAAACCATGCATAAACCCCAGCACCTATTCTTCAGAAACATTTATAATAATTCACTAAATTAGTTTTCAAAGGGAGCAATCATTTGAGCATTTTTCATTCTCCTGCAAGAAAGTATGTAAAAAGCTTTCAAAAACTATCCTGTAAAAACATCACACATAAGATTTGCACAGAGAATAACTTTATCTTCACAGGAAACAGTATATGTTGCAAAGAAAATAATAGGGCCAAAAAAGGCTTCCTGGGCAAAACAAATTCCAATTTTCTTTGAAAAAAGCCATACATATATAAATTTAAACACACACACACATATAATGAGGTAAAGCGTTTTCAAATTTCCTTAATCCCAGAGATCTTTCCCCTTTGATGTCCAAAAAAGAAATGATGGCTCTTTCCATCATGAAAATTCCGGGGTCAAAACACTCCACTCACCTGACATGCCCCGGATGACAAGTCATGTTGCTGACAGGAGACATACTGATTTCCTGATCACATGAAAAAAAACAGCGCTTTAGCAGTGGAATGCTACAATGTTTTTCAAATACTATGATTAGAACATCATCTAGAAATACGCTGTTTCTGCAATGTTTTGCAGTGGGTTTACAATAGATTACCGACAGGATGGGGTAAATGTCATGTGATGGAACCCATTGGAAATCGTCCTCAATCAGTCTCAAAAATGGAGTATCTCCTAATGTGATGAGGTTCATAGGGAATACTCCTTCAGAATTCACCAACTTGCCTTTCCCTTGAAGGCCTTTCCAAAACCATATCCTACATCAAATGAGTAGCAAGATGAACACTGAACTCTTAAATTCTCCCATTACCTTCTAGATGACCACCCTAGCCACCCTACCCATATTGTATCCAAGTCCAAAGATACAGTTTAGGTAGTGGGGAAAACCCCATGCACTACCTGGCCCTGAAATGATCAGACATATACTATAGGTAAAGGTAAAGGTAGTCCCCTGACATTAAGTCCAGTCATGTCTGACTCTGGGATGTGGTGCTCATCTCCATTTCTAAGCCGAAGAGCCAGCGTTGTCCGTAGACACCTCCAAGGTCATGTGGCCGGCATGACTGCATGGAGGGGCGTTACCTTCCCGCCGGAGATCTACTCACATTTGTATGTTTTCGAACTGGTTGGCAGAAGCTAGGGCTGACAGCGGAAGCTCACGCCGCTCCCCGGAATCAAACCTGCGACCTTTCGATCAACAAGCTCAGCAGCTCAGTGCTTTAACCCACTGCACCACCGGGAGTGCAAAAGGGTAGGTCACATTTAATAATAACAATAACAATAACAATAACAATAACAACAACAACAACAACAACAACAACAGGAAAAACTCAGCCACTATCAAGACCTCAAAATCGAACTGCAAAGGCTTTGGCATAAACCAGTATAGGTGGTCCCAGTGGTCATTGGCATACTGGGTGCCATGGCAAAAGATCTCGGCCGGCATTTGGAAACAATAAACACCGACAAAATCACGATCTGTCAACTGCAAAAGGCCACCTTACTTGGATCTGCTTGGATCTGCATGCATCATTCGAAAATACATCACACAGTCCTAGACGCTTGGGAAGCGTTCGACTTGTGATTTTGTGATACGAAATCCAGCATATAGATCTTGTTTGCTGTGACATACTGTGCTTTTGTGTCAATAATAATAATAATAATAATAATAACAATAATTGAGACTCGTGTGCCAACTGCGACTGTACCTCGTAAAGGCTGATCTGGCCAGGGTGGTCCATGCCTTGGTCACCCCTAGATTGGACTACTGTAATGTGCTCTATGTGGGACTGCCCTTGAAAACAGCTCAGAAATTCCAACTGGTCCAACGGGCGGCGGCCAGGCTGTTAACTGGTGCTCCTTACAGAGAGAGGTCAACCCTCTTGTTCAAGGAGCTCCATTGGCTGCCATTCATTTTCCAGTCCCAATTCAAGGTGCAGGTGCTCACCTACAGAGCCCTAAACGGTTTGGGACCCGCCTAGATACGTGACCGCATCTCCGTATATGAACCCACAAAATCCCTCCATTTATCTGAAGAGGCCCTGCTCACGATTCCACCTGTGTCACAAGCATGTTTGGTGGGGACGAGGGACAGAGCCTTCTCTGTGGTAGCCCCCTGACTCTGGAACTTTCTCCCCAAGGACATCATACAAGCCCCAATGTTGGCAGTCTTTAGGAAGAGCTTGAAGACCTGGATGTTCCAGTGTGCCTTTCCAGATTAGGAAACTCCCAGCATCATGTCCCAAACGCACTTTATTAGAGATTTAAGATTGCCTGCACATCGCACCTACCCTAAAATCCTTACATTTTACCTATGTCCAGCACTTTTAATTTTATTCATTGCATTTGGCTTGGCCCTTAGTTTTTAAATGTGTCGTGATGTTATTGGTTAATGTTTACTGTTATTGCTTTAATGTTTATTGGTTTGCTTTATGAGTTTTATTGTTGTATTTGTTATGCTGTTGTTTTATTGAGGGCCTTGGCCTTTGTAAGCCGCACCAAGTCCTTCAGGAGATGTTAGCAGGGTACAAATAAAGATAATAATAATAATAATAATAATAATAATAATAATAATAGGCAAACATTCAATACGAATTATAACTTAACAAACTAAAATTAAATACAAAGCACAGCCTGTTATAACAGACATAGGACAAAACATTCAACATCAAATGGAAACTTTGATTTCCCATTTCTTTGGGGCAAATCGATTAATCATTGCTCAAGATATCTATTGAGCTGGTGGAGTGAGCAAGGCATGGAAGAGGCATGGAAGAGGCATATGTGAGAGACGCTTTCTCCCATAAAGCATCTTCAACTAGCTGTCTGGAAACACATTCTGTGCACATTTATTGGGAGTAAGTCTCACTTAGCTGAATGAAGCATGTATTTGAATAGGCTTTCTACCCAGGAACACACTGTTACTAAATGAAAGCATTAAATAAAGAGTTTTACTCTGTACATTTCTGTTGGGACAGCCATTTCCCAGCATTCTTCTTGTTGCTTGTTTGTCCCAGCAAATTGAAGTGGATTTTCACTCTATAGAAATGACAGGCGATCAATAAAGCCACAAATTTAGAGACTGTAGAATATGATCCTTCTGAAGAAGAAATATCGACATTCTTTGTGACAGCTGGCTGCTGTACTAATGGTGGTCGTAAAACATTTCAAAGTGAGAACAAGAATCACAGCACATGCTCCAAGTTTATTTGTACTGAAGAAAAATTAAATTGCTCCAGCAACAAACAAGCTTTCTGAGAACACAGGGATACCTTTCTGATGCCACCCAATGGAATTAAAATTTATCAGATGGCAGCCCTGAAGCTTGTTTTTAACTATTAGTCTAGTATAATGGATGTGACCCTTCAAAACAGGTTTAGTGAGATTGATATGGGCCATAGATCACACTGTCAAAATATATGCAGGATTTTATTGCTTTGTCAGTGTTTGTATCCTGTGAGGCAGGGCACATATATTTGTGGGTTTTGATGTTTTGTTTTTGTTTTGCTTGGTAGATGTGAAGATATTTGGAAGGATGGTTCTAGTGACCACTCAACTCCCATAAGCATGCAACAGGGCATGGATGTAGGGTGAAACAAGCCTTTCTCTCCCTCTTCACCTGATCCTTGATTGTACATAGAATTACATTCACAATACCTTTGAAATAAACCGACCCACTTTAGGTATAAAGTCAGAATATAGAATAGTCATGCTATAGATTGAATTACTAGCCATCATAAAAATAGTAAATCTATGGTCATGTTGTAGTACAGTGTGCTGATCAAGCTACTACTAGTAGTAGAAGGTGAAAGAGGGCTGCTCAGGTGCTGGAACAAGAGCAGCAAAGGAAGCGAATTAGGGAGATATTCATGACACCTACAGATACTGAGCCGTTCAAATGTTTCACAGACTCTGAGATGGAGGAGGAGGGAGGTGGGAGTAGAGGCTTGAAACGGGTTACTCGGGAGCAAGAGTCAGATGAAGAAAGGGAAAGGAAGCAGATCCGTGAAATACTTAATGCTCCAACTGAGGAAGAAGACTTCATGGGGTTCATGAGGTTCATGGGGAGTGATGGGACTGAGAGTGATAACGGAGAGGAGGATGGGATAGACTGGACGCGTGTGCAGGAAATCAGGGACATATGTACTCAACCCACATCAAGTGATGAGTTTGAGGGGTTCTCGGTAGACTGGCAACCTGGTAATACATGGGATGATCTATGTCTTGATAGACGCTGGAAGAGTTGGAGGGATGTGCGTTGGCGAGCAACTGTGGAAGCTAAAGCACCTGAGAGTGGTGAAGACAGGGTGGGGACCAGTTCTTCATCTGATGATGAGTTATAGGATAAAATAAGATATCAAACATTGGGGACTTTGCAGTAGGCAAAGTGTTGTATTGGGCTTGGGACTTTGTTGCTGCCATTATTCTCGCCTTGGGTCCTGGGACTGCAGATTGCTGTGTTTCCATGCTTCTACTGACTGGAATCCTGTAAGTGCTGACTTCTACTTCCTTGCTGACTCTGGATTGTTTTTGGACGACGACATCGCATTTTGGATTTAACTTCTGCTTTTGGATGTGCCTCAACTTTTCCCTCCTGGGAAAATAGTGGCAACTGTGTGTGTCATTGAGAAAGTCTTCTGGAGTTTCTCCTATGGGGTTTATTTTCTTCCAATTTTGATTAAATAAATTACAATTTCACCAGTGTCTTTGAATTAATATATAAGTGCCATTATCAGACATTGGAGCTACTTTTTTCAAACAGAAAAGCAGGCATTTTACTCCTGTAATACTTGGTGTTTTCCCGTTAGCAGTTTGTTTTGTACTAAATCAGGACTTAACATAGATCTCTTTTAGTGTTCCTCTCCTGCTGCTGTCAAGAAGACTTATTATGAGTTCCAGAGCACTATGATCTGTGCAACAATTTTGTCTAATTATGGTTTAAGAGAATTGCTCATTCCATCATCTTAAAATGCACTCATGGAATGCTTCGATAAATTACCAACAATAAACAATAATAGAAGGTTTGTGGAGGCTGGGTAAACACTTGAGATAAATAATGATCAAATGCACTGTGCAGTGGAGTTCCTGGAGCATTTTGAAGGAAGCTTTAGTCTCTCCCAGCAAAAGTTGTTGTTACTTGGGATTTGGCATTTGAATCATTCACAGAGTTTTCCTTCACAGTAAACACCTTTAACTGCCAGTGGCACAGTCTGGAAAGAATGCTGAGCATAGGAATCTTACAGATGATGGTATAGTGTCCTTATAATAACCAATGAGAGGCAATTTCATATTAAATTATAGGAGCAACAAAAGGAGATAATTAGAGCTAATAAGAGTTTTGGGAGGCATGTATTCTCTGGGTGAAAGAAATTCATAAGGGTCAATTTTTGTCCTTTCCCATTGTACAATACAGGAATTAGCTGCAGTAATAATAATAATAATAATAATAATAATAATAATAATCTTTATTTGTACCCCACCACCATCTTCCCAAAGGGGACTCGGAGCGGCTTACATAAGGCCAAACCCGAACAAGAATACAATATAACAATACAAATTGCAATAAAATAAAGAACATAACATTAAGATATAAAACATCAAAGCTTATAAAACAATATACACAGAACATAGGAACTAAGCATAATGACAGAAAGACAAAGGGCGGGCCACATATAAATAAAATGCTTTTAAAAACACTGGGTGATATAAGGGGGCAGAACTAATTGTAAGGGAGAACCAGGAGTCCAAGAGAACCCCCAAACTGTGGACCTGTGACTCCAGGGGGAGTGCAACCCCGTCCAGCACAGGTTGCCACTCAATAACCCGATCAGATGGATGACTGACCTGGAGGACCTCTGTCTTGTCAGGATTGATCCTCAGCTTGTTCCTCCTCCTCTAGATCATCACAGCAGCCAGGCACTGGTCCAGTATCCTCGGGACTTCCTTGGAGTCTGGTGGAAATGAGTAGTGGAGTTGAGTGTCATCTGCGTAAAGATGGCACCGTACTCCAAAACTCCGGATGACCTCTCCCAGCGGTTTCATGTTAAAAAGCATGGGGGACAGAATGGATCCTTGCGGGACCCCACAGGTCAATGTCCAGGGGTCCGAGCAGGAGTCCCCCAGTTTCACCGACTGGGAACGACCCTCCAGGAAGGTCCGGAGCCACAGAAGAACCGTGCCTCCGAGACCCATCCCAGCGAGCCTCCCCAGAAGGATACCATGGTTGATGGTATCTAAAGCCACTGAGATGTCCAAGAAAATCAGTATGGTCACACTCCCCCTATCCAGTTCCCTGGTGAGGTCATCCACCAAGGCGACCAAAGCAGCCTCGGTACTGTGCCCAGGCCGAAAGCCAGACTGTGAATGATCTAGAAAAATCAGTGTCATCGAGGAATCCCTGGACCTGCGAGGCAACCACCCACTCCAGAACCTTGCCTAGAAAAGAGAGGTTGAAGATTGGTCTATAGTTGTCACATATAGTCAGGAGGCTGATGAATCCAGAAGGATTCCTGAGGTCTCTTGGGGATATTCCTGTTCTGGAGACTGGCAATCCTGTTGACACCCTTGTTGATCGCTATAATAGCGAGATGTCTAGGGTGATTGACACGATATCTTGTTGCGCAGAACCACACCGTCTCCTTGGTTCACCGAGGAGCTGGCTGTGATGAAGCGCTGGAGGAGGGGTCTAGAGGGCATCTGGAGGAAATCTCAGGGTGTGTCCGACCAAGCACGGGCTAAAGCTGCTATTAGGGCTTATTCCTTGGCTACAGTAACATAAAGAATGTACACTAGGAAAATTAAGAAAGTCTGTTGTTAGTTATGAGCGATCAAATGTCAAAGAATGTTACTGGGAATTCAAGATCATTGAGAAGACTGAGAGTTTTCTTTCTTTCAGACATCCTTGCGTATATCACATAGTTTTCTTAATGTGGTTAATCTGGATGTAGGAAACAGTCTTTAGAAGATGAGTGAAACAAATACAAGCTCCTACATACCATATGAGCAACGAAAACAATTACCAAAATGTACAATTTGTGGTAAATTGATATTTCAAATTGTTAAAGATGGCAGAATACATGATAGAATACATGTTTTGGATGTAAAAGACAGAACATTCAATCTTTGGCAACTATGAGTAGTACAGGGAAAGATACCTGCCTGAAACTTGGAGAACTACTGCCCAGTGATGGAACCAATGGTGAGAAGATGGACACATCCAACATCCAACTAGTTAGCCAGCATGCTAAACACAACAGTAGCCATGTGTCATAACTCTAAAAGGCCCCAGGCTCGTTGTTCCGCCCTACCATCTTCACAATACCACTCCTCCACCCATACCATCCCCAAAACAGCAATATTGTCTAGTGTCTGACAAACTAGTATGTGTGTATGTGACTGATGAAGTCCTGGACAAGATGAAACACGGTTAAACAATAAAAGCAAGAGGATGGATCAGTGAGCAGAGATTCTTCATTAAAATCCCGACTCCTGAGAACTGTGAAGGGAGTGAAGTTTGTACAGGATTTGGCAGCAGATCAATTTAGGCAATAATGAGGAAGATCTCTATTTCTAACTCTCTTTGCTGGACCAGGAATGGCAAAAATGTAGCCTTTAGGTTGAACACTGGCAGTAGTGCTATTCTTGTACCCATGACAAATTCCTTAATGTTCTTGCTGTGACATTTTGTGTAGGACTTTCCCCTCCAAGTAGCATACCTCTCCCTATGAGTGGCATATCCTAAGTGGCACGAATGGTAGTGGATTGTGGGGAAAAAACCTCAGGAGAACAATTGGTGCATAGTGAGACAGTACAAGCCTGGAATGCAGAAAGTTCTGTTTGCCAATTAAAGAATTTTTTCAACACAGGTCAGGGAGGCATAACATTATAGGAATTTTTAACATTTGCTCTAAAGGAGACAGTAAGAAGGAATCTTCTAGGCAACACATAATTATTTGGGTTTTTTTTTTGTTGTTTCTTCAAGCCCACTCCAACTTATGGCAACTCTATTAAAGGGGAGTGTTGGAATGGCCTTCTTCTGAGGATAGAAAGTTGTGACTTGTGCAAGATCATCCTGTGGATTTCCATGGCTGAACAGGAATTTGAACCTTGTTTTCTGGGAGAGCTAGTCTATTCAAACTTCTACACCATATACTGTGGCACATCTTAACTACTCTAAATATTAAGAGGAAGATTTATTTATTTATTTATTTATTTATTTTTCAAACTTATATGCCGCCACTCCCCTGGGGCTCAGAGCGGCTTACAATAATGGCCAAAATTCAACACAATTTAAAAACAATTCAAACAATTTAAAAACAGCAATATAAAAAATCAAAGGCCTGTTGAAACAGATATGTCTTACATGCCCTGCGGAAAGCTGATAAGTCCCGCAAGGCACGGACTTCAGGTGGCAGAGTATTCCAGAGTGATGGTGCCACTGCTGTAAAGGGTCTGTGTCTGGTTGCTGTTAGATGCAAGGTCTTGACACTGGGGATTTCCAATAGATCTTAACCCCTTAGTACAGCTTTTCTTGTGTGATTTACAACCATCACTATCTCAACAGATTCCAAAGTCAATACCTAACATCCAAGTGAGAGTGAAATCCCAAGATTTCTCTCAAGGGTATACATCTTTCCTCCCATATTATGTGACTTGCTGTACCAGAGCCCCATCCTGCACAGACATAGGTGCCAAAGTGAACACTGAATTCTAACCTCTACTCCTATTACCTGCCAAATTACAACCTGTTTTTAGACTCCTCAAACAATACAGGGGAAGCAAAAAAAACAAAACAAAACACTCACACAGGCCTGGAGACCCCTTTTTCATGAGATGCAGCATTTGGGTTCTTGGTGCCTTACCACATTGTCTCTGACCATGAAGGTCATCAAACAGATTTTTTTACCCATAGCACCTTTGCCTTTAGGAGCCCCCGGTGGCGCAGTGGGTTAAACCCCTGTGCCAGCAGGACTGAAGACCTACAGGTCGCAGGTTCGAATCCGGGGAGAGGCGGATGAGCTCCTTCTATCAACTCCAGCTCCTCATGCGGGGACATGAGAGAAGCCTCCCACAAGGATGATAAAAACATCAAATCATCCAGGCGTCCCCTGGGCAACGTCCTTGCAGACGGCCAATTCTCTCACACCAGAAGCGACTTACAGTTTCTCAAGTCGCTCCTGACACGACCAAAAAGAAAACAACAAAAACCTTTGCCTTGCTAACTGGAAATATATTCTTTTGGTCATAAATAATGCTAAGTGACTATCACCAACCGTAAAATATTTACCAGCATTGTTACAAGTGTTTAAAATGTCGAACAGTTCATTAAGGCAAAAGAGAATGAATGTGTGCATGTGTGCACTTTTACCTTTTTGCAGGTATAAAACAGTGTGGAGATAAGTTTCTTTCATCAACTCAAACCTAATGGCTAATTTTGATTTAGAGAACTGTCTTGCCAACACTACCAAAATGCTGACTCTCAGTTTTCCACGCTGGATTCCACATGAATGAATCTTTGCTTCAGGTGGGTGTAGCTTTCCCCTCACATGAGCACAAGGAGAATTCAGGCAAAATATGCTGCCATCGTAAAAAGAAAAGTCACATTGAGTTCAGTATAATTGTTCATAGGCTGTATAGATTTGTAGCCTTATTTACATACTTTATTTGGACATATGTGAGCTTTGAAATGCTGAATCCCCAAAAAACAAATTATATTTGTTCCAAATGCAGTTATGCTATATTATAGGCAGTAGTATAAGTTTTTTCTGTCTAGGAATTGAGATGTGGAAAGTACTCTTCCTTGCTGAACATTGCCTGCTTTTAAGATTACCAGGACTGGCAGGAGAAGGTCATTGCTGCTATAAAGTTTCTTGTGAGAACATCCTCAATTATTAAACACCTCACAGTTAAATTTGGCGTATTGGTCTTGTTCCAGTTTGGATTGTCATTCATTCCTATACCAGCAGTTTTTGGCACTTGTGGTGGCAGCTTTCACCACTGTGCTGGAAAATTGAATCTAACCACTAACCTATATCCAGTTATTAGTCCCAAATGCGATGGTCCCATTGGAACTTGGTGAATCAACACTTCTCATTGATTCCACAATTCTACTCTAGTTGGGATTAAGTTTTGGATTTAGATCACTGTTGATGTGCCAGTGTGCCACAAAGTGATGCTAACTCAGGGACAGTATGAAATAAATGTAGCCTTATCCTATTAGGTACAGGTGTTCAGAGTGGCAATACATAGAAGCACATTTAAAACACATACATAACTAAATTAATCCTGACACAGAGTACCAGACCAAAGGAGGAGGAGAAGGTTAGCAGGAAGGGGAGATAGCTATGGTTTCCCAAAGACTTGAGTCAAGGATGAGAAAGTAAAACTAAAAACTTCAACTGTTCCTCTTTTTGATGTTATGCTCCCTACCCTTGACAATAAATTAATCCCCTCATTCAAAAGTGGATTCTTAGGGTGCTTCCAGACATGCAGAAAACCTACATCTGCCCCCCCCCCAAAAAAAAACAACAACAACCCGGGCTATCCTGGTTTGGTGTCCACATGTCATCCCAGTAATGAGGCCAGCCAAACCCTTTCCAAAAGCCTTTAGAGTTTTAGTAAAAACTTACAGGGCTGCTATTAACCTCCTCTGGCAGGTCTCCTGGCATGTACAAATACTGTGCCAGGAGGCCGGGAGGGTAGGGGGTTGGAGCAATTTTCCTCTGCAGCTTACTTATTATAAGGGCTTGGGGGGATTTTTGGAGAGTGGGTTGGTGTCCTCTATCTTCTACAGCCTCATGGAGAAGAAGAATACTCCTTGTACTTTACTAGGAGTTCATCAACGTGTTTTGAAACACAGTAAGGGAGATGGGAAATGGGGACTGACCCCTGGGTCATTGCAAGACTACCCTACAGTCAATCCCCACAGGCCTCATACGCCATTAGACCAGGCCTTTCAGAAAGGCCTGGATCTATTTATTTATTTTTTAATTTACTATGCTTCTATACCGCCATTCTCAGCCCAAGGGCGACTCATGGCGGTTTACAAACGGCACAATTCGATGCCCACAACATCTAATGGGGTATCTAATTAATTCAGGACAAAGCAGGGTATCAAATCAAATCATTTATTCATAGACCAGCACAGGAAATAGAAGTCGCATTTTCATACAAACTTGGTACATTTAGTACATTAAAAATATAAATATAACTACTGAAGCACAATATGGGTGAGGGAGCGGAAGGGGAAACAGGGTAAAAACATACAATGCACAGATCCATCACCAAATTGTAGATTCAGGGAAGATGATTACTGGACACACAGTTAATTTTTGGGACTAGTTATGCCCTGACGGATTTTGTATGCTGCTGCACAGAACTTTGCAACATTGTAGGTTGTAGCTGAATTAGTATCTACAAGTAGCAGGGAGGTATAAAATTGTTCTGAATGGCCTGGGTGCTTGTATATCAGAGGTAAGGTAAGCCTGGCATGGATATCCCTGTAGAACGGGCACTGAAGGGGCACATGTTCTACTGTTTCTACATGACCCAAGTCAAAGGGGCAGAGTCTCTCTGGGAAAGGGATCTTCTGGTAGCAGCCTTCGAGTACAGCCGATGGGAGAGCATGGCATCAAGCCAGGGTGAAAGCCCTTCAATGAATAGGAACCTTTAAGTTTGTTAAATATGCCATAGGGGATGCAAGATATCTGCTGTCTTCATTGATAAGGAAGGTTGGGACCGAGGCCAGATCTAATTGGCACTCTGTGTCTGTGATACGTTGTTTAATAAGTGCTTTGGCCTGATTGTAATCCATAGCGAATAGTAGACCTGAAGAAAATCCCAATGAGGAGATTTTGGATGCTACCGCCTGCTTCCATGTGGATTGGAAGTCATTATCCATGGTTAGTGCGGCAAGACCGGGATAGTCTGAGCCACACCCTGGCTTCCACCCTCATAAAGCCCGTCTCTAGTTGCACGGTGGCATTAGAAACACATTTAGGTACCTGCAAGGTCAATCTCAGAAACTTTGACTGAACCAGCTCTAATGGGGCAAAACTGGGGAAGGGGCTCAGCTGAGTGCCATACAAAAGTTGGGCTAATGACTTAGCTTCAAACAGTTTGAGTGCGGCCGGTGTAAAGTGGCCCCCTCTTGACTTAAGATATTAAAGAATGACAATTGAGCTCTTCTGCACGGTGTTGGCAGGGCCCTCATTTTGGGCCCTATCTGAAAGGGCACTTAGTTTAACATGGAAAGAGATAACCTAATAAATGGCCTGATTAGCTGTGGATCTCAGGGCATTGCCACTGGTGTGCTGTAGTTGGGTGGCCTTCTCTTTTCCACTTTTGCTTCTATGTCAGGTAGAAAGCCTTTATTTATTATTTATTTATTTTGGGCACTTCTACCCCGCCCTTCTCAACCCCCTAGGGGGGACTCAGAGCGGCTTACAACCGGCACAATTCGATGCCAACAATTTAACAGATAAAATACATAACAACAATAACCACAATAGTTAAAATATTCAATTAATATAATAACAACTAAAAAGCCAATCTAGTGGCCAACGTTCACCGAGTTCTAAAATCCGTAAGTCCATTCAGCATTACCATAGTCCTTTCCAAATTCTGGTTGTCATTACCTTGTCAGTCTGCCAGATTAACCAAAGGCTTGGTCCCATATCCATGTTTTCAGCTTCCTTCTAAAGGAGAGGAGGGATGTTGATGACCTAATTTCCCTGGAGAGTGAGTTCCACAGGTGAGGGGCCACCACTGAGAAGGCCCTGTCCCTCGTCCCTACCAGCCTCACTTGTGATAGAGGCGGAGCCGAGAGCAGGGCCTCCCCAGAAGATCTTAAACTCTGAGGTGGGACATAGAAGGAGATACATTTAGACAGGTACGCTGGGCCGGAGCCGTATAGACCTTTAGACCTCATTTCACCACAGCAGTAAAATCTTCTAACCTCCCTGCTCCAAATAATAATATCAACTCTTGGGGAAGACTGCTGATTTTAGGCCACTCTAAAGACTGATTTTAGGCCACCCAATTATTTTTAGAGATTAAAATATTTCTATCCCATGCCACAGCTTAAAATCAGTTTAAGAAATGTAAATCAATTCAAAGCAGTAAAAGTAGTTTAAACAAACCAAAGGTATACTATGCCCTTTGACACATTAAAGGGAAAGGGTTTTTTTAAAAAAAGCTAAAAAATTTAAAGGCAATTTACAACCATGTACATAATCATATCCAAATTTGGCTGAAAGCAACTGGATCAGCAATGTTTTACTGAAGAGCCATATTTCTGTTTTTGTGTTGTCATGAAACCAGTGATGGTGCCAAATGGTCCTTCTAGAGCAGTGTTTCTCAACCTGGGGGTCGGGACCCCTGGGGGGGGGTCGCGAGAGGGTGTCAGGGGGGGTCGCCAAAGACCATCAGAAAACGCAGTATTTTCTGTTGGTCCTGGGATTCTGTGTGAGAAGTTTGGTCTAATTCTGTCATTGGTGGGGTTCAGAATGCTCTTTGATAGTAGGTGAACTATAAATCCCAGCAACTACAACTCCCAAATACCAAGGTCTATTTTCCCCAAACTCCACATTTGGGCATATTGAGTATTCATGCAAAGTTTGCTCCAGATCCATCATTGTTTGAGTCCACATTGCCCTTTGGGTATAGGTGAACTACAACTCCAAAACTTAAGGTCAATGTCCTCCAAACCCTTCCAGTATTTTCTGTTGGTCATGGGAGTTCTGTGTGCCATGTTTGGTTCAGTTCCGTCATTGGTGGAGTTCAAAATGCTCTTTGATCGTAAGTGAACTATAAATCCCAGTAACTACAACTCCCAGATGACAAAACCAATAACCCCCCCCCCCCCCCCAACTACATCAGTATTCAAATTTGGGTATATTGGGTATTTGTGCCATATTTGGTCCAGTGAAAGAAAATACTTATAGTCCACCTATCAAATATTTACATTATGATTCATAACAGTATCAAAATTACAGTGATGAAGTAGCAACAAAAATAATTTTATGGTTGGGGGTCACCACAATATGAGGAATTGTATTAAGGGGTCGTGGCATTAGGAAGGTTGAGAAACACTGTTCTAGAGGGAAGTTTACAACTAGGATGCCATGGTACAGACAGAGCTTGCCCACATCTTCCCTGCAGTGATGTGGCACTGAAGAAAGCTTTCATAGCAGATTTTGACAAAAATAGACATTCTATGGCAGCCTCTTTGCTTTCTCATTTACTTCCATTGAATAATGTACTGTAGTTCTGTTTCTCCCCATTCATCAACAAGCAAATATTTCCTAACTATCCACATGACCCTCACCATGTTCTTGTTCATTCTGGGAATGGCACTTGGTAGTTAGTCACATACACACACAGACAGAGGCATATATTTGCAGATGAGTGTTTTTGAGCTAAACTAAGATACTTAATCTTAGTGACAGAACCAAAAATGGGAACTTCATGAAATGTCTTTTGGCAATATTAATCAGTTTGACAAACACAATTCTATTATTTTCTATATTGGAGCAAAACAAGGCTAAATAGCTTTTTTGTCAAAAGAATGGATCAACCTATGTGACAAACTGGATTTTACCGATGATTAAGCTCTTGTGTTGCAATCCATGTTTTTCAAAGTCTAGTGTAACTGATCAAATATATTTTATATTTCCTTGCTAATATGATTTTTTTTTTTTGCAATTGATTTTCCTCCAATTTAATTTTTATCAGTGCTTTGAGAGGGAGATGAAATTAATGAAAGAAAGGATTTCAGTTCATGAAATTGGATCGAGGGCTCAATGGGATTCATACCAGCGATGTTAATGACCTTGTTCCAAAAAGATTATCAGCTTGCTATTGGGGAATGATAGGTAAAGGTAAAGGTTTCCCCTGACATTAAGTCCAGTCATGTCTGACTCTGGGAGGTGATGCTCATCTCCATTTCTAAACCGAAGAGCCAGGCTTGTCCATAGACACTTCAAAGGTCATGTGCCTGGCATGATTGCATTGAGTGTCATTAATATTGGGGAATGTTACTGTGAGTAAAATAACATCCTCTAGCATCCAGCATTTTATGGTAGAATTGGTGTCTATTTATGTGGATAAACATCACTGAAATAGTTTAAATGTCCCTAATTCAGTACATTAGTCAGGACTGTTAGTCTTCAATAAGGGCTGTACTGGTGCATCTTAGTGTACCTTAAGTGCACAAGGGCTGCACGTCGCTCACAGGTCATACGCTGTCCAGCTCTGTTTTAGAGCAGTGGTGCAACCCCATTAGGCCCCCAGAGCACTTGATGACTCTTGAATTAGTACATTGTACCCTATCCCTGTAGGCACTGGTAAGTATGGTTGTTTTTTATATTGTGTTATGCTGTTTTATGAATTTTAATGTGTTATTTTAATTATGTTGATTGGGCTTGTCCCCATGTAAGCCACCCCGGGGAGGTGGAGGTGATATACAAAAATAAAGTTGTTGTTATTATTCATTTTCTGATCCCAATTCAAGGTGCTGGTGCTTACCTACAAAGCCCTAAATGGTTTGGGACCCATCTACCTGCGTGACCGCATTTCTGTATACGATCTCTTCAATCTTCCGGAGAGGCCCTGCTCGTGATCCCACCTGCATCGTAAGCTCGATTGGTGGGGACACGGGACAGGGCCTTCTCTGTGGTGGCCCCTCGACTCTAGAATTCACTCCCCAAGGATATCAGGCATGCCCCGACGCTGGCAGTCTTTAGGAGGAGTTTGAAAACGTGACTGTTCCAGTGTGCCTTCCCAGAATTGTTGTTGTTGTTCATTCGTTCAGTCATCTCCGACTCTTCGTGACCTCATGGACCAGTCCACACCAGAGCTCCCTGTCGGCCGTCACCACCCCCAGCTCGTTCAGGGTCAGTCCAGTCACTTCAAGGATGCCATCCATCCATCTTAACCTTGGTCGGCCCCTCTTCCTTTTGCCTTCCACTTTCCCCAGCATAATTGTCTTCTCTAGGCTTTGCTGTCTCCTCATGATGTGGCCAAAGTACTTCAACTTTGTCTCTAGTATCCTTCCCTCCAGTGAGCAGCCGGGCTTTATTTCCTGGAGGATGGACTGGTTGGATCTTCTCGCAGTGCAAGGCACTCTCAGAACTTTCCTCCAACACCACAGTTCAAAAGCATCGATCTTCCTTCGCTCAGCCTTCCCTAAGGTCCAGCTCTCACATCCGTAGGTTACTACAGAGAATACCATGGCTTTGACTAGGTGGATCTTTGTTGCCAGTCTGATGTCTTTACTCTTTACTATTTTATCGAGATTGGACATTGCTCTCCTCCCAAGAAGTAAGCGTCTTCCCAGAATAGGAAACCCCAAAGCACTTTGTCCCAAATGTACTTTACTAGAAATCTAGGATTGTCTGCACGCCCTATCTTTCCAAAAATACCTATCCATTTCATCCGGTCATGCCCAGTTTTTAATTTTTTTAATCCATTACAACTGGCCCTGATACTGATTTTAAATTGCGTCATGCTGTTTAATGTCTATTGCTTGAGTTATTTATTGATGTATTGTTGTTGTGTTGTTTATTGATGTATTGGGTCTTGGCCTATTGTACGCCGCACTGAGTCCTTCGGGTTACAAATAAAGGATTATTATTATTATTATTATTATTATTATTATTATTATCTTTCTAGAAGCACGTGATAGGTAAAAACTGTATTATTATCATTGCTATTATTATTATTATTATTATTATTATTATTATTATTTGAAAAACATAGAAACTTTCTGAAAATGGATGTAAGTACAAATAAATAGCCACAAAATTCTTTATAAATCAAATGAGAGTTATCTGAGCGTTTTAAAAGATATAAATGTGAGAATATCTATAACTCATTTCAATATGTTAACAGACTGTTTTCAGTGCTAACATTCTTAGAACCTAGGCTGAAACCTTGGTGATTTTTTAAAAAAAGATCTTTGTTATAATATAGATAAAACAAAGAAGAAGAAAAACATTGTGCTCCCTACCACCTACATAAAGCAATATACATTTTAATGATAAAATAATACTACAAACTATTCTAAATCTCCTAAACAACAACAATGCAAAGAATGCTAAATCTCTTACTGCAACTTCACCACCCACACAACACCCCCACAAAAAGAAGTATTTTTTTTAAATGACCTTAATCATTCCAATAATGTTCTGCAAACTGAAGTGAGATTGTTACCGTTTATTCCTAAAAGGTTGCTCTTTTTAAAACCATACACATGGTGGAAAACTATGACATAATAGTCATATTGAATTTGGATGACACAGATTATTCACAATTCCACACAGCACACACACAGATGCACACACACTTTTTTAAAAAAAAGCTTAAATCCACTGATTTCTTCATAAACTGGAATGAAGGAAGTTGAACTTTCTTTTAAAAATGAAAAAGGGGAGATCAATACTAAAAGAATGCAGTTTGAGACACCTAATGCTTTGATGACAGCAGGTGATTGGGTGCAACCTACAAAAAGATTTCTTTTTATTTGTATGCAGAGAATCCATTTTAATTAATGTACGAGGGGTATTTTTAAAGTAATGTCCGTTTTGTTGTAGACACTAGTAGTTCGCGTGCATACCGCAACGAGTGCGTGCATGCCTCGGGAACAACTGTGCTCAGTTTCTGCTCTGTAGCTAACCTGTACGGTTCTGTTCTGTGCTTTAAAAAATGTTTAAGACTATCAACTCACTCTCCGCATGTGAGGTTCACTCAGTGATATGGTTTTTGTCAGCAAGGAACTTGCCTGCTGCAGAAATTCATCGACAGATTTGTGAAGTGTTTGGTGATACAGTTATGAGTGAAAGCAAAGTGAGTAAGTTGGTACGACAATTCAAAGATGGCCGTGACAACGTCCATGATGAGGACCGCTCCAGTCGCCCTTCTTTGATTACAGTGAACTCTTGGTTATCGGAGCAGGCAGCAAGTTTTTATGAGGAGGGTATTTTAAAATTGGTTCAGAGGTATGATAAGTGTTTGAACAAACTTGGCAACTATGTCGAAAAATAGAGTGAAGTGTGTACTTTCTAGAAAAAAAAATACTTTTTTGAAATAAACTTTCGTTGTGTACTTATGTTCAAACAAACCTTACTTAAAAAATACCCCTCGTATTTCAATATTTCTATCAGGTGTGGTGAACTAAGTTACAAAAAGAAAATTTGAAACAAAATCCTAACAAAAAAAGGTGACAACAAATCTGCAATAATACAATCTGTTAACCAGGAGCAGCAATAAAGAGCATTATATGGAGATCCCATCTAAACAAAAACCTGATATAACCCCAAAAAATCATATTTAACATTATTGACCTTATCACAAAAGGCCCATGGATTCACCATGCATCATGGCAAATCCATGGGTTCCTGGCAGAGGGGCATGGAGAAGCCATTGCTCCATGCACCATATCATGCAGCTTGACTTATCCCTCCTCCCATAGGGGAAAATGTTGCCACACGTCTTCCCCCCATTTCTGGTAAGACAACATGGGAAGGTATTTGGCAGCAGTATGCACAATTTCTTCTCCTCTTTCAGCATGGAGCTTGGCCCAAAGTCACTATGCATCATCTAATGGGCTCCATGCTGAAAGTGGAGAGTAAGGAGCATATGTGTGATTTTTTTTTGTCGTGTCAGGAATAACTTGAGAAATTGCAAGTCGCTTCTAGTGTGAGAAAATTGGCTGTCTGCAAGGATGTTGCCCAGGGGACACCAGGATGTTTATAATAAATAATAAATAATAAATAAATAATAAATAATAAATAAATAATAAATAATAAATAATAAATAAATAAATAATAAATAAATAATAAATAATAAATAAATGTTTTATCATCCTTGTGGGAGGCTTCTCTCATGTACCCCCGCATGGGAAGCTGGAGCTGACAGACGGAGCTCACCCGTGCTCTCCCTGGATTCGAACCTGCGACCTGTCGATCTTCAGTCCTGCCAGCACAGTGGTTTAACCCACTGCGCCACCAGGGGTCCTATATGTGTGAGGATGTAATAAGAGTAGGTAAAAGAAGGACTCAGGCAAAAAAATGTCTTTTTCTGGATCTACATTGCCCTATATCCCAGGATCCAATCCCAGATTACCTGTTTTGAACTGGATTATATGAGTTGACACTGCCAGGTAATCTGGGATAACCAGATAATCTGGGATCAGATCCTGGGATATAGGTCAGTTTAGATCCAACCTGAGTGTTAAAAAGGCTTGCATTGCAGCACGGGCAGAGAAGTTGTTTCTTTGCAAGAAAGGGTCAGGGGAAATGCATCACACCATAAAAAACTAGCAAGACTGCAGATATTAGGCTTGGTCCCAAATCAGTTTAAATGAAAGACACTTGTAGTATTCGGTGGGCCATTTTATAAAATCCCTGAAAACAGACCAGGGAGGAGGGAGCCAGAGGCGGCCCTAGGTAATTTTCAACGGTAAGCAAACAGTATTTTGGCATCCCCCCCCCCCCCAACCAATCACTGATATATATTTTCTGTTCATCGTGGGAGTTCTGTGTGCCATATTTGGTTCAATTCCATCATTGGTGGAGTTCAGAATGCTCTTTGATTGTAGGTGAACTATACATCCCAGTAACTACAACTCGCATATGTCAAGGTCTATTTTCCCCCAAGAGCACCTCAAGAGCTCCCCTGGGCAAAATCAACTATACCGCAAATGCTTACTTTGCAAATGGGTTGAGCCGCCCCTGGAGGGAGCCAAAAAATCTGGCAAACTGGATTCAGGGAGCAACATTTTATCTGGTTTCTTGAGAGGAAGTGTTATAACTGCAATATACCTGAAACAGGGATCTGCCACATCTGTCTTTTCTCCCTCTCAGGCAGCGAAGTGTCCCATTTTTTTGGGAAAACTTCCCTAGGCCCTTCCTCCAGAGGGAGCCCTGCTGAGAACTCACTTTCCCAGCAGCACTTGCATAGGGCAGGCAGTCTCTGAGTTTCTCTCAGAGCATGATGGGAGTTGAAGTTTGTTTTTTTTCTCAGCCAATAAAAGGCCTGCTTGTGTACATACTCTGATTGGCTGAGACTCTTGTAGTGACTCTCTTGTAGTTTGTCTTATTTTAAAAATATATAATGATTAAAATTTAAAATAATTCTAAAAAATCAGCAGATTGGTGAATTGTTTTTAAACAGTGTGCTGTCACGTGCTGGGCTCCTATAAAAGACTATAAACAGGACTTAATTTCTATGAGCCCAACGGGACGCCGGGGTTGCCTCAAAGAGAGGTTTTTTGGGATTTTCCTGAAAAGATGGGCTTTAAAGTCTTTAAAGATGCAACAAAATCTTCATTACTAAACAAATAACAAGGCTTCAACGATTGGATTCAAAGTTTTCTTAATAAACTGTTGGCTTTCTTGATCTTGCGCCCAAGGGCAGGCAACTGTTCCTTCACTGTTGGGAAAATCTCCGACCTCTACCCTGGGCAATCTGTCTTCACTTCTGTTGGTGTGGGGCCCCTATACCTGGTCCAATCTGCTTTATGGTTGCCACGAAGGGCCCTTACCAAACAGAGACCTTTGCAGAACTTCCAGGAGGAAGAAGATGTTCACTTCCCAGTGATGGCTGGCTGAAGCGCTGTGGGACTGGATCCCAGCAAGAGAGCTGAGAGGCTGTAAGTTCCTCAGCAAACTGTAAAGTCCCCAGCAAAAGCTGTGCTGATACTGTATATCCGTGGCCAAGCTATGGGGCTATTTCTCCCCGGCCAAGCTATACATGATGAAGCCTTTTACAGGAAGTCCTGGTTTAAGTCTTGTAAGAAAGACTTCTCTGTGTGGACTGACCTAAAATGGATCCTATTCCCTCCAAAACCCAAAAAGGGGGCAGAACTAGGGAACCTAATGATAATTGACAGGTCATTGACCCAGTAACTGCAAAGTAAGGAAAGCCATCTAACTGCAAATGCATAGAACTTAAAAAAACATACAACACTCAACAAATAGCAAGATAAGCTGGAGCTCCTGGTACAGCCGTACCAGAACAAACAGACGTGCAGTTGTAAGTTGATCTGAGGTAGGTTTCATGCAGATAGCCCTTAAAATGACTGAGGATTGAGCCTTTAAAATTTTCCCACTGTCGCCAATGGGATGAATCTTTGCAGAATGAAAATGGCCATGCCCCTCCCCTTCCAAGTAACGTCTTGGTAAACAGTATGAGAGGTCAGCTGACAATGGTCCTGAAAACGGGATGCCTTTAGTCCAAATTGCACACCCCTGGCAGATTTATCTTTCCACATGTCCCTATATGGGTATATCAAACCACTCTATTTTTGGGTTGTAGGTTTTTTCGGGCTATATGTCCATGGTCTAGAGGCATTTTCTCCTGACGTTTCGCCTGCATCTATGGCAAGCATCCTCAGAGGTAGTGAGGTCTGTTGGAAGTAGGAAAATGGGTTTATATATTTGTGGAATGACCAGGGTGGGACAAAGGACTTTTGTCTGCTGGAGCTAGGTGTGAATGTTTCAACTGACCATCTTGATTAGCATTTAATGGCTTGGAAGTGCCTGGGGGGGGGGGGGAATCTTTTGTCGAGAGGTGATTTGTTGTGCCTGATTGTTTACTCTCTGTTGTTGTGCTATTGTAATTTTTGAGTTTTTTAATACTGGTAGCCAGATTTTGTTCATTTTCATGGTTTCTTCCTTTCTGTTGAAATTGTCCACATGCTTGTGGATTTCAATGGCTTCTCTGTGTAGTCTGACATGGTGGTTGTGAGAGTGGTCCAGCATTTCTGTGTTCTCCAATAATATGCTGTGTCCAGGTTGGTTCATCAGGTGCTCTGCTATGGCTGACTTCTCTGGCTGAAGTAGTCTGCAGTGCCTTTCATGTTCCTTGATTCGTGTTTGGGCAATGCTGCGTTTGGTGGTCCCTATGTAGACTTGTCCACAGCTGCATGGAATACGGTAGACTCTATTTTTTGTGTTTTCGGTTGGTTGTTCCTGTATAGCTCCATATTATACTAGTTTGGTGTTACTAAAACAGAAGTCAAACAAGTATAAGCTTCCAATCTGATATGCAACTCCACTATTCAAAGACACTTGCTTTGTAATAGATACGGAGGTGTACGATTGCAGTGTAAAGGTATTAAATTTGTAGGTAAATTATCACACATTAAGTTTGAATGCTGAGTATCACAATTTGCATTCAATTATTCGTTTACAAAAAGTTTGACAAATATCAAACATGAAGAAATATATATTTTAGGCCTATTATAAGGCAAAGTAGTATAAGTAGTAAAGTAGTATAATCCAAGTAGGAGGGTGCAGAATGTTCAGCCCCTACATTGCCATATAATGCCATTTCAGAATGCAGTTTTACTACATATAATACAGTTTCAGAATCTGATTTTACTACATTGAATTGCATTATATGGCAGTGTAGATTCATATAATCCAGTTCAATGCAGTTAATCTTCATTCTAAAACTGCATTATATGGCAGTGTAGCTGGGGCCTAAGGTGCCTGGTAAAATGTGGAATACAAATAAGAAACAAAAGAAGGCATGTTCATAGTGAACATAAACCCAACCTGATACCACCCACCAATGATGTCCTTAAAGTTTTTACTGTTAAAAGCGTCTGCAATGAGAATTTTGTTCCATATTTCTCGTAAAAAAAGCAACTCTGCTTAGCTAGTCATGCATTTGCAAGCAATTTCTAGCACTTTAAAACAATGTCAGATCTATCCATCTTTCTCAAGAAGCAGCCCAAGTGAAACAAACAGTCATACTCAGAAATATCCAAGCGACTGTAACATTCCATTTCTCTGAAAAGACAAATTAGCCTTACATTTCATAAAACAGTGCAGTGCATTTGTTCACATTCATCTTTGGCTCCCCGAGAAACTTCCTGCAGATAGCATACTTCAGAGTTAGAGCAAGACAATGGATGTAATCTTGTTTCACTTGCTCGTTTGCTCTGATAACAAGATTAGTGCCTGGTATTACTCTGAGGCATAAACAGAGCTGTAGAAAGTAATCAGACAATTACCGCATGTGTTTACTTAACCCACTAGCATAAAAATTCTATGAACATTGTACAACTAAAAGGGAGATGTGATGAGACTGGAGCAAGCCCCCTCCCCAACCAATTTCTGTATAATTAATTTGAATAAGACAAATATGTAGCTCAGCTGGCATTTAAAACACATGCTCTTGAAAAAGCATTTTGAAAACTGAATGTAGAAAAAAGACATTGTACTGTTACATTTATGTAGGTTTAAATTCCCCTTAAATCAGTGGATGCACAAATATTTCTGAAACTTGGGGTGGGGGGGAGATTCCCTGGTTATTTTGCATAATTGAAAATAGAAAATCAAAGATATAGCTCTTGTAGTGTTCTATCTGGAAGAAACTTTAACAATCTTAGATATGCCTTGGTCACCTCTAGATTGGATTACTGCAATGCGCTCTATGTAGGGCTGCCCTTGAAAACAGCTCGGAAATTCCAACTGGTCCAACGGGCAGCAGCCAGGATGTTAACCGGGCTCATTACAGAGAGAGGTCAACCCTCCTGTTCAAGGAGCTCCACTGGCTGCCGTTTATTTTTGAGCCCCATTTAAGGTGCAGGTGCTTACCCACAAAGCCCTGAATGGTTTGGGACCACCCTACCTGCGTGACCGCATCTCCGTCTACGAACCCACACGTTCACTTCGGTCATCTGGAGAGGCCCTGCTCGTGATCCTGCCCGCGTCGCAAGCGCGCTTGGTGGGGACTCGAGACAGGGCCTTTTCTGTGGTGGCCCCCCGACTCTGGAACGCCCTCCCAAAAGATCTTAGACAGGCCCCTACACTGGCAGTCTTCAGAAAGAACTTGAAGACCTGGCTATTCCGATGTGCCTTCTCAGATTAGGAACCTCCAATACCAAGTCCTAGAAGCACTTTAGTAGAACTAAGATCACTGCACACCGCACACTGCACTTACTTTATAATCCTACATACCTCCTGCCACATCAGCACTTTTAATCTTGTACCCATTACTCTGGCCTGGCCCAGTTTTATAGTGTCTCGATGTATTGTTTATTGTTCTTGTTTATTCTGCTTAACTGTTTTTAATTTGCTTTAGGTATTGTATTGTTGTATTGTGTTTTGAGGCCTTGGCCTATGTAAGCCACATCGAGTCCTTCGGGAGATGCTAGCAGGGTACAAATAAAGTAATAATAATAATAATAATAATAATAATAATAATAATAATATGCAGATGATATCACTTTGATGGCCTTAAGCAAGGAGGACCTGAGGAGCCTTCTAACCATAGTGAAAGAAGAAAGTGCAAAATCTGGGGTGCAGTAAACATTAAAAAAAAACCCAAGATTATCGCAGCAAGACTGATAACTGGCAAATAGAGGGAGACCCAAGTATTTTGCACACAAGTGTTTTCTTTCACAGAAATGCATTCTATGCGGGACCCCACAGGTCAAAGGCCAGTGGTCCGAGCAGGTGTCTCCCAGCTTCACCATCTGGGATCGACCCTCCAGGAAGGACCGGAGCCACGACAAAACCATGCCTCCAAGGCCCATCCCGGAGAGACGTCCCAGAAGGATACCATGATCGATGGTATTGAAAGCCGCTGAGATGTCGAAGAGAACCAACAGTGTCACACTCCCCCTTGTCCAGCTCCCTACCGAGATCATCCACCAAGGCGACAAAATTATTTATCTCGGTGTCATGGCCAGGCCTGAAACCAGACTGTGGCTGGTCTACGTAGTTGATGTCATCCAGGAATCCCTGGAGCTGAGCAGCGACCACCCGCTCCAACACCTTGCCCAAAAAAGGGAGGTTTGAGATTGGTCTATAGTTATTCAAAATCGTGGAATCAAGGGAAGTCTTTTTCAGGGGTGGTCTGACCACAGCCTGTTTTAAGCCTGATGGAAAAATTCCTTGCTCCAACGATGTATTGATGATTAACATAAACCAATCAATCAGACCATCCTTGGCCGATTTAAGTAGCCAAGATGGGCAAGGGTCGAGAGCTGATGTAGTAGCTCTCACTGCCCCAAGGGCCACCTCCACATCCTCAGAATGAACAAGCCAGAAGAAATCCCAGAAAACCGGAAAAGCAGATGCCTCGGTCACCTCTCTTGGAACTGCGATCAAACTGGAGTCCAGCTCAAGACTCATCATGTTTTGTCAGGTAGAACTACAGTCCTTTCAAGGCCAAATTTCCATTTTAGTCTGACTTGGCCACAGTAGTCCACGCTCTGGTTACATCCCATTTAGACTACTGCAACGCTCTCTATGTGGGGTTGCCTTTGAAGATGGTGCGGAAGCTTCAATTGGTCCAACGTGTGGCAGCCATGATACTAACAGGAGCAGGACGCAGGGAGCATACAACCCCCTTGCTGTACCAGCTCCACTGGCTGCCGATTTGCTACCGGGCTCAATTCAAGGTGCTGGCGTTGGCCTATAAAGCCTTAAACGGTTCCGGCCCAAGATACCTATCTGACCGCATCTCGACCTACGAGCCCACCAGGACTTTGAGATCTTCCGGGGAGGCCCTGCTCTCGATCCCGCCTGCTTCACAAGCACGGCTGGCGGGGACGAGAGATAGGGCCTTCTCAGTGGTGGCTCCTCGGCTGTGGAACACCCTTCCCATGGACATTAGACTGGCTCCTTCCTTGATGATATTCCGCAGCAAATTAAAGACTTGGTTGTTCAAGAAACCGTTCGAACAAGAAGTGCAATGATTGGTAATGACGATAGGAATGGAACAACAGAAAATGATACTGGATTGTGATTAGGATGACGAGACGACGCTGAATGGTTTTCGTAGTAATGACGACGTTTTGTATAATGCTGGATGGTGAATTGTGTTTTTTATACTGTGTCTTGAATTTTGTTCTTCCTAAATTGTACACCGCTGTGAGTCGCCCCCGGGCTGAGAACAGCGGTATAGAAGCAAAGTAAATAAATAAATAAATAAATAAATATAGTCTTCACCCAACAACATGACAATTTAGTACCAGTGGGAACTGGGAAGTAGAAAGCATGCCAGCAGAGAAGCAGCCACCGCTGTTCATATGTAACTGGACAATGGCATCAGTCTCTGAGACCTTCTGAGCATCCCTGGGAGATCACAGAAGATGCCTGTTCTATGTAACAATTATTTATTTATTATTTGTTTCATTTATACCCTGTCTTTCTCACCCCTGGGGGGGGGGGGGGCTCAAGGCGGCTTACAACTCCGGAAAAATTCAATGCCATTTAAAACATAACTATAAAACATCTACAGTGAGAGATTGGCATCATTTGTGCTATAACACAACAGGGTTGTGTGGCACCAGGCTAAACCACACCATCATAATACTTTTCTTATTAGATGGAGCTAGAACTAAGAAGGAGTGTGAGAAAAAAGAAACAACAATTCTTGTAATGTCAATTTGCCATTATTTTCAATATGGCTTCGGTTGAAAATTGTGTACAAGATACCAATTTCAGGCTCGGTTGCAAAAATGAAGGTTAACAAGCCCTGCAAAATCTGTGTAACAAGCATAAATAATCCAGTCTTGAAACAACATAATTGCTATCAGTAGCCAGATGCAGTATACTGCCTGTGAGTGTGTCTGCCGAATTCTAACTTCAATCATGGGATTTAGGTGGGTGTGGGGGCTCAGAAGCAATAAATTGAATAAATGAATTGTATCTATGAGTGCATTTGAAAAATCTTTCCACAATAAATCACTCACAGCTAGTTCAAGATGGTGAATGAAGAAACAATCTGGATCTATACCGAAATCTCTGTGATGGATTGGGAGAGGAAGGATTTCTGGACTGGATATGCAGCTTTTCAGTGGATTCAAAGTTGATCAGGAGTTATAGGAAGATTTCACACTAATTTAGCTGTTAGACTTTAAGAGACATATGCTTGCCATAGATGCAGGCGAAACATCAGGAGAGAATGCTTCTATACCATGGCCATATAGCCCAAAAAAACCTACAACAACCCTTTAAGAGGCAGTTGAAGACTTTTCTCTTCCATCTGGTCAACCCAGTCTATCAATTTTAAACTCATGTTCTGTGTTTACTGTACTTTAATCCTTGTTCTGTGTATTCATAGAAAAACACCGAGCCCCCGGTGGCGCAGTGAGTTAAACCCCTGTGCCGGCAGGACTGAAGACCGACAGGTCGCAGGTTCGAATCCGGGGAGAGGCGGATGAGCTCCCTCTATGAGCTCCAGCTCCTCGTGTGGGGACATGAGAGAAGCCTCCCACAAGGATGATAAAGACATCAAATCATCCGGGCGTACCCTGGGCAACGTCCTTGCAGATGGCCAATTCTCTCACACCAGAAGTGACTTGCAGTTTCTCAAGTCGCTCCTGACATGGCCAAAAAAAATTAAAAAAATAAAAAATCATTTAAATATATATACGATATTTTGCATAATGTTTTATGATGATGTGTTTTCAACTATGTTGTGCCCCAACTCAAACCTCGAGGAAAGGTGGGAATGGATTTATGGAACTCTGAACACTGAGCATGAGATTGTTTACTACTGCGTTATGTATTGATGTTTTTAACCTGTTAACTGTTTAATTGCTTTTATGTTAGTATGTATATTTGATATAGGCATCAAATTGTGCCTTTTTTGTAAGCCGCCCTGAGTCCCCCCTCGGGGGTGAGAAGGGCGGGGTAGAAGTAACTGAAATAAATAAATAATAAGAAATAAGAAATAAAATTATTATTATTATTATTATTATTATTATTATTATTATTATTATTATTTGAAACACAACAAGATGAATCCACAACAGATACTCTGCTAGCTGTTGAATTGGATCATACGTCGGACACTTCCCAAATGTCTAGGACTGTGTGATGTATCGGCGAATAATGCGTGCAGATCCCAGTAAGGTGGCCTTCTGCAGCTGGCAGATGGTAATTTTGTCAGTGCCGATTGTGTTTAAGTGCAGGCCAAGGTCTTTAGGCTGATCACCACTGGGACCACCTTCACTGGCTTGTGCCAGAGTCTTTGTAGTTCGATCCTTAAATCCTCATATCGTGCCAGCTTTTCCAGTTGTTTCTCTGCAATCCTGCTGTCACCTGGGATTGAGACATCGATGATCCATACTTTGTTTTTTAATAGGATTGTGAGGTCAGGAGTATTATGCTCAAAACTCTGTCTGTCTGAATCTGGAAGCCCCAGAGGAGTTTGGCGTGTTCATTCTCTGTAACTCTTTCTGGCTTGTGATCCCACCAGTTCTTTGTATTTGTGGTACAAGTTCTAATGAATCATCTGAGCAACAGTGTTATGTTTCTGCTTGTAGTCTGTCTGCGCAATCTTCTTGCAGCAGCTGAGGATATGATCTATTGTTTCATCTGCTTCCTTGCAGAGTCTACATTTGGGATCTGTTGTCGACTTTTCAATTCTTGCTTTGATGGCATTATTATTATTATTATTATTATTATTATTATTATTATTATTATTATTATTACAGTGATGGTACAGATCCAGAGCACTATCCAATGCACATGATTTTGGGGAGCAATTTTGTTTCCACCTTCTTATCTGACTCAGAGGCCTGGAAATACGTGGGGTTTTTTTGATTCTCAACTTCTTCTCTCTCTTTTCTATAAATCAGACTGTGTTTCCTCAAAAGAAAGTGAAACTTTTTTTTCAGTTCCACCCATGTCTTATGTGAGTAAGGGCAGATTAGAGGGATTCATGGGCTGGAATCCCGAGAGTGACATATACTCGTGTAAATGTGGATTGGACACAAATTTGTCTCTATTGAAAGAGGGTACATGGGACTATTTTACAAAACGTTGCACTCTCTACATTATCTCTCTGAAGTTAGCTGTCAAGCACTCCATCTGTAGGCACGACCACATTTATTCTCCCCTTTTAGAATAAACCAGTTTTTTCTTCCTTTTCTGAATTGTCTTTCCAATTTCACTCCACCAGAAAGCAGCAGCAGCATGGTTTCTCAGCAAGGCTTGATAGTTGTTAGGGTGAAGGGAGCAAATAGAACTGTGTGGGTGGATTGTTAACCCCTGCCCACTAGATCTCAAGCAGGATCTCAGCCTGGATGTTTTTACCTCCTACTCCATCTTGTGGCATGAGATGTACCAATATCAAACCACTTCTCCATCCTCAGGTTTGGATTTCAGATCTCTCATCTGTAAGGTTTGTCTTTGTTTAGTTTAGTTTATTCGATGCTTAGACCATAGGTCTTTCACATACAAGGCAAGGCAGATAAATAAATACATGAACACCAGATTATTAAATGCAATATAAAATACACAATAAAATCCTATAAATCATTAAAATGCTACATATATCGATGGCAAGATGCACCTTTAAAATACTACATAATGTATAGACTCATACCTGCGTAATTAAAAACCAAGTAAAAGCAAATAGATTCAGCATTATTAAAACTACATAAACAGCCACTATTAGTTGAGAGCATCCCCAGCACAGTCAACTGCAATATCAGAGATCATTTTTGCCTGGATTTTCTGTGCTGCCAGGGCAAAAAGAGACACCTTATGAGTAACCACGGGGTTAGTGTCAGTCAAGAGATAGAAAATCTCTTGGCTGCCAATTTGCTACCGGGCACAATTCAAAGTGCTGGCTTTAGCCTTTAAGCCCTAAACGG
Organism: Anolis sagrei; assembly: GCF_037176765.1. Taxonomy (NCBI): domain Eukaryota; kingdom Metazoa; phylum Chordata; class Lepidosauria; order Squamata; family Anolidae; genus Anolis; species Anolis sagrei. The sequence continues at coordinate 114,320,201 of NC_090024.1, forward strand.
TTCTGGCCCGACCTATCTGTCCGAACGCATCACCCCCTATGAACCAGTTAGGACATTAAGATCGTCCGGGGAGGCCCTGCTCTCGATCCCGCCAGCCTCACAAGCACGGCTGGCGGGGACGAGAGACAGGGCCTTCTCCGTGGTGGCCCCTCGACTGTAGAACGCCCTTCCCGCAGACGTTAGATCGGCCCCCTCCCTGCTGGTGTTCAGGAGAAGAGTGAAGACCTGGCTCTTTGAACAGGCGTTCAATTAAGCAGTGCAATCAATTGACTGAATTTGGAACTGGAAAAATGGATGAGGAGATCTGATTGTGATTTTACTGATGAGACGTGACAGATTAGTTATTGGATGTATTGATGTTTGTTCATTTGCTGATGTATTGTTGTATTGTTTTAACTGCTTTAATGACTGTTAGATGTTAATGCTATGCACTTTGTATATTGTCCTGTTGTAAACCGCACTGAGTCGCCTACGGGCTGAGATAGTGCGGTATACAAATAAAGTAAATAAATAAATAAGTAAATAAAATCATATCTCAAAATGGACAGCAAACATAGGGCACACTATCGGAACCACAGAGTGGGAAATGATATGGAGAGTCAAACTAAAGTAGATAAACTCTTACGACCTAAGAGAAAATTGGATAAAAATGATGTTTCGTTGGCATATCATACTGAGCTTTTTGGCGAAATGTTATAGAAATGTTTCAGAAACATTTTGGAAATGTCAAAGAAAAAAGGGCACCTTTTTCCACTCATGGTGGACATGTGAAAAAACAAAAAAAATCTGGAAAGGGATACATGAAACAATAAATAACACACTGGACTTGAAAATAGAAATGAAAGCCGAATACTACCTCCTAGGAATACTAGACTTTGAATTCTAGGAAAATAAAGATAAGCTATTCTTCCACATGACAACAGCAGCGAGAATTATACTGGCAAGGAAATGGAAGAATAAAGAACTACCAACAATAGAGGAATGGATAATCGAGCTTCTAGACATAATAAATACGGACTCTAACATGGTACCTAGAAAACAAACAGAGGTTAGGCATGGCCAGGACAGATTGGTCTCCAATCAAAAAATACTTCAAGATCAACTAGACTCAGACATATGAAAACTAAGGATTAGGAAATGATAACACTAACCGTTTTGGGGGGGGGGGGGAATAATCAATTAAGATCTATAACTCTTCCCAGACCCACTCCCCAACCCTCACATTCCACGCACCTTCCACTCTTCCTCGCACTCCCTTCCCACCATCCCTGAACCCTTCCCCTCCCCCAACCCCTTCCCCAATCCCCAATACCTGGTTTTATGTATAATTAAACCCAAATTCAAGTTTAGGTTTCTTGTGACTTGAATGTACCCCCTATCTTGAAAAACCCTGAATAAAAATTATTTTTTTAAAAAGAAAATCTTTTTGGACACAGTGTTGGTCTGAAGGAGGTGAAGAATAAACCCCAGGATTTTGGTTCTTGGTTCAGAATACAAAGGGCAGAAAAGCAAATAGTGAGGCAGATCCTCAATTTCCGGGACCCCGCAAACACATAAACAAAGAGCCAGAGGGGTGCCTGTATATCTGCCATCAATCACTGCTGTGGGCATACTTTGAAAACAAAGGACTGTGGAGGCTTGTCTAAGTTTTGAAAATGTGAGCCTAGTCGGGTAGATAGCCCTGTCATGGTGAAGTTTGTACAGTCTAAACCAGTGGGAGAATTTGGAGTTCTTAATGGCCTACCTATCATGGTAGGCACAATTATTAAAAATATATTCATGGAGCTTCTCCCTTGAGTTCAAGATAGAAGGCTTATCAGACAGAGTAGGGTGAAATTCCAGCAGCCTCTGGTATCTAGTGTTCCAGACTTTGCATTTTGCTAGCTGTTCAAAACATCCCTTGGGAAGAACCCTAACTGAGGAGTCTTTTACATTTCTCCAATAATTAAATAGGGTAAAATGAACACGTGATCTAATGGAGGGGAGACCAACCTCTGCCCGGACCAAGGCTGCCAGGGTGCCCGGTGGGAGTCTCAGTAGTTTCTTAAGAAATGTATTCTGGAGAGCCTCCATTTTTGCTGTCTGAGACTCATCCCATCCCCAGACAGCAGCACCATACAAAATCTGAGTTATAACTTTACTCTGAAATATATTAAGGGCTGGGACAACTAGATGACCCCCTGCAGTGTTGTAGAATCTGAGTATTGCTCCGGCAGATTTCAAAGCTACTGCTTTAGTGTGTTCTATATGGGGTTTCCAGGATAGTCTTTCCGTGAAATGGATTCCAAGGTACTTAAATTCCTGACATTGTTCTATTTGGTGACCCCTGATGGACCATCTGTGTTGAGAGTGTCTTCTTCCAAACACCATTACCTTTGTTTTATTATAGTTGATGTTCAGCTTTTCTTTCTAACAATATGCACCAAGCTTAGAGAGCAGTCTTTTCAGGCCAATTTGGGTAAGTGAAATTAGAACCATGTCATCTGCATATAATAGGATGGAGATTTTCTTGGATCCTACTGCAGGTGGAACAAATTCTGGCCCCAAGAGTGCAGGTATTATATCATTCAAGTAAAGGTTAAAGAGTATTGTTGCCAATAGACACCCTTGTTTTACTCCTTTATTAGTATGAATGGGGTCAGTCAATGAGCCAGAAATACCAACTCTTATTCTAGCTGTGGTGTTAGAATAAAGTGTCTTGAATAGAAACAGTAGGCGCTTATCCATATTGGTGCTGGCCAGCTTATGCCACAACAAGTTTCTATCGATGGAATCAAAAGCTGCTGCTAAGTCGACAAAGGCAACAAATAGGTGTTTGGTAGGTCCAGCAGTTGCTTGTTGGGTTTGTCTTTGTGCGCATATGTCTCCACTATCTAGCTGTGCGACATGCTCCCACTTTCCAAAGTTCTTTGTGCAAGCAAAGAATTGCATAAAGCTTGATTTTCAACACTTCTACAGAGAAGTGATCACTGAAAACCTGCTGGTATAAGCAAGTGATCTTTCTGCTATGCAGCTCCTTGGGCACCAAGATCTTGGAAGAAATCATTATTAAGTCCTGCAGATACAGTCAAGCATGGAAATTGGTACAGCTTTATTTGAATTACATCATAAAACTGTCTTAAATATACTAATGTCAGATTATTTTACATTTTGTGTGATATACCCACCTGCTATCCCAGGTTGACAGGGCTGTCTCAATCCTCCGTCATACTGTTTTCTCCCCCACTTTCTCTCTCTTTCTACTTTTTTCTCTCACTCCTCATTTCATCTTCATCTTATTTCAATTACTGGAATATAGGTTTAAAGCGCAAAAGTAGTTTACAGTTAGTTAATGCTGCAGAAAGAACAAGAAGGGAGAGAACAGAGTTTTGGAATGATTTAAAATAACATTATATTACTGGGTTAATTCAAATATACTTAATGAACTGGAAATATTTAAAATAGAGGGACTCAGTTTGGGAATGGCAATGTCCAGCAACATCAGGAAGGCTACAATTGTTTAACCTAAGAAATCAAGAGTATAATTAAATGTGTGCTGCTAAAGAAACACTGGGAAGTCTATTGAACTTGGCATTCAGTTTATTTATTCTTCAACACAGGTAAACCATGTAAGGGAAAGTACACATTTTGAAGGACAAGCTTTTGTCAGTATAAGTCTGTTAATACCCAAATCCTTATAGAGGGTAACCAACCATTATTATGGACAACAGAAAATATTCTGGTCTCAAAGAAACAGAGGACATGATTTGGGAAAAAAGAATAGCACTGACAGAGATTACTTTGTAAGTCACTTAAAGTCTACTAAAATAAATAAAAAGTGATAAAATGTCATAGTTCTTGCTACATTTGAATAAATTAAAAATACATGTCATGACTTGTTTACTAACTGTCGTAATTTTAAGAAGAATTTCATAAGAGAAATCTGCTTCTGAAATATGTAGAAATAGTTATTCATAATTCTCCTCCTCCTCCTCCCACCTGTCACTCAATAATGGAATTCAAGATAATTTACAACATACAATATGACCTTGCTACCCATGGTAGAAGTGTTCCAAGAAGTGTTCCAAGTATCCCGTGGATACTTGAAACTGTGGATAACAGTGAAACCTATATTTTGATGATAGCTGGGATGGGAGCATACCAAATAATAACAATACCAGAGGACCTAAAGAGCCCCACAAACACTTTAGGAGGAATAGTTTTGAAGACCATGTAAGTGAACCTGAATATCAAGTCAATGGATATGAAATCCTGTATTTTAAAATAATTTAGACTAAAAATTATACAAAAAAACTTTTTTTCTGCATAAAGAACACAATGGGGAATTATGTGCAGAATAAGTTCCAGATTAAATAGTCTTTGAAAACTGTATTGTGGTCAACAATTTTCTTGCTGTAGGAAAAACTGATAAAATTACTCATTGCTTTCTTTGAGAATGAAATTCAGAAAGAACTCCTAAGAGGAAAAATAAGTTTACCAACTACATGTTGAGGTTTTAGCATACAACCAGAAGATCAATCCAAGGGGTATATGGACATTTTCAAAAATACTGGCTATGATGAAAATATATGTCATGGGAAGAGGGTGAAATCCAGTTACAATTTAACTTCTCCCTTTGCAGCTGTTAGCACTGTGGAGTGCATGCGGCAACAATCACAGTAAAATCCATAATGAATTTGTTGTCCCCAGTCTGACAAATCCACTGGCCATCCACACTAATGTATTTGTGTGTGTGTGCATGCATAAATTTATTTATTTCACACACTTCTACCCCGCCCTTCTCAATCCCCGAGGGGGGACTCAGGGTGGCTTACAAAAGGTACAATTCGATGCCGACAAAAAACAATAAGATAAAAATAAAACATATATAACAGTAATTAAAAACAATTAAAACAGTAACTTATATACATCATAATCAATAAAAACCAAACTAGTGTGCAACGTTTGCCAGCTCAGAGTCTGTAAATTCATTCCACATTGTCAAATCCATCAATTCTAGTCATCGCTTGTCCTTTGTCTATCTGCCAGATTACCCAAAAGCCTGGTCCCATATCCATGTTTTTAATTTCCTTCTAAAAGAGAGGAGGGATGTCGATAACCTAATTTCCCCGGGGAGAGAATTCCACAGGTGAGGGGCCACCACCGAGAAGGCCCTGCTCCTCGTCCCCACCAACCTCACTTGTGATAGAGGTGCGGCCGAGAGCAGGGCCTCCCCAGAAGATCTTAAACTCCGGGACGGGACGTAGCAGGAGATACGTTCGGACAAATATGCTGGGCCGGAACTGTATAGGATTTTGTAGGTCAAAACCAGCACTTTGAATTGTGCTCAGAACTGGATCAGCAGCCAATGGAGCTGACATAACAGAGAGGTGGTATGCTCCCTGTATGACGCTCCGGTGAGTAATCTGGCTGCCGCCCGCTGGACTAATTGAAGTTTCCGAACAGTCTTCAAAGGCAACCCCATGTAGAGTGCATTGCTGCAATCTATTCAAGATGTAACAAGAGCGTGGACCACTGTGGCCAGATCAGACTTCCCAAGGTACGAGCGCAACTGGCGCACAAGTTTTAAACAAAGACTGTGCCCACCACAATTTTAATGAAGACATTTTGAATTAAGCTGCTTGAACAATCAAGACCAGTATGGGTTCGAATTATAAGAAAAGGGATTCTACTAAACATTGAAAGGAACATCTCTACTGGAAGAGTTGCTTGACAATAAACTAGATTGCTTCAGCATGTGGAGATCTTTGGAAGTCTTCTAATGGATATAATAGACATGTAAATCTTTGTTTTAAATTGTAAGTCATATCTAATTCATATGCTTTGTATATACAAACAGATATTAAGAAACACAGAAGGCTCCCAAACAAAAACTTTAGAATCAAAACTCACCCAATATTTTTTCGTTTGAATTCTGTAATTATCAGAAGTCAGTTTCATTTTCAGAGCAAGCGAGGCAAAACCAAAAAGGGTTTAGATTAAGAAGAGTCAGGCCACCTCTCACCATGAGGAAAGGAAAGCAGCAAGGCAGGATGAGTTGGGTGAACTGGGAAAGAGACTGGGAGAGTACAGAATTCTGAGAAATGTAGCTTGAGAAGGTGAGGAGCCCTATGGCAGACAATTCAAAAGGCCCTGCCCTAAACTACATTTCCCAGAATTCTGCTCAGCATCAGAAAACCCCATAGGGGAGAGATTTGTGCCTCTTAGCAGCAGCCAGAGTTCCAAATAATTGTTGAATCTGCAAAGAGGAGAACTGACTAATGCATCAACATTGGTAAGTAAATCTGTGCTGGGTTGGGAAGAAATTCCTAAACTGAAGTTGAATTGGTGGAAGACATTTAATGAAATAGCTGTTTAGGCTTTTAAAAAAGGTTTTTGTAATTTTTTAAAAAGAATCCAAAAAACCAGTAGATATATCAATATTTCTGGAACTTGCAGTGTGTGTGTGTGTGTGGGGGGGGGGGTCACCTGTTATCTTGTGTCATTGTATAGAAAATTCAAGGATATAGCTCTTGTAGTTATTTTTTAAAAAAACAGTGTTGTTTGTAAACACTTCTAAAATTCCCAAAAATCTGTGGATGAGTGAAACTTTCTGAAACTTAATGGGCTAACACGGGCAAATGTGTTCTATAATTCTATCAAGTTTCATGCTAATCTATGATAGTCTATGTCTATGTTGGAAATGCAGGAAAGAAACAGGAACATACTTTCACTTATTCTGGAGTTGTAAGGAGATCCAAAAATTCTGGACCCTGGTCCATAAACATACACAAAATATAATTAAAACAAAATTCAATACGAAGCCTGAATATTACTTGTTGAACATAACAAATCTTGATTTAAAGAAAAATGATGGATTTTTTTTTATCTGTCAGCTGCAGCAAGAATATTAATTGCTCAAAAATGGAAAACAAAAGAAATCCCTTCCAATGAGGAATGGGTTAAGAAAATAGTAGAATATATGGACCTGGATAGGCTTTCTTATTTATTAAGGGAACAGAGTAATGAAAAGCCAGTAAACTGGAACCAACTTAAAGAGTACCTAAGAGGGAAAGTTGAGCTTAACATTTAACATTCGCCTCCATGAACTAACATCCATTAAGACGCGAATGGGACCTAAAGAAGATACAAGCAATTCAATGTCCGTACCTCTGTAGTCCGAACTGGAAGTCTACGATTTCACCTCACTTTTTTTTCTTTTTGGTTTGGTTGTTGCTTGGACACTTCTCCTCTTTCCCCTCACTACCCCACTATCCTATACTTCCTACTTTCCTATTATGTTGATTGTTCCCCCTCTTTCGTTGTTGAAAAAAAAACTCAATAAAAATTATTTTTTAAAAAACGTTTCATGCTAATAGCTCTAACAATGAGGGAGAAAGGGGTCCCTGAAATTTCCCCATTTGCACAATTACTTAACAAAATGTAACAAAAAAGTATTTGACTTGTTATTGTTATGATACAGACCCGACCAATTTTGGAAACACTTTAGAAATTATTTTCCCCCACCCCCTCCTTTATTAATAAGTATTGAAACATTTTTTTTCATTGATTACACAGGCCTAATAGATAAGTTTCAAGATTGCTGCAATTGACAAGAGGCCTTTTCCAACTCTAAAGTTCTATGACACTGTGATTCTGTGGTATTTCAAGCATATGTGGAAGATGGAGCACGGAGGAGGAGTGGTGGAGAATACAGACTGGTAGAAGACAGAAGGGCACAGAATTTAAAAGTTAAGAAAGTAAAGTGACCAACAGGAGTAGAATTGAAGACTGAGCAGGGAGAATTGGCTATTGGTGAAAAATCTGAGAAAGAGGAAGATGGCAACTCCAAAGGCAAAGCAAAACCCAACTTTAAAAGTAAAACAAGACCCAAAAATAGATCAATCGTCAATACAAACAAGAAATCCTCAAGGACCACAAGAATTCAGTCTGAAAGATGTGATAAAAGAAATTCAAAAAATGGCAGTAAAACAAGATAACTTTCAAACCTCACTGGAGAAAGAAATGAAAGAATTAAACCAAAAACAAGAAATGCATAACAAGGAGATGCAAGATAAATTTAATGAATTCAAAACTGAATTTAAAAAAGAATTTAAAGAAGAAATTGGCAGAGTGAATAAAGACATGTCTAAGTTGGAGGAAGAAATAAAAGTTTTAAAGGATAAGGATAAGGAAAGGGAGAATCTCCAGAAAATGCTACAAGAGAAAATGCACACATGGGAAAGGCAAAGGGAGAAACTGGAAAAAAATCAAGAACTTTTGGAATTCAAGGATCTAGAGAAGCAACTCAGATTAAGAAACATGCAGGAGAACCCAAAAGAAAATACAAGACAACTGATTTTAGAAACTCTGGCAACCTTGTTAAAAAGCTCAGTGGAATCTTTAGAAAGGGAAGTAGACCAAATTTATCGTCTCCCTACTAATTACTCAAAAAAGAATAAAACACCAAGAGATATTATAGTGAAATTTGGGAAGAAAATGTAGAGATGAAGTGTTATATGCCAACAGTAAATCCCCACTGCAATTTAATGGAGAAAAAGTTGTGGTACTAAAAGAACTCCCACAAGTAACTTTAATGAAAAGAAGACAATACTTTTTCCTCACAGATGAATTAAAAAAAAGAAATATAAGATTCAGGTGGGAGAAGACTGAAGGCATTATGACAACCTTCAAGGAACAAAAGTTTTGGCTGACCTCAACAGAAAAAGCAAAGGCCTTCTACGAGAAATTAATGAAATACCAAGAGCCAGAGGACCCTGCAAACAAACCTTCAAGCTACGAACGTAAACTAGGTACAAGAACAGCACCAAAGAAGAAGTCCACCACTCCAAGAAAAGGATAGAAAAGTAAGAGAGCAAGATTAAACTCCCTGGACTATGATACTTTGGGAAAGGATAATGATGACGAGGTAACTTCCAATCCAAATAAGTATTACCTACTGGGAATTATAGACGATGACATAATTTTAAATCCAAATGAGGATACTTTATTCAGGCATATGATAACGGTCACCAGAAGACTTTATGCGAATGTATGGAAACAGAAAGAAATATCAGAGAAGCATTACTGGGAAAAAAGGGAAAAAAAAACAAACAAATTTAAATGAAACTAAAGACATGGACATATTACTTGTTTTTTTTCTTAAGTAAAAAGGAATACAAGCAACCCAGATAAACTAACAATTTTAGACATAAAGACAAGTAACTGGACTTAGCTCACAACTAAGAAACAAGAAAATGGATTATATAAATACAGACAAAAAGATATAAAAACGGGCAGAATTAGAAGGAAGTCATTTTTTTCCTCTTTTTTCTTTTTTTCCTTTTTCCTTTTTCTTTTTCCTTTTTTAGGGTCCTTTTTTTTTGGGACCTGATTTTTTTTAATTTTTTTTAATTTTTTTTTAATTTTTCAGTACAATTTTCCTACTTTCCTATCTTCTTGAAAATATTCACCCTCTTTCCATGTATTCTATACTATCTCAATAAAATAAAAAGTATTTCAAAAAAAAAAAAGCATATGTGGAAGATTTGACCCCTTTCCTCCCACATTATTTCCCCAATCTGAAACATTCCTCTTGACCTGCTGTTTTCTTCCAGTGAGAACAATTGGGGCATGCTTGTTTCTATTCAGCAAGGACTGGCTTTCTGTCCTTTCACCATGGGTATAGAATGGAATGGATTTTTAAAAACATTTCATATATTGAAGGTGCCACAAGCGTCTCTGTTGCTTTCAGATATTGTAATGTTTTTGCTTCCTTTTGTCTACAGAGTACATTGAGAAACAACACATTTTCGTTCTCTCCAGCAATGAGAATTACTGCAGTGCTGTCCCTTTGCAACAAAGGGACTGCTGATAAACCCAAACCAAATCCTCCTTGTTAACAATTTGTATGGCATAAGTGTTGCAAATGTAGTCCTGGGACTTCCATTCAGGCAGTTCTGAATATACTCAAGCTTCATTAGTCTTGGGAAGAACTGCCAAAGTGCTACAATACCAACCTAGGGAATGCAATGGCACCACTATCGCCTCCTTAATGCAGAATATTGGAGAGAAGGGACCACTCAGACCTCTATTGAGGTGTAACAGTGCTGCTTAGTCTTTTTGTGCCACTTGCTATTAACTAGGAAGAAACAGTGGCAGGTGTAACTGACATGTGTCTGTACATGCACAACATGAGGGCTTATCCAAGACGTTTTGCTAATCAAGTCTAACTGTTCAAATAGTGTGCATCCTTTGCAAAACTTGTACCTAATTGATTACAGAATGAGATGATAACTATAAAAATGCAAAAAAAAATTACTATATATTGTCGAAGGCTTTCATGGCCAGAATCACTGGGTTGTTGTAGTTTTTTTCGGGCTATATGGCCTTGTTCTAGAGGTATTCTCTCCTGATGTTTCGCCTGCATCTATGGCAAGCATTTTCAGAGGTAGTGAAGTCTGCTGGAACTAGAAAAAAGGGTTTATATATCTGTGGAATGACCAGGGTGAGACAAAGGACTCTTGTCTGCTGGAGCTAGGTATGAATGTTTCAACTGACCACCTTGATTAGCATATAATGGCCTGACAGTGCCTAGAGCAAACTTTTGTTGAGAAGTGATTAGATGTCCTCGTTTGTTTCCTCTCTGTTGTTGTGCTGTTGTAATTTTAGAGTTTTTTAAATACTGGTAGCCAGATTTTGTACATTTTCATGGTTTCCTCCTTTCTGCTGAAATTGTCCAGTGTAAATGCTATATACATAACCAGATTACACAACGGAAATACAATCCGATGGACAGCATTGACAATGAGTATCTTTGTTATTCCATATTGTTATTTAAAGAGATAAATAATTTGTAAGCCACAATAACAGTCCAAATGAGATAGGCACGCCACTCAATCTTTGTTGATTTGGTTCGGACATGTAATGACACCTTGGTAGGATTTTCTCAGCAAGGTATCTTCAGAAGATGTTTTCCGTTGCCTTCCTCTGAGACAGTGTGACCTGCCCAAAATACCTTTGGAGATTTGAAACCTGGATTCCTAGAGTCCTGGTCAAATCACTATAGCGACACTGTCACCACCCAATCACTCTGTCTGGGGATATGAATGTTTCTCAATGTAAATTACTTTCTGTACTTTCTTTCCATCCTTCTTTTGTAACATGCTATGAGTACTGGGATTGTAGCACAGCTGGCTGAGTTTCAGCTGCATTAAGATCACTCTGACCAAAAGGTCATGAGTTCGAAGCCAGCCCGGGTTGGAGTGGGTTTCCAACCAATTGTGTAGCTTGTTGTCAACCTTTGCAACCCGAAACACAGTTGCATCTGTCAAGTAGGAAAATAAGGTACCACCTTAAAGTGTGGGGAGGCTAAATTAACTGATTTATGAGGCCATAAAGAAGACTCCAGCAAAACATTCCAGCGGGGAAGCATGCGGGGAATGCGGAAGTGCTTCATCAGCATCGCAGATGGATGATGAAAGCGACAGCTCCCCTAGCGGCCAGAAAAACTTTAAATATAGCCTCTGTGTATGTCTGTATATGTTTGTATGTCAAAAATTGGCATTGAATGTTTGCCATATATGTATACACTGTAATCCGCCCTGAGTCCCCTGCGGGGTGAGAAGGGCAGAATATAAAAGCTGTAAATAAATAATAAATAAATACTGTGTATGTAGATATGGGGGGGGAGGGAGTGACGATTTTGGTATGCACCTTTGCTCATGTACATACTCATTCACTTGGGAAAAAAGGAGTAAGAATGATAAATATGGGTAAACCAGTATCATACTTGGTTTGCAGGAACCTACACAGTGGGCTAAGTACCTGTGGACTGGTTCAGAAGCTGAATTTTTCCTCTACTTCCCCAAATTGTTGCCGTGGGCAAGTTAGCCATGGCACATTGTCAATTATATCTAATCATGGTCATGATATTGCCATTTCACAGAGGGAAGGCTGACCTTTGTCAAATTTTGAGTGTGAATATTCACTTTGGAAATGTTTCATAACTCTGTTATGGAGCCCCTGGTGGCACAGTGGGTTAAACTCCTGTGCTGGCAGGACTGAAGACCAACAGGTCGCAGGTTTGAATCTGAGGAGAGGCAGATGAGCTCCCTCTATCAGCTCCAGCTCCTCATGCGGGGTCATGAGAGAAGCCTCCCACAAGGATGATAAAACATCAAATCATCCGGGCGTCCCCTGGGCAACGTCCTTGCAGACGGCCAATTCTCTCACACCAGAAGAGACTTGCAGTTTCTCAAGTCGCTCCTGACACGACAAAAAAAAATAACTCTGTTGGAAACACAAACAAAAATATGTGGTATTCCTTGCTAACTTTTGTCCTGGGATATTGCCCTGCCAATTTCTCTCACTGATAGTACTTTGCTTTGAAAGACATTTGTTTTCTTCTTGTCTCCTTGCTCTTTTTTTCTCCAAAGAAGTTTACAATGTTGACTATAAAACACTGTTGCATACAGATGCTCTGCTTAATATGATTGTCAGTTTTCTTTGATAGCTTGCTGCTGTTGCAAGTATTCAAAATGCAAAAATCTATATGTAACGAGCCTTTAAAATGATCATGTGGAGCAGACTACTGGATGCAATGACCTTCCCTTGAATGATGTTTCATAACAACACCTACTACTCTTTTACCTTGCCTAGATTGCTTTGCATTTTCTCTCTTGGTGGCTCAGACAGGCAATTTGATCTCACTGTTTGCAGTTCTCCTAATGGAAAATATCTGGTTCCTAATAGAAAGAAGGATGATTGGCAGCAGAAACAGAGGCTGGAATTGATCGTGCTCTGGGTTGTTTAACCTGTTCCTAAGAGATGAGAATCTTGGCTACCAAAAATGATAATCAAAATGACAAGGGACAGTTTATGCCCGCCTGCTAAGGAAAAACAGCAGCAGCTGCAAATGAGTCTTTTTAATGAAGGGCATCAAAAGTATGCTTTTTGACAAAAGGTTGGTTCCCACATTCATGTGCATCATTTGATTTCTCTGCATGATTACATTTGATGACTGGCAGATTATTCTGAAAATTGACTCAATTCAAAAGCATTTTTTTCCAGCGAAGTGAGACTTTTTTGGGTGATGTTATTATTTGTTACAGATCATTTGTGCCCATGTACCATCTCTAAGTACTGCAAAAAAAAAAATCCCATGATGAGCATGCACATGTGAAACATCCATTGCTAACACTCAACTGATCAGTTTCGGAAGACAGACCATTTCATACATTACTTGTGAAAAGGGGGAAGATCATATTGAAGTAGGCATCTTTGATCACAGCTCCCATGACTTATGGCTGCAAGTGATTTTACAGACCTAGCTTTGGTATACATAATGTGCGACGAAATATTAGTAGAAATGCCCCATGTTTGAGCCTTGTGTAACTTACATGGCTGTTCTGAGGTTGAGATGACAAAACTCTTCTGTTGGGATCAGATTGATCCCACAGTCTGATCCCACAGCAAGCTGGCTTCAGGAAAGGCAAAAGCTGCACATCGCAAGTGTTGAACCTGACTCAGCCCATAGAAGATGGCTTTGAAAGGCAGCAGATCACAGGAGCTGTCTTCATAGACCTGTCAGCAGCCTATGATACTGTGAACCACCGCCTCCTCCTGAGAAAAATGTATAATATCACAAAGGACTACCACCTCACCCGCCTCATAGGAAACCTGCTACAAAACAGGAGCTTTTTTATTGAATTCCAGGGCCAGAGAAGCAGGTGGCGAAACAGAAGAATGGCCTGCCTCAGGGGAGCGTGCTTGCTCCATCCATGTTCAACATCTACACAAATGACCAGCCATTGCCAGAAGGGACAGAGAGTTTCATCTATACTGATGATCGTGCCATTACTGCTCAAGCAGGGAGCTTTGGGATGGTAGAACAGAAGCTTTCAGAAGCTCTAGGTGCTCTTACTGTCTATTACAGGAAAAACCAGCTGATCCCCAACCCATTTGAAATACAGACATGTGCCTTTCATCTCAAGAACAGAGAAGCATCACGAGCTCTGAAGATCACCTGGGAAGGAATGCCACTGGAGCATTGCAGTGCACCCAAATACCTGGGAGTCACTCTGCATTGTGCTCTTGCCTACAAGAAGCACTGCTTGAACATCAAGCAAAAAGTGGGTGCTAGAAACAATATCATACGAAAGCTGACTGGCACAACCTGGGGATCACAACCAGATACAGTGAAGACATCTGCCCTTGCGCTGTGCTACTCTGCTGCTGAGTATGCATGCCCAGTGTGGAACACATCTCACCACACTAAAACAGTGGATGTGGCTCTTAATGAGACATGCCACATTATCACGGGGGTGTCTGCGCCCTACACCACTGGAGAAATTACACTGCTTAGCCGGTATTGCACCACCTGACATCCGCTGGGAAGTAGCAGCCAATAGTGAAAGGACCAAGGCAGAGACATCTCCAGCTCATCCTGTTTGGATATCAGCCAGCACGTCAACGACTTAAATCTAGAAATAGTTTTCTAAGATCTACAGAGACACTCGCTGGAACACCTCAGCAAGTGAGAGTCTAAAAGTAGCAGGCTCAAACCCAGAACCTCAACCAATGACTGATACCAGATGAGAGACTCCCCCCTGGGCACACAGAGGACTGGGCGACTTGGAAGGCACTGAACAGACTGCGCTCTGGCACCACAAGATTATTTATTTATTTATTTATTTATTATTTACTTCATTTATATACCGCTCTCTCTCAGCCCTTAGGCGACTCAGAGTGGTTAACAACCCATCAAAATACAAAATACACAATAGCATATAAAACAGTAACAACTACATCAATACAACCATGTATCAATACATCAGTATAACTAATAACTAATCCATTGCGTCTTATCAGTAAAATCATGATCCGATCTCATTGTCCATTATTCCATGTTCCAATAATCAATTAATTGCACTGCTTAATTAAAGGCCTGTTCAAAGAGCCAGGTCTTCACTCTCCTCCTGAATACCAGTAGGGAGGGGGCCGATCTAATATCTGCGGGAAGGGCGTTCCACAGCTGAGGGGCCACCACTGAGAAGGCCCTGTCTCTCGTCCCTGCCAGCCGTGCTTGTGAGGCTGGCGGGACCGAGAGCAGGGCCTCCCCAGATGATCTTAATGTCCTAACTGGTTCATAGGAGGTGATGCTGAGCCAACCTTCAGAAATGGGGCTACAAAATGGAATCCACGACATGCGTGTGGAGAGGAGCAAACCACTGACCACCTGCTGCAATGCACCCTGAGCCCTGCCACATGCACAATGGAGGACCTTCTTGCAGCAACACCAGAAGCACTCCAAGTGGCCAGATACTGGTCAAAGGACATTTAATCAACTACCAAACTCATAAATTTTGTATTCTGTATTTTGTATTTTTGTATCTTGTCTGTTTGTTTGCATTGTTCTGTTAGAAATGTAATATAAATGACTGGTTGCTGATGACTCGATAAATAAATAAATAAATAAATAAATAAATAAATAAATCTCTTCTGTTCATAACTGACACCCCTCTTTCTGGTCTATCTCTTGTTTTTCCCGTACTGAGGAGAAATTAAACTAGCAGAACTTTCTCTGGATGGTGATACTGCTGAGACCTGCCCCTGTCAAAGCAGTGGGCAATCATATAGAACCATGCACCATGTTGCCTCTGCCCAGACATCTACTTTTTACATTCCCAGTGTTTACTGTAAAGCAATTGAATTCAATGAAACCTAAATCCTAGTCGTGCATTCAAGTAGAATGAATAAAAAAGAAAAAGATGGGGAGTGTGACAGCACTGCTTCTTCTCTCACCACAGCTGTCTTCTCATGAGGAAAATGAATTTCTGAGGAGAAGAGCTTTTTATGTCCATGGTGGCCCTCCATGGAAATAGTGCTGAAACCTCTATAGGCAGAGGAGATTCTCCTTTTTTTATACTACTGTCCTCCTTACTTATTTACTTAGACAACCCCTCGTTTTCAGAAGAGGATTGTCTTCCAATATTCTTGTGGGTCCGTATGTGGCTGTGGAGCCCTATTCTTGCTCTGCATCTTCTTCCACAGTGAGGGCATTGGTTTCCAGGTGGAAGGCGGTCTCGGTCGGGGTTGGTTTGATGCGCCTTCCTCTTGGCACGCTTCTCCCTTTCACCCTCCATTCGTGCCTCCTCAAATTCTGCAGCACTGCTGGTCACAGCTGACCTCCAGCTGGAGCAGTCAAGGGCCAGGGCTTCCCAATTTTCAGTGTCTATGCCAGAGTTTTTAAGCTTAGCTTTGAGGCCATCTTTAAATCTCTTTTCCTGTCCACCAGCATTCCGTTTTCCGTTCTTGAGTTCGGAGTAGAGCAACTGCTTTGGGAGACAGTGGTCAGACAACGTGGCCGGTCCAGCTGAGTTGGTGGCGGAGGACCATTGCTTCAATGCTGGTGGTCTTTGCTTCTTCCAGCACGCTGATGTTTGTCCGCCTGTCTTCCCAAGAGATTTGCAGGATTTTCCAGAGGCAGCACTGATGGAATCGTTCCAGGAGTTGCATGTGACGTCTGTAGACAGTCCACACAGTCTCACAGGCATACAGCAGGGTTGGGAGGACAATAGCTCTATAAACAAGCACCTTGGTATCCCTATGGATATCCCGGTCCTCAAACACTCTCTGCTTCATTCGGAAAAATGCTGCGCTTGCAGAGCTCAGGCGGTGTTGTATTTCGGTGTCAATGTTGACTTTGGTGGAGAGGTGGCTGCCAAGGTAGCAGAAATGATCAACATTTTCTAATGTTACACCATTAAACTGTATCGCTGGCATTGGAGAGGGGTTGGCTGGTGTCTGCTGGAACAACACCTTGGTTTCTTCAATGTTCAATGACAGGCCAAGCTTCTGCAAAGGTGTTTAGAGTGGCTTGTAGACCTGCTTCTGAGTGCGCACAGACGACATTGTCATCAGCATACTGGAGTTCTATAACAGATGTTGTTGTAACCTTGGTTTTGGCTTTCAGTCTGCTGAGGTTAAATAGCTTGCCATCTGTCCAATAGATGATTTCCACTCCGGTGGGAAGCTTCCCATCAACAAGGTGAAGTATCACAGCGATGAAGATGGAGAATAAATTTGGGGCAATAATACATCCCTGTTTGACACTGGATTCCACCTTAAATGGGTCACTTTGGGAGCCATTGCTGTCCAAAACTGTTGCCATCATGTCATCATGGAGGGGCCACAGGATGTTCACAAATTTGTTAGGGCACCCGATTTTTTGGAGGATGGTCCAGAGAGCACTGCGATTCACTGTGTCGAATGCCTTTGCAAGGTCGATGAATGCCATGTACAGAGGTTGATTTTGTTCTCTGCATTTTTCTTGGAGCTGTCGTGCAGTGAAGATCATGTCCACTGTTCCTCTAGAGGGGTGGAAGCCATTCTGGGATTCTGGAAGGGTGTCTTCTGAGAGGGGCAGAAGGCAGACCTGATGGGATCCCTGCTGAAATCTTTAAAGAGGGAGGACCTGAGCTAACACAGCAACTCCACCAGCTCAGAGAAAAAGTGTGAGTGATCGAGAAAATCCCAGCAGATTTCAAAGATGCCACCATCATCACCCTCTTCAAAAAAGGGGAAAGGACAAACTGCAGAAACTATCGCGGTATCTCCCTTCTAACCTCAGCTGGGAAAATCCTCGCAAGAATCCTTGCAAATCGCCTTCTACTGTCCTCCATTGTAGAGTGGAACAGAAGTGGTAATGGATAGATGAGGCAACTGTGTATTCCTCATTTCATGTTTATTAAACCCAGAAATGGGGTAGCTGAATAGTTCCTAAATAAATGTCCATAGGCTTTCAGCCAATGTGGCTCTTTTTGTGTATTTTCAACACCAGACAATTTTATTGGTGAAAGCTTTCACAAATTCACGTGCATCTCTTCCTTTTTTTCTCATACATATACAGGCTATCCAGAAAATTTTAAAATGAAAGCGAGGAAGCCTGAGGATAAGCCACCTGCAGGGGAAACTCAAAGATGATGCCAAGTCTTCACAGTCAGAAAAACGGATGCATAATAGAAAAACTGTTGACAGAACAGCCTCCCTCTGGGAAACAAATAAAGAAGAGGGTAAAAAAGAAGAAATATAGAAAGAGAACACTGAAAGCTTTTATTTTCCTTAATCGTGTTTTTGTAGAGAAGCACTCTGAGTCACAGGCTGCTACCTTGGTTACTAAGAAAACATGAATATTTTAGAAATAGAGTAAAATCTGTGAGCTGAGCTTTCAAAATCATCAAAAACTTTTTTTCATAGTGTTAAAAAAATCAAGACTGTAGATCTTACAGTTAGACACAGTTCATATAAGGATATGACCAGGAACAGAAAATTTTCCAGTCCACAGATGGTGATATTTTTTCTTTTATTTTTTCAAGCCTAAATATGATTCTTAAAATTTACACACTAGTAAAGGTAAAGTTAAAGATTTTCCCCTGACATTAAGTCCAGTCCAGTCCGACTCTGAGGGTTGGTGCTCATCTCCATTTCTAAGCCCAAGAGCCTCCAAGGTCATGGAGGTCCCACACAGAACCCCCATGACCAACAGAAAACACTTAAGGCCATCCAGTCCAACTCTCTTCACCAGGGCAAGAAAATGTAATCAGAGCCCTCCTGACAAAGAGCCATCCAGTCATAAATATAGATAGATAGATAGATATGATTCTCTCTCACACACACAGATATAGTATCACAGATTTGAAAGAGACCCTTAAAGAAGGACTATGATATGTTGCATATTCCAGAGTAGGCAAACCAGACACTCTCCACATCAACACTGAGAAAGAAACAACAAGAAATACTGTTTACTCACAAACATAAAAGAATTACATATATTAGAAACCAACACTTTCTCATTACTTTATTTTCCAGATCACCAGACTGGGCCATAGCAACACGTGGCAGAGGACAGTTACTATTTATAAATATTGTAATAATAGATGAAAATGACTTTCCCAAACACTGAAAGAACCTGGGCACATCTAGGGACATTATAAGGCAGCTTGGAACCATTTTTGGTGGAACCAGTTTTGCTGTGCAGGTGATGGAACTGGTTCAAGACTAGAACAGTGATTATAGTTATTATGTAACATGACCTTAAACCACTTTGCAGGATTTATTTTGAAAGAAATAAAAACACCCCCACCCTCCTCTCCTTCAAAAAAACTATTGAAACACACCTTTGCACTTTGGTGTATGGAGAGGGGGAGTGTATATATATATATATATAAATATATGAATAAATGAGAGTGATAGGAGACTCCCTGTGGAATGGATCGGAAGTTTTTTAACTACCACACTCAAACCGGTTTCTAAGTTTTTCTTTTCTTTTCTTTATCATTCTTTCTTCTCTTTTCTTTATTATTATTATTATTATTATTATTATTATTATTATTATTATTATCTGTCCCTCCCCAAATGTAAAAAATTGCTTTTTCACAATAAAGATGATTTTTTAAAAAGGAAGAGTGTTGAGGCTCAGCGTCTTGGCAGTGAAACTACTACCGGTTGTAGGAGAAGGAGGAGTGATGCTGAGTCAGAGCTGGATCAGCATCAGCTGAAGCGTATTTGAGATATTATTTTGGCACCTAGTGACACGGAAGATTTTGCAGGGTTTGGACCCGAGGATTTGGAGGAATTGGATTACCGGGGAGTAAAGCGGGTTGCCAGTGAGTCTGATAGTGATGAAGAAACTATGAGTAAACGACTTAAAGATACAGCTGACAATTCCAGTTCAGATGAACTGGAAGCCAGTAATGGGGAAATGGAGGAGGAATTGGACTGGACTCGGGTTAGGGAAATTCAGGACATATGTACAGAGCCCATGTCTAGTGACGAGTTTGAGGGATTCCAAGATACATGGCAGGCAGGTACATCTTGGCAGGATCCTGGTTTGGATCAACGCTGGCAGAGATGGCGGAGTAACGAGCCAGCAGCTGAAGGAAATGACCCAGATGCTAGTGATAAGGATCAATCTAGCGATAGCGATTGCTAATAAAATGGGGGTTATGGGATGTGTAGTCTTGCAGAGGACAAAGCGTTGTATCGGGTGTCTTGTTCTGCCTAACCTCCATTTGGGTCCTGGGAATCCAGCTATCTTGTCTTCGTGTACCTTGACTTCGGATTGGAACTACGTGAGTGACTTCGCCTTGCCCCTGTTTTTGGAACGTCTCTGGACCACGTCATCTGCCTGCCGGACTTTGTTTGTTGCCTGTCTCCATTATCAACCGAGGACTGTTTGACTCCACTTTTGCCACTGTTTGTTTTTGCTCCAGCTTTCCTTTTCCCTGAGACTGAGTCCTGGGATAATCCTGTTTATCTCTGTTATTGTTTACCTGCACGAAGGTCCTTTTGTTTTGCTAAGTAGCATTGCTGGTGAAGTGCTGCTAGCTTGTTAAAGACTCATTAAAGACTTTTGTTAACTCTTAATCTGCTGTGTTGGGCAATCTTTGGGACCTGAGTCACAACAAAGAGTGTCTCTCCTGTGTGAGTCGTCTGATGATAAATAAGACCTGTTGTTTGTATTAAAGCAATCTTGACCTGAAAACATCTGTAGATGTTTAGTCACTGTAGATCAAGCATAGGAATAGATTTTCTTTCCTGGCCAGTGTTTAGTTCTAAATATTCAAATCTTGCTCTGACCTTTTTTCTTCATTACCATGCCATTTCCTTCCTGAGTTAGTAGCTATCCACTTCCAGGCTCATCCTTTTTTCAGAGTTGCTCACTTGAACTTAGCTTGAGTGACTTTAAATGGGTTCCAGATGCCACTTTCTATTTTCCACCACCTGGTTACTTATGGAGGAAGCATTGCTTAAGCAATGGCTAATCCCCACCCCCACCCCCTCATCTCTCTGTAAGCCTTCATCTGTGACTTGCACATCTTTTAGTAAAAAGTTACATCACTACACACATCTTCCAATCCCACTGACAAATTGAATCTAGTCAATTCAAAGCATTTACAGCTGGTGCTAAAATAAATCAACACTTTTCTGCACAATCAACACTTTAGCCAGAGCTCAGACCAAAGGATGAAACAGTGCTTCTATTGCTTAGCACTTATTTCTTAAGTGTAAAGGTTTCCTGCTTCAGCAGAATGACCAAAACAATGTTTGCTCTGGAGGTAGAACAGCATTAGACCTTCTCAGTCTTTTATTACTTCTGACATCACTATTCGTGTGCTATTTATTATCTAATGAAAGCCAGGCTTGCAGGCATGATATAAGGGCTTCTAGCTTATACCAGCTGCCTAAATATCAGGACTTAATATTTTAATATGCCATGAATGGTAGCCAGAGGTTTGTTTCTGATGTGATATTTTGCACTCAGTGATGGATAACTATATTTGCTGTTTAATTTGCTCCCCAAGTGCAGAAATCTATTTGCATAGACCTGATGGAAAAGGGTGAGATTATTTAAAAGGGTTGTTACTGTTGTGGTCCCTTAAAAAAAGACTGATTCTGTATGCCAACACACCATGTGGCACTTGTGTGCTCAGCAGCCACTCTCTAGCAGCTATCATTCACTTCCTCTATTCTGCAAATACTCCAGACATATGGTTGTTCATGAAAATACTGGACAGAAAAGATCTATTTGTCCTACTCTCTGGACATTCAAGGGTGATATCTGGGTCATTCAGGGAGAAATAATGAATGCCAACAGGCATATCAGCATAGGTAATGTTTTAGTTTTTTTCAAAAATAGCTTTTAGAAAGAAAGATAGGAGAAAAATTACTGCATGTACAAAAATAAGCCTCTCTTGCATTAAATTTTAAACAAATGTTGTCCTCTGAAATTCCACCCAACCCATTTTGCCAGCCAACCCCCGAAATAAGAGACACAAACAATGATATGGAGTAAACTAGGGCAACTTTATTGAATGTTACCTAATTAAACCTGTAAACTTGTATTTCCACTAAACCTGAACTGACCTAAGAATTTGGTGAGGAATAAAGTTGAGGTAGTGTCCCTTCCCGTCCTACCCCTCGGCTGGAATTGGGCGAAACACCAGGTCCCCGGGTGAAGTAATCCTGGATGACCTTGTATAGCAACATAACGAAAATTCTGCCCCAAGGAATTGAGGTCAGAATCTCTCGATCTTAGGTCATTTGTGTATTCCCCCCTTGGTTGTAAGAACAAGTAAGGGTTTTCGTTTATGACCCAAACAAAGGTTGCCTTGGTGCACACCAAAATGTATTTATTTCTCTAATTCCGCCATTGCCTATTTAAAAAACCCTGCTCCCAATTTGCCTTTTAACAGTCTAGGGTAGATGAAAAAAAACTCCTAGAACATAGAGGGCAAAAAATTCCTACCCATCCCCCATTGGCGACCTAAATTATACTGTTAGCGGTAGGAGGGTGGGTCAAAGTCTTCTTCAAGAATGAAGCAGAGGGGGCGGAAGCAGTTGTATAGCTCCACCCCTTCTGGAAAGTAGATCCGGCTGGATCTACTTTCCAAGCCTCTTTCTTGGGAGTGGTGGCAAATTTCCTTCCCCGTTCCAGCTGCGCAGGGACAGAGAAGTCCTGTTATATCAGAGGCTCTTTAAAGAGGAGTTTCATCTTAACTGTACCTGTTTTTTTTAAGTAGATTTTCAATTTAAGATGTTGACAAGCTGGAATGTGTCCAGAGGACCAAAATGAAAAAAAGGTTTGGAAACCATACCCTATGAGAAGCAGCTCAGGGAGATGGATATGTTTGACCTGGAGTTTAAGAGGGGACATTGTAGCCTTGTTTAAATATTTGAAAAGATGTCATATTGAGGAGGAAGCTACTGCTCTACAGATTAGAACATGGAGCAATGGCTTCAAACTACAGGAAGAAAGCTTTCACTTAAGCCTTTGAAAGAACTTCCTGAGGAAAAGAGATGCTCCACAGTGGAATAGAATGCCATGGATTGTGATGGAATTTCCTTCTTTGTAGGCATTTCAAGAGGCTAGTAAAAAAGGTTTTTCCCTGACATTAAGTCCAGACATGTCCAACTCTGGGGGTTGGTGCTCATCTCCATTTCTAAGCGTTTTCCTGGATGTTAGAAGTTGTGGTTTCTTCCAAGTCTATGACTCTGGGATTCTACAAGGAAACTAGTCATGCACATTGATCTAAAAATTAGGCTATAAAATTATGGGACTTAACTCTCAACTTCTCCCAATACCTTTTATTTCATGTAAAAATCAGGACTTTAATAAATCAACTACATAATCATAAACCAACTATGTAATCACAGCTCTCTCAGAAAAATAGAAACTTTCTACATCTGGAATATGTCCTGTCACTTCCTTCCACCTACTCGGTTGCTCCTCCCTCTGAAAAACTGAAAGGGATGACAAGATAGTTGCTAAAACAGCTCCAGATGCACAACTCTGTCAACTTGATGTGGAAGATGAACAGATTCTGCAGCACCTGTTGTCATGCAGAGCTCTTTCTCTGTCCAAAGACATTCTGCTTCCACATATCCTTCATACTTGTTGAATTAAAAGTATACCAAAGTAAAATGGCTCTTAAGAAGTAAACCTCAACAAAAAGCCAGACTGAAATAGATGACTGAAGCAAAATTTTGTATTGATCAGGTAGTAATTGACATTCCGTGCAACACAATTATAATGAAGGCATCATTAAACTTGCCATACCTGAAGAAACTACTGGAAGCCATGTGAAATCAAAAAGTTGACTAATGATGCTTAAAAGCCATAAATTATACCAGTAGCTAGACAGAGGAATGATGTAGTCAGCAGTTCGGGAAGCTGCAGAGAATTCAGTTCAAATGCCCTTCTTGTGCTAAACTTTTCTATAGATTATTCTTGTACGCACTTCAGAATGTGCAAATGAAAACATTTTCATGTGTTTATCAGAGTGATAAAGTTCTGGTGGAAGCTAAAGTGTTGAGGGATGGTACATGAGAAAAAAAAATGAAGTAGTTGGCTCATTAAAAGGAAATTAAATGAAAGAGAGCAAGAGTGGTTGGAAATGTCTCTAGAATATGTTCCTCCCGTTCCGTAAAATTCAAACATTTGTTTTTGGGACTAGAATTGGGAAGGACATTATTATTATTATTATTATTATTTTGCTGTAGGAGATCCTCTGTCAAAGACTCTCAGTACTATTGAATCTACAATTGTACTCATGAGTTTAAGTAAGGTCACGGCCGTAGCCAGAAAATAATTTCGGGGAGTGTTGAAAATTTCAGGGAGGGTTGAATTTTTTTTGGGGGGGGGGGTTAGGGTCACGCTGAAGCAAAGAGCACAGCAGGGGGCAGAGCAGCCTTCAATAGCCTGCAACTCCGCCCCTGTCAACCACCTCCACCAAGTCTGGCCACCTTAATGAGAATATTCACCCCCCCCCCCCAACTTGGTTGCTTCGCTACATCGGCTATTGCTGCAAGTAATGACAGTGTGAATAAATTGTCAATATTTGCTTGAGATAGTGCTTGCAGTTCTTAATTTTTTGCATCTCATGGATTTAGCATGGGGATTTGGTTAACCAGTTAAAATTCAAGAGTAAACCAGATTTTTTTTTAACCTGAAAAATTTCAGGGGGGGGGGGGGTTTGAACCCCGAACATCCATCCCGCCCCCGGCTACAGGCCTGAGTAAGGTGGTAGTGGAATATAAGGCATGTGAACAGTGTGCATCTTTTTTCAAATCAGAATTGCAAATCTAAGATATTTTGAAGAACATAATTCAGCTCTAAAGCAAATTATGAAGTTTCTGCACAACCTTATTAATAAAAAGATATGTAGATTTTGATTGCATTGCACTAGAGGAGGAGGAGGAGGAGGAGGAGGAGGAGGAGGAGGAGGAGGAGGAGGAGGAAGGGGAAAGAGGAGAGGGCTCAGGCTGTGTGCAGTTTACTGGATCCATGTCCAAAAAGTGAGCATGATGATAATGATGTTGATGCTGTTATATGTGTCTTTTAAAATGGAGCTGGAATTGAATACTGCTGAAAAAATGTCAAATAGTGCACAATTTGATAGCCTTCTTATTCATAGGTATTAACTAATGGCACCATGTAACATATATATTGCAAATCTTCACACAGTCTTTAAATTTATTTTCAAGCACAAATAAAATGTTCATGTTCGCTTTTAAAGTATTAGTACAGATTAGTACTTATTATAGATGAGGGCTGCTTGAAGAAATCTGCATGGGATAGAGAGAAAGGGGTGAATCCAAACAAGAATCCAATAATGAACTTTCCAGAGGGATTGTTTTTGTCTTCCACATTCATGCCTTTACATGAGAAATCTGCTCTGGCAGGTTTCTAGAGAAGGTTTTGGGTGTCCATGAGATTCTACAAAGGGAAGATTTCTGTGAAAAGTAGCAGAAGTCAGTAAAAAGTCACAAGTGATAATTGGTCTATCAAAGAGCTCTCGACATTGCTGCACAAAATGATCTAATGATCACAGCGCAAACTAGAGCCAGTCCATACCTGGCCAAATTTAAATGTAACGTGCACATGGAACCTTACCTCTCTTTTGTACTTCCACTATATATTAGAAAACTTTTTACCTGGGCTAGATTTGAGCAGCTCGACATTAAATCCAAGTTGGAATGACATCAGAATATTCCCTACACGAGGAGAACCTGTGGGTGCCGTGAGGTAGATGCAGAAGTGGAGGACTCAGAACATTTTTTCTTAAAATGTCCCTACTACAACAGGATCCGGTCTTACTACCTAGAGCCTCTGCTGGAGAATCGTACTTATTTAGAGAATAAGGAGAAATTGCACATCCTCTTACAGGGTTCAGATAAAAACTCTATTTTAAAATTGATCCTTTTTACGCAAAAAGCACTGGCCATCCGCGAGAAGATGGAAGCAGAGAGAGGTGACCTTGCTGCCATCAACAAAATTCAAACTTAAAAACTTAATATGGACATGCCACTAGTTTTGCCTACCCGCGCCCCTGCCCAGACCCTATTTTAAAGAATTAATCAATTTTTAATCTTTTAATTTTTTAACTTGTAGTTGCACAATCATTTAGGAGTGGGTTGACAGGCCAGTAGGCCGGGATGCCTTGTATTCATATATGGTTTTACTGTATGTATGGGCAAGTGTGTATGTTTTGTATGTTTTGCATGTTTTGATATGGTCAAAATTGACTAATCAATAAAGAATCGTTGTTGATGATAATTGGTCATATAATTAATTTCTCTATCATGTTTTTTATGTGTAGATGTGCACAGATTCCCACACAAGATCATTTGCAAATGAAAATTCTATCTAGATTATTTCTACAATGGCTAAATCATATGGAGAGGTCTACTTCTCATGTAAATCGTATTTAATAAGTGATGATCATGGGTGCATAAAGTGTCCTGAAAACCAGCTTCTTCAGTGGTGCAATGTGGGTTTTACCTATTACACAAGCTCATTTTTGTGATGATACAGTATTATGCCAAAAGTGAAGGCAGATAAAATCAATGATTTCCCTACATAAATGGGACCAGTATCAAAATGACATTATAAGATCAAATATTAGATTGTGGCAGATTTTTTCAAATAAAAGCTCTTTCTGAAGCTGGTATGTGCTTTAGTAATTTGAGCTTTTCGATGGTAAAAATATACTCAAGAGCTCTTTGAATTCTCCCCCTGCATTCTCACAACTTGTTCATATTTATAGAAGTAGACAGCTTGCACAAAGTAGTTTTCTTCATCTATATTTCATCAAGGAAGTCATTCAGGCAAAGACGCTTTTGGAAGCTGTTCCATATATAGCAGTCCCCCAAGTCACAGAGATCTCAATTAGCATAATGGTACTTTAAGCAAGTCCTTTTCTCACTGGAATATCCAGCAATCCATAATTAAACAGATCTGTGATGCCAATGTTCTTTATCAGAACATAAATCTCCATACAATTGGGAGGGGATAATAGATTAAACAAACTGTAGCATGATCCTATAGTTTGCTGTCTATATAAACAAAGTACATGAGTATTTTGTGTTATTAGTTGAGAAAACTAACAAAAGAACCTAAACATACAGAGTAAAAAAAGGCATTCACCAGCTAGAAAAAATTGTTTAGTAATGAACTGGTTTCAAACAGCCATTCATTCTTTGGGTGCCTGAAATACCTACTGGTATATTTATTTTCCATGCTATCGCCGTAATATGATGGGAAATAGTAGTTCTGTTCAGCTACAATGCTTGAGCAGTGATTATTTTTACTTAGCATGTCATCAGCTAAAATGGCATCTCACATTTCCTAATAAAAAACGTGATGCATGGCTCATTATTATTACATCATTCTTGAAATATAACTTCATTTGCTTACCCATCCTGGGAATAAAGAAACTAGACACAAGCAATTGAGTTGAATAAGGACCACTTCACTAACCTATTACATTTATTAACTAATTGAAGCTCTGTGATAAAGACTGAGGGGAACATCCTGTTGAGGAAGAAACTGAGATCCAGTAGATCTCCACCAAACTGATAGCTCTGATATCAGTTTCATCCACTGAGCTTGGAAGAAGAACCTATGGAGGAAGCTACCACTTCTCAGCTTGCAGAGTAAACACAAGCAAGTTCATCTGAGCAGCCAGAAGAAGGGTTAGGTGTTCTGACTCTTATAGATTTATGAACGGAGAAGGCTCAACTTGCAGGTTTTCTATTTTAGCAGAGAAATAAGCTATCAATACGCAGCATCTGAAAAGTAAGCATGAAAAGGGCTCAAGAGTGGCACCTTGTTTTGGCAGCAACTTCAGTGTTTGGAATTGAGACTCTGGGCTGTCGGTAGACTCCAGTTTTGTGGACTCTGGACTGTCTCTTGGACTCTGGCATTCAAATTTTTGAATTACCCTTGGACTCTAGACTTTGTTGGAATTGGATCTTGGAATAACCGATCCGTTTTCCTGGTGTTATTCCCTGTAGTTGGTGCCTCTTGACTGGATTCTTTGGTTTGGACATGGACTGTTTGTTAACCTCCTGTTTGGAAACAGGGTCTGGGCTGTACAACACCTTGACTGACATTGGGGTAAGCAATGGGAAATAGGTAGAATACATGTTACAGCCAGAGACTGCCATAACATGAAGGTGGATTGCCATCCCATGTCCTCAGATCACTTGAGCCCGGAAAATGTGGGATGGCAGTGTGTACAGTTGCAGCCAGTTCCAACTGTCCCATTTGGTAATGTGAGGCAAAGCCATGTTAAGGTGCTCTTGCTCTGTGTTCCTACAGATCAGCCTCATATTTAGCTGCTGGGGGCTGATCCTAAGTGGTCAATATAGATGGGGGCCTAAGAATCCTAGTCAGGTCTAAAAAGTCAATTCTGTTTCCGTTCACTGGACTTTACAGGTAAATGCATCTAATGCATTAGACTTAGATTATGTGTAAAACAAGACACAGAGATTACAATTAACAATAATCCACAATGAAAAAATAGAGCAGAGAAAAAAACAAGAAATAAATTCTTAAAGTCAAATTACTCTATTAATTATAACCAAGATAATGGTCATCATGCCACTAATAGCATCTCATCAACAAGCAGAATACCAACAACCATTTTTTAAAAACCCACATAAATCTCCATTATGATATTTGGATCCATTGGCACCTGCAAACATTTTCATTTTAGCTTTCTGGCCTTAATATGAAAAGCTTTGAGATTTGAATTATATTACATATCACTGAAAATATATTGGGAAAAAGCCCAAATATATCACAAAGTTCTTTGAGCAATGTGTATTCAGTTGAGTAACCCAAATGGCAGCTGATGGTTGCTTTTCCCCCTAGTATCTGACTTACTGAATGACTTACAGAGTCAGACAAATGGATCCCAAAGGAAAGTTAATTAAGCAGTAGCCAACTTTCTGCCTTGCCTAAAGGACTAAAATGATGCTAGTCTTCCAATCTGGGTGCAATTACCAATGTTAATTAGGGAGGATGATGCTTACTAATTGGACATCTGGAGGAAGAGTTTCATAAGGCTATTTGTTTGTTGTTTTTAATTACTATTTGGTAACCTTTTGGCTAAGGGACAGAAAACTAATTTGCTGATGTCACAATGACTGCCCTTGCATCAGAAGCTTAATTTTTAAATTGCTGTTCTTAAACTGCTTACTCCACATTTAGATTGCCAGGTTATAATCTTGAGATATGCTCAAACCTGTGGGTTCAAAACCTGAGGGCTTCAACTAGTGTAGGCTGGAGTGCCAGGGATAGTACATACTAGGGCTGGGCGGTTTCGTTTCGTTAATTCGTAATTCGTTAAAAAATTCTTTAATTTTTCAATTACAAAACGATAACAAACCAGTCTGGAGCAATTTTTTAAAAAAACGAATTTTTAAATTGTTTCGTAAATGTTTTGTATTTCGTTATTGTATTCATTTCGTTATCATTTTGAGGTCGTTTCGTTATTATTGCCGCATGTCTGGGGCAAGTTTTATAGTTGTTTTTGGTTTTCTAAGGGTTTTTATAGTTGTTTTTGGTTTAATTAAGCTTCAGAAGTTCCCCCTGTCCCATTTGGAGGTTTTTTAGCGTATTGCGCGGTCGCGTCCGCCATTAACGAATCGATTCGTTATTGTTTCGGAAATCGATTCGTTATTGTTTTGTAATTTTTTCACATTTACGAAATTTCGCAAATATCGAACTTTTTTAAAGGAAAATTTTGTAATTATTTTAAATAACAAAACACAAAAACCCCCAAAAAACGAATCGATTTTAGAAACAAATTTTTCCGTTGTTACCCAGGCCTAGTACATACATATGCAGACAGACATAAAATAACCTGGGAGGAGTGGTCTGAGCATGCTACAAGAAGCTAAAGCTGTCTCTGTGTTGATAGTTCTGAAGGTTTCCCATTGTTAATTGTCAATTCCCTTGCCAGAAACATTCCATTCTTTAGGAAATCAGTTGACCAAAATTTAGTCCTTAACCCAGAGATCGCCACACCCCATTCTGTACTAGGGATGTGATTCTTCACTTTGTGAAGGAACCCATGTGAAATTCCAGCTATGAGAAAGCCTTTGAAAATCATGCAGTTTTTGAAGTCTATTAGAAATACTGCACAAAATTTGAACAAGGTTGATTTGCTCAGAAAACAATGTTTTCTGCACAGTAAAAAGCATTTTATGGACAGCATTTTATACATACAAAATGATGTGCAAAACAACCACATGCATTTTTTGTGGAGAATCAGTATCAAAGTGTGAGATTGTCATAAATCCATGATTCTACTTATTCGGGTTTTTCAACACTAGAAAAGCAAATATTGTTGCAAATATTGTTGAAAATTATCTATTTTGTAGAACTTTTCAGACTCCATTTAGATCTTATATAAATGTCAGTGTACTGGAAGAAGCAAAGACCACCAGTATTGAAGTGATGTTCCTACGCCATCAACTCTGCTGGACTAACCACCTTGTCCAAATCCCTGATCACCAACTCCCAACTCAAGAATGGGAAACATAATGTTGGTGGACAGAAAAAGAGATTTAAAGATGGGCCGAAATCCAACCCTAAAAAATTGTGGCATAGACACCAAGAACTGGGAATCCTTGAGCGCTCTAACCGGAGGTCAGCTGTGACCAGCAGTGCAGCAGAATTCAAAGAGACATGTGCCAAGAGGAAGGTTTGATGCGGTTGGCTTGATGCACCTGCATCAAGCCAACCCTGACTGGGACCACTTTCCACATGGAAGCCAATGTCCTCACTGTGGGAGAACATGTGGCTCAAGAATAGGGCTCCACAGCCACCTACGGGCCCACCGTCAAGACACCATATCTGGAGGACCATCATCCTCAAGCTACGAGGGATCGCCTAACTAAGTAAGATCATATATCCTTTAGGAATTATTCAGTTAACCAAATTAATGCATTTGGTAAAAGATTCTTTTTGGCTGGTTACATTAAAGAAAGTGAAATGCATTGCATCAATGCTATAATGTCCCCTACAATCCCGCCCCCCTCCAAAATATCCCAGTGTTTTACAGTGTTACAAAACATGGGATTTATTGGAATAGAGTTCCTCACAAGTTGTCAATGAGGAGAGGTTTGTATCCCCCACTTACCTTGGGTTCTGATTCCACACAAGAGGAAGACGTTTTCATTTGAGAATTAAATGGAACCAAATTGTAGGTAGGATAGCAAGCAAGGAAACAAAAGTAAGGGCAAATGTTCCTCCCTTCTTTTACATTTTTGGAGTATGGGTGAGAATGACTGTGTGCCTCAAGTCTGCATTTGAATGGCAACCATTTTATGCAAGCCAGAAACCTCCCTATATCACGGACATTGTGTGCAGGCAAAAGTGCCTCCTTCCTGGAAGTTGCATGGAGCTGTGTAAGTCAGGGTTCGTGTCAGGCAAGTGAGTTAAGAACTGCTTCCCTCACCTGCACTTTTGTTTCAAAGAAGAAAAAAGGACCAATCCAGACACAAGTCAAAGACAGAAAAAGAACAGGATGAAGAAGAACACACATCAGAAACAAAGAGAAGAATCCTCAAAGCATGCAAACATGGTGCTCTGTAAATTGTTTGCAAAAGAGTATTTGGAGAGAACATAATTCACACTGCAGTATTTTGTGCTCTGATTGTGCCTCTGAGGATATTTACTTTGAAGTACATTGGACTAAGTAAACAGTATATATTTGTTACTTGAGGATTTCTTTTTTTGTAGGCTTCACTTTCACTCTAGAAATCAAAAATGTTTTCTTTTGTTTCTCCCTTAGCAAGAATTGTTTTCATACCTGTAAACATTCTCTGTGTTGTGTCTCTAAGGGCAGGAGGTATATGAATAAGAAAGATTTAAAGTTTCCAACTGACTATGCTTTCTCATATTTTTAAATTATATTTATACACAAATTGACAAACTATGTAATATTCTGACATATGCTGTGTGTGCCTTCAAGTAACCTGTTGACTTCTAGTGGTCCCATGAATTTCATAGGGTTTTCTTAGATGAAGACTGTTCATATGTGATTTTTGCCAGTTCCTTTTCTGAAATATAGCCTATAGCACCTGGTAATCAAGAACCAGGATGGTGTAGTGAGTTGAAGTTAGACTACAACACTGGGAGACCAGGGTTCAAATCCCTGCTTGGAAATCCATTCGAAAACCTTGGACATATTACATTTTACAAAGGCAATTGCAAACCACCTCTGAATAATTTCTGTCAAGAAACCCCTCTGTTACGTTTGACTTAGTCACTGTTAGGCCTGGGTAACAACGCAAAAATTTGTTTCTAAAATCGATTTGTATTTGGGGGGGGGGGGGGGGGGTTTGCGTTTCAATATTTAAAATAATTACAAAACTTTCTTTTAAAAAAGTTCAGTATTTACGAAATTTCGTTAATATTAACGAATTGATTCATTAAGATGGCATGCGCAAATCACCTCTGAAACTTCGTTATGAAGACGGGGGTCGATTTGTTAAGGTGGCAATGAATCGATTCGTTAAAAAAGAAATATTTATCAGAAATATTTAAAAATGGAAAATTAACAATTCTTGCCCTGTTGTGGAGCGAACACAGCCACAGGACAGGGACAAACTCACACACACAGGCACACAAGGGTCTTTTCTTTTTTTAGAATATTTTTTGAATTTTTTTAAGAATAAAAGAAAGATATTTTTCAGAAATATTTAAAAATGGAAAATTAACAGTGCTTGCCCTGTTGTGGAGCGAACACAGCCACAGGACAGGGACAAACTCACACACACAGGCACACAAGGGTCTTTTCTTTTTTTAGAATATTTTTGAATTTTTTTAAGAATAAAAGAAAGATATTTTTCAGAAATATTTAAAAATGCTTGCCCTGTTGTGGAGCGAACGGCAAAGCCTCCCCGCTGCTCCCAGCCCAGGGAATGAATGAATGCAAGCAATGAATGAATGCAAGCCAAGCCTCCCTCCCGAACCTCCCGTCTCCTCGCCTTCCCCAGCAATGAGCAATGCGGCCATGCGGAGCCGCTTTTAAAGGGCAGCCCGCCCAATCACAATCAGCCACGGTGCTTGGGAGCGCAGGATTGGCTCCCAGCACACCCAGCATCCTCCATCCCTAAAACGCCATTTCCGAAACGGGCGAAAGCCCGTAAAAATGATGGAGGATGCCATTTCGATATTTAAAAACACTTCCGGGTTTGAAAATATGTTTTGTATTCATTTTGTAATTGCTAAAAATAACGAATATTTAACGAATTACAAAATTAACGAACGAAACCGCCCAGGCCTAGTTACTGTAAGTCAAAAATGATGAAGGCAGTGAACAATACCACCTGATATTCAATGGAAGTCTCTCTTCCAAGTATTAATTGGGGCTGATTGTTCGGCTTCCAAGATCATATAGGATCTGCTGCCTTTGGTCTAAGTATGTCATAACCTATCCTCTGGTTCAGTAGAAACCTGTTATGCTCCACTCAAAATATACACTGGCCCAGGCCCACTCAAGCAATGGTGCTACCAGGAGGTTTTTTCACTCCAGGAGTAACCAATATATTCCCCCAGCTCTGCAAGTTTTTCAAGCAAAGGCAATAGCACAACTACTCTATGGAGCTCTTATTTGATTAATAATAGTGCCATCATATTTTTCCACTCAAAATTCCTCTACAAATTATTTGACATCCCACACTGTGTCCTGTATGCAATTCTATGTCTAGAATCTGGCCAATACTCTATAGAGGACACTATCTGGCTAAACATCATTAAATTTTGCTTATATATTCACTGCCAAAGCCCCAGAAACTCTCTGACCCAACTCACATTGAGCGAACTCCACCACTCAAAATAGTGCACAACAGTCCTAGGAAAGATCGGGGAATTGGGCTATGATAGCGACTTCTTGAATTTGCTAACTTTCACTGAGATTTTTACCCTCATTAAAAAGAGGCTGCTAGAAAGGGATTAAAACCAACTGCTGAGCTTGGCCAAGAAATCCTGTTCACCTATGAACATGGCAATTCCATTCATATAGGGAAACCAGCCTTTTATATTGCAGAGCTCACTAACCCTCCATACAGAAGAGTCTACATGCTGGCTAGACTTAATATTATGCCATCTCCACTCCATAGAGGAAGACTCAATGGTCTACCGAGCAACAAGAGGCTTTGCCTCTGTAGCACAGGACAACTGGATTCCATCCCACATATTCTTCTGCATTGCCCACTTTAGCAGGAACTAAGATCTAGCTTACTATTACAAGTCATAGATTCTTTGAAAAAACATACCAATCCAGACAAATTAATTATGCTTTTAAACTGCCAAGATTTTAACCATTGTCTTTCAGTGGTAAGATTCCTTAACGAAGACTCTAAACTGAATATGTAGCAAATGTGAAGTTCCCTTTTCTGTGGCCAGTACTGTATATTATACTTTTTTTCTATGTATATGCCAATAATGGCTTATTGGATTGAATATGTCATAACCTATTGTAAAATGGGTACATATGGGAAGTGCCGATTGATTTAAAACCCATTAAATATGGCATCATAACTATCCATCTTTACTGTGTTTTAAAATAATCAGCAGTTCCCACATATTTATTTATTTATTTATTTATTTAAAAGTTTTGTATACTGACCTTCTCACCTCTCTTGAGGGACTCAAACCGGTTTCCAACCATAATATCACATACAATCAATAAAACGTCATAATACATATTACAGTAAAACATTAAAAAAGCAATTACAATCGATAACTATAATGGTCAGTCGTCACACTAAAATCGTTGCTCATCATCCTCCATCCATATCTCAGGGTGTTGGCTCACTCGTCGAATGCCTGTCTCCATAACCAAGTCTTTACCTGTTTCCTAAATGTCAGGATAGAAGGGGCGGTTCTGATCTCCAGTGGGAGAGAGTTCCAGAGTCAAGGGGCCACCACCGAGAAGGCCCCGCCCCTCGTCCCCACCAGACGCACTTGCGAGGCCAGTGGGACTGAGAGCAGGGCTTCTCCAGACGATCTTAATAATCTTGATGGTTCATACATCAACTATTTACTATTTACTTACATATCTATTTATTAAAATATGGATCACTTTCCCTTTATCTGATGATGTAAATGTGGAACACAATCAACTAAATGTCATTTTAAAATATAGAACAATTTAAACAATTTAATATTTGAAAGTAATTCAACAATATAAAAACACTGCAACCCCATATATCAAAAGCTAAACCATGACCTCAACAAACTGTAGAGGCTTAGCTAAACAGCTAGATTTTAGAATAGCACAAAATGAAATTAACAATAGTGTGAGCTGAGCATCCAAGAGGGGGGATGTCTACAACCATATCACTACAATTGTTGCTTTATATTCATTGGTAAAGGTGAGTCTAACAAATGGTTTCACTGCAGGAACTACTTTCTTCTTTTGTCTTATTTTCAGTAGAAATTGCCTGTAAATGATATAAAGTGTTATGTTGCTAGGGATCCAGCTATAATTATCAGGAAACTTCAGCTTGGAACAGATAGATTTTCATCCATTTATATCACTGGGGATGACTTATGCCTCAGAAATCCCATTAATTAATGACTTTGGCACAGACCAGTTTGCAGTTAAGCATGTTTAAATCACATTGATTCCTCTCCTAGGAATGAATTCTACATTAAAAGATGTAAAAGAATGTGTCCTAATTCTTATGTTGCCTATTTTTTTAAAAAAAAAGTGTAAAGGAGAATATAACATTCCCCTTCCTGTAGTGGTTTTAGCTAGGACCTCAGATAGAGGGCCCATGTCCAGTGAACTTCCACTAAACCAAATCAGAGAGGAGAGAGAACAAAGCACTCTGGGTTTGAAGGCAAACTGTCACAAAAACATTATTGCGGATTTGAGAAATATGGATTTGATATAATGATGTGTGTGAATGAATGGAAGAATGGAAGGTTGTATGAATGGAGCTAATAATTTTGGAAACATCAGTATAATATTAAGGCCTGTAATGACTAACTACCTGCTTGCTGGACTTGCTAATGAGATCTGAAGAGTAAACTCTGATAAGAAAGGGACAGTGATAAAGGAAATATGATAGAGTTACAAGCTGGGTAGATGTGGGGAATGCCGTGGATGTAGCGTACCTGGATTTCAGTAAGGCCTTCGACAAGGTCCCCCATGACCTTCTGGTAAGGAAACTAGTCCAATGTGGGCTAGTTAAAACTATGGTGAGGTGGATCTGTAATTGGTTAAATGGACAAACCCAGAGGGTGCTCACCAATCCTTCCTCTTCATCCTGGAAAGAAGAGACGAGCGGAGTGCCGCAGGGTTCCGTCCTGGGCCCGGTCCTGTTCAACATCTTTATTAATGACTTAGATGAAGGGTTAGAAGGCAGGATCATCAAGTTTGCAGACGACACCAAATTGGGAGGGATAGCCAATACTCCAGAGGACAGGAGCAGGATTCAAAATGATCTTGACAGATTAGAGAGATGGGCCATGTAGAGATGTGTTTATTATAAAGTGTTTATTATACTGTGTTTAAACTGTATTTGTGGTTTACATTTGTTGCCATGGCCTAGCTGTGAGGGATAGGTTGCCATGGTGACAAGACAAGGCAGCAGAGGAGGTGGGCGGAGCTTAAGGAGAAAAAGGTTTGAAAGTGTCAGTTAATTTTCAGTCAGGAGGAAGAGACCCTGAGAAGAGGGCAGAGTCAGATAGGACTCTGGCAGAGTCAGATAGGACTCTGGGAGAGTAGCAGAGTCGGGAAAGGACTCTGGGAAAAGTAGTTTCAGTCAGGAGGAAGAGACCCTGAGAAGAAGGCAGAGTCAGTTAGGGCTCTGTGTTGTGAAGCAGTATAGATTCAGTCAGTTTTAGTGTTTGTGAATATTTCTTCAGCAAGGGAGCTGAAGGGAAACCTAGTTAGATTGCTTTGAGGAAAAAGAATCTAACAGAGGAGGTTTTAGGATCGCCAGTAGTGTAAGACTGGAGATCAGTGGTTTGATCCGGTATAGGACAAACAGTGTAAATATTCACAACAAGGAACACTGAAATAATAAAGTACTTCACTGAAGAAGGAGTTTATAAGATTGTAACATCAGAAGCCTGAATGTATCTCAACCAAGCCATATTGTAACCATAAAGCAAATGCCAAGTTCAACATCTCAATATTGC
The DNA here is from genome assembly GCF_037176765.1 of Anolis sagrei. Taxonomy (NCBI): domain Eukaryota; kingdom Metazoa; phylum Chordata; class Lepidosauria; order Squamata; family Anolidae; genus Anolis; species Anolis sagrei. Next base: position 114,357,195 of record NC_090024.1, read on the forward strand.
AACAATTACGCTTTGTTCAACAATAAACTTGTTCTCTTTGTATTTTAAACCTGCCTCCTCCATTGAATTTACGTTTGGTGCTTTCCACTCTACCAAAGTTACCTCACAACGCAAATAGGAATAATCAGAGACTTTAAAACCAGCGTCTCTAAACATATTGGTGGCAGTTTAATTTAATAGCAGTCTAGGAACTTCCTTATAGTTTTTGGTAGTCCCATTTGGTGGGATTAACACCACGTCTTTACATTTTATTGGTGGCATTGATACCTTCTTTACATTTGTGGTGGCATCTAGTGAGATTTAACGCTTCTTTACAGGCCAAAGCTAACAAAATGAAGTTCAACAGTGACAAATGCAAGATGCTCCACTTAGGCAGGAAAAATGAAATGCAAAGATACAGAATGGGGGACAATGCCTGGCTTGAGAGCAGTACGTGTGAAAAAGATCTTGGAGTCCTCGTGGACAACAAGTTAAACATGAGCCAACAATGTGATGTGGCGGCAAAAAAAGCCAATGGGATTTTGGCCTGCATCAATAGGAGCATAGTGTCTAGATCTAGGGAAGTAATGCTACCCCTCTATTCTGCTTTGGTTAGACCACACCTGGAATATTGTGTCCAATTCTGGGTACCACAATTCAAGAGAGATATTGACAAGCTGGAATGTGTCCAGAGGAGAGTGACTAAAATGATAAAGGGTCTGGAGAACAAGCCCTATGAAGAGCGGCTTAAGGAGCTGGGCATGTTTAGCCTGAAGAAGAGAAGGCTGAGAGGGGATATGATAGCCATGTATAAATATGTGAGAGGAAGCCATAGGGAGGAGGGAGCAAGCTTGTTTTCTGCTTCCTTGGAGACTAGGACGCGGAACAATGGCTTCAAACTACAAGAGAGGTGATTCCATCTGAACATGAGGAAGAACTTCCTGACTGTGAGAGCCATTCAGCAGTGGAACTCTCTGCCCCGGAGTGTGGTGGAGGCTCCTTCTTTGGAAGCTTTTAAGCAGAGGCTGGATGGCCATCTGTCAGGTGTGATTTGAATGCAATATTCCTGCTTCTTGGCAGGGGGTTGGACTGGATGGCCCATGAGGTCTCTTCCAACTCTTTGATTCTATGATTCTATGATAAGAAGGAAGTCAACACAAGCCTTGTGTTTGTTAACACCAATCAAGAAGACTGAGATGGAACCAGGATGGAAGACATCTATCAGTTATTTACAACTTTGGGACTACATCAACAGAATATTCCTATAAAAGACTCAGACTAATAATGCTCAAATCATGGCAGACTGAGGAGTCTGTTCCACCCGCCATGCTCTGCTCCATGGGAAGGACAGAGATGGTGTATTTGGAGAGTGACAGATTTGCAAGGGAGCAGTCTGGTCACTTTGAGGCTTCTTCTTCAAGGGAAAAGGAAGAAGTGTGCTTTTGGAGTCTTGGATTTTGTGGAGGGAATCAGGTTCTGCTGTATGGAAAACAGAGATCTGGTCCTTGGCATTGTTCTTAAGGAAAGAAGTTTTGGCATTTCAACGTTTTAAAGTTTTGGAGTTATGGAAGTTATGGAACTATGCATTGGCAGGCTGCAGGAAATCAGGGTCTGGCCTGACAGGTGCTTCTCCAAGGAGGGAGAAATGATATGGTAACATTTAAATGCTTGTGGATTAATGCGTGTACATGTGGGGGGAATGTTGAGTGAAAATGTAATTCCCCTTTGTTTGTTTGTTAACCAATGTAATTGTAAATCCAATGTAGTTGCTTAGAGCCTTTATGTCTGTATGTCCAATGTCATTCTTTGTCTAAATGTTTTTCTGTAATCTGAAGAACCCTCTCACACTGGAAATTGCAATAAAAAGAACCTATGCTTCAAAGTCATCGAAAAGTCATTCATGACAAAACTACAGAGGTTTTATTACGATTTGGTGAAAAGGAATGCAAGTACTGAGTCACTGCTTGAGAATGTACAAGCACACCTTCACAAAGAAATACATGACATTTTATACAATTTGCTAGCCATTCCCTCATGAGAGGCATGAAACTGAAGAAGGAGATGATGCTGATGATGTGGGTATGCCGATGATCTCTTAATTCACTTAATGTCCAGTCCAGGAGAAAATAGTGAAGAGCACGGAAAAACAAAAGGTGGTAATGCCAGTTATCCAGTGGCTCAGCTACCCATTCAAAAGGCTGATTTATTTATCTCCGCTTAGCCTGTCTTCTGTGGGAATCATAATCCATCTAGCCAAATATACAGTGCAGAACACAGTCCTACTGATAAAGGGATTATCTGTATTTTACATACAAACAAAAGGGATTACATTTCTGGGCTTGGGAGATCACTGAAAGGGTAGTTCCTGATTGCTCAGCAATCTCTGTTCCCAAGGATTTACATAAATAGAGGGGACTACGTGAATTGATGCCTTCACACTACATTTGATTTAGTTTCATACAATATTAATACAGCATACACAAAAATTCATTTAATACATTTATTAAAGAGTTTGGTTTGATATAGTTTTGGGTACAGTTGCTGCTAGGTCCTCCTGAGTCCTTCAGCTGCTCCGGAACAGTGAAAGTTAGATAGAGCAGAAAAGGTTTAAGAAATAAAAATATAATCCTATAACTTCACATGAAGTCTTCCAAAGGTCCAGATTAATTTGGGAGGAGGGTATTCATTTGTCGTGTCAGGGCAACCAGTCAATTATATTACATTTCTAACAGAACAAAGCAAACAAACAGACAAAATACAAAATGTGTGAGTTTGGTAGTTGATTAAATGTCCTTTGACCAGTAGCTGGCCACGTGGGATGCTTCTGGTGTTGCTGCAAGAAGGTCCTCCATTGTGCATGTGGCAGGGCTCAGGGTGCATTGCAGCAGGTGGTCAGTGGTTTGCTCCTCTCCACACTCACATGTCGTGGATTCCACTTTGTAGCCCTATTTCTTGAGGTTGGCTCTGCATCTTGTGGTGCCAGAGCGCAGTCTGTTCAGCGCCTTCCAAGTCGCCCAGTCCTCTGTGTGCCCAGGGGGGAGTCTCTCATTTGGTATCAGCCTTTGGTTGAGGTTCTGGGTTTGAGCCTGCCACTTTTGGACTCTCGCTTGCTGAGGTGTTCCAGCGAGTGTCTCTGTAGATTTTAGAAAACTATTTCTAGATTTAAGTCGTTGACCTGCTGGCTGATACCCAAACAGGGGATGAACTGGAGATGTCTCTGTCTTGGTCCTTTCACTATTGGCTGCTACTTCTCGATGGATGTCAGGTGGTGCAATACCGGCTAAGCAGTGTAATTTCTCCAGTGGTGTAGGGCGCAGACACCCCGTGATAATGCGGCATGTCTCATTAAGAGCCACATCCACTGTTTTAGTGTGGTATGTTCCATACTGGGCATGCGTACTCAGCAGCAGAGTAGCATAGCGCAAGGGCAGATGTCTTCACTGTATCTGGTTGTGATCCCCAGGTTGTGCCAGTCAGCTTTCGTATGATATTGTTTCTAGCACCCACTTTTTGCTTGATGTTCAGGCAGTGCTTCTTGTAGGTAAGTAAGAGCACGGTCCAGAGTGACTCCCAGGTATTTGGGTGTGCTGCAATGCTCCAGTGGGATTCCTTCCAGTGGGAGGAGGGTGTGGTGGCTTGATAACATACTGAATTATTTCTGTGTTCATAGAAAGGACAGATGAAACTGAGAGGAAGTGACTAGTACGTGAGGAAGTACAGGAACAGGAAATTAAAAAAATGAAGAACCCATGAAATGTGGGATAAAAAATTGAAAGACATATTATTTCATATTATACACCCCAGTGCTGCAAAGATCCACATAGACAGCCTTCCATACCCACAGACTCTGCATATATGTATTTATTTATTTATTTATTTATTTATTTATTTATTTATTTACTTTATTTATATACCGCTTTTCTCAGCCCTCAGGCGACTCAAAGTGGTGAACCACATCAATACAAAACATCACGGGACAAGTATAGGGCAAATAAAAACAATTGTAACATGAATCATTAAACATCTATATAACAATCATTAGCGCCTCAACAGTAAAATCAGAATCCAGTCTCATCATCCATTATTCCGTATTCCTATGTTCAATTACACTGTTTAATCAAATGCTTGTTCGAACAGCCAGGTCTTCACTTTCCTCCGAAACGCCAGCAGGGAGGGGGCTGATCTGATATCTGCAGGCAGGGCGTTCCATAGCTGAGGGGCCACCACTGAGAAGGCCCTGTCTCTCGTCCCCACCAAGTGCGTCTGTGATGCAGGGAGGACTGAGAGCAGGGCCTCCCCAGATGATCTTAGTGTCCTAGCCGGTTCATAGGAGGAGATGCGTTCGGAGAGGTAAGTAGGGCCAGAACCGTTCAGGGCTTTATAGGCTAATGCCAGCACTTTGAATTGTGCCCGGTAGCAAACTGGCAGCCAGTGGAGCTGGCGCAACAGCATGCTCCCTGAGTGCCGCTCCTGTTAGCAACCTGGCTGCCGAACGCTGGACCATTTGAAGCTTCTGAGCAGTCTTCAAAGGCAACCCCACGTAGAGAGCGTTGCAGTAGTCTATACGGGATGTAACCAGAGCGTGGACTACCATGGTCAAGTCAGACTTCCCAATATATAAATATTCAACCATCCATAGCTTACAAATAACCCCCTTTACCACCCCCCCCCCCCCAAATGCCAAAAGCAAGTTTTATGTCACAATTTTATAAAAGCAGTATCAATATAATTTTACTACACCATGGTATATAATGGGACTCAAGGATCTTTGGATTTTGATATCATGGGGGTGGGGGTATGGTTCTAGGTCCAAAGCACAGCAGAAACTACTATATTGATGGCTATGTTTATTATCCATAAAATAATGCAAACATCATTATGCATAGCTAGGCCCAGAAACAGATGGAAGGTCCCTTTTCTATTCAAAATGGCATTGCTGTGGCTTCAGATAAAGAGAAGAAGCAGTATCTGCTTGACATAATCCGCTCCTATACTGCTATTCCATTTTGTTTTCTATATGAATCAGATTGTAAGCCTGAGGGCAGGGAACCGTTTTGTTGTTCTTTTGCTTGTAAAGCACCATGTACAGTTATGGCTCTACATAAATAAACAATGTTGGTGATGATAATGATAATGATTATAATAATAATGCCAAACTCAGATACTAGCATTTAAAAAAAAGAAAAATCCAATGCTAAAGTATCACCGAATAATAGTTTCCTCCTATTCCCCTTCTTTCCATCCTCGCCACTGCAAAGTAGGAAAATTGCTGGTATTTTTAGGCAAGCCTCACTGCTTGAAAGTTTCATTATTATTGTCCTTGAAGACCCCAAACAAGAGAAGCAACCCTATCAATGTGATTTGATAAATCTGTCTCAAATCCAAGCTGTACCTATACTGCAATGATAGAATATAATAATGATGTTCAAAAAGTCTATTCTTGAGAGCAAAATTTCTTTTGAAACCCATACAAACATAACAGGTTCTATAATTTAAGGACAGGAAATTAAAAATTTTATCAATCTAGTTTTTGACTTCTATTATCTATTGGGTTGAATAACTTCATTTGATGCTGTAGACATGGTTTAGAAAAAGTATAATAAAAATACAAGCTATAGCTAAACAAGAACCATGTGATGTCATTTCCAGTTCTTTTGTGTAATTATATAAAAACAGCATTTGGACTCTGATGGCCGAAAGCGAGGAGAAGCTGAGGAGCCTTCTAATCAAGGTGAAAGAAGAAAGCGCAAAAGCCGGGTTGCAGCTAAACATAAAAAAAACCAAGATTATGGCAACAAGAATGATTGACAACTGGAAAATAGAGGGAGAAAATGTGGAGGCCGTGACAAACTTTGTTTTCCTAGGCGCAAAGATTACTGCAGATGCAGACTGTAGCCAGGAAATCAGAAGACGCTTCCTTCTTGGGAGGAGAGCAATGTCCAATGTCGACAAAATAGTAAAGAGTAGAGACATCAGACTGGCAACAAAGATCCGCCTAGTCAAAGCCATGGTATTCCCTGTAGTAACCTACAGATGTGAGAGCTGGACCTTAGGGAAGGCTGAGCGAAGGAAGATCGATGCTTTTGAGCTGTGGTGCTGGAGGAAAGTGCTGAGAGTGCCTTGGACTGTGAGAAGATCCAACCAGTCCATCCTCCAGGAAATAAAGCCCGAATGCTCATTGGAGGGAAGGATACTAGAGACAAAGTTGAAGTACTTTGGCCCCATCATGAGACAGGAAAGCCTAGAGAAGACAATTATGCTGGGGAAAGTGGAAGGAAGAGGGGCCAACCAAGGGCAAGATGGATGGATGGTATCCTTGAAGTAACTGGACTGACCTTGAAGGAGCTGGGGGTGGTGACGGCTGACAGGGAGCTCTGGTGTGGGCTGGTCCATGAGGTCACAAAGAGTCGGAGGCGACGGAACGAATGAACAACAACAAAAGCATTTGGGCATTTGAACAAAAGCCAAATGGCTACAATATTATTCTGTCAAATGCCTGAATTTTCTCTTAAAACAATGCATTAAAAACCTGATTTTTTTTTAAAGAAAATCTATTCTTACAATGCAAAAGATGGATTGGGGGGTGGGGGAGAGATGTTAAATGAAAAAGGGTTATTTATTTAAACATACAGGTTGAACTTCCTGTATTTGCAATTTTGAAACCTGAAATACTTCAAAATCCAAATTTGCCCATGTGTGTTGATGAGATAGTGACACCTTTGCTTTCTAATGGTTCAATGTACCCAGACTTTATTTCATGCACAAAAAGTATTTAAAAGTATAATATTACCTTTAGGCCAGACCTGCACAGCCTGACAGTAGTAAGAAGAAGACAAAAAACTAAAAAGCCCTTTTCTTCTTTTCTTAGGGCTGTAGGGGAGATTTTTAGCACCTCACTTTCTAAGAGAAGGTATCATTAATTATTAATTACAATCATTATAACAACAAGGGAGATTTTATTTATCGTGTCATCGGCAAGCAAACCATTGTATTACATTTCTAACAGAACAAAACAAACAAAAAGATAAAAAAACAACACAAATTTTGCAAACTTGGTAGTTGATTAAATGTTCTTTGAGCAGTATCTGGCCACTTGGAGTGCCTCTGGTATTGCCGAAAGAAGGTCCTCCATTTGCATGTAGCAGGGCTCAGGTTGCATTGCAGCAGGTGGTCTGTGGTTTGCTCTTCTCCACACTCGCATGTCGTGGATTCAACTTTGTAGCCCATTTCTTAAGATTGGCTCTGCATCTCGTGGTGCCAGAGCGCAGTCTGTTCAGTGCCTTCCAAGTCGCCCAGTCTTCTGTGTGCCCAGGGAGGAGTCTCTCATCTGGCATCACCCACGGATTGAGGTGCTGGGTTTGAGCCTGCCACTTTTGAACTCTCGCTTGCTGAGGTGTTCCAGCAAGTGTCTCTGTAGATCTAAGAAAACTATTTCTTGATTTAAGTCATTGATGAGCTGGCTGATACCCAAACAAGGGATGAGCTGGAGATGTCACTGCCTTGGTCCTTTCACTATTGGCTGCTACTTCCCGGCGGATGTCAGGTGGTGCAATACTGGCTAAGCAGTGTCATGTCTCTAGTGGTGTAGGGCGCAGACACCCTGTGATAATGCAGCATGTCTCATTAAGAGCCACATCCACTGTTTTAGTGTGGTGAGTTGTGTTCCACACTGGGCATGCATACTCAGCAGCAGATGTCTTCACTGTATCTGGTTGTGATCCTCAGGTTGTGCCAGTCAGCTTTCATATGGTATTGTTTCTAGCACCCACTTTTTGCTTGGTGTTCAGGCAGTGCTTCTTGTAGGTCAGAGCGTGGTCCAGAGTGACTCCCAGGTATTTGGGTGTGCTGTAATGCTCCAGTGGGATTCCTTCAACAAGGGAGATGAGATAGGAGGAAGAATCCCTGTGTGCCAGTAACAGCCACTGCCACCTGATTTTCCTGGCATTGAGGGCCTCCTCCCACCTCCCCATCCCCTCTCTCTAGAGAGAGAGGGAGAGAGGTGGGGGGGGGGGACTAAAAATACAGATCTGGAGTCCAGACCCTCCAGCTGGTATCCTCCCCTTTCTTTCTCATTCTGGAGGTGCCGTGGCAAGGGGATGGAGATATGGGATGAAGCCCTGTGTGCCTTGTTTGCCAAGAGCATAGAGCTGAGAGTGGTGGTGGTTTTTGCTGCTTTGTCCCTCTGTGGGCTGCACCGATTTCTTGCGTGGGCCACATTTGGCCCACAGGAAATCATGTTGTGCAGGCCTTCTTTACGCTATAAGGTGTATATGAAACATAAATGAATTCCATTTTTAGACTTGAGTCCCACGCCGAAGTTGTCCCAGTATGAGAAAATACAGGTATTCTTACATTCAAGAGAATCCAAATAACTCTCTGGCTCTAAGTATTATGGATAAGAAATATCCTACCTTTAAAAGTTATTACTTGTTTTAAGAGAGAGGCAGCACTTGGTTCTGTCAGGTTTTGCAATGTATTGTAATGTAATATAGCTGAGTCATGCACTGGTAATAGGCTTCTATTGGAAATGTTGAGTCATGCATTAACTGTATATAGAACTTCATTTGGGTAATGTGTTCTGGCCTAGTCCAGGTGATTGTGAATGATGTGATCCTGGGTCTGAGTTAAGTTAATGAGTTGGGAACCAATCAGTGATTGCTATGTGTAAAGGTACAGAATTGTATATAAGGAAGTCATGTACAGTGTATATTATCCTTGTGCCGTGATGCTGTTCGTCGAAGGCTCTATGTAATTGATTAAAAGAACCTGTCTGCTAAGACAAGATATAACTGTGTCCTGTGGTGGGTTTGTAATGTCATCTAGACTGAGGGAAAGACAATGGTAAAACCAGCAATGGCCGGGCATGTGCTCAAATGCCTGTAAAAGACTTCCAGAGTGACTGCAGTTTGTGGGAGCAGTTGACTGAAAATACTGTGCAGGAAGAAGCTACTGGAAAGCGCTGAAGTTATGCAACTGATCTGCTGCTGAATTGTGAAATTAATCTCAACAGGTTGGGAAATATTTGAATTTGAAGAAATAAAACCCCCAATTCCTCCCCTCCAAGCTACTAAGGCATGATAATCCTCAAAAAAAGGAGACCACCAAATAGGTGCTAACTAACAACATATATCTATGAAATGCTGGGTGCCATCTGAAAGTAAAAGACAAAGAAAAGGTGTGTGGGGGATAATGGTGCAATATTTGTGGATGGCTTGATTGACTTGTAAGAACCGAACCTATTCTGAAAATATGCTTTATTGATATATAGCATAATGAACTTATTAACTGGAGACATAGAGAGGAGACAGATTATTAAATTGCACTATGGTAGGTTTGGGTTGAGAGCCTTCAAAGAAACTTTTTAAAAATCCATTTTACTACTTGTTCAGTGGTGGGAAAAGCACCTCCATATCATTACCATTGCTGAGGGGAATAATGTTACTGCATGTTATATTATTCATTGTGTTACCTATCATGGATGAGCCAGATAAGTATTACCAACTCTCTCAAATCTGCAAGCTAGCTGGATGAGACGGAAAAGAGTGCAAATAATATTGGAAATTATACAAATAATGATTGAAAAAAAGTGATTCATCAGGAAACCCTGAGGAGCATTTGGCACTTACAAGAATCTTCGACATTTGAAATGAGTTTTGCACAAAAGTTACACTTTTTTGTACATAGAACAGCATTTTCTGTTCATAAAATAGTAATGCTAAGCTATTGCAGACATATTATATCTCAACACCAAAATACTATGTTCTGTGCAGTGTGTTGTGAATTTTATGAAGAATGGGTGAATTTGGTGCCAGGTAGTGCATGAACTGCAGTATTTTCTGCACATAAAATAATATGTGTATACAGAAATATTATTATCTGCACAGTAAATGCTATTTCTTAGCCAAAAAAAAGTGTCAATATTTTACAGGATAAGTCCTGAATTGCCAATAATTTTCGGAGAGTTACTTGCAGCTGGAAGATAACAGTGAAGTTATTTCTTGCTTCCTTTAGTGATGAAATTTGTGAAGCATTACATCCTTCGAGGTTTCCTATGTGGGTTGTGATTCCATATTGCAGTCTGTTTTGTGTAATTTACACACACTTAGCAAAACAGCAGAGGTGCCAAGAGACTCTCCTAATGAATTACAAAGATGACTGAAGGTCATTGCCAACACGGTCTTAATACTCATCGGGCTTTATGACGTTCTTTAGCAATCTGTGGCTGGTGAGCTTTAGAAACAGCCATAGGGTGCTCATTGTGCACTATGGTAACTATGCTGACTCCTCTGCATAGTAACATGATAACAATCATAACTGAATGCAGATGTAACAAAACTGCTGCAGACATTAAGTCCGTAAACATAGCATTACATGTACATGGATGAATTCCTGCTGTTACCCTTCTTTTCTCCCACCTTCCTTACAATCCTTTATTGTTCTTTTTCTAACAACACGTATCTAAAACCTACTCATAGCAACACAAGACTCTTTCTGCAGTTGTAGAAGGTTTGAAATAAATTTCTTAAATATCATTAATTCAGAATAAGAGACATTATCCCACATAAGGTGTCTAATCAAACAGTCTCTCAACAGGCTAGAATGATGCCATCACATTTTCAGGGATGAGCATGCATCATTTTTTTTTCTAGTCCCAAATGAGGAGTAATGAAGAAGAGTCATTAGAGCAGCAGCACCCATTCTGGAAGTAAATTAGGTTGTGCCCTGTTACAAATAGCATCTTTTTAAAAATCCATATACATATATATCAAAATTTGAATTGAAACTTGTTATGTCCAATATTGGGATCTGTCATCTTTCTAATAAAAGCTGAATCTCAAAAACTGTCACATACACACATTGAGAAGTGGAGTGGAAATATACATGACTCGCTTTTAGGGAGCATGAGTTTGGGAAGGTCATGTAATTTACACCAATTAACATTTGTGTCAGATAAGGGAAAAAAAACTTGCAATGGGATATGGATAAAAGAAACAGATGAGGAATGCGGCAGCCAGGCTACTGACAAGAACTCCCATGAAATGCCATATAACACCAGTGCTACGGCATTTGCATTGGCTTCCAACTGATTACTGTGGTCTATATAAGATGCTAGTTCTGACCTTTAAAATCCTTTACGGCCAGGGTCCATCATACCTTAGGACCGTCTCTCCTTCTCCCATCATCGAAGGTTGCAACAACCATCCCAACGCGACTTACTTTATATACTGGGTCCTAGAGAAGTGCACCTAGAAAGGACCAGACACAGAGCTTTTTCTATTTCTGCCCCTTCCTTATGGAATTCCTTGCCACCTGTAAAGAAGTGTAATATTACTGCCACCAATTTATATTGTGGAGAGGGAGGGAGAGACTATTTCTTATTTAAGAGATAAACCTCTTTGCTCTTATACTGATTCAGTTTCTTCTTCTTTTATATTAGCTGGAACTTTTTGTGTGTTGTTTAACCTTTGTACAGACAATGAGACACTCTTCTGTATAACAAAGTAACACAGTTTATTTATAACTTCTGGCTCCAAACTTTTGTGGTTACATTAATGTTTTGTTGCAATCTTGATGCTTACAGTCAATATAATATACTTGGTTTACTTTTCTGAAATAGACTTTCAATGTTCCACATTCACAAACATGTTACTTGCGTTATACACTCTTGACTGAAATTATTTTCTGACTAAAGCACCACTGGCTTTCTTTATATTCCTAAAACTTGGGCTCTATTTCTAACTAACTGCTTCTATATCTCAGAAGTCTTTAACACATCTTCATAACTGCTTATTTCTAACAGGAGTTCCTAATTCTTTTCTCTCATAGAAGTTCCTAACTGTCTCTCAGAAACAGGAATCCCTAACTCTCTTCACAAACAGCAATTCCTAACACTCTCTTGACTCTCTAACTGCCCATTTTTTAAAAACTTTGGCTCCGCCCCTTTGGAATGTTTAGCTCTGCTCTTCCCAACTGTCATTTTGGCCTAGCAACCTCTTAAAATCCTGGGCCTACGCTAATCTGCATATGACCAAGTGGCTTCCATATGCAAATAAATCCTATCTCTGCAGTTGCTACCCTGTCTGTGCCTATTCTTCCCTATCTGCCATATGTAAACCTAGAGCTATACACCAAAAATTTAACATATAGTAGCAATTTCGCTACACCGCCCTATATGAGAGCCATGCGTGATTTATGGCCTTTTACGCTAGCACTTAAGACCTGGCTTTTTAACTAAAGCTTTTGATCTATGTTAATTTATCAATATCTGTATGTATGTATTTTTATCCCTTACAATTTAGCTTGTAAATTGCCTAGAGCATCTTGGATGGGGGGCGATTAATAAGTAATTAAAGATGATCATGATGATGATAATGATGATGATATGGAAAGGGCATTAATAATCAGAGAATAGTAAGACACTAGACAATGAGGTGCATTTGTATTTATTAGGCCTGGGTAACAACGGAAAAATTTGTTTCTAAAATCGATTCGTTTTTTGGGGGGTTTTGCGTTTCGATATTTAAAAGAATTCCGAAATTTTTCTTTTAAAAAGTTCAATATTTACGAAATTTCGTAAATGTTAAAAAAGATTACGAAACATTAACGAAACAAATACGAAACAATAACGAATCGATTCGTTAATGGCGGACGCGACCGTGCAATACGCTAAAAAACCTCCAAATGGGGCAGGGGGAACTTCTGAAGCTTCCTTCTACCTCTGTTGTTGACTGTTGGTGTGATATTATAATTTTTTTTCACTAATTAAACAAAAAACAACTATAAACTTGCCCCAGACATGCGGAAATAATAACGAAACGACCTCAAACCGATAACGAAACGAATACATAACGAATCCGAAGCATTTACGAAACGAATTTAAAAATTCGTGTCATTTTTAAGTTGCTCCAGAATGGTTCGTTATCGCTTCGTTATCAAAAAAATTAACGAATTTTTAATGAATTAGGAATTAACGAAACGAAACTGCCCAGCCCTAGTATTTATCCTTGCATGTCTGCAAAGTATTTTAAGAAGCAAAATCATGGTAAACTATCCATAGGTAAAACTCCACCCAGAAGAAGTTTGAAAGAAGGGCTTAAAATATATTGCATTTTCATCCTATGTGCTTAGCTTACCCGAGAGGAGCCCCCGGTGGCACAGTGGGTTAGACCCCTGTGCCGGCAGGACTGAAGACCGACAGGTCGCAGGTTCGAATACGGGGAAAGGTGGATGAGCTCCCACTATCAGCTCCAGCTCCTCATGCAGGGACATGAGAGAAGCCTCCCACAAGGATGATAAAAACATCAAATCATCCGGGTGTCCCCTGGGCAACATCCTTGCAGACGGCCAATTCTCTCACACCAGAAGCGACTTGCAGTTTCTCAGGTCGCTCCTGACACAACAAAAAAAGAGAGCTTACCTGAGTTGTGCCTCTGGAAATCAGCATGGCTCTCAAAGCAATTTCCACTCAAAATGTAGTATATTTCTGAAGCTGTAGTGTGTTTTATACAGTAAAATAAATATTTCAAAATACAATATGCAAACAATTCTGATTTTTGTTTCTTAAAAGGAGTTGTTTCACCCAAAAGGAGTGAATCTACAAATTAATTGTATCTACAAATTAATTTTTACCAGAAGTTTATGGATACAGATTGATGCAAAGCAGAAAGATTTACAATTTTCAAAATCTGACTAGTCATCTGGGGCCTTTGTTGTTTTCCACCCTTAATATTGATGCCCTTTCCTTTCAAGCTGTCAAATATCATCCGGAACTTTCTTTCACTTCCTCTCTGTTGGTTGTCCTCAAAGATTTCCTTTGCTTTTCTCATGTCACCTATTTTCCATCAGGAGGGGATTTGACACAAGAAGAAAGGAGAATTTTTGAAGAGTACCTGCCAGAGAGAAGGGAAAAGAATGTCCTGGGTGGGATTTGACAGTTAAAACAAGAAGGGAAAAGAAGAGTTGGGTAAAAGCATGGTTACAGAGGGTAATAACCTTGGTCTCAGAGAACAAGAATTTATGCACAAACTGGAGGGAATTCCTCTACAAATCCCCATCATTAAAACCCTTCTTCCCAGAAGAGAGGTTTCTTTTATAATGGCAAGCTATGTGACATTACACATTAAACAAAATAAGCTCTTATTTCTTTTTCAAAGTGCCTCTCCTCTGATCTTTCTAAATCTGTATTTTCCACCATTTGGTTTTTAAAAAGATGAAATGCCTCTTGGATAATGGTCATAATAATAGAATGGAGGTTGACAAGGGAATATCTCAGCAAGTTTTATCACCTTATTATCATTCTGTGCTGACATCTACACAGAGAGTAGTAATAATGGATGCACAGCACACACATAAACAATAATAATGAAAAAAGCCATCCATGTAAGAAACGACTAAGTCACTTCAAAGCAGACATTCCTTTTGCAGATGTATAATTTATACAAATTCTCCATTTGCCAGGGTCTTAAAAATTGATGCAGATTCTTTGGGGATGAAAGTTTTAAAAATCAGATGAAAAATGATCAACTGCTGTGATAAGGAAATATGGGTAGAGAAACAGATTCAGAGTGGGTTGTTGTAGGTTTTTTTGGGCTATATTTAATTATTTATTTATTTATTTATTTATTTATTTACTTCATTTGTTGACCGCCGTTCTCAGCCCTAGGGCGACTCACGGCGGTGTACAACATATAAAACACAGTTTACAATAAAGCAACAACACAACGAAATATCACCATAACAACATAACTATCAATAATACAACAATCATATAATTACACTAACTCATCCGCGCCGTCTCATCGCCGAATCACAAACCAATCTCATAATCCGTATTCCGTTCCAGTCGTCATTGCCAAATGGTGAAGCACTTAGTTAAACGCCTTCTCGAATAACCATGTCTTTAGGCTCCTGCGGAATGACATAAGGGAGGGCGCCTGTCTGATGTCTACAGGGAGGGTGTTCCACAGCCGGGGGGCCACCACCGAGAAGGCCCTATCTCTCGTCCCCGCCAGACGTGCCTGTGAGGCAGGCGGGATCGAGAGAAGGGCCTCCCCAGACGATCTCAAGGCCCTCGTGGGCTCATAGGCCGAGATGCGGTCAGAAAGGTATTTTGGGCCGGAACCGTTTAGGGCTTTGTAGGCCAACACCAGCACCTTAAATTGGGCCCGGTAGCAGATCGGCAGCCAGTGGAGCTGGAACAGCAAGGGCGTTGTATGCTCCCTGCGTCCCGCTCCTGTTAGTAACATGGCTGCCGCGCGCTGGACTAGCTGGCCATGTTTTGGTTTCAACTATATGGCCATGTTTTGGTTTCAACTACATGGAGATGTCACTGCTGTAGGTCAAGATGGCAATGCTGATGACATTTTAAAAAACAAACAAACAGGGGATTGTGAGTGCAGTGTCAATGAAAATGGGACAACAAATATTAGGGTTGTGCAATTTAGGCAAACTGTGATCCATTTTACTGTCCTGGATTTCGGTGGGGGTCCCGATCCATTTTTCAGGAGCTTCCTGAATACGGGAAGATAAAAACCCATTTTCAATCTAGGAAGCGGAAAAAATTGTTTTCGATCCAGCCCATTGTCAGCAATCGAGGAGACTTTCCAGGCTCCCTTTACCATCATTTTAGGCATTGTTTGTCCTTATATCCTTCATTAAGAACTGAATTAAAAGCACCAGAGTTAAAATACCACTCTTTCTGAAATCCTTTCTGTTCTGTCCTTCAAAGAGATTATCCTTTCCCATCGGCCTTTCAAGGAGACCTGGATTTAAGGCAAGGGCTTAAGAAAACACCCTTTCATGGATCCTTTCCCTTCTAGTGGCTGCTTCCTTCCCCACACTTCACATGTAGGGTTGTTGTAGGTTTTCCGGGCTATATGACCATGGTCCAGAGGCATTTTCTCCTATACCACAGCTATTTAGTTTCTGGACTGAAATCTTGTTTCTAAAATCTAAAACAATATCACTTTCTTCCGAAATTATTTTTTCCAAACAAAATCTAAAGCTGAGCCTCCTCAAAACAATACAAAGCTTTAACAAAACTGACAATAGGCTTTAAAGATTTCTGTTGAGGTTATATGTTTCAATTTCTCTTGCCTCATTCTGACTCCTTTTCTCAGGACATTTTGGGAAGGAGACAATATGAGCTGTTTCTTCAGATTTGGGTTTTCTGAGACTGCATCTATACCAGGAAGTTTGTACCACTGTAAATCTGCCTGAACCAGACTGCTGGTGTCCAAACAGACTGGAACGGCATACTTCCCACTGAGCTTCCACCTTATCCTCCATGTCACAACTGTCATTCTCTGACTACGTGTATCAGGTCATTATTTGCCACATTTTCTGTTGACAAAATGGGGCTCTTATGTGATCATTAAGTATTTGGGGGGGGGGGGAATCAACCTCATCCAGTGTCCAGAGTGCACTGAGATATTGAAGCAAACTCCAGAGTATCTAGCATATTTTCCTAAAGTGGGGCAACCCTGGAAATTCACTGTAAGTCACTATAATGGGGATAGACAATAGTAGATTAATGAATCTCAATTGTTTAGCAAATGTAGACTAACTGTAACTTGGAGAAATTAGAGGTTCAAAGTTCTGCTGTTCTAAACTCCTGGATTTTCACAGTACTGAAACATCATTATAAACATTACAATACTATCTATTAGGGCTGGGCGGTTTCGTTCGTTAATTTCGTAATTCGTTATTAATTCGTTAATTTTTTTGATAACGAAGCGATATTGAATCATTCAGGAGCAACTAAAAAATGAAATGAATTTTTCAATTCGTTTCGTAATTGTTTCATAATCGATTCGTAATTGTTTAGAAATCGTTTCGTTATTGTTTCGTTATTATTTCCGTATGTCTGGTGCAAGTTTTATAGTTGCTGTTTGTTTTATCAGTGATAAAAAAAATAAATTATCACACCAACAGTCAACAACAGAGGGAGAGGGAAGCTTCAGAAGTTCCCCCTGTCCCATTTGGAGGTTTTTTTAGCGTATTGCGCAATCGCGTCCGCCATTAACGAATCGATTCGTAATTGTTTTGTTTTTGTTTCGTAATTTCCGAAATTTCGTAAATATCAAAGTTTTTTAAAGAAAAATTTCGGAATTCTTTTAAATAACAAAACGCAAAAAACCCCTAAAAACGAATTGAGTTTAGAAACAAATTTTTCCGTGGTTGGACAGCCCTACTATCTATCTATCTATCTATCTATCTATCTATCTATCTATCTATCTATCTATCTATTCTAAATATTATATTTGAAAAAATCCGACAATTATACAGGAATCTTTCAATAAAGCAAATAGTTTTTTTTTAAAAAAAATGTATTCATCAAGGAGGGCATCATTTAAAGAAAGTAATGGCCTGAAATACAATTGCTAATTTCAACTCTAGTAGAATAGGATTTACGAAAAGCTTGAATTACCATTTAGCAAATAATTCTATGGGTTTATTCTATTTGGAATTGACAATTAGATTTAGGGTCCAATGTTTAAAAGTCTTAGACTAAATATTTCAATATTCTTAATAAAAAAGAACCCTGCTGTGTGTGTTTGGGAGGATTCTGTTTCCAAACTTCAAAATGGCAGCTGTAATGCATTATTCTAGAAACTGCCATTTCAGAAACATAGCATACTTTCAAATAAGACTTTTCAAAAATAAATATCACAGAAATTACACTGCTCATTCTATGTTCCAATCAATGTTTGATTTCACAATTTGATGTCTAATAGAGGAAGGAATGGGAGGAAATAGGATGTTATGTGTTGAATACTTTTCAATATGGTGTTTGGATTGCCACAATGATTATGAGCAAACCTAACAACCAAAACAATTATCTATGATTTTAATTTCTTCAACATATTTTTGGTTGCCTTACACTGATCATGTAGTTGTGCTCTCAGCATAATTACACATTTCAGCTCTCACTGAAGGCTATCCATTCAGACTGCAGCTGGCACATTGAATACAGGAATTCTTCCCTAAATATATCATATCCACGGAAAATTAGGAAGGTGGGCCAAGTGGTTTTATTTTTTCTCAGCTTTGCTTTAATAAGATTTTTCCAAAATAACACATATTATATTGCTTACTGGAGAAATAACTTGAAATGTTTTCAATACAGAAGTAGATAGATAGATAGATAGATAGATAGATAGATCTGTTTATTGATTGGTTCACTGACCAGATCAACATAAAAGACAAAAACAAAAACACAGAGAAAAAGAGTCACTAATCACTATCCCAAAACTCCTGTAATAGTTACTGTGATTAAAATATTTTTTTTCTAAATACAAAAATAGGGGGAAAAATAAACAGGTTGATTTGCCCATTCAGACTTAGAGCTTTTATTGTAATCATCAATATAAATTTGTTTTTGTGTGCATTCAGCAATGTTATTGTTAAAAGGCTCTTTTATTTCTTTGTTACAAGTGAGAACTAGTCACCTTTAACAACGCAGATAGGTATAACATGGGGAGGATCTACACTGACCAATACTTTGAAGTATGGACCAAACAGGAAATCTCCCAGTTGTTGCAAAGGTAAAAAGGAGTCCAGACCACTCAGTGGTCCCAAATGCAGTTTGATACTGCTGGACAATCACCCTTTCTGTCTCTCCTCCATGTTGTGGCAGTCTTTAACCATAATACAGGTCCAATCTATAGGGAGGGCAAGAAAAGAATTCCTCGTATCAGTCCTCGTACCATCACCCCAGTCGACATCACTGCACATGAGAGTAAATAGATAGGACCCATGTTATGGCTGGAGACCACCAGAACATTGGCAGGGGGTGACCGTCATCCAGTGTCTCTAATCTATTCAGATGGCAGCAGGGACAGTTGTGACATGTTCAATTTCAGAAGCAGACCAACTGTTCCACAGGCCCAAAGTTAGGGAATAGTCTGAACTCTGTGGCAGAATTTAGACTTTACCCCAACTTTGGCTAATGTTGGAGAATGATGTTTAAAGGTGCCCTAGCCCTCTGTTAACTTGGATAAGCTCTGTTCAACTTTGGACTGCCACAGAGCTGATGTAGCTCTACACCAATCCTAAGTGGTCAAGGTAAATGTGGCCCTGGTCTTCTCTATGCCAAGTACCATAGCCTATTGTACGAGGGGTATTTTTTAAGTAAGGTCCGTTTTGTTGTAGACACTAGTAGTTCGCACGCATACCACAACGAGTGCATGCGTCGTGTACTGGCATGCCTCGCGAACAACTGTGCTCAGTTTCCGCTCTGTAGCTAACCTGTACGGTTCTGTTCTGTGCTTTAAAAATGTTTAAGACTATCAACTCACCATCCGCATGTGAGGTTCGCTCAGTGATACAGTTTTTGTCAGCAAGGAACCTGCCTGCTGCAGAAATTCATTGACAGATTTGTGAAGTGTACAGTGATACTGTTATGAGTGAAAGCAAAGTGCGTAACTGGATATGACAATTCAAAGATGGCCATGACAACATTCATGATGAGGACCGCTCCGGTCGTCCTTCTTTGATTACAGTGAACTCTTGGTTATCGGAGCAGGCAGCAAGTTTTTATGAAGAGGGTATTTTAAAATTGGTTCAGAGGTATGATAAGTGTTTGAACAAACTTGGCAACTATGTCGAAAAATAGAGTGAAGTATGTACTTTCTGAAAATAAATGTACTTTTTTGAAATAAACTTTCGTTGTGTACTTATGTTTAAACGGACCTTACTTAAAAAATACCCCTCGTATTTCATTCATACATTAAAACGTATAATTAATTTCATTTATGTTAGCTTATAGGAGGCATCAGAACTTGAACATCTGAATTACTGGAGGTGCCTTAAAAGTTAAACATGGAAAAAGTGGAACTGTCTATTTTTCCAAACCTAGTTAGCACAATCCCCATCATAAACACATCCAGTAAGTAGATATTGGTTCTAGTCTATAAAAGGGGGAAAATGCTATGGATACTCTTTGCAATGGAGGGGAATCAGTGTATTTTTATGGTTTTTTTTAAAAGCTGTGACAAAGAGTTAAGCATCTGGTTTTTTATTTAGTTATCCATTGATTTTTGAGGGCTAATTTTCCTTCTGAGAGCAGAATTTTTTGAAACAAGGGTTTTTCCTCCAAAGTCTCATTTGTACATCGTCTCATGATCAGACTTAACTCATTAGGAAGTCATGAACTTAGCTGGAAGCAGCCCTCTATGGTAATCTTTGTACATGATGGTCTGGCAGGTAAGATATAATTGGAGAATTGACCCTCTGATATTAAGCATAAAATCGGCAACCCTCTAGGTATACATTAAAGGAATTATGTGATTTTCTGATTTTTTTCTCACAAATTTTCTCTGTACATTATAGGATATGCTATGTTACCTTTTTCATTTATATTAATTGACTTCATGTTAGATTTGTCTGGTGTGCTCGCAGGTAATTGCAGTGTTTCATTTTACATTTTGCCTTTTCTTCAATAAATATCTAAAAGCAGTGGGCAGTGTGAGGTAATTGAAGTAGATCGGTGATTTGCCCAATATTAGAAGGGTCTTTTCAGTTTAAATGATGATATGTTTGTGGTTTCCGAATAACTTAAAATCATGTAGGTGCATCATCCCATGGAAGCCTAAGATTTGCATTTTCAGGAGAATTCTTGAGTACCTTTCCACATTCCAGGTTTCCATAGGATGTTAATGTGACATTTAAAGTGGAATTACAGTGCTATAATTTTGCAGTGTGAAAGGACTCAAGGAATAAGTATAATTGGAGTGGTCATAAAACTAAGAGTAGATTTCCTATCATTATGGTAACAGATCCAGTAGTAGTCAGTGGAATAAGGAAAAAAGGAATTTGATGGTATTTAAAATTAATGGAAGCCAACATAAGCTGGCTCTTCACTGACTACTGAGACTGATCCAGCATAGCAATTGCTGGATTGGTCCTGGGATGGTTTACAACAAGATCCAACAGCTAATTGACAAGAAAAGGAAAGCCTTCCAAACATGGCAGAGAGACGTCAACTGTGCTGCTAAGAAAAAGATCTATGCGAGTGCAAAAGCTGAGGTCCAAAGAAGAACAAGAGAACTCAAGAACATCTGGTGGACAAAGAAGGCTGAAGAAATCCAATACCTGGCAGATACCCATAATGTTCAGGGATTTTTCAAAGCCACAAAGGTCATCTATGGACGAAGAAACCATGGCATGCAGCCTCTATGCTCATCAAATGGAATCAAACTCCTGAAGGACCAAAAATCAATTGCACTACATTGGAAAGAAAACTACCAAAGCCTCCTGAACCTCAGCTTCAATGGGACCGAAAAGGTTCTCTCACAAATCTCACAAACCAGGGGTGAGCTTGCAGCACTACCTAGTTTGGCAGAAGTCAGCAATGCCATGAACCAACAAAAAAATAACAAAGCCAGCGGACCTGATGGAATCCTTGATGAAATCTTTGAAGAGGGAGGACCTGAGCTGACACACCAACTCCACCAGCTCATAGAAAAAGTGTGGGTGACTGAGAAAATCCCAGCAGATTTCAAAGATGCCACCATCATCACCCTCTTCAAAAAAGGGAAAAGAACAGACTGTGGAAACTATCGAGGTATCTCCCTTCTAACCTCAGCTGGGAAAATCCTTGCGAGAATCCTTGCAAACCGCCTTCTAACCCTCTCAGAAGACACCTTCCCAGAACGGCTTCTGCCCCTCCAGAGGAACCATGGACATGATCTTCACTGCACGATAGCTCCAAGAAAAATGCAGGGAACAAAATCAACCTCATTAACCTTGCAAAAGCATTCAACACAGTGAATCGCAGCGCTCTCTGGACCATCCTCCAAAAACTCAGGTGCCCTAACAAATTTGTGAACATCCTATGGCTCTTCCATGATGGCAACAGTCTTGGATAGCAACAGCTCCCAAAGTGACCCATTTAAGGTGGAATCAGGTGTCAAACAGGGATGTGTTATTGCCCCAACCTTATTTTCCATCTTCATCGCTATGATACTTCATCTTGTTGATGGGGAGCTTCCCACCGGAGTGGAAATCATCTATCGAACAGATGGCAAGCTGTTTAACCTCAGCAGACTGAAAACCAAAATCAAGGTTACAACAACATCTGTTATAGAACTCCAGTATGTTGATGACAATGTCGTCTGTGCGCATTCAGAAGAAGGCCTACAAGCCACTCTAAACATCTTTGCAGAAGCATACGAGAAGCTCGGCCTGTCATTGAACATTGAGAAAACCAAAGTGCTGTTCCAGCAGTCACCAGCCATGCCTCTCCAATGCCAGAGATACAGCTTAATGGTGCAACGTTAGAAAATGTTGACCATTTCTGCTACCTTGACAGCCACCTCTCCACCAAAGTCAACATCGACATCGAAATACAACACTGCCAAATGAAGCAGAGAGTGTTTGAGGACTGGGACATCTGTAGGGATACCAAGGTGCTTGTTTATAAAGCTATTGTCCTCCCAACCCTGCTATATGCCTGCTAGACGTGGACTATCTACAGATGTCACATGCAACTCCTGGAACGATTCCATCAGCGCTGCCTCCGGAAAATCCTGCAAATTTCTTGGGAAGACAGGTGGACAAACATCAGCGTGCTGGAAGAAGCAAAGACCACCAACATCGAAGCGATAGTCCTCTGCCATCAGCTCCGCTGGACTGGCCACGTTGTCCGGATGCCCGACCACCATCTCCCAAAGCAATTGCTCTACTCCAAACTCAAGAACGGAAAATGGAATGTTGGTGGACAGGAAAAGAGATTTAAAGATGGGCTCAAAGCCAACCTTAAAAACTCTGGCATAGACACTGAGAACTGGGAAGCCCTGGCCCTTGAGCGCTCCAGCTGGAGATCAGCTGTGACCAGCAGTGCTGCAGAATTTGAAGAGGCACGAATGGAGGGCGAAAGAGAGAAACGTGCCAAGAGGAAGGCACATCAAGTGAACCCCGAGCGAGACCGCCTTCCACCTGGAAACCAATGCCCTCACTGCAGGAGAAGATGCAGATCAAGAATAGGGCTCCACAGGCACTTACGCATCCACCAGAAAACTGATCCTGGAAGACTATCCTACTCAGCCAACGAGGGATCGCCTAAGTAAAGTAAGTAAGTAAGGTTCACATAATTGGGTCTCAACTATTTTATCATATGGAACCCTATAAAAAGGGCCAAAGGGACTTCCAACATCTTGTTGTTGTTGTTGTTGTCGTTGTTGTTATTGTTATTATTATTATTATAAACACAACAAGATGAGTCCACAGCAGACAAGATCACTCTGCTGGCTGTTGTATTGGATCACACATCGGGCACTTCCCAAGTGTCTAGGACTGTGTGATGTATCGGTGAATAATGCATGCAATTCCCAGTAAGGTAGCCTTCTGCAGATGGTAATTTTGCCAGCGCTGATTTTGTTTAAGTGCAGGCCAAGGTCTTTAAGCACTGCATCCCATGTGCTGATCACCACCGGGACCACCTTTACTGGCTTGTGCCAGAGTCTTTGCAGTTCAATCTTTAAATCCTCATATCGTGTCAGCTTTTCCAGTTGTTTCGCTTCAATCCTTCTGTCACCTGGGATTACAATATCGACAATCCATACTTTGTTTTTTAACATGATTGTGAGGTCAGGAGTATTGTGCTCCAGAACTCTGTCAGTCTGAATACGGAAGTCCTAGAGGAGTTTGACGCGTTCATTTTCTGTAACTTTTTCTGGCTTGTGATCTCACCAGTTCTTTGTCACAGGCAGATGGTATTTGTGGCACAGGTTCCAATGAATCGGCTGAGCAATTGTGTTATACCTCTGCTTGTAGTCTCTCTGCGCGATCTTCTTGCAACAGCTGAGAATGTGTTCTATTGTTTCATCTGCTTCCTTGCAGAGTTTACATTTGGGATCTGTGATTGACTTTTCAATTCTGGCTTTGATGGCGTTTGTTCTAATGGCTTGTTTCTTGGACTGCCAGAATCAGGCCCTCCGTCTCCTTTTTCAAAGTTCCATTTGTGAGCCACAGCCATGTTTTTTCTTTGTGAATTTGGCTCTCATTTGCCAGGATTATTATTATTATTATTATTATTATTATTATTATTATTATTTTACTCACACCCTTGCATCCCGTCCCCCAAAAGGAACACCCCATGCAAACCTCACCCAAAGCAATTCCCACAGGAAAGCTCCAAGAGAGAGGAGCCAAACCTAAATCTCCTCCACACACTAAGTCTCATGCTCCAAGCTCCCTCCTTCACAGGCCAAAGAAAGTGGCATGCATGAAGGACAGCCAGTCTGCTGTTCCTTGTCATGTGAAAGGGTAGAAGCCTCAAGCCTCTCTCCCCATTGGCCCATCAGTCTCCTCTGTGTGGAGGCTCAAATTCTGTTCCTCCCCCAATGCCTTAGGCTCTGCTTCTTGAGGCTTTGGATGTGATCTATAAAAAGAAGGAATGCATGATGACAGACCATTCATAGGTCACTCAGCATCATAGTTATGGATTTGCAAAACATTTTGAATACTTCTTCAGTATATTTTTTTCCTGTCAGCTGTGCTGACAGAGGAGAAGTGCAAGCTGTTTCAGTTAATGTCCCACAACAAGGAAAACATTGTAAATAAAACATGAGCTCATGAATCTTTAAATCTGTATTAAGACATTAATGGCATCTAAAATAAATCAGAACCATCTGTAATGCCGAGTACTAAATAATTCAGACATGTCACTTATACTTAAAAGGATGATGAGTCAAGAAAAGTATAGAAATATAGTATGGGGTATTTGTTTTGATTTTCTTTCACATTACCTTTCAGAATAGCCAACACAGATAGGACAGATAGGACAGATCCTTTGGGACTTTTAAAAATTCAGTGATCTTATGTTGTTTTTCTATAACTTGTTCTAACTACTGGAACATCAAATTAATTTTAGTTATCTTTTAAAATCTGTCTATATAAAGCTTTCACTTTGAATTGCTGTATTCATTCTGAACTTCTTAGGCAAGACAAGGATATTTACAATACAAACTTTATTACAGTCCAGTGACCCAATTTGCTGAGCAGTAAAAGGCGCACAACTGCGAACAGATTCATAAATGGATAAGACCACTTAAACGAAGGAAGACATGCAATGCAAGATGCATTTTTACAAGCGTAAAAATCTGCAAATAGATACAAGACAAGTTTCAACCTGAGTCTAATACAGGAAGCTGTCTATTCCTGGCTACCTGAGAGAGAAATTTGGCAACAGCCAAAGTTCACATGGGGGAAACTGCCACCTAATAAAACTTTGCATGGAATTGGGCTAATCTACTGTGTAGGTTTCTCAGTAGTGGAGCCCCCGGTGGCGCAGTGGGTTAAACCCCTGTGCCGGTAGGGCTGAAGACCGACAGGTCGCAGGTTCAAATCCGGGGAGAGGCGGATGAGCTCCCTCTATCGACTCCAGCTCCTCATGTGGGGACGTGAGAGAAGCCTCCCACAAGGATGATAAAAACATCAAATCATCCGGGCGTCCCCTGGGCAACGTCCTTGTGGACGGCCAATTCTCTCACACCAGAAGCGACTTGCAGTTTCTCAAGTCGCTCCTGACATGACAAAAAAAAGTGGGTTAATAATATGTTGCCAAGCCTGCTTGTAAAAACCGCAAGACAATAAGATGTGATACATATGTTCAACATCTTGGTTATTGCATAGGCAAAGTATTACATTGTATAGCACTCCCACAAATATACCTCAAAGCACTTCAGATTGCTGCATATTGCAGAAAAACTGTGATTGCTGCATATTGCACCTTGCCTTGGAGAATAAGCAGCGATATTTGGCTACAGTCAAGTTCTTAAGATAATTTGCTTCATGGAGAGGCTCAGCATAGTATATGCTCAGGGCGTTTGGGAAACAGGAAATATATGAGCAAGAATGCAGCTCACAGAAGGGAATGTCCCACAGTCTTTGTCTAATAGATATCAGTGCCATGTCATGACCCAGATGCAATAAGAGGCATAAAGAAAGGCCAATAGAAGAGGAGGTTTTTTAAATTTAAACTTGAACCAGTTGCTAGTGTAACCAATCATCCTGAGCTAGGTGGTGAATCAGACCTGAGCCCACTCTGAAAACACTAACCATGAGCCAATATTTGAGGGTCCACCACCAAGATCTTGTAGACAGAGGTATTTCTCTGGATTCTAATAGCAAGACACAAGATGGCACATATCTGGAGAATTGAAAGTTGGCCCTTAAGAACTGTGATTGCTGCTAGACTATCTTAGGTGTTGAGCCACCAATCCAGATGCTGGATACATACAGCAACTGGGTAGCAGTCTTCTTGGCATTAAAAACTTTAATAGCCAATGCTATATACTGACCCCCTTTGGTGATGCTAAAATATAAAATGGCTGACATGCTTACTTGTGCTTTCAAGGAAACAGAAAGTATGTGAGCAGACCAGGACAGAGAGTGATGGAAAATCAGTCCCAGATATTGAAAGCTTCAGCTTCTAAAGTATGCCCATCGAAGGACCATAATGTTAGACTTCCCATGATTAATCTTTAGATCATTCTGTGAGCAATAATTTAGGAATTTCCTTAATAGATAATTTAGTCCTGCTCTGGAGCGTGAGATGATAGCAGATGTAGCAGCATAGAGTAATAAGTGGATTCTCCTTGTTCTGAGCTTGGGTCCAACAGCTTTATTCCAGTTCACTGATGAAAATATTAAACAGGGTAGGGGCAAGGATGCGGACTTTTCTGACTACTTTGGACATGGATATTTCTCCAGAAATTGTCCCAGGTTGCAACATATGATCTGTAGCTTACTATCACTATACAGGGCCTAGAAGTCTTTTATCATTCAAGGTCTTGTCCATTTTCCCCCATAGTTTATTTCTAGAGATGGAGTCAAATGCTGATTTCAAGTCCATGAAGGCCACAAACAGCTTAACCTGTAGCAGAAATGTTTCTCAGCAAGATGAGAGAGCACTAAGTAATGATCAATAGTTGAATATTTCTTTCGAAATGTTGCTGGTTCCTCAGATATTGTGTTGTTTGGAAGAAAGTCTCAGACACAGATATCATGCATAGAGTTTTCCCATGCATAGAGATATCATGCATAGAGCAGGCTATTTATTTATCGTGTCATCAGCAACCATACCATTGTATTACATTTCTAACAGAACAAACAAACAGATTAAAAAAAACCCTATTTTGCAAACTTGGTAGTTGATTAAATGTCCTTTGACCAGTATCTGGCCACTTGGAGTGCCTCTGGTGTTGCCGCAAGAAGGTCCTCTATTGTGCATGTAGCAGGGCTCAGATTGCATTGCAGCAGGTGGTCAGTGGTTTGCTCTTCTCTGCACTCGCATGTCATGAATTCAGCTTTGTAGCAACTTTGTAGCCCCATTTCTTAAGGTTGGCTCTGCATCTCGTGGTGCCAGAGCACAGTCTGTTCAGCGCCTTCCAAGTCACCCAGTCTTCTGTGTGCCCAGGGGGGAGTCTCTCATCTGGTATCACCCATGGATTGAGATGCTGGGTTTGAGCCTGCCACATTTGGATTCTCACTTGCTGAGGTGTTCCAGCGAGTGTCTCTGTAGATCTAAGAAAACTATTTCTTGATTTAAGTAGTTGACGTGCTGGCTGATACCCAAATAAGGGATGAGCTGGAGATGTCTCTGCCTTGGTCCTTTCACTATTGACTGCTACTTCCCGGCAGATGTCAGGTGGTGCAATACCAGCTAAGCAGTGTAATTTCTCCAGTGGTGTAGGGCGCAGACAACCTGTGATAATGCGGCATGTCTCATTAACAGCCATATCCAATGTGGTGAGATGTGTTCCACACTGGGCATGCGTACTCAGCAGCAGAGTAGCATAGCGCAAGGGCAGATGTCTTCATTGTGTCTGGTTGTGATCCCCAGGTTGTGCCAGTCAGCTTTCGTATGATATTGTTTCTAGCACCCACTTTTTGCTTGATGTTCAGGCAGTGTTTCTTGTAGGTCTTGTAGGTCTTGGGGGACATGAGAGAAGCCTCCTCGCAGGATTGCAAGACATCCGGGCGTCCCCTGGGCATCGTCTTCGTAGACGGCTGATTCTCTCGCCTCAGAAGCAACCAGAAGCAACCAGAAAGCAGGCTGATTGGTCTGTAGTTTTCTGGATCACTGGGTGGCCCTTTCTTATAAATTGGAATCACAATGACTTACTTCCAGCTAACAGGAACTTTGCCTATGTGATTTCTTTTCCAATTTGGTTTTGATAAGAAAATGCCAAAATTTCTTCATATTCAAGTGATAAAGGACTGGAGGATTTGTTGTTTTTGCTTTTAAACATGAATGTGAGATAAATTTAAATTGACAGAGTCATTCTTCCAGAATCAGGTCTTTGAATATATATATTTCAAAAGTCTTGCTTTAAATCCTTATGTTTTAAGTCTTGTTTGTTATAATGAATTGTGTCTTCTTTTTCCCCTGACAATCTTCTAATCCTATAGGCAAACAGTTACAGAATGCTCTCCTTCGTGTTGCAAACAGCTCTGCCTACTAAATTTTGCTGCTTCATATGGATGAGAATTGTATTTTGTTTTTGTTTTGTTTTTGATAAGGATATACTTGAAATAAAAAAAAACACCTCTCCATATGGGTTGGAAAGAACTTGAAATTTCACAAAGGAAATGAATGCAGGAGTAAGCAAAGTGACAGATTCCTTATTTCCTACCAGCCATTCTGGTGTTTCTCTCCAGAGGTCTGTGTAAGAAGGAAAAAAAAAGAAAACCTCAGGGAAATTTCATGATCATTTTCAAAACTCTTTTAGTTTCTCTCAAAGCTTGTCAGAGGTTTTCTCTGGGGAATGAACTAGATTCTGTTGTAGACAAAAACTGATGATAACAGAAGGCACACTTAATGCTGATCAAAAGTGTCCCAGATAATTTTGGTCTTCCCTGC
Organism: Anolis sagrei; assembly: GCF_037176765.1. Classification (NCBI taxonomy): domain Eukaryota; kingdom Metazoa; phylum Chordata; class Lepidosauria; order Squamata; family Anolidae; genus Anolis; species Anolis sagrei. Next base: position 114,386,041 of record NC_090024.1, read on the forward strand.
ATCTCATTTGCCTAAAGAATAGGCATGGCCTAGTTCTCACTTCAATGATGTACTGGCATCTGAAATGCTTCCGACTGTAGATAGGCACGCAACAGGGCTTCTTCATTAAAAAGAAATAAAGAAACAAACTACTGCTTAAGATCAAAAACTTTTAGAAGGAACACAAATGTAAAATCTTCTTCATTGCCATGAAATGATAGAAATTTTTTAAAATGAAGTAACATAAATCCATATCATTTCAAGTCACTTTGAAAAATGGATAAACAACTCAACTGTCAATGATGTAACCTCCCCTCCTGCATTTAACTTAACTGTCTACAACTTAATTCTCTACAATTCAGGACTTATTTGGTGTTCAATTTATATGTAGATTTTAAGAACAGAAAACAATATTTCATGTGTAGGAAATAACAACAACAACAACAACAACAACAACACTTTATTTGTACCCCGCTACCATCTCCCCAAGGGACTCAGTGTGGCTTACATGAGGCCGAGCCCAAACACAACAATACAAGCAATAATCACAACAATACAAGCAAATTAAAATAAGAACACAGACAATTAACATATAACATTATCAATAAGACAACATACGATTAAAAATGTGGAAAGGCCAAATGTAAAAATTAAAATTGGAAACATGTTTTTTTTGCACAGAAATATAACATAAATGTTCAGGTTATTAAAAATACTGCCCTCTGTGCAAAAATAAAGGTGAGGAATAAGAAATGCATGGGTTTGACAATATTTGATAGATGAAAGTACACACAGACATTTTGAACTTTGCATATTTTTCAAAAACTGTGAAATTTCGAAAGACTTTCACTCAGTGGAAAGAAAATCAATTGCTGCTTCCTTTGAGAACAAATAACCAAAATTACATCTATATTATTTGTAGCCCCTGGTGGCACAGCAGGTTAAACCACTGAGCAGCTGAACTTGCTGACCGAAAGTTTGGCAGTTCAAATCTGAAGAGTGGGTGAGCTCCCACTGTTAGCCCCAGCTTCTGCCAACCTAGCAGTTCAGAAATATGCAAATGTGAGTAGATAAATAGGTACTGATTTGGCAGGAATGTAACAGCACTCCATACAGTCATGCTGGCCACATGACCTTGGAGGCATCTATGGACAACACCAGCTGTTCGGCTTAAAAATGGAGATAAGCACCTCCTACACCGTCCCAGAGTCGGACACGACTAAACTAGAGGGAAACCTTTACCTTTACCTTATAAATATATGGAGAAATCAAAGAGAACAGATATTTCCGCCTGGTTTTTTCCCTCTCTTCCAATGAAAGACTTGACTGGCTGCCCAGGCTAATGAAAATCAGGTGAATTCACCATATCTGGCTTTACAATGCTTGCTCAGCTAAAAGATAGTTCACCCAACTATGCAGTCAGTCAGGGAAGTTTGCCATTTGTTTCCTTACGTCAAGCTGAGCTGGATCAGAATTTGAGGGTTAGGAAATGGGTTTCTCTTTTGAAGCAAACTGTGCAAAGCCTTGAACTTCTTCTCTGAGTTCTCTCAGGAGAATTGTTTAGGCACGTCTGGGTTTTTTTTTTAACCTTTCGAGGCATTACAGACCAGAGATAAAAGTTCTTTATCTCAGCCGAAAGCATTTGTCAACACACAATGGAAATAATGTAATCTGGAGTCTAGGGAATCTTTTACATGGGAAAATTAGGAGCTTAAAAGAAGGCTTCTATTTCTAAGGGATTGATGGTTTAAGTACTTTTTTTCTTGGCTGTTCATAATTTCCTGACATTTGTGGACTATCGTAGCCAGAATCATAGAAGACTATCAATCAAATCATGGTGATTGTGTTAGATTGTAGGACTACATCTTGATTTATAATTAAAAACTGGATTGCTATTTTTCTGAATTTGGTTTCTACTGTTTTCCGAATAATGCTGTCAATGGGAATTCTATTTAAGACGAGATGTGTGTGCATGTACATATATATACGTGGGAAATCACCTTTTTTTCAGACAACAACTTCAGCTATTAAATATATATTTAAAATGATACCAGCAGATACTACTTTTAGCCATTTAAATTGTAATTGTATTCCATGCTTTTAGAATAAGTCCTGTTGAGTTCGTTAGGGCTTAATCCTTGAATAGAAATCAATATGACTGCACTGGTAATTTAGAAAACATCCAAGAATATACAGAGAGGTGTGTATATGTGTGTGTGTGTGTGTGTGTGTGTGTGTGTGTGTGTATATATAATATATATATATATGAGAGAGAGAGAGAGAGAGAGAGAGAGAATATCTCATTCCCAGGATACAAAAACCTATAGTACGAGGGGTATTTTTTTAAGTAAGGTCCGTTTGAACATAAGTACACAACGAAAGTTTATTTCAAAAACGTAAATTTATTTTCAGAAAGTACATACTTCACTCTATTTTTCGACATAGTTGCTAAGTTTGTTCAAAAACTTATCATACCTCTGAACCAATTTTAAAATACCCTCTTCATAAAAATTTGCCACCTGCTCCGATAACCAAGAGTTCACTGTAATCAAAGAAGGGCGACCGGAGCGGTCCTCATCATGGACGTTGTCATGGCCATCTTTGAATTGTTGTACCCACTTACGCACTTTGCTTTCACTCATAACAGTATCACCGTACACTTCACAAATCTGTCGATGAATTTCTGCAGCAGGCAGGTTCCTTGCTGACAAAAACCGTATCACTGAGCAAACCTCACATGCGGCGGGTGAATTGATAGTCTTAAACATTTTTAAAGCACAGAACAGAACCGTACAGGTTAGCTACAGAGCGGAAACTGAGCACAGTTGTTCCTGAGCCATGCGCTCGTTGCGGTATGTGCACAAACTACTAGTGTCTACAACAAAACGGACCTTACTTAAAAAATACCCCTCATAATTCTTTTCTGCTTCAGATTTAAAACTGAGTTGGATCAGAATTTGGGGGACTGTAAAGCTTATTTTCTTTAGAGGTAAGCATTACAAGGCTTTGAAGTTCTTTTAGTCATCATTAACAAAGTACAAACTGCACTATACCAATTAAGTTAATGTGTAATTCATCATTCCCTATCTTTTTCCTACTTCCTAAAATGACTGTAATGTGGAAATGCAAATTCTGTACAAGTAATTCTAGCCCCATCTGTACTGACAATGCTATTTCAAGAGAAATCAAAGCCATGGTGGTCACAAAAAGCATGATGCCTTTGTATGCTACAGCACACGTTTAAGGCTATACACAGCAGTGAAAAGTTGCAGGACAGTCTAAGTTTAGCCAAATAATGCAGCAGATGACAATATACTCTCCAAGATGGGGTGGCCAAAAAGCCCCCCAAGTGTGTAGCTGGTCAGCAGGGGATAACTGACCCCCTGAAAGTAATATTTACTTCTTCCTCCTACCTGTCACTTTTTCTTTGGATGTTCCTTGGCAAATGACCAAGAGTTACCACCATTCCAGTTCCTTCATATGTGTAATAGATCAGGAGTAGAGAAAAAGAAACAAGGATAATGGGTTCTGCAACTTAGCCTTCAGCACAGCTTCACGTTATCCTGCTGGATTAGTAGGAGAACTGGTATCTAATTCCAGGTAGCAGAAAAGGGAATCAGCTTAAACTCCTTCTTGAAGAAATGCATATCTGTTCAGAAACAATCTCAATTGCATATGAAATATGACTTTTTATATTTAAGTACTGAGATCACGAGATATTCAAGGATGTAGCCCTAGATGTTCAAAGAGGTCAGCACTCAAAAGTTCTTGACTTGTATTTATGAATTTGTAGGTTTGGGTTTCTTCCATATTCAAAGGGTTAAACTTAAAAAAAAAACCTGGCAAGACTCTTGAAGAACTTTGCATATTTTAGGAAGTTCTTTCTAAAAGAAATGAAGTAAGTGAAATGTCTACTTTGAACACTAGTTGTTGGGGAATATATCAAAACTTAAATGTAACCTTGTTTCCTAAATAGCTATGAGGCATTCTCAATTTGGACACCATGCCTAGTTAAAATAACAAGTGCAAACCTTGGCACTTTCCTTCGTAATGCTTTAGGTGAAAAAAGTAATTGCTATGTGTGCAGCATAAGTAACTTTACTATGCATACTTCCGGAATGGACGGCAGTGGTGAGAGCAACCTTTCTTCCGAATGACATCCTTTGATGTTGAACTGCATCCCTCTTTTGATCTTTTCTGTGCACTCTCTAAAAATAGCTTATGGAGCCGAGAAGTGAATGACCAAGAATTTTATAATACAGACAAATCTTCAGTTTGGGATGTCCTAAGGTAAATCACAGAGGTCAAAGGAGAGATTGCTGTTTATTTTGTAAAGTCACTCAAGTGACCGAATAAAAAGAATGATTTCATTATCCATTTTCTTCATAGGTGATATGTATCACTGTGGTTGCACACGTTTTGTAGAACTCCTTGCAAAAAAGCCGAACAACTGCTCATGCATTATTATGTGGGAGAAGTGTAAGATAAAATTTATTGTTTTCCTTATCCTCTTTCCGACACTAAAAGAAAAAGAAAGAACTTTGAGTCATGAGTTCGAAGCCAGCCTGGGTTGGAGTGGGTTTCCAACCAATTGTGTGTAGCCTGTTGTCGACCTTTGCAACTCGAAAGACAGTTGCATCTGTCAAGTAGGAAAATTAGGTACCACCTTAAAGTGTGGGGAGGCTAAATTAACTCATTTATGAGGCCATAAAGAAGACTCTAGCATAGCATTCCAGCGGGGAAGCATGCGGGGAATGCGGAAATGCTTCATCAGCGTCGCAGATGGATGATGAAAGTGACAGCTCCCCTGGCGGCCAGAAAAAGTTAAATAGCCTCTGTGTATGTCTGTATATGTTTGTATGTCAAAAATGGCATTGAATGTTTGCCATATATGTGTACACTGTAATCCGCCCTGAGTCCCCTGCGGGGTGAGAAGGGCGGAATATAAAAGCTGTAAATAAATAAATAAATAAACTTCTGGTGATCTTCCTTGTCAAGAAATGTCTTGGAAAATTATATTTCATGCATCTCATGCAATAGAAATGTTCAAGGGAGATGTGCATTTCTGAGGGCTCATTTACAATACATATTCGTATAGTCACTCAAATAAATAGGCTTTCCTGCTGGTTGATTTGGAATATAAGAAAACTCTCAATACAGGTTATGACTACCATATAAAAGACATCAAAGAGTAACAACAGTGAGGCATAGACTTCAGAGGAAATGTAGCTTGTTGTTTATTGTTGATGAAGTCAGGGCATCTTAACTAGATAATTTTCACCCAAATGACAACTGGTAAGGGTTGTGTTGCAGCCATTTCAACGATACAGGGGAGCAGAGACTTCTATTGTATGTTTTGGTGATCCCACCAACTGAGATTGACAATATTGACCTGAGATCCTGACCTCTGCCCAAGTAAACCACATGTTGCTTGACACTGAAAATCAAACTTACTTGGGGGGTGGGGGGGGGGGTGGGGGTGGGATTGTCTGCTTCATAAACAGTAATTGAGTGACCTTAAGGTCTGTTCCTGAACTGTGCAGTGAGCTGCTTGCTGGCTCATCTCCTAATGTAAGACTGGGTCACCACCAGCATTCCACTCTTCCAAGAGCAAATCTGAACAAATCATGATCAGCTACAGGCAGTGCCATTCTCCCCCCCCCCCTCTCTCTATATGTAATTTCAAACATTATCACAGTCACAATTACAAAAATTCCAATATATCCTCATACCATTCTGATGATGCCTGTTTCCTATCCTTTACATTTCTTTACTTATCTGCTACTTATAGCATCAAATTGTGCCAAATGTAAGGCTCCCTGAGTCGTCCATCCCCCAGGTGTTGAGAAGGGCGGGGTACAAATGTGTGAAATAAATAAATAAATAAGTCCATATTCATAATGTCCATTAATTTTAGTTTCCAATCATCTACCGTTGGTATTTCCTCATTCTTCCACTTTCTGGCTAATACTAGTCTTGCAGCGGTTGCCATATGAAAAAAGAGCTTATCTTTATTCTTTTCCACTTCAAAGTCCAAGATTCCTAGAAGATAGTACTCCGCTTGCATTTCTTTTCTTAGTTCAAGTATTTTATTTGTTATTCCATGAATCTCTGTCCAAATATTTTTAACTTTCTCACAGGTCCACCAGAGGTGGAAAAAGGTACCTTTCTTATCCTTGCATTTCCAACAGTCTTCAGATACATTTTTAATTTTGCTAACTTACTTGGTGTGAACATCATTTTAACCCAATTTTCTCTCAAGTTGTATGAATTTATCCATTTTAGTTTAGTCTTCCAGATCTTTTCCCATTCCGAAATTCCTATGGTATGCCCTAGATTGGCTGTCCATTTTTTTATGAGAGCTAAGCAGAAGACCGGAGTGAGCAAAACCAACTGGTCTCCAATCAAGAAATATCTAGAAGCCAGTTAAGAATTGATAAAGAAAACTCGAGAGAAGAAAAGAAGAGAACCTTAGCAGAAGACAAGATCAATACTAAGAAAGCTATAAGGGACACAATCAGTAAATAAGAATTCTAATGCACTCCACGTCCCACTTTCCAACCCTTGCACAACCCCCCCCCCTCCTTCCCCTAGTCGGAGTTTTTCCTCCTTTTTTTTTCTCTCTCTCTTCCTCTCCTTGGCAGTTACCCGTCTTCCCTACCCACCATACCTTCACCCCCTCTTTTACAATAATAATAGATATGTCAATGATTAAAACCCCTTTTGATGTATCACAAATGCAAAAATCTCAATAAAAATTATTCAAAAAGTAAATAAAAAATAAATAAATAATGCATCCAATTTTGCCCCTTCTCTTTTCTTCCTCTCCCCTCTCTCCGGGAACAGTTGTACCTCTGCTCTTTTTATTCCTTTATTTGTTTGATCATGAAGATTGTCTGATTCAATTCAACTTCAGAGACTGTTAAATTGTACTTTTATAAGTCATATTCAGTGTAGCTGAAAGTGAGGCACTGCTCACTATCTGAAGCACTATTGCTTTTTATGTTTCATTTCTCCCGTCTTTCTCACTTCATCTTGCTTTTGATTTTGGTTTTATGAAAACTAAGAACAAGGCCAGGTCTACTTCACATATACAGTATCACCATTTATTTGTTAAATATTTTAGGTTATTGCTGGTGTGTGAAATGGATGGTAAGTAATGTCTTTTTCAATGGAATGAAAATTTAATTTTTGAAATATAACTATCACTTATCCGAATCTGTAGACTTTGATTTTTAGTGAGGATTTCATTTGTATCAGCATAATCTTCCAATGATTCTGAAAGAAGATGTTATCCTCAGATATTTGTTTTAATATTTGAAAGAAGAGCAATCAGTCAAAATATGCTATCAGTTTCAAATGCTTTCCAGTTGCTTTTAGTTTTGTTTTCCCTCTTCTGGTAATTACATGCCATCTTTTAAAATTCTCTTGGCAATTCAATCTGATAAGTTATTTTTCATTTCTAAGCCTATATGGTTGTGTATAGCTTAGGCAAGAACACATTTCTACGTTTCTTTCTTTGAATCTTTTTTTTATGCTTCATCTGGAAAAGAAATTGTTATAGGAGTGAAAGACAAGAATACACTCATAATATCATCAATATATCAAAAGAGGAAAGGACTAGGATGCTTCCCTCTTGTTTTCCATTATTTGCTTTTGTCAAAAAAATATTTCAACAAATATCACTAAAGCTCTAGTTCTTCCCACAAGGCAGCAAAGGGTAGAATCCAAGATGTTTATTTAAGTGCACCACCTACCTCATCTCACAATAAATATTGTCGGATCTAAGTACTGATGATCATTACTCAATGATAATTTTCACTTATTCTTTTTTCTGCATCAGTTAAAAAGAAATAGTGAGAAGGGAGGGAAAGAGGGAAAATCTGGAGAAAGTAGAAAAAGTCAAGTAAAAATACATTTATATTGTCGAAGGCTTTCATGACCGGAATCACTGGGTAGTTGTAGGTTTTTTCGGGCTGTATGGCCATGGTCTACAGGCATTCTCTCCTGACGTTTCGCCTGCATCTATGGCAAGAATCCTCAGAGGTAGTGAAGTCTGTTGCAACTAGGAAAAAGGGTTTATATATCTGTGGAATGACCAGGGTGAGACAAAGTACTCTTGTCTGCTGGAGCTAGGTGAGAATGTTTCTACTGACCACCTTGATTAGCATACAATGGGCTGACTGTGCCTGGAGCATTTTATTTGAGAACACAGAAATGCTGGACCACTCTCACAACCACCATGTCTGACTACACAGAGAAGCCATTGAAATACACAAGCATGTGGACAATTTCAACAGAAAAGAGGAAACCATGAAAATGAACAAAATCTGGCTACCAGTATTAAAAAGCTCTAAAATTGCAACAGCACAACAACAGAGAGGAAGCAGGCAGGGACATCTAATTACTTCTCAACAAAAGTTTGCTCCAGGCATAGTCAGCCCATTGTATGCTATTCAAGGTGGTCAGTTGAAACATTCACACCTAGCTCCAGCAGACAAGAGTCCTTTGTCTCACCCTGGCCATTCCACAGATATATAAACCCTTTTTCTTAGTTCCAACAGACCTCACAACTAGGCTTGGGCGGTTTTGTTCGTTAATTTTGTAATTCGTTATTAATTTGTATTTAAATTAGCTTACGATCCAATATTGAGCCACGCAGGAATAGTGTGAGGAGTAAATTAGATTGGAAACAATTTTTTCAATTTATTTCGTAATTATTTTGAAATGATTTCAAAATTATTTTGAAATTATTTTGTAATTATTTTCGCATGTCTGGTGCAAGTTTTATAGTTGTTGTTTGTTTTATCACACCAACAGTCAACACCAACAGAGGGAGAGGGAAGCTTCAGAAGTTCCCCCTGTCCCATTTGGAGGTTTTTTTTTTTTAGCATATTGCGCAATTGCGTCCGCCATTAACGAATCGATTCGTAATTATACGAAATTTCGTAAATTTCGAAATTTTTGAAAGGAAAATTTTGGAATTCTTTAAAAAAACAAAACGCGATGGACCCCTAAAAATGAAACGAGTTTAGAAACAAATTTTTCCGTTGTTACCCAAGCCTACTCACTACCTCTGAGGATGCTTGCCATAGATGCAGGCGAAATGTCAGGAGAGAATGCCTCTAGACCATGACCATACAGCCTGAATAAACCTACAACAACCCAAAACTAAATTTGCCTTGAAAGGATTTCTGCTTAAAAATTAATGAAATTCATTCTGAAATTTCAGAAATGTTTTTAGAGGGGGAGCCCTTTTCATACTGCCTTCCCATAATCAAGTAAGGGAAACCTATCACAGTCAGAGAAATCTATCTGATGCTAAGAGTTTCTTTCCCTTTCTACTTTAAAAATACAATCCTTGATCCCAAGACAGCGTACCTGCTACAGCAACAAGAACCTCTATGACCTGCCATTGGATCTCAGAAAAGGAAATCCAATCTATACCTTTCATGCCCCTCAAGGCCAAAATAGAAGTTTCTGTAATGGCTTCTGTAAAGGAGATAAACGTAAACCTCGGCAGGGGGGAACAAGCAATCCCACCGCTGCCACCAATATAACAAAGATAAACGTCAGCCTTGGCAGGGGGGAAGACAATCCCAACCCTACCAGCAGTGTAAAGGGTTAACATTCAGCTGGACACCACTTTAATAAGGATAAAATGATTGTGACAAAGGAGGAAAGACTCTCTTATCCCACCTCAGTATTATTGTTAAGTGACCAACTGTATTAACGATGTCAATGACCGATGTAATTGGTAGATACGCCGCCACCACCTCAATTATATGTCTGAGGAAAACATAAGTGTGAATGTGAAAATATTTATTTATTTATTTGCTTCATTTCTATACCGCATTTTTCAGCCTGATAAGGCGACTCAATGCGGTTTACACAATGAAAATCACAATAACAGCAATACTATCACAACAATATCCTAAACAATTAAAACACATCATATCCAGCAGCAAAATCAACAATCATTAACAATTCTTAACGCCTCAATATGAAATCAGATCCGTTCTCGTAATCCTTGTGCCATTCCTGAGGTCAAATTTTACCATCCTCCTATATTCAGTTGCACTTGTTCATAGAGCCAGGTCTTAACCTTCTTCCGAAACGCCAGCAGCGAAGGGGCCTGTCTGATGTCTACAGGTAGGGCATTCCATAGCCAAGGGGCCACCACCGAGAAGGCCCTGTCCCTCGTCCCCGCCAACCGCGCCTGGGTAAAGTTTTGTTCAAGCCCTTGGATCTTCTTTTATGGTTGCTTCTTTCGCTGACTGGACTGATAGTAGTTTTCTTTAGGCTAGCTGAAATCTAATGTGTAGGACAGACCGAGGCAGACACTAGTTTAAGATGAAATTAGAAACAGGTTTATTTAAAACTTGGTGAACAAATCAACTCTTCATAAGAGTGGTACAAAAGCGTAATGTGGTTATTGAGGCTTAGCTGGTTAGACAAGCAGTCTTTCTTTAAGACTTTAACTTTTGTTTCCTGTGAGTTCCTTGCTTCACACTGGCCCTTACACTGACACAGTGTGTCCCTGAGAACAGCCCACTGACTGCCTCACAGAGCAAAATAGACTTTCCTTCACTGACCCTTCTAAGTACAGTGAATCAGGAACCTTTGCCTTTCCTATGCTCTAACCCTCAAGGCTCAATTCAAATGTTCTCTCTCCCTGTCTAAATTCTTCACAGCTCCCTCTTCCTAACTATCCTTCTACACTCTTCGATGTTTAAAGCTCTTCTCTCCTTCTTGTCAAAAAGACACCGCCCTTTTTCCCTCTAAAACCTAACTCCTCCCCTGACTGCTCTAGCCAATCAGGAGTCGGCTGACTCCTCCCTCTTGCCTCTTAGCCTTCCTGCCTATCTCTCAACATGTCAGCTACTGACTTTCCAGGCTTCGGCCTCCTGGCAAAAGGTTAGATTCATGACAGCTTCTCTCTCCCAGGTGTTGGCTGGAACATCATAAAAATGTCCCTAAACTTCTAAAATACTGGGTAAAACTAAGGGGGGGGGGGAAGGCTTGTGGGTTTGCTTCTATTTTTACCAGAGATTAAATTTGCTTGAAATTTCACCAGAAATGAAGCATTTTGATCTCACATCTCACATCTTGAATACAAGGCTGCTTCTGACCTTAGAAAATTCTGCAGTGTCTCTCATAAAAGAAACAGCACCATTAAATGCACTACCTTACCAGCCTTTAGTGAGGTAAGATGACATTAGGGGCTTCAGGAAGCCATAAATAAATCATAGAGCATTGAGTAGAAACTATTCTTTCAATTTAAAAGAAAGGTTAACTTTTAAGTGCATCATTTATTTAACAGTCAGTGAACCACTGGAGAGACCTGTGCTCCCTGGAGAAGCATTTCAACCATAGGTCTTTTCAGTTTGTCACTTGCTTTAATTGATAACTCTGGCATGGAGTTAGCAAATTAAAATAAATGTACTTCATTTTATAGTTGTTTTTGTTCCTTCAGAGGAAGATTACCTAATTCCTATGTGATATATAAGAACAAGATATTTCTGCTCCTGAAATAATTTTTAAAATAAGGCCTTACGGAGTTTTAAATCTCTCTATTAAGATATGTTCTCCCAAATGTTGTTATTGTTGTTGTTGTTGACTTCTATGAAGACAACTTTCAAGTTACAGTAATGGCCATGATAATTTATATATACTCCAGGTGCAGCATAGGGTAAAATACACTTCTTTTCAAATGCACTTATTTGTGGTTTTTATGGAGAGGTGTTCCATAAATTGGGACAATCCTCACATTGCATAGAATACAACATTGAGCAGTCATCAGCTGAGGTTTCCAGGCCATTACCTTTTACTGGAAAACAGAAATTTGTTGTACATTTATAGCTCTACAGTGAGGGGAAGGATGTTGCCCAACCATCTGTGTGGCATAAAAATTAACTGGTATGGTAAGGACACCAGATCCCAAGATTCCTACTTGGATAGGAGACCTTCAATGAATACCAGGTACTGTCGGCTATATTTCAGAGGAAGGAACGGGCAAAACAACCTCTGAATATTTCCTCTCTAAGAAAAACTATGAAATTCATCAAGTTGCCATAAGATGACAGGTGATTTGAAGGCACGCACACACACACAATTGATTTTAAGAATGTGGCTGCTATATAAACAACAGATGAATACACCGTATGATTTTTTTAAATTAGATTTTTATTTGAGAAGAGAAAATACAGTTATATAGACATATACTATACATTTCCTTCTCTTTTATTTACATTCACCCCTGTGCTCCCCTTCTCCGGAGCCATCTCTTTAAGTCCCACCAAAAAATCAGTTCTTCATTTGGAGGTAAATTCCCATCTTCTTTTTCCAATAATTTTTCTAGAAATTTTCTCCAGATACTTTCAAAGTCATTTTTTTTTACGTAATCCAGGGCTCTGTCTCCAAAGTGCATGGAAACAGAGCCAGAAGTCCATCTTCAGAATCGGGTGTTACCAAACCTGAGAAAGTGGGGGAAAGCGGGTAAAAGAAGGGGAAAGGACATGGGATGGCTGTCCAATCCCAGAAGATGGAGAAAGACAGCAGGGAACAGCTGCGCCCGTACCTTGAGAAGTCTGACTTGGTCACGGTAGTCCACGCTCTGGTTACATCCCGCATAGATTGCTGCAACGTGCTCTACGTGGGGTTGCCTTTGAAGATGGCCCGGAAGCTTCAAATGGTCCAGCGTGTGGCAGCCAGGTTGCTAACAGGAGCGGTGCTCAGGGAGTTCACAACTCCTCTGCTGCATCAGCTCCACTGGCTGCCAGTTTGCTACCGGGCACAATTCAAAGTGCTGGCTTTAGCCTATAAAGCCCTAAACGGTTCTGGCCCAGCCTACCTATCTGAACGCATATCTTCCTACAAACCCTCCAGGAAGTTAAGATCATCTGAGGAGGCCCTGCTCTCGATCCCGTCTGCTTCGCAAGCACGCTTGGCGGGGATGAGGGACAGGGACTTCTCTGTGGTGGCCCCTCAGCTGTGGAACTCCCTGCCTAGGGATATTAGATCAGCCCCCTCCCTCCTGACTTTTCGGAAGACAGTAAAAACCTGGCTCTTCGAGCAAGCATTCGGAACCCCGGAATAGTGAAGCTTGAGATCGAGACTGACCCATTAATGGCCAAGACGATGAAACGGATGAGGATTGGAATGAGAGGATATAGATCTTTTAAAATTGTTATTGCACTGTCTTTTTTGTCTAAATGTCCTTAATTGTTTTTTGCTTTTGCAATGTATGTATTGATGGCATCGAATTGTGACGATATGTAGACCGCCCTGAGTCACCTGCGGGCTGATATGGGTGGGATATAAATAATGTAAATAAATAAATAAATAAATAATATGATGGTTATTCCCTCCCCCTCCCCCCCCCCCCACCCGCCCTGCTTACTTCCACTTCCTCTCTGTCTGTCTGATGAAGTTCTAAGTGATTTGCCCTGGATGAGGTTGCACTCCCCTAAAGGAGGAGGTGTATAGGATTCCTAAATCACACTCTGACACTGGAGGCAGAATGCACTGTGCAGCTTGGAATACATTGGTTGGTCTTTTATCTATGATTTTTCTTATACAGGGATTACTTAGCAACAGTAGTTATGCATAGCTAATGCCTTAATTAGACTACTGCAATTTACTCTTCATGAGGCTGTCTCTTCTAAGGCTGTCTCTTCTTATATGTGCCTGTCTGAGGGCTGAGGATTACTGGAGGAACCTTCCTTTAAGTTTTGTAGCTACTTGGACATTAATTGTGTTCATTTTGGTATGCTTTTGAAACTTGGTGATGCTAGAGTGCTAACACTGCTTGCAATTAAACCAGAGAGATCAGACAATACATACTACATTTATAATATAGGCAAAGACATTGCTATGACAACTATCTGACAGATTGTGCCTTCACATAAATGTTTTGTAAGATTCATAGCATTACTTCCCCTAAATCTAGACACTATGCTCCTCTTGTTGCAGGCCAAAATCCCATTGGCTTTTTTTGCCGCCACATCACATTGTTGGCTCATGTTTAACTTGTTGTCCACGAGGACTCCAAGATCTTTCTCAGCAGTACGTGTGAAAAAGATCTTGGAGTCCTCGTAGACAACAAGTTAAACATGAGCCAACAATGTAATGTGGCAGCAAAAAAAAAGCCAATGGGATTTTGGCCTGCATCAATAGGAGCATAGTGTCTAGATCTAGGGAAGTCATGCTACCCCTCTATTCCACTTTGGTTAGACCACACCTGGAATATTGTGTCCAGTTCTGGGCACCACAGTTCAAGAGAGATATTGACAAGCTGGAATGTGTCCAGAGGAGGGTGACTAAAATGATCAAGGGTCTGGAGAACAAGCCCTATGAGGAGCGGCTTAAGGAGCTGGGCATGTTTAGCCTGAAGAAGAGAAGGCTGAGAGGAGATATGATAGCCATGTATAAATATGTGAGAGGAAGCCACAGGGAGGAGGGAGCAAGCTTGTTCTCTGCTTCCCTGGAGACTAGGATATGAAACAATGACTTCAATCTACAAGAGAGGAGATTCCATCTGAACATTAGGAAGAACTTCCTGACTGTGAGAGCTGTTCAGCAGTGGAACTCTCTGCCCCAGAGTGTGGTGGAGGCTCCTTCTTTGGAAGCTTTGAAACAGAGGCTGGATGGCCATCTGTCAGGGGTGATTTGAATGCAATATTCCTGCTTCTTGGCAGGGGGTTGGACTGGATGGCCCATGAGGTCTCTTCCAACTCTTTGATTCTATGATTCTATGATTCATAGGATTGCAAAGAAAAAAAAAGAGGAAATCTGATGACAACCTGCAAATATTTGCCTGGGATGCCTCTGTAAATTTTCTTAAAAGAATTTCCATGCCCCCTTTACAATTCTTTATAACCTTTAGACACCAATATTTTAATTTAAGTGCCATTTTGGTGACAATCAAACAAGCTTGCAGGTTCGATTCCGGGGAGTGGCGTGAGCTTCTGCTGTCAGCCCTAGCTTCTGCCAACCTAGCAGTTCGAAAACATGCAAATGTGAGTAGATCAATAGGTACCGCTCCGGTGGGAAGGTAACGGCGCTCCATGCAGTCATGCCGGCCACATGACCTTGGAGGTGTCTACGGACAACGCTGGCTCTTCGGCTTGGAAATGGAGATGAGCACCACACCCCAGAGTCAGACATGACTGGACCTTTACCTTTACCTTTTTGGTGACAATGACATTAATTGCTAGCTCCATGTTACCTATTGACGGATGCATTGTTTTTGGATTGGAGCATATCAGATGGGTCAGTAGACATGCTGTTTTAAACTATTCATTTCCAAAAGAGAGAATTAATTATTTAATAGTTTCTTCCCACTATCAAATGTTTTTAAACAAACTTTGTATTATACAAACAAATCTTCTGTATGGAGAAAGTCTCTGGTATTTTCTGGGTGGTCAGGATGGATATCTTGGGCCTATATCAGAAGGGTGGGGCAGAGATAGTCAATAATTGGAAAGGCCATAGACTTCCATGATCAGCAGGTATCTTCCCTCTCTCCAATTTGTCATCATTATAGGATATGACTTGTGGCCAAGTATGATTGCCTTCCAAGCGTAGAGTTTGGGTTTGTAGGTGACTGTAGAGACCTACTCTTGATATACGTGTTCTTTCGCAGTGTGGACATAGATTTCCAGATGGAAGGCAATCCCAACAAGAGTTGGCTTGATACGCCTTCTTCTTGACACATTTCTCCCCTTTGCCCTCCATGTGTGCCTCTTCGAATTCCACAGCACTGTTGGCAACTTGTATGGGTGAAGAAAGCAGGGATCATTTCCTAGATCCAATTCACCACATGACTTTGGGGGGATAACTCTGTTTAAGAATGGGTGAGATGGGCGGGGGAGGAATGCATTTGTGGAGGATTCTTCTTACAGGAATTTTCTGACACCCCCCTGGAGTGGATATGAGGGGAAAAGGTTTTAATGTGAAATTCTAAAATACCTAATAATAATAATAATAATAATAATACTTTATATGTACCCCGCTACCATCTCCCCAAGGGACTCGGTGCAGCTTACATGAGGCCAAGCCCGAATACAACAATACAAGCAATAATAACAAAAAAAATCAAGCAATTAAAATAAAAACATGGACAATAAAATAATGAAACATTAACAATAAGACAACACACAATTAAAACTATGGGGAGGCCAAATGTAAAATTAAAATTGAAAGTACATGGGCTGGAACATGGGCGAAAAAGTGATGGGGCGTTTGTGGAAAACATACAAGCAGACCTAAGAAATGTAAAGTGCTTTGGAGGACAAAGTGCTATGGGATCATTATTCTGGAAAGGCACACTGGAACAACCACGTCTTCAAGCTCCTCCTAAAGACTGCCAGAGTTGGGGCCTGCCTGATGTCCTTAGGAAGTGAGTTCCAGAGTCAAGGGGCCACCACCGAAAAGGCCATCTCTCTCGTCCCCACCAATCACGCCTGTGATGCAGGTGGGATCACGAGCAGGGCCTCTCCAGGTGATCGAAGAGATTGTGTGGGTTCATATACAGAGATGCGGTCACTCAGGTAGGCGGGTCCCAAACCGTTCAGGGCTTTGTAGGTAAGAACCTGCACCTTGAATTGGGTCTGGAAAATGAATGGCAACCAGTGGAGCTCCTTGAACAGGAGGGTTGACCGCTCCCTGTAAGGGGCTAATCAATACAGTTTTAATGCTCAGATAGTTTATTTAAAGTTTATACTAAAACTTCAGTTCCTCTGTTAAGTTAACCAATAGTCACTACTAGTACCAGTTGTCCACTACTTATGTACTAGGCTTGGGCGGTTTCGTTCGTTAATTTCGTAATTCGTTATTAATTCGTATTTAAATTAGCTTACGATCCAATATTGAGTCATGCAGGAATAGTGTGAGGAGTAAATTAGATTCGAAACAATTTTTTCAATTTATTTCGTAATTATTTTGTAATTATTTTGTAATTATTTCGTAATTATTTTGGCATGTCTGGTGCAAGTTTTATAGTTGTTGTTTGTTTTATCACACCAACAGTCAACAATAGAGGGAGAGGGAAGCTTCAGAAGTTCCCCCTGTCCCATTTGGAGTTTTTTTTTTAGCATATTGCGCAGTCGCGTCCGCCATTAACGCATCGATTCGTAATTATACGAAATTTCATATATTTCGAAATTTTTAAAAGGAAAATTTCGGAATTATTAAAAAAAACGAAACGCAAGGGCCCCCTAAAAACAAAATGAGTTTAGAACCAAATTTTTCCGTGGTTACCCAAGCCTATTATGTACCTATTATATTTCTGTCTTTTTCCCAATGTATTCTATAGTTTAGATTATAAGAGAGTTGTTCAGGTAAGAAGGCAGAGCATTTAAATAGTGTGCCCAAAGAAATAGATTGACATACAAATGTATTTCAAAACATATTAATATTTTAACATAAAGAACCAATGTCTAGCATTGATCCCAAAAATGTGCTTCCTTCACCAAAGCTCTGCTATCGTCAGCAGAATGAAGAAGTATATAAAGCTGAGGTTGACTTTTAATGAACAATTTTTGTGCATTTAACAGAAGTGTGAAGTATCTTAATTGTAACAAAGTGTAACATCCTATGCGAAATTGGGTCTTTGTGAAATACTGTCTCATACCAAGATATTTCCCTTGCTGCTGAGCTTTGAGGCTGTCATCCACTATGCCTCAAGTGGGTTAATTAAATTAATCCAGTGTTTCAATTATTTATAAACCATTGTTATTTCAATTTTCTGTTATGGTAAAGGTTTAAAAGGAGTTCAAACATACTGTCATATTGGGCATTGGCATTCCAAATGAAGCCATTAACCAAAGAAAAATCGTTTGATCCAACCAGTGCTCTCTTTTGCCTGACTTCTAATTACTGTTCCATCAATATCTATAAAGTTAAGAACAAAGGAATAAAAGAAAATGCTAATGTATGTCTCAGCCAGAGTTTTGCAAGCCCCAGACACCCCAGGGAAGTGGGGAATTTGACATTTCACATTCCCCGGGGAAACATAATGAATTACTTTGTCATACTGTAACCCCTATTTTATTGGTGTTAAATGCTTGGTGATAAGAACTGTCAACTCCACTATCAGTGAAAGAGGAGGGGCAATTCGTAGGAACAGCTACCTTGTTATGTGGTGAGAAGGGAATAATTCAAAGTTTTTGTCTTGTAACCTCACCTCTTCCCAAATAAGCTATTTGCCTTCAGATATATATGAAAAAACACAAGGTAAATTAGCCACTGAACAAAGCAAGAAGCTTATCTTTTGCTCTTTCTTTACTTTGTGATTTGTAATTGTCACCCAGTTTAGAATTAAGGGTTGTAGTTGTTCTGTTAAATACTCACAGATGCTGCTCTCCAACATTCACTGGAATACAGTTTTCAGTCATGATCCCATCAAGTAAAGCATGTATTATTTTTGTTCGTTTCAGCAAAAAAACCTTGTTCAGGTTTTACCCGACTGGATTTGCATTTTGTATATGTTTTCAAGATACTCAAAATTATGTTTTAAAATGAATGATGCAATGATTGCAAAAGAATCAGGAAGTGGTTTAATTGAAACCACTAATATTTGCATCCCTATGTGCCTTGCCTTATGTAGTGAGCCACCAACATATAAGTTATAGCAAGTCTCAAGCCTTGTTTTTCTTGGACAAGAAGGAAACAAAGAGGGTTTCTATTTCAGTTAAGGCTTGTCTTACAGTCATAATCACTCATGCCATGCAACCACAACTGGCAATATGGCCTTCCCCACACCACGGGCAGCCAAGACATGCAGGAGCTAAGACAAGAACCAGTGCAAGAAATGCAGTTTGTGATATGAAGGAACGGTAAAACTAAGTCAACTCAAACCCACATTCTGGACTTTAGGAGAGCTGACATCCAAAAAAATGAAGGAAATACTGAGCGGCATCTCGTGGACACTGATACTAAAAGACAAGGGAGTTATGGATGGATGGGAGTTTTTCAAGAGTGAAATGCCCAAGGTGCAATTGCAAACAGTGCTAACAAAAAGAAAAAAATAAGACAAGTGCAAAGAAGCCAGAATGAATGTCCAAAAGATTTCTAACTGGGCTAAGACTCAAAAGAGAGATACACAAGAAGTGGAAAAGGGGAGAAATCACCAAAGAAGAATTCAAACAATAACCAACTCCTGTAGGGAAAAAGGTCACAAAGCTAAAGTGCAAAATAAGCGGAGGCTTGCTAAGGACAGTGGTGAGTGATTCGAATAGAGTTGCTGTCATGCCCAACCATTGGCCAGATTGGACAACACTGCATAATTTTAGGAAACCCTCAGTTCTTTATTTCAAAGAATGAACATCAGTACCACTATTAACTGCAGAGAAGCAATTTTTTTTGTCGTGTCAGGGCAACCAGTCAATTATATTACATTTCTAGCAGAACAAAGCAAACAAACAGACAAAATACATCATTTGTGAGTTTGGTAGTTGATTAAATGTCTTTTGACCAGTATCTGGCCACTTGGAGTGCTTCTGGTGTTGCTGCAAGGAGGTCCTCCACTGTGCATGTGACAGGGCTCAGGTTGCATTGCAGCAGGTGGTCAGTGGTTTGCTCCTCTCCACATTCGCATATCGAGGATTCCACTTTGTTGCCCCATTTCTGAAGGTTGGCTGTGCATCTTGTGGTGCCAGAGCGCAGTCTGTTCGGTGCCTTCCAGGTCGCCCAGTCCTCTGTGTGCCCATAGGGGAGTCTCTCATCTGGTATCAACCATTGGTTGAGGTTCTGAGTTTGAGCCTGTCTCTTTTGGTCTTTCGCTTGCTGAGGTGTTCCAGCGAGTGTCTCTGTAGATCTTAGAGAAGCAATGCAGTACAGGAAGTCCCCAAGTTATGAACAAGATAAGTTCTGTAAATTTGTTGTACACATGCTTTGGATAGCATAAGAAAGGGTTAACACCCCTGTGGTGTTTATTTTATTATTTTATTTATTTATTTGTTGTTCATTCGTTCAGTCGTCTCCGACTCTTCGTGACTTCATGGACCAGTCCACGCCAGAGCTCCCTGTCGACCGTCACCACCCCCAGCTCCTTCAAGGTCAGTCCAGTCACTTCAAGGATGCCATCCATCCATCTTGTCCTTGGTCGGCCCCTCTTCCTTTTGCCTTCCACTTTCCCCAGCATAATTGTCTTCTCTAGGCTTTGCTGTCTCCTCATGATGTGGTCAAAGTACTTCAACTTTGTCTCCAGTATCCTTCCCTCCAGTGAGCAGCCGGGTTTTATTTCCTGGAGGATGGACTGGTTGGATCTTCTCGCAGTCCAAGGCACTCTCAGCACTTTCCTCCAGCACCACAGCTCAAAAGCATCGATCTTCCTTCGCTCAGCCTTCCCTAAGGTCCAGCTCTCACATCCGTAGGTTACTACAGGGAATACCATGGCTTTACTAGATGGATCTTTGTTGCCAGTCTGATGTCTCTACTCTTTATTATTTTATCAAGACTGGACATTGCTCTCCTCCCAAGAAGTAAGCGTCTTCTGATTTCCTGGCCACAGTCTGCATCTGCAGTAATCTTTGCTCCTAGAAATACAAAGTCTGTCACAGCCTTCACGTTTTCTCCGTCTATTTCCCAGTTGTCAATCATTCTTGTTGATTTATTTATTTACAGCTTTTATATTCTGACTTTCTCACCCTGCAGGGGACTCAGGGTGGATTACGGTGTACACATATATGGCAAACATTCAATGCCAATTTTGACATACAAACAAATACAGATATACACAGAGGCTATTTAACTTTTTCTGGCCGCCAGGGGAGCTGTCACTTTCATCATGCATCTGCGATGCTGATGAAGCACTTCTGCATTCCCCGCATGCTTCCCCGCTGGAATGCTTTGCTGGAGTCTTCTTTATGGCCTCATAAATCAGTTAATTTAGCCTCCCCACACTTTAAGGTGGTACCTTATTTTCCTACTTGACAGATGCAACTGTCTTTCGGGTTGCAAAGGTCGACAACAGGCTACACAATTGGTTGGAAACCCACTGCAACCCGGGCTGGCTTCGAACTCATGACCTTTCAGTCAGAGTTATCTTAATGCAGCTGACACTCAGCCAGCTGCACCACAATCCTGGTGCTGTCTGTGCCACTATTCAGAAGATTTCACATCACTTTCTGTTCCTGTGAGCATTTGAAAAAATGTGGCTTGTTGTGGATTGGTGATAAAACTTCAGTGGAGACACATTTTCCCCATGATAACTCTTTCAGGAGTGAATTACCCTTCTCATGGGTAGATTTCTTTCACTTCCTGTTGCCTTTCAGGCATTCTTAACTATGAGTTGCTTGTAAGTCGGATGTTTGTAACTCAGGAACTGACTGAATAAGAGAACTTAATGAATTTGTTACAAAATTGTGTATAAGGGAAGTAAATCCATAGAATTCTTAAATGCTGATTGCTTTTCCTTAAAGGAGATTGCTTTGAATATGAATCTACATTCGAATGATAGATCTACCAAAGTTGGTTTCTATACAGTATAGAAAATGTGTACAATGAAACAGACATAATAAAGCACAAATAAAAAGTTTTCTCATTACAATTTTCTAAAACAAAAAGTACTACTGTATTTCAAAAGATGTTTCTCAGAGCATGGAAATCTTATTTCAGAATCCTCTAGCCAACATGAAAAGAAATACTGATGTTTGTGCAAAAGAATTATTTTAAGTAGAAATACAAATACTACATTATAATAAGAAATGTTTACAGATTTTGTCCAAGAAGGTAATCTTTGGCCTTTCAAGTACAGGTGAAATTTTGACAGGCAGCTGCACGTTAATCTACTAGTTCTAATACTGAACAAGGAGCATCTGTCCTCATTGCTTAATTCAACCTTCTTGAAATGACTAGCTGACACTAAAGCCCTTCAAACAGCTTAGCCTCTCAAGTGGGATTTGTGTTTCCACCATGTACTTGTCATTGTAATGGAAAACACATTGTGCTAATGCCAGATTTTAGAAGCTCCAAGGCCCCTTTACAGCAAATGTAATAGTAATTCCAGGATTTATGTAGTACACACAGTAAGCTTGCTCTTAAGAGTGAATTTACACTAATCACATAAAAGGATTCAGCATCACTATTGGCACACCCAGTTATCTCCCTTTAAAACAACAACATCAATAGTGCTTATTGGCAACACCTTTCAAACTGAATTTCAATAAATGCACATAGCTATTGGACAACTATGCCAAATTGAAGAAAAAAACAAGTACAAATAAGAAATGAAGGCTATTTTTGTTTGCTCTGTATCCGGGCAAAATATTCTAGGCTTGGCAAGATTTTTTTAGGGTTTAATGTTCATTTCTAAGCAGATCTATATAGTCTATTTTGTTTTGTTTTGTTTTTTAAAAATTATTGAGCATTTTTTTTCTTAACAGTGGGGAATTTTAAAAAAAGAAAGAAAAAGGGCACAGTAGCGGGGGGGGGGGGAGGTAGGTGTTGTTGGGTCCGGAGAGTACGGGGGAAAGGAATGGAGTAGTGGGTAAAAATAGGGGGAAGGGAGTAGAGGAGGTTAAAAAACAGGGGGGGGGGGGGGGTTGGAGGGGTGGTAAGAAGTTTAAAAGATGTTGGCTTCCAGTCGTCTCCATCTTTGGCATTCAGAGTCTCGTGGAACAGTTTTCCAGGTAGATGGCTAGCCCATTTGCATCTGATCTAATTTGTTTCTATTTCCCATTAATTATATTGAATTAACATTTTGTATTTATTATCCGTTTATAGTTTGTTTTTTGTTTTTTTGAATTAAATAATTCAATACCAGGGACCAATCTGTTTGTATTATCTTCATGTTTTGATTCGTCTTCAACATCTGTGTTAGTCTATCCATATTCATATTGTCTATTATCTTAAGGATCCATTGTTCTTGTGTTGGAATCTCCTTGGTTCTCCAATACGTCACATAACAGATCCTGGCAGCAGTTGTTAAATAAATTAGAAGTTTTTCTTTATTAATTTCCAAGTTTTTTTTTGTCGTGTCAGGAGCATCCTGTTGTGAGAGAATTGGCCGTCTGTAAGGACGTTGCCCAGGGGACGCCCGGATGATTTTGATGTTTTATCATCCTTGTAGGAGGCTTCTCTCATGTCCCCGCATGAGGAGCTGGAGCTGATAGAGGGAGCTCATCCGCCTCTCCCCAGATTCGAACCTGTGCCCTGTCGGTCTTCAGTCCTGCCGGTACAGGGGTTTTACCCACTGCACCACCGGGGGCTCCTAATTTCCAAGTCTTCCTCTGTAATTCCCAATAAAAACAATTCTGGCTTTAGATGTATCTTGACCCCGAGCATCTTTTCTATTATATTAATGTTCATTTCTAGGCAGATCTATGTAGTCTATTTTGGAATTAATCCATAGTACTTAAATTCATTCTTGGTCATCCTCTAGATGAGCAAAATTGCCCTATTTCTAATAGAAACATTGCAATAAAGTCTTCAAAAATTTCCAATGAACTGATGTGATTTCCTTCTGAGTAAACTGATATAGGTTTAGGTTTCCCCACCCTGCGTCAGTCAATAGCAAAAACACTGGATCAAACTCAAGCAATTTTTCAGTTGAATGTTGACAGAAGCTTAGATTTGTTTATTTTTAAATTACCAATTCCTAATGATTTTGTTATCTCATATTTTCATTTCATTTAAGTTGCTACAACAGTGCAATTTCATTGGGTTTATACATGATTTGTGACTGAGAAGACAATATTGGAAACAAGCTCTGGGAGTCTTAAATAGGAAACCAAGAACGGTCTCCCTTAGAGCATATTAACACAATGCAGTATGGATCCAGCTTCTTTAATGTATCGGTTTGCTATTTGCTCTCAGCCTGCAGCTAAATTAATTTCAACAGTTTGCAGGGGAAAGAGACCAATTATCAACCCCCTTTTCTTTTTTTCAAGCTATTTAATAGGGCTACAAATAATGGTTTGAAATTATACTGTCGGTCAAATGTCTACGTATGTGATCTCCAGGGTAGCAACTAGAATGATTTAAATGACAACGAACATAATCTGCATCCTCAAGGGGGAAAGAGTCCATTCAAAGACACATGGAAAGGGGGCAGGATTGTAAACCTGAGAGTGATTGGTCAGCTTATAGTAGTATCCAGTATAACAATAATATCCTGTTAAAGACTGTGTTACAATTGTAGCTATTGTGGGATGGTTAGCATTGGTGCCAGTCTGATTATAGTAAGATAATAGAGTAGCATTGTAACTTGATGGTGGTGTTGAAGATGTTGTTGATGATGGTGGTGGTGGTAGTGGTAGTAATAGCAACAACATTCAGTTGGCTCACAACTGAAGAACTCACTGTAGGGCCAGCATTCTATCCAATACGGATGCAGGGTGTGAACCACCTGCTAGCAAATATAAGAAAAATTATTTCTGAAGAAGGGGAAGTCCCCCAAAACAAGGTGAACTCAACCCGGGGATCCTTGTTATTTGTTTACGTTCTCAAGGACAAATTTGTTTACGTTCTCAAGGACTACAAGTTTTCATTGTTTACGTTCTCAAGGACTACAAGTATTATCAATTTATTGACGGTCTTAAGGACTACAAACATCAGCATTTGGAATATATTTTGCATTGGGGACCGTGGGGATAATATTTGAAGTTTACTGATTGTCTCAAGGACTATATTACTTTTTGATTACGTTCTCAAGGACTACAAGCATTATCAGTTTATTCACGGTCTTAAGGACTACAAATATCATCATTTGGAAGATATTTTGCATTAGAGACCGTTGGGACATTATTGCAAGTTTACTGACTGCATTAAGGAATATAAAAGAAACAAGGAACTTGCTTTCTCAATTTTGTTTTGTGATTTATATACACTGTTTATTTGAATACGTTTTGCAACTTCTATTGTGGTATGGTTAGCATTGGTGCCAGTCTGATTATAGTAAGATAATAGAGTAGCATTGTAACTTGGTGGTGGTGTTGATGATGATGGTGGTGGTGGTGGTGGTGGTGGTAGTAATAGCAACATACATGTATATGTTATTTGAAATTGTTAACTTCACAGCAATTATTTCAGTAATGAACATTCTTGTGTGCCTACAAGTTGTTTCTGACTAATGGTGAGTTCTTTTGACAAGATTGGTTCAGTAAGAATTTTGCCTTCCTATGGGGCTGAGAGAGTGTGACTTGCCCAAGGTCACCTGTGGGTTTCATATTATTCCCATATTGCACCCTGCTCAATGTGACCCAGAAACCTGATGGGGATGGTTAGAACATAATCAAGAAAAATCTTTTTCACTTCACATTTCCTGCTATTCCGTCTGTAGTTGTTGTGGGTGGTCACTATGTACCATCAAGCAGACTTATGACAGCCCTATTATAGTTCAAGATTTGGTAAGATTATTTAATACTGGCTTCCTTTTGGGATGACTCAATATGACTTGCCCAATGTCACTTATTGGGTTTCTGTGGCTGACCAGTAACTAACATTCAAGTCTTCCTGTGGATGCTTAAATGCCATAGCGTACTAAAATTGCATCTTTGACATAAAAGGTAAAATCAAAGTGATCTTTGGATTTTTTAAAATTAAGAAGTGGACAATTGAATCTGTGGATACAGAATCCATGGATACCGACTGTACCACGATACCATAAACAAATCTGTAAGAACAGAATTATAGATATCAAGATGGGTCTACCAGACCATCACATGGCAGACTGTAATTCATATTCCCTATTTAGCTTTGTTTTGAAAATAAGAATATTAATTCCATTGGTTTATGCTATGACAAGAATGTTTAGGGTTGTAGCTTGGCAATAAAAGTGAGTGTAAATTCAAGGCTGTTTCTACACATCTACATAATTCAGATCAGAATGTGGATTAAAGAAATCCAATTCCACTCTCAAGAATCTCCACACACACCCTGGGAACCATGAAAAAGCTCCTGCAGCATCCACAAAGCTCCCCTTATGCCGAAATGATCCAACAGAATGTCATTTTTTTTCTTACCCAATTGGAAGAAATGTACTGAACTGCAGCAGCTCATTGGCTGAGAATAAACTCATTTTTTTGACTTAAAGAAAGGGAGGGGCAGTGATTTCTTCTCAAGGAAGCTATGTCTGAAAGCTCTATCGAACTGGCTACGTGCTAGCAGACTGAAGGTGAACCCAGCGAAGACTGAGATTCTCTGGCATGGCCGCCCAGCAGGTCTGACTCATCCGTTACCCACCTTTGATGGTGCTGCCTTATCTCCATTGACCACTGTTAAGAACTTAGGTGCCGTCCTGGATTCGCAGCTGACAATGGAAGCTCAGGTCACTGCTGCCAGCAAACAGGCCTTTTTCCATCTACGACAAGCGAGGCAACTGGCACCCTACCTATCTGACAAGGCTCCTGCAACTGTCATCCATGCCACGGTCACGTCTAGGCTGGACTATTGCAACGCCCTGTATGTTGGCCTTCCGATGTCTACGACCCAAAAGCTCCATATTGTTCAGAATGCGGCAGCCAGGTTACTTACAAGTACGCCCATGAAATGCCATATAACACCAGTGCTGCAACATTTACATTGGCTTCCAACTGAGTACCGTGGCCTGTATAAGATGTTAGTTCTGACCTTTAAAATTCTTTACGGCCAGGGTCCATCGTACCTTAGGGACCGCCTCTCCTTCTCCCATCATTGGAGGTCGCAATGACCAGCCCAACGCAACTTACTCTATATACCGGGTCCTAGAGAAGTGCACTTGGAAAGTTCCACACGGAAGGCTTTTTCTATTTCTGCCCCTGCCTTATGGAATTCCTTGCCGCCCTATATGAGAGCCATGCATGACTTAGGGCCTTTTACTCTAGCACTTAAGACCTGGCTTTTTACTAGAGCATTCGATCTCTGATAATTTTTAGTTTCTGTATGTATGTATTTTATCTTTTACAATTTAGCTGTAAATCGCCTAGAGCATTCTCGGATGGAAGGCAATTAATAAGTAATTAAATATGATGATGATGATAATTATGATGATGATGTATGGAAGAAGAACCAAGGGGTGAAAGCAGCATCTAAAAGAGACCTACAGTTGGGAAATCCAAATATTTGAAAAGCTGAACTTTGTTGTTGGATATCATGCAGGCCTTACCTAAGAGAAATATCACTAATTGTGTTTATATTACTTTCATTTCTTTGCAATGCCTATAAATACTTATATATTTTTGTCTGGATGGAAGTTTTTATCCACTTTAAATTTTGTTTGCAATGACAGTCCCAGGACTACCTGGGGGTCAGTCCACACAGGGCCCATACTCCATTAGACCCAAGTCTTTCAGAAAGACCTGGGTCTAATGGAGTATCTAAATAATTCATGACAAAGCAGGGTTTTCTCTTTTATGAGAGGCAACATTTGGACACCTCCAGTAAAAGCTCAAGAGCTCATGCATTTTGGACCCTGTCTGGATGGGTCTTTAGAGAAGAAAACCTAGCTAAACTATTTTCAACAGTGGTTTAATAATAAAATATTTTTGGTACAAAAACTGGATTTTTTCACCACATAATAGTTACACATCTTTAATTATGTCAAAAAAGGGATTCAAAGTGCAATTATTATGAAATGAAATATGGTAAATGCCACTAGGAATGCAGATAATTGTGTCTTTTCTTAAGAACAATTCTAATTCAATTGATAATATTTGCACTCAAGCACTAGTGCAGATGAAATCCTCAATGCCAGCTCTGGATTTGAGAAAACATTGGTTTTATCACTCCAGGCTTTGAAGCGGGTAGCTCTGCATTCAGAGGTGGCTCGTCCATTACGCAAAGTAAGCAGTTGCGGTAGACTTTTTTTGCCAGAGGCGCTTCTGTAAATGCCCCTCGACCGCCACTTGAGGAGCATCCCCTTGACTCACAACAACCCTAGCAGTCCAGGGGGGAGCCTCGGCTTCTTTGGCTCAATGCCGGGTGATCCTCTTCCCGAAGGGGCTGGGCCCTTGAGCCTCACCTAGCCCCTCTTGTTCCTGCTCCATATCAATGATTGGTTGGGGGGGGGGGGGGGCAAAATATTGTTTGCTTACTGTTGAAAATTACCTAGGGCTGCCTCTGCCTGCATTTCTGCCCCCTTCAGACTTCTGTGAAATGTAGTTTGGAAGGCAAGGACCTCTTTAGCTGAGAATTCAAAAGGCCCCATCCTAAACTACATTTCCTAGAATTCTGCAAGCAGGAGAAATGTGGGACTGTGCACTTTGAAGCCCTGGTGTGATAACATGATGTCCCCTGTTAGATGCTTTCTTTCATCAGTGAACTCTTGCGCTCTTGTCTGCCTGTGTTATGAAAGCCATGATGGGAGTCTTGGTCTAGACAGTTTTCAAGATGTACCAGCATGAAGGTTGGTTGGGAGACAGAAGCATTGTGGAAAATTAAAAGGATGTACCAGTTCAGTCAATCAATTGGCCTATTATCCTATCATAGAATCATAGAATCAAAGAGTTGGAACAGACCTCATGGGCCGTCCAGTCCAACCCCCTGCCAAGAAGCAGGAATATTGCATTCAAATCACCCCTGACAGATGGCCATCCAGCCTCTGTTTAAAAGCTTCCAAAGAAGGAGCCTCCACCACACTCCGGGGCAGAGAGTTCCACTGCTGAACGGCTCTCACAGTCAGGAAGTTCTTCCTCATGTTCAGATGGAATCTCCTTTCTTGTAGTTTGAAGCCATTGTTTCGCGTCCTAGTCTCCAGGGAAGCAGAAAACAAACCTGCTCCCTCCTCCCTGTGGCTTCCTCTCACATATTATACATGGCTATCATATCTCCTCTCAGCCTTCTCTTCTTCAGGCTAAACATGCCCAGCTCCTTAAGCCGCTCCTCATAGGGCTTGTTCTCCAGACCCTTGATCATTTTAGTCACCCTCCTCTGGACACATTCCAGCTTCTCAATATCTCTCTTCAATTGTGGTGCCCAGAATTGGACACAATAATATTCCAGGTGTGGTCTAACCAAAGCAGAATAGAGGGGTAGCATGACTTCCCTAGATCTAGACACTATGCTCCTATTGATGCAGGCCAAAATCCCATTGGCTTTTTTTGCTGCCACATCACATTGTTGGCTCATGTTTAACTTGTCCGCGAGGACTCCAAGATCTTTTTCACACGTACTGCTCTCGAGCCAGGCATTGTCCCCCATTCTGTATCTTTGCATTTCGTTATTCCTGCCAAAGTGGAGTATCTTGCATTTGTCACTGTTGAACTTCATTTTGTTAGTTTTGGCCCATCTCACTAATCTGTCAAGATCATTTTGAATTCTGCTCCTGTCCTCTAGAGTATTGGCTATCCCTCCCAATTTGGTGTCGTCTGCAAACTTGATGATCATGCCTTCTAACCCTTCATCTAAGTCATTAATAAAGATGTTGAACAGGACCGGGCCCAGGACGGAACCCTGTGGCACTCCACTTGTCACTTCTTTCCAGGATGAAGAGGAAGCATTAGTGAGCACCCTCTGGGTTCGTCCATTTAACCAATTACTGATCCACCTCACCGTAGTTTTGCCTAGCCCACATTGGACTAGTTTGTTTGCCAGAAGGTCATGGGGGACCTTGTCGAAGGCCTTACTGAAATCCAGGTACGCTACATCCACGGCATTCCCCACATCTATCCAGTTATCAATCAACTCAGTCACTTGATATTGTTCCATGAACTGGGCCAGAAAGAAAAAAAGTCCAACAGCAATATTAGCAGTAGATCTTCACAGTGTATTGAAACCTTGACAACTGTCCCACCCAATCCACATGTACACCAAAAAAGGGAATCGGCAGAGAAAAAAAATAGAGCTCTATGTTGAAATTATTGGTTTCATTATGAATTCTAGCTTCTATTCCTGGTGCTTATGAACTATTTAATTTTGACAAGGGAACCACTGGCAGGTGTTTAGATTAGGTTCTGGCAATCTAACAGTAAATTAATTGGGTTTGGGACTATGTCCCAGAACAACTGGTATGCCGATTTATAGTGGAAACCCTGCCTAAAATGAGAAGTCCCATCTCTATTTATACATGTCTGTATTGCATATCTGAACTGATAAATATAGAAAACCTGAGAAATATGATTGGATGGGAAATTGTACTGTCCAAGGATATAACTATGTATAACTATGGCACCAATAGGTTAATCAGCAATCTGTTCCTGTGTATGAATCAACACAAATTATGTTTGGAAAGTAATGGGATTCTGGCAAATACACAAGCAATGAGAATGAGAAGTTCTGGAACTAATAATGAATGGATGTTTATGTTCTGAGTCAACAGCTCTATAGTTCAACAGTCCTTTCATATGAGGCTAATTTAAACACAATTTAGTTCTGCTTTATGCAGGGATTATGATCCTGAGTCAAGTATCTCTTTAATAGTCAGCTAATGGTTGTTGAATGTTAAAAGTTGGGTCAAATGTAGATACAAGAAATTTATACAAGTTGTGAAAAAGAATCCACATAATAGACAATTTATTTTATTTATCGTGTCAGTGCAACCAGTTGATTATATTACATTTCTAACAGAACAAAGCAAAAAACAACAACCCCCCCCCCCCCCCCAAAAAAAAACCCAGACAAAATACAAAATTTGTGAGTTTGGTAGTTGATTAAATGTCCTTTGACCAGTAGCTGGCCACTTGGAGTGCTTCTGGTGTTGCTGCAAGAAGGTCCTCCATTGTGCATGCGGCAGGGCTCAGGTTGTATTGCAGCAGGTGGTCAGTGGTTTGCTCTTCTCCACACTCACATGTCGAGGATTCAACTTTGTAGCCCCATTTCTAAAGGTTGGCTCTGCATCTCTGCAAGTCGCCCAGTCCTCTGTGTGCCCAGGGGGGAGTCTCTCATTTGGTATCAGCCATTGGTTGAGGTTCTGGGTTTGAGCCTGCCACTTTTGGACTCTCGCTTGCTGAGGTGTTCCGGCGAGTGTCTCTGTAGATCTTAGAAAACTATTTCTAGATTTCAGTCGTTGACGTGCTGGCTGATACCCAAACAGAGGATGAGCTGGAGATGTCTCTGCCTTGGTCCTTTCACTATTGGCCGCTACTTCCCGGCGGATGTCAGGTGGTGCAATACCGGCTAAGCAGTGTAATTTCTCCAGTGGTGTAGGGCGCAGGCACCCCGTGATAATGCGACATGTCTCATTAAGAGCCACATCCACTGTTTTAGTGTGGTGAGATGTGTTCCACACTGGGCATGCATACTCAGCAGCAGAGTAGCACAGCACAAGGGCAGATGTCTTCACTGTGTCTGGTTGTGATCCCCAGGTTGTGCCAGTCACCTTTCATATGATATTGTTTCTAGCACCCACTTTTTGCTTGATGTTCAGGCAGTGCTTCTTGTAGGTAAGAGCACGGTCCAGAGTGACTCCCAGGTATTTGGGTGCACTGCAATGCTCCAGTGGGATTCCTTCCCAGGTGATCTTCAGAGCTCGGGATGCTTCTCTGTTCTTGAGATGGAAGGCACATGTCTGTGTTTTAGATGGGTTGGGGATCAGCTGGTTTTCTCTGTAATAGGCAGTGAGAGCACCTAGACCTTTGGAAAGCTTCTGTTCTACCATCTCAAAGCTCCCTGCTTGGGCAGTAATGGCACGATCATCAGCATAGATGAAACTCTCTGTCCCTTCTGGCAGTGGCTGGTCATTTGTGTAGATGTTGAACATGGATGGAGCAAGCACGCTCCCCTGAGGCAGGCCGTTCTTCTGTTTTCGCCATCTGCTTCTCTGGCCCTGGAACTCAACAAAAAAGCTCCTGTTTTGTAACAGGTTTCCTATGAGGCGGGTGAGGTGGTAGTCCTTTGTGATATTATACATCTTTCTCAGGAGGAGGGAGTGGTTCACAGAAGCGACCAGCATAATAGACAATGATAAAGTATGATAACAGCATCTTCCTCCCAGAATCTGTGTGCTCTGCCATGGCCCTACAGAGAATGGCAACCACCAGGCCCGTAGCCAGGATTTTGTTTCGGCCGGGGGGGGGGGGGGTGAGTCTGAGTGAAAGAGGGTCTACCCTAGCAAACCTTTTGTATCGTTACCCCAATATCCCCATGCATACGGGATATATTGATCAGATCATGATATGAATAAACATAACAGTTTAAATAATGTACCAGTAAGGCCTTCTCGCGGACCACCCTGAGAATTTCGGGGGGGGGGGGGGGAGCTGAAGCCCCCCAAGCCCCCCCCCCCCAGCTACATGCCTGGCAACCACCAATCAATGAGCTGGAGCCTGCTTTGAGCTCATTGGCTGGCAGGCCTGTCCGCCTGAAGTTTCCTGGATGGGAGGCTTCACTCCAGTCAGGGATGAGGTATAGGTATCTGCTTGCACACAGACTCAGCAGATGCCTTTGGAACATAATCCCACCTAGCTATCCTTTAACACAATTATTTGTACATTGTAATTTTTAAGGTTGCTACTATTTTTGTTTTACTAGTGGCCCTTTGACATTGATAAAGTATGGGGGTTGCATTAAAGGACTTGATATCTATGTGGCAGAAGTGGATTTTCCATGGCTCAGGATATGAGAACAGGTACTTTTCCAATAATCCCTGGCATGGTAAAAGGATTATATCTCAGCCATCTACCTATGTGTCTGTTTTCCTGTCATATCAAGGGTTCCTTCCAGACCCACATCAGATTATGTGGCTTATTGATCAATAAATGGGTTTGGCAGTACTTGGATTTTGGATCTACATGCTTGGGCCAGGTGTAGCTTTCTTTACCCATTCAAACATCTCATGTTCTGGTGTTATTTGTCAAAAGGAACTGACCCTGAACCTGTAATTAACTATATAAAGACTACATCAGCAAGACAACATGTTATGATAAATGACCAATTCAGATGACATTGATTCCATAGGGCAGTGTGAAGGAGCTTTGGTCTGAGGCACCTTTAAGCTTAGCTCCACCACTCAGAGATCCAATCTACACTGCCATATAAAGCAGTTTGAAAAAATATTATATGGTCAGCGTAGTCATATCAATGGTATTCCTCATAGTCACCTACGGATGTGAGATCTGGACCATAGAGAAAGCTGAGTGAAGGAAGATAGATGCTTTTGAACTGTGGTGTTGGAGGAAAGTTCTGAGAGTGCCTTGGACTGTGAGAAGAGCCAACCAGTCCATACAGGGCTTTCTCGGTGGTGGCCCCTCGACTCTGGAATTCTCTCCCTAAGGACATCAGGCAGGCCCCATTACTAGCAATCTTTAGGAGGAGCTTGAAAACGTGGTTGTTCCAGTGTGCCTTTTCAGAATAAGGAATCTCCTAGCACTATGTCCCAACACACTTTATCAGAGATTCAGGATATCTGCATGCCCATCCCCCTCCAAACACCCCACCTTGTCATGCCTAGCACTTTTTAATCTTAATTGTTACAATTGGCCTTGCCATTGTTTTTAATTGCGTCATCAGGTGTTGTTAATTGTTATTGCTCTTTTTTTTAGTTATTGTGTTGTTGTTGCTGCTGCTGTTTTATTGTTGTGTTTGGGCTCGGCCTCTTGTAAGCCGCACTGAGTCCTTCGGGAGATGGTAGCGGGGTACAAATAAAGGTTTATTATTATTATTATTATTATTATTATTATTATTATTACTTCAGGAAATAAAGCCCGACTGCTCATTGGAGGGAAGGATATTAGAGACAAAGATGAAGTACTTAGGTCACATAATGAGAAGACATGAAAGCTTAGAGAAGACAATGATGCTGGGGAAAATAGAAGGAAAAAGGAAGAGGGGCTGACCAAGGGCAAGATGGATGGATGGGATCCTTGAAGTGACTGGATTGACCTTGAAGAAGCTGGGGATGGTGACGGCTGACAGGGAGTTCTGGCATGGACTGGTCCATGAGGTCACGAAGAGTTGGAAACGACTGAACAAATGAACAACAATGCATATAATGCAGTTTAACTGCAATGAACTGCATTATGTGAGTACACACTGACCATATAATGCAGTTTCAAACTGAATTTTATAGCAGTGTACATGGGACCATAACCTCCTTAGATTGGATAGGAGAAGGGTTTTTGGCACCTATCTTTTTCCTTTAAGAAACAGCCTTTATTGGATACAATCCATTGTGTTGGGTTTCTTATGCTATCTTTTTATGTCTTCTGAATAAAGAAATAATTGTTTTTGTTTCAAAATCAGCTAGTCCTTGACCTCATTTTTCTTCCTTTTTAGAGTCATTTGGGTTAATTGTCTGTTTGTAAAACCTTTAGCCTGCAAGATCCCGAAGAACATTACCGCATATGGGAGAGCTTTCTCTCCAAACTAGTTTATCATCTGTTGGTACATTATGCTAGCAGTTGAACTTTTTCTACATTTGTGCAGAGGGTCCATGGGGAATAGCTTATAGTGCTTCCTTTGAGCTGCCTATTTCCAAATGTATATTTTTCATGATCCTCAGAATTGCAGCTTATTAGGAAGGGTGGTTCAGACAATCATTGGTCCTTTGTCTCTGAGCTCACCATTGCACCCACTGATTGCTGCCACCAGCATACTTGTTAGGGTTGTGCCTGGATCTGCTTTAAAAAAATAGTCTTCATTTTATTCAGCTTATTTGGACACCTGTAATGACAGGGCTCCACAGCCAATATTTTGGGCTGCAACAAAACAGTGGCTGTTGATAAATGGCTGCAAAGTGGAAATGAATCCAGAGAAGACAGAGGTGCTACTGGTCAGTCATAAGACTGAACAGGGCATAGGGTTACAGCCTGTGTTAGACGGGGTTACATTCCCCCTGAAGACGCAGGTTCACAGCTTGGGAGTGATCCTGGACTCATCGCTGAGCCTGGAACCCCAGGTTTCGGCGGTGGCTGGGAGAGCTTTTGCACAATTAAAACTTGTGCGCCAGTTGCGTCCGTACCTTGGGAAGTCTGATCTGGCCACAGTGGTCCACGCTCTTGTTACATCCAGAATAGATTACTGCAACACGCTCTACGTGGGGTTGCCTTTGAAGCCTGTTCGGAAACTTCAATTAGTCCAACGGGCGGCGGCTAGATTACTCACCGGAGCATCATAAAGGGAGCATACCAACACCCCCCCCCCCCGTTATGTCAGCCGATCCAGTTCCGAGCACAATTCAAAGTGCTGGTTTTGACCTACAAAACCCTATACGGATCCAGCTCAGCATACGTGTCCAAACGTATCTCTTTCTACGTCCCACCTCAGAGTTTAAGATCCTCTGGGGAGGCCCTGCTCCCAGCCCCACCTTTATCACAAGCGAGACTGGTGGGGACAAGGGACAGGGCCTTCTTGGTGGTGGCCCCTCACCTGTGGAATTCACTCCCCGGGGAAATTAGGTCATCAACATCCCTCCTCTCTTTCAGAAGGAAGTTAAAAACCTGGATATAGGACCAGGCCTTTGGGTAAGCTGGCAGATGGATAAAGGACAATGACGACCAGAGTAGGAAAGGACTATGATAATGCTGGATGGACTATGGATTTATGAATTGGCGAACGTTGACCACAAGATGATTTTATTGCTGCTATTGTATTAATTTGATTGTTTTAACTAGTTATAATTGTTGTTGTTATATTGTATTTTGTATATTGTATTTTGTGAACTGTTGGGCATCGAATTGTGCCTTTTGTAAGCCACTCTGAGTTCCCCCTAGGGGGTTAAGAAAGGCGGGGTATAAGCGCTCAAAATAAATAATAAATACATTTAGGTTTCTTTCAAATACATGTGAAGTGCGGGGAAGGAAGCAGCCGCTAGTAGGGAAAGGATCCCTGAAAGGGTGATTTCTTAAGCCCTTGCCTTAAATCCAGGTCTCCTTGAAAGGCAGAAGGGAAAGGATCCTAGGAATGGGATTTCTTAAGCCCTTGCCTTAAATCCAGGTCTCTTTGAAGGACAGAAGAGAAAGGATTGCAGAAAGAGTGGTATTTTAACTTTGATGCTTTTAATTCAGTTCTTAATGAAGGATATAAACACAAACACTCCCAGAAAGAGTGGTATCTTAACTCTGGTACTTTAAATCCAGTTCTTAATGGAGGATATAAGGACAAACAATGCCTAAAATGATGGGAAAGGGAGCCTGGAAAGTCTCCTCGATTGCTGACAGTGGGCTGGATCGAAATCATATCTTTCCACTTCCTAGATTGAAAATGGGTTTCTATCTTCTCGTATTCAGGAGGCTGCTGAAAAATGGATCGGGACACCCACCGAAATCCAGGACAGTAAAATGGATCACAGTTTACCTAAATTGCACAACCCTAATATTTGTTGTCCCATTTTCATTGACACTGCACTCACAATTGTTTGTTTTTTTAAAATATCATCAGCATTGCCATCTTCACCTACAGCAGTGACATCTCCATGTAGTTGAAACTGAAACATTGGTTTTATAGTCTAATACACTTAATTTTCTTTGGTAATATGAATGGATGCGATTTGATGTTTGCCAAAAAGGGGGTCATCTAATATGGAGCCCCCGGTGGCACAGTGGGTTAGAGCACTGAGCTGCTGAGCTTGTTGATCGAAAGGTCGCAGGTTCGATTCCGGGGAGCAGCGTGAGCTTCCGCTGTCAGCCCTAGCTTCTGCCAACCTAGCAGTTCGAAAACATGCAAATGTGAGTAGATCAATAGGTACCGCTCCGGCGGGAAGGTAACGGCGCTCCATGCAGTCATGCCGGCCACATGACCTTGGAGGTGTCTACGGACAACGCTGGTTCTTTGGCTTAGAAATGGAGATGAGCACCACACTCCAGAGTCAGACATGACTGGACTTAATGTCAGGGGACTACCTTTACCTTTACCTAATATGTTTCATTTATCATGCTGCAGTCAAATAATATAGTACTTGTTTCTTATTCATCTGTTTCTGGCTACTGTCAGTGCTTAAGTGAAAATATGTTTTGTGAACATTAATATTAAAACAATTAAAAACACTTCAGTTCTGTAACATATTGTCTAGCAGACCCCCCTCTTGGTGGAATCATTTTCAATTAGAAATAAGGCATTAGCTGAAGAAAAATTAATGGAGTTTAAGTTTGCATCTGGCAGTTAATATCATACTGATTGGCAACCCTTGCAATTTAATATTGCTATAATTTGCTCTGCAGTGCTAAATCTATCCTAGGCAGGAAATGAAGAGTAAAACATTAACACATAGTGAGTAGAATAATAAGTATAAATAAAACTACTGATGAAAAACTTCAAAAGATATGGCGGCCCAAAAGGCAGCTCCCTGTATACTGTGCCATTTCAATTGCTACAGCCTATCAGCACATGGAAGGATTCTAATGCTATGGAATTATGGGAATTATAGTTTTATCAGAGCTTTAACCTTCCCTGGCAAAAATTGAGGGTGGCTCACCAAACTATAACTTCCAGTTTCCATAGCATTGAGCCACAACATTTAAACTGGTGCCAAACTGCAATAATTCTACGTTGTAAATGCACCTTGAGATGTTATTGCTAAATTGTGTTAAGAAATAGATGCACTTCAATTATGTGGTATAATGTGTATTTTTGGTATTGTGGTTTTTATTCCATGCATATGACCTCAGAGCAGCACATTTCTGCTAAAATTCCACAAAACAACTTATCATAGGAAAATACCTATTTAGCTACTTTTAAAGCTCCCATTCCTGAAAAACAAACAAAAATAACAATTTTATCAAAAACTAATATTTAAAAACTTTATATCCTTGACGAAAGTCATTATATAGGTGAAATCCACTCACACAATAAGATCCTGTCTCACTTTCAGAGTGCTTTTCTAGTCCTTAAAAAAATATTTCATTTCAAAAGAACTCCAGTATCTTAATAATGTTGTTTCACTTCAGAACTTTTCTGATTATTGAAACACATTAGTTGAATATCCCTCTAGTCTGTTTTTCTAATATCTGAGAACAGGTTTTTTAATTAGTTGTACAATTTTTTTTAGTAAATTAAGCCATTTAGAAATATAGTTTCTATATTTTAATCTGATTTCTTATAACTGGGAATAGGTTATTACGTAATTGTTGGTGAGCCCCTCTATCTGCTTAATTCTTCATTGGATGTCTAGATGTCTATAATTTCCTATTATGGAATTATAACACTTTGATACCATCTTGATTATTTTGACTTCAGCCTGTGGAACTTTTAGTTTTGCAAGAGAGTTGCAAAACATCTTTATCCAAGAACTCTAGTTTTATAATTCAGAAGAGTGAAATCTCTGATGATCTCATCAAAGCTTTAGGAATATTTCCCCTCTGGGAACCTTTTTGTTTTAAATTTGACACATTATCAAAATGATGTAATGTAATGGAAATTACTACCTGAAAATATGGCTTGGGAAAGTACATGATGTGTTTGAAGAAGTGAGAAGTCTACTGAAATACTTGTAGCATGTTTTTAAAATGCAGGATATATTTTTTTAAAGTGCATGTTAAATGTTGAGATTAACTTCCCAATTCAGCAGCAGATCAGTTGCACAACTTCAGTGCTTTCCAGTAGCTTCTTCCTGCACAGTATTTTCAGTCAACTGCTCCCACAGCCTGCAGTCACTCTGGAACCTTTTACATACACTTGAGCACATGCCCGGCCATTGTCAGTTTTACCATTGTCTTTCCCCCAGTCTAGATGATATTACAAACCTACCACAGCATACAGTTATATCTTGTCTTAGCAGACAGGTTCTTTTAATTACATATAGCCTTCGACGAACGACATCACAGCACAAGGAGAGATATACACTGTACATGACTTCTTTATATACAATTCTATACAATTACACATAGCAATCTCTGATTGGTTCCCAACTCATTAACTTAACTCAAACCCAGGTTTGCATGATTCACAATCACCTGGACTAGGCCAGAACACATTCCCCAAATGATGTTCTATATACAGTTAATGCATGACTCAGCATTTCCAATAGAAGCCCATTAGCAGTGCATGACTCAGCTATATTGCATTACAATACATTGTAAAACCTGACAAATATATATATTTAAAAGCAACATATTTGGTATTATTTAGTTAACTTTTGTTTCACAGTGAATTTTAAAGATGCTAATTACTATCAAGCTCCCTCAGAGAACAAATACAGAGTGTTAGTCAAGCTTTATGTACTATGACCATCATTTGCCTTTTATCAATACTGCATAATTTCCTGGGAGACATGGATTCATAAAATCAGTTCAGCTCTTTGAGGTCCCTTCTACATTGTCCTTATATCCCAAGTTATTTGCTTTGAACTGATTATATGAGTCTCCATTGTCAAATAATCTGGAATAAACAGATAATCTGGGATCAGATCCTAGAATATAGCGCAGTGTAGAAAAGGCCAGAGTAAAGTTCAGAAAACCTAGATTTCCAAAGAAAATTGAGAGGAGGAAAAAAAAACATTTCAATAAGAGTTCATAGAAAAACAATCTGCTACAGAAAAATGAGAAAAAAAAATGTTTGTTTGATTCACAGTGGGCTGTTGGTATCTGCTAGGATTTGGTTCCAGGTTTGCGGTAGAAACAAAAATCCATAGATGCTCAAGTCCCATTTCATTCAGTGATAGAGTAAAACGGTGTCCCTTACATAAAATGTCAAATTCAAGTTATACTTTTGGGATTTTTGTTTAATATTGCCAAGCTATGGATGATGGAATCCTAGGATATAAGGACCAACTGTAATTTTTAAAAACAAAATCTTAAATCTATGGCTTCTGTTTAGTTCAAATGGGTAGGTTGATAAGGGTATTTCATACCCAAGGCCAAGTTAAGAATACTACATGTGATTCGTGATATAACCCCATATAAGCAAACAAAATCCCACCTTGAGAAAATGCTCTGCTGTGACACAAAGACATAAACAAGTGGAGTGATGTAAGAATATAAATGACATGCAGACATATTTTGGCTAGTTCAGTATTCAGACAGCTCCTCTGAATTAGTTATAGATAATAGAGGCACCTTTGGGAAGCCTTGTATAAGCAGTGAGAGGGAAGGGAGAAAGAGTGAAAGGTCTAGGAAAGAAAATAAAAAGTGAACTTATAAATGAGTGACAGATGATGACAGAGAGTGGGAACACAACTGCAGTACTTTATCATGAATTTCATAGTTCCAGTTGACATGATCATGACATTATCATTTAAAAATAGCATGGCCTCAACAGCATGTTGCTCAAATGGTATAAAATCCTCCTGTCTACCATATAGATTGCTTATAGTGTTCACTGTTTGAGAACCAAACACTATGGAGTTCAAATCTGAGTGATTTCTTCTCACAAAGCAAAACAAAAGTGGACAACTTCCAACAAAGTGTATGCTACTGTGTACTCTTCCACATAATCTTTGACACTATTTAGTTAGACTGCAATGGTCCCATCCAATGGCATCATACGATGCATGAAACATTTAACATGCTCTGCCAGAAACCTCTAGTGACTCAATGTGTTATTGCCCCAACTTTAATTTTTACCTTCATTGCTATGATACTTCATCTTGTTGATGGGAAGCTTCCCACCGGAGTGGAAATCATCTATCAGACAGATGGCAAGCTATTTAACCTCAGCAGACTGAAAGCCAAAACCAAGGTTACATCAACATCTATTATAGGACTCTAGTATGCTGATGACAATGTTGTCTGTGCACATTCAGAAGGAGACCTACAAGCCACTCTAAACACCTTCACAGAAGCATACGAGCAGCTCGGCCTGTCTTTAAACATCGAGAAAACCAAAGTGCTCTTCCAGCAGTCACCAGGCAATCCCTCTCCAATGCCAGAAGTACAGCTTAATAGTGTAACATTAGAAAATGATGACCATTTCCGCTACCTTGGCAGCCACCTCTCCACCAAAATCTACATTGACACTGAAATACAACACCGGCTGAGTTCTGTGAGTGCAGCCTTTTTCCGAATAAAGAAGGGAGTGTTTGAGGACCGGGACATCCGTAGGGATACCAAGGTGCTTGTTTATAAAGCTATTGTCCTCCCAACCCTGCTCTACGCTTGCGAGATGTAGACAGCCTACAGATGTCATACACAACTCCTGGAATGATTCCATCAGCGCTGCCTCCAGAAAATTCTGCAAATCTCTTGGGAAGACAAGTGGACAAATTTAAGTGTGCTGGAAGAAGCAAATACCACCAGCATTGAAGTGATGGTCCTCTGCCATCAACTCCACTGGGCCGGCCTTGTTGTCTGGATGCCTGACCACCAAAGCAGTTGCTCTACTCTGAATTCAAGAACGGAAAACGGACTATTGCTGGGCAGGAAAAGAAATTTAAAGATAGGCTCAAAGCCAGCCTCAAAAACTCTGGTATAGACACTGAGAACTGGGAAGCCCTGGCCCTTGAGCACTCCAGCTGGAGGACAGCTGTGACCAGCAGTACTGTAGAATTTGAACAGGCACAAATGGAGGACAAAAGAGAGAAACATGCCAAGAGGAAGGCGCATCAATCCAACCCCGACCGGGATGCCTTCCACCTGGAAAGCAATGCCCTCACTGTGGGAGAAGATGCAGATCAAGAACAGGGCTCCACAGTCCCCTATGGACCCATCGATAGAACACCAACCTTGGAGGACCATCATCCTCAGACTACAAAGGATCGCCTAAGTAAGTGGCTCAAGGAACTGCAAATCCAGAATTCCATAGAATGCAGCCATGATAGCTAAAGTGATACCAAAGTACTATGTTGTTGTTGATTCGTTCAGCCACTTATGACTCTTCGTGATCTCATGGAGTAGCCCACTCCAGAACTCCCTGTCAGCTGTCACCACCTCCAGCTCCTTCAAGGTCAAGCCAGTCACTTCAAGGATACCATCCATCCATCTTGCCTTTGGCTGGCTCCTCTTCAACTGAATTCTGTGATTTGCTTACTACCCCTAACAACTACCACTTTCATTTTCCCACCCAGGCATTCAAAAAGACGAGAAATAGTGCCATGACAAAGATAATAGAGATAGTCAGTGTTTCCAAGAACAGATTTAGCTCTGGCATTTTGCCATTCTATTCAGGTATTATGCATGCATGAGTTAAGATACAGTATTACATTGACCCACAGGTAAGTTGACTCAGGTTTTTGGAGGTTGATTTTTAGAGTACAATATCTGGAATTATACATTATATATAGTAAACAACTTTTCCACCCTCTTATTCTGACTCAGAATTGAAGGCATTGTTACATATTGGGTCTTATTTTTGGTTTAAATATGGATCTGCGAGGATTTTTGGTGAGATGGTTGTTTGTTTATGTGTTTTTATTTTGCATGGGATTGAATGTTTTCTGACTTTGTTGTTCACTGCCCTGATTCCTTTCAGGGAGATAGGATGGTATTGTTGTTGTTTGTTGTTGTTGTTGTTGTTGTTGTTGTTGTTGTCAAAGGCTTTCATGGCCAGAATCACTGGATTAGTGTAAGTTTTTTGAGCTGTATGGCCATTTTCCAGAAGTATTCTCTCCTGATGTAAATTATTATTATTATTATTATTATTATTATTATTATTATTATTATTACAATTTCATATCTAGCTATTGAAAAACTAAACAGAAAAGAAGACAGACCTTTGGAACAGGATTCTTACTAGCTGTTTGGGGAAAAAAGTATTCACTCATTCTGTCAACAAACACAATCTGTTTCTTAGAAATATCTCATTATGCTTCAAACACATTCTCAGGCCCCTTCTACACAACTGTATGAAATCCACATTGAACTGGATTATGTGGCAGTGTGGACTCAGATAATCCACTTCAAAGCATATATTTTGGATTATCTGCCTTGATATTCTCAATTATATGTCTGTGTGGAAGGCCCCCCAACTAAATGTTGTTGTTTTTTTGGTGGTGGTGGTGGGATGGGGACCTGGAAAGCCAATCACCAAAACATTTAGCCCCATAATACTATGCTTTTAAAATATGTTTTTGTTGAATGATTAAAAATACAAAATAAAAACAAAGTTGGCATGAAATTAGGTTACACAGTAAGAAAATATTTATAGCAGCCCACAAAGATTTTCACAAGGGGAACCCATCATGTCAGAGAGGAAAGAAATTTATGCCGGCTGGCTGTTTTACATCTGGAGGTCGACAGCTGGTTATTATGTACACCTAATTTACTTGAGCAGTAAATACCACAAGCAGAAAGCAATCTAATCACCTAAGGCTTATGGTTCAATGGGTTTGATGCTTTGCCCTGAAAATAAACTGAGGAATAAATTAATAAATCCATAACAATGCAAACTGCCCCACTGTGAAGACATCCCTACATGAAGAATCTTTGATGTAATTATGAAGTTGGTAATGAAGCTGATCCCGCTATGTTCTGTAGAACAATTGCAATCATATTAATTATTTTTAGTCCATAAACAGTCCCAGGATAAACAGCAAATTCTCCATAGTTATTCTAGAGCAGAAAGAA
This sequence comes from Anolis sagrei, assembly GCF_037176765.1. Classification (NCBI taxonomy): domain Eukaryota; kingdom Metazoa; phylum Chordata; class Lepidosauria; order Squamata; family Anolidae; genus Anolis; species Anolis sagrei. Next base: position 114,429,309 of record NC_090024.1, read on the forward strand.
AAAGAGTGGAATAATCATCTCTGGGACAATACTGGGAATTGATTTAATTAATTAGCCAACACCGTGCAGAAAACAGAGAAGTATGCAGAAGGATGGAGAAAATTTCAGTGGTATGCAGAATTCTGTGTGATATATTGAACAAGAATGTTAAACACATAATGTATTAATCAAAATGATAGTAAGACTGATTTTTAGTCATAACTACATCCTATTTGCAGGGTTATTAATAATTTGTGCTAATAATGAATTTTGTTTAATGTGGGGAATTGTGTTGGTGTGTTTTCCAGAGATCATCCTAGACCAAGATGGGAAGTTTTGTCAGGATAATTGCAAATATTATATGTATGTTTTTCAATGTGTTAATAATGCAATTCAAGATGGTTTCAGTCATGTTCATTTTTGTTTATTCGTGTAGTAGATTATTATTGTTATAGGCCAGAGTGAAGACCTTGGCAAAAGTTAGATTAGACTTTTCCTTTGCCCTGAGAAGAAAAGGGAGTTAACCGGCTAGAAGACAGATAAGACAGGAGGGCGGATTTTCTTTGTCTGTGTGTTTCATGCTATTGCTTTGCTTGTCGCCATCTTTCCTCATCAACATGTAGTCACTTGTATATATGCTTTAGGGCTGGGCGGTTTCATTTCGTTAATTCGTAATTCGTTAAAAATTCGTTATTTTTTTTATAACGAAGCGATAACAAACCATTCTGGAGCAACTTAAAAACGAAACGAATTTTTAAATTCGTTTCATAAATGCTCCGGATTTGTTATGTATTCGTTTCGTTATCGGTTTGAGGTCGTTTCGTTATTATTTCCGCATGTCTGGGGCAGGTTTTATAGTTGTTTTTTGTTTAATTAGTGAAAAAAAATATAATATCACACCAACAGTCAACAACAGAGGGAGAGGGAAGCTTCAGAAGTTCCCCCTGTCCCATTTGGAGGTTTTTTAGCGTATTGCGCGGCCGCGTCTGCCATTAACGAATCGATTCGTTATTGTTTCGTATTTGTTTCGTTAATGTTTCGTAATTTTTTTAACATTTACGAAATTTTGTAAATATCGAACTTTTTAAAAGAAAAATTTCGGAATTCTTTTAAATATGGAAACGCAAAAACCCCCAAAAAACGAATCGATTTTAGAAACAAATTTTTCCGTTGTTACCCAGGCCTAATATGCTTCCAGTAAAGTTTATTGTTTTAGAAACTCAAGAAGTCTACAGTGTGATAATTGATATGGAAACCTCAAGTACTCTGTGCATGACCCAGGGGCATCACTCTGACAAGTTTCTAAGGGAGGATACACACATCCTAAACCAGCCTTCAGGTCTATGAGAGGATCATTGTTAAAATAAGATTTAACTGACATTCCAGTTGCCTTCTGTATATCGAATGAGAATGTACCATCTTATCATTTGCTCAAGTAGTAAATGGCTTCCACTGATCCTCAATCTGAGGGTGGTTCCAGACAGAACTTTAATGTGGGCCCAATTGGGTTTAAAAAACCAATTGGGCCTGTATTGCAGTCTAGACACCTTAAAAATCCTTAAAAAGAGAAAATAACTTACCTGGCTGGCATTTCATAGAATCATAGAATCAAAGAGTTGGAAGAGACCTCATGGGCCATCCAATCCAACCTGCTGCCAAGAAGAAGGAATATTGCATTCAAATCACCCTTGACAGATGGCCATGCAGCCTCTGTTTAAAAGCTTCCAAAGAAGGAGCCTCCACCACACTCTGGGGCAGAGAGTTCCACAGCTGAACGGCTCTCACAGTCAGGAAGTTGTTCCTCATGTTCAGATGGAATCTCCTTTCCCTGCTGTCAGCCATCTCCTGGCACGTACAAATGATGTGCCAGGAGAAGGGGGACCAGGAGCGGTGTTCCTCCTCACCCTTCTCGTTGTGCGCCATTCCTACATGCCAGGAGAAGGCCAGCAGTAGATTAATGGCAGCTGGGTAAGTTATTTTCTTTTTAAAGGCTTTTCTGAGTTGACAGGATTTGGGGAGGGCATTAGAGCCTTCTCAGATATTCCAGGGTCATGAAGCCCAGAAAACGCAAAAGGGCTGTGTGGACTGCCCCCTCAGAAGTCCCAGGACTTCTGAGGAGGCAATCCAGACAGCACCCACAGCTTAAAAGACCCAGGTTTTCTGAAAGATCCAGGTTTGTACAGCTATCAAATTACTTTGGGACAAAGTAGAGTTTTCCTGCTTTGTCCTGAAAAAAGTCATTTTTACCTGAGGCTGAAAACCGTTCATGAAAATGCGGACGCTCGTGTATTTTAGGCACTGTCTGGATGCGCCCTGAGGATTAATTTGTTTTTCAAGCCTGCATGCTTATTATTCACCCTAACCAGATGACTTTTGATGATAGGAGGTGATTTTGGACATTGGTTTCTCAGAGACAAAAGCATAGAAACACTTGTTTCTAGATTCTTGGTCTGTGACTCTTTCGGAGGTTCACACCTTGGCCAGTGGATGATGATAAGAACTTCAAACAGGATCTTTATTTGGAAAGTCTCAGCTATGTTAACCTAGAATCATAGAATCATAGAATCAAAGAGTTGGAAGAGACCTCATGGGCCATCCAGTCCAACCCCCTGCCAAGAAGCAGGAATATTGCATTCAAATCACCCCTGACAGATGGCCATCCAGCCTCTGTTTAAAAGCTTCCAAAGAAAGAGCCTCCATCACACTCCGGGGCAGAGAGTTCTACTGCTGAACGGCTCTCACAGTCAGGAAGTTCTTCCTCATGCTCAGATGGAATCTCCTCTCTTGTAGTTTGAAGCCATTGTTCCGTGTCCTAGTCTCCAAGGAAGCAGAAAAGAAGCTTGCTCCCTCCTCCCTGTGGCTTCCTCTCACATATTTATACATGGCTATCATATCTCCTCTCAGCCTTCTCTTCTTCAGGCTAAACATGCCCAGCTCCTTAAGCCACTCCTCATAGGGCTTGTTTTCCAGACCCTTGAACATTTTAGTTACCCTCCTCTGGACACATTCCAGCTTGTCAATATCTCTCTTGGATGAGTTTAACCTAGATGTGTTAAAAGTTATCAGACATTAAAAAAAAAACAGGCAGAGAAGCATTCTAAAGAGTTCAAGGATGCAGTCACTGTTAAATCTATCTTCAAGGTTAGATAGTCTCAAATAGACATTCAATGTTACATTGTTAAAAAGCACTCAATGAAATTTTGCTGTGGTTTTTCCATCATGTCCTTTTCTCTCCCAAAAACATATTAAGGGTGTCAGAATATGTATTGGGGTCAAATGTTTATCACTAATGAAAGTGTGGATGCTTTTCAAGCAAGACCTCTTAGACATAATGTCTCCTCTTCTCTTATGCTGGATCCCTCGGTGTTTTTTTAAGTTGGAAGACTTTGGTGTTAAAAAATAAATCAGTGATGGGAGAGTGTGCCCCATGAGCCACATTTTACTCTTTCTAAAGCTCCCTAGAATATTCAAACAGCCTAGAAACATGCCATGTGGCAGTACATGTATCCAAAATGGCCACAATTGGACCGAAGCTACCTTAAAACATTAGTTTTATTTATTTATTTAGAACATTTCTACCCCGCCCTTCTCAACCCCCAAAGGGGGACTCAATTCGATGCCAGCAATACACATAGTAAGATGAAATACATAGCAGCAACAATTATAAAACAATTTAAACAATCCAGTTATACAGTACAACTAATAAAAACCAAACTAGTGATCAACCTTCACCAAGCTCAAAATCCGTAAATTCATTCTGCATTGTCATAATCCTATCCAGTTCTAGTCGTCATTGTCCTTTGTCTGTCTGCCAGGTTACCCAAAGGCCTGGTCCCATATCCATGTTTTTAGTTTCCTTCTAAAAGAGAGGAGGGATGTCGATGACCTAATTTCCCCGGGAAGCGAATTCCACAGGTGAGGGGCCACCACCGAGAAGGCCCTGCTCCTTGTCCCCACCAGCCTCACTTGTGATAGAGGTGGGGCTGAGAGCAGGGCCTCCCCAGAAGATCTTAAACTCCAAGGCAGGATGTAGAAGTAGTTTTGCTACTTCCCCCATTATAGACTGAAACTGGAAGTGATATCATCATGTCACCTTTTCTCATACGCAGCTCATCTATGAGTCTGAAAATTGAGGAGTCTGAAAATTGATGCCTCTCTCCAACACAATTATCCACTCTGATATTGTCCAGACAGTTACTGCAGTTCAAAGCAATCAAAAAGCGGAGAGGAGATAACAATTCAACACAAAAACATTACCTGGTTCCAATTCTTACAAATCAAAGAACACTTTAACAAAGACTCAAAGATAGGATTTACAGATAAGGAAGACTTCTGGGAACCCCTGATAAAGAACGGAAAGAAAATCATAACCAAGATCTACTCAAAACTACTAGAATGGTCAACTGAGACCGAATTAATAAAGGAATGTATGATCATGGGCCAGAAACATTGGAAGATCAATAAACCTAAGAGAATGGGAACAAACATGGAAACTGAAACTAAAATACATGTACTCATCTGACCTGAAAGAGAATTGGTACAAAATGTTCTTCCGGTGGCACATGACCCCACAGAAACTTGGACTAATGTATAAAAACACCCAAAACAAATGTTGGAAGTGCCAAACCCAAATGGGAACATACTACCACATGTGGTGGTCATGTACTAAAGCTAGAAAATATTGGAAAACAATACAGGAGGCCTCTCAGAAGATCGTGCAAACAACAATACAATTAAAACCAGAATACTTCCTTCTCAGCATTACGGACGAAGATATACCACTCGAAAGAAATAAAGACAAACTATTCACGTTCCTGACAACAGCAGCAAGGACAACATACGCCAAGAAGTGGAAACTAAAGGAACTGCCAACCAAAGAAGAATGGGAAGCTAAGGTTTCTGAAATAATGGACATGGATTTATTAACATACTATCTTAAAGACCCAGAGGGCAAGCCAATAAACCCAACAGACTGGACCCTCTTCAAAAATTACATGGAATCACAACGAAACCCACGAAGACTTGCTACCCCCGAGTGAGTACAAGTGACAGAAATAAAAACAAGAAATCAGAGACTTGGAAAGTCCAAAAAAGAAGTGACCAATATTAAACAAAAACGTGGCACCAGAGTGATGACCAAGACTACCCAAGGAAGATAAAGGTGGAAGTCGACAAAAAGAAACAGTTTCTAAACTATTTTTTTAACTGTCACATATCTGTCCCTTTTCCACCTTTTCTCTCTCCCACTACTCCCCCCCCCCTTGTTTCTCATCCTTTCCCCCCTTTTTCTTTTCTCTCACCATCCCCCTGCTTCTTTATTGCCCCCTATTCTTGACGCTCGAATGCGTCCATCCCCTCCCCCAGGCTTACCCTTGCCCACCCCCACACCTATCCACTATCTTCCCTTTCCCTTTTCTAAGAATTCTAGTGTTTTTAAATGTTTGTAAGCAAAACTACAATAAACATATATTTTTATTTTAAAAAGCCAGTACTTTGTTGTGCTGAATGGACATTAAACTAAGTGGCTAAAATTCTAAACAGTGCTTCACATGTTGAGGTATCCCATTTTTAATATCTCCTACATGGTCAGATGAGTAGACAGAGGAGACCACACCAAACTCTTCTTTATGAAGTATACTCAATCAAAATGAAGACAGGCAATTTGATATTTTTTTTAAATGTGTGAGAGCATTCATAATTGAATTAATATTTATTTGCAGCTTGAACAGATTCAGACCTGAATTCTCTCAGTTTATTTGTATAAGAAGAGTTCTACTCCTTGTTTGTCCAGTAACACAATTTCAAGAATTCATTCTATGGCATACTGTTCTGTGCCTCCCACCACCCCCGCCTGAAGCTTGTAGTTTGGTATGGTAGCTTACCTATTTAGGTGATTTCTTGTAGCCCGAGGATAATAGTCCTCCAAGTGTAATGTCTTGGCAGTGGGTGGTATGGTGACAGTGTATTACTGTTTTTTTCCAGTTAACTTTTCTATGCACTTAAAATGATTGTTCAAACACCTCTATGTTTCCCTCCAGGGATTTAAATATATTATTTTCTTCTCACATCTCTTGCTGCATATAACTGTTATTTTTAAAATTCAGCAATGCAAAGTAAAACAAAATAAATGAACTACAAATAAGATAGCCTATTGTATATTTTTTGTTTTTGTTTTTTGCTTACACAAATGGATTTATAATGCCTACAAGATGTATCTTACTGTAGTATTTGACTCTATTTAAATATCCAACAGACTGATTATACAGTACCATGCTATTCTAGCTATAATAGCTGTTGTTTCTTTTCAGTAATGTTGGCTTCATTTATCCTTTGGCAAGAGAAAGCTTGCAATTATTACTCCTACAATATATATCAAAGTCATTAAGCTACAAAACAACAGGAAATTGTATTGTGCTTCATAATTCAAAGTAATATTCTGTCTCCCGGCATTTGTGATTTAATAACTGATTAGTTTATTCTCATATATTAACTTTCCCACAGATTTCTCTCTCACTCATTATATGACAATTAATAACCAATGTTGTAATCTTCTAAATACTGCATTTTCAAGGCTATTTCTACCTTGTCATTAACAGGCTAGATTTCTTTTTATTATCTATTGATTGAGTTTCAGACAAGAAACTGTAAAATGAACAATCTATTATTGACTAATTAAATAACAAAAATGTGCTCTTTCCATAAATTTGAGAGTTAGACAAGGAAATTACAATGTTTGAGGCCAAAATAGTACATATTGAAGTTTATTAACCCATCCTTCTTTTTGATAACTGGAGTTTGAGACAGAGATAACAATCTGAAGAGCAATGAATTTCATAATTATTTAAGCATCTCTAATTTTTACTTGAGAGCCAGCATGATGGCTCTCAACCAAAATACCTTGCTTGAAAAGAGAAGGCTGATAGTTTTCCATTATGGAGGAGTTCAGTTGTGGCTTTTTAATACAGGCCACACAACCACCTCCATTAGACAAGTTGTAATTTTGCCTTGTTCCAAGGAGGCATAGACTTCACTCCCCCTCGACGGACTGTCACCTTGCCGTGGTGAGGGGGCTTGCGTGTTCCGATGAACCTGTAGGCACAGCAACTGGAGTCGTGCACTCCCAGGAGTGGCTGCGGGGGAGGTCCCAGACCAAGAACAGTCCGAAGACCCAAAGACCTCAACGGCGGAGCAGGCGGAGGATAACATGGCCCATGTTACAACGGCTGCGAAGGCGGAAGAAGGCTGCAACAGACTGAGAAGCCACGGTCATTGTGTTAAACTACATCACCAGTGGAACCTCACTCTGTGAAGTCTGTGTGTTGATCAGTTGTGCACTGACCTCCACACATTAAAAAAAACCCACGCACAGGCGTCTTCCAAAGAAAATAAAAACCAACCAACCAAAGTCCCATGGCGATTAGCGAGTGGCGACGGGGGCAGGACTGTGAAATCTGGAAGCCCCTAGTCACAGACTGGCACATGGGCGGTGGGTACGGACTCAGTCGTTCTACCTCAAGGTCCGAGGCAGTTGAGTAGTTCGGCAGCTGTATCTGCGACTGAGCAGCCCTTTTGAGGATCCACTCTGCTCACCCCACACGGGGAGGGGGCTAGAAAAGGTGCCCTAAACATAGTCTGCCTCTCTCATCCCTGACTGGACTGCCGCGTCCAGTGGGGTCACCACCCTGCGGCCAAAAAAGAAAAATGAACTTTGGTACGTGGAACGTACGGACTCTGATGGACAACAGTGGCAGTGAACGCCCCGAACGCAGAACTGCCATCATTGCAAGGGAGCTGGGACGCTTCAACATCGACATAGCAGCCCTTCAGGAGACCCGGAGAGCAGGAGAGGGACAGCTGAAGGAAGAAAAAGGAGGCTACACCTTCTTCTGGAAGGGACTGCCCGAAAAAGACCAAAGAATGCACGGAGTTGGCTTTGCCATCAGGAATGATCTGATGAAACATCTGCCCGAAGCACCCACTGGCATCAACGAACGACTCTCAACCCTCCGAATCGATCTTGCCAAAAACCAACGGGCAACCATCATAAGTGCCTATGCACGAACACTAGATGCTGACGAAGACATCAAGGAGAAATTCTACTGTCAGCTGGACACCGTCCTATCAGGGATACCTAAGGAGGACAAAATCATCCTCCTGGGGGACTTTAATGCAAGAGTCGGGCGAGACTTCGACCTGTGGCCAGGGACCATCGGAAAAGACGGGGTTGGAAACAGCAACCCGAATGGCATCCTGCTTCTCACCAAATGTGCGGAACACAACCTTGTCATCACCAACACGCTCTTCCGCCAGAAAAACAAGTTCAAGACATCATGGAAGCACCCCCGGTCAAAGCATTGGCACCTCTTAGACTATGCAATCACACGTGCCAGAGACCGCCGTGACGTGCTCCTCACAAGAGCCATGACAGGTGCTGACGACTGCTGGACTGACCACAGGCTAATCCGATCCTCGATGGCTATCAAGATCGCTCCCAAGCGCAGACTCCAAGGCAGAAAGACAAGGCGCAAAATGAACACCCAAGCCCTTCAGGAGCCCTCCAGGCGAGCCCATCTCCAAACAGCACTCAAGAACCATCTACCCACAGAACACCCCGAAAATGTTGAGGAACATTGGAACAAACTGAAGACCTCCATCATCCAAGCCTGCGAAGAAACTATTGGATACCAAGCCAAGAAACATCAAGACTGGTTTGATGAAAATGACATCGAGATCCAACAGCTAATTGACAAGAAAAGGAAAGCCTTCCAAACATGGCAGAGAAACATCAACTGTGCTGCTAAGAAAAAGATCTACGCTAGTGCAAAAGCCGAGGTCCAAAGAAGGACAAGAGAACTCAAGAACATCTGGTGGACAAAGAAGGCTGAAGAAATCCAACACCTGGCAGATACCCATAATGCTCAGGGATTTTTCAAAGCCACAAAGGTCATCTACGGACCAAGAAACCATGGCATACAGCCTCTACGCTCATCAGATGGAACCAAACTCCTGAAGGACCAAAACTCAATTGCACTACGTTGGAAAGAACACTACCAAAGCCTCCTGAACCGCAGCTCCAATGTGGCCGAAGAGGTCCTCTCACAAATCCCGCAACAACAAACCAGGGATGAGCTTGCAGCACCGCCTAGTTTGGAAGAAGTCAGCAATGCCATCAGCCAGCAGAAGAATAACAAAGCCAGCGGACCGGATGGGATCCCTGCTGAAATCTTCAAAGAGGGAGGACCTGAGCTGACACACCAACTCCACCAGCTCATAGAAAAAGTGTGGGTGACCGAGAAAATCCCAGCAGACTTCAAGGACGCCACCATCATCACCCTCTTCAAAAAAGGGGAAAGAACAGACTGCGGAAACTATCTCCCTTCTAACCTCCGCTGTAAAAATCCTCGCAAGAATCCTTGCAAACCGCCTCCTGCCCCTCTCAGAAGACACCCTCCCAGAATCCCAGAACGGCTTCCGCCCCTCCAGAGGAACCGTGGACATGATCTTCACTGCACGACAGCTCCAAGAAAAATGCAGGGAACAAAACCAACCTCTGTACATGGCATTCATCGACCTTGCCAAGGCATTCGACACAGTGAATCGCAGCGCTCTCTGGACCATCCTCCACAAAATCGGATGCCCTAACAAATTTGTGAACATCCTGCGGCTCCTCCACGATGACATGATGGCAACAGTCTTGGACAGCAATGGCTCCCAAAGTGACCCATTTAAGGTGGAATCGGGTGTCAAACAGGGATGTGTTATTGCCCCAACTCTATTCTCCATCTTCATCGCAATGATACTTCACCTTGTTGATGGGAAGCTTCCCACCGGAGTGGAAATCATCTATCGGACAGATGGCAAGCTGTTTAACCTCAGCAGACTGAAAGCCAAAACCAAAGTTACAACAACATCTGTTATAGAACTCCAGTATGCTGATGACAATGTCGTCTGTGCGCATACAGAAGAAGATCTACAAGCCACTCTAAACACCTTCGCAGAAGCATACACGAAGCTTGGCCTGTCACTGAACATTGAGAAAACCAAAGTGCTCTTCCAGCAGTCACCAGCCAACTCCTCCCCAATGCCAGAGATACAGCTTAATGGTGTAACATTAGAAAATGTTGACCATTTCCGCTACCTTGGCAGCCACCTCTCCACCAAAGTCAACATCGACGCTGAAATACAACACCGCCTGAGCTCCACAAGTGCAGCATTTTCCCGAATGAAGCAGAGAGTGTTTGAGGACCGGGACATCCGTAGGGAGACCAAGGTGCTTGTCTATAAAGCTATTGTCCTCCCAACCCTGCTATACGCCTGTGAGACGTGGACTGTCTACAGACGTCACATGCAACTCCTGGAACGATTCCATCAGCGCTGCCTCCGGAAAATCCTGCAAATCTCCTGGGAAGACAAGCGGACAAACGTCAGTGTGCTGGAAGAAGCAAAGACCACCAGCATTGAAGCGATGGTCCTCCAACATCAACTCCGCTGGGCCGGCCACGTTGTCCGGATGCCTGACCACCGTCTCCCAAAGCAGTTGCTCTACTCTGAACTTAAGAAGGGAAAACGGAATGTTGGTGGACAGGAAAAGAGATTTAAAGATGGGCTCAAAGCCAACCTTAAAAACTCTGGCATAGACACTGAGAACTGGGAAGCCCTGGCCCTTGAGCGCTCCAGCTGGAGGTCAGCTGTGACCAGCAGTGCTGCAGAATTCGAGGAGGCACGAGTGGAGGGTGAAAGAGAGAAACGTGCTAGGAGGAAGGCGCGTCAAGCCAACCCCGACCGGGACAGCCTTCCACCTGGAAACCAATGCCCTCACTGCGGAAGAAGGTGCAGAGCAAGAATAGGGCTCCACAGCCACTTACGGACCCACAAGAACATTGGAAGACCATCATACTCGGAAAACGAGGGATCGCCTAAATAAAAAATAAGACGTCACTCACTCCGCCACCTCTCTCATTTGTTTGATCAGTCTGGAAGGACAAGAATCTAGAATACATGTAGTAGCTCTCACCTCACCAAAGATCCAGTCCACATCCTGAGGTTGCACAAATTGAAAAGTATCCATCAACACAGGACAAGCAGGAGCCATTGATACATCCACTTGCACTGTATCAACAACAGCATCCAGGTTGGAGCGGATCTGAGCGTCTTTATCTGGAAAGGGTCACCCAAATTCTTCACAGTGTCATGTTGAATGGTCAGTGTTTTCCTCTTGGAGACCAGTTTGTCGCATCAATTAAAAGTTTTTAAAATATAATATCTAAAACAAGAATCCCATAATATTCCACCCATAATTTCTCCCCATCAAAGTGTCAGTTCAATGTAGCTTATTAGCCTGAAAGCTTCATGGAATAATCTTAGCCTGGAAAGCAGTATGCTTGGGATTTCTTGCATTGTGATTCATGGGGCAATTGTTTCATTGCTTGTACCTGGGACTATGGTTTGAACTTTGCCAATAGGATTGTGTCTCTTGCTTTTACCTGAAGGCCTTTGGAACTATATTCTGCATTTAAGCTTAATCTTTGGAACTTTGCAATGCTTATTCTTTATTTTGACTTGGATTTTTTCCTCAATAAACTATAAAACTATAGCTCTTGTGTGGTGGTGTTTGAAAGCAAGGTGAAGCTTACTCTGAGTTGCAACACTCTAATAAACTGATGATCTCTGGTTATAATTTGTCAGTGGTGATGTTTGGTGATGGCTGCTTTTCAGAAAAGGAGCTCCTGTATGAAATACAATATTGTCATTCTATCTCCAGTTCTGTTTAACATCTACATGAGAAATAGAGTAGAGTGATTGACAACTGGGAAATAGAGGGAGAAAATGTGGAGGCCATGACAGACTTTGTATTTCTAGGTGCAAAGATTACTGCAGATGCAGACTGTGGCCAAGAAATCAGAAGACACTTACTTCTTGGGAGGAGAACAATGTCCAATCTCGATAAAATAGTAAAGAGTAGAGACATCACACTGGCAACAAAGATCCGCCTAGTCAAAGCCATGGTATTCCCTGTAGTAACCTACGGATGTAAGAGCTGGACCTTAGGGAAGGCTGAGCGAAGGAAGATAGATGCTTTTGAGCTGTGGTGTTGGAGGAAAGTTCTGAGAGTGCCTTAGACTGCGAGAAGATCCAACCAATCCATCCTCCAGGAAATAAAGCCCGACCGGGTCATTGGAGGGAAGGATACTAGAGACAAAGTTTGGCCACATCATGAGAAGACAGCAAAGCCTAGAGAAGACAATTATGCTGGGGAAAGTGGAAGGTAAAAGGAAGAGGGGCCGACCAAGGGCAAGATGGATTGATGGCATCCTTGAAGTGACTGGACTGACCTTGAAGGAGCTTGGGGTGGTGACGGCCAACAGGGAGCTCTGGCGTGGGCTGGTCCATGAAGTCACGAAGAGTCAGAGATAACTGAATGAATGAACAACAACAACTATCAGTATGCTGATTATGCTAAAATATGTTTCTCTATATGCCTTAAAAATAAATTGTTTTATAATCTTCAAGGACAAAATGTGAAATCTCTCATAACTACAAATATGGGCTGAAGACCCCCTTTTATTTTGGATTCTGGATTTTTAAATCTATATATATACATAATGACATTTTAGAGATGGGAGCCATGCCTAAACATAAAATTCATTTATGTTTTTATACACCTTACATGCATAGGTTGGTAAAGGTTTTCCCCTGACATTAAGTCCAGCCATGTCCAACTCTGGGGGGTGGTGCGCACCTCCATTTCTAAGAGCCGGCGTAGACACCTCCAAGGTCATGTGGCCGGCATGACTGCATGGAGCATTGTTATGCATAACCTGAAGGTAATTTTGTACAATATTTTTTAAGAGACAAAGTTGAAGTACTTTGGCCACATCATGACAATTATGCTGGAGAAAGTGGAAGGCAAAAGGAAGAGGGGCCGATCAAGGGCAAGATGGATGGATGGATGGCATCCTTGAAGTGACTGGACTGACCTTGAAGGAGCTGGGGGTGGTGACGGCTGACAGGGAGCTCTGGCGTGGGCTGGTCCATGAGGTCACGAAGAGTCGGAGACGACTGAACGAATGAACAACAATAATTTTGTTTATGAAATAAATTGTGTGTACACGGAACCATCTAAGAACAATAGTGCCACCCATGCAGATAATTATAAATGATGGAGTTTTTCAGATTAGTGGATAAGGGACACTCAACCTCTTTTTTCATAATAGACACTACAAGCAGCTGCATGGTCTGGTCCCATTCTTAGAGAAGTGAACAACTTAGCAATTTCCAATTATGCACAGTTAAAACTCAATAACTAAATCATTATACAATTATACAGTTTAAAACTTTGCACAAGAAACATCATAAATTAGATAAAATTGCATTATACAGCTGGCAACCACTGACAAGAAATTTACATGTTCTAAAGGATATATATTAATCAACAATAAACAACAACAACAACAACAACAGTAATATCCCAAACTTTTACCGAAGATAACCTCCCTTTCAGTGATTTTAACATCAGCTGGATGCAGTTATCTCTAAGATCATTAAAGATGAAACAATCCAAAGGCATTTGAGTGATATCTTTTGTAGACAAAGAATCACAGCTGCATAATCTATCCATTTTAGGTATCCACTTTTGTTGATCAGTCCAAGCTGCTGAAGTGAAAACATTTAATCTTTCCGGAGGAAAGGCTATTCTCATCTTGATATTTGGAAAATCAACCAAATACCTTGGAAATGAAAGATATGAAGGAATGAAAGAGGTATAAACATTATTAGATTGACAAGCCTTAATCCCAGCTGTTTGAGGTTTGATCTCCATATCCTTGAGACTCTGCACTAAGATTAATTTAGTTCAATCACATCTGTAAGATAAAAATAAAGAAGTGGAAAATAAAAAAATCATAGTAACCAATAGGCCTGGGTAACAACGGAAAAATTTGTTTCTAAAATCGATTTGTATTTGGGTTTTTTTTTTTGTTTCGATATTTAAAATAATTACAAAATTTTCCCTTAAAAAAGTTCGGTATTTACGAAATTTCGTAAATGTGAAAAAAATTACAAAACATTAACGAATCAATTTCCGAAACAATAACGAATCGATTCGTTAATGGTGGACGCGACTGCGAAATACGCTAAAAAACCTCCAAAAACTTCTGAAGCTTCCCTCTCCCTCTGTTCTTGACTGTTGGTGTGATATTATAATTTTTTTTCACTAATTAAACAAAAAACTTGCCCCAGACATGCGGAAATAATAACGAAATGACCTCAGAACAATAACGAAACGAATACAATAACGAAATACGAAGCATTTACAAAACGTGTTTAAAAATTCGTTTTTTAAAAAAATTGCTCCAGAATGGTTCGTTATCGTTTTGTAATTGAAAAAAATAACGAATTATTAACGAATTACGAATCAACAAAACGAAACCGCCCAGCCCTAGTAACCAAATGTATTTTTTTACTTCCATGTGTTTGACTCCCCTACCTACAATACTACCAAGTTAAAGTCTGAAACCTGCTTGAAGATACTTTTTTGATCAGAAAAAGTCAGTTTTAATTGTTATTATGAACTTTATCAGACTTGTATCATTCATTTGAAGCTTCCTAGCCATGAGTGGAAGCACTTACCATCACACAACGTCATTCTAAATTCATTCAAAACTTGTGACCTGCTCTTCAAAAAATGGAGAATTCCCATTTTTTGTAGCTGAAAGCACTTTGAATTGGTGTTCAAAGTATTTTCAGGTGGTGCAATAATCCAAAAGTGCTCCTGCAGTGAGTTTGGGGACAGTGACATAGTTATGTTGCACAATTCTTCTATGATTTTTTAAAAGGTACATGGTTGAAGAGGGGCATTGCCACTGAGGAAAATTCAGGGGCTTCTCCCTCCCTCATTTTAGACCAATCCCGATGAAACTCCCTACAGTGATAGAACACATGCTTCTCTGTTAGCATACCAAATTTCACAATGTTCTGATGATCCACTGATTTTATATATCTATTTAAAGAATTAAGGAAATACATTTAAAAAAATAGACAGAAAAATGCCATAAGGTAACAGGGGATCACTCCCTCCAACTTTCAGACATATTAAGACATCTATCAATTTAGGATATTTTTTAAAAAATTAAATGTTTGTCAAAAGAAATTTATTTTCTCTCATTCATATAGAATATGTTATAAAATGCAAGCAACAAGCTGAGGCAAAAGACAGGCTGATGAACCCGTCAAGAAGTAACTTGGATGCCTTTTCCCAGGCTTAAGGAAGGCAAACCATGGAGCTAAAGAGGTTCAGTAGGGCTAATAGGCTATGTTATAAAACCCAAGCAACAAGCTAAGGCAAAAGGCAGACTGTTTGAACCCTAAGAAAAAAACCCAGCACTCAAAAGCTTTATCTCTTCTCATAGTTTATTAATTTTTCTCTCCCAAACATTTTCTTCAATCTTCTTTCTCTCCCCAAAACTGTTCGGGAGTCTGAAACTTTAGACATTTGCAAATTTCAAATGAAATTGCCCATGCCTACTTATCACCTCATCACACAATGGGTAGCCCCACACTGCTCATTCCACAGCATATGGTGACTTCCGATGAGGCTACATGGAGGAAGCATCCTGGCAGCGTGGCAGGATGCTTCCCTCGGAATACAGGAGGCTTCCCATGTTCCATAGACAACCATGGGTCCAGTGAAGGGGGAAGCCACACCTTCACGCCTCCCCATGTGGGATAGGGAAGCATCAGATGCGGTCAAGGCAGGGTGCAGTGCACCAAGATTGCCTTGCTGATTTGCCATGGACTGTGGCAAATCACCCTGTGGGACCAGATCCATGCAATAAAGCCCTTAATAATACAAAAAGCAGGTCCTTTACATGGCAAATTACTATTGATGGATGTTGACTCATGGTCCCATCTTAGTTATTGCCTGCATTATAACCCTCTAGTTATCCATAGTGAAGGTGTTAAGAACCTCTAGAGCAGATGGCCAGCTTCCTTTCTTAGTGCTCTAACTTGCAGGTCTGAGGGAGCAAAGTAACTGCTGTTTGATATCCAAAGTTCTTAATTCAAACTCTTTTGAGTATTCAGAAAAATGAGATGAAAGCAAGCAACAGTGGCTTATTCTGGTAACTGAAATGAAAAATATTTTCCCAAGGCAGCAAGAATTGCCATTTTCCCACCCACTTGAAACAAAGTGATACACACACACCACATGCACAAGTAAACTGAAGATGACACTGCAGTAGGATTTAAGAAGATGTATATTTCTCTTCAATATATCAAGAAATCACAATCCAGTCCACAGGTCCAAGTCAATAAATTTAGCTGGCCTCTTGTTAGCCTACTCCTAGGAAATCTGTCCACCTTGACCTCCCACTCAAGTCTAGGGGAAGCCCCAGTTAAATCCAACTCCAACTTCCCTGCCCAAAGTCAATTGATTTAAACCAGGAAAAAGTCACCAGAAGTTCTGGTGTGTTTATCAATTTTACAAGGACCTTCTCTAAAGTAGTATGTCAAAAAATGACTGATGACTATTAACTATAGCCAATTAAATGCTAATTCCACAAATTAAGTCAACAATTAACCCAACCACTTGTCCATTAGTGAAATTAAGCTAATTAATTTAGTTCATTTAAAGCACCACCCAAAGTACAATGGAGAATCAGTACAAAAGAATGGGGAATCAAAATTTGTACCTGGCTCCTGATGGTGACCAGGACACCTGCAATAACCTCCAGAGTGTGTGGACCAAGAAACAATGAAACCAACATAAGTTACTGGGTGACACCTGTTCGGCCACACAACCGTTTTTGTGTAGAGTCCCACAGGGTTCAATTCTGTCCCCAATGTTAACATCTACATGAAGCCGCTGAGGGAGGTCATTCGGAGTTTTGGAATGAGGTGTTATCTCTATGCAGATGATGTCCAAATCTGTCGCTCCTTCTCACCTGTCACCAAGGAGGCTGTCCAAACCTTGAACCGATGCTTGGCAGCTGTGTCGGACTGGATGAGAGCTAACAAATTGAAAGTGAATACAGACAAGACAGAGGTCCTACTGGTCAGTCGTAAGGCCGAACAGGGCATAGGGTTACAGCCTGTGTTAGATGGGGTTACACTCCCCCTGAAGATGCAGGTTCGCAGCTTGGGAGTGATCCTGGACTCATCGCTGAGCCTGGAACCCCAGGTCTCAGAGGTGGCCGGGAGAGCTTTTGCACAATTAAAACTTGTGCGCCAGTTGCGCCTGTACCTTGGGAAGTCTGATCTGGCCACAGTGTCCTGTCTTCTATTTAAAATATTGTTGTATGTGATGGTTTTGACAGCTGCTGTTCTGTTGCTACCGGGAAAAAAGGCAGCAGAACCCATGCCATTATGGGTGTCCAAATCCACTTAAGCAGAGGCCAGGGACCCGGAAGTGGGGTAAATGCCGACCGCTTGCAACCAGGGAGAGGGGAGGGAAACAACTATAAAACTTGCACCAGACATACGGAAATAATAATGAAACAATTACAAAACAATTACGAAGTAGCTTTAAAAATTCGTTTCGTTTTTTAGTTGCTCCTGAATGGTTTGTTATCGCTTCGTTATCAAGAAAAATAACGAATTATTAACAAATTATGAAATTAACGAACGAAACCGCCCAGCCCTAGTAATCTATTCTTCTCCTTCCCAAAGCTATGTTCATCTCTACCTCAGGCAATTTTCAAACTATTTGCTTCTTCATTTCTGACTCCTTAATACTTGAAAGGCTTTGGATTCCACTTTCTGAACCATCTGATAATTATAATTCTTGGGAACATATACTGAAGGCAGCTGAGGTATCGATGGCACCTTGAACCCATCATAATGAGCTCAGCTTTGGGCCTTGGAGGTCATTTTTCCACACTCTCTCTTCCTACCTCCATGAGAATAGCAAATTATTCAATAGCTTTGTCAGCATATCAATGACCTTCTCCCACAAAGGAAATTGTAATTGAAAGCAGTTTGCTACATGGATTAGTGACAAGAATTACCATTAACTGGCTAATAATTATGTCACCACCTGAATGGACACCTCTGACTGCTGTTGAGCTGAAAGTTAGCAAGGAATGAAAAATGGTATTTTCATCTTATTTTATTGGGAGATCCTGTATCTGCTGTTCTTGCCCTGGATAAGTATTATGTCAAACTGCTGACAGACTCTACCAAGAAACAACATGATAGAATAATTTATGTTGCAAGGAGAGGGAATGGACTTGTGATCCATCAAAATGAAAGCAGATCTCAGGAGGCACGTAGCATGGTCCACTGGGGCTTGACAATTGCTTTGTTTTCCTTTTTTAGTTTTTGTTTTTAGCAACAGAGACAGCAAGTTCCATACATTTCATGTGGATTGCTACATATAGCTTTTGGACTCTAGGGCAATATGTTGGATAGCCCATGATATGAATGGTAGCTCCACAAAAAAGAGAGTTCCTTCAATAATGGCATCGAAGACAGAATGTCAGCAGTGCAGCTTGTCATGTAAGTGATATCTGTGGGAATCTTTCTTCAGCCTGTTAGATATAGGAGTATTTTCCTCTTTCATGTGACCACTTTAAAAATGCAGGCATTATCTAACCCAGCTTGAACCGTGTTAAAGTGCACAATTATTGATTCTATTTAGATGCTATTCATAATAGCATATTATTATTTACATTTAAGCTATCTTCAGAACTAATCTGTTCACACACTGAAGGAAAAATGAAAGTCAAAATCTGCCTCTTAAAAAGGGGGGAAATAGTCACTTACCTTCACATGTTCCTTCTTTTACATTCCTGGTTATTTGGGGTTTTTTAAATAAATTTTTATTGCATTATATAAACATAAGAATTTTACAGGGAAAGTGGGAGAACATTAAGGTATAGGAAAGTAGGAAAGTAGGAAAACAGAAAATTAGAAAATTTCAAATTTAAAACAAACACCAAAAATAACCTCTAAACAGAGGTGAAAAAGAAAGAAACAAAGGGAAAAAACGTTGTTGACTTCCAATCTGTGACTTCGCTTAGTTAGTATTGTCCTTATTGCCTTATCTTTGTCTTAAATTTTCCAACGGATCATTCCATAGCAACACCGATATCTACTATTCCAGTTGCTTTGATCATAAGCACACACCAAAGTCTAATCCTCCGTTGGATCTTCTTACCTCTTTTCCTTACATTTTTTTTTCAAAAAGTGACCAGTCTGTCTCTCTTATTGGATTTCCCAAACTCTTTCTCAGCAAAAAGGTTAATTTGTCCATATCTTTAATCTCTTGAATTTTATTGAACCATTCCTCTACCTCCGGTATGTTGTCCATTCCTGGTTATTTGTTGTTCTTGTTGTCTTGAAACTAAAGACCTTATCACATTGGGATATAATCCATTTATATCAGTATGCATTCAATATTTTTTAGGACTGGATGCATACTGTACTGAGATGGTATGCATATTCTTCTCATCACATCTATTACAATTCTTATGGTTTGAAAATACTGCACTTTGACTCATCACACCACAGAAGGCTGGCTCCTCCCAATCCATTCAAAATATCCCCTAAATCACTCTATGACCTTTTCAAAAGTATAGCTGGTGATGGGATGCATACAGATTTTCCTATCACACAAAAACAGCACTTCAGCAATGGAAGAATCCGTAGTATTTCAAAAAACACAAGTAAAATTCCATCTGAAAACAATCCATTTATGTGATGCTTTGCCGACAGATTCCAACAGCATACTGATGGGATGGGGCAAACATCATGTGGTGGGATCCTGTTTGAAATAATTCTCAAACAGTTTGAGAAATAATTCTCAAACAGTTTGAGAAATAATTCTCAAACAGTTTGAGAAATAATTCTCAAACAGTTTCAGAACTGTTTGAAAATTATTGAGTATTTCTTAATGTGATAAGGTCCTAAAACAATGACACAAATAACATTACCATAATTAACCTGTCAGTCTCATGATTAATTATTAATTAACATGTCAGCCAGTTTATCACATCTCCTTTCTTGATCCTAAGCAAGGTTTTGCTGGATCTCTCAGCAGCCTTCAATACCGTTGACCACGATATCCTCCTGGGACACCTCACTGTTCTGCAGTGGCACCTGTCCTTCCTTGAGGGATGGTCCCAGAATGTGTTATTGGGTGACACCTCTTCAGTTTTACTTTCACTTTTTGACTCAAGAGAAGGATATTTGATGCATTTTTTTATTTGTCAGTTACTTTGGATTTCACATTTTAAAAACGTCCCCTTCCCAAATTATTAATGCTCGATTGAATCCATATTACTACAGTTTTAGATCCCTACAGTGCATCAAAAAGTGGAGAAAGGTTATCTTTAGAATCAAAACCTTTTCAGGCATGTATTTATTTACTCATATACATTAGCATCATTATCAGCAGAGGGAAGAAAAAGTGTAAGAATAATAGAGCTATAATAAAACTTTATTTATATTCCGCCTTCTCATCTGGAGGGGACTCATTATTATTATTATTATTATTATTATTATTATTATTATTAAACTTTATTTGTACTTCGCTAGCATCTCCCGAAGGACTCGATGCGGCTTACAAAGGCCAAGACCTCAACACAACAACAGCAAACAATAACAATACAATACAAAGCAAATTAAAAACATAAGCAATGACAAAACATTACACTATTATGCAATAAAAACCAGGGCCAGGCCAGTGATGGGTACAGGTTAAAAAGTGCTGGGTGTGACAGGTGGTATGTTGGGATTCTGGGCAAGTGTAATGTGCAGAGAGTCATTAAACTCTGATAAAGTGCTTCTGGGACATAGTGCTGGGAGTCATCCTATTCTGAAAAGGCACATCGGAATACCCAGGTCGGAATAGCTCAGGGTGGATTACATGAGTAAACTTTTGTGTGTGTGCTTTTTTTTAAAAAAAAAAGAAAAAGAAAAAAAATTCTACCAAACTGCCAAAATGATGTAATTTTCACAGAGCACTGTATTTCCCAAAATATATGCTATTAGTTTTCTTCCTTCTCTATGACATGAATAATTCCTAGTTCCTAGATACTAATTTGAACTTAACTAATAGTAAGAGGAACAAGATTAAGAAGATGATAGACAAAACAAAAAAAAGGAAAGGAAAAAGGAAGAAAAGAGGAATGAAAGAAAGGTGAAAACACTGTTGCCTGCCAATGGGAAAGAACCAACGTTGAAACAACGTTCTCTAAAAAAGCTGTTTTAGAGAAATATTTGAAAGCCATACTAGAGAAGGGTGGAGGTCTCGAGAACGATGGTTTCGTTTGTATTTATGTGTGTTTAGATAGTATATCTTTCTTTATGTGAGTGTATGTATAGGTGTGTGGGTGTATGTAAGCGTATGCATATATATATCGTTTGGTTTTTGTTCGATGTTCTTTTCTTCCTTTTTTTGAAATAATTTTTATTGAGTTTTATAGATTACAGTGAAAGTGGGGGAATAATTCAAGAAAATAGAAAAGTAGGAAAATTAAGAAGACAGTGGCAATAACCCCCGTGTGAAAAAGTAATAAAAAAAGAATAAAAATAAAAAAACTCCTAAAGTAAAAAGAAAATCAAAAAGTCAAAAATCAAAAAGTAAAAAAAAAAACCCAAAAAGTTGGACTTCCTTCTGATTCTGCCCGTTCAGTCTCTTCTTTAATCCATGTCTTATATTTAATCCAATTTACATCATCATTATATTCTAGTACGGTTATAAGTCTTTTCTTCCTTTTATTGTCTTTTTTCTTTTTTCTTCTTCTTCACTCTTTTTTCTTTCTTCTCGACATTCTTTTTCCGATTTATGACTTATAAACTAGACATGTGATTTTATAGTATATTTGTATATTTGAAAACTTAATAAAAAATATTTATAAAAAATAATTCCTAGTTCATTGTGGAAGTATTTGATCTATTGATCAAATACCCGGGGAGGTTGGGGGGGGGGGGGATGGGTGGGATTTGTGTGCATCCCTTTGAGTGAAAGAGAACAAATGTGAAGCGCTAAAAAGTGAAAATGGGTGTTAAATTATCAAGAAAGAAGAGTTGATTATCTAGAGCAGGGCTACAAAAGACAAGGAGTTGAGCTTCTAAGTGTTTTACTATTGTTGTCGTAGCAGGGACAATTTATCTCAGCATCATGATCTCTTTTTTCTGTTACTCTATACTGTTTCTACTTTTCTGGAAGAAAGTGTTCTTGAACTCAGATGTTCTCAGTTCCAATTAGATAGGTATGGGAGTTGTTAGTGTTAGTCGCATAAATCTTGTTTTTAATCTGTGGATATTTTGGATCTCTTCAGCACTTACAATTTAGACAATGTTCATTTTTCAAATCTGTTTTCTAGACATGTGAAGTCTGCAAAGAAAATACAATAAAGAATTCATAAACTTGACATAATTCAGGTTCCCAAAGCACAGTCAGAACACTCAAGAGAACAGTATCTAAGCCTATAAAATATATATTGTAACCACAGTAAAAAATTGATAACAGGCAATTGCTCTCTATACTGAAGGCCAGTTTAATAATATTTGACACTTTTATTAACAGAACTGTCCTAGTTGTTTTATTTTATTCTTCTCCTGGGGATAGTCCAGACATCACTGTTCAATGATTTTTCACTAAAGCCTGAGTAATTAAGAGCAATGCTGACGATCTGTGGCTGCAAGAGACTTAAGAATTGATTCTAATTAAATATCATTGCGTACATACCCTCCCCCCTCATGAGCCACAAATAAAAACTTGACTTTTGATTCTTTAAAATCTTTTTTAATTCAGGTGTTTAAATGTAGGCACAATCCAGAAATAATTCAAAATATTAACCTTTGATTGATTTTGGTGGGAAAAAAATTGAGCATATCCTAAAACTGGTCTGACTTGTGTTCTCTGCGATATCAATTATTGGAATTATAAATGTGTAACCCGGAGATACACAATTATGACTATTATCTATTCATAGTACCTACAGTATGTAGATCCAAGTTTAGGGAATAAATAAGAACCATGAAAATTTTATTTAGGGGGACACAGGGCAGCTTATAAACTATGGCAATAATATATTTATTTATTTATTTACAGTATTTATTAGGCTTGGGTGATCAAAAAAAGGTTCAAAACTAGTTTCGGATGTAGGGGGCGCTGGCGATTCGATTTTGAAATGATTTCCTATCATTTTCTTGAAAAAAAGATCGGAAATGTCAGGAAATCCGAATTGCTTCGTTTGCTTCGTTAATGGAAGGTGCCCCTCCCTCCCTCTAGAACCATTAAAATCTTGCAGTTTCCCTTCCTTCCCTTGCGGGTAGCTGCGATGCAGAGGGACAAGGCGGGCATGGCTAAGCACAGATTTTAAAACTAACTTCGTAGTTTCCCTTCCTTGGGTGACAACGAACGGTAATGGATTGCAGAGGGATGAGGCAGGCGTAGGTAAGAACAGGTTTTCCTAAAGGCCACTGGGGGCATGGTTTTCAGGAAGAGTTGTCCTTGGCCATGCCCACCACGTCCCTCTGCAATCCATCACTGTTCGCCGCCACCCAGGTAAGGGAAACTGCAAGATTTTAAAACTAACCTCGCAGTTTCCCTTCCTTGGGTGGCAACGAATGGCAATGGATTGCAGAGGGACGAGGTGGGTGTGGGTAAGAACAGCTCTTCCTGAAGGCCACTGGGGGCGCGGCCTTCAGGAAGAGCTGTTCTTACCCACACCCACCTTGTCCCTCTTTGCATCGGCAGCCTTGCACGGCCGGCGATGCAAAGAGGGACAAGGCGGGCATGGCTAAGCACAGATTTTAAAACTAAGCTCGCAATTTCCCTTCCTTAGTTGGCAACGAACGGGCAATGGATTGCAGAGGGACGAGGCAGGCGTGGATAAGAACAGCTCTTCCTGAAGGCCACTGGGGGCATGGCTTTCAGGAAGAGCTGTTCTTAGCCACGGCCACCATGTCCCTCTGCAATCCATCGCCGTTTGCCGCCACCCAGGTAAGGGAAACTGCAAGATTTTAAAACTAACCTCGCAGTTTCCCTTCCTTGGGTGGCAACGAATGGCAATGGATTGCAAAGGGACGAGGTGGGTGTGGGTAAGAACAGCTCTTCCTGAAGGCCACTGGGGGCGTGGCCTTCAGGAAGAGCTGTTCTTACCCACGCCCACCTTGTCCCTCTTTGCATCGGCAACCTTGCACGGCCGGCGATGCAAAGAGTGACGAGGTGGCCGTGGCTAAGAACAGCTCTTCCTGAAGGCCACTCCCCCAGTTGTTTCAGTTCGAAATTGCTCCTCCCACTATTCCTGCATGGCTCGAAATTGGATCAAAAGGTAATTAAGTCCGAATTGATTACGATTTTAGAACCTTACGAATGAACTTACCCAAGCCTAGTATTTATATACCCCTTTTATATACCACCAGTATTTATATACCACCCCTTTGATATTTATATACAAAGCAGTTGAGTCCAGATTCAGATAATAACAATATCAATAGAACACAATATTATAAAACTGTAAAAAAACACATACATATCAATTAAAATAGTCTTTCAAATGATTAAAACATATTAAAACATTTCAAACATATAAAACTTACATTGCATTGAAGCACGATTACAGGTCTTACAGTCCAGTGGCTTCAACGGCCTAAACCCTGATAAATAACAGCTCAACACCCTCAAAACATTATCACACACTGCCCATCCCCACCTAAAATTAATCCAAGCCACTCCACACCCAATTGTCCTTAAGGAATGCCTAACAGGCCGGTGAAAGATTCTCAAAAAGGCATCCAGCTGGAGCAGTCTATTTAGCCCAGACTAGTCCATTTGTTCTGGAGGGGATGGGGGCAAGGGGATGGCTTGCTAATAAAAGTTCAAACACTGAGCAATGGTAAGCCACAGCATCTCCTCCAAGAGTAACAATGACAATAGTGATTGAACAAGCCAGCAGTGGAACACAGCAGCCAAGTGGGCGATGGTGGAGGAGGCCCCAAGACTGCCTGTCTGGTTTGAACACTGCTGCAGCGATGCCAGAGGGGGCCATGATGGAAAAAGCCCAACATTAAAGGCAGCCCAATGTGGCCACTCACTGGAGGCTCCTGTCTCAGCTGTTCTTACCAGTCTGTGCTGCAAGATTTTAAAGTGGCCAGCAGAATGGTGGAGAGTTGTAGAAGCTTCTCTCTCAGCTGTTCTTACCGGTAATTCACCAGTACCCACCTACCTGGAAGCAACTGAGGACCTCAATAGGGATCAGTGTCCCGGTCAGTATTCCATACAGTTCATTTTAGTAGTGTAGTTATGTTTTTTCTTTTCTTTTGAAGCAGCTCCTACCTGGCCTACCTAGTATAGCAATCATGGAAGCTGCAGTCTAACATTTAGTAAGACCTCATATTTTCCTCTCCAATTCAGAACATGCAAGTACTTTTCTACTACCATTCTTAAATATTGTTTGGGAGTCAAAAACCTAGACCAACATCAGATCATCCAAAGGTCTGCCAGGATAACTTCATTTATCTTCTATCCAAAAAACAACAACCTAAACAAGGTAAGAAAGTAAAATGTGGCCTCTGTTCCTAACTTTTCATGGATGAGCATCTGATAGCACAGAGAAGTGAAAGAGGAGGTGCATCCTGTCCATAATAATGACAGCCATTTTTGAGGAAATAAAATAACAAGAAGCTGTAAAATAGTTTTAACTGAGACATCAGTACATCCAGAAACACAGAAATGCCTGTCCTCGAAAATTTGAAGCACAAGGATTAGACTCTACCAAGCACTGAATATGTCAGTATAATTAGTTGGAAGAAATGGAAAGTTCAGTGCCACCCAAGAGACTAACAAAAGTACATATTTCTATCAGGCAATGGCCTCTTTCATTAGATGCTTTGGAGTATTGTGTGTATTTATATTTTCTGTAATAATTTGAAACTATCATTTTGGAAATTGATAGCAGAATTTAACATCAGCTATGTACTTTGGGTTCAGGTTGAGTTCATGTTCAGAAAATAGCTACCTTGCCTTAGTGCTGATCATTTAGAGGGCTTACCAATTTTTATTCCTAAAATAGGAGATGTTCATGGAATGAAGTTAGGCACTATTACCAAACATGGCAATTATTGGTGATAAAAGGGTAGCTACTTGGATCAGTTCAAAATTTGATGACTGAGTTAGGCATTCTCAAAGGCCATACTGAGGGACTTTAGTGTGGCAATGACAGAAGAGTAACAGGATGTACAACTGATATTTGCTCCCTACCTCTATGCTTTTCAGTCTCAATTTTCCACATCCACAGTTTCTACATTCATGGATTCAACCATGCATGTATTGTGTCCACCTGAGGATAGATGACTGGAACAGAATAGGGATTCTGCTAGTGTATCAATCACCTTGCTGCACAATAGTCTCCCTGCCTATGCTAGCTGAGGTGGTCTCGGGCATGGCACTGGAGTCCCAACAGCTTATAGTGCTGGGGGACTTCAATGTCCATGCAGAGGCCATTCTGTCAGGAGCGGCTCAGAACTTCTTGGCTACCATGGCAACCATGGGGCTACCCCAAATGGTATCTGGCCCTGGCCACAAAGCTGGGCACACAATAGACTTGGTTTTTTTTGCCAGGGATGGGAGAATGGTGGTGGTGTGGAGGAGCTGAACATCACTCCTTTGCCATGGACCGACCATCACTTGATCAAGTTTAGACTGTCTGCACCCTCAAACTTCCACAGGGGTGGAGGGCCAATTAAAATTGTCAGTGCCAGGAGGCTCATGGATCTTGATGGATTACTGACAGCTCTTGGGGAGTTTTTCACCACCTCGATAGGTGATTCTGTCAATGCTCTAGTCACTCTCTGGAATGAGGAGATGACTAAGGCAATTGACATGATTGCTCCAGAACATCCCCTCTCGAATAGCAGAGTTAACCATCTCATTGATTCAACAAGGAGTTGGCAGCAATTTAGCGAAAGAAGAGGGTACTGGAATGCATGTAGCATTTAAGGAGTACTGAGTCAGATCAAACATGGTTGTGTAGCTATATGGACCTTTCCCACCCTAGGAAAGCTGGGGGTGGGGAGAGCAATTTGCCTCCTCCCCCAAAGGAGGAGATAGCTGAACATCACTCCTTTGCCATGGACCAACCATCACCTGATCAAGTTTAGACTGTCTGCACCCTCAAACTTCCACAGGGGTGGAGGGCCAATTAAAATTGTCAGTGCCAGGAGGCTCATGGATCTTGATGGATTACTGACAGCTCTTGGGGAGTTTTTCACCACCTCGATAGGTGATTCTGTCAATGCTCTAGTCACTCTCTGGAATGAGGAGATGACTAAGGCAATTGACATGATTGCTCCAGAACATCCCCTCTCGAATAGCAGAGTTAACCATCTCATTGATTCAACAAGGAGTTGGCAGCAATTTAGCGAAAGAAGAGGGTACTGGAATGCATGTAGCATTTAAGGAGTACTGAGTCAGATCAAACATGGTTGTGTAGCTATATGGACCTTTCCCACCCTAGGAAAGCTGGGGGTGGGGAGAGCAATTTGCCTCCTCCCCCAGGGGAGGAGATAGTTGATTCCATTGGAACAATCTGGAAAGAGGGGTGGGGCCAGGCTGTTGCCTCAACCAGCCTCCCCTCTTCAGTTGCATCCAGACTGCAACCCACCACGCCCGCCCATTTACAGTATAATTATTGGTTGCCAGTTGGTACTGGGTAGGATTTTTTCCTTCCTATGTTATAGGATGGTTTTTCGCCTACCCTATACTGTTTTAGGGGGTAGCCGGGATGGTATGGTTTTAAATAGGACTTCAGCAGTAAATAGTTTAGAAAAGCCCAAAGTTGGTGGACACCTACTCGGACCATGGAAGCTTGTTAGATGTTCATTATGTACTGTATTCTGTGATTGTTTTATTTTGTTGAAATGTTTTTATGAAATTTGTTGTTATATTTTATTTGAACTATGTGAAACCTCAAGCTTGTCCCCATGTAAGCTGCCCCGAGTCCCTTCAGGGAGATGGAGGCGGGATACAAAAATAAAGTTGTCGTCGTCGTCATCATCATCATCATCATTTAATGTAAGGGACAACAGATTTCTATGATATTGTTTATAATGATGGTTGATCATCTATAGTTTTCAGTATCCTGTGTGGTCCTGGAACCAACCTCTCTCAGATACCAAGGGCAAACTCTAAAGAGAGAAATCAATGTAGATACAGGAAATGAACATATTAACATGAGTAAAAATTTGATTTGGTACATTGTTTGATAAGAGCTTTGTGGGATTCATACTTTTTTTTTGTATATTTAATGAAAGGATCACAGAATTAAAAAGTTCAAATGTGGGAAGAAACAATATTCAAATATTCAATATGCAAAGAGCTTTCACTGCTTAGTTCTGGCTTTGAATCTGTAGCAGCCACCATTTCTCTGTCTGTGGTTGGTAGAGAAAGCTATCCATAAATGCTATTTAATTATTTAAGATTTTCCCCTTTTTAAAGAAAATATATATAATTAAACATTGAATCAGCAGTTACCAGTTTGTGCCCAAAGGTAGTGATTGGGGATCTCTAGTACTGTGCAGACACGAGATCTTCCCAACTCTCTTGATATTGGTACTTCAAGACTTCCAGGATATGTAACTGTGCAATATTTACATATTTCCTAATCTTTTTTTTTTAAATAATAATCTGGGGACATCAAACATATTGGGAGAAGTAAGTCATTCATGGTGTGATGAGTCAAGGCTGATTAATTTCAAAATGAAAGAAAAGAGTGTGATGGGGTTTGTATGCATCCTTTGTGTATAGAATACGCATCCAGCCCTTCTAGATTATGGGATGCATACTGATTTAGTGTTCTCAGTGATAATGTGATGAGGCCCAAAGTCTTCATCAGTCTGCAACTTCTTCCTTTTTTTAAAAAAATTGCTGTACACTTGATTCTGCAATCATAGAATCATAGAGTAGGAAGAGACTACAAGGACTATCCAAAACATTCCCCTGCTGTGCAGGAATATGCAATCAAAGCCCAATCAACTCTATAAAATAAATTGTGTGCTCTTCCCTTTTCTCCTTCACTGAAAAGGAAGGAAACCTATGGAGGTCAGACTCAAAATTACAATCAACAGTATGGGCAAAACCAAAAGTAAACTGAAGTTCAACCAAGTCCAAGTCTCTGCTATTGTGATGGAAATCTTGCCTTTCCACTCAACCACCACAATCCCAACTGTCCTAAACTATCAGGCTAATTATGTGGCAGACACTTCCCCTATTGTAACTTCATAGCTATTTTTTCCAGAGGTACAGTTTTCTTTCAGGGTTCTGATGTAACTGTGCAAGCTATCAGAAAAGTGGCTTACATACCTGGTACCCTCAAAGAACCATAGCCACTAGCCTGTACCTTGGGAAGTCTGACTTGGCCATAGTAGTCCATGCTCTGGTTACATCCCATATAGACTACTGCAACACTCTCTACGTGGGGTTGCCTTTGAAGACTGCTCAGAAGCTTCAAATGGTCCAGCGTTCGGCAGCCAGGTTGCTAACAGGAGCGGCACTCAGGGAGCATACTACTCCTCTGTTGCGCCAGCTCTACTGGCTGCCAGTTTGCTACCATGCACAATTCAAAGTGCTGGCGTTAGCCTATAAAGCCCTAAACGGTTCTGGCCCTACTTACCTCTCCGGACACACCTCCTCGTATGAACTGGCTAGGACACTAAGATCATCTGGGGAGACCCTGCTCTCTGTCCCACCTGCATCACAGGCAAACTTGGCGGGGACGAGAGACAGGGCCTTCTCAGTGGTGGCCCCTCGGCTGTGGAATGCCCTGCCTGCCTGCAGATATCAGATCGGCCCCCTCCCTGCTGGCATTTCAGAGGAAAGTGAAGACCTGGCTGTTCGAACAAGCATTTGATTAAACAGTGTAATTGAACATAGGAATATGGAATAATGGATGATGAGACTGGATTCTGAATTTACTGTTGAGGCGCTAATGATTGTTATACGGATGTTTAATGATTTATGTTACAATTGTTTTTAACTGCCCTATACTTTTCTTGTGATGTTTTGTATTGATGTTGTTCACCGCTTTGAGTCGCCTGAGGGCTGAGAAAAGCAGTATATAAATAAAGTAAATAAATAAATAAATAAATAAATAAAAATAGCCACACTCTATGAGGTTGTAGCCCAAATAGCCATGCTGCTATTCCCGGATTCCAAAGAGCAGAGAAGATGACACTGGAACATGCCACTTTATGTACTCTCCCTCTCTATTGAATACAAAAGGTGGCCCCATCCTCTTCAGTTGACCGTTGAAATAGGGACATGGGGTCAATTGAAAATGGTTATTCTTCAGAGGAATGCTACTACTGCAGCTGATTTTATATTATTTTTCATTTTTGAAATGTGCTCTATGTATCACTCCATATAACATGTAAGTTTAAAAATAGCATTTCATTTTAATTTGGATAAAACATGGAGTATTTTCACCATCTGTCAACCTCATAAAATAGCATACTTGGAGCATATGTTAGACTTGAAAGTACAAAGGTTATTACAATTTCAAAGACAAGGGATGTTTGTGTTTTGGAACAGATGACCATATTCAGCTGGAAGGAAGAAGTGATTTGGGCAGGAAGAAGGAGGGTTTTTTAAAAAGAAGTATACAACACTTTTTTGGCATGGGCTGGTCCATGAGGTCACAAAGAGTCGGAAATGACTGAATGAATGAACAACAACATACAACACTTTGGAGTTTCCCTTTAGGGAAGACTTAAGTTATTTAAATATATGAAATAAATTACTTCAACCATGGGGAAAAGTTTTAACTAAAAGCAAATTAAAAATAGGATTGGGTCTATATATTTGATCACAAAATACATTACATTCTATGTTATTTATTTATTTTATTTATTTCATCTACTTATACCCCGCCCTTCTCACCCCGGGGGGGACTCAGGGCGGCTTACAGGAAAGGCACAATTAGATGCCCAAATCACACAAGAAACAATACAAAATATAACAATTCAACAATTAAAATAAAACATCAATACCTAATAAAATCATAAAAACTATCTCATGTCAGAGTCCATATATCAGAGTCCATATATCCATTCCATTCCATTGTCCTTGTCTATCGACAGATCCTTTAGTTAGTTGTCAGCATGGCCAAAAGCTTGGTCCCACATCCAGGTCTTTAGTTTTTTCCTAAACGCTAGAAGGGAAGTCGTCGATCTGATCTCCCCGGGGAGTGAGTTCCACAGGTGAGGGGCCACCACTGAGAAGGCCCTGCTCCTTGTCCCCGCCAGCCTCACTTGTGCCACTGGCGGGGTCAAGAGCAGGGCCTCCCCAGAAGATCTTAAACTTCGAGGTGTTATGTGACATAGATGACAAAGGAATATTTAACTGAACAATTTTAACAAATATAAACATATTAGTATTTCAATGGGAAGTGTGGGCAAGATACAGTTTCTGTTATTATATTCTCTCTTATTGAATTCAAGGTAGCTGTAAGACATGTTTTAAAACAACCCTCCTTAGGAACACTTCTGTTTTTGCTATATAACAGTTTTACGCCTGACTAGGCATTATCCAAATATATTGGACTAAGCTGCCATGATCCTAATGACTATGCTGGTTCTGAAGGACAGTAATTTTGTTCTTGAATAATCAGTGAGTAATTTTAGTAAATGATACAGTTTACTAAAACTATATAAACTTATGCACATAATGCCAGGACTTATGCACATAATTAATACACAGGGGAATGCACAGGAAACAATATGTTCTGGACTGTAAATAAAATTTCTTATTAATATTAATGTTTCTGCACATAAACTACTGTTTTTTACACACAAAAATCATATCCCCTCCGATTATGAGTGTGATTTTTTTCACACAATAAGCTCCAAAATACCAACGTTTTTATAAGTTTGGACTTGCTCTTGTCAGAGTTACCCAACACTTTTAAAATCATTATTTGTATATTTCTAAATATTCTTCCCATATGTAGTTGATGAGTGCACTACTCAAATCACTCTGTTCTAGATGCCTGAGAATCCATTCTGTGCAGATTTAGGAGGCATAAATCTATAGACCCAATCTCCTTGCTGTGCCATCTTTACAAAGTTCTGGAGAGACTTATTTCACATAGAACTATAGAAAAAATAGACCCATGTCTGATTCCACAGCAAACTGGCTTCAGGAAAGGCAAAAGCTGCACATCGCAAGTGCTGAACCTGACCTAGCACATAGAAGATGGCTTTCAAAGGCAACACAGAATCTGTCTTCATAGACCTGTCAGCGGATTATGATACTGTAAACCAGGGGTCCTCAAACTATGGCCCGGGGGCCGGATGCGGCCTTCCAAGGTAATTTACCTGGCCCTCGCTCAGGGTCAACCTAAGTCTGAAACGACTTGAAAGCACACAACATCAACAATCCTGTCTCATAAGCCAAAAGTAGGCCTACACTTCCCATTGAAATACTAATAATTTTATATTTGTTGAAATTGGTCTTCATTTTAATTATTGCATTGTTTTAAAGTGTTTTTTGCACTACAAATAAGATATGTGCAATGTGCGTAGGAATTCATTCATGTTTTTTTCAAGTGATAATCTGGCCCTCCAACAGTTTGAGGGACTGTGACCTGGCCCTCTGTTTAAAAAGTTTGAGGACCCCTGCTGTAAACCATCGCCTCCTCCTGAGAAAGGATTAACACCTCAGCTGCATCATAGGAAATCTGCTACAAAACAGGAGCTTTTTTGTTGAGTTCCAAGGCCAAAGAAGCAGATGGCAAAAATAAAAGAACAGACTGCCTCGGGGGAGCGTGCTTGCTCCATCAATGTTCAACATTTACACAAATGACCAGCCAGAAGGGACAGAGAGTTTAATATATGCTGATGATCATACCATCACAGCTCAAGCAGGGAGCTTTGAGATGGTTGAACAGAAGCTCTCCGAAGCTCTAGGTGGTCTACTGACTATTACAGAGAAAACCAGCTGATTTCTAATCCATCTAAAACACAGATATGTGCTTTTCATATTAAGAACAGACAAGCATCTCGAGCTCTGAGGATTACCTGGGAAGGAATCCCACTGGAGCAGTGCAGCACACTCAAATATCTGGGAGTTACCCTGCACCGTGCTCTGACCTACAAGAAGCACTGCCTGAATATTAAGCAAAAAGTGGCAAGAAGCAAGAAATGGAGCTACAAAGTGGAGCCCACGACATACGAGTGTGGAGAAGAGCAAACCACAGAAAATCTATTACAATGAAACCTGAGCCCTGCCACATGCACAATGGGGGATCTTCTTATAGCAACACCAGAGGCACTCCAAGTTGCCAGCTACTGGTCAAAGAACATTTAACAGAATGCCAAGTTTGCAAACTTTGTGTTTTTTTAATACAATACAACTGTTTGGTATACTCCTGATATGATAAATAGGAGGCATGAGATGCCAAGAAAAAAAAAAGAAGTCCCATTGTATGAACAGAAGTCTGCTTGTGCAATGTTAGATTTCATCAATTACAGGTAAAATGTGCTTTTCAATAAAGTTGAAAGAAACAATGAAACAAATTCTTTCTGCAATCAGAATAATACTTTTATTTTTTTTCATCTTCTTCTGAAGTGTATGCCTTGCCAAGATAATAAGCAAGGTTTCCTAAGATGTCAAAATGAAATTAATACTCTTTTGAGGGTCAAGAGTCATAGCGACAAATACCTTGCTTTATTTTTTTTGGGGTGGCATTTTAATCTGGTATGAAAAGCTCCTTCACAGCAATGCCTTAATAACTACATAACTGTAGGGCAAAGACTTGCCCTTAATCTCTGTACAGAATGTCCCCTTCTTTCCTCCCCTTTTGATGTATGGTCATGGCCTTTTAAATACAAACACTTCAGGTGCATTTAAATCTTGTCAGTTCCAAATGCCAGCTTGAAATGTTAAGTTATAAAATGAATGAAATACCCACAGTTAACCAGAGCAAGGTTTTCTAAATTTCCATCAGCTTCCACTTAAGGCAGAGGACTGGCAAGCAATTTATGGTACTGTCCAAAACTTGTCCTTTTCTAAATCATTCCCTATAAATCTGCTGTATGGGGAAATGTGAGAGGCAAGATGGAATGGAGTAAGTAAAACTGAATTCTTTCATTATCCGAAAAACAAATCACATAGCCCCAAATGCATGCATCCTTTTAAGTGCCCACATTATTTATTCATTTATTTATTTACAGCTTTTATATTCTGCCCTTCTCACCCCTCAGGGGACTCAGGGTGGATTACAGTGCACACATATATGGCAAACATTCAATGCCAATTTTTGACATACAAACATATACAGACATAGACAGAGGCTATTTAACTTTTTCTGGCCGCCAGGGGAGCTGTCGCTTTCATCGTCCATCTTCGATGCTGATGAAGCACTTCCGCATTCCCGCATGCTTCCCTGCTGCAATGCTTTGCTGGGGTCTTCTTTTTATGGCCTCATAAATCAGTTAATTTAGCCTCCCCACACTTTAAGGTGGTACCTTATTTTCCTACTTGACAGATGCAACTGTCTTTTGGGTTGCAAAGGTCGGCAACAGGCTACACATAATTGGTTGGAAACCCACTCCAACCCGGGCTGGCTTCGAACTCATGAGCTTTTTTTGGTCAGAGTGATCTTAATGCAGCTGACACTCAGCCAGCTGCGCCACAATCCTGGCTATATAGCTATATAGTTTGATAATATGGCTATATAGTTTGATAATAATGTTTTAAATTGTTTAAACAATGTTTTATCTATTGTTTCAAATTGCTGTTATATTTGTCTGTGCGTCGCAGCATCGAATTGTTGCTGGTGTAAGCCGCCCCAAGTACCCCCTCAGGGATTGAGAAGGATGGAGTTTGATAATATGGCTATATAAGAGCTCCTGAAAAATTGGCTTATATGGTAAAAGGAAAGAATTCGAATTGTTGGTATTGTAATAAAGAAAAAGGTACTTATTCACACATGTGGTGGGAGTGTTCTGAAATAAAAAAAATCTGGCAAATGATACAAGGAAAAATTCAGGAGATATTCCAGATAAAAATTCAAATTAATAATAATTTGCTACTATGGGGAGTGTTGGATCATCCGTGTATAATAACTAATTGCCAGGAGTTATTTAAGGTAACAATAAGAGCAGCCCATGCGGTGATTGCTAGAGGATGGAAAGACAAATCGAAACGGACGTTAAGTAATTGGAATGATTATATGTATGACCAAGTGCTGTTAGATATTACGGGAATTATGACTAAGCAAACACCAAGAATGGACAAAGAAAAGATCATTACAAATAGATGGAAGGTCTACTTCAACTGGGTGAAAAATGGAGGAGCCAACGATTACATCAAAGAAAAAAATACGACTCTACCAGTGGCTGGATCTGCAAGATTAGCTAGAAATATTATGTGGTTGAAGAGGGAGGGTGAGGGAGGGAGGGAAGGAGGGAGGGAGAGGGAGGGAAGGTGGAGATAATGTAATATACACAAATTAGCATAATGTCTTTAATATTTGTTGAATTACTCAGGATTTATATGTGTAACACTTGGAATTTGGCTTATTGATCTGTGTGTATAACATAAAATATCCTTTAAAAAAGATAATATGGCTATATAGTTTGATAATAATGTTTTAAATTGTTTAAACTTAATTTTTTATCTATTGTTTTAAATTGCTGTTATATTTGTTATATTTATCTGTACGTCGTGGCATCGAATTGTTGCTGGTGTAAGCCGCCCCGAGTATCCCCTCAGGGGTTGAGAAGGATGGAGTAGAAATATTGGAAATAAATAATAATGAAACAAAATTATGAGTATATTGGGATTCTAAATAAATGTGGGCCCTAATAAAGATGTTTTTATATTGATCTACCAAATAAAAGTACTGTGAAAACTTCACATACCCCTTTAAGATATGAAGGAGGGGAAGTGGATTGAAATAATTGTGATCAAAATATACATATGCAAATCCCATCATAAGACCTTTAGCAACAATTAGAACAACAGAGACTAATTTGGATAATGAAATAGCTTTCAGTCACACCAAAGTATTTGCCAGTCATAAATCAGTCTTGATTAGATAATGCATAAAACAAGGGAAAAGGTTTTGCAAGCAGAATACTGGGTGGTAGATACAGGCTGAGCACTATTATTGCTTGTTTAAAATTCAGGGAAAGCATGTTTAATCAAGATGAGTTAAAACGATGTGCTTGTTTATATTCCAAATGTGTATGAGATGGTAATTTTATTGGTACTTATGATATTGTTTTTACTGTCCCTTTGGAGTTTCTAAATCCCTGCTAGAAGATTATCATATTAGAAAACAAATTTATTTGCATATGCTAATTTTCAGCACAGCATTCACTGAGGAATGGGTGATATTAGAAACAGTGAAAATATTGTTCTGAACAGGGTGCTGTTTTTGTGTGTCTTGAAGCAGTTTCTGACTTAATAGATGTCGATGGAACCTGAGCCTGATATAGCATGACTTGACCAAATGTACCCAGTGGGCTTCCATGACCCAACAGGGATTTGAACCCTGATCTCCAGAGTCATAGTCTTACACTTAAATGACTGCTCTACACTAGATCTCAGTTTAAACCAGGATGTAAAAGAAGAGCAGTTCTTGATCACATTAACACTCCAGACAATCCAACATCTTGCCTACAACAGTGGCAATCCACATCCTTCTAGGAAAATAACATTGCATACAAGGACTATAATTTCCTACAAGCAATGGTCTTCAGGCTGGAAATATCATCCTACAACACCCCAGTCACTAACACAATAGATCATTTGGTGTGCTGCTATGGTAGGTTGAGAAGTTGAGCCAGAAGACAACACTCTGACATAAGTACTAGGCATGTGCGATCCAAAAAAAAAAAAGTTCTTAACTGTGCTCAAAAATAGGGGGCACTGGTGGTTCAATTCTAAAGTCAATTCCAATTTTTTCCAAAACAAAAAATAAAACTTTCTGAAACTTCTGAATCGATTCGTTAATGTGGACATGCATGTGCAGTAGGGAAAAACAGCACTGGCACTGGGAAAATTTCAGGGGCTTCTCCCTCCCTCATTTTAGACCAATCCTGATTAAACTTGCTATTGTGGTAGACGCATCCTCCTCTGTTAGCATACCAAATTTCAAGATGATCCACTAATTTTTAAGATTTTTTAAAGTATTGCAGAAATAATTTTTAAAAAGAGCTACCTCCTTGAATTTTCTATGGGATGGCATAAGGGAATAGGAGATCATTTATCCCAACTTTCAGATGTATTAATATATCTACCAGTTTTTTGGTAAATTTTGAAAGCTTTGACATCCTTTTTTATTACAAAATTCAATGAATTTATTTCAATCTAACCAAAAGAAGAAACCAATATCAACCAATTCCTAAGTTGGAGTAAGAGAACCCCCAAGGGCCATCTAGTCTAACTTCCTTCTCCCTAGCAAAAGGGGCACCATCAAAAAGCACAACCCATATAGAGGAACCACACTAAGAAATAGTTTGGGTGACTTTCCGGGCTTTGGAAAGGCACCTTGCAGGCAGCTCTGGTTCAGGAAAATTGGGAAATACTAAAAGGAGAACTGCAATGTGTAGTGAGCACAACCCAGAGATACCCCAATAAAAAATAGCTAAGCCTTGGTGACTAAAAATGTAGTTTCCCAAAGCCACTTTATTAATTTCTCTCCCTCCCTCCCAAAAAAACTTTTCCTTCTTCTTTCTCTCTTTCTCTTCTCTCTCTCTCCTTCCCTCTCTCAAAACTTTCCCTTCCTTCTCCCTTCTGTCTTCCTCCCTTCTGCAAACCTTTGGCTCCAATCTCTTTCCACCCACTCAAAAGAAGCAGAACAACACCAGCAGCAAACGTCCTAAGCCACCCTCCCTGTCCCTTCCCTGGCTAAAATGAGCCTCCCAGCCATATGCTTGGGTTTATAAGCAGCAAAGGGTTCCAGATGCTGGATAACCCCTACACTCCCAAAAACATAAGTCCTGATTGGCTGGGAGGCAAACAAAAAAGTTGTTACTCATCAGTGGGAAAATAACACAGAGAGTACTAGTCTCTTTAGGAAGTGCTTCCATAGCCTAGGAACAGCCATGGAGAAGACTATTATTTTTCACCATTATTTGTGCATAGGGAAAGCCAGCTGAAAATTAAGACAGAAATAAATGTAAATCTTCCATTTTGTTTAGCATCATTTTGTACATGAAATTTGATTTTATGCTGAAAGATGAATCTCAGATTCAGAAATTCTCAGGAGGTCTAGGTTATTCCTTGTTGAATAATTCCTATAAGGTTTTGCTATATTTCTATCAAAGAGATTGAGAAAGTCTTACAAACATTAATATAGGAGAATCCAGCAGGGTTTTCTTTTACCAAAGAGATACTTGACTGGCAATACTAAAAGTGTTGTGAAAAAATACTACAAGGCCCATAATGTAAAGGATTTTTGTTTTATATTTTTAGGGAAAGAAAACATTTGATGGTGTAATGCTGCTATTTATCTAGGTCAGGGGTCCTCAAACTAAGGCCCGGGGGCCGGATACGGCCATTCAAGGTCATTTACCTGGCCCTCACTCAAGGTCAAACTAAGTCTGAAATGACTTGAAAGCACAAAACAACAATCCTATCTCATCAGCCAAAAGCAGCCCCACACTTCCCATTGAAATACTAATATGTTTATATTTGTTAAAATTGTTCTTCATTTTAATTATTGCATTGTTTTAAAGTATTTTTTGCACTACTAATAAGATATGTGCAGCGTGCATATGAATTCATGTTTCTTTCAAATTTTAATCCGGCCCTCCAACAGTTTGAGGGACTGTGACCTGGCCCTCTGTTTAAAAAGTATGAGGACCCCTGATCTAGGTTTTCATAGAGAAGATGAATCTTGAACCCAGTTTTCAAGAATGGATCAAACTCATTTATGGCAACCAAAGTATTTACAACAACCAAAGTAAAACACAGAAAGAAATTAGACGCAAATATCCTCTTTTGACATTGCTGTTGTTAAGGGTGATAGAGATATTAAAGTGAGCAATAATAATAATAATAATCATCATCATCATCATCATCATTTAATTACTTATTAATCGCCCCCCATCCAAGATACTCTAGGTGATTTACAAGCTAAAATTGTAAAGGATAAAAATACATACATACAGATATTGATAAAATTAACAAAGATCAAAAGCTCTAGTAAAAAGCCAGGTCTTAAGTGCTAGGGTAAAAGGCCCTAACTCACGAAAGGCTCTCTTATAGGGTGGCAAGGAATTCCACAAGGCAGGGGCAGAAATAGAAAAAGCCCTGTGTCTGGTCCTTTCCAAGTGCACTTCTCTAGGACCCGATATATAAAGTAAGTCACATTGGGATGGTTGTTGCGACCTCTGATGATGTGGGAATGAGAGACGGTCCCTAAGATACGATGGACCCTGGCCGTAAAGAATTTTAAAGGTCAGAACTAGCATCTTATATAGACCACAATAATCAGTTGGAAGCCAAAGCAAATTCCGCAACACTGGTGTTATATGGCATTTCATGGGTGTTCTTGTAAGTAACCTGGCTGCCACATTCTGAACAATACGAAGCTTTCAGGTCTTAGACATCGGAAGGCCCACATACAGGGCGTTGCAATAGTCCAGCCTAGATGTGATCGTGGCATGGATGACAGCTGCCAGAGCCTCGTCAGATAGGTAGGGTGCCAGTTGCCTCACTTGTCATAGATGGAAAAAGCCTTTTTGCTGGCAGCAGCGACCTGAGCTTCCATTGTCAGCTGTGAATCCAGGATGACACCTAAGCTCTTAACAGTGGTCGATGGAGATAAGGCGGCACCATCGAAGGTGGGTAATGGAGGAGTCAGACCTGCTGGCCGGCCATGCCAGAGAATCTCAGTCTTCGCCGGGTTCACCTTCGGTCTGCTAGCACGTAGCCAGTTTGACAGTTTAATTATAAATTATAAAAAGCATTTGTGGATGACTTGCTGATATTTCTAGAAGATCCATTACATACAAGTGAGAATTTGAATTTCATCCTGAAGGAACATGAAGAAATGTCAGGAATTCAAATCAATAAGGAGAAAATGACTGCTTTGACTAAGAATGTGATTAAAGGGGAGTAAAAAACTCTAAGCGATGAATTGGATTTCCAGGTTGTTCTTAAAATCAAATTTCTACTAAAATCTCTAACTTATTAAATGATAATTGTGGTAAAATATGAAAGGAGATAAAGAAGGAGCATGGTGGAATCTCCTCCTCTTGGGGGGGGGGGGGGTTAAGCAGGGGCTATATTGTTATTTCTCAGAAGTCCTTTGAATGTATTTTCCTGAATGACAGGGGATTGGACTGGTTTCTTTTGCTCCCTTCCAACTCTTTGATTTCATTATTCTTGAAAGCAATTCATAAATCCTTATCTCTTGTGTTTTTTCCTGTGTCCTCTACTGCACCCACCTTCGATTCCATGGCTTCTGAAGATCCTGTCTTTTTGTTCTACAATCTGGATTCTTAAAACTTCTTCCTGGAATATATAATTCCTTTTCATATTAAGTGGAATATGTTGTTTTCAGCATCTTCATGTATCTAATCATTAGTACATTTTCCCATCTTTTCTGTTCCTCTCCTCAGATGTCCTTCACTAGCCTTCCATCAGGTTCAAAGCACCTCATCAAATCAGGTGCCTTGAGACTGGTGACAGCAGGAGGATTTGTTGTTAGTCATCGGGACAAATTTGTGGAGCAGTGGGGGAATCCGTTAGCCTGATCCCTCTATCCCAGTGGTTCTCAACCTGGGGTCCCCAGATGTTTTTGGCCTACAACTCCCAGAAAACCTAACAGCTAGTAAACTAACTGGGATTTCTGGGAGTTGTAGGCCAAAAACATCTGGGGACCCCAGGTTGAGAACCACTGCTCTATCCTGTGTTCTCATTGCTCGGTTGTAGGACATTTTCAGCACAGTTTGGGGAT
This sequence comes from Anolis sagrei, assembly GCF_037176765.1. Taxonomy (NCBI): domain Eukaryota; kingdom Metazoa; phylum Chordata; class Lepidosauria; order Squamata; family Anolidae; genus Anolis; species Anolis sagrei. The sequence goes on from NC_090024.1 coordinate 114,470,207, forward strand.
GGAGCCCTGCCAGAAGTCACTGTGTATCATTTGATGGGATCCAGTGGGCTCTGTCCCCAAAGTGTGATCAAAAGATTTTATAACAGGTCAGTTTGCCCATCTGATGAAGTGGCCAGTCTGTAATTCACTTCTTATCATGTATTCTTTCTACTTTTACATTGCTACTAGTTCCCCTCTCCTTTGATTTCATGTCAACTAATATTATCTATTCCCTTTTCCCAGGCTGGCCATACAACTGGTCCTATTATTATGGGATATGTAAGGTTTCTGTCCCATACAGATCGGCAAGTTGGTCATTTCTCAAACAAGCTGTATTTCAGATGTTCTAATAAAGGTCTGGGGTAAAATTGGGATGCTCGTAAGAATGAGGCAATCAGTTTCATGAACAGAAGCGGAATAGGTTTCTAAAATGTCCAATATTCTTCTGATAGCATGGAAAATAATAAAATGCTGCCCATTTAGCACCTTAGTATTTCACACGAATAAGCTGTTGCTCATCTTTTTCAATTGCCTTGGCAAGTTGAAATTAATTTGTCTTTTCTGTGCTACCAAAAAATACTGCAATGATGGCTACTGCTTATGAATTAAATAGGTAGAAATTAATGAAAATGTTTACCAGACAGCTGGGAAATAGCCTCTTAAATAGTGGCAATGCATCAACAAGCCACATCATTTGTAAGTCCTGAAATGATCTATCAGCCTTGAAGAAATATGCTGAATTTTTAATTAGAAAATTATAAAATCATGGTTTTGCTGACATTATTAGAATCTTGATTTTTATGGAGCTAAATGCTCAACTTTGTATCAACTGAGCAAAGTCTCTTGTTACAGAAGGGTCAGTAGTTGCTGGAACCATCTGTGCATCTTGAATTTATTCCAGAATTAAAAGGTCTCAAGATAAGATAGTCAGCCATTATGCATCAGAGTGGATTTTTTTAAAGTCCTTGATGATGATGTTGTTGTTGATGATGATACATCTATTGCCTACCTCTTCTTGTGGCAATATGTAGTGAATTGTGTAGTATTTTTTTGGCTCCATTAAAATTCCAATGTTTTGGAGGTTAGCAGTAGGTTTAGGTGAACGCTAGCAGGGGTTAAGTATGAATGTTTGTTTCCCCAAGACAGAAAGATTTCCACAAATTTAAGTGACTTACTAACATAAGGAGCCTTCTAATCAAGGTGAAGGAAGAAAACGCAAAAGCTGGGTTGCAGTTAAACATCAAAAAAACCAAGATTATGGCAACAAGAATGATTGACAACTGGAAAATAGAGGGAGAAAATGTGGAGGCTGTGACAGACTTTGTATTTCTAGGCGCAAAGATTATTGCAGATGCAGACTGTGGCCAGGAAATCAGAAGACGCTTACTTCTTGGGAGGAGAGCAATGTCCAGTCTCGATAAAATAGTAAAGAGTAGAGACATCAGACTGGCAACAAAGATCCGCCTAGTCAAAGCCATGGTATTCCCTGTAGTAACCTACGGATGTGAGAGCGGGACCTTAGGGAAGGCTGAGTGAAGGAAGATGGATGCTTTTGAACTGTGGTGTTGGAGGAAAGTTCTGAGAGTGCCTTGGACTGCGAGAAGATCCAACCAGTCCATCCCCCAGGAAATAAAGCCCGACTGCTCATTGGAGGGAAGGATACTAGAGACAAAGTTGAAGTACTTTGGCCACATCATGAGAAGACAGCAAAGCCTAGAGAAGACAATTATGCTGGGGAAAGTGGAAGGCAAAAGGAAGAGGGGCCGACCAAGGGCAAGATGGATGGATGGCATCCTTGAAGTGACTGGAGTGACCTTGAAGGAGCTGGGGGTGGTGACGGCCAACAGGGAGCTCTGGCGTGGACTGGTCCATGAGGTCACGAAGAGTCGGAGATGACTGAACGAATGAACAACACTAACATAAGTCCCTTTGAGGAGATGGGGCAGTATATAAATAAAGATGATGATGATGATGATGATTATTATTATTACTACTACTACTACTACTACTATTATTATTATTATTATTCATAATCATATCTTTTATAGGTTTAATTCTGTGTAAAATATGCAACAAAGCATGACACTGGGTGCAGGAGACTAAAATGTCCCATTCTGCTTCATCATTGTTAACAATGCAATCAGGTTTATTTCACTCATTTTCACATTCCTACCCATAGTTTCATATTCCTACCTACTGAACAATGATCTAGGCTACAAGAACTCGGTTTTGGTGTTATACACAAGGTTCTGGTTGCTGTATTTCAGTAATATATAAACATAATCCAAACTATTGAGTTATGCTGCACATAATGAGAAGGTCAATTCAATAGTAGTTGAAAGCACACTCCTTACTGTTCCAATGCATGATGGTGACTGAACTGTGTCAGGACAAAACTTTATACTCCCTCCTCTCAAACGAGACCATTAGCACTCCGCTACGTCTTCAACTGACTGAATTGTGTGCATTTAAAAAAAGGAAGTTATGCTGCCTCACCCTGTATAGCCGCTATCTATTTCCACACACGTAAGCCTTCTTAGATACAAGTTCCATGTGTTAATATTAAACAAACTTATTATAAGTCAGCATTTTCTCCACGCTCTTTTTACATCCCAGTTGGATTACTGCAACACACTCTACGTGGGGTTGCCTTTGAAGACTGCTCGGAAACTTCAACTAGTCCAGCGAGAAGCAGCCAGATTACTCACCAGAGTGGCGTACAGGGAGCATACCACCCCTCTGTTACGCCAGCTCCACTGGCTGCCGATCCAATTCCGAGCACAATTCAAAGTGCTGGTTTTGACCTACAAAACCCTATACGGTTCCGGACCAGTGTATTTGTCCGAACGGATCTCCCTCTACATCCCATCTCGAAATTTAAGATCGTCTGGGGAGGCCCTGCTCTCGACCCCACCACTATCACAAGTGAGGTTGGCGGGGACGAGGAGCAGGGCCTTCTCAGTGGTGGCCCCTCACCTGTGGAACTCACTCCCCAGGGAGATTAGAACAGCGACTTCCCTTTTGGCGTTCAGAAAAAAATTGAAGACTTGGATATGGGACCAAGCTTTTGGATATTCTGGCAGCTAAGGAAAGATCTGACGATAAACAAGGGTGAACGGAATGGAATGGATAAACGGACTCTGAACACTGAGCATGAGATTGTTTTGCTATTTTACTATGTATTAATGTTTTTAACTTGTTAATTGTTTAAATTGCTTTTATGTATTGTTTGTTTATTGATTTAGGCATCGACTTGTGCCTTCGTTTGTAAGCCGCCCTGAGTCCCCCCTCGGGGGTGAGAAGGGCGGGGTAGAAGTAATTGAAATAAATAAATAAATAAATGGGGCAAGAGGCAGTAGGGTAAACTTCAATTCTTTAAAACAAAACCTTCAAATATAGGATGGAGGGGAAAATAGGACATCTGCATTGTGTTTGCAGGTTATTTAGGCTTCCACTTAAGTTATTAATCAAAACAACTTCCGTTCATCTGGCGTATTTTCTCATAGAAGATTTGATCATTGACAGGATTAGTCTTCTCTCTATTACAAACTGATGAGGTTTCCCTGCTTCTGAACATTTTCTAGCTGATTCTTCAAATTATCCACTACATCTATTAATGTTTTAGATTTTTTTCTTTCCTCTGAGAATATCATTACTATGCAATTAATGTATCACTTCCTGACATGAACCTGGACACTTTGACTAATTTTATCATCATATTTCTGTTCTTAATGAAATGCATTGATTGCTTTCATTGATTCATCTTGCCCTTGCATATCTTTGCAGTTTTTGCTGTTTGCCATTATCCTTTGAATCATTATAATCTTAAATTCAGTATAATCTTCCTCTCTTCTTCTAAGGAGTGTTTATTTTGTATGAAGAAGTGTTTGATACAAATTTCATTAGGATTTTTTTACTAGGAATTTTGCATGCATTTGAGGAGGGCATTCACATAAACAAGCATCCTCACTTGCATGCTCACAAGCAGCATCAGGAAATATGGAGTCCTGCACACAACCTGTTAGAAGCAGGGCAATGATCAACAGAGTGATTTTCAGGCCATATATTTAGATCTTGTGTCTTGGAAAAAGGGACTGGGGAGAAATGAAATAGAATGAAATATACCTTTAGTTTGTTTCATGTACAGCACAACTTTTTTCCTTTGGCAAAAGTTACTGGAAATTTCTCAGGCTGGACCTTTTGAATTCTAAAGTGAGCAAGAACACAGAAAAGGGGCTGCTGTTGTGTCAAGGCCCTGACCAAGCAATGGACCAAGCAATATAGGAATGGTTCTATGCCCAAATATTCCAAATGAAGCAGAGAGTGTTTCCGTAGGGATACCAAGGTGCTTGTTTATAGAGCTATTGTCCTCCCAACCCTGCTATATGCCTGTGAGACGTGGACTGTCTACAGACGTCACATGCAACTCCTGGAACGATTCCATCAGCGCTGCTTCCGGAAAATCCTGCAAATCTCTTGGGAAGACAGGCGGACAAATGTCAGCATGCTGGAAGAAGCAAAGACCACCAGCATTGAAGCAATGTTCCTCCGCCATCAACTCCGCTGAACCGGCCACGTTGTCCGGATGCCCGACCACCATCTCCCAAAGCAGTTGCTCTACTCCGAACTCAAGAACGGAAAACAGAATGTTGGTGGAAAGGAAAAGAGATTTAAAGATGGGCTCAAAACCAACCTTAAAAACTCTGGCATAGACACTGAGAACTGGGAAGCCCTTGCCCTTGAGCGCTCCAGCTGGAGGTCAGCTGTGACCAGCAGTGCTGCAGAATTTGAAGAGGCACGAATGGAGGGTGAAAGGGAGAAGCGTGCCAAGAGGAAGGCGTGTCAGGCCAACCCCGACCGAGACCGCCTTCCACCTGGAAACCAATGCCCTCACTGCGGAAGAAGATGCAGAGCAAGAATAGGGCTCCACAGCCACATACGGACCCACAAGAATACTGGAAGACAATCCTCCTCGGAAAACGAGGGTTCGCCTAAAGAGAAAGAAAAGAGTCTATGCCCACAGTGTATCTTGATAAAGCTTTGTAATCACATTGTCCCAAAACAATTCTCCTTCTGAGTAGTAAAAAGAAAAAAAATAGTTCCTTGGATATAAGTTCTTTACTCATTGCATATTTTTTTATCGGAAATTCATGTCATATTGTGCATTCATCTCATAGACTCAATTTTTTGTTGGAACTTGGAGAGTGAGACAGGCAACCCACCAAACCTCATCTTGCTCTTAAATAATGCCAGGTCAGTTAAGAATAAGACACATATCTTCTCAAGGATGAAAGTCCTAATCAGGATGGAGGTGCATTAACCAGTTCTGGATGGGAGTACATTCCTCCTGATAGACTGTGTTTGAAGCTTGGTAATGCTCCTGGATCCATCTCTCCTAATGTCAGCCCAGGTATATGTGATGGTCAGGAGTGCTTACTACCAGATTTGGCTGATATACCAGCTGTGCCCATTCCTAGATTTGGACGACCTAAAAATGCTAGTGCAAGCACTGGTAGCCTCAAGGTTGGACTTCTAGTAGCAAGTATAAAAACCCCAGCTGGTTCAAAATATGGCAGCTAGATTAGTTATGGAAATATCTAGGAGTGAGAATATTACACCTATTCTAAAGTCACCCTACAGGCTGCCAATTACTTTCCATGCAAAGTACAAGATTTGGGTTTTGACCCACATGGTTTGGGTCCAGGTTACTTATTCGGATCAGAATTGGTTTGGGTTTAGGTTACTTACTGGATCACCTTCTCCCATACAATCTGGCCCACATAGTTAGATCTTCTGAAGGCTGCTACTCCAGCCTGCCTGAACCCAACTGATGAATGTAATCCAGAGGATTTTTTCATCAACCATCCCAAGATTATGGAATAACCTGCCCGAAAAGCTCTGACAGCTAAATGAGCTGTCAGAATTTTTAAACCTTATAGAGATCTATTTCTTCTGGCAGGCATACTCAGCCAGTTTCATGCATACATTTTAAACTTTTGTCCTGTGTTTTAATCTTTACCTTGTGTAATTTATATGTAAATTTATAGAAATGTGTTTTAATATGTATCTTTTATGGAACTACATTTTAATATTTGCAATGTTTATGTGGTTTGACTGTGCTGTGACCCACCTCAAACCATTAGGAGAGGCAAGTAAGAAAAAATATTGTTATTCTTGTTGTTTTTCTGCTCTGGTTTTTAAAAAACCCTTTTAAACCTACTGCAGCCACAAACAGAGTCAGGTCATCTCACTAAGGCAAATGTTGTTGTTGTTCATTCGTTTAGTTGTCTCCGACTCTTCGTGACCTCATGGACCAGCCCACGCCAAAGCTCCCTGTCAGCCGTCACCACCCCCAGCTCCTTCAAGGTCAGTCCAGTCACTTCAAGGATGCCATCCATCCATCCATCTTGCCCTTGGTCGGCCCCTCTTCCTTTTACCTTCTACTTTCCCCAGCATGTCTTTTCTAGGCTTTGCTGTCTCCTCATGATGTGGCCAAAGTACTTCAACTTTGTCTCTAGTATCCTTCCCTCCAGTGAGCAGTCGGGCTTTATTTCCTGGAGGATGGACTGGTTGGATCTTCTCGCAGTCCAAGGCACTCTCAGAACTTTCTTCTAACACCACAGCTCAAAAGCATCTATCTTCCTTCGGTCAGCCTTCCCTAAGGTCCAGCTCTCACATCCATAGGTTACTACAGGGATTACTACAAAGGATCACTGCCTTGTCGTGGCGCTGGAGCTTGAGCACCTCAATGATGTCATGAGCGAAACCGTGAAGGGTCACCCAAGACGGGACAGTTATGGCCAAGCGTGATCCCTGGGGAAGGCAATGGCAAACCACCCCAGTATCCTTGCCAAGAACACTAAATGGACCAGTACAACTAAGGCAAATAGAGACCCTGTTAAGGTATGAGACTGCAATTTCTACCACTGGTGGTCGGGAATAGACCCTGCATACATTATTAACACCAAAGTCAGGAAAAATCTGGATCTAGGATACACATGCATAATCCCTATTTCCCACAATTGTTTAGTTCCAAGTGAGAAAAGAAGGGAGGTCCCAAAAACTTTGCCACTACTGTGAAAATATGTTGCTGGACTTTAGATAATGGGCAGTAAGAGTGTTGGATGCCTTTGAGCTAGAGAAAGCATTTCAATTTAAGAAGATTTACTGTCTCAAAATAGGCTACAATCTGTTTGCTTCCCATATTACCAATTATTGAACACCTTCCCATGCAAAACAGTATAGATCTATTACCCAGACATAAATTCCCAAGCTTCAAATAGCTGTGGGACAAATAGAAAACCCTTGTATGCCAGACCACCTCCGACTCATGGCCCAAATTGTCTCTGCCAATTTCTGTATACAATCAGCTAATTTTGTCACAATATTTTCTAATTTGTAAAGGTTCAAGAGCCCTGCCATGTTATACACTTGGCTGTCCTAGAGAGAATGAGGAGGAAAGTTCAAGGTACACATAAAACAGCAATAAGAATAAGGTTCTTGTGTCATGTGGTGAGGCTGTTTCGGGGAAAAAATGCAGACAACAATTCCTAACAAGATATAGTGTTTAATGGGTTCATTTTATGGTGTGCTTAAACACTTAAAATTCTCAAGATATAATTTATTCAGACTTCCTTGCCCCACCAAACAAATAAGACACTGGCAATAGAAAGTGGGGGGGGGGGGGGGGAGAAGATTATTCATCATCACAAAAAGGACATAAACATTTCTGTTTAGCCAAAGCTTGCATAATTTTCAGATTGATGTGGTGTTGGTCTGTTTATTAATTTTTGCTTCAAAGTGCATAAAATCTGCATAATCACCAGGACTGTCTCCTTACATACTGATCATCTTTTCTTCCCTTACCTTTAGCATCGCAGTGTAACTCATATATTTGAATGGAAAGAAGGTGAAAGACTTTATGGATTTAAAATGATGATAGCATTAGCATATCAACTGCCCTGTGCAAAATAAAGGTCGGTAGACATGATTTGCCCACAGAGAAGTATAACCAGGCAATGTTGTGCTTTGGCATGCATTTTCAAGGACAAAGAATGAAAAAAAAATGATGGTTTTTAGTGCACTATTGAAGGTACATCTACATTAGGTGAATACACTTTTGTAGGTTTAACCAGGAAAACGTTATCATGACAGCCATATTTATAAATCACCATGGGAAAATTAATGCACCAGCCACATTTTGCGAGATGTCAAATACTTAACACCCATGTTGGTTTTGAAAGAAAGTCAATATTGGCACATTCTGATAAAAAAATGAACTGAAACTAAAATTTTGCCAATGCTTATTTCCAAGTCTGTAGAATGATAATTTTGGTTTGTTGGACTTCAAAATCCAATTCAGATGAATTAGATTTGAATTAGTAAATTTTCATGATTGGTTTCCACTTTGTTTTCCTAATTATTCCATGGCAACATTCTTTCGGGTGACTTCCATTCATGATGCCCATAAAACTCTAAAAACCAGGATGCCAAACTAGAGCAATTTAAAGTTTCAGAATAAATCATCGTTATATTGGAATTAAATAAACTACACTGGAATACAATTCCTCAGACTTTGACAACATACGGACCTGGGAAGCTAAATTATTTTTTTCAGTAAAATCTAATGGCCCAACAGGATCTCTGAAACCCTTCACGTGATGCGGCAGCTAGATTACTCACTGGAGCATCATACAGGGGGCATACCACCCCCCCTGCTGTGCCAGCTCCACTGGCTGCCGATCCAATTCAGAGCAAAATTCAAAGTGCTGGTCTTGACCTATAAAACCCTATACAGCTCCGGTCAAGTGTACCTGTCCGAACGTATCTCCTTCTACGTCCCACCTCAGAGCTTAAGATTGTCTGGGGAGGCCCTGCTCTCAGCCCCGCCTTTGTCTCAAACACGCTTGGCGGGGATGAGGGACAGGGCCTTCTCGGTGGTGGCCCCCAGGAAATTTGCTCCCTGGGGAAATTAGGTCATCGTCATCCCTCCTCACCTTTAGAAAAAAGGTTAAAACATGGCTGTGGGACCAGGCCTTTGGGCAATTGATAATGTTGACTATGGCATGGAAGAGGATTTGGATAAGTTAAGCGGAGTATTCATTAGTAGATGGCTAGCTAAACAGCCACCAGACGGGCAATAGCTAATCAGAGTGTAAGTATACTGTTTTAATCTTTATTTATTAATGTTCATGTATAATTGTTATATTTATTATTCTGTATTTTATGATGTGGCATTGAATTATTGCCAATTGTAAGCCACCCTGAGTCCTCCCAGGGGTTGAGAAGGGTGGGGTAAAAATGTTGAAATAAATAAATAAATAAATAAATAAAAATGTCTAGGATTTGAAAAATAAGGGGAATTGCTATGAAGTTAGCAGGTTCTGATGGACAATAACATTGGAGATTCAGAAGCTGTAACTCACATGAATCCTTCTCTTGCTCAGACTGGACAGCAGACTAGTCCAAATGAGATTAAATCTAGCTATCTACTAGGCTTGGGCAGTTTCGTTCGTTAATTTCGTAATTCGTTATTAATTCGTATTTAAATTAGCTTACGATCCAATATTGAGCCATGCAGGAATAGTGTGAGGAGTAAATTAGATTCAAAACATTTTTTTCAATTTATTTCGTAATTATTTCGTTATTATTTCAAAATTATTTTGTAATTATTTCGTAATTATTTTCGCATGTCTGGTGCAAGTTTTATAGTTGTTGTTTGTTTTATCACACCAACGGTCAACAACAGAGGGAGAGAGAAGCTTCAGAAGTTTCCCCTGTCCCATTTGGAGGTTTTTTTTTAGCATATTGTGCAATCGTGTCCGCCATTAACGATTTGAATCGTAATTATACGAAATTTCGTATATTTCGAAATTTTTAAAAGGAAAATTTCGGAATTCTTTAAAAAAACGAAACGCAATGGACCCCTAAAAACAAAACGAGTTTAGAAACAAATTTTTCCGTTGTTACCCAGGCCTACTATCTGGCCACGGTGGTCCACGCTCTTGTCACATCCCGGTTGGATTACTGCAACGCACTCTACGTGGGGTTGCCTTTGAAGACTGCTCGGAAACTTCAACTAGTCCAGCGAGAAGCAGCCAGATTGCTCACCGGAGCGGCGTACAGGGAGCACACCACCCCCCTGTTGCGTCAGCTCCACTGGCTGCCGATCCAATTCCGAGCACAATTCAAAGTGCTGGTTTTGACCTACAAAATCCTATACGGTTCCGGCCCAGTGTATCTGTCCAAACGGATCTCCCTCTACATCCCACCTCGAAGTTTAAGATCATCTGGGGAGGCCCTGCTCTCAACCCCGCCAGTGGCACAAGTGAGACTGGCGGGGACGAGGAGCAGGGCCTTCTCAGTGGTGGCCCCCCACCTGTGGAACTCACTCCCTGGGGAGATCAGATTGACGACTTCCCTTCTAGCGTTTAGGAAAAAACTAAAGACCTGGATGTGGGACCAAGCTTTTGGCCATGCTGACAACTGATTAAAGGACCTATCGATAGACAAGGACAATGGAATGGAATGGATATATGGACTCTGATATATGGACTCTGACATGAGATAGTTTTTATGATTTTAATAGGTATTGATGTTTCATTTTAATTGTTGAACTGTTATATTTTGTATTGTTTGTTGTGTGATTTGGGCATCTAATTGTGCCTCCTTTGTAAGCCGCCCTGAGTCCCCCCCAGGGTGAGAAGGGCGGGGTATAAGTAGATGAAATAAATAAATAATAAATACTATCTACAGTGCCCCGAAGTTGTGGGATACTCCATAGTTCCCAGAAAACTTTGGAGTATCCAATGATTTTGCCTATTTAATCTGGTATACTCATTGGAAGTGCAAGAAGCTCATGAAGACAGCCAGGGAGAGTCAGTCCAGATTTTCATGCTCATGTAGATTTGCTCTAGTTTAGAAAGTAACTATTTTTGAAAGGGTCACTGCTGAACAGCAGAGAATTAGGTATCATGAGAGAAAACAAACCCTAATGTGGAAATTGCCCTCTGTCTTCTTTCACCAGAAATATGCAACTAATTAACAAAAAAAGAGTAATTGTTGTGAATCTTAACAACATTCTTTATAAATGTTCCTCATGCATCTATACATTAATCTCAGCTCTACTTAATGTAGAACTGTATATTATAAATACTGTATATTATGATAAAGACACTTACATTGGGTGATGGATAGGAATAAAAAAGGAATCTGCTTTTAAATGTTCTAGATGCATTTCTCAAGCAGAAAAAGAAGACACACATTATTGGACCTTTTGCTTGATTTCCTCTGAGATTTCTGCTTTTGGCACATTTCCCTAGTTGCACCTCATTTGATAATTACAGGTAATGACACAGTGCATTAGCAGTCTTGGTGCAGAAGCCATTTCCTTGCTCATGGCTAGACAGAAATACTGGCTTCATTTCACATATTCACAACTCCTTATTGCAGTGTGGTCCAATCATCCCATATTATTATTACCCTAAATGCATTTGTTTAATAGTTAAATTTTAACTGGTTTGCCAAGATACATCTAAAAGAAACAGGTTTTTTTGTGTAAGCATGCACGCACGTGTATATCACAGATAAATAATTGGATAGATAAGAAGCTAGAAATTGACAAATTGACAGATCTGCAATATAATCCAATTTTCAAGTTACAATACATTGCTGCTATTTGTAACACTGTTGTGTGGAAATGGGCATCCTTCCCTTCCTTTATACCTACTTTTGACTGTGGAAGCTATTATCCTGAAACTTCCCCAAAGAGGTGGGTGGCCAAGAAAATTGTGATATAATCCATACATTTTTAATATGGGTTGTTGTAGGTTTTTTCGGGCTATATGGCCATGGTCTAGACGCATTTTCTCCTGACGTTTCGCCTGCATCTATGGCAAGCAAAAAAGGAAGAAACCATGAAAATGAACAAAATCTGGCTACCAGTATTAAAAAACTCTAAAATTACAACAGCAAAACAACAGAGAGTAAATAATCAGGCACATCAAATCACCTCTCAACAAAAGATTCCCCCAGGCACTTCCAAGCCTTTAAATGCTAATCAAGGTGGTCAGTTGAAACATTCACACCTAGCTCCAGCAGACAAAAGTCCTTTGTCCCACCTTGGTCATTCCACAGATATATAAACCCATTTTCCTACTTCCAGCAGACCCTCACTACTTCTGAGGATGCTTGCCATAGATGCAGGCGAAACGTCAGGAGAAAATGCCTCTAGACCATGGCCATATAGCCCGAAAAAACCTACAACAACCCAGTGATTCTGGCCATGAAAGCCTTCGACAATACATTTTTAATATGGTTTCAAACATCCTCTTCCCCTTTCCAGTGTTGAATACATTCATATACATATGGCAACTGTGTGATACATAGCATACTAACATATAATCTGGAAGGTTATAATTATTTTTGTATGTACTATAAAGGAGCTCAGTGTCATGTACAAAGAAAAGTCTGACATGACCAATGGCCTTACTTCCAATGCCCTTGTCAAAATCTACTTCAGACTATTCAGTTATGCATGACCTTCAGCAGTGATAGTTTTGTTGATCTTTGCAAGTCATTTGCCATCTTTTGGCCTGTCATGATTCATCTCTTGATCATAGTACATTGCTGAGTTTTAAAATATACATATGAGGGGTATTTTTTAAGTAAGGTCCGTTTGAACATAAGTACACAACGAAAGTTTATTTCAAAAAAGTAAATTTATTTTCAGAAAGTACATACTTCACTCTATTTTTCAACATAGTTGCCAAGTTTGTTCAAACACTTATCATACCTCTGAACCAATTTTAAAATACCCTCTTCACAAATCCTCGCTTCAACTGAAGCCACCAAATCGTCTGTAATCAAAGAAGGGCGGCCGGAGCAGTCCTCATCATGGATGTTGTCACGGCCATCTTTGTCGTACCCACTTACGCACTTTGCTTTCACTCATAACAGTATCACCGTACACTTCACAAATCTGTCGATGAATTTCTGCAGCAGGGGTTGATTCTCCTTTATCCAGAACCTCAAATAATCCTTCCCCCCTCCCTCAAAAACACCTTTTGTCACAAGATTCCCACTTCTGCTTTTGTGGAAAGGGGGCTGGATGCCACATCTGAGATTGCTGACACTTGTCTTGAGGAACTAGACAAGGGGAAAGGGGGAGATCTCCTCTTACACAAAACTGTAAAAAGCAGACATCCCAGACATTTTTCCGCTCACCTTGTGACAAAATATGGTGTATAGCAAGCCAGGCTTCCTGGAAGAGCCACATGGGTAAGTGTAATCCCCTGCATGCTGTCTGTATCCAGCCCAGAAGTAATGAAAAAGGCTTGGGGGGAATATTTTTTCTAGATACTTTGCTAAAAGGGTGGAAAAAGCTCAGTGGAAGCTGGCCCCCTTCCTCCTATCCCTCATTCACTATCTATTTGTAGAAATACAGGTCATCCCAAATACCCTAAAACCTGAAATCTGAAAAACCTCTGGTCTTATGCTTTTCAGTGAAGAACATCTGGCTGCCGGATCACTGAATTTCTCCAAATCCAGTATCACGAAACATAATCATTCACACCCCTACTCCAAAATGAAGATGCTTCCATGCATCCCAGCTTGTTCACTCCACTTTTCACAGTCTTCCTGCTTCTTTTTGTTTCCATTTTTCTAAATTAGATCTTTGAACCAAATAGTTGCAAATACCAGCCAACCGTAATGAACAATGTGTTCCTTATTATTCTATCACCATATTCTGACTTCATAAAGGCTAAAAGCTTTTCATTCTCAAGAGGATGGATCAACAACCACACTCAAAAAAGCGAGGACAACGGGAAACTGGCAAAGCTAGGAAGAGCAATAGTAACACTTCAACAGCAGCAGATTGAGCAAAAGAGGTATCTTCTGCCACTTTAAACTGAACATATATTTATAGTGTAAAGGTCTCTCAGAGAGGCTTACCTGCCAGTCAAAACAAGACAAGATGGCCAGGTGTAAAATATGTAAAGAAATCCAAAGGAAAGACAGGGAGATGGAAAAGGAAAACATTTAGGTGGACATTTTTGGAATATTGTGAGGTGTATATCACTTGATGATATAATCATGGACTTGATGAAGGTAAAAAGGAAGATGAAAATCTTATTTAAAAACTTTATAAAGAGTAGCACAAAAATATCATAACTTGGTTAGCTAATGGAGGGGCAAAATTTTCAGGACAATAATTTTAAACTAAATGTAACCCCACCTTGCAAAAAAACCTACAATGTTGATTATTTTTGTATCATGATTAACCAAAAACCTATTGTTGTAATACAGTGTGATAGTAATGTTCCTACTACTGGTAGAAGGGAGAAGAGGGCTGCACAGGTGTGGGAGGAGCAGCAGCAGTGAAAGCAGATTAGAGACATATTCATGGCTCCAACTGATTCTGAATCCTTCAAGGGTTTCTCAGACTGTGAAATGGGGGAAGGAGAGGAAAGCAGGGGAGTTAAGCGGGCTGCTCGTGAACAAGAATCTGATGAAGAGCTTCAAAGGAAGCGTATCCGTGATATACTTAGTGCTCCAACAGAAGATGACAATTTAGGGGTTTTGAAGGGAGTGACGGGACTGGGAGTGACATTGAGGAAGAGGGTGATTTGGACTGGACCCGTGTTCAGGAAATAAGGGATATCTGTACTCAGCCTACCTCCAGTGATGACTTTGAGGGGTTTGCAGAAGAGTGGCAATCGGGGAACACTTGGGAGGACCTAAGTCTGGCAAAGGTGGAGAGATGGGAGGCAGTGCTCAGCTGCTGGGAATGGGGCAGCTGAAAATGATGATGAAATGGTGGGGAGCAGTCCATCCTCTGATGAGGAGCTTTAGGATATGTTGGTTTGGTTTCAATGGGTCTTTGCAGAAGGCAAAGTGTCTTTTCGGGTGTGTATCTTTGTTCCTGCCATTACTCTCAAGCTTGGGTCCTTGGACTACAGATCATCATGTTTCCGTGACTTCTGGCTGATACTTCGTAAGTGCTGACTATAACTTTCCCTGTTTGACTACGGACCGTGTTTTGACTACGACTACACATTTTGGACTGCTTCTTCGTACTTTGGACGTGCCTGGACTATGGATTGCCTTTGGACTCTGATTTTGCTTGCTCCCGCATTATTTTTTGGTGCCTTTTGGAAATTTTGCATTACAAGCAGATTGCTGTATATTTTTGTTATCCCAGATTATACTCCGGGATAATCCGGATTATATTTGAGTTGAGTTTTTTGCATAGCGGTTGCTATAAACTTTTAGTTTGTGCTAGAGACACTGAAGCAAGTGTCTCTAAAGCCTTTTTGTGTTCAATAAACCTGTGTTTGGACCTTTTATATTGCGTTTGGCATTCTTGAGGCTTCTGGGTCTTGACACCTATCTATACTTAATTCTAAAATTTAGAGGACATCTCACCATCAGAAGGATAAAAGGAAGGGTAATATGCGTATAGATAACTAAATAAGTCCAAGGAGTAATTTAACATTATATTATGTGCTTTGGTGGATTTAAATATTTGTTATACAAGCTAGCCACAAAGTAGGTGGTCGCATGATATGCTATTGTAGATGCTGTTCAATTTAACTTTGAACAGAAATTTATTCAAAGAGCAAATACGGGTATTTTTACCCCTTCTAAAATAGTGTTTTCTTGAATGCATCTGTATGTGTGTGATTTGTGTGTGTTTCAAAGTGCCATTTAAAAACACAATGCAAATATGAGAACAATACAACACTAGCTTTGATGAGTTAACAGTTTTATATAAGATGAAAATAAGAGAATAGCCTTTATGGAATGTCTTCACAAGCAAGATTTAATAAGCATGGTACCTTCAAAGCCTATGTACAGTATGTTAATCAGAAATAGCTTTGATGAGCTGGAAATCACATGCAACTTTCTATAAAAGAAAATTTCAAAGGAAAAAATTAAACCACTGGTTTAATTATTTGATGTCATAAATCCTTTTGTGAGTATCCCCCCCTTTAAGTTTTACATAGCATTGTGGCTCAGTAGAACCTAAAGTTTGGTAAACTTCAGTAATTTCCATTAATAATATTTTTTAAATGTTCAGTGTCTTTAAAATGGACAAGCAGTATCTCTATAATTTTGTTATATTATGTCCCTGTAATGAACTTGAGGAGCTAATCCCCTCAGGTCCAGCTTGCTTATCCAAATGCATCTCCCTTTATGAGCCAGTTAGATCAGCTGGAGGAGCCCTGCTCTCGGTCCTGCTGCCATCGCAGGTGGGATTGGTGGGGACAAGAAACAGGGCTTTCACGGTGGTGGCCCCTCAGTTGTGGAATTCCCTCCTCAGAGAAATTAGATCAACTCCCTCACCTCTGGTGTTTAGGAAACAATTAAAAACTTGGTTATGAAATCAAACATTTGGTGAGTGACAACAATAGCATAGCAGCTGGACGACAACCTGAGGATCGGTGCAATGTCAAAATGTTTCATGTTCATGTTTGAGGTTTTTATAGTTTTAATGGTTTCATTTATAGTTATATGTTATTGTTTTAGATGTGTGATGTACTGTTTTTATTATATGTGAGGCATTGAATTTTTGCCATTTAAATAAATAAAGTAATAAATAAAGCAGGTTTGAAATAAAACAATGACTCTAATGGTACAAGATGACAAGTTTTTCTTTGGTTTTGGTTCAGTGATATCTGGATATAGAAATACAAATAAATACAAAGTTGTCTCACACTTCTCTAGCAAGAAAAGGAGACACAGCTGGAGTTTATATCTGACCTCCATAGATATATATGATGATATTTTACTGTGCTTCAGCAGAGGCAGTCATTTATAATATGCTTTGCATTTTGCGGAACCAATTTTGTCCTGGATCTGCAATACACTGGCCACTGCTGTAACACATTTTTAGTTGAACTCTGACTTTTCTGGGACTTTAAAAACTGCTGTATGGTGTGTATTGCAGTGCACACTGGTAGTGTGCATTTTGTGGCCACTACAACTTTGAGTTAGCTTTGAACTGCATTAGAAAGGACAGAGTTGGAAAGAGTGACATGATGAATCAACTATTTATTTATTTATTTCCAGAATTTCTACCCTGTCTCTTCTCTACCCCCAAAGGGGGACTTAGGACCGCTTACATTTTGGCAGCGATTTGATGCCGCTACATATAAACAATTACAATAATACAACAACCATTAAAATATATAAAGCATTCATTAAAAACAGTACATAAAGCATTCATTAAAACAATAAACAGTATCCTCAGCTGTAACTATGGGCGGCTCAACCCATTACGCAAAGTAAGCATTTGCAGTATAGTTGATTTTGCCCAGGGGCGCTCTTGAGGCGCTCTTGGGGGAAAATAGACCTTGACATGTGTGAGTTGTAGTTACTGGGATGTATAGTTCACCTACAATTCTGAACTCCACCAATGATGGAATTGAACCAAATATGGCACACAGAACTCCCACGACGAACAGAAAATATATATCAGTGATTGGTTGGGGGGGGGGGGGCAGGCACCAAAATACTGTTTGCTTACTGTTGAAAATTACCTAGGCCCGCCTCTGGCTGTAACGAAACTCCGGTCAATTTCCAAAGAAAGTGCTAATTCTATCTCCTGTCCAAAAGCCTGGTTCCAAAACCATGATTTCAATTTCTTCCTGAAAGCCAGGAGGGATGAAGCCAATCTTATCTCATTTGGAAGTGCATTCCACAGGCAGGGGGCCACAGCCGAGAAGGCCCTTTCTCTCGTCTCCACCAGGCACATTTACGATGTTTGCTGGAGCAAGATCAGGGCCTCCCCGGATGATCTTAAATTATGAGATGGAACGTAGAGGAATTGCTGTTGGTTGCTACAGTATATTATATTAAGTCCACTAGGATATTTACTGGTGAAAAGTAAATAAACCTGCTCAGATTTCTATTGATAGCAATATTGGACAAATCATGAAGGCTCAACTAAGTGCCTATTCAAATTTAAGGTTCAACAGAATAAAAAGTCTTGAGCGGGAGCAAAACCAGATGCTTCCTAGAATAGTGATAACTAGAATCCTAAAAACATCAGATGTAGAATTGGAAAAAAAAAATCACACTATAATTATGCGAAATCATAGCAATTCAATTTATTTATTTATTTATTATTTATAGCTTTTATATTCCGCCCTTCTCACCCCGCAGGGGTCTCAGGGAGGATTAGAGTGTACACATATATGGCAAACATTCAATGCCCATTTTTGACATACAAACATATACAGACATACACAGAGGCTATTTAATTTTTTTCTGGCCGCCAGGGGAGCTGTCGCTTTCATCGTCCATCCCCAACGCTGACGAAGCACTTCCGCATTCCCCGCATGCTTCCCCGCTGGAATGCTTTGCTGGAGTCTTCTTTATGGCCTCATAAATCAGTTAATTTAGCCTCCCCACACTTTTTTTAAGGTGGTACCTTATTTTCCTATTTGACAGATGCAACTGTCTTTCAGGTTGCAAAGGTCGACAACAGGCTACACACAATTGGTTGGAAACCCACTCCAATCCGGGCTGGCTTCGAACTCATGACTTTTTGGTCAGAGTGATCTTAATGCAGCTGACACTCAGCCAGCTGCGCCACAATCCCGGTGCAGGTTGTACTGGGAGCAGGAATAAGCACATCTTTGGTTCTCTGACTTCATTCTCTTTCGACTTTCACTATTGTTAACTGTGGTACATTTTTTAAAAAAAATACATAATATTACAAGCACACATTTTAAAAATTGCTATGTGTTTGTGTGTGTGCATGTGCTGAGGTCTTTTTGAGTGAGTTTCCTAGAACTTCTATGCATTTGATTACTCTTTCTCAAGAATAAAATTTCCAGGATATTGAGGTTTATGTCATGCTTGTCTGTGAGTTACCTGTTAAAGGTGACAGTCCGATCAGAAAAAAGCTAAGTAGTAACTTCAATTTAGAGCAAAGAACATGGCTAATACAAGGATTAAAATACAGGCTTTTGAGAGCTAGACAGTCAAAGCTCTCCGTCTGGATTAGCAAATCTGTCAGTTTCCTTTTCTTCCACATTCAAATTACTGGAATGTTTCCCTATCACTTTTATCCAGAAATTTGCACATTTTGTGGGAAAGCAAATGAAATCCTTAAATAGCAAGATAAATTGACAGAATACCAACCAGCCAGCTCTATGAGTTTCCACAAGACTTATTTTGTATAAAAATAGATATATGCTTGCTTACCTTCTTCTACATCACAATAGTTAATCAGTATGCCCTGCTCTTTTCAATGCCTGGGTGAATATGCTAATCCACCTCTTTGTCTGGTGCATAAACAATTGGTTTATGGAGAGTCTTTCCGTTTCTAGCAAGGGCGTGATTACCTTTCTGCTCACATACCCATCCTCATCATGCAGAGAGAATACAGTTGCAATCTATTTTAATAGCTTATCTAGTATTCACAGTAACTGAGTAAAGTCATTATGCATTCAATCATTCATATGAATGTCATAGGTACTTCCGCAAGAGTTCTGTTGTAATTGAGAATATTTAAGATCCAGTTGACTTCATAACCTGACGGTAGACACTGATAATAACCTTTTTTCCAGTGGAGGAGGGGTTACAGAATCTTCAGATTACAACCTTGGCAATAATATCACAAGGCACAAAATAATGTCAGATTGGGGCCAACATTTTGCCATAATGGATATGCCATCTGGATTCAGAGGCATCCATTCAGACAAAACATTCTAAGAAGTCAGAAGGAAAGTATAGGGATGCCATCAAAATGTCTCTTGAATCACATTTCATGGAACAATCACACATATTTATTTTGCCTCTCACTGTATTCTAAACATATGTATTCGGAAGTTGATTTCATTTGAACTATTTGCTCACCTACAAAGCCCTTAATGGTTTGGGACCTGCTTACCTGCGTGACTGCATCTCCGTCTATGAACCTGCACGTTCTCTTCATTCATCCGGAGAGGCCCTGATCACGATCCCACCTGCGTCGCAAGCATGGCTGGTGGGGACGAGGGACAGGGCCTTCTCTGTGCTAGCCCCCCCCCCCCCCCGACTCTGGAACTCCCTCCCAAGGACATCAGACAAGCCCCTACGTTGGCAGTCTTTAGGAAGAGCTTGAAGACCTGGCTATTCCGGTGTGTCTTTCCAGAATAGGAAACTCCAGCAACACATCCCAGAAGCACTTTATTAGAGATTAAGATTGTCCGCACATTGCACTTATCCAAAAATCCTTATATATCACTCAGCACACACTTTTTAATCTGTACCCATTACATTTGCCCGGCCTAGTTTTTACTGTATCACAGTGTGTTGTTTTATTGTTCACTGTTATTGCTTTAATGTTTTTGATTTGCTTTGGTTTATATGTAATTGTTATATTGTTGTTTTATTGTAGCCTTGGCCTTTGTAAGCCGCATCGAGTCCTTCGGGAGATGCTAGCGGGGTACAAATAAAGCTAATAATAATAATAATAATAATAATAATAATAATAATATACTGATGCAACAACTGCTGCAATATATTGTTTTTCAATGCATATGTGGACTTCATTTTTAGACCGTTTCTAGGCTGACCCAGTTTGCATACATTGTAAATGTGATTTGTTTAACTGAACTCCTTCCTGCTGCAGGAGAGGTGTACTTGTCATTTAAAAAAATATATTCAGCAGCTTGCTGGCCTCAAATGTGTCTCTGGGCCACCACCCTCCATCTGTAACTGTTACTTCAGAGAGTGAACTGAGCTCTCTCAAAAAAATATGCAAACAAATAATTGACACAGGATTGCTCTGTGCCACTCAGCATAAGGAAATAGTGTCAGTTCCTGCATTAAAACCATAAACATAAATATAGAAGCACAATTTGAAACAATTAAATGCATGTTTTCACTGATATGCATATTACACAGAGCCTTAAAATACGAGGGGTATTTTTAAGTAAGGTCCGTTTGAAATAAGTACACAACGAAAGTTTATTTCAAAAAAGTAAATTTATTTTCAAAAAGTACATACTTCACTCTATTTTTCGACATGGTTGCCAAGTTTGTTCAAACACTTATCATACCTCTGAACCAATTTTAAAATACCCTCTTCATAAAAACTTGCCGCCTGCTGAAGCCACCAAATCGTCTGTAATCAAAGAAGGGCGACCAAAGCGGTCCTCATCATGGACGTTGTCATGGCCATCTTTGTATTGTCGTACCCACTTACGCACTTTGCTTTCACTCATAGCAGTATCACCGTACACTTCACAAATCTGTCGATGAATTTCTGCAGGAGGCAGGTTCCTTGCTGACAAAAAACGTATCACTGAGCGAACCTCACATGCGGCGGGTGAGTTGATAGTCTTAAACATTTTTAAAGCACAGAACAGAATCGTACAGGTTAGCTACAGAGTGGAAACTGAGCACAGTTGTTCCCGAGGCATGACGGTACATGACGCATGCGCTCGTTGCAGTATGTGAATGAACTACTAGTGTCTACAACAAAACAGACCTTACTTAAAAAATATCCCTCGTATACTCATGCTTTTTGGACATTGCTTTTGATTGCTACCTTTGGACACTGTTTTATCTAGCTGCCTTTGAATGCCTTATTGTTTTGTTATCTTTTATCTTTACAAGCATTCATTTCTCTTGGCTTTTTTTGCTAAGTTTTAATAAAAAGGATTGCTCCTTCACTCAACGTGTGGTGTTTTTAGTCAGAGGGGCTGCTTCCTGTTCTGAAGTGTAACACCTACCCTGATTGGGGCTTTCTGATGCTGAGCAGAATTCTGGAAAATGTAGTTTAGGGCAGGACTTTCTGAATTCTTTGGCATAGGGCTTCTCATCTTCCCAAACTACATTCCCCAGAATTCTGTGCTTTCTCTATTTCCCAGTTAACTATGTTTTCTTCCTGCTACTTCTGTCCCCTAATGGTGAGAGCCCATTAATTTAAAGAAGAAAGGCTGCCTTTTGGGCTTTGCTTTGCTTTCTTGTGCTGAAAATGAAGCTAACATTGGAAAGCTTCAAAGATTTACAAAATTCAAATGAAAAAGTATTGAGTAAGTTTCAATTCTTAAGTTTTTGGTACACACCACGCTCGTACATCAGATATCACATTGTAAGTATGAATTTAACAAATGTAATACATCTTATGACTAACAAAATGATTGCATACCCCTAGTAGACAAGCCTTCATGTTCCATCAAGAGAGGTAAACAGAAGGCCATAGAGAAAGTGGAAGGAGTGGAGAGAAACTGAAGAATGAATGCCAGTTTGACGCCACATTAACTGTCATGTCTGATTACTATGGAATCACAGAAGTTGTGGTATTATTATTATTATTATTATTTTATTATTATTATTAACTTTATTTATACCCTGCAAAATCTCCCGAAGGATTCAATGTGGCTTACAATGGCCAAGGCCGCTGACAAACAACAACATACAATACACAATAAACTCATAAACAAATACTAAAACATCAAGCAAAACAATAAAACAGTAAAACAATGACACCGCGATGCAATTAAAACCAAGGCTGGGCCAGATGTAACAGACAAAATTTAAAAAGTGCTGAACTTGACAGGTAATATGTAGAGGTATTTGGAGGTAGGTGCAATGTGCAGATAATCCTGAATCTCTAGCAAGGTGCATTTGGGAGGAGTTTCCTATTCTGGAAAGGCACACTGGAACAGCCAGGTCTTCAGGCTCTTCCTAAAGACAGCCAACGTTGGGGCTTGTCTGATGGCCTTGGGGAGAGAGTTCCAGAGTTGGGGGGCTACCACAAAGAAGGCCTTGTCCCTCGCCCCCACCAAACGCGCCTGCGATGCAGGTGGGATCGTGAGCAGGGCCTCTCCAGATGATCGGAGGGAGTGTGCGGGTTCATAAACGGAGATGCGGTCACGCAGGTAGGCAGGTCCCAAACCATTTAGGGCTTTGTAGGTGAGCACCTGCACCTTGAATTGGGACCGGAAAATGAACGGCAGCCAATGGAGCTCCTTGAAAAGGTTTTTATAAGGTTTTTAGCCGTTTCTGCCTTACCAAACGATATATCCCAGAATTCCATATTCTTGGGGTATGGTAGTTAAAGTGATGTCAAATGTGTACTGGTACACTTTATAAGCAGCTGAAAATATGGGGCAATAACAGATTACTATTTTCACTTTGCAGTGCAATGCTGCTAATTTTGAGTTCCTGCTACCAGTTGTCAATAGAAATGTGCTTCCTGACCACCAAAATGTGCCTATTTCTGATATAAAGGCTTTGGTCACTCTGAAGGACTGCAGCTTCAAGAAAAATTCATTTCTTCCAAGCTGTCAAGGTGGCAGTATAATGCCAGTTGTTCTTCGTGATTCCCACATATATTTTCAGATCATGCCAATCAAATGCATGTTGCGGATGTCTCTGGTGTCACTGCTGATATACAGTCAACAACTAGTGTTGACAAGGGCAAAGTCTTTAATCACTTACTGCGGAGGAAGAAATAAAGCAAAGCTATTGCCTGAAAATAACTCATTTGTTAGTCTTGGTGGATGCCTGCTGCTTGTGTGTTCTAATGGAAGCTTGCTTTGAGTGGCTGTTTGCAGTGGTCTTTTATTTTGGCATTCAATCATAATCAACTCCTTCTCAAGTAATAAATGGTTCAAAATGCCCCCTAAAGCCCTATAAAACGGGAACAGCTGAGATCCCTGACCTTGATCTTTAGAGAAAGATGGGAAGCTATTAAATCTCAGCCAACAGTACACACTGATAGAATACTATCCTTTAACAGGAAAAGTATTCTGAGAAATATTATAGCCATTTAGATGAAAGTGTTTTATGGCTTCTTGACTCCGTGTTTCTAATTAGATGTAATTGGATCTAATTTTCAGCACATGGCTGTTAAAAATCTTGACAAATGCTCCAGTACAGTGTGACCTCAATATTATTGCTTGGTTGAGATTTCCCCATCCCCAGAGTAGTTAGACTTTTCAGTAAATGGAAGAAATGCGTTGCTTATGCTTAATATGAAGGCAAAATATTTTTTATACTTTATTGTGGACAAAATAAGAATGAAAAAGATCTATAACATAAATTGTATCAAAGCTACCAGTCTTGCATAATGTTCAGTCATTAACACTTACAAATTATACACACCTTGTTGTAGTACAGCGTGATAGTAATGTTACTACTACTGGTAGAAGAGAGAAGAGGGCTGCGCAGGTGTGAGAGGAGGAGCAGCAGCAAAAGCAGATTAGAGACATATTCATGGCTCCAACTGATTCTGAGTCCTTTGAGGGTTTTTCAGATTGTTAAATGGGGGAAGGAGAGGAAAGCAGGGGAGTTAAGCGGGCTACTCGAGAACAAGAATCAGATGAAGAGATCCAAAGGAAGCGTATCCGTGATATACTTAGCACTCCAACAGAAGATGAAGTCTTTGTGGGTTTTGAAAGGAGTGATGGGACTGGGAGTGACAATGGGGATGAGGATGCTTTAGACTGGACCCGTGTGCAGGAGATTAGGAACATCTGTACTCTGCCTACCTCCAGTGATGACTTTGAGGGGTTTGCAGAGGACTGGCAATCTGGGAATACTTGGGAAGACCTAAGTCTTGAAAGACGCTGGCAAAGGTGGAGGGATGGGCATCAGTGCTCAGCTGCAGGGAATGGGACAGCTGATTCTTAGTTTGTGCTAGAGGCACTGAGTTAAGTGTCTCTAAGCCTTTTTTTGTGTTTAATAAACCTTTAAACTGTGTTTGGCATTCTTGAGGCTTCTGGGTCTTGACACACCTGCTCAAATGAAAATGCCCTTGAATTCAGGACAGTTTATTCTCAGGTAAGCTGTTATAAGATAAACCATTAAATAATAAAATATAAGCCATTAAAGTAAGGGATGGGCAAAGTGCAGCTCTTGGGGCAAAGCTGGACTACAGCTATGGCAGGTGCTTTAACCAGAATAGCCAATAATGAAGAATCCTATCATATGCAGTAGTGGTTTCCTTTTCTCTACACTCACATGACATGGACTCCACTTTGTGGCCCCATTTCTTAAGGTTGGCTCTGCATCTTGTGATGCCAGAGTGCAGCCTGTTCAGCACCTTCCAATCACCCAGTCTTTTTGTGCCCAGGAGGGAGTCTCTTATTTGATGCCAGCCATGGATTAAGGTTCTGGATTTTTAGCCTGCCACTTTTGGACTCTTGCTTGCTGAGATGTTCCTGTGAGTATCTCTGTAGATCTCAGAAAACTGTTTCTTGATTTAAGGCGTTGGTATGCTGGCTGATTTTCAAACAGAGGATTGTCCGGAGATGTCACTGCCTTGGTCCTTTCATTCTTGGCTGCTACTACTTGGTGGATGTCAGGTGGTGCAATACTGACTAAACAGTGTAATTTCTCTAGTGGTGTAGGGCACAGACATCCTGTGATAATGCGACAACAGACAGTGCTAAACCCTCACCCAGTAAAGTCAGAAGAAATAATATGAATGTAACAAAGTCTTGTCAATTGCTCTTCTGATTTTGAGGGAGAAGGAGGATGGGTGGATGAAGGAGCAGCACTTGGGGATTTAGCGCTAAGTGGCAAAGAAGAAGACGAAGAAGAGTTGGCAGACATATCACAAATCCTCACGTATCAGAAATGATGAAAGGAGAAAGAAGTCAGAAGGGGAGCAGCTCAGTTTGCAGTGAAAAATCAGACCATGCCCTAGAGACAACTATGCTGGGATCTCAGGGCTATAATTTAGCAGTGAAATCAGGGGCCCAGTGCTGGCAGCAACTGACCTACTTCAGGGGAGTTCCTTTTCCAAACACTGTGTCTCCATTCCAGTGTCGGTCCTTGCTGAAGGCTCTTGGGTATTAATGTTTGTTTTTATTTTATTTATTTATTTATTTCGGGCACTTCTACCCCGCCCTTCTCAACTCCCTAGGGAGGACTCAGGGCAGCTTACAATCGGCACAATTTGATGCCAACAATTCAACACATAAAATACATAACAACAATAACTACAATAGTTAAAACATTCAATTAATACAAAAACAACTAAAAAGCCAATCTAGTGGCCAACGTTCACCGAGTTCTAAAATCCGTAAGTCCATTCAGCATTACCATAGTCCTTTCCAAATGCTGGTCGTCATTACCTTGCCAGTCTGCCAGATTTCCCAAAGGCCTGGTCCCATATCCATGTTTTCAGCTTCCTTCTGAAGGAGAGGAGGGATGTTGATGACCTAATTTCCCCGGGGAGTGAGTTCCACAGGCGAGGGGCCACCACTGAGAAGGCCCTGTCCCTCGTCCCTACCAGCCTCACTTGTGATAGAGGCGGGGCCGAGAGCAGGGCCTCCCCAGAAGATCTTAAACTCCGAGGTAGGACATAGAAGGAGATACATTCGGATAGGTACGCTGGGCCAGAGACATATAGAGTTTTATAGGTCAAATCCAGCACTTTGAATTGTGCTCGGAACTGGATCGGTAGCCAGTGGAGCTGACACAACAGAGGGGTGGTATGTTCCCTGTATGATGCTCCGGTGATTAACCTTGCTGCCGCCCATTGGACTAACTGAAGTTTCCGAACAGTTTTTTTTTACAACCTGAAGCCTCTTTATCAAAGACCCCAGTCTCTGTCTAATGTAAAGACGTTTGTTTTACGTTTGCAGGAAGACTGTGCATTACCATCAGGACTGTATTTTCTGCTTCACTTATTGCATTCTTTTTATTTTGGCTGAAGTAAAGCCTTTTTATTCACTTTCTCTTCTGCCAAAGGCTGTTTCTGGTGAAAAACTGGACACAAAGAGCACAAGTAGCACTGTATAACAGCACTATAGTCAGTATATCTCAACAATAAGGATAACGATTGTTCTAAATGTGAGAGGGAATATGAACAACATAATGCTTCACCAAATTACATTCAGTTTAATCAATGACCGTTAGATGGTACAAAGCAGTTATGAGGGGCTAGCAAAGAGCCAAGGCCTCTGTTTCATTTCTCTTCATTCAGCATAGGCTGTCTCCAAAACTATCTAATCTCAAAGAAAGACTTTCAGTAGATTCCATTGTGGTCATTTGGCTAGACCTTTAGCTCAAGGAAGAAGTAAACTGTCTCTAAAGATTAAATGAAGCAGAAAAAAATCAGGCCCAGACAGATACCCCTCTGCTGTCAAGCACATCCTCTTCATATTGTGAAAGAAAACACAACCTCTCGAATGCCCTCTGCCCACCGCAGGCATACATAAACACTCTGGGTGACACAGCTGGATACAACCCAGCAGCTCTATTCATTGTCATTTTCTGGGACAGAGTTATGTTTCCACATGTCCAGTTATTATTATCTCCCTTAACTTCAAGTCAAGCACTGAGTCATTGGTGCTTTTTGAGGAAAGGAGCCCTAGGGCAACAGCTGCTGTCTGGACTCTGGAAAGATTTAATAGTGACATGAATGACATTGAGCTCTTGACATTTTTCAGAGTTTAGAGCTGAAATTACTCTTCTACCAGAAAAGCTCTTAAGCTCTCTTTAAGGTGGCCAATTTCAAATCTTGATGCTGCCTAACACATGTTGAATTTTCAAGGACAACCGACATAATCCATCCATAAGTTAGACAATGTCACATTAATTTTTATTGTTGTAGTCTGCCTTGATGTCATTTCAAACTTACGGCAACCATAACGCAAACCTATTATGAGTTTTCTTGCCAAGATTCATTCCGGGAACAGGTTGCTTTTGCTTCTGTGTGAAGTGAATGTCACTTACCTATGATGACTTAAATGGCTGCCCATGACTAAGCAAGGATACAGATCTCCAGAATTATAAACTAATGCTCAAACTACTATATCATAATGACTCTCACATTAATTAGGCAATAGAGATTTGAACATATACGTAAAATCCCATTCAAATTAATAAGATTGATTATTATTTCCAGTTATATATTTGTTGAGATTAACTTCACAATTCAGCAGCAGATCAGTTGCACAACTTCAGCACTTTCCAGTAACTTCTTCCTGCACAGTATTTTCAGTCAACTGCTCCCACAGCCTGCAGTCACTCTAGAACCTTTTACATACACTTGAGCACATGCCCGGCCATTGTCAGTTTTACCATTGTCTTTTCCCCAGTCTATATGATATTACAAACTTCCCACAACATACAGTTATATCTTGTCTTAGCAGAGAGGTTCTTTTAATTACATATAGCCTTCGACGAACAATATCACAGCACAAGGAGAAATATACACTGTACATGACTTCCTTATATACAATTCTATACAATTACACATAGCAATCTCTGATTGGTTCCCAACTCATTAACTTAACTCAGACCCAGGATTACATCATTCACAATCACCTGGACTAGGCCAGAACACATTCCCCAAATGATTCCCTATATACAGTTAATGCATGACTCAGCATTTCCAATAGAAGCCCATTAGCAGTGCATGACTCAGCTATATTACATTACAATACATTGTAAAACCTGACAATATTTGTATATTTTGAAATTATATGAATATGTTAATCTACGGCAAAGTGACACCGCATGGAAAAACAAAAATGATTGTATAACCTTGCTACTGTTATAATACAAAACTAAAAGCCCCCTGTGGTGCAGCAGGTTAAACTGCTGAGCTGCTGAACTTGCTGACCAAAAGGTTGGCAGTTCAAATCCAGGGAGCAGGGTGAGCTCCAGCTGTTATTAGATTTTTTTTTTAAAAAAATGTATTTATGAGGTAAATCAAAATTTCATGAAAGGATGTGAAATCTCATCATGAGTTATTTAAATGGGAACCAGTAACTGAAAAATAACAGAACAAAAAGTACTGCACTAACTGTAAATTTTGCAAGAATTGTTTTCTCAAAAGTGTTTATGGGTCTCTATCGTTGCTGTTGTTACCATTTTGTTGCAAAGCTCAATCAACTTATTCACTATCAAAAGTGATATGGTATGTACTAAACCATTTGGGGTAGAGAAGCAGGGAAGTCAACTTTTTATTGATAGTTTTTTTTCTACCATATTTATTTAGCTGACATGTTCTTCACAGGGATAACCCTTAAAAAGCCTCATTTAGAAACAGGAGGTAAAATAACAAATCGTCCAAATGTCTGGCACGTATTGAAATTTTACCTGAGCTGTCTATGCTATTTGATGCATTAAGTGTGTTTTGAGATATTTGCTACTTCCTATTTGCAGACAGTTAGAATTATTGCAAGAACAGACTTTGTAACTGCAACTCCTTTCAGGAGAGCAATCAAAAAGCTATGGAATAAAAATATGCTATGAGACATCTTAATTAAAAATGTCTGCTCTTTGAAAATGAAAATTTGAGTTTGTGGATGTAACTAAGAGTGAGCCTTATGTTTCACTATCTACAGTCTCTTTTGACCTTTTGTTCTATTAAAACAAGTTTCACTGTGGTGAATAGGGTCTTGTCTAGGTTACTGCTTCTTACAAACTTGTCACGTGGCTGTTTGAATCCTACTATACCACCCAGCTCTAGATTTGGTCAATCCCATGGAGGAAAGCATTGCCCTTGTGGCTTTCCTACATTGCTTCTTATGGAAACATGGGATGCCTCCTGTGTTGTTGCAGCAGGAGCACCCTGTATCAGTTATGGAGTCATGCCGGCATTATTTTACGAGAGCCAGTAGGCTCCATGGTTGATGTAGGGTGGAGCTGGTGTATACTGCTGAAAATTGCCCTTTGTGATATGGTTGTTAAACTGTAGGCTTAGATCCCAAATGGGATCCTGTAAAAGACAAAAAAAAAAGACAATAAAAAGTTTCAGAACCTAGTTTAACACGTTTGTATGACTCCGTTAGCAACAACATGCAGTGTTTACAGTGAACTCTGCAGAAAGTGCTTCAACCATATTTCACAAAAAGAAAATCATCCTAGAAACATGCAGGAAAATGGTGGGGGGTGGGGGGGGGGTGTGGAATAGAAATTGAAACACTCACCAATCATTTTAGTTAAGATTATGTAGCATTTTGATGTCTCCCAAGGTCAGTTTAATTTTCAGTGTAAGTACTAACCAACTTGGTAAAGCCAAGAGAAATAAAGTGTTTAAAAAACCAATCCTTTTCCTTTCACCCTACTGCCATAAGGAAGGCACTGGGAGTGGGAATAGCAAAGTTAATGGATGGGAGACTGAGACCACAGCAAGCTTAAAAATGTAGTTTGGAAAAATAAGGACCCTTGTAACACAGAATGCAAAAGGCCCTGCCATAAACTAGCATCAGAAAACCCCCATGGCACCAGTCATTTAGAGTCTGTCTAGTAATAGTAAATAAAATTATTGAATCTACAAAGAGGACTAAAGGAAGTATAAGCATAAGCACTAAGCAACTTTACGAAAGCCAAGAATAAATAAAATGTTTTAAAAATCAATCTGGTTTTTCTTTAGTCAGTCTAATAATAAATAAATAAATAAAATTATTGAATCTGCAAAGAGGACTAAAGTAAGTAAGTAATAGTATAAATCTGTGCTAAGTTGAAGTTTTGTGGTTGTATGTCACAAAGACAGACAGACATTCAAGGGCATTGCTGTGGTCACTTTGTTTGGGAGGCGGGATAATTGTTTTTGACTAAACTTTTAAAAAATCCCCAAAAATCCTTTGATGTGTGAATCTTTCTGAAACTTCTGGGTATTGATTCCCTGATTATCTTATGCATTATATAAAATATTCAAGTGGATAGCTCTTGTGGTTTTTTGTAAAGAAGGAATGTTGTTTATAAAAACTTTGAAAATTCCCTAAAATCTGTGGATAGGTGAAACATTCTGAAATTTGGTGGACCAATAGTGGTAAATGTGTTCTACCAGTGTCGCAAATTCCTCTCCAATCACTTTTAAAATGAGGTAGAAAAGAGCCCCTGAAATTTCTCCAGTTATAGTAATTTAATTACGTGCAATTACTATTGGTCGTGTCAGGAGCGACTTGAGAAACTGCAAGTCGCTTCTGGTGTGAGAGAATTGGCCGTCTGCAAGGACGTTGCCCAGGGGACGCCCGGATAATTTGATGTTTTTATCATCCTTGTGGGAGGCTTCGCTCATGTCCCCACATGAAGAGCTGGAGCTGATAGAGGGAGCTCATCCGCCTCTCCCCGGATTCAAACCTGCAACCTGTCGGTCTTCAGTCCTGCCGGCACAAGGGTTTAACCCACTGTGCCACCGGGGGCTCCATGCAATTACTATAATGATATACTAATAAAATGTATTTATTTATTTACTATATTTATACCTCGCTCTTCTCACCCTGAATTTTGTTACTCTCATTACACTAATGCATTTTTCATTAAATAAACTTTTTTAAAAAAACATAATAGAAATGAAAGACCAGAGCGCCCCCCCCCCCCCGCAGTTTTGTAACAACTTGTGAACCATTTTTAATGGATCACACATACCTATGGATACCTAATTATCCATGCATACCTATGTATGGATCACACATATATAGGAACAACATGCAAAACTTTGTCTAAGTCAGGCATGGGCAAACTTTTTTGCCTTGTGGACCACATTGTGGGCCTGACTGAGATGGCTGGGCCGGGAGGGTGGCCAGGCAGGATGGGAGGATGGCCAGGACGGGCCTGGGAGCAAGAGGGCCTGTGAGAGGGTAGGGCCAGGAGGGGGTGGGACAGAGCCGGGTCATCATCTGGTTGTGCTCCTGAGACTTGCGGTGACTGCCCCAATCCTCCTTCCCTGATCTTTGGGCTGCCCTCTTGGCAATATACCGGGAGAAGGATGAGACAGGCGACAGCCAAGAGTGTTCCAGAGGGCTCTCAACTGTTGGATGTCTTCCTCAGGCTGTCCTCTCAGCAAAAGTATGGGGCCACGCGCACCATGCTTATGCCGGGAGGAGGATGAGAGATGGGGTGGCTGAGAGTGCTCCAGAGGGCTCTCATGTGCCTTATTTCATTCCCTGGCCATGAAATATAGCAAAATCTGAATTTTCAAATGTTTGGTAATGACTATAGCTTTAGCAACAAACTACTATTTTTTTCTAGTTTGCTTTTCAAAAACTGTGTTTAGGAGGGCATATTTATAGGAACAGTGCTATTACAAATTCCCTTAGTATCTCCCTTCTAAGCAAAAGAAATTACTTCATGATCCTAACTTACGTGACTATTTTACACCAATAAACTGAAGCTAAAGCATGGACCTCAAGAGATGCCTTCTGTTGAATAACAGTACAGAATGTTGCGGCCAGATTAGGTATATTCACTGATTAGCATTTAGATGACACTGTTATTCTTCCTGTCAGTTCCCTGTACTGTATATGCTTATATGTCCCACTATTCATAAACATCTTTAGTGGTGTTTACGGGATACTATAAAGAAATAAAGGTCATCAGATGCTTTGATAGAGGGCAGTTGCGTGTGCAGCTGGCCATAAAAGATCGTTCAGCATGTACATGGTCAAAGCATGTGAGGCTTTCCTATACATAAATAAATAAATAAACAAAACAAGCCAAATATGAGCTGACTGCATTTTCATTATAACTTCTGCCTTCTGTGCCTTTTTCCTCTTGAAAGTAAATGCTTCAAGCAGCTTAATTTCTCATAATTCTGATCCCCAAACCATTTATATGCATGGGACAAGTCTAATAGGGTTTAGAAAAGGAGCTCACATTCGGAACATGTTCTGTATGTCTGGGAGGCATGAATCCCACTAGATTCATTATTGTTCTCCAGCTTTATGGATCCATTCATCTACCATTAAAATGGGAGGGGACATTTTTCTCATTGTATTGGGGAAAAAATATTCTGATGAATCTACAGGTGTGGTTTGGATTTGTGTGTGGTTAGCATTATGTTCATCAGCATATTATGTAGAGTTCACCAGCATATTTTAACTGCCATAGCTCAATGCTATGGAATCCTGGGATTTGCAGTTCGATGTGGCACCAGTAGCCTTGGCTGTCAAATAATTATTTATTTGCCTTTCTAAATAAAGGCAAAATAAATAAATTATTACCTCTATTGCAAAAAGAAAGTTCAGAAAAAAATATGCTACACATTGGACTTTAGTATAAAAGCATTCCATTTTATTTAATCTGTCATCATAATCTCTTCCAGTGGATATCTATGTTCCTTGTAACTCCCTAAATATTTCAGGTCCTTCTTTCAGCCCAATTCCCAAAAGAACCACAGATGGCTATGATTACCATTTATTAATGGATCTCATCATATTTATTTATTTATTATTTATTTATTTCAGGCACTTCTACCCCGCCCTTCTCAACCCCCAAGGGGGGACTCAGGGCAGCTTACAACCGGCAGAGTTTGATGCCAACAATTCAACAGATAAATTACATAACAACAATCACCACAATAGTTAAAAACAATCAATTAAAACAATAACAATTAAAAGCCAATCTAGTGGCCAATGTTCACCGAGTTCTGATATCCATAAGTCTATTCAGCATTACCATAGCCCTTTCCAATTTCTGGTCGTCATTACCTTGTCAGTCTGCCAGATTACCCAAAGGCCTGGTCACATATCCATGTTTTCAGCTGCCTTCTGAAGGAGAGGAGGGATGTTGATGACCAAATTTCCCTGGGGAGTGAATTCCACAGGCGAGGGGCCACCACCAAGAAGGCCCTGTCCCTTGTCCCCATCAACCTCACTTGCGATAGAGGCGGGGCCGAGAGCGGGATCTCCCCCGAAGATCTTAAACTCCGAGGTGGGACATAGAAGGAGATACGTTCGGACAGGTAGGCTGGGCCGGAGCCGTATAGGGTTTTATAGGTCAAAACCAGCACTTTGAATTGCGCTTGGAACTGGATCGGCAGCCAGTGGAGCTGACATAACAGAGGGGTGGTATGCTCCCTGTATGATGCTCCAATTAATCTAGCTGCCGTCCGTTGGACTAACTGAAGTTTCCAAACAGTTTTCAAAGGCAACCCCACGTAGAGCGCGTTGCAATAATCTATTCAGGATGTAACCTGATCTGGGGGACCTCCATATCATGAGGCCCCCCAGATCAGGGACCTCCATATGATCTGGGTGATAGTGGGGAAATGCATCACTATCATGGCAAAACTGGCAGGGGACATGGGGAACCCATTGCTGTGCATCTCCCGCATTGCAGCTACCTCATCCTATGGGGGAAAGTGTTGCCATCCAACATTCTCTGTTGTTTCCGATGCAACATGGGAAGCCTCCTGTGTTACCAGCACTGCCTTTTATGACACTTTCGACTTCACTTGAGACACAGAGCCCCATCAGAAGTAGACTGATGTCATGTGATGGGATCCATGATGTCCAAGTGTGATAGGATGGGCAATTTTGCCTGTCTGGTGATGTCATAAAATAATATAAATACAGATTGGTTGTCCCTGGATTTCCCTCCGGATTTTGGGATACTTGTATTTCCCTATACATAATCAATGAGGGATGGAGGGAAAAGTAGTTAGCCACACGTTCATAACTCACTGAGCCCACTCTACCACTGTCAGAAATCTGTTGGGGGAAAGAGAAAAGGGTTGCAGGAGACTCCACTTATGTAAAGTACTTGCAAAAAACTGATGCGCCACAAGATTCCTTGGTTGTCAGCACACTTTGTGAACTATTAGAAAAGTTACTGAAAAGGGAGAGCAAAATCCTCCCTGTCCAACCCTCCTCAACTGAGTTTTAAAATTCTCTATGGCAGTGGTTCTCAACCTACCTAATGTCGTGACCCCTTAATACAGTTCCTCATGTTGTGGTGACCCCCAACCATAAAATTATTTTTGTTGCTACATCATAACTGTAATTTTGCTACTGTTATGAATCATAATGTAAATATTAGGCCTGGGTAACAACGCAAAAATTTGTTTCTAAAATCGATTTGTATTTGGGGTTTTTTTTTTGTTTCGATATTTAAAATAATTACAAAATTTTCCTTTTAAAAAGTTCGATATTTATGAAATTTCGTAAATGGTAAAAAAATTAACGAATCGATTTCCGAAACAATAACGAATCGTTTCGTTAATGGTGGACGCGACCGCGAAATATGCTAAAAAACCTCCAAAAACTTCTGAAGTTTCCCTCTCCCTCTGTTCTTGACTGTTGGTGTGATATTATAATTTTTTTTCACTAATTAAACCATAAAACTGGCCCAGACATGCGGAAATAATAACTAAACGACCTCTGAACAATAACGAAACGAATACAATAACGAAATACGAAGCATTTACAAAACGTGTTTAAAGATTGGTTTTTTTAATGATTGCTCCAGAATGGTTCGTTATCGTTTTGTAATTGGAAAAATTAACGAATTATTAACGAATTACAAATTAACGAAACGAAACCGCCCAGGCCTAGTAAATATCTGATATGCAGGATGGATTTTCATTCACTGGACCAAATGTGGCACAAATACTCGATACGCCCAAATTTGAATACTGGTGGGGTTGGAGGAGATTGATGTTGTCATTTGGGAGTTGTAGTTTCTGGGATTTACAGTTTGCCTACATTCAAAGAGCTTTCTGAACTCCACCAATGATGGAATTGAATCAGACCTGGCCACACAGAAATCCCATGACCAACAGAAAATGCTAGAATGGCTTGGTGGGCATTAACCTTGAGTTTGGGTGTTGTGATGATGATGTTTTTATTGTACTACTTTATTGTACTATTTTAATATGTAATGACTTTGCACTTTGTTGTACTTATATGTTATTGTACTTTCATATATGCTGTAAACCGACGTGAGTCCCTCGTTGAGGTGAGAAGGCCAGTATAGAAAACCTCTAAATAAATAAATAATAAATAAATAGTTCACCTAAATCCAGAGAGCACTGTGGACTCAAACAATGATCAATCTGGACCAAACTTGGCACGAACACTCAATATGTCCAAATGTGGACTCTGGTGGAGTTTGGGGAAAATAGACCTTGACATTTGGGAGTTGTAGTTGCTTGGGATTTATAGTTCACCTCCAATCAAAGAGCATTCTGAACCCCACCAATTATAGAATTAGCATTCTTCCCACACAGAACTTCCCACACAGAACCCCCATGACTAACAGAAAATATTGTATATTCTGATGGTCTTCGGGGACCCCTCTGACACTCCCTCGCGACCCACCCAGGTTGAGAAACACTGCTCTATGGGCTAGATCCAGACAGTGGCCAATGTGGTTGCTTTGCAGTCATCCTCATGACTCATTTCCAGGGCTCCCAACCCACTGTGTTTTCTAAATTTAGAGGGAATACACTTATGTGCCAATGTAA
Source organism: Anolis sagrei (assembly GCF_037176765.1). Lineage (NCBI taxonomy): Eukaryota > Metazoa > Chordata > Lepidosauria > Squamata > Anolidae > Anolis > Anolis sagrei. The sequence goes on from NC_090024.1 coordinate 114,506,343, forward strand.
AAATCTTTCCTACTCTGGCAAGTGGGATTTAGAAACGGATATTTTGACAAGATTGCATCCCATAGCAAATCTACATCCTGACTGCTTGGTTTGTAACCTGCCATTTCATTTGATGTAAGATGACATTTAAATGTTATTTTTTACCCTAAGCTGCAATATTAGGATATATGAACTTGAAGAGAGACAAGTGCATCTCATTATGGAGCTGTACAACATCCTGACTGCCACTCCTGCAGAATCTTTTCCTGCTCACAATGCACACTGTCCCATAAATGCATATGGACGGGAAATCAATACATCTTAATGGACATGTTGGATCATTTTTAGCTTGCTTGGTCTCACCAGCTGTCTATGTTATCTTCTACTGTTTGTTGAATTGAAGGCTAACTCAATCAGCACAATGAAGGAAAATATTGATCTTTTTTGGGCGGGAGATTACTATCAGCTATTCTGAATTACTTTAGAATGGACAAAAAAACCCAAGTAAATCTTAATCTGGTAATCTTGGCTAAGGGTGAACAAAAAGTTCCTAACAGAGAATATTTGAATTTGATTGCATAATAGCTAAGGGGCAAAGAGAGACTATCATCCACCTTTCTTACCTTATTGGGCACAGATTTTCATGCCTTTTGCTATCAACTCCCTTAGTGTTAATTAATTTTCTATACTTACAATAGTCCTTACAATAGACCTTGAAGGAGCTGGGAGTGGTGACGGCCGACAGGGAGCTCTGGCGTGGGCTGGTCAATGAGGTCACGAAGAGTTGGAGACGACTGAACAAATGAACAATAACACTTACAATAGTCAAGATTCAGTGGTGTACCTTTGCATCAAATACTGTATCTTGTGCAACCAGCTCCAGAAATGTTTTCTTCTTCCCCTCTTCTCCACTGCTATATGATCCAAAAACTTTACCAAAAAGGTTCTTCAGCCTTTTACAAGCGCATTTTAAAAATTATATGAGTAAAGGGGGTTATTGGTTCTGAAGAAAGCAGTGGGATCTAGAAGAAGGACCCTATTAGCTCATGATCACTAAGACTTTATTTTTCTAAGATCTACAGAGACACTCACTGGAACACCTCAGCAAGCGAGAGTCCAAAAGTGGCAGGCTCAAACCCAAAACCTCAATCAATGGCTGATACCAAATGAGAGACTCCCCCCTGGGCACACAGAAGACTGGGCGACTTGGAAGGCGCTGAACAGACTGCGCTCTGGCACCACGAGATGCAGAGCCAACCTCAAGAAATGGGGCTACAAAGTGGAATCCACAACATGCGAGTGTGGAGAAGAACAAACCACTGCTGCAATGCAACCTGAACCCTGCTACATGCACAATGGAGGACCTTCTTGCAGCAACACCAGAAGCACTCCAAGTGGCCAGATACTGGTCAAAGGCTATTTAATCAACTACCAAGCTTGCAAATTCTGTGTTTTGTCTGTTTGTTTGTTTTTGTTAAAAATGTAATACAAATGTCTGGTTGCTGATGACACAATAAATAAAAACAACTAAAACTTTATTAGTGGGAGTCATAAGAAATGAAACATAATCTAGTCATTGAAGGAAACAGCAATAGTATGAAGGAACGACATCCCATGTGATCTTGGAAGCTAACACAAACAGGCCTACTTAGTACTTCAACCAATTAAATCTTTATTACAGTCCAAAAATCTAAATGACTCAAAGGTCAAAGATACACAAAGGGTGTACTGATTATTAAACTGATTAAACGGAGGAAAACAGGCGTAGTTACTACTTAAATGAAGGCCCACCAAGGAATACCAGGTACCATAGATTATATTTTAGAGAAGGGCACTGACAAACCACTGTTAATTATTCCATGCATAAAAAAATCATTAAGGGATCACCATATGTTGTCAAATGTTACATCCCTCCCAACCACCACATACACACATATAGTGAGCATTCCATATCTGACTTTATATCTATATAAATAAAAATGTAATGTTAGTTCGTGCTACCATCAGAACTCAAAAACCACTGGGGGAATTGACACCAAATTTGGACACAAGACACCTAACAGTCCAATTTATGTCCTCCACTAAAAAAAAATTGATTTTGTCATTTGGGAATTGTTGTTGATGGGATTTATAGTTTACCTACAATCAAAGAGCATTCGGAACTCCACCAATGATGGAATTGGACCAAACTTAGCACACAGGGCTCCAATGACCAATAGAAAAAACTGGAAAGGTTTGGTGGACATTGACCTTGAGTTTGGGAATTATAGTTCACCCACATCCAGAGAGCACTGTGGACTCAAACAATAATATATCTGGACCAAACTTAGCACGAATATTCCATATGCCCAAATATGAACACAGATGGAGTTTAAGGGAAATAGACGGATGGAGTTTGGAGGAAATAGACCTTGACATTTGGGATTTGTAGTTACTGGGATTTATAGTTCACTACAATTAAAGAGCATTCTGAAACCCACAAACGACAGAAATGGGGCAAACTTCCCACACAGAACCCCCATGACCAACAGAAAATACTTAAGGCCATCCAGTCCAACTCTCTTCACCAGGGCAAGAAAATGTAATCAGAGCCCTCCTGACAAAGAGCTATCCAGCCATAAATATAGATAGATATGATTCTCTCTCTCACACACAGATATAGTATCCTAGATTTGAAAGAGACCCTTAAAGAAGGACTATGATATGTTGCATATTCCAGAGTAGGCAAACCAGACCCTCTCCACATCAACACTGACAAAGAAACAACAAGAAATACTGTTTACTCACAAGCATCAAGGAATTACATATATTAGAAACCAACACTTTCTCATTACTTTATTTTCCAGACCACCAGACTGGGCCACAGCAACGCGTGGCAGGGGACAGCCAGTCACTTTATAAATCTATTTCAGGGAGATCCTAACACTTATGGCAGGGCATGTAGAAAAGAAATGCCCAAATGGAAGGTACATCATTTTAGTATAATCATATGTTGGGATGCAAAGATGGCAAAAAAATACACTGACAATATCACTATTCATTGTCTCGTGTAATCAGAATTTCAAGAAGAGAATTAGGGCCTATTTGGATGAAACACTGGAGGAATTTCTAGTGAAGAGTTTCATTAAAGACTAAAAAGGAAGGGAGGAAAGAACAACCCAGAAGCAAATTTATGACTGATTCATTTTAGCACAAACTCTTGTGGAATTTAGTTCAATTTTTGAGATACACTGATTGGATCAGTATCAAACCTCAGATATATTAATGACTAGCCGTCCCCTGCCACGCATTGCTGTGGCCCACATGGGGGTTCTGTGTGGGAGGTTTTGCCCAATTCTATCATTGGTGGGGTTCAGAATGCTCTGTGATTGTTCGTGAACTATAAATCCCAGCAACTACAACTCCCAAATGTTCCCCAAACTCCACCAGTGTTAACATTTGGGCATATTGTGTCTTCATGTAGAGTTTGTTTGAGTCCACAGTGATCTCTGGATGTAGGTGAACGACAATTCCAAAACCATAGGACACTGCCCACCAAACCCTTCCAGTATTCCCTGTTGGTAATGGGAGAACTGTGTGCCAAGTTTGGTTCGATTCCATCATTGGTGGTGTTCAGAATGCCCTTTGATTGTAGGTGAACTATAAATCCCAGCAACTGCAACTCCCAAATGACAAATCATTTTTTTTGGAGTGAAGGACATGCATTGGGTTGTTAGGTGTCTTGTGTCCAAATTTGGTGTCAATTTGTCCAGTGGTTTTTGAGTTCTGTGAATACCACAAACGAACATTACATTTTTATTTATATAGATGACACAATTATGGGCATAGTATCATAGTGTAATAGAAAGAATGAAATTTATGACAGTGGTCATTATTCTTCAAGAAGTCATGCAAGGGGATATTCATCTGTCAGGCTGGTTTGAAGACAGTTCTGAGGTGAAAACAAAAAGATAAATCTCCTTACCAAGAATCTGTTTCCTTGAGTTCATGGGTTTTACCAGGGAAAATGATTTCATTCCAGGTCTAGGTATGAGAACATACGCCTTCAAATATATCATGTACCAAGAACTTATTGTTTTTCACAATTGTTGAAGATCTCTCAGGTGGTTTCTTTCATCCAGATTAAAGCAGTTCAATTTGTGTTTCTACTGTTTTTAAACAACTTTCTAAATCTTGGTTCATTCTCTTGCAAAATCAAATTTGTGACAAATCCATTCGACCTGGCCAGAGTTTTTTCCCCTACTGTTCCCTTTTTCTTCCCTTTTTGTAAGTGTAATGGACAGCCCAATCCTTCTGAGAAAGTCTGAACATTACACAGCACACAGATTGTCATTCTTCCTTGACACAAGGGTCGTTCAGCTGTGCATAAAATTATAGAAAATGTTATTACCAATCTTTGGAGAGTTCAGTAATAAGCTGTCAACATTTTCCTTCTCAGTGATTGCTCCAGAGAACTCATTGCTCTGATTTACTGACATTGGCACTGCCTTCATATGTTTTATACACTCCCCAATTGTTCCACAGTTGTTCCCAACTTTCTCCTTACCTGGCAAGTGCTAATCAAATCATATTCAGATTTCATTTTGCTTTATTTTTCTTGTAAGTATGCTCATGTGCCTTCCTCTGAAATATAGCCCAGAGCACTGGGCATTCCTTGGTGGTCTCCCCTTTGTCATGAGTTGATAGGCGACTCAGAGGCCCATACAAACAGACAAGCATGCCTTTGGTTCTATGTTAGAAATTTTGCAATGAAGTTGCAATTATTCAAAGTCTTTACTACATTTGAGATTGTGCTATTTAAAACTTGAATAAGTTAGATCAGTATTTACTAGGTTCTTGTGGTTTTTTTCGGGCTATAGAGCCATGTTCTAGAGGCATTTCTCCTGACGTTTCGCCTGCATCTATGGCAAGCATCCTCAGAGGTAGTGAGGTCACTACCTCTGAGGATGGGACCTCACTACCTCTGAGGATGCTTGCCATAGATGCAGGCGAAACGTCAGGAGAAATGCCTCTAGAATATGGCTCTATAGCCCAAAAGAAAAACCCCACAAGAACCTAGTGATTCCAGCCATGAAAGCCTTCGACAATACATAGATCAGTATTTCTCAACCTGGGGCTCGGGACCCCTGGGAGGTTCGTGAGGGGGTGTCAGAGGGGCCACCAAAGACCATCAGAAAACACAGTATTTTTGTTGGTCATGGGGGTTCTGTGTGGGAAGTTTGGCCCAATTTTATCATTTGTGGCATTCAGAATTCACTTTTATTGGAGGTGAACTATATATCCCAGGAATTAAAACTCCCAAATGTCAAGTCTCTTTTCCCCAAACTCCACTAGTGTTCACATTATTGAGCATTCATGCCAATTTTGATCCAGATCCATCATTGTTTGAGTCCACAGTGTTCTTTGGATGTAGGTGAACTACAACTCCAAAACTCAAGGTCAATGTCCACCAAACCCTTCCAGTATTTTGTCATGGGAGCTCTGTGTGCCAAGTTTGGTTCAACTCTATCATTTGCGGAGTTCAGAATGTTCTTTGATTTTAGGTGAACTATAAATCCCAGCAACTACAACTCCAAATGACAAAATAAGCATTGATATATATTTTCTGTTCATCGTGGGAGTTCTGTGTGCCATATTTGGTTCAATTCCATCATTGGTGGAGTTCAGAATGCTCTTTGATTGTAGGTGAACTATACATCCCAGTGACTACACTTGCCGCACTTGCTCCCTTGCCTGGCCTGCTTTGGGTCCAGAGGCGTGCCTGAAGACCCCGGCGTGTGCACCAAAAGTCATCTCTCCTGACTTTCTCTTCAGCCATTGGGACCAAGAGAGAGAGAGAGAGAGAGAGAGAGAGCCCCTCCGGCTGGAGGTATCTCCCACCTCCGCTCCCTCCTTTGTTTTTGCGCCTACCTTCAGGAAAGGTGGACATCTCCACCTCTCTCTCTCTCTCTCTCTCTCTTGGTCCCAATGGCTGAGGAGAAAGTCAGAAGAGGTGACTTTTTGGTCTTCAGGCATTCCTCTGGACCCAAAGCAGGCCAGGCAAGGGAGCAAGTGCGGCAAGTGTAGTCACTGGGATGTATAGTTCACCTACAATCAAAGAGCATTCTGAACTCCACCAATGATGGAATTGAACCAAATATGGCATACAGAACTCCCACGACGAACAGAAAATATATATCAATGCTTGGTTTGGGGGGGGGGGGAATACTGTTTGCTTACCATTGAAAATTACTTAGGGCCGCCTCTGGGTACAAAACTGCCCAGGGCCTAAGGTCATCAGAAGAGGCCCTCCTCTCAATCCTCCAACCATTGCTAGCATGGTTGGTGGGGATGGGAAATACTCTTGATGGCTGCCTCTAGGCTCTGGACTTCCCAGGGAAGCCATAATTTCTCTCTCCCTATTGTCCTTCAGGCAAACCTCCTCTTAATAAATCTTTACAGAGAAACCTTAGAATAGTTCACCAGGTGTCAAGGTCAACTTGAAGGCATACAACAAAACCCATTTTAAGTTATATTTTTAGGAGAAAATGCTGGCAAACATTTATCTATATTATTGTCATGACTGTTGATTCTGATGAACCAGAACAGTGGTAGAAATAAATAGAGCTAGTTATAATTCCTCTTCAAACTGCCAGAAGAAAACTGGTGTCTCTGAAAGTATCTTTTTTCCATGGTTGGCAGATGAGGTCAGCAAATTGTTTGCTATGTCATGATTAAAACTGATAAGGTTACTAGGGGACAAATAAAATCAATGAGAGCTGAACCTGACCCATAGGACACAAACTGACTATTTCTGATACCTATCATATAATTCTGTCATGTCTTCAGCTAAGACATTCTATCTTCACTAATTGAACATCAGGACATGCTTGATATATTGATCAGTGAGGCATCTGCTGTGATTGTTTCTATATATTTTATAGATTTTCTGTCAGAAAAATATATATAAATACCTATCAAATTATATTTGCAGTTTAGGCTGGTTTATTTGTTCTTTTCTTTCTTACCTTTGAACACTGCCATCTACCAAATGCAGGGTTTTTTCAATTAAAATATTTTATCTTAGGATTATCTTTTTAAAGCAACAAAGGTAAAGTTTAGTTGTGAACCCCTGCAAATTTAATAAGGAATAAGGTAGAAAAGCATTCAGAAACTTCAACTATTACAAAGGACAGCGACTAGACAGCTTACAGGGCCAGGATATAGAAAAAGAACCACTCCGCTCCTGAAGCACGTACACTGGCTGCCAGTTTGTTTCCGGGTGCAATTCAAGGTGCTGGCTTTAGTCTAGAAAGCCCTAAAAGGTTTGGGCCCAGCCTACTTGAGGGACCGTATTTCCTCCTACCAGCCCACTTGTAGGCTGAGATCATCAGAAGAGGCCCTTCTCTTGGTTCCACCATTGTCACAAATGTGCTTCGTGGGAATAAGAGAGAGGGCCTTCTTAGTGGTGACCCAGCATCTCTGGAACTCCTTTCCTAGAGCAGTGTGATCAGTTCCCTCCTTGCTGGTTTTTCAATCTCAAATTAAGACCTTCCTGTTGAGCCAGGCCTTCCCAGATGAATTATAATAGGTAACTGCCAAGTAACGGTCAGTAATTCACCATCAATGTGAAAATAGTAGAAAGTTCACTGAAAATGTAATGAAACAATTGTTTGTGGGTAATGAAAGCTAAGGAATTGTTACCATCAAGAGAGGAATTTTCCAGGGTGACTCACTGTTACCACTGTTGTTCATCATTGAAATGATCCCACTGTCAGTAAACAAACCTCAGCTACCAAATGGCAAAAAAAAAAATCACCAAATATTTCCCACTTGCTGTACATGGATGATCTAAAGCTTTACAGAAAATCAGAAATTGAAATCCAGTCATTGACCAACACAGTCAGAATCTTCAGTAATGACATCAGCATGGAGTTTGGCCCAGACAAATGTGTCACAGTGACATTAAAGAAAGGGAAAATTACACACAGCAAGGGCATAGAGATGCCAAATGGACAAACCATAAAATGCAATTGGCCTGAAGCATATACATATCTGGGCATACTACAGTTGGATAATATCAAGCATGGGCATGTGAAAAATGTGGTCAGCAAAGAATATGTCCAAAGGGTCAGAAAGGCAAATTAAATGGTAGAAATACGATCAACACCTGGGTCATCCCCATCATCAGATGCACTGCTGGAATTGTGAACTGGACACAAGCAAAGCTGGATGATCTGGACAGAAAAACAAGAAAACTGATGACAATCCACTACTCATTACACCCACATAGTGATATTGACAGACTTTACCTCCCCAGAAAATCAGGAGGCAGAGGGCTTCTGCAAGTGAAGCAAACGGTAGAAGAAGAGAAACATGCACTGACAGATTATGTGAAAGGCAGTCAAGAACCAATACTGATGGAAGTAAATGGGAGAAAACTGCTTAGAGTGCAAAAGACAAAGAGTGAATATTATAAAATACAATGTAGAGCAGAAGAGAAAACTGGAAAAAGAAGGCTCTCCATGGACAGTTCCTGGGAAAAATTGAGAGCCAAATTGGCAAGGAAAAAAACATGGATGTGGCTCACAAATGGAACTCTGAAAAAGGAGACGGAGGGCCTGGTTCTTGCAGCTCAAGAAAAAGCAATTAGAACAAATGTCATCAAAGCCAGAATTGAAAAGTTGACGACAGATCCCAAGTGTAGGCTCTGCAAGGAAGCTGACGAAATGATAGATCACATCCTCAGCTGTTGCAAAAAGATAATGTAAGCAGACTACAAGCAGAGGCATAACACCATTACTCAGATGATACATTGGAACTTGTGCCACAAATACCATCTGCCTGTGATAAAGAACTGGTGGGATCACAAGCTTGAAAAATTTACCAAAAATGAACACGTTAAACTATTCTGGGACTTTTGAATTCAGACTGGCAGAGTATTGGAGCACAATACTCCTGACCTCACGATCATGTTAAAACCAAAGTATGGATCCTCGATGCTGCAATCCCAGATGACAGCAATATTGAAGAGAAACAACTGGAAAAGCTGACACTATATGAGGATTTAAAGATCAAATTGTAAAGACTCTGGTACAAGCCAGTCAAGGTGGTCCCAGTTGTGATCAGCACACTGGGTGCAGTACCTAAAGAATTTGGCCTGGACTTAAACACATTTGGTGCTGACAAAATTACCATCTGTCAGTTGCAAAAGGCCACCTTACTGGGATCTGCACACATTATTTGGCAATACATAACACAGTCCTAGACACTTGGGAAGTGTCCAGTGTGTGCTCCAATACAACAGCCAGCATAGTGATCTTGTTTGCTGTGGACTCATCTTGTTGTGTTTCTAATAATAATAATAATAATAATAATAATAATAATAATAATAATAATAGAAGAAGAGGAAGAGGAGGAAGAAATGTCTTAGATTTAATCATAGATGGGATTGTATCACTTATGTTTGTGTAGTTTAAATTATGATAAATCACAAATAAAAAAGAGGAGACTCTAACTGCATCATATTGTATATGTGTATATTAGGGCTGGGAGGTTTCGTTTCGTAATTTCGTAATTCGTTAAAAATTCATTATTTTTTTTGATGACGAAGCGATATTGAACCATTCAGGAGCAACTAAAAAACGAAACGAATTTTTCCAATTCGTTTCGTAATTGTTTCGGAATTGATTCGTTATTGATTCGTTATTGATTCGTAAATGTTTCGTTATTATTTCCGCATGTCTGGTGCAAGTTTTAGGGTTGCTGTTTGTTTTCTCAGTGAAAAAAAATATAATTATCACACCAACAGTCAACAACAGAGGGAGAGGGAAGCTTCTGAAGTTTTTTTAGCGTATTGCACGATCGCGGCCGCCATTAACGAATCGATTCGTAATCGATTCGTAATTGTTTCGTAATTGTTTTATGATTTCCGAAATTTCGTAAATATCGAACTTTTTTTAAGGAAAACTTTGGAATTATTTTAAATAACAAAACGCAAAAAAACCCTAAAAACGAATCGAGTTTAGAAACAAATTTTTCCGTGTTTGGACAGCCCTAGTGTATATATGAACCTTAAAGTCTTCTTTCAACTTATTATTAATTTAAAGTTATTAACTTACGGCAACTCAGGGTTTTCTTGGGCAAAGAATATTCAGGAGTTCTTTTGCCAGTTCCTTACAGGCCCATCAAAGTCTCAAATTAAAGTCTTAAATGGACAGATACTGGCAAAGGTTTTATTTATTTATTTATTTATTTATTTGGCTACTGTTATGTCCATGTTGAGGAATATGTGAATGTGAATCTTGCAAGCTTTTGTCAAAAACGTTTTGACTCATCTATTTCAAAGGCAAGAGTTTTATCTAGTGTAATTGGAAAACAGAAGTTGACTCATTTAAATAAGCTTTGAAGCATGAACATTGCTTCTCCTAACCACTACCCAGTTATTTATTTATGACAGTAAGGATCCAAAGGATTGTTCAACAAGTTCTGAGCACCCAAGGGGGTTTTGAATTCATGTTTCTCTATCTGTAATCCCCAGTGATATTTTACAAACTATTTTTGAAATAGTAGAGAATTTCCTCCCTGCTTTTGCACAATCCAACAAGAGTTAATTTTATGTAATGAACTGTATTTATGTGAATTACAGACTCTCGATACAAAACAAATGTGTGTTAACTAGGATTATATTCCATTGTTGTCAAGACCCAGAAGCCTCAGTAAGCCAAACACACAATGCAAGGTCCAAACACAGTTTTATTGTTCACAAAAGAGTCTTTGAAACACTTACTTCAGTGCCTCAAGCTCAACCAAAGAGTTGGTATCGAAAATAAGGTGGAAAAAGCAACTAAAATATAACCCGGATTATCCTGGTGTATAATCCGGTTTAACTGAAAAGTTAAGCAAACCGCTTTAAACTCACACAGTTCACAGAATGTTCAAAAGCACATTAGGAAGAGGCAAAAACAGAGTCCAAAAACTGTCCGAAGTCGAAGCACGATGCAAGTCAGATAACAAAGTCCAAGAGGCAAAAAAGCGTTGTCCAAAACGGTCCAGAGTCAAAAGCGGTAGAGTAGAAGTCGCCATTCACGGAATCACAAGAAGTAAACACAGGAACACAGGAACACAGGAATCTGTAGTCCAAGGACCCAAGCTTGAGAATTGTGGCAGGAACAAAGATTCACACCCCAAAAGAGACACTTTGCCTTCTGCAAAGATCTATTGAAACAATACCCACTTTTATCCTAAAGTTCCCCATCAGAAGATGAGGTGCTCCCCACCCTTTCATCATCGCTCTCAGCTGCCCCATTCCCTGCAGCTGAACCCATATGCCCATCCCTCCACCTCTGCCAGCGTCTGTCAAGACTTAGATCTTGCCAAGTGCTCCCCGGTTGCCATTCTTCTGTGAACCCCTCAAAGTCATCACTAGAGGTGGGTTGTGTATAGATATCCCTAATCTCCTGCACACAGGTCCAATCAAGCCCATCCTCCTCCCCATGTCACTCCCAGTCCCATCACTCCCTTCAAAGCCCATGAAGTCTTCGTCCTCTGTAGGAGCGTTAAGTATATCATGGATATGCTTCCTTTGAGTTTCCTTGTCAGACTCTTGTTCGCGAGTAGCTCACTTGACTCCACTGCTTTCCTCCCCATCTCCCATTTCACAGTCGGAGAAACCCTCAAAGGTTTCAGAATCACTCGGGGCCATGAGACCTTAGTGAATGGTTACTATAGTAATTGTGTATTAATTGTGTATTAGATTAGGTTATTAACTGTTTATATTGGTGTTGAATTTTGCTGTGTCCTGTGTCTTGTGAACCGCCGTGAGTCGCCTCCGGGCTGAGAACAGCGGTATAGAAGTAAAGTAAATAAATAAATAAATAAATAAATTATTATCTCTCTAATCCGCTTTCGCTGCTGCTCCTCTTCCAACACCTGCACAGCCCTCTTCTCCCTCCTACCAGTAGTAGCAACGTTACCATCACGCTGAACTACAACACTTGTATTCAATGGACCTTAGTCCTAGATAAGCATGTAAAATATGTAGCCTTGAAAAATACATTTAGCTTTTTCCTGTTAAAATAAGATTTTGAAATATGAAACATGGCTGATGCAATTCTAGAGAAATTCTACAGAAAGCCAAAGCTTTGACCATATATTAATCTTGCATAACTTAAGCAAAAAAATACTTGTTTTGTCAATTTCAAAGAAAAATATTGAATTTGATTTTAATTTTAAATCAAGAGTCACCTCATGTGTGTGTGTGTGTTGCTAATATAGCATATAGGCAGAAGATATATATTCAAATAGATCCCACTATTCAGACATGTTCTGACATAAAATAGAAAGGGCTCCTGAGGATTTACTTGTTGCATATAAGAAGGAATATTGGCATTTGTCGCTTGTTATGCTGAAATTCCCTCTCAACATTATTGCATATGGTCATCATAGCTACAATCCCTTAAACCAGCATGAAACTGAATCCTATTTATGCTTATTTGTCTCAGTTTACCTGTCCGAACGGATTCTCCCCTATGAACCATCAAAGTTACTAAGATCTTTCAGAGGGGCCCTGCTCTCGGTCCCACCACCTTCGCAATCGCATCTGGTGGGAACAAGGGACAGGGCCTTCTCGGTTGTGGCCCCTCAGCTTTGGAATTCCCTCCCACCAGAGATTAGATCTGTTCCTTCCCTCCTGACCTTTAGAAAGCTAATAAAAACCTGGCTTTAGAATATGGCATTCGATGATTGAGTCAATAACCCTTGTCCACATTGAAGGATGGCGATGAATTGGGACTGTATTTGACGACTTGGCTTGTGTAATATGATGATGTTTTTATTGTATTTTATATTTTAATGTATAATGATGATGCACAGTGCTTTTTTTAATATTACTGTATATGAACACATGTTGTGAACCGGCCTGAGTCCCTCCTCGGAGGTGAGAAGACAGGTATATAAAACTTCTAAATAAATAAATAAATAAATATTTGGCAATAAGCCCCACAGTATTTTGGGGGATACTCCTTAAGCAAGTGTGTATAGGACTATGAGACTTCAAAAACTGGAGAGTTACTAATATAATGCAGAAAGATATACACATGATGACGGTTAAGTTCCTACCCTGCAGAGAAATTTACTTTGTCAAAATGACAGCTAGATCATGCATTTTTGTTTGCAGATGCTCTCATCTTCCAGTCATTGTTATTCAAGTAGAACTTTTGCTTTGTATCCTCAGCAACGTATGGTAAATTTCATCTGCGCTTCAGTCTTGATAACAACCACCAAGCATGATAAATGAGAGTGTGAAGTAGAATTTAAAATAAATAAGGCAAGATCTCCCACCATCTTTTTCTTTTGCAATGTGTTCAAGTTGCACAGAATTCCTCAAAAAGGTGTGATTTTTGTTAATTTGATACTTGAAGGTAACCGTGGGTAATTTTTAGCAATTTCCTTCCCACAGCAAGGAAGCCTTCATAAACTATTTATGTAATATTTTCTTACGAGTGAGAAATCAAATCTCACAGTAACTTCTGAATAGCCACTTCATAGATTCACCTTAGGGTTGCCATAAGTTGAAGACACATGGCAATACAGTAATACAGGAAGGCATCTGAAAGCTTTTTACCCACTCTTCTCCTTGGAATTGATATAAGACTTGAATGTCTCCTACCGGTCTTTATTTATGAGAATATGGCCTTGTGGACATTAATCCATCACTAGTGATTTCTAGACCTGGAAAGGGATTTTTTTCCAGGCACCCACAATTAGTTTATTGATACACTGCTGTGTTGCTTTGCTTTCCTTATTTTGTCATTCTTTACTGTTTTCAGCTTATCAAATGCACTGGATGTTTTCAGCTTATCAAATGCACTGGATGTCACTAATTCTGTTATCAATCACTGTTTTCCATCATGCTGTTGCATGTATGCCACAGCTTAGTCCTTGGTACATTGCAGGATGGGAAAAGTAATATGTGAACATCAAAGCAGTCAAATCAATATTCACAGCCAGAGTAGGTTCCCCTAAAGCATTTGAAAGATTCAGCATGTGAGATAAATCTGTTCTGTCCTCTGGGGGATTTAATGAATGTTTATAAGTTTATAACTCACAGCTTTCCTTATACAAAGGTGTGCATTCATACTAACAGACAAACAGACAGAGAAAGACCTTATCTGTGTAAGAGACATTATTCCTCAGTCTCATGGAAATCCTGGTGATACTGTCCAGAGAGATGAGATATTATTTTTAGTTAATAATAATAATAATAATAATAATAATAATACTTTATTTGTACCCCGCTACCATCTCCCCAAGGGACTCGGTGCGGCTTACATGAGGCCGAGCCCAAATACAACAATACAAGCAATAACAACAGTACAAGGAAATTAAAATAAAACATAGAAAATAAAATATACAACATTATCAATAAGACAATACACAATTAAAACAGTGGGAAGGCCAAATGTAAAATTAAAATTGGAAGTAATGCTGGGACATGGACGAGAATGTGATAGTGGCGTTTGTGGAAGGGCATGCGAGCAGACCTAAAAAATGTAAAGTGCTTTGGAGGACAAGGTGCTATGGAATCAATTATTCCGGGAATGCACACTGGAACAACCACATCTACAAGCTCTTCGTAAAGACTGCCAAAGTTGGGGCCTGTCTGATGTCTTTAGAGAGTTAGTTCCAGATTTGAGGGGCCACCACCGAAAAGGCCCTCTCTCTCATCCCCACCAATCGTGCCTGCGATGCTGGTGGGATCGAGAGCAGGGCCTCTCCTGAAGATCGAAGGGATCGTGTGGGTTCGTATATAGTGATGCGGTCACGCAGGTAGGCGGGTCCCAAATCGTTCAGGGCTTTGTAGGTAAGGACTGATCTACAATGCAGGCAATTCTTAAGTTTTTGCAAAGCCTAAAATAAATTAGTGACCAGTTAAAAATTCAAACAATTAAAAATCCAAACAGTTAAAAATCCTTTATCCTTGTCTTTCAAAATGCCGAGCTAAGCATAATTTAAACTGCTTGAAAATCTAGCACAGATTAGATGGGCAAATACATGCTTGTTTGGGTTAAATCATAATTCTGTTGGTTAAATCAGTCATAATTGTCTCCTGCCGAGAAATTGGATGTCCAGAACAGTCAAATGTGGAGATATTAGGGGAAAAAAACATAATCCAACAGCTGGAACCATATGGATGCAGTCACCATATAACAGACAAAAAAGTTTATATATTCTTGCATTTTAACAGGGTCAAATACAAAGGATCTATCCATTATGCTAATATATATATATATAAAAAACACGTGGTGCCTGCCCATATAATAGATGAGTCCTTCACTGTGGGTACCAAACTGTTTAAAGGCTAATTGGCACAATCTGTGTGTGTATCAATCTGATAATTACTCAGATTAATGATACTAATGCTCCCATAGTCATTTATGAGCAATTGCTCTAATAGTGTGTGTTCCCTTTCAATGTGAATGTGACCTACAACAAAGACAGGGATTCTATATGCAACAGACATAATGCATGATGATATTACAAATTCTGTATAACAGCCATAAGTCAGTACTTTTGGAATTCTAAAGTATAATATGGGAGAAATTTGGTCTACAGACTATTTTTTCTTAATGTACAGTGTTCCCTCACGTATTGTGGGGGTTATGTTCCAGGACCACTCGCAATAAGTATAAAACCGCGATGTATGGACACTATATATTTGTGTGTGTGTGTGTATAAGAAATGCTTTGCCCCACTTATCGGGCAAGGGCCATTGCAACGGTGGCCGCCCTCCCGCTGGCCATGCTGCTTGAAGGGGGCTTCTTCTTCCCAGAAGCCCCCTGTGTAGCAGTAAGTCTCTTGCCACTTGGCCAGCTGGCCAACCGACAGCAGGCCCTGCCCCGCCCCTGGATCAGCCAAGGCCGGCTTCCCCACCTCACCCCAGCAGCCTTTGTAAGGCTGCCCAGGACCTCTGCAGGGCTCCTGGGGCAAGGTGGGGAGGCCAGCCCTGAATGATCCAACCAGTGGATCGGCCAGGGCCAGCTTCCCCATCTCACCATGGCAGTCACAGAGGTCCAGGGCAGTGCTGCAAAGCATTTTAAAATGCTATAAAGCATTTTAAACACATTTTCTCTAACTGAGCTGGCCACTGAAAGTTTAAACCCCTTTTTCCAAAGTTATTCCTAATCTTCCAAATCAATATTTCTATTTAGCCAAATGCTCTCAACCTGATTGTCGGGACTGAAGTTCTTCACAGGTATAAACATTCTTAACATATAATGCTAACCATCCCCAATCCTATTAGGCCTATTTCTCCGAAATACATTTTCCCCTCCATTACTTCATTTCAATTATGGGACTCATCCCACCAGATTTCATTGATGCCTATTACACTGCAAATGTTTTATTGTGCTAAGAGTTCCAGTTCATCTTGTTTATTTCCCATTAGCGTAGAGACATGTAAGCCCAGGGAAGATTCCCTCTAGATGGTTATTTGAGATTACTGTCCTCTCACTACTTGGTACTTGTTCTGTTTGTCCAACTCTCTCTTTAATCTCTGGCCTCTTTTTTTTCTAGGCCTTGATAAAGTACTGTCCCTAAAAATATTTTCACTCTCATCCACACAACTCAGTTTAAAGTCCACCTGATCAGGTTTGCAAGTCTCTCAGCAAAAACATTCCTTCTAACTTCTGTGAGGTGAAATTTATTTCATGCCAGAAGCTCATGTTCCCACACAATGTAATCCCAAACAATATATTATTATTATTATTATTATTATTATTAATTATTATTATTATTAACTTTATTTGTACCCTGCTAGCATCTCCCGAAGGACTCGATGCGGCTTACACGGGCCGAAGCCTCAAATACAATACAATAGAAAACATAACACAACAATAAACAAAGCAAATCAAAACAATTAAGCAAAATAACCACAATGACAATACATCAAGACACTATTAAAACTGGTTCGGCCAGCGCAATGAGGTACAAGGTTAAAAGTGCTGAGATGGCAGGAGGAACGTAAGATTAAAAGTGCGGTGTGCAGCAACAATAGTTGTGCTAAAGTGCATCTAGGACTTGGGATGGGGATTCCTAATCTGCGAAGGCACATCGGAACAGCCAAGTTTTTAGGTTCCTTCTGAAAACTGCTAGAGTAGGGGCCTGACGAAGCTCTTTTGGAAGGGCATTCCAAAGTCGGGGGGCCGCCACAGAGAAGGCCCTGTCCCGTGTCCCCACCAAGCGCGCTTGCGACGTAGGTGGGATCACGAGCAGGGCCTCCCCAGATGACCGGAGTGTGCGTGTGGGTTCGTAGATGGAGATGCGGTCACGCAGGTAGGGTGGTCCCAAACCGTTCAGGGCTTTGTAGGTGATCACCTGCACCTTGAATTGGGCTCGGAAAATAAATGGCAGCCAGTGGAGCTCCTTGAACAGGAGGGTTGACCTCTCCTGATAATGAGCTCCAGTTAGCATCCTAGCTGCTGCCCGCTGGACCAATTGAAGTTTCCGAGCCCAAACTTGTCCCAAACCAATCTTCAAATCATGTTAAACTTGTATTAAATTAAAACAATTCCCCCATCTTAACATGAACATTTTTTTTCAAAGAGTTTTAGAAAGTGACTTCTGCAGTGCATTAAGGAAAATCTGCTTTGGCCATGAGTTTTGGTTGAACTCATGACATCCACTGTGGGCTATCTTGCTGGCAAAACAAAAAACTTTCCCAATGGCTTATACAAATATAAAAAATAAACATTTGTAGCTGTGATAATAAATTCTATCTCCCAATCATTTATGTAGATAAGCACTTTATTTCCAGAGGTGGCTTACATCCTTTTAGTGACATATACAGGTGCAAGTCCAACTTATGTCTGTGTATGTTTTTCTTTTGTCACAGTGGAAAGCAGATTCTTTCCTTAACTACCTTTTCATGCAATGATCCCTTCCACTCCCCCCCCCCCCCAAATCCCTTCACTCTTTTCACACATAGTCATGTAGTAATTGGAGTAGAATGGGGTTCACCCAAATGTTGCCTAGCTCTGTTCTGATAGCTGGACATATAACAATGTTGCAGTAGAGTATGTTGAGCAAGATACAACTGGTAGTAGGAGGGGAAAGAGGGCTGCTCAGGTGCTGGATCAAGAGCAGCAAAGGAAGCGAATTAGGGAGATATTAATGACACCTACAGATTCTGAATCATTTGAAGGTTTCTCAGATTTTGAAATGAAGGAGGAGGGAGATGGGGGCAGAGGCTTGAAAAGGGCTACTCGGGAGCAAGAGTCATATGAAGAGTGAGAAAGGAAGCGGATCCATGAAATACTTAATGCTCCAACTGAGGAGGAAGACTTCATGGGGTTCATGGGGAGTACTGGGACTAGGAGTGATGACGGGGAGGAGGATGGGTTAGATTGGACCCGTGTACAAGAGATCAGGGACATATGTACCCAACCCACATCAAGTGAGGAGTTTGAAGGGTTTTCAGGAGACTGGCAACCTGGAAATACATGGGGTGATCTAAGTCTTGATAAACACTGGAAAAGTTGGAGGGACGGGTGGTGGCGAGCAGCTGTGGAAGCAAAGGCACCTGAGAGTGATGAAGACAGGGTGGAGTCCAGCTCCACCTCTGATGAGGAGTTATAGGATAAAAGTAAGGTATCAAACTATTGGAACTTTGCAGTAGGCAAAGTGTTGAATTGGGCTTGGGACTTTGTTGCTGCCATTATTCTCACCTTGGGTCCTGGGACTGCAGATCGCTCTGTTTCCGTGCTTCTACCTTCTGGAATCCTGTAAGTGCTGACTGCTATCTTCCTGCTGACTTCGGATTGTTTTCGGGACACGACTTCGCGTTTTGGACTGCTATAGCTTCTCCTGGACGTGCCTTGACCTTGGACTGTTTCTAGACTACGTTTTTGCTTGCTCCTACCTTGTTTATTGATTTTTATTGGACTCTGTGTTTTTGAAGCTGTTGCTGATACTTTTTGTTATTCCAGATTATATTCCAAGTTTTGTTTTTTGCTTGGCTTTTTGCTACAGACTTTCAGATTTGCTAGTAACACTGAATTAAGTGTTTCTAAGCCATTTTTGTTACTTTAATAAACTTTGTTAGACCTTTACCCTTGTGTTTGGCTCTGTTAAGGCTTCTGGTTCACAACAAACAATGCATTTATCCTTCAGTACCTCTAGTGGTGGTGGGGTTGCTTCTGATATGGTGCATTCAAGTAAGAGAACATATTCAGGTGATCATTGAATGCCTCCTCACTCCCTCAACTGGCAACTACAAAAACCCATTTACTGATGATCCCATAGGTTCCATATATCCTTAGAGTCTGTTAAGAGAATAGGAAGTTCTGGACAGGTATAGCAAAATATGGTGGCTGGGAGAGGCAAAAAGCAGTTCATTGGCCTTACACAGGTCCCATGAGGGCTATCAAATTATCATACTCAGGTAACTTCCTTATAACACTTCTGTTTGCTACTTGATGAGAAAGCATGAGGGAAAATCCCCTCTCCTTCAGTATTCCCAAATGAGATACTCATGTTAATAGAGGCCAGGTGCTATTGTTCAGGTAACGCCTAAGGGGCTTTAGTTTCACTATCATACATATGTGACATTTGATTTTATTTAATAGCTGGTGTTTAATGGCTGATCTATAATGTGATACACATTTGACATTCAAGTCTATGTCATCTGCTGAGCCAACAGTATCCAATGTTCTCCTTGTAATGTTTGGAAAAAGGACAGAGTTATCAGCCTCATGCTTTCCCGAGGTATATAAATCTCTTCCTTGCTTTATAGAATAATGTAACGTATGATGCCTGTGAAACAATATTTTCTGATCAGCTGCATTTTATCTAATACTACAGAGCTTTTGCATTTGTAAGTATAATAAATGTAGTTCAAGGAAAGGAAAGCAAGAAAAAAGATTTTCCTGCTTATTCACCTTTGGTAGTGACAGCAAAACAATTCTGCTCTTCAATTGCTCTTTTTCCAATTACAGATAGGAAAAAAAATAAGTGAATCTAAGCACATTGCCCAGGCAGTAAATTCTTTGAATGCAAAGGAACGTGCTTTTGAATAAGTATATTTAAGATGTGCACCAAAAGAATTTAAGGTTGTATTGTCGAGGAGTTTTCATTTGAAGATGCCAGGCATAGATGCAGGTGAAATGTCAGGAGAAAATGCTGCTAGAAGAAAGCCATACAGCTCAGAAACCACACAACACTCAATTTAAGATTGCAAAGTGATTTTGAAAATTTTGTTTTGTGTACTTCAGTTTCTCATCTAGAATTTATTTTCAGATAACAAAAGCAACATTCCCTCTGTCCTAAAAATTACTACTTCTTTAAGAAAAATGTATGTGCATTTTAATTTTTCATAATGTTTCATTCTTAGCTTTATGTACAAAATTCCATATACACACTGTACAGGTACAATATTCCTAAGACATATTCTAATAATTTTACACAAATACAAACACAAGTTCGCACACCTGATCCTTTTCACAATCAGCAGATAGTGAAAAGAATTTCAGACATAACTATTGTCCAACCAAATATATTTTACATTATTAAAGGAAAAAGTATGTTTGGTCCCTCCATTTTCAAGTGCTCTTGTCTTGGCCCATCTCTTATTTTATCCACCAGTAAAATCAAACACATATTCATTCATAGATAGTGCAGAACTTTGCAAGGAATTTTGGAAGATTTGTATAATTTCCAGTTATGCTTTTATAATGTATAGAATTTTCCCAAAATTTCTACCCCAGAGAAATTCAACCTATTGGATAATTAACATACAACATATACTTCAGACATAATTGGGGAATATTCATTCTATTGCTTCATCCTTTTTGTTCTAGAGAAATTTGAAATGTTATTTTCACTTAGACATAAAATGTTCATAAAATTATATCAATTTATATTCCCATGCTATGTCCTACTTGGAACCTCATTTGTTTAACTAGCATAAACATATGTCATGTAAGCAAATGGAAACAAATTATTCTGAAAATTTGGGTGTTTATCTTTAGGGAAATCAAATTATAATATTACTATTTCTATCAAGTTCCACCCCCGGAATAGAATGCCTTTCAAGTTTGTGTATATTTCCGGATGAACTCTTCTGACGTAGCAGCAGTGGGTTAACTCTATAACCTATTATTATCAAGGCAAAAATGAAAAAAAAGAAGTATTTTAATAATACAGAGTTGCAGGATAATCAATTGATGTGAGTTACCACTGTAATGCTAGTTTCATAAGAAGCTGTGTAACTGATTTGTCACATAAGCTTTGAGCTCACATGTGTTTTGTCATATTCAGAATCCTTTTACTTTTTGATTGAAATTTAAAAAATCTAATCCAGAAAGCTTAACTCTTGACATATGAAGCATTGTAAATTAGGAGATAATGAACTAAAAATTTACAGCCACTTATGTAAAGACAAGCAGAGTGAATTACAATAATGCCAACTTTACATTTCCAGTGTGTCTCCTAATGCAAGTTCCATACATTCGATAAAATATTTGATTTTTAAAAAAGTGGGTTCCAGTTCCCACACTTATATTCTCATGGAAGTTTTTGGTTAGTTGTATTGAAATATACATTACAAGTTCCAATGAAGAAAATGGAGCTGTGAGTAGTGTTTCTGTCAGCTGGCCAAGCACTGGGATGTCCCTGGGGGTTTATCAACCATATGGAGTTGAGAAATACATTTTCAGAAAGGAAAATGATAGGCACAAACCCCTAAAGACTCAAAGGATCTCACTTTCACCATTGAAACAGAAGGGGAGAGGAGGATGAGACATTGTGTACCCCAGTGACATTATCATACAATCAGATGCAAACAGAAACAGCTCCAATACATTTCTTCAAATACTGTATGTCTACAAGATCTGAAAAATGAATTAAAATATGGCCTTAAATCTACTGTAAGCTTACCGAATTCATAGACAAAATCATCTTTGAGAGGGAAACTATTCCTTTTTTGAAATTATAGAGATTTTTTTAATACGGGCTTTAAAAATCCAATTAGTTGATCTATTCTTCAAGAATTTTCTAAATCTGCTGGATGAAACTATCTTGTGAGACCAACTACAAAGGTGAAAGTTAATTAATTTCTTAAAGATTATGCTATAAAACAATGGGAATTAAAATTATTGAACATAACCTAAGAACTTGATAGCTATAACATTCTGCAACCTTATAGAACTTCTGGATGATTTCAAACAGGAAATAAGACAGGAAGCAACCATAGAGATGAACCATAGAGATTAAACCGTCCAGAAAATTATAGAGAAATACAGAAAATAGGGAAACAATTAAAAGGGTTGTAAGCAACAGAATACTAAAAGTGAAGGTAGCTAAAGGAGGCACTACAACAAATCTTCAAAAATTAGACCATGATTCAAAGATCATAAAGACCAGAAAAAAAGCTTCAAGGTAAGGATCTCTTCCACAAGAACGTACTCCAATAAGGAAAATCTTGACCCCGTTAAGAACCATTACAGATGGAATGAAAAAAATGGAGGTAAGGATTGACAAGAGAATTACATAGGCTGAAGGTGATTTACAAAAAGATCAACAAGAGATGAATAAAGATATGTAACAGAAAGCAGAAAAAAATAAATGGTATTTTTAAACAGCAGGAAAACAAGAACAGAAAATAAAGAAAACTGAAAAGACAAAAAAAGAAGATTCAAATAGATTTCCAAAGAGATTGAGCCCAACTCCAGAGATTAGAATATTCACAAAAAGAGCACTCATTGAGATAGAGTAATATCAGAATCTGTATGGGAACTTGCTATGGCAAAAACTGAAGTTGTGGCTGGAATCCTTGATAGATCAGAGCAAGTGGTCAGAACTCAAATCAACAGGACTTTTAGAGTACAATCCCAACATGTAATTAAGGAATAAACTTTCAAGAGATGTGATTGTGTTATTTATAAGAAAGAAAGAATGTAAGCTCACACAAAGATCTGATTGAAATGGGAAATACCAGGATTGCAGTAGTAAGAGAACTTCCACCTCAGACAACATAATAAAGTACTTTTTCCTGACAGATAAATTTAAGAAGAAAGGCTACAGATTCAGATAGAAAAACCCAGAAGTAGTGATGGCCTCTTACAAAGGACAAAGGTACTGGTTAACATCAGTCATGAAGTCCAGGATTTTTATGAGATATTTTAAAAAACTTTGATTCAGAAGACAGATCAGAAGACCAAGGAGAAAGAGAACAGCCAAGAAGGCAGGAAGAGATGGCAACCTCAATAGATCCAGGAAAAGGAAGACATTCAGCAACAGTAACAGACCACTGCACATGATGAGGAAGAATTGCATGATCATGTGATCTAACATGTGTGAAAATTTAGGCCATGCTGCCTTTCTGAAGTTGAATGTTTGTTTAAATCAAACTTCCTGAGGCCTTATAGTTGGAAACAGTTGGCATACTATAGGTCGGTGCAGAGACTCCCCCTGGGCACACAGAAAACTGGGCGACTTAGATGGCACTGAACAGACTGCGCTCTGGCACCACGAGATGCAGAGCCAATCTTAAGAAATGAGGCTACAAAGTGGAATCCACGACATGTGAGTGTGGAGAAGAGCAAACCACTGACTGCAATGCAACCTGAGCCCTGCTACATGCACCATGGAGGACCTCCTTGCAGCAACACCAGAGGCACTCCAAGTGGCCAGATACTGGTCAAAGGACATTTAATCAACTACCAAGCTTGCAAACTTTGTGTCTTGTCTGGTTGTTTGTTTGTTTGCTTTGTTTAAAATGTAATACAAATGTCTGGTTGCTCCTGGCACGATTAAAAAAAAGATCTTTAAATATAAACAGACTAAATTTGGCAAACAAGAGAGAAAGAGATTTTGATTATTTGTTATTAACAGAAACAAGAAGAAAATCCCACTCATTATTTATGGATGTAAAATATTATGGATCTGGCAGAAACTGACATATTGGTAATTTTTTATACAATTGCCAGACCCGCCCAAATTTGAAGAATAAATATAATACTGTTATAATTGAAGATGGACCAACTGACTAGGCTGATGCAATCACCTGATACTTCCAAATTTGAGGAAGAATAGCAGCCTTCTATTGACTATTTAAAGAAGAAAAGAAAATGAAAACATTGGGTTTTCTATACCATCAAGGAAAAATTAATAGTACAGGGCTGTAGGTATAACAAGAAAAGAAAAAAAGAACTTGGTGACAAGAATAAGAAGATCTTCATAGTAAAAAAAAATTTTTTTTGTAATAAAAAGTTCTTATCTCTGGTTAATCTACCAGAGATAAGAAATTTTATGACAAATAAAAAAAGATTTTTTGACAATGAAAAAAAACAGCAGAGATAGGGTAGGAAGCCTTAATTAGGGCATACTTTTCTATTTCAAGACTTTTCTATCTCCTTTGTTTCAAAACACCATACATCCATTTTTCTGTTTTACATTAGAAATGTTCTTTTTTTCTCTATCTTTTTTTAAAATCACAGAAACCATTTTTGTATTAGAAAACAATGGAAGAAGATGAAGATGTAAGATGTTAAAAAGGCTCCTGTTCTGTCTCCACTCTTGTACCCTTACTAACTCTTCATATATTTGCAATAAAAATTATATGGAAAATAATTATAATATTAATAATAATATCATCAGCAGATGACCCAAAATGCAGACTGTACAAGGAAGCTGATGAAACTATGGACCATCTCCTCAGTTGTTGCAAGAAAATTTCACAGACAGACTACAAACAAAGACACAACTCTGTGGCCCAGATGATTCACTGGAACTTATGTCACAAGTACCACCTGCCAACAGTAAAGTATTGGTGGGATCATAAACCTGCAAAGGTAGCAGAAAATGAACATGCAAAAATACTTTGGGACTTTCGAATCCAGACTGATAAAGTTTTGGAACACAATACACCAGACATCATGATTGTGGAAAAGAAAAAAGTCTGGATTATTGATGTCGCCATACCAGGTGACAGCTGCATTGAGGAAAAACAACAGGAAAAACTCGGTCACTATCAAGACCTCAAAATCAAACTGCAAAGGCTCTGGCATAAACCAGTACAGGTGGTCCCAGTGGTCATTGGCACACTGGGTGGCATGCCAAAAGATCTCACCCGGCATTTGGAAACAATAAATATTGACAAATTCATGATCTGTCAACTGCAAAAAGCCACCTTACTTGGATCTGTGCGCATCATTTGAAAATACATCACACAGTCTTAGACAGTGTTCAACTTGTGATTTTTTGTTATGAAATCCAGCATATAGATCTGGTTTGCTGTGACATACAGTGCTAATGTTTCAGTAAAATAATAATAATAATAATAATAATAATAATAATAATAATAGTAGCAGTAGTAATAGCATATTTCACCATAAATCTACATTAGAATTATAAATCAGTTTTTATATTTGTCTCTTTTCTAATTTCCCTGAAATTCACAACCCCTCTCAATTTCCAAGGTACTATGGAGAAGAGATTGCCCTTTATCTATTTTTACTACTAATTGCATAGTTACAATTGAAGGAAAGAGAAGTGATGGTGAAATGAAATTACACAAAGGTCAACTGTAATGAAAGCTTTTATCTTCCGATGGCATTTGCTTCATGTTAACTTTGATTAAGGCTAGGAACAAGAAAGTGATCTGTAAGACAAAAGTAAAGTCAGTCAAAGGCAAAACAAAAGGTGCGACTTTTTGTGTGTGTACATATGTATATTTACATGTGTGGGCCGAAAATATAACCTTTAAAAAAGATTTAATTTATATGTTAGAGGAAAAATAGCTTTCCCACTGAGGATGATCTCCACATGCTGATCCCCTTTTCCCAGTTACCAAATTTTCCAGTGTATAAGACAACTTTTTAACCCAGGAAAATCATCTCCAAAATGGGGAGTTGTCTTATATGCTGGGTATTGTGAGGTCCCTTTGGTTTCTGCTTCAGGTGCCCTGCTCCAGCAGGTGAGCAGCTGCCCACCTCTCTCACCATCCCCAGGTGGTGCAGCCTGAGGAGGAGGAGGGAGGGAGGAGGAGGAGGAAGAGGGAAGGAGGGGGCGGGGAGGAGGAGCACAGGCTGCGTTACCACAGAGACCCGCTGGGTGTGGTGGCCTGCTGGGCTGTCCCCGCTGCCGGAGGCAGCCTGGTGCTGGTTTTCATAGAATCATAGAATCAAAGAGTTGGAAGAGACCTCATGGGCCATCCAGTCCAACCCCCTGCCAAGAAGCAGGTTTTGCTACTGCCAGCCTGGTGCTGGCTCTGCCTCAAGCCTGGAGTGGCTGCTGTTGGAGCCAAAGCCTCCCGCTCTGGCTTCGGCTCCCACAGCAGCTGCTCTGGGCTTGAGGCAGAGCCAGTACCAGGCCTGTGATGGCCGATCCAACACCAGGCTGGCAACAGTAGAGCCAGCACCAGGCGGCTGTGGTGGCAGGAACAGCCCAGCAGGCCACAACCTCCAGATGGTCTCTGTGGTAGCATGGCCTGCATCTCCTCCTTCCCACCCCTCCCTCTTCCTCCCTGTTCTCCCTCCTCCCTCCTACCTGCTCCTCCAGCTGCATCGCTCGGGGATGGCAAGGGAGGCAGGGATGGGGAAGGAGCTGCCAGAAAGGACCTCTCCTCCTGTCCCCACCTCCGCTGCCCCTCTTCCTGCTCCTGGCTGCCTCCCACCCCTCTCCCCCAATCCCACCCCCCATCCATTCACTCCAGGCAAGTGTCCTTCCCACATCTGGAGATGACAAGGGGGGAGCTGCAGTAGCCTGGCAGACCTGAGATGCATGGACACCTGTCGGGAGGGCTTGAATGGTGTCTTCCTGTCTGGCAGGAGTGGGGTTGGACTGGATAGCCATTTGGGTACCTTTCAACTAAAGGGTTCCATTATTATTGTTGTTGTTGTTATTGTTGTTGTTATCATCAAGTAGCTTGATGGCCACCTGTTGGGAAGGCTTTCAATGTTTCTTCCTGCCTGGCAGGAGTGAGTGGGGTTGGACTGGATGGCCATTGGAGTCCCTTACAACTCAAGGGTTCCATCATCATCATCATCATCATCATCATCATCATCATCATCATTGTTATTATCAAGCAGAGCTTGATGGCCACCTGTTTGGAGGATTTGCATTGTGTCTTCATGCCTGGCAGGAGTGAGTGAACTGGATGGCATTTGGAGTCCCTTCCAACTAAAGGGTTCCATTGTTGTTGTTGTTGTTGTTGTTGTTGTTGTTGTTGTTGTTGTTATCAAGCAGAGCAGGAGGGCTACCTGTCGGGAGGGCTTGGATGTGTTTTCCTGCCTGGCAGAATTAGGGTTAGACTGGATAACCATTGGAGTCCGTTCTAACTCTAGGGTTCTATTGTTGTTGTTGTTGTTCGAGCCCTGAGGTCACTCTAGGTAAGGTAAAGGTTTTCCCCTGACATTAAGTCAATTCATGTCCAACTCTGGGGATTGGTGCTCATCTCCATTTCTAAGCTGAAGAGCTGGCTACCACTCTGATAGTCTTGGATTTGAAATGAAATCTGATGTTTTTTAATTTTTTATTTGGTGTGCATTGGAAGAGGGGTAGTCTTATATGGCGAAGTATATCCCAAACTCTGTATTTTAACTGGAAAAGTTGGGTGGAAGGGTTGTATTATATACCCAGTTGTCTTATATGCTGGAAAATATGGTATATATTAGTTTTGCCTTTTCTAGATGTCCTAGTCATCCACATACCAGATCAACAATTGGGTCACACATTATACAGAAAACCTACACACACAGATAGATGCCTACATAAAAACTCCAACCATCACCCAAGTAAAAAGTGAAGCACAATTACAGCCCTAGTAGACCATGCAAAAAGAATAAGTGAACACCACCTCCTCCAAGATGAACAGAATCACCTAAACTGGGCTTTACAGGCTGATGGATACTCCACCACAGACATCATAAGATCTACAAGACCGAGAACAAGCTACGAGAGTAAAGACAAAGATCCACACAGAGGAAAAGTGTTCTTGCCATACATCAAGGGAACCACTGACCGCATAGGGAAGCTGATGAGGGAACACAACATACAAACTATCTACAGGCCCACTAAGATAATCCAACAAATGCTATGTTCAGCTAAGGACAAGAGGGATCCTTGTCCTCACCTCTGCAGGAGTCTATCGGATACCATGCAGCAGTGAACAAGTCTACATAGGGACCACCAAATGCAGCATTGCCCAAAAATGAATCAAGGAACATGAAAGACACTGCAGACTAATTCACCAGATAAGTCAGCCATAGTAGAGCACGTGATGAACCAACCTGGACATAGCATATTATTTGAGAACACAGAAATTCTGGACCACTCTAAAAACTAACATGTCAGGCTACACAGAGAAGCCATTGAAATCAACAAGTATGTGGACAATTTCAACAGCAAGGAAGAAACCATGAAAATGAACAAAATCAGGCTACCAGTATTTTAAAAACTCTAAAATTATAACAGTAAATAAAGAACAAAACTCAAACACAAGGGAACTCCAGACAAGAAACAATCAGGAACACCTAATCACCGCTCAACAAAGGATTTTTCCCAGGCAGTAACAAGCCACATCTAAAAACTGTCAGGCCATCAAATGCTAATCAAGATGGCCAATTGAAACATTCATACCTAGCTGCAGCAGACAAGAGTTCTTTCTCCCACCCTGAACTTTCCAGAGATATATGAACCCAATTTTCCTAGTTTCCAATAGACCTCACAACCTTTGAGGATGCATGATACAGATGCATCAGGAGAGAATGCTTCTAGAACATAGCCACCAACCCTTTTATTCCTCTTTTTTATGTGTGTATGTGTGTACACATATGTTTTAGATTGTATGCCTTTGGTAGGACCCATTGTTTTTGCTTTTACTGCAAAGTATACTTGTTCTACATGGAGGAGAAGCAGGAGACTATCAGAAGCCACACAAATTTTGTGACTATCTCATTCTAATCCACCATGGCCTTTCCTGGCTTAAGTCCCATCCCTTCCAGTTATTCACAAAACTATTTCCAATATGGGGTCCTGCTCTTGTCTTACATTATCTTTTTCTCTCTCATGGTGCCTACAATTTTGAAGAACTTTACAGTTTGATCTGTGTAAAAAATGGTTGCAAAGTGGAACATATGTTCAATAAACCCCACAAAGCCATCTATTTTAGCTTGAATAATGGTTTCCCTGAAAATTCCTGTTTCCTTTTCCCCATTTGTCATTGTTTTTTTTTCCATAGGAAAGCAAACACTGTGTCATTGATAACAAATCCTCACAACACTAACCTCAGCGTGCAATGAAAGGATGCAGAAAATGAATCACCCTTATGGTAAATGCTTGGCAACTACATAACTTCTAAATGCATGTCATGGTTAAAAACAGTAAAAAGAAATTTGGAAGATCATAAATATAAATGTTCTTTGCAAACCCATTATAAAGCAACAGATATCCCAAATAAAATAAATAACACATATAAACATATTTTTGTTTATTAACAAAGCTTCCTTTACATATACATATGGATATGCATACATGGCAATTGTTGCAAGACAGACCCCGTTAAAGTACCGAACCAGTATTAATTAAAGTACAGTTTATTAGTTAACAATCAAAAAGGAGCTAAAAAATAACTCAAAAAGGCTTAAAACACTTATTCTTCAGTGTGAAACATAAAATTACCCACATTTAGGCCCCCCAAAAAAAGACCTGAAAAATAACCCAGATTGAACCAGAATATAATCCAGTTTAAACTTAAAGTTATGCAAACAGCTAGAAAAAGCACTCAAAACAAACGAAAGTCATCTCAGCACACAAAGGGTTGTCACAGCATACAAGAGTCATCCACCGTGAAGT
This sequence comes from Anolis sagrei, assembly GCF_037176765.1. NCBI lineage: Eukaryota > Metazoa > Chordata > Lepidosauria > Squamata > Anolidae > Anolis > Anolis sagrei. Next base: position 114,536,151 of record NC_090024.1, read on the forward strand.
CAGTCCAAACGAAGTCGTTGTCTCAAAGAAGCAAGCGTAATGAATCCAATCCGGGTAGTAGAAGGAGAAGTCAGCATACACGAAAATCCAGTCCAGGTCTTATACAAAGCCAAAACGGAGAATGGCAGCTCAGTAGGTCCACAGAAGTCTTCCCAAACACGTCTTCCTAAACACAGCTCCCAGGAACAGACACCCATCAACACTTTGCCGACTTCAAGGAGTCCCCATTTCCCAACCCCGCTTTTATTTACAAATATTCCTCGGAGCTGGAACTAGCCAACGCCCTGCCAACGTCCCTTGCAGCTGAAGCCCCTTGCCCCAATTCCTCCTCCGAACTGGAATCAGACAACGCCCCACCATTTCTCCTTCCACCTGAAGCTCCTTGTCGATCTCTCCAGTCTCTCCATCTTCTATCCAAACTCATAACTCCCCAAGATTCAACCGGATCCCCAGTGTGCCAATCCTCTCCTCCAGAGAAACCCACAAATGTATCGCTACTTGCAGGCTCTTCACAGATGGCCTGAACCTCCTGTACTTTAGTCCAATCCATTTCTTCATCCTCTGAACTTGCCATACCACTCTCCTCAGTCTCAGACCCATTATTCCCTGCGAAGCCCACAAATGATTCATCTTCACTGGATTCCATAAGTATTTCCCGGATCCGCTTTCTCTGTTGCTCCTCATCAGAGTCTTGCTCTCGAGTAGTCTTTCTTCCCCTCCTAATACTCCCAGTAGTATCACTACTTGAAGACTCCATCACAACAGCAATTTTGTATTCAGATATGAGAAATAATGCTCTATTGTAAATTTTATCATGTAATTTTATCATGTATCTTACTATCTGACTAGGGCTGATGTGAATTGAAATCCAACAACATATAGAAGGGTTACAGTCCATTATTCCTTCTCTATAATTTATAATTCTATGTTTCATAACATTTCCATCCAAAATGTGTAACCAACCATATAAGCTTCCAGTAATAGCTCCATGCCTCTGAATTATATCTCTTCACCCCCACCCCCAACCCCACCCCACCAATCCAGGACAGCAACCTCTGGAGGACCCTTGAGTCAATGATGTGAAGAAATAGAAAATGAGTGTCCTTTTTATTTGAAGGGTTTACTATTGAAATACTATATATATTTAAAAATATTTGGTTATTTTTTTTTAATTCTGCCTTTTTTCCCTAAGTGCTTTATGAGTCTTTCTCATTTTTTTCTATTTACTGGAATTATTACAATTATTGTGAATTCTTCAAAAAGAAAAATAGCAGTCTATCTCATTTTCCTACATGATCAACTCAAAATTGTGATCTCAAAATTGTGATATATATATTTCTTTAAAAAATCATTTTATTACACTCATCAAACAATACTAGCAAGTGTGTGCCCAAATCCTGTTGGTCAATGCCAATTACAGAAGACTTATGGGATCTTCATTATGTATCCTCTATGTGTTGGTTCACATTTCAACAGTTAGATTTATTCAGTGTCTACAATCAATAGAATCCTGGCTATCATGTACCACAAACACAGAACCAAACTAGGTATTATGGTATAGCATATGGAGATAGAAAGAATATTTGATAATCATAGAATCACAGAATCATAGAATCAAAGAGTTGGAAGAGACCTCATGGGCCATCCAGTCCAACTCCCTGCCAAGAAGCAGGAATAATGTTCAATAAATGTTAGAAAATGTGTTTCTTGGGTGTGAGGATATTTGCATTTATCCTGCCCAATGTTAATGCACTGGGTTTTAAAAAATACAATCAATTTTTTGTGATGAATAATTTCCTATTTACAGCAATTGTGCTGGAAGAAACAGCATTTCCCATGCAGAAAAATAATAGTAGAATATGTAGAAATTTATTCAATTATTATTGAAAAAATCTCATGCAAAATTAGACTGTTGCAAAATTGTAAAGTTCTAGATTACTGGAATACTGTGTCCAATTCTGGGTACTTCAATTCAAGACAGAATTGTATGTGTCCAGACGAGGGTGACTAAAATGATTAAAGGTCTGGAGACATTCTATGAGGAGAAGAGACATAATAGCCATGTACAAATATTTGAAATACTTGAAAGGACATCATAAGATAGAGGGAGCAGGGTTGTTTTCTGCTGCCTTGGAGATTAGGAGTCGGGGCAATGGGTTCAAAATACAGAAAAAGAAATTGCACTTGGACATTAGGAAGAATTTCCTGACTGTAAGAGCTGTTCAACAATAGAACTCTCTGCCTTGAAGTGTAGGAGCGCATTATTTGGAGGCTTTTCAACAGAAGCTGGATGGCCACCTCTCTATGATTGCCAAGCAAATTTTAAATACCTTCCCGTATTAGGTTTGGAATGTTTTAGGATTGCATCTTCATTTTCTTCTTTGTTTCTAAATTATCCATATAGAGAGAGAGAGAGAAAGAGAGAGAGAGAAGAAGAAGAGGAGGAGGAGGAGGAGGAGGAAGAGGAAGAAGAGGAAGAAGAGGAGGCACTTTATTAGAGCTTAAGACTCTCTGCACATTGCACTTGCCTAGAATCCCAACACATCACCTCTTACACCCAGCACTTTTAACCTGTACCCTTCATTGGCCCTGCCCTGGTTTTATTGCGTAACAGTGTAATGTTTTGTTGTTGTTATTGCTTATGTTTTTAATTTGCTTGCTTTTTATTGTTATTGTCTGTGGTTGTTGTTTGAGGCCTTGGCCTTTGTAAGCCGCATCGAGTCCTTCGGGAGATGCTAGCGGGGTACAAATAAATAATAATAATAATAATAATAATAATAATAATAATAATAGAGGAAGAGGAGGAAGAGAAGGAAGAGGAGGAAGAGGAGGAAGAGGAGGAGGAAGAGGAGGAAGCGGGGGAAGCGGAGGAAGAAGAGGAGGAGGAAGAGGAGGAGGAAGAGGAAGAAGAGGAAGAAGAGGAAGAGGAAGGAGAGGAAGGAGAGGAAGAAGAAGAGGAAGATACAACCCTAAAACATTCCAAACCTAATATGGGAAAATATTTGAAATTTGCTTGGTGGTGGTTTAGAATTTAAAATCGAAGACATGAAGGAAAACATGATGGGGAAGAAAAGGAAAATAAACAATATCTGGCATTGGTTGTTAAATTTACATTTTTTTTCTTAATGCCCAAATAGAATGTAAATAGTTCAGGGAGAAGTAAGTACAAATGGTCTCTTCCTCTAGCCAATGGAAAAGACCATTTTTTTCTAGCTGGAATGGCTACAAATGGATGACAGCTGAAAGAAAGGAAGAGATGAAACATGAATCAAGTTAGTGTGAACGGGAACCATTGTACGAGGGGTATTTTTTAAGTAAGGTCCGTTGGAACATAAGTACACAACGAAAGTTTATTTCAAAAAAGTAAATTTATTTTCAGAAAGTACATACTTCACTCTATTTTTCGTCATAGTTGCTAAGTTTGTTCAAACACTTATCATACCTCTGAACCAATTTTAAAATACCCTCTTCATAAAAACTTGCCACCTGCTCCGATAAGAGTTCACTGCCGTCTGTAATCAAAGAAGGGCGACCGGAGTGGTCCTCATTATGGACGTTGTCACGGCCATCTTTGAATTGTCATATCCACTTACGCACTTTGCTTTCACTCACAACAGTATCACCGTACACTTCACAAATCTGTCGATGAATTTCTGCAGCAGGTAGGTTCCTTGCTGACAAAAATCATATCACTGAGTGAACCTCACATGAGGCAGGTGAGTTGATAGTCTTAAACATTTTTAAAGCACAGAAATGAACCATACAGGTTAGCTACAGAGCAGAAACTGAGCACAGTTGTTTCCGAGGCATGCCGGTACACGACGCATGCGCTCATTGCAGTATGCGCACGAACTACTAGTGTCTACAACAAAACGGACCTTACTTAAAAAATACCCTTTGTAATATAGTAAAGAAGAATGTCTAGCAGACTTCCTTTGTCCACAGATTTGTAAATATTTGGGATTGCTCACATGGACCAACTGAACAAATTTTAGCAACATCTTACAAGGAACTTGCTCCAAATAAAGAAGCAACTTTTATTTATTTTATTTTCAAATCACAAAGGTACAACTAAGCTCTATTGTAATTGCAACTTAATAGGAAGGATAATCTGACTACTTTTAGCAGGTTACATTTACAGATTTGAAGTTACCTTCCTGAGTGGTGCTAAAGGAAATATGACGTAGTACAAATTCTAGCTTTAATTCTACTTCTGCTTCCACATACATTTTTTAAAAGAAATATCAAACAATTGTTCAGTTAATCCTGAGAAACTGGAAATGTAAGAGATTTAAAAAATGTAACTGTAATGACATCTAATTACTTGGTTGGCTTTAGAAAAATAAAGAAAAATAAATATCGATTACAGTTTCTTGTTTAACATTCAAGTTGAAGGATATGTCAAGTTACTAGATTTTTTTTTCTTTCTTTGACTTGCCTGTCCTTTAAAAAAAGGAAATTGCTAGAAGCACTTTTAGTAATCCCCTGCTGATGCCTTCAGACTTCCTTGAAGTTACTGTTCTGCCTTTCTTTTGAAAAAAAAAGAAGAACAAACCCAACTTTCTCACATATGCTTTATAAATGGAAACCATAAGAACACTTAACACATTGCTTGAAGTTTGAATGTGAGTTTTTTAATCCCACAAGGAGCAATTAGGAGTTTCCTAATGTTATTTTTTTGTGCATTGTGTGTGTAAAACCTTAGCTATGAAAAAGAACTCTATTTTGTGAGGAAAAAAAACCCTCTAACTATTCGCTTGCCAGTCATGCTAATGTTGTGCTCACTTATCTGGCTTGCTGTTATCTTACCAGGACTGTATCCAGGTGCTGATCTGTTAGCAAAATATTGAATATTGAATCATGCATACTTTTAAAACCAGGTTATTTTTATTGCAATTTTTAGTGTGAAAGGGTATATCATAACTTCTACAGAACTTTTATACTTTTACACAATAATAATAATAATAATAATAATAATAATAATAATAATAATTTATTTGTACCCCGTACCATCTCCCCAAAGGACTCGGTGTGGCTTACATGAGGCCGAGCCCGAAAACAACAATACAAGCAATAATCACAACAATACAAGCAATTAAAATAAAACATAGACATATAACATTATCAATAAGACAACATACAATTAAAACTATGGAAAGGCCAAAAGTAAAATTAAAATTGGAAATAGTGCTGAACATGGACGAACAGGTGATAGTGGCATTTGTGGAGAGACATATGAGCAGACCTAAAAAATGTAAAGTGCTTTAGAGGGACAAAGTGCTATGGGATCATTAATCCAGGAAGGCACACTGGAACAACCACGTCTTCAAGCTCCTCCTGAAAACTGCCAGGGTTGGGGCCTGCCTGATGTCCTTAGGGAGTGAGTTCCAGAGTCGAGGGGCCACCACCGAAAAGGCCCTCTCTCTCATCCCCACCAATCACGCCTGCGATGCTGGCGGGATCGAGAGCAGGGCCTCTCCAGATGAATGAAGAGATTGTGTGAGTTTCTTCACTCAACGTGTGGTGTGTTTTAAATTCAAAGGGCTTTTCTTGTCCTGGAGTGCAACACCTTGGATAGCTTCTTTAATGTGCAGAAGCACCCCGAAAGGATATGATTTGTAGTAAAATCATCATTTTCTGCATAGGAAGCAGTATCTTCTTCATATAAAATAATGTTTCAATGCAAAAATATTATTTCCTGCACAGAAAATATTGTTTTTGGTATGGAAAATGCAAGTCAGTCATGTGTGAACTTTACACAGAATAAATCCACCATCTGCACAAAAGCATTATTTTAAGCATACAAAATGATATTTAAATGGAGCAATAATAATTCTTGAGCAGAAACGGCTGTCTTCTGCACAGAAAAAGCTGTTTTCTATGTAGATCTACTGACTTTTTTTTTGTCGTGTCAGGAGCATCCTGTTGTGAGAGAATTGGCCGTCTGCAAGGACGTTGCCCAGGGGATGCCCGGATGATTTTTGATATTTTTATCATCCTTGTGGGAGGCTTCTCTCATGTCCCTGCATGAGCTGGAGCTGATAGAGGGAGCTCATCTGCCTCTCCCCAGATTTGAACCTGCGACCTGTCGGTCTTCAGTCCTGTCGGCACAGGGCTTTAACCCACTGCGCCACCGGGGGCTCCTAGATCTACTGTGACTTAAATATAGAATAAATCCCCGTTAAATGGGTTTCCATGCCACCCCCCCCCCAAAAAAAACCCAGTTTCTTGTGGAAATTAATTTAGTGTTTTCAGTGCAGAAATTCTGTTTTCTATACAAATCAACCACGGGTGAATTTTACACAGAATAATTCTCAATTTGTATTTTTTTTTACTATTAATATATTTTAAAATATTATTTCTCTTCCTATTCAAGTAGCATATATTGTCATGTGAAGCCAATTGGGACAAATGTTTCTTAAATGCCTTAGCCATTGCCGTATGATTTCCACTCTTCCCCTTTTATAGCAAGTAGATTGTATAAATCGGATTATTCACACAGCCATTCATATTGATCGTTTTTGGCTCAATTTAAAGATTCTACATATGGTGAAAGATGACACCTAACAGTGAAAAACAACCATTGTCTCCACTATGTACACAATTTGCATACTGGGGTTAGATGAGCCCACTCTTACATCTAAAAAATATATTAATGACTGAGTTTGAAACTAGAGGGGGGAAAGCGAGAAAGATGTTTACATGTATTGAAATACATTTTAGGAATGTATTTTGAGGAGCAACAAAGAACATAGAAATTGTTTTGAACTACTAACCACCTTTACTACAGTGATTTGGTCTACTTTCCTTGCTCCTTACATATAATGTGTCAGACACAATAGGCTTCATTTTTTTACTTGCCTGTACTCTCATTTTATCCTTTGTAGTGTTCAGTTGAATTTACATATCCTATGAAGTCTCTGCACTGGAGAATAATTGATATTCACATGTTTTATAAATTCTGACATCCTAGATTCCAACTCATTAATGAAGATAATCATTTAGGATTACATCAATCCCTTGAACACAATGCATCCAAGAACAAACTTGAATTTAGCAGGGAGATCCTTTTAACAATAAGTGACCTATTCTCTTTGGAGAGATTTTATTTCTTTTCATAGTTCTCTTTCTTAAAAATGAAATCAAAACCTTCACCTTGGAAACATGTGGTAAAATGCAGTGTTTACAGCACAGAAAGTGATGAATTACAATTATATGATAGATAGATGATGGAGATCTATCTATCTATCTGTCTGACTTGTATCTATCAATTGATTTTCACACACCATCAATGGGATGTGGGTGGATTGCGGGTATTCTGCTTTGTATTGTTATCTTGCTGGAGAATCACATTGGGAATGACAAAGCAACATGTCATTATATTAACAGAAGACCCTGAATGTCCTCTAAATTCTCCATGGTTTTTGCATTTTGCCCATCAGTGATGACTAGGAGCACACCAAGTGTCATGTAGGATCAGAACATTTATCCATCTAAAACTAGCTTTTACTGCCCCGCAGCAGCTGTGATCAGTACTTGATGCTTCAAAAGAAGAGGGGGGAAGTCTCTTATATAATAGTGTCCCACATGTCTGAAAAACATCTTTCTGTCTTCTCTTGTAACACTTTAGCCTCTTGAATCTGAAATGAAATATTATTTTGGAGAAACTTATTATTTTGAATTAGAGAAACCTATACATATAAGCACACACGTACACACAGTGATTTCCCCCTAGAACCTGCCCAAGGGAATATCATGTTCTCTTCTGCTTGGGGAGACCTTTGCAGCATATTTAACAATTATACCTATTCTTACCCTCACATCAAGTCTTAAAATAAACACACTTTATACTAAAAGGCCAAAGGCTGCGTTGGAAGCAAAAAGATGAATAAGATAATATTGACAGGTGGAGGAGCTTTAAATAAGGCACGGTGTGCCTATAGCTTATGAAGGTTGAGGGTAGGTCAGTAGATACCTAGAGACAGACACACAGTGAACATAATCCCCTTTCCCTTTCATGTGTTTTTTTTAATATGATCAGTGATCTCAATTGGACAACCCCATTCCACAGTGTCAACAGGAAGGTGGAAGAATCATTGTGAAGTATTTCATACTACGTGAAGAAAAATGTGTGGGACTCAGAGCACTAGATTTGTATCTGTAAGCTGCAAATGTTTAGAGATGGAACATGCTCTATGATTTATCACCTAAGCTTTAGGGAGAAGCCATGCAATCAACGCTTCCCAACGTGGAATCAGCTGATTGACAAGATGGACAATGTGGGACATGGGGTGGCAGTTCCCATGCCCCCTTGTAGCGAAATTGCTACTCTATGTTAAAATTTTGGTGTATAGCGCTATGTTTACATATGGCAGATAGGGAAGAATAGGCAGACAGGGTAGCAACAGCAGAGATAGGATTCATTTGCATATGTGAAGCCGATTGGTCATATGCAGATTAGTGTAGGCCCAGGATTTGAAAAGGCTGCTAGGCCAAAATGACAGTTGGGGAGAGCAGAGCTGAACATTCCAAAGGGGCAGAGCCAAGGTTCTGAAAGAGGCAGTTAGAGGGAGGGAGTTTGAAAATGACAGGAATCTGTGTGTGAAGAGGAGAGTTGGTTTTTGAGTGCCTGATAGAAATAAGCAGTTATGAAGATGTATTAAAGATTTCTGATGTAGAGAAGCAGTTAGTTAAATAGAGCTCGAGTTTTAAGGAACATAAAGAAGGCTAGTGTTGCCTTAGTTCAGTATATAATTCAGCCAAAAGTGTGTAAAGCAAGTAACATGTTTGTTAATGTGAAACATTGATAGTTTATTCAGAAAAGTTAAACAAGTAAATGATACTGACTGTAAGCCTCAAGATTGCAACAAAACACAAATGTAACCACAAGCATTGGAGCCAGAAGTTATAAATAAACTGTGTTACTTTATTATACACAAGAGTGTTTCATGGCCTGTGATATAAAGTACAAAGGTTTAACAGCATACAGAAAGTCCCAGCCAATATAAAAGAAGAAACTGAACTAACATAAGGCAGCAAAGTGGTTTTTTTAAAAAGAGGAAATAGTCTCTCTCCCTCACCCCCCCCCCCCCAACAATGCGAGCAGAATCCAGCAGCTGTGTGACAAGATCGCTAGAGACCCTCCAGATTAGTACAAGAACCTCAAGAAACTTAGTAGGGAAGGGCAGCATACAATAAAACATTGGGAATCATGCCAATTCCAGCAAACCAAGTTAGGCCTTCATGCATTTATGAAAATACAATAACAGGATTGGCCTGCATGCTTATATGTTTCCTAGATCCCAGGCATGATTTTCAGTACAGTAAGCTTTCAGATCATTAGTAGAATTTACAAAAAAAAAGGAATTCATTTTTTTGTTGAGTGATACTTATCACCCTGAGTATATAACAGAAGAGCCAGCATGATATAGTGGTTTGATCATTGGACTACGACTCTGGAGACCAAGGTTCAAATCCCTGTATGAATATTGAGGAACTCACGCTCTCTCAGCTTTAGAAGAAGCAAAGGCAAAGCCCCTCTGAACTGGAAAATCCAAGAACAAATACATAAAAAGAAACTTCATTAAAAATTCCAACTGAGAATTTCTATAGGTTAGAAACAACTTGAAGGTACACAATGAAAACATGGTGAGATAATGTAAGATGTTACTGGGAGAACCTGTTCAACCCTACAACCATTGCCTTGTGGGGTTCCACAGGGCTCAGTATTGTCCCCCATGTTGTTTAACAGCTACATGAAACCGCTGGGGGAGATCATCTGGAGTTTCTGGGTGCAGTGTCACCTGTATGCAGATGTTGTCCAACTATGTAATTCCTTTCCACCTGCTACTTAGGAAGCTGTTCAGGTCCTGAACCAATGCTTGGCCACTGTGATGATCTGGATGAGGGCAAACAAATCAAAATTGAATCCAGATAAGACAGAGTTACTCCTGGTCAGTCGAAAGGCCGAACAAGGCATAGAATTACAGCCTATGTTGGATGGGCTTACACTCCCTCTGAAGACACAGGTTCACAGCTTGGGTGTGATCCTGGACTCATTGCTGAGCTTGGAACCCCAAGTTTCAGCGGTGACCAGGGGAGCATTTTCACAGTTAAAACTTGTGCACCTGCTGCGCTTATACCTTGGGAAGTCTGACTTGACCACGGTGGTCCACACTCTTGTTACATCCTGAATAGATTACTGCAACGCGGTCTACATTAGGTTGTCTTTGAAGCCTGTTGGGAAGCTTCAAATGGTCCAAAGGGTGGCAGCCAGGTTACTAACAGGAGCTGGCACTCAGGGAACACACTACTCCTCTGTTGCATCAGCTCCTCTGGCTGCCAATTTGCAACCAAGCACAATTCAAAGTGCTGGCTTTAACCTATAAAGCCCTAAACAATTCCAGCCCAGCTTACCTGTCCCAACAGATCTCCTATGAACCATCTAGGAGCTTAAGATCATCTGGGGAGGTCCTGCTCTCGATCCCACCTACCTCGCAAGTGCGATTGGCAGAGATGAAGGACAGGGCCTTCTCAGTGGTGCCCCCCCCCCCCCCCGGCTATGGAACTCCCTCTCCAAGGATATTAGATTGGCCCCAACCCTCCTGACTTTTCAAAAAAAAGTAAAGACCTGACTCTTTGAGCAAGCTTTTGAGAATGCAGTAGAATAGATAACACAGAACTATAAATGATGAACATGGAATGGCCAGACAAGGTTACTGGATAACATTTTTAACAAGATGACACCAATGATTATATGCTTTAATGGTTTTTATTTATGTTTTATATTGTAATGTTGATTGTTTTTAATTGCACTTTTATGAATGCCTGACATCGAATTGTGCCAATCTGTAATCTGCCTTGAGTCACTGTATGGCTGAGAAAGGTGGGCTAGAAATATAATAGATAGATAGATAGATAGATAGATAGATAGATAGATAGATAGATAGGGAATCAGTATTGTTGTCCCCATAAGTGTCCATGTGGTGAGTGGAGATAAGTGGTTTCTGTGGTAGCATTCCATCTGCCAATTACTTTCCCAAAAGAAAGTTGCTTCATATCAGCTTTTCAGTTTTTTAACTTCTATTTTAAAACATTTATTTTATTTACAGCAGTCAACTTATCATTGCTTCTGAGTTTTATGCTATTGGTTATTAGTATTGTTTCAGGCTGCATTTTTTGCTGCTATGAATTCTGTTTTCACTATTTTGCTATTTTGATTTGTTGCTCTGTTTTTTGGATTTCAAAACTGATGTGTCTGCAACCTCTCTCGTGAAATGTGCATTTTAATTGAAGGGTGGAACATTATTATCCTAAATATTTGTAAATATTTTCTCTAAAACACATGATGTTCAACAAATCCACACTTTCTTTGCCTAGTGAAATATTTTCCACAAAATACTTGCAGGATAAATAGCAAGCTTAAACTATTTTAAGAGTAGTTGACTTGTTTTTTAATTTAAAACTCAATTGTGAATGTTCTTTATTTAATACCTCAAGTCTCCACTGTTTGCCAATAAAGCTGTGTTTTCTTCAGATGTATATAAGATTGTCCTCATCTCACATTTTTCCTAATTCAATGTATGTGGAGTGAGGTGGATAGGAAAAGGAAATGAAAAACAACTGCTCGGCACTAGACAAGATTCTTGCCTATCACAATGTCACCAGCTGAAGATTTTCTTCAGACAGTAAACACAGAATGATAGGCAGTTCTTCCCTTGAAGCATAGATCAAGTAACACTGCAAAGACATACAGAAGTTTCCATTAAAAATGCACAAAAAATCCACCAAAAAACTTGAAAGCTAGGTTCTTTCTTAGATTGACTTCAGAAGTCTTTCTGGGGATTTCAAATTTACTTTTAATTTTCTTCCAGACTGGGATGGGAAAAGATAGGTTGACAACTGAACAGTACCAAAAAGCATAATATGGTCCCATATTACATTTCCTTTCCATTTCAAAGAATTTACCTCTCAAATCTCCTTCTCTGCCATAGATGTTCCCATATTTTTGGCAAAATTCTAATTCCCACAGTGCTCCGTTCTATCCTCCTTCCCAAACTAGATTGTATTTCAATCCAGGAGCTGATTA